>NC_143146.1:17665000-18915000 GCF_059928025.1 Delphinapterus leucas | reverse complement strand
TTCTTCCAATCTAAGAACGTGGTATATCGCTCCATCTGTTTGTATCATCTTTAATTTCTTTCATCAGTGTCATAGTTTTCTGCATACAGGTCTTTTGTCTCGTTAGGTAGGTTTATTCCTAGGTATTTTATACTTTTTGTTGCAATGGTATATGGGAGTGTTTCCTTAATTTCTCTTTCAGATTTTTCATCATTATTGTATAGGAATGCAAGAGAGTTCTGTGCATTAATTTGTATCCTGCTACTTTACCAAATTCCTTAATTAGCTCTAGTAGTTTTCTGGTAGCATCTTTAGGATTCTCTATGTATACTATCATAGCATCTGCAAACAGTGACAGCTTTACTTCTTTTCCAACTTGGATCCCTTTCATTTCGTTTTCTTCTATGATTGCTGTTGCTAAAACTTCCAAAAGTATGTTGAATACTAGTGGTGAGTGGATAACCTTATCTTGTTCCTGATCTTAGTGGAAATGGTTTCAGTTTTTCACCATTGAGAATGATGTTGGCTGTGGGTTTGTCTTATATGGCCATTATTATGTTGAGGAAAGTTCCCTCTATGCCCACTTTCTGGAGGGTTTTTATCATAAATGGGTGCTGAATTTTGTTGAAATATTTTTCTGCATCTACTGAGATGATCATATGGTTTTTCTCCCTCAATTTGTTAATATGGTGCATCACATTGATTGATTTGCATATATTGAAGAATTCTTGCATTCCTGGGATAAACCCCAATTGATCACGGTATATGATCATCTTAATGTGTTGTTGGATTCTGTTTGCTAGTATTTTGTTGACGATTTTTGCATTCTATATTCATCAGTGATATTGGCCTGTAGTTTTCTTTTTCTGGGACATCATTGTCTGGTTCTGGTATCTGGGTGATGGTGGCCTCGTAGAATGAGTGTTCCTCCCTCTGCTATAATTTTGGAAGAGTTTGAGAAGGATAGATGTTAGCTCTTCTTTAAATGTTTGATAGAATTCGCCTGTGAAGCCATGTGGTCCTCGGCTTCTGTTTGCTAGAAGATTTTCAATCCCAATTTCAATTTCAGTGCTTGTGATTAGTCTGCTTATATTTTCTATTTCATCCTGGTTCAGTCTCAGAAGGTTATGCTTTTCTAAGAATTTGTCCATTTCTTCCAGGTGGTCATATATTGGCATATGGTTGTTTGTAGTAATCTCTCATGATTCTTTGTATTTCTGCAGTGTCAGTTGTTATTTCTTCCTTTTCGTTTCTAATTCTGTTGATTTGAGTCTTCTCCTTTTTTTCTTGATGAGTCTGGCTAATGGTTTATCAATTTTGTTTATCTTCTCAAAGAACCAGCTTTTAGTTTTATTGACGTTTGCTAATGTTTCCATCATTTCTTTTTCATTTATTTCTGATTTGATCGTTATGATTTCTTTCCTTCTGCTAACTTTGGGGTCTTTTTGTTCTTCTTTCTCTAATTTCTTTAGGTGTAAGGTTAGGGTTTTTTTTGAGATTTTTCTCGTTTCTTGAGGTAGGATTGTATTGCTATAAACTTCCCTCTTAGAACTGCTTTTGCTGCATCCCGTAGGTTTTGGGCCATCGTGTTTCCATTGTCATTTTTTTCTAGGTATTTCTTGGTTTCCTCTTTGATTTCTTCATTATTTAGGAGCGTATTGTTTAGCATCCATGTGTTTGTATTTTTTACAGTTTTTTTCATGTAAGTGATATCTAGTCTTATAGCATTGTGGTTGGAAAAGATACTTGATACGATTTCAATTTTCTTAAATTTACCAAGGCTTGATTTGTGACCCAAGATATAATCTATCCTGGAGAATGTTCCATGAGCACTTGAGAAGAAAGTATATTCTGTTGTTTTTGGATGGAATGTCCTATAAATATCAATTATATCCATCTTTTTTAATGTGTCATTTAAAGCTTGTGTTTCCTTATTTATTTTTGTTTTGGTTGACCTGTCCATTGGTGAAAGTTGGGTGTTAAAGTCCCCTGCTATTATTGTGTTACTGTCGATTTCCCCTTTTATGGCTGTTAGTATTTGCCTTATGTATTGAGGTTCTCCTATGTTAGGTGCATAAATATTTACAATTGTTATATCTTCCTTTTGGATCAATCCCTTGATCATTATGTAGTGTCCTTCTTTGTCTCTTGTAATAGTCTTTATTTTAAAGTCTATTTTGTCTGATACGAGAATTGCTACTCCAGCTTTCTTTTGATTTCCATTTGCATGGAATATCTTTTTCCATCCCCTCACTTTCAGTCTGTGTGTGTCCCTAGATCTGAAGTGGGTCTCCTGTAGACAGCATATATACAGGTCTTGTTTTTGTTTCCCTTGAGCCAGTCTGTGTCTTTTGGTTGGAGCATTTAATCCATTTACATTTAAGATAATTACCGATTTGTATGTTCCTATTACCATTTTCTTAACTGTTTTGGCTTTGGTATTGTAGGTCTTTTCCTTCTCTTGTGATTCCTGCCTAGAGAAGTTCCTTTAACATTTGTTGTAAAGCTGGTTTGGTGGTGCTGAATTCTCTTAGCTTTTGCTTGTCTGTAAAGGTTTTAATTGCTCTGTCAAATCTCAATGAGTTCCTTGCTGGGTAGAGTCATCTTGGTTGTAGGTTTTTCCCTTTCATCACTTGAAATATGTCCTGCCACTCCCTTCTGGCTTGCAGATTTTCTGCTGAAGGATCAGCAGTTAACATTATGGGGATTCCCTTGTATGTTATTTGTTGCTTGTCCCTTGCTGCTTTAATATTTTTTCTTTGTATTTAATTTTTGATAATTTGATTAATATATGTCTTGGCATGTTTTTCCTTGGATTTATCCTGTATGTGACTCTGTGCTTCCTGGACTTGATTGACTATTTCCCTTCCCATATTAGGGAAGTTTTCAACTATAATCTCTTCAAATATTTTCTCAGTCCCTTTCTTTTTCTCTTCTTCTGGGACCTCTATAATTCGAATGTTGGTGCATTTAATGTTGTCCCAGACGTCTCTGAGACTGTCCTCAATTCTTTTCATTCTTTTATCTTTATTCTGCTGTGCAGTAGTTATTTCCATTATTTTATCTTCCGGGTCACCTATCTGTTCTTCTGCCTCAGTTATTCTGCTATTGAGTCCTTCTACAGAATTTTTAATTTCATTTATTGTGTTGTTCATGATTGTTTGTTTGCTGTTTAGTTCTTCTAGGTCCTTGTTAAACTTTTCTTGTATTTTCTCCATTCTATTTCCAAGATTTTGGATCATCTTCTTTTTTTTTTTTTATTGTGGTACATGGGCCTCTCACTGTTGTGACCTCTCCCATTACGGAGCACAGGCTCCGGACGCACAGGCTCAGCCGTCATGGCTCACAGGCCTAGCCACTCTGCAGCATGTGGGATCTTCCCGGACAGGGGCATGAACCCGTGTCCCCTGCATCGGCAGGTGGACTCTCAACCACTGCGCCACCAGGGCAGCCCTGGATCATCTTTACTATCACTTCTCTGAATTCTTTTTCAGGTAAACTGCCTATTTCCTCTTCATTTGTTTGGTCTGGTGGGTTTTTACCTTGCTCCTTCATCTGCTCCATATTTCTCTGCCTTCTCATTACGCTTAACTTACTGTGTTTGTGGTCTCCTTTTCACTGGCTGCAGGTTCATAGTTCCTGTTGTTTTTGGTGTCTGCCCCCAAAGGGTAAGGTTGGTTAAGTGGTTTGTGTAGGCTTCATGGTGGAGGGGACTGGTGTCTGTGTTCTTGTGGATGAGGTTGGATCTTGTGTTTCTGGTGGGCAGGGCTGTGTCCAGTGGTGTTTTTTGGTATGTCTGTGAACTTATTATGATTTTAGGCAGCCTCTCTTCTAATAGGTGGGGTTGTGTTCCTGTCTTGCTAGTTGTTTGGCATGGGGTGTCCAGCACTGGCGTTTGCTGGTCGTTGACTTGAGCTGGGTCTTAGCGTTGAGACGGAGATCTCTGGGAGAGCTCTCGCCGATTGATATTACGTGGAGTCAGGAGTTCTCTTGTAGTCCAGTTCCTGAACTTGGCTCTCCCACCTCAGAGGCTCAGGCCTGACACCTGGCTGGAGCACCAAGACCTCTTCTCTTTTGGCACTGGACTCTGTGTGGACCGCCACCCCATCCTCATCACAGAGGGATGCTTTCACATAGGTAGATGCAGAAGGGATGAATCACACGCTGGTGGAGAGGTGGAGGACTGGGAGATAAACTTTCTTGGTAGCATTCTCAGCATACCGAGGAAAAGAAAGGGACTTTTGCATTAAAACAACAGCAACAATGAAAACTCTGTGCTTACAGGGTGCTAAAGGGGGTTTGATAGTATAAGACACCTGAAATTGTAATTAGGATTCTTGATATTTCAAAGACTTGTATTGCTTTCTAAAAATCCAACTTTTAAAAAAGAAATGTAGAAGCACAAGAAATTACAGAACCTTTTTATATGTACCTAAATGAATTTTCATGTTTTTACTTTATTTTAAAGATGCACACACATTTAAACACTTCAGACACTACCCTCTGTCTTCCTCCTCTGGGCAGCAATTATGTTGGTTGCCAACCACGTGGCCATTCACTTTCCTTACTAACAGAATCCCAATTTTGTCTAGGCGGCAAATAAGACCCAGCCCCAGGGGAAGAGGACCAATTGGCCTAATAAATCAGGGTCATTCATCACTTTTTGCCAGTGGTCAAGTGGTGGGCATAAGATGTTCATTCACCACATTCTTTCAGTAAATATTTATTAAGTACTTACTCTGTGCCAGAGAATGTACACAGCAGTGGGCAACATCATCAAAATTCCAATCTCCATGTAGTTCACATTCTAATGAAAGGAGAAAGGCAACAGAGAAGTAAATTTCATAGTGCATCTGGTGATAGTAAATGCTATGAAAACAAGTCATGAGAGAGGAAAAGAAGTACTAAGTAAGTGGGAAGGGAGGCAGAGGCAAAACTTGAAGTATGTGATGCAGCAGCTATGAGGATAGCTGAGAAAGAGAATTTCAGGAGAAATAAATAGCCAGTGTAAGAGCTCAGAGGCAAGAACATGCCTGGTGTGTGTTAGGAATTAGGAGCGTTAGAAAACCAGAATGGGTAAGAGGGTGAGTAGATGAAATAAGGATGAAGAAATGATAGATGCTAGATTTCATAGAGATTTTGGCTATTTCTCTGAGTGAGATGGAAATCCATTTGGAAGATTTTGGTAGAGAAGTAATATGGCTTGATTTGAATTCTTAAGGTTCGCTTTGTGGAGATGGGAATAGATTTAGGAGGCAAAGTAAAGATAGGTGGAAGAATATAAATTATGAGGCAATTCCAATTATCTGTTTTTAAGAGGAAAGTAACTTGGACCACGTAGTAGTAGAGGGGTAAAAAATATAAAGTACAGCCAACATTATTTGTATATAGATTAGAGGTGTGAAAGAGAAGTCAGGAATGATTCTCAAGTCTTCAATTTGATCAACTAGAACTAATTTGTTGGTTTTTACTCAGATGGTGAAGTTTGGAAGGATAGTAATAACAGGTTTCAGTTGGGTTATATTTAATTGGAGATACTGGAAATGCCCACTGGACATCAATAAAGAGACATTGCAGAAGGCATCAGATGTACAAGTCTCAATTTCAGACAAAAGTTACTGGCTACATATAAATTTGGGAGTCATTAATGTATAGATGATATAAAAGGTAATAAGACTGAATGGGCTCACCAAAGGGATGAGTGTTAACACTGTCAAGAAGTAGTACAAGCACTGAGCACTGAAGCACTCCAAAATTAATATATCGGAAGGATAAGGAGCCAGAAAGAAATTGAGAAGCAACCAATAAAGGAGAATATGATGTCCACAAAGAAATTATTTTAAAAACATAATGACCAACTCTACCAAGTGCTGTTGAAAGCTGACATAAAATGATACCTAGTAATTATTGGATAATGTATCAAATCAACATACAATATACCTAAAACTTACATGATATTATATGTCAATTATATCTTAAAAATTAGAAATTTTTAAAAATTAAAAATAAATTTAAAAATTTATTCAACCATATCTCAGTGTGTAGAGATGGGCAAAAGGAGACAAAGAGATGTTAAGTGTGTGGGCTAAGCATTGTATAAATAGATGCTTTTATATAATCCTCATAAGAACATTCACTGTAATAATTTGAGCAACTTAGTGAAATTAACCCACTGCTATGAAAATTGTAGGCATTTAAAAAGCAGCCATTAAGAAATGAACTGAAAAAAAGCAATCTGTGGAGAGATGCAGATAATAGGAGAAAAACAGGACTCCGGAATAAGCTGGAAGTTTGGAGTAGGAGGCCAGACAAGTCGTGCTGCTAAAGAAGTCTTTGTCACCTCTGCGTCTCGGTGGACAAAGCATTCCCTTCCCATGGGCAATTTGTTTTCATTTTTTAAACTTCATGTAGATGCAGAATAAGTTATGAAGGAAGTTTATTAACTCTTTTATATTAGAGGGGTAGCATTTGCTGTATCTCTTTTTCAAAACAGATATTCTACAAAAACAAAATTAGATAATCATATTTTATAATATTTTATTCTAGCCTACTACGAGGTCAAATTGCAGACTTTTCTTATAATACAATGCTCAAATGGACTTCGCATATACTTTTGTTAGTGTACTGTTTTGAAGGTGGTATTAATCTCTAGAAGGAAGTTCAAAATATAAACACAAGTCCGCCCTGATTATTGCACTTGAATAACTAACACACTGCAGGCATTATAACCCAACTGAACTGACTACATAAACCAATAATATCATAACCCAACTGAACTGACTACAAAGAGGCACTGATAAATGAGCTGTTTTCATAAGCATTTATTTATGAATATGTTATCAGAGTTTCTTCCATTAAAGCAAAATAATTAGGAGGCTGAATCAGATGAAGATGACAGGGCTGCCAAGCAACATCTTTAGAAGAGAACACGAGAGTGTTTGGAGAAAAGTGAGGCAATGTTCTTAAATGAACTCAAATTCCTTTTCAAATTATTCTGCTGCTCAAAGACTCTTATTTAATAAAAACTCTTTGCCATAAACATCAGTCACAGTCTCATTCCTTATATGCAAAAAGGCAATGAACAGGAGCTATTTCTACTTAGGCATTAAGCACTTTTTGTCTTTAAGTAGAGGCTGTAAAGTGGAGAGGGTCATTTTGTTATAAGCACCCAAGTGAAAACTGTTATGTGATTACTATTTGTTAATGAGTCATATTAGAAGCTAAGCCGAAGACTGGAAAGGGAAATCCGTAAAACCACTCCAAGTTCTCAGATCTTTGAGGTCACCAGGAC
Source organism: Delphinapterus leucas (assembly GCF_059928025.1). NCBI lineage: Eukaryota > Metazoa > Chordata > Mammalia > Artiodactyla > Monodontidae > Delphinapterus > Delphinapterus leucas. Next base: position 18,907,730 of record NC_143146.1, on the reverse strand, counting down.
TCTGAGCCTCAAAGCTGTCCTATGACTGTGTGCATGCGTATTTCCCTGTCATGCCCAGGTGCCATGATGACAGACACTGTGCAGATACACAGATGACACTTCAGTCTCACCATGATCTCTAGTTATCCTTCATCTATTTTCCTCTTCTAACCCATGATCCAGAACTCAGGTCAACACGCTTTCCATCTCTTGGGTGTTTTTGCAATTAGGATAAAGATTTTAATATCTGATCAGCATTCTGTTAGAAAATAATTATTTTAACTACTTTCAAATAAGTGAAAAAGTTATCCAGGTTTTTATGTATACAGTTTAATATTTTGATGCACCACATGCTTATAATAAAATTGACTCTACCTAAAAGACAGACATTTCAGTCTACATTAATTTACTATAAAATTATATATATATATGTATGTATTCAAAAGATACCAGTCTAAACCCTCTCCACACTCTGCTTAAAGATAGAAATTTACTCATGTTCAAAGATTTCATATGTAATTATGGCCACAGGAGTCACAAATCTTGAAACTTCTCATCTCATGACTCATTTCATTTAGAATCAGTGTATCCTCTAAATTAAATTTGTCTTCTGATAGCGCAGTTAACCAACAGGATATATGTGGACTTTATTTCATTGCATTCATGTTAAGATTAAAATCACAATGTTTTTAAATTCAGACCTTATTTTATCTGTACTTTTCAACGTGTACCACATGATCAACTCCTCAGTTGATGCCATTAAACATGTATGAATCTCAATCTGATTTTCTGATTCTGCATATTTAAAAGTGAACAATAGAACTGAAACTGATAATGATATTGAACTTTCATAATGAATAAGACTAGGTTTTAATATCAAATTTGAGACTTTTCCAACAACTGATATAACTGAGAAGTTACAGAATTTGAGTAAGTTGTTGCAAAGAAATTGACTCATCAGTGAAAAGGGAGGCTTCAACGAGACACAGGTAGGGAACAGTTACTTCTTGATATTCCAGTGAGTTGGAATTCCTCAATAAACTGGCTGTAATTATATGAGCTGTAAAGACACAATGAGACTTTAGATTCTTAGAAGTTTTCTTAATACCATAGCCTATTGGAATCTTGGTTTAAATTATATTAAGCAAATTAAGAGAGCAAAGAAAGGCCCCAAATCCTTAGAAAGAAATACATGAAACAAAATGTCCATTTGTGTCACATTTCTAATGATTATCCTATTTTTGTATGTATATGTGTAGGACAAATACAGTATACAGTTCTTTCACTATGTCTTTAAAGGTGAACAAGATTTCTTTGCTACACAGCAAAAACCTAAGCGTATTTCTGTTTCATGTTGATTCTTAGAATAGGAATCTCTTTGGAGACTGGTTGTCTGAAATTCTCTCTTGCATGACCATTCAGGCTTAACCGTAATCCAGCTAAAGCTGGGTCACTGATTGACACTAGGCACTGGGGCAGACAGATGAATTTCTCTGGTTCAAAGTTTAATGGAACAGATCTTTTGATCTCTGATTCTGTAAGGAAGCTGAAGTTCATTTTTTTTTGCCCAAGTTTCTTTGGTGTTAGTACACTGTCGCATACAGATCTCATTCTCATGATTAGACTGTAAGGTAGTGAGGTCAACATTGCTAAACTAATACAGAGATTTATATTCAAGCTTCATGGCAGGTTAACTTGATCATTATTATTTCCAAGGATGCTTGATGTATCTAATTCAAATGTGGCATAAGCTATTTTAAGGTCTCAGTTTAGGCATGATGTCTTATATGAATATAAACTACATAAGAATCTTGTAATTCAGCATTTGCTCTCCTACTTCTAAAATGGCCACAAAATTATTTTAATGTGACTATCAAAGCCTCAAAAATTTAAGAAAAAAGGAATTCAACTATTCCTTACTTTCTTATAGTCCAGTCTTTTTCTCCCTACATCAGCTTCTAAGACACCAAGCAATATCTGAATCAGTGGAGGAAGAGAAAATACAGCAAAGCCACATCCCCTACAGTAGAGCTCATTTTTAATTTCTAGTCTAGTCTCATGGATGCAACTACAAGACCCTTAAAACCTAATTGAAGTTGCTCTAATTTTGCATGTTTACCGAAGTCTTTTCTTGATTAGCCTAGAATAAGGGGTGGGCGCACACACACTCACATATCCATGCAGATACACAGATTTTTAGGTCCTTCCCAAGAAAACAGATTGTTTTGCTTTTTACAATAATCCAAGGTCCCCTCCCGTTCAGAGTGATGTGAAGTGGAAGACTTGCAAGGTGAAAAAAAAGTACAAACAGCCAGTTGTTGTTTTTTTTTTACTGCATTTACTTCTATGTAGAATATTTTGATAAAGATCTATCCTCCCAGGTCTCTGCCAGCAAATTGAGAGACAAGGTACATCTGGGCACTTTTTCCAAATTTAAATCATATTCAAATAAGACAATTTTTAACAGAAAAAAAATGAACAAAATTTGCATAAAAATACAGTGTAAAATTTCAAAACACCAGTTTCTCTCTAAGCATCATCTATTAGATTCCTTTCCTGAAAACATGTAGTAATTTTAAACCAAATGTGATCATTTATTTGTTCTAACAGAGCTTTTGGAAGAGTGCAAACTGCTAAGGCCAATAAAGCTGAGATTTTAAACTTTTTGCATTTCAATTGCATAATCAAAACCTGATGATAGCACATCACACACTCCAAGAACGCCATGGGCACTGCACAGCAAATGAAAATTAGTTCTAAAAGCCTTTTCATTCTCTGTGGCAGAGGACGCTCCTCTCCTGGCTGTATATGAAAGAGGATCAGACACAAAATGGAAAAAAAAATATTATGCCTGTGAGTGAAAGCAAAACCCAAAGAAAACGGAGAGCTTTGGGGGTTGAACTAGAAGAGTGAGCAGCTGTAATTAGCTCCAATGCTGTATGAGAATAAAAAACAAAACCACTTTAAAAAATAGAAACAGGCAGAATGCCAGCTGAGATAGTGCCTAGTGCTATAGCAAACCTTGGTAAATAGTGAGCAATATGAAAGTAAATAGAGCTTGCAGACAAAAGTTTGACATCAATTCCTTTGGCTACATTTTTCATAAATTACCATCTGTAATAAAAGTCATTCTGCCGTATTGCTTTTTAGGTAAGACAACATTTAATACCAAAGGTTGTTTTAAATAAAGGCAGGATATCATCACATATCCTCCACTAAACAGACACATAAGGCAATTTTAATTACCTTCTGTCTGGGGAAGTGTGAAATTTCCTGTGTTTATAGATATATTCATTTTAAGAAGGTAGTGCAAGGTTAATCAAGGTAGTGAAAGGGCCTTCTCTCCAGCACTCAGCATTGATTTCTGTCCTGCTTGAAACATGGTTTCCTTATTCATGGTTTCCTTATTCATTCATATTCCTTATTAAGCAAACTGACCTTGCAAAAGTGTTAAATTAAATCAAAGCTTGCCTATGCATTTCTTATTTGTGCAGGCTGAAGGCTATGACTTTGAATTATTATTATTATTTTTTTGTGTGTGTGTGGTATGCGGGCCTCTCACTGTTGTGGCCTCTCCCGTTGCGGAGCAACAGGCTCCCGACGCACAGGCTCAGCAGCCATGGCTCACGGGCCCAGCCGCTCCGCGACATGTGGGATCCTCCCAGACCGGGGCACAAACCCGTGTCCCCTGCATCGGCAGGTGGACTCTCAACCACTGCGCCACCAAGGAAGCCCTTGAATTATTATTAACCATGAATTATTGTAGAAGCTTTCATATTTGTTCACTCCACTGAGTTTAGATGAAAATATGCTCAAGCCATGTCAGTAGGAGGCACATGTGTGTTGTGTTAATATGGTCCTAAGGCAACCAATTCCTTAAAATAAAATAACTTGATCTTCTTCCTGATCTGTTAAGACAGACATAGAGAAAAAGATATCTTGGGACTGGCACTGTATTTCCTTGTATTTCCTCAGTTTTATCTTTCTACCCACAGCTTCTACAAAATTTTTAAATTTTGCAGAAAGGGCTAATTCTTCTGTATAAGCTACATGAATAGAGTCATACATTCTAAGGAGTGTGTTCTATAAGAAAGGGCAAGGCCAAGAAGTGACTCCATTCTCCAATGGCATTTTGCAGTTTTTCAATAATTCTTGAAATAAGCCTGTGGCCGTGCTTGAGTCTGATGCAAAGATGGAACACTGGTAAATAAGAGAAGAAAAAGCATCCCCGGGGCTTCCCTGGAGGCACAGTGATTAAGAATCCGCCTGCCAGTGCAGGGGACATGGGTTCGAGCCCTGGTCCAGGAATATCCCGCATGCTGCGGAGCAGCTAAGCCCGTGCTGTACAACTACTGAGCCTGCGCCCTAGAGCCTGCGAGCCACAACTACTGAGCCCATGTGCCTAGAGCCCGTGCTCTGCAACAAGCGAAGCCACCACAGTGAGAAGCCTGCGCACCGCAACGAAGAGTAGCCCCCGCTCGCCACAACTAGAGAAAGCCCGCGCACAGCAATGAAGACCCAACGCAGCCAAAGATAAATGATTTACAAAAAAAAAAAAGCATCCCCTTTTAAGTTGGGGACTATGAACCCCTTAGATATCCCCATTCTTTCCTGTTTTTCTTCTTTAACTCATCACCACTTGATATACATTTGTTTCTCTGTTAGAATATAAGAAGCATGAAAGAATTTGTTTTGTCCACTGCTATATCCCCAACCCCTAAAGCTCATTGGAGGTGCTCCACAAATATGTTGTGAATGATTGAATGGAGAGAAACCAAAACTGATAACCTGTCAGGCCTGAATTATGCATGTACTCCCCCTTATTCTTCACTTTCTGAAACCTGCACCTTTAGAATCCTACAGGCACCTCATAACCGTACGTTAGAATGGCTGGCTGCCAGTCCTTACTTTGTCTATCTTTCTGTTGTACCTTAGAAAACTACCAACTTTTCTTTTTAAGACGTTTTTAGATTCAGTAATACTCTATCTCTTTTAGTCCTTTTAATTTTTTGAAAACTCATTCCCTTGTCCTCTACTGGATTCTTTATGGGATTAATTGTGGGCATGCCCTAATCACAGCCTTTGCTATATGACTCTTCTCATCTTGTATGGAGTCCATAAGAAGCCTGCCCACCCTCTTGGCTTCAACTTTCATAGCTGTACTGATGACTACAAATATTTTCCTTCAGCAGTGATGTAGCTCTAAAATTTCTTTCCTTATAAGAAACAATATAGTGGGAATTTCCATTTGTATTGCCCTTTCCAGTTCTCTCTCCAGACCTGTGTATTTTTATTCATGGAGTCATTACTTTTCTTTGTATTGTTCCTAAGACCAACAATGTCTAATCACTCTCCATATTTTATTCATTTTATACAAATAGATCTAACTAAAAATCCCCTGCCCCCAGTCCCCTTATCTTGAGATGTGGTGCCTAGACACTTAACAGCATCTTTACAGCCTTCTTGCTTCACTGCTCTCCTCTGGAATCTTTCTAGAACTATCACAGCACTGCTTCAATCATACAACTCCCTCGCTTATTGCGAAGGGCTTGTGATATCGATGGTTATTAGAGTCTACATTCCTGGCACAGGTTTCAATGCCCGTTACAAACAGGGTCCCAACCTCCCTTAACAGTTTTCCTCCTAACTGTCTTCCATGAATTTGTCATCTGTAGCCTGCCAAGTCAGCTCAATTGTGTTTTCCTATTTACATGTTTACTAATACTCCTCTGTGGAAAAGTTTCCCACTCATTTACATCTATTCAAATCTTACTCATTCTTCAAGAGGCAGTTCAAATATAATTGCCTTCATGACCTCCATTAAAAGTCTCCGGACTAACAAAGCTGGAAATACTCTGCTTTCTGAGTGCCTTAGCATGCTTTTATTACTCACTGAAAGTCTGTAATTTACTATTTGGAATGTGCTCCATCCTTTCCTGAGTGTCTGCTTTCTTTCTTCTACTAGATTAAAATTCCTTGAGAGCAGATCCTGTGCATTCCTTACGTGTTTATTTCACTCAGTGCCTTGCACATAGTAGGTACATGTTCAATTAATATAAAATATTTTTATTAAGTTGAAATAAAAAGTCTATTTTCATGTTTAATTTGATGATAGATTATAATTGAGTTATTCACTTAGTATTTAGGCATCAAAAATGAGTTGTATACCTTTACATAGGAAACCAGGACTCCAACCTCTAAGACAATCAATCCAGAGGAAAAAAATTACATAACTTCTTATTCTTTTGTCATACGCATCACCATATGATTCCCATTCCAGTTCTCTGCTCTTTGGCAATTTTTAAAAGTCAGATTTCTGAGCAGTTGTTCAAGAAGTTATATCTAGGGCTTTCAATTTTGTAACATTACAGATGGAACTGAACTATTATTAACTTCTAGGATTTTTAAAATTATTCATATACTTAATTTTTTTCTAAATTAATTGCTTTTTAAATTTCCTGGTATAATTTAGTGACATTTACCGTATACAAGGAATATCATCCCCTATAAATCATCTCTGCTGGGGCAAACTTACCCAGTATAAATGGAAGCATCTAGGAGCAAGGCAGATGATCTATAGAAGGTGATGCCTTCAAGGCCTATCCTAATCCCAAGCAGGAATTTAAATAATGACTCAGGCAGAAAAACTGGATTTCATTTATCTTTTCCAGCTATCAAGGCTGAATTTTCAACATGTTTAGCTCAGTCAAATTCTCCTCCACTAAGCATTAGGAGTCTAAAAGCTGTACTTTCCTTCATATAAATAGGAGGTCTCTTGCTATGCACTTTCTCTCATCAAAATATCACCTACAAGGAAAGAAAGGTCATAGAATTTTATCTACATGTAACTTTGAGCAAACAAGTGCCTTCTACAAGATGATAGATTATTGATTTTTGGAAGAGGAGTTAATATATTTTACAAAGTTTTAGTGCATATAATATACAGAAAAATTAGAAAAATTTTTAATGTTATTATACAAACATGTTACTCTCTAAATGTAATATGCAAAATTGTACTAATATTCTAGATTGCATATGAAAATTAAACATTTGACAAAAATCTCCAATAATTTCAAGATCCAGTAAACAGGCATTTAATTAGCTCTTACTATTCACCCCTCCATTTACTCCCTGTCTTATGCCCACCTCCCCCTTTGAGTTAGTGGCTGCATTACAAGTTGGCACTGTCACAGGTATTCCTTTGTGTCTGGCAATGGTATGACTTCACATTCTCTTTTATTTCACTTCAAAACATTTGTTTGTGTTTCTTTCATCCATCAGATGACAGATATCTCAAGAACTGCAACTGCGTCTTATTTGTCTTTGAACTTCAACACCTAGAAATATTAGAATATGGTTAGTGTCAAGTATAAGATTGCTAAATTGAACCGAGTAAGTTTTAGAGGGAAAGGGAGCAATCCTGTCCCAGAACTTCCCAAGAATCTATATTCTACAGTTTGCTCCTGACTTCTTAAGCAAATCCCTGATTCAGCAATTCCACTTTTTCTGCCAGCCCCAGATCCTTACTCTGCTTCCACCATTATCCCTTAAGTTAACAGCATCACCAAATTCCATTGTTAATGGCACAGAGAAAGGTTGGGGCTTATCACCTGTTTTCCCTTAAAGGCTCTAATTATCTATATCCACTTTTACCTTAGAATAAAAATAAACCTTCCATTATTACCAAACCTAGGGTATCAAGGTCTTTCCCAGATTTTTCAACAATAAATATTGGCCCATATCAAACATGATATATAGGCACAAAGAAATCCCATGATTTGAAGAAAAAAATGAGATTATTTTATTTAAAATCCATTGTGTACTCTGCTCTGTGCTACACATATCGTCTATAATGTGGTGAAACCAGAGCCAATACACCACATAAGAATCTATAATTATGTAAGGATCTGTAATTATGTTTCAGCAATAGGACTTCAGAATGTAAACAGACTTTCTACATAAAACTTATACTTTAAAAAGAATATTTCATAATGTTAAAACAGTTAATTCAGCAGGCAGATGTCACAACTCTAAATTTGTATAAATTTAATCACATGGGCTAAAAATAAATGAAGCAAAAGATGGACAGAGACTGTATTAATAGATACATCTACATATGTACTTAGAAATTTTAACATATGTCTCTTAGGCTGATAGAACATACCACATGTACACACACAAAAAAACAAACAGAAAAATATGGATTTGAACAGCACAAGTAAAAAAAATCAATAATAAAATCAATAATAAAATAACTTTAAAAAGCTCAAATATTTGGTAATTAAGTAACATATTTCTAAATAACCCAAAATGAAAATTAAAAAATATTTTTAACTTTAATGGTAATGAAAATAAAACACATTAAAAGATTCGGAAAATAGATAAAATACTGCTTAGAACAAAATTTAAAATAATAGAAAAATATAACAGAGAAATTCAGCAAAACCAAAAGTTGGTGTTTTAAAATGACTAATACAATTGATAAACTCCTACTCATACCAATTATGAAAAAAGAGAGAGTACTCGCTGTCAACAACGGAAATAAAAAGGGGACACGCTACAAATCCTATAGAAATTTAAAAGATAACAAGTTTATTGCAAACAAATTCAGGCCAATAGGTGTTAAAAATATAAAATGTACAAATCTCTCAAAAACACAAATTTTAAAACTAATGTAAGAAAAAATATATATTTTCAATATATTTATAATTAGAAATCTTCTCATGAAAATCTCCTTCCAAAAAGATATCAACATCTTTTATCAATCAAACCCTACCCCCATACAAAAACATGACATGGATTTTATAATAGAAAATTACATGCCAAACTCTTCCATGATTGTAGAAGCAAAACTCCTGTCCAAGATTATAGTAAACTGAATCTGTCAGAATGGAAAGCACTGATGCTGTGAGACACAGTAGCGTTTATTTTATGAATGGAAATTTGGTTTAATATTTGAAAATCAATGCAATTAACTATATTAACAGGAAAAAAAAGAAAAATAATATTATCACAATAGATGAAGAAAAAAGTATTTGGTAAAATTCAAAATTGATTCATAAAAATGTTGTTGTTGTTTTGCAGTACAATAATATAACAGAACTTCCTAATTCTGATAATACGTATCCTCTTCCCCTCATAAAAGCAAAAATAATTGCCATAGCCATAGCAGTCACTGCAGTCCTTGGGTGGATTGTTATTATTAATATTATTTTTAACATCTTTGTTGGAGTATAATTGTTTACATTGTTGTTAGTTGCTGCTGTATAACGGAGTGAATCAGCTGTACGTATACATATATCCCCATATCTCCTCCCTCTTCATCTCCCTCCCACCCTCCCTATCCCACCAGTCTAGGTGGTCACAAAGCACCGAGCTGATCTCCCTGTGCTATGCGGCTGCTTCCCACTAGCTATCTATTTTACGTTTGGTAGTGTATATATGTCCATGCCACTCTCTCACTTCATCCCAGCTTACCCTTCCCGCCCCGCCTGTCGTCAAGTCCATTCTCTAGTAGGTCTGCATCTTTATTCCTGTCCTGTCCCCAGGTTCATCAGAACCATTTTGTTTTTTTAGATTCCATATGTATGTGTTAGCATATGGTACTTGTTTTTCTCTTTCTGACTTACTTCACTCTGTATGACAGACTCTAGGTCCATCCACCTCACTACAAATAACTCAATTTTGTTTCTTTTTATGGCTGAGTAATATTCCACTGTATATATGTGCCACATCTTCTTTATCCATTCATCTGTTGATGGACATTTAGGTTGCTTCCATGTCTTGGCTATTATAAATAGTGCTGCAATGAACGTTGTGGTACCTGACTCTTTTTGAATTATGGTTTTCTCAGGGTATATACCCAGTAGTGGGATTGCTGGGTCATATGGTAGTTCTATTTTTAGTTTTTTAAGGAACCTCCATACTGTTCTACATAGTGGTTGTATCAGTTAACATACCCACCAACAGTGCAAGAGGATTCCCTTTTCTCCACACCCTCTCCAGCATTTATTGTTTGTAGATTTTTTGATGATAGCCATTCTGACTGGAGTAACGTAATACCTCATTGTAGTTTTGATTTGCATTTCTCTAATGAATAGTAATGTTGAGCATCCTTTCATGTGTTTGTGGGCAATCTGTACATCTTCTTTGGAGAAATGTCTATTTAGGTCTTCTACCCATTTTTGGATTGGGTTGTTTGTATTTTTGATATTGATGTGCATGAGTTGCTTGTATATTTTGGAGATTAATCCTTTGTCAGTTGCTTCGTTTGCAAATATTTTCTCCCATTCGGAGAGTTGTCTTTTCATCTTGTTTATGGCTTCCTTTGTTGTGCAAAAGCTTTTAAGTTTAATTAGGTCCCATTTGTTTATTTTTATTTCCATTTCTCTAGGAGGTGGGTCAAAAAGGATCTTGCTGTGATTTATGTCATAGAGTGTTCTGTCTATGATTTCCTCTAAGAGTTTGATAGTGTCTGGCCTTACATTTAGATCTTTAATCCATTTTGAGTTTATTTTTGTGTATGGTGTTAGGGAGTGTTCTAATTTCATTCTTTTAAATGTAGCTGTCCAGTTATCACAACACCACTTATTGAAGAGGCTGTCTTTTCTCCATTGTATATTCTTGCCTCCTTTATCAAAGATAGGGTGACCATATGTGCGTGGGTTTATCTCTGGGTTTTCTATCCTGTCCCATTGATCTATATTTCTGTTTTTGTGCCAGTACCATACTGTCTTGATTACTGTAGGTTTGTAATATAGTCTGAAGTCAGGGAGCCTGATTCCTCCAGCTCCGTTTTTCTTTCTTAAGATTGATTTGTCTATTACGGGTCTTTTGTGTTTCCATGCAAATTGTCAAGTTTTTTGTTCTAGTTCTGTGAAAAATGCCACTGGTAGTGTGATAGGGATTGCATTGAATCTGTAGATTGCTTTGGGTTGTATAGTCATTTTCACAATGTTGATTCTTCCAATCTAAGAACGTGGTATACCCCTCCATCTGTTTGTATCATCTTTAATTTCTTTCATCAGTGTCTTATAGTTTTCTGCATACAGGTCTTTTGTCTCCTTAGGTAGGTTTATTCCTAGGTATTTTATACTTTTTGTTGCAATGGTATATGGGAGTGTTTCCTTAATTTCTCTTTCAGATTTTTCATCATTAGTGTATAGGAATGCCAGAGATTTCTGTGCATTAATTTTGTATCCTGCTACTTTACCAAATTCCTTGATTAGCTCTAGTAGTTTTCTGGTAGCATCTTTAGGATTCTCTATGTATACTATCATGTCATCTGCAAACAGTGACAGCTTTACTTCTTCTTTTCCAATTTGGATTCCTTTTATTTCCATTTCTTCTCTTATTGCTGTTGCTAAAACTTCCAAAACTATGCTGAATACTAGTGGTGAGTGGATAACCTTATCTTGTTCCTGATCTTAGTGGAAATGGTTTCAGTTTGTTACAATTGAGAATGATGTTAGCTGTGGGTTTGTCATATACAGCCTTTATTATGTTAAGGTCAGTTCTCTCTATGCCTACTTTCTGGAGGGTTTTTATCATAAATCGGTGTTGAATTTTATTGAAAGCTTTTTCTGCATTTATTGAGATGATCATATGGATTTTATCAGTTTTTTAATATGGTGTATCACACTAATTGATTTACGTATATTGAAGAATCCTTGCATTCCTGGGATAGAACCCCAATTGATCATGGTGTATGATCCTTTTAATGTGCTGTTGGATTCTCTTTGCTAGTATTTTGTTGAGGATTTTCGCATCTCTGTTCATCAGTGATATTGGCCAGCAGTTTTCTTTTTTTTGTGACATCTTTGCCTGGTTTTGGTGTCAGGGTGATGGTGGCCTCGTAGAATGAGTTTGGGAATGTTCCTCCTCTGCTATATTTTGGAAGAGTTTGGGAAGGATAGGTCTTAGCTCTTCTCTAAATGTTTCATAGAATTTGCCTATAAAGCCATCTTGTTCTGGGCTTTTGTTTGTTAGAAGATTTTAAATCACAGTTTCAATTCAAGTGCTTGTGGTGGGTCTGTTTATATTTTCTATTTCTTCCTGGTTCAGTCTTGGAAGGTTGTGCTTTTCTAAGAATTTGTCCATTTCTTGCAGCTGTCCATTTTATTGGCCTGTAGTTGCTTGTAGTAATCTTTCTGATCCTTTGTATTTCTGCAGTGTCAGTTGTTACTTCTCCTTTTTCATTTCTAATTCTGTTGACTTGAGTCTTTCTTTTTCTCTTGATGAGTCTGGCTAATGGTTTATTAATGTTTTTTGTCTTCTCAAAGAACCAGCTTTTAATTTTATTGATCTTTACTATCATTTTCTTCATTTCTTTTTATTTCTGATCTGATCTTTATGAGTTCTTCTGCTAAATTTGGGGGGTTTTTGCTCTTCTTTCTCTAATTGCTTTATGTGTAATGTTAGTTTGTTTATATGAGACTTTTCTTGGTTCTTGAGGTAGGACTGTATTGCTATAAATTTCCCTCTTAGAACTGCTTTTGCTGCATCCCATAGGTTTTGGGTTGTCATGTTTTCATTGTCATTTTGTTTCTAGGTATTTTTTGATATCCTCTTTGATTTCTGCGGTGATCTCTTGGTTATTTAGTAGTGTATTGTTTAGCCTCCATGTGTTTGTATTTTTTACACTTTTTCCCTGTAATTGGTATCTAGTCTCATAGTGTTGTGGTTGGAAAAGATACTTGCTACGATTTCAGTTTTCTTAAATTTACCAAGGCTTGATTTGTGACCCAACATAAGATCTTCCTGGAGAATGTCCTATGAGCACTTGAGAAGAAAGTGTATTCTCTTGTTTTTGGATGGAATGTCCAATAAATATCAGTTAGGTTCATCGTGTTTAATGTGACATTTAAAGCTTGTGTTTACTTATTTCATTTTGATTGATCTGTCCATTGGTTAAAGTGGGGTGTTAAAGTCCCCTACTATTATTGTGTTACTGTCCATTTCCCCTTTTATGGCTGTTAGCATTTGCCTTATGTATTGAGGTGCTCCTATGTTGGGTACATAAATATTTATAATTGTTATATCTTCCTCTTGGATTGATCCCTTGATCATTATGTAGTGTCCTTCTTTGTCTTTTCTAATACTCTTTATTTTAAAGTCCATTTTGTCTGATAATTGCTACTCCAGCTTTCTTTTGATTTCCATTTGCATGCAATATCTTTTTCCATCCCCTCACTTTCAGTCTGTATGTGTCCCTTGGTCTGAAGAGGGTCTCTTGTAGACAGCATATATATGGTCTTCTTTTTGTATCCATTCAGCCAGTCTGTGTCTTTTGGTTGGAACATTTAATCCATTTACATTTAAGGTAGTCATTGATATGTACTTTCTTAATTGTTTTGGGTTTTCTCAATTGTTTTGGGTTTGTTATTCTAGGTCTTTTCCTTCTCTTGTGTTTCCTGCCTAGAGAAGTTCCTTTAGCATTTGTTGTAAAGCTGGTTTGATGGTTCTGAATTCTCTTAGCTCTTGTCTTTTAAGGTTTTAATTTTTCCATCAAATCTGAATGAGATCCTTGTGAGTAGAGTAATCTTGGTTGTAGGTTTTTCCCTTTCATCACTTGAAATATGTCCTGCCACTCTCTTCTGGCTTGCAGAGTTTCTGCTGAAGTATCACCTATTAACCTTATGGGGATTCCCTTGTATGTTATTTGTTGCATTTCCCTTGCTGCTTTAATATTTTTTTTTGTATTTAATTTTTCATACTTTGATTAATATGTGACTTGGCATGTTTCTCCTTGGATTTACCCTGTATGGGACTCGCTGCATTTCCTGGACTTGATTGACTATTTCCTTTCTCATATTAGGGAAGTTTTCAACTATAATCTCTTCAAATATTTTCTCAGTCCCTTCCTTTTTCTCTTCTTCCTCTGGGACACCTATATTTCAAATATTGGTGCATTTAATGTTGTCCCAGAGGTCTCTGAGACTCTCCTCAATTCTTTTCATTCTTTTAACTTTATTCTGCTGCGGTAGTTATTTCCACTATTTTATCTTCCAGGTCACTTATCCGTTCTTCTGCCTCAGTTATTCTGCTGTTGATTCCTTCTAGAGAATTTTAAATTTCACTTATTGTTGTTCTTCATTGTTTGTTTGCTCTTTAGTTTTTCTAGGTCCTTGTTATTTCCTTGTATTCCTTGTATTTTCTCCATTCTGTTTCCAAGATTTTGCATCATCTTCACTACCATTACTCTGAACTCTTTTTCAGACAGACTGCCTGTTTCCTCTTCATTTGTTTGGTCTGGTGGGTTATTATCTTGCTCCTTTTCTGCTACATATTTCTCTGTCTTCTCATTTTGCTTAACTTACTGTGTTTGGGGTCTGCTTTTCACTGGCTGCAAGTTCGTAGTTCCTGTTGTTTTGGTGTCTGCCCCCAATGGATAAGGTTGGATCAGTGGGCTGTGTAGGCTCCCTGGTGGAGAGGACTGGTGCCTGTGTTCTGGTGAATGAGGCTGGATCTTGTCTTTCTGATGGGCAGGACCATGTCCAGTGGTGTGTTTTGGTGTGTCTGTGAACTTAGTATGATTTTAGGCAGCCTCTCTGCTAATGGGTGGGGTTCCTGTCTTGCTATTTGTTTGGCATGGGATGTCTAGCACTGGAGCTTGCTGGTCGTTTAGTGGAGCTGGGTCTTAGCATTGAGATGGAGATCTCTGAGAGAGCTCTTGCCAATTGGTATTACGTGAGGCCAAGAGGCCTCTGGTGGTCGAATGCCCTGAACTCAGCTCTCCCACTTCAGAGGCTCAGGTCTGACACCTGGTCAGAGCACGAAAATCCTGTCTGCCGAACAGCTGTGTTTTGAAGAACCAGACGTTCAGGGGCATAATTTATTGACACTGATAGGTATGAACTGATTTGGCCACAATTCGTAAAGGCACAATTCCCTTCAGACTCTCCTCATGTGCACAAGAGCAAATGCTTTACTCTGAGACATCAGAACAAATGAGCGGATGTTGATGAGTTTGTTGCCTCCAAACTCTGGAACTCCACACTCCAGAGGCCCTTCTTTGGACGTGCTGCCTCTCCCCTTCCGAGCAGGTCCTAACGTTTTAGGAATAACCCTTTGAAGAGCTAATTTATTGGGATACCAGCCTCAGGGCAGCCAAGCCACAGCTCTCAAACTTGTGTGCTGTCTCTCGCTTCACCCTGTGTTTTCTTTTTTTTCTTTTCTTTTTTTTTAACATCTTTATTGGGGTATAATTGCTTTACAATGGTGTGTTAGTTTCTGCTTTATAACAAAGTGAATCAGTTATACATACACATATATCCCTATATCTCTTCCCTCTTGCGTCTCCCTCCCTCCCACCCTCCCTATCCTACCCCTCCAGGCAGTCACAAAGCACAGAGCTGATCTCCCCGTGCTATGCAGCTGCTTCCCACTAGCTATCTACCTTATGTTTGGTAGTGTATATATGTCCATGCCTCTCTCTCGCTTTGTCACAGCTCACCCTTACCCCTCCCATATACTCAAGTCCGTTCTATAGTAGGTCTGTGTCTTTATTCCTGTCTTACACCTAGGTTCTTCATGACTTTTTTTTTCTTAAATTCCATATATATGTGTTAGCATACGGTATTTGTCTTTCGCTTTCTGACTTACTTCACTCGTATGACAGACTCTAGGTCTATCCACCTCATTACAAATAGCTCAATTTCGTTTCTTTTTATGGCTGAGTAATATTCCATTGTATATATGGGCCACTTCTTCTTTATCCATTCATCCAATGATGGGCACTTAGGTTGCTTCCATCTCCTGGCTATTGTAAACAGAGCTGCAGTGAACATTTTGGTACATGACTCTTTTTGAATTATGGTTTTCTCAGGGTATATGCCCAGTAGTGGGATTGCTGGTTCATATGGTAGTTCTATTTGTAGTTTTTTAAGGAACCTCCATACTGTTCTCCATAGGGGCTGTCCCAATTCACATTCCCACCACCAGTGCAAGAGTGTTCCCTTTTCTCTACACCCTCTCCAGCATTTAATGTTTCTACAGTTTTTGATGATGGCCATTATGACTGATGTGAGATGATATCTCACTGTAGTTTGATTTGCATTTCTCTAATGATTAGTGATGTTGATCATTCTTTCATGTGTTTGTTGGCAGTCTGTATATCTTCTTTGGAGAAATGTCTATTTAGGTCTTCTGCCCATTTTTGGATTGGGTTGTTATTGAGCTGCAAGAGCTGCTTGTATATTTTGAAAATTAATCCTTTGCCAGTTGCTTCATTTGCAAATATCTTCTCCCATTCTGAGGGTTGTCTTTTGGTCTTGTTTATGGTTCCCTTTGCTGTGCAAAAACTTTGAAGTTTCATTAGGTCCCATTTGTTTTTGTTTTTATTCCCATTTCTCTAGGAGGTGGGTCAAAAAGGATCTTGCTGTGATTTATGTCAGAGTGTTCTGCCTATGTTTTCCTCTAAGAGTTTGACAGTATCTGGCCTTACATTTAGGTCTTGGAATCCATTTTGAGCTTATTTTTGTGTATGGTGTTACAGAGTGATCTAATCTCATACTTTTAAATGTACCTGTCCAGTTTTCCCAGCACCACTTACTGAAGAGGCTGTCCTTTCTCCACTGTACATTCCTGCCTCCTTTATCGAAGATAAGGTGACTATATGTGAGTGGCTTTATCTCTGGGCTTTCTATCCTGTTCCATTGATCTGTCTTTCTGTTTGTGTGCCAGTACCATACTGTCTTGATTACTGTAGCTTTGTAGTATAGTCTGAAGTCAGGAAGCCTGATTCCTCCAGCTCCTTTTTTCGTTCTCAAGATTGCTTTGGCTATTCGGGGTCTTTTGTGTTTCCATACAAATTGTGAAGTTTTTTGTTCTACTTCTGTGAAAAATGCCAGTGGTAGTTTGATAGGGATTGCATTGAATCTGTAGATTGCTTTGGGTAGTAGAGTCATTTTCAAAATGTTGATTCTTCCAATCCAAGAACATGGTATATCTCTCCATCTATCTGTATCATCTTTAATTTTTTTCAACAGTGTCTTATAATTTTCTGCATACAGGTCTTTTGTCTCCTTACGTAGGTTTATTCCTAGATATTTTATTCTTTTTGTTGCAATGGTAAATGGGAGTGTTTTCTTGATTTCAATTTCAGATTTTTCATCATTAATGTATAGGAATGCCAGAGATTTCTGTGCATTAATTTTGTATCCTGCAACTTTACCAAATTCATTAATTAGCTCTAGTAGTTTTCTGGTAGCATCTTTAGGCTTCTCTATGTATAGTATCATGTCATCTGCAAACAGTGACAGCTTTACTTCTTCTTTTCCGATTTGGATTCCTTTTATTTCCATTTCTTCTCTGATTGCTGTGGCTAAAACTTCCAAGACTATGTTGAATAAGAGTGGTGAGAGTGGGCAACCTTGTCTTGTTCCTGATCTTGGTGGAAATTCTTTCAGTGTTTCACCATTTAGGATGATGTTGGCTGTGGGTTTGTCATATATGGTCTTTATTATGTTGAGGAAAGTTCCCTCTATGCCTAGTTTCTGCAGGGTTTTTATCATAAATGGGTGTTGAATTTTGTCAAAAGCTTTTTCTGCATCTATTGAGATGATCGTATGGTTTTTCTCCTTCAATTTGTTAATATGGTTTAGATTGATTTGCGTATATTAAAGAATCCTTGCATTCCTGGAATAAACCCCACTTCATCATGGTGTATGATCCGTTTAATGTGCTGTTGGATTCTGTTTGCTAGTATTTTGTTGAGGATTTTTGCATCTATATTCATCAGTGATATTTGTCTGTTATTTCCTTTTTTTGTAGTATCTTTGTCTGGTTTTGGTATCAGGGTGATGGTGGCCTCACAGAATGAGGTTGGGAGTGTTACTCCCTCTGTTATATTTTGGAAGAGTTTGAGAAGGATAGGTGTTAGCTCTTCTCTAAATGTTTGATAGAATTCACCTGTGAAGCCATCTGGTCCTGGGCTTTAGTTTGTTGGAAGATTTTTAATCACAGTTTCAATTTCAGTGCTTGTGATTGGTCTGTTCATATTTTCTGTTTCTTTCTGATTGAGTCTTGGCAGGTTGTGCCTTTCTAAGAATTTGTCCATTTTATTGGCATAGAGTTGCTTGTAGTAATCTCTCATGATCTTTTGTATTTCTGCAGTGTTAGTTGTTACTTCTCCTTTTTCATTTCTAATTCTATTGATTTGAGTCTTTTCCCTTTTTTTCTTGATGAGTCTCGCTAATGGTTTATCTATTTTGTTTATCTTCTCAAAGAACCAGGTTTTAGTTTTATTGATCTTTGCTATCGTTTCCTTCATTTCTTTTTCATTTATTTCTGATCTGATTTTTATGATTTCTTTCCTTCTGCTAACTTTGGGGGTTTTTTGTACTTCTTTCTCTAACTGCTTTAGGTGCAATGTTAGGTTGTTTATGCGAGATGTTTCCTGTTTCTTAAGGTAGGATTTTATTGCTATAAACTTCCCTCTTAGAACTGGTTTTGCTGCATCCCATAGGTTTTGGGTCATTGTGTCTCCATTGTCATTTGTTTCTAGGTATTTTTTGATTTCCTCTTTGATTTCTTCAGTGATCACTTCGTTATTAAGTAGTGTATTGTTTACCCTCCATGTGTTTATATTTTTTAGAGATCTTTTCCTGTAATTGATATCTAGTCTCATAGTGTTGTGGTTGGAAAAGATACTTGATACGATTTTAATTTTCTTAAATTTACCAAGGCTTGCTTTGTGACCCAAGATATGATCTATCATGGAGAATGTTCCATGAGCACTTGAGAAAAATGTGTATTCTGTTGTTTTTGGATGGAATGTCCTATAAATATCAATTAAGTTCATCTTGTTGAATGTATCATTTAAAGCTTGTGTTTCCTTATTTATTTTGGTTTTGGATGATCTGTCCATGGGTGAAAGTGGGGTGTTAAAGTCCCCTACTATTATTGTGTTACTGTAGATTTCCCCTTTTATGGCTGTTAGCATTTGCCTTATGTATTGTGATGCTCCTACGTTGGGTGCATAAATATTTACAATTGTTATATCTTCTTCTTGGATTGATCCCTTGATCATTATGTAGTGTCCTTCTTTGTCTCTTCTAATAGTCTTTATTTTATTTATTTATTTATTTTGCGGTACGTGGGCTTTTCACTGTTGTGGCCTCACCCCTTGCGGAGCACAGACTCCGGACGCGCAGGCTCAGCGTCCATGGCTCACAGGCTTAGCCGCTCCGTGGCTTGTGGGATCTTCCCAGACCGGGGCATGAACCCGTGTCCCCTGCATCGGCAGGCGGACTCTCAAGCACTGCACCACCAGGGAAGCCCAACAGTCTTTATTTTAAAGTCTATTTTGTCTGATATGATAATTGCTACTCCAGCTTTCTTTTGGTTTCCATTTGCATGGAATATCTTTTCCATCCCCTTTCAGTCTGTATGTGTCTCTAGGTCTGAAGTGGGTCTCTTGTAGACAGCATATATAGTGGTCTTGTTTTTGTATCCATTCAGCCAATCTGTGTCTTTTCGTGGGAATATTTAGTCCATTTACATTTAAGGTAATTATTGATATGTATGTTTCTATTCCCATTTTCTTAATTTTTTTGGGTTTGTTATTATAGGTCTTTTCCTTCTCTTGTGTTTCTTGCCTAGAGAAGTTCCTTTAGCATTTGTTGTAAAGCTGGTTTGGTGGTGCTGAACTCTCTCAGCTTTTGCTTGTCTGTAAAGGTTTTAATTTCTCCATCAAATCTGAATGAGATCCTTGCTGGGTAGAGTAATCTTGGTTGCAGGTTTTTCTCCTTCATCACTTTAAATATGTCCTGCCACTCCCTTCTGGCTTGCAGAGTTTCTGCTGAAAGATCAGCTGTTAACCTTATGGGGATTCCCTTGTGTGTTATTTGTTGTTTTTCCCTTGCTGCTTTTAATATGTTTTCTTTGTATTTAGTTTTTCATCACAGTTTGATTAATATGTGTCTTGGCGTATTTCTCCTTGGATTTATCCTGTATGGGACTCTCTGTGCTTCCTACACTTGATTAACTACTTTATTTCCCATATTAGGGAAGTTTTCATCTATAATCTCTTCAAATATTTTCTCAGTCCCTTTCTTTTTCTCTTTTTCTTCTCGAACCCCTTTAATTTGAATGTTGGTGCGTTTAATATTGTCCCAGAGGTCTCTGAGACTGTCTTCAGTTCTTTTCATTCTTTTTTCTTTATTCTGCTCTGCAGTAGTTATTTCCACTATTTTATCTTCCAGATCACTTATCCGTCCTTCTGCCTCAGTTATTCTGCTATTGATCCCATCTAGAGTATTTTTCATTTCATTTATTGTGTTGTTCATTGTTGTTTGTTTCATCTTTAATTCTTCTAGGTCCTTGTTAAATGTTTCTTGCATTTTGTCCATTCTATTTCCAAGATTTTGGATCATCTTTACTATCATTATTCTGAATTCTTTTTCAGGTAGACTGCCTATTTCCTCTTCATCTGTTAGGTCTGGTGGGTTTTTATCTTGCTCCTTCATCTGTGGTGTGTTTTTCTGTCTTCTCATTTTGCTTATCTTACTGTGTTTGGGGTCTCCTTTTTGCAGGCTGCAGGTTCGTAGTTCCCGTTGTTTTTCGTGTCTGTCCCCAGTGGCTAAGGTTGGTTCAGTGGGTTGTGTAGGCTTCCTGGTGGAGGGGACTAGTGCCTGTGTTCTGGTGGATGAGGCTGGATCTTGTCTCTCTGGTGGGCAGGTCCACGTCTGGTGGTGTGTTTTGGGGTGTCTGTGGAGTTATTATGATTTTAGGCAGCCTCTCTGCTAATGGGTGGGGTTGTGTTCCTGTTTTGCTAGTTGTTTGGCATAGGGTGTCCAGCACTGTAGCTTGCTGGTCGTTGAGTGAAGCTGGGTGCTGGCATTGAGATGGAGATCTCTGGGAGATTTTCGCCATTTGATATTATGTGGAGCTGGAAGGTCTCTTGTTGACCAGTGTCCTGAAGTTGGCTCTCCCACCTCAGAGGCACAGCACTGACTCCTGGCTGCAGCACCAAGAGCCTTTCATCCACACAGCTCAGAATAAAAGGGAGAAAAATTAGAAAGAATTAGTAGAAGTAGGAAGAAAGAAAGGAGGGAAGGAAGGAAGAAAGGAAAAGAAGGAAAGAAAGAAAGGAGGGAGGGTGGGAGGAAGGAAGGAGTGAAGGAAGGAAAAAAGAAAGAAGATTAAAATAAAGTAAAATATAATAAAGTTATTAAATTAAAAATAATTAAGAAAAAACAAAAAAGGACGGATCGAACTGTAGGACAAATGGTGGAAGCAGAGCTATACACTCACAAAAAGAGGAAAAGGGGAAAAAATCATAAATCTTGCTCTCAAAGTCCACCTCCTCAATTTGGGATGATTCGTCGTCTAAAGGAGGGAAGGAAGGAAAGAAAAAAAATAAAGTAAAATAAAATATAGTTATTAAAATTAAGTATTAAGAAAAAGAAAAATGGACAGATAGAACCCTAGGACA
Source organism: Delphinapterus leucas (assembly GCF_059928025.1). NCBI lineage: Eukaryota > Metazoa > Chordata > Mammalia > Artiodactyla > Monodontidae > Delphinapterus > Delphinapterus leucas. Next base: position 18,886,315 of record NC_143146.1, on the reverse strand, counting down.
AATGGTGAAAGCAAAGCTATACAGACAAAATCTCACACAGAAGCATACACATACACACTCACAAAAAGAGGAAAAGGGGAAAAAATCATAAATCTTGCTCTCAAAGTCCACCTCCTCAATTTGGGATGATTCGTCGTCTAAAAGAGGGAAGGAAGGAAAGAAAAAAAATAAAGTAAAATAAAATATAGTTATTAAGTATTAAGAAAAAGGAAAACGGACAGATAGAACCCTAGGACAAATGGTGAAAGCAAAGCTATACAGACAAAATCTCACACAGAAGCATACACATACACACTCACAAAAAGAGGAAAAGGGGAAAAAATCATAAATCTTGCTCTCAAAGTCCACCTCCTCAATTTGGGATGATTCGTCGTCTAAAGGAGGGAAGGAAGGAAAGAAAGAAAATAAAGTAAAATAAAATATAGTTATTAAAATTAAGTATTAAGAAAAAGAAAAATGGACAGATAGAACCCTAGGACAAATGGTGAAAGCAAAGCTATACAGACAAAATCTCACACAGAAGCATACACATACACACTCACAAAAAGAGGAAAAGGGGAAAAAAATCATAAATCTTGCTCTCAAAGTCCACCTCCTCAATTTGGAATGATTCGTTGTCTATTCATGTATTCCACAGATGCAGGGTACATCAAGTTGACTGTGGAGTTATAATCCACTGCTTCTGAGGCTGCTGGCAGAGATTTCCCTTTCTCTTCTTCGTTCGCACAGATCCCGAGTGCTAAGCTTTGGATTTGGCCCCGCCTCTGCGTGTAGGTCGCCAAAGGGTGTCTGTTTTTTGCTCAAACAGGATGGGGGTTAAAGGAGCCACTGATTCGGGGGCTCTGGCTCACTCAGGCCGGGAGGAGGGAGGGGCACGGAGTGCAGGGCGAGCCTGTGGCGGCAGAGGCCGGCATGACGTTGCACAAGCCTGAGGCTCGCCGTGCGTTCTCCTGGGGGAGTTGTCCCTGGATCCCGGGAACCTGGCAGTGGCGGGCTGCACAGGCTCCCCGGAAAGGAGGTGTGGATAGTGACCCGTGCTCGCACACAGGCTTCTTGGTGGTGGCAGCAGCAGCAGCCTTAGTGTCTCATGCTCGTCTCTGGGGTCCGCGCTTTTAGCCGCGGCTCGCGCCCGTCTCTGGAGCTCCTTTGAGCAGCGCTCTTAATCCCCTCTCCTCGTGCACCAGGAAACAAAGAGGGAAGAAAAAGTCTCTTGCCTCTTCAGCAGCTCCAGACCTTTTCCCAGACTCCCTCCTTGCTAGCCGTGGTGCACTAACCCCTTCAGGCTGTGTTCACGCTGCTAACCCCAGTCCTCTCCCTGCACTCTGAAGCCCGAGCCTCAGCTTGCAGCCCTGCCTGCCCCAGCGGGTTAGCAGACAAGCTTCTTGGGCTGGTGAATGCCAGTCGGCATTGATCCCCTGTGCGGGAATCTCCCTGCTTTGCCCTCCGCACCCATTACTGTGCTCTCCTCCGTGGCTCCGAACTCCGTGGCTCCGAAGCTTCCCCACTCCACCACCCGCAGTCTCCTCCCGCGAAGGGGCTTCCTACTGTTTGGAAACCTTTCCTCCTTCACAGCTCCCTCCCACTGGTGCAGGTTCCATCCCTATTCTTTTGTCTCTGTTTTTTCTTTTGCCCTACCCAGGTACGTGGGGGGTTTCTTGCCTTTTGGGAGGTCTGAGGTCTTGTGCCAGCGTTCAGTAGGAGTTGTTCCACGTGTAGATGTATTTCTGGTGTATCTGTGGGGAGGAAGGTGATCTCCGCGTGTTATTCTTCCGCCATCTTCCCACCCTGTGTTTTCTATACCCCAGGCCTCCAATTACAGCAGCAAATGCTCCAGACAAACACCACTTTTGCCATCTGGATTGTTATTATTAAGAAGATGTTCAGTAGAAGACATATTTAGGCTTATTTTGCTAAACAATTTATATAAAAATTTATAAAGTATCTACAAATAGAGCAAGGATGATATTCTTTTTCCATGAAAACAAGTTATATACAAGTTATAAAATTCTATATCATTGCATTTTTTAAGATATTTTCATAATAGTCTGTTTTCTGAAAAAGTTGTATAAGAGTCTAAAAAGCTTTAAGGTATTTACTTTAGAAAAGAATGAGTTATTAACACTCCTTGATTTTACTCTACAAATGATGTGCTTATTTTTCCACATTTCCTTTCCTATTATTTTAATGGTTTAAAAATAAGCATTACACTGTTTGGTATATTTCCTCTTTTCTGCAACTTGTATTTAATTTCAATTACTTTCATATAAATACTTCTAGTTCTTTGAAAGACTAGCTAAATTAAACTAACATTTATACCACTTTAAAAACTCATTCATCACTATAATATTGTGTGATATTATATTACAAATCCTTAGAAACTTAAATTTCCCATCCATTACTGATTCAAGTTGTGCTTAAATAAGGCTACAGACTCAAGAAATTGAAAACATATTCCATTAGGAACCAATTTTACCCTCAATTGTGTTACCCAAACCCAAATGACTTTTCAGAGCCTCCTACAGAAAGTATATGCCTCCTTGCCACAGTGGTATTGGGTTTGATTTATTCAAATTGTCCCAACATCATTTATTCATTCATCATTTTTTTCATTGATTGAAAGTACTGACTTTATATTATAGTCTTCCACTATTTAATAAATTAATAATTACTAAATAATAATTTAATATTTGTTGGGAAAATAAGTGAATGAATCATATACAAAATTCTGACGTATGCTTATGTTTGCAACTGATCTTTTTAGTCTCTTCTATGATTCACTAGCTATTTACTAAATACTTATTTTGACATAAATCCAAAAAAAAGATAAATAAATCTTTCTGTTTTCAGAGAGATTATAATTTAGTTGCTCATTACAACTAATACTCCAAGGAAATGTTACAAATTTATATACATTGCTGAGTTTAATCCATGGCAATTTATTTACGAATAAATAAACAAAATAGCTACTGCCTTGTTGGGAATAGGTGTTTGCCTTCTTGGAAAACTTGTACACACTTTGGATACCTTATCATTGGCTGGGTTTAAAGTAAAATAATGATCCTCCTTTGAATGTACTATAACAACACAAATGCCAAGAAAAAGACATAGACAGCCGGAGGTGAGAGTATGAAGATGCAATGTGCTTCTTCACTAAAGAATAAAGTGCAGGGTCAAGTACTGATCTTCTCAGAGTGGAATCCTTACCAGGCATCCAACTAAAGGCTGGGCAGAAGTTAGAGAGGAAATCAATATTTCACTACTATTTATAGAGTGTAAAATTACAGGACACAGAAGGCTCTGACAGAGAGCAAGTGAATGGTGCACAGTGTGTGTGTCTGAAATGTCTAAAAATACTCCACTTGACAAAGTAGTAGAAGAGGTTATTCAGAGTACCCACCTTTGATAACTGTTTTTAACTTGTCTTTCCTCAGATTTGAACACAGAGACAAAATGTTATGTCCTGTGTGGATACTATCTACTGAAAATTATGGGCTTGCCTGGATCCATTTTTTTAAAATAATTTTTAATTATCTGTAATGTCTGTTACCTATAAACTAATTAGAAAAATGCAACTGGTTCAAAGAAAAAGTTGTCCATTATTCAAATAACCAGAAATAATCACAGGTAGTATAATGGGTACATGGATTCATTCAAGTGTGTCACTTCTCAAAACATACTGAGAGTCTTAACTCACTTTACTTATTTCCTAAATGGAATTTCAGACTGTGATTTTAATGGCATTATAATATTTTAATACATGGGGGTGCTATAACTTATTTCAATAATTCCCAACAATTCCATGGGATATTGAGAAGATATCCAGCGTGGTGCTTTTATAAGCCACGCTGTGATGAATGTCCTTGTGGTAACTTTTTAAAGTTTATTGTATTATATTCTTAAGTTCTAATCAAAATGAAATGCTGGGAGTAAAAGTCCTGATATCTAAGGTCAAATTATCATCAGAGAAGTTAAAACAATGTTTTCCCATCTGCACTGGGAATTACCATTGTATTATTAATTTGCATATTTTACTACCTAGGCTGACAATGTGTATGTTGCTGTTCATGCTTTTGTAAATTGTCTGTATCTCTGGAGATAGATTATGTCTTGTTCCCACATATTTGCTCCCCTTCTCTGCATGTGGGTTATACCCTCTCACACCCAATGCTGTATAATTTTTCAGGGCCTCCTGCAGAATGTATACGCATCCCTGCCTCCTTGGCATTGAGATTGGTTTATCCACTGTGCACTGTATATATGTTTAATTTTCTATATATTATGAGGTTTTGACATCTTAAAAAACCTTTCTGGCTGGGAAAAGACTGCCCCTCCTGGGGCTAATATTTTTTTGGAGGTGGGGGAGACTTAAACAATAAACATTGCTCTGGGAAAATTTATTCTGAAATACTGCCCTCTCTACATTGGTGTATATCAGGCAGGATATGTTAGGGCATGCTAATGATTCTAAAATCTGGGCACCTCATAATAAGTATGTATGTATGTATTTAAACTCACACTGCATGTCCTGTACATGTTGTCTACAGGTTTTGCTCCATGTCTTCTCTCTCTGGAATCCAGGCTGATGGAGTAATCATTGTCTGAGAAAAAGGAGAAGGAAAGAGATAAAGGATAAATCACACAGTGGCTCTTACATATTTCACCCAGAAAAAGCACATTATCTCCACTAGCATTTCATGGACCAAAAACAATGCATGTGACCACAACTAACTCTAAGGGGAAATGAAGTACAATCCTGTACAGGACTGGAAGAAACATCTTTAATATTCAGGCAATGTCACAAGTAGTGCTCATTAGAGTTGTTCCACAAATATTTGACTTACTAGTCAGGGGCTAGATGGAGAATGCAGGGATCCTGGTATAGAAAGAGTAATAAAATGCGTGAGAGAAGAGGGAAGAAAGATTCTTAGGAACCTGGAACTCTTTAACCACTCAGTCCTCTGTGACAGCACCTCACCTCTAGCTTAACCACAATTCCCGTAAGTGATTTCCAGAAATGCTCTCAGGACTTATGTGTACTAATTTGTTAGGTTTTGTTTGTTTGCTTTTGTTAAGCTTGTTAGACCCACAGTTTTTCTTCCTTTCAATTACTGAGGAGAAAAAAATCCTTGCATGCGAAACTTTACCTATAAGCAAGAAAGTTTTATTCACTGTCTTGAAAAAGCTAGTTCCTAAATAAAATTTGTTTTCTTTACTAGGTCAGCTAAAGGTTTAAGACATAGTAGTATCAATGTATTATTATCTTGGCAGCCTGTAAGCATGGTGAGAGTGAAGTAATTGACCAGCCATAAATTGAGGATAGAACTATTATTTAATTTCTTCCCATGAACAAAGGATCTTACCATTTCCAATATAAAACTTGAAAATGAGTCCTACTCTCTTTTTTAACACAATACACAGTAAACTAATGAAAAGAAAAAGTCTTTCATCTTGAAAAGATAATCACTTAAGAAATGAAAATGTCAGAGGGGATTAGGGAAGATGGTGGAAGAGTAAGTCACGGAGATCACCTTCCTCCCCACAGATACACCAGATATACATCTACACGTGGAACAACTCCTACACAACACCTACTGAACGCTGACAGAAGACCTCAGACCTCAGACCTCCCAAAAGGCAAGAAACTCCCCACGAACCTGGGTAGGACAAAAGAAAAAAGAATAAATAGAGACAAAAGGATAGGGACCTGCACCAGGGGAGGGAGCCGTGAAGAAGGAAAGGTTTCCACACGCTAGAAGCCCCTTCGCGGGCAGAGACTGTGGGTGGCAGAGGAGAGCACAGCAACAGGGCTGCGGAGGGCAAAGCGGAGAGATTCCTGCACAGAGGACTGGTGCCGACTGGCACTCACCAGCCTGAGAGGCTGGTCTGCTCATTCACCTGGGTGGGGGGGGCTGGGAGCTGAGGCTCGGGCTTCGGTCCAGCAGAGGGAGAGGACTGGGGTTGGTGGTACGAACACAGCCTGCAGGGGATTAGTGCACCAAAGCTGGCTGGGAGGGAGTCCGGGAAAGAGTCTGGACCTGCCAAAGAGGCAACAGACTTTTTCTTCCCTCTTCGTTTCCTGGTGCGTGAGGAGAGGGGATTAAGAGCGCTGCTTAAAGGAGCTCCAGAGACGGGCGCGAGCCACAGCTAAAACCGCGGACCCCAGAGACGAGCATGAGACACTAAGGCTGCTGCCGCCACCAAGAAGCCTGTGTGCAAGCACAGGTCACTATCCACACCTCCCTTCCGGGGAGCCTGTGCAGCCCGCCACTGCCAGGGTCCCGTGATCCAGGGACAACTTCCCCGGGAGAACGCATGGCGCACCTCAGGCTGGTGCAATGTCATGCCGGCCTCTGCCACCGCAGGCTCGCCCTGCACCCCGTGCCGCTCCCTACCCCTGGCCTGAGTGAGCCAGAGCCCCCAAATCAGCGGCTCCTTTAACCCTGTCCAGTCTGAGCAAAGAACAGACGCCCTCCAGCAACCTACATGCAGAGGCGGGGCCAAGTACAAAGCTGAGTCCCTGGGAGCTGTGAGAACAAAGAAGAGAAAGGGAAATCTCTCCCAGCAGCCTCAGAAGCAGAGGATTAAAGCTCCACAATCAACTTGATGTACCCTGCATCTGTGGAATACATGACTAGACAACGAATCATCAAATTGAGGAGCCTTGTGGATGAAAGGCTCTTGGTGCTGCAGCCAGGAGTCAGTGCTGTGCCTCTGAGGTGGGAGAGCCAACTTCAGGACACTGGTCCACAAGAGACCTCCCAGCTCCACGTAATATCAAACGGCGAACATGTCCCAGAGATCTCCATCTCAACACCAGAACCCAGCTTCACTCAACAACCAGCAAGCTACAGTGCTGGTCACCCTATGCCAAACAACTAACAAGACAGGAACACAACCCCGCCCATTAGCAGAGAGGCTGCATAAAATCATAGTAAGTACACAGACACCCCAAAACACACCATCAGACATGGACCTGCCCACCAGAGGAACAAGATCCAGCCTCATCCACCAGAACACAGGCCCTAGTCCCCTCCACCAGGAAGCCTACACAACCCACTGAACCAACCATAGCCACTGGGGACAGACACCAAAAACAACAGGAACTACGAACCTGCAGCCTGCAAAGAGGAGACCCCGAACACAGTAAGATAAGCAAAATGAGAAGACAGAAAAACACACATCAGATGAAGGAGCAAGATAAAAACCCACCAGACCTAACAAATGAGGAGGAAATAGGCAGTCTACCTGAAAAAGAATTCAGAATAATGATAGTAAAGATGATCCAAACTCTCGGAAATAGAATAGACAAAATGCAAGAAACATTTAACAAGGACCTAGAAGAACTAAAGATGAAATGAACAATGATGAACAACACAATAAATGAAATTAAAAACACTCTAGATGGGATCAATAGCAGAATAACTGAAGCAGAAGAACGGATAAGTGATCTGGAAGATAAAATAGTGGAAATAACTACTGCAGAGCAGAATGAAGAAAAAAGAATGAAAAGAACTGAGGACAGTCTCAGAGACCTCTGGGACAACATTAAATGCACCAACATTCGAATTATAGGCGTTCCAGAAGAAGAAGAGAAAAAGAAAGGGACTGAGAAAATATTTGAAGAGATTATAGTTGAAAACTTCCCTAATATGGGAAAGGAAATAGTTAATCAAGTGTAGGAAGCACAGAGAGTCCCATACAGGATAAATCCAAGGAGAAATACGCCAAGGCACATATTAATCAAACTGTCAAAAATTAAATACAAAGAAAACATTAAAAGCATCAAGGGAAAAATAACACACAAGGGAATCCCCATAAGGTTAACAGCTGATCTTTCAGCAGAAACTCTGCAAGCCAGAAGGGACTGGCAGGACATATTTAAAGTGATGAAGGAGAAAAACCTGCAACCAAGATTACTCTACCCAGCAAGGATCTCATTCAGATTTGATGGAGAAATTAAAACCTTTACAGACAAGCAAAAGCTGAGACAGTTCAGCACCACCAAACCAGCTTTACAACAAATGCTAAAGGAACTTCTCTAGGCAAGAAACACAAGAGAAGGAAAAGACCTATAATAACGAACCCAAAACAATTAAGAAAATGGGAATAGGAACATACATATCGATAATTACCTTAAATGTAAATGGACTAAATGCTCCCACCAAAAGACATAGCTTGGCTCAATGGATACAAAAACAAGACCCTTATATATGCTGTCTACAAGAGACCCACTTCAGACCTAGAGACACATACAGACTGAAAGTAAGGGGATGGAAAAAGATATTCCATGCAAATGGAAACCAAAAGAAAGCTGGAGTAGCAATTCTCATATCAGACAAAATAGACTTTAAAATAAGGACTATTAGAAGAGACAAAGAAGGACAGTACATAATGATCAAGGGATCGATCCAAGAAGAAGATATAACAATTGTAAATATTTATGCACCTAACATAGGAGCTCCTCAATACATAAGGCAAATACTAACAGCCATAAAAGGGGAAATCAACAGTAACACATTCATAGTACGGGACTTTAACACCCCACTTTCACCCATGGACAGATCATCCAAAATGAAAATCAATAAGGAAACACAAGCTTTAAATGATACATTCAACAAGATGAACTTAATTGATATTTATAGGACACTCCATCCAAAAACAACAGAATACACATTTTTCTCAAGTGCTCATGGAACATTCTCCAGGATAGATCATATCTTGAGTCACAAATCAAGCCTTGGTAAGTTTAAGAAAATTGAAATTGTATCAAGTATCTTTTCCGACCACAACGCCATGAGACTAGATATCAATTACAGGAAAAGATCTGTAAAAAATACAAACACATGGAGGCTAAACAATACACTACTTAATAATGAAGTGATCACTGAAGAAATCAAAGAGGAAATCAAAAACTACCTAGAAACAAATGACAATGGAGACACAACGACCCAAAACCTATGGGATGCAGCAAAATCAGTTCTAAGAGGGAAGTTTGTAGCAATACAAGCCCACCTTAAGATGCAGGAAACATCTCGAATAAACAACCTAACCTTGCACCTCAAGCAATTAGAGAAAGAAGAACAAAAAAACCCCAAAGATAGCAGAAGGAAAGAAATCATAAAAATCAGACCAGAAATAAATGAAAAAGAAATGAAGGAAACAATAGCAAAGATCAATAAAACTAAAAGCTGGTTCTTTGAGAACATAAACAAAATAGATAAACCACTAGCCAGACTCATCAAGAAAAAAAAGGATAAGACTCAAATCAATAGAATTACAAATGAAAAAGGAGAAGTAACAACTGACACTGCAGAAATACAAAAGATCATGAGAGATTACTACAAGCAACTCTATGCCAATAAAATGGACAAATTCTTAGAAAGGCACAACCTGCCAAGACTGAATCAGGAAGAAACAGAATATATGAACAGACCAATCAAAAGCACTGAAATTGAAACTGTGATTAAAAATCTTCCAACAAACAAAAGTCCAGGACCAAATGTCTTCACAGGCGAATTCTATCAAGCACTTAGAGAACAGCTAACATCTATCCTTCTCAAACTCTTCCAAAATATCGCAGAGGGAGGAACACTCCCAAACTCATTCTACGAGGCCACCATCACCTTGATACCAAAACCAGACAAGGATGTCACAAAGAAAGAAAACTACAGGCCAATATCACTGATGAACATAGATGCAAAAATCCTCAACAAAATACTAGCAAACAGAATCCAACAGCACATTAAACGGATCATACACCATGATCAAGTGGGGTTTATTCCAGGAATGCAAGGATTCTTCAATATACGCAAATCTATCAATGTGATACACCATATTAACAAATTGAAGGAGAAAAACCATATGATCATCTCAATAGATGCAGAGAAAGCTTCCGACAAAATTCAACACCCATTTATGATAAAAACCCTGCAGAAAGTAGGCATAGAGGGAACTTTCCTCAAATAATAAAGGCCATATATGACAAGCCCACAGCCAACATCATCCTCAATGGTGAAAAACTGAAAGCATTTCCACTAAGATCAGGAACAAGACAAGGTTGCCCACTCTCACCAATCTTATTCAACATAGTTTTGGAAGTTTTAGCCACAGCAATCAGAGAAGAGGAGGAAATAAAAGGAATCCATATCGGAAAAGAAGTAAAGCTGTCACTGTTTGCAGATGACATGATAGTATACATAGAGAATCCTAAAGATGCTACCAGAAAACTACTAGAGCTAATCAATGAATTTGGTAAAGTCGCAGGATACAAAATTAATGCACAGAAATCTCTGGCATTCCTATACACTAATGATGAAAAATCTGAAACTGAAATCAAGAAAACACTCCCATTTACCATTGCAACAAAAAGAATAAAATATCTAGGAATAAACCTCCCTAAGGAGACAAAAGACCTGTATGCAGAAAATTATAAGACACTGATGAAAGAAATTAAAGATGATACAAATAGATGAAGAGATATACCATGTTCTTGGATTGGAAGAATCAACATTGTGAAAATGACTCTACTACACAAAGCAATCTACAGATTCAATGCAATCCCTATCAAACTACCACTGGCATTTTTCACAGAACTAGAACAAAAAAGTTCGCAAATTCTATGGAAACACAAAAGACCCCGAATAGCCAAAGCAATCTTGAGAACGAAAAAAGGAGCTTAAGGAATCAGGCTCCCTGACTTCAGACTATACTACAAAGCTACAGTAATCAAGACAGTATGGTACTGGCACACAAACAGAAAGACAGATCAATGGAACAGGATAGAAAGCCCAGAGATAAACCCACGCACATGTAGTAACCTTATCTTTGATAAAGGAGGCAGGAATGTACAGTGGAGAAAGGACAGCCTCTTCAGTAAGTGGTGCTGGGAAAACTGGACAGATACGTGTAAAAGTATGAGATTAGATCACTCCGTAACACCATACACAAAAATAAGCTCAAAATGGATTAAAGACCTAAATGTAAGGCCAGAAACTATCAAACTCTTAGAGGAAAACATAGGCAGAACACTCTATGACGTAAATCACAGCAAGATCCTTTCTGACCCACCTCCTAGAGTAATGGAAATAAAAACAAAAATAAACAAATGGGACCTAATGAAACTTCAAAGCTTTTGCACAGCAAAGGAAACCATAAACAAGACCAAAAGACAACCCTCAGAATGGGAGAAAATATTTGCAAATGAAGCAACTGACAAAGGATTAATCTCCAAAATTTATAAGCAGCTCATGCAGCTCAATAACAAAAAAACAAACAACCCAATCCAAAAATGGGCAGAAGACCAAAATAGACATTTCTCCAAAGATATACAGACTGCCAACAAACACATGAAAGAATGCTCAACATCATTAATCATTAGAGAAATGCAAATCAAAACTACAATGAGATATCATCTCAAACAAGTCAGAATGGCCATCATCAAAAAATCTAGAAAGAATAAATGCTGGAGAGGGTTTGGAGAAAAGGGAACGCTATTGTACTCCTGGTGGGAATGTGAATTGGTTCAGCCACCAAGGAGAATAGTATGGAGGTTCCTTAAAAAACTACAAATAGAACTACCATATGACCCAGCAATCCCACTACTGGGCATATACCCTGAGAAAACCATAATTCAAAAAGAGTCATGTACCACAATGTTCATTGCAGCTCTATTTACAATATCCCGGAGATGGAAACAACCTAAGTGCCCATCATCGGATGAATGGATAAAGAAGATGTGGCGCATATATACAATGGAATATTACTCAGCCATAAAAAGAAACGAAATTGAGCTATTTGTAATGAGGTGGATAGACCTAGAGTCTGTCATACAGAGTGAAGTCAGAAACAAAAAGACAAGTACCATATGCTAACACATATATATGGAATTTAAGAAGAAAAAAAAATGTCATGAAGAACCTAGGGGTAAGACAGGAATAAAGACACAGATCTACTGGAGAACGGACTTGAGGATATGGGGAGGGGGAAGGGTGAGCTCTGACAGGGCGAGAGAGAGTCATGGACATATACACACTAGGAAACGTAAGGTAGATAGCTAGTGGGAAGCAGCCCCATGGCACAGGGATATCAGCTCGGTGCTTTGTGACCGCCTGGAGGGGTGGGATAGGGAGGGTGGGAGGGAGGGAGATGCAAGAGGGAAGAGATATGGGAACATATGTATATGTATAACTGATTCACTTTGTTATAAAGCAGAAACTAACACAACATTGTAAAGCAATTATACCCCAATAAAGATGTTAAAAAAAAAAAAAGAAAAGAAAATGGGAATAGGAACATACATATCAATAATTACGTTAAATGTAAATGGACTAAATGCTCCCACCAAAAGACACAGATTGGCCGAATGGATACAAAAACTAGACCCGTATATATGCTGTCTACAAATGGCCCACTTCAGACCTAGAGACACATAAAGACTGAAAGGGGATGGAAAAAGATATTCCATGCAAATGGAAACCAAAAGAAAGCTGGAGTAGCAATTCTCATATCAGACAAAATAGACTTTAAAATAAAGACTATTAGAGGAGACAAAGAAAGACACTACATAATGATCAAGGGATCGATCCAAGAAGAAGATATAACAATTGTAAATATTTATGCACCCAACATAGGAGCACCTCAATACATAAGACAAATACTAACAGCCATAAAAGGGGAAATCAACAGTAACACATTCATAGTAGGGGACTTTAACACCCCACTTTCACCCATGGACAGATCATCCAAAATGAAAATCAATAAGGAAACACAAGCTTTAAATGATACATTCAACAAGATGAACTTAATTGATATTTATAGGACACTCCATCCAAAAACAACAGAATACACATTTTTCTCAAGTGCTCATGGAACATTCTCCAGGATAGATCATATCTTGGGTCACAAATCAAGCCTTGGTAAATTTAAGAAAATTGATATTGTATCAAGTATCTTTTCCGACCACAACGCTATGAGACTAGATATCAATTACAGGAAAAGATCTGTAAAAAATACAAACACGTGGAGGGTAAACAATACACGACTTAATAACGAAGTGATCACTGAAGAAATCAAAGAGGAAATAAAAAACTACCTAGAAACAAATGACAATGGAGACACAACGACCCAAAACCTATGGGATGCAGCAAAATCAGTTCTAAGAGGGAAGTTTGTAGCAATACAATCCTACCTTAACAAACAGGAAACATCTCTAATAAACAACCTAACCTTGCACCTCAAGCAATTAGAGAAAGAAGAACAAAACAACCCCAAATTTAGCAGAAGTAAAGAAATCATAAAAATCAAATCAGAAATAAATGAATAAGAAATGAAGGAAACGATACCAAAGTTCAAGAAAAATAAAAGCTGGTTCTTTGACAAGATAAATTGAGAAACCACTAGCCTGACTCATCAAGAAAAAAAGGGAGAACACTCAAGTCAATAGAATTAGAAATGAAAAAGGAGAAGTAACAACTGACACTGCAGAAATACAAAAGATCATGAGAGATTACTACAAGCAACTCTATGCCAATAAAATGGACAAATTCTTAGAAAGGCACAACCTGCCAAGACTGAATCAGGAAGAAACAGAATATATGAACAGACCAATCAAAAGCACTGAAATTGAAACTGTGATTAAAAATCTTCCAACAAACAAAAGTCCAGGACCAAATGTCTTCACAGGCGAATTCTATCAAGCACTTAGAGAACAGCTAACATCTATCCTTCTCAAACTCTTCCAAAATATCGCAGAGGGAGGAACACTCCCAAACTCATTCTACGAGGCCACCATCACCTTGATACCAAAACCAGACAAGGATGTCACAAAGAAAGAAAACTACAGGCCAATATCACTGATGAACATAGATGCAAAAATCCTCAACAAAATACTAGCAAACAGAATCCAACAGCACATTAAACGGATCATACACCATGATCAAGTGGGGTTTATTCCAGGAATGCAAGGATTCTTCAATATACGCAAATCTATCAATGTGATACACCATATTAACAAATTGAAGGAGAAAAACCATATGATCATCTCAATAGATGCAGAGAAAGCTTCCGACAAAATTCAACACCCATTTATGATAAAAACCCTGCAGAAAGTAGGCATAGAGGGAACTTTCCTCAAATAATAAAGGCCATATATGACAAGCCCACAGCCAACATCATCCTCAATGGTGAAAAACTGAAAGCATTTCCACTAAGATCAGGAACAAGACAAGGTTGCCCACTCTCACCAATCTTATTCAACATAGTTTTGGAAGTTTTAGCCACAGCAATCAGAGAAGAGGAGGAAATAAAAGGAATCCATATCGGAAAAGAAGTAAAGCTGTCACTGTTTGCAGATGACATGATAGTATACATAGAGAATCCTAAAGATGCTACCAGAAAACTACTAGAGCTAATCAATGAATTTGGTAAAGTCGCAGGATACAAAATTAATGCACAGAAATCTCTGGCATTCCTATACACTAATGATGAAAAATCTGAAACTGAAATCAAGAAAACACTCCCATTTACCATTGCAACAAAAAGAATAAAATATCTAGGAATAAACCTCCCTAAGGAGACAAAAGACCTGTATGCAGAAAATTATAAGACACTGATGAAAGAAATTAAAGATGATACAAATAGATGGAGAGATATACCATGTTCTTGGATTGGAAGAATCAACATTGTGAAAATGACTCTACTACCCAAAGCAATCTACAGATTCAATGCAATCCCTATCAAACTACTACTGGCATTTTTCACAGAACTAGAACAAAAAATTTCACATTTTGTATGGAAACACAAAAGACCCCGAATAGCCAAAGCAATCTTGAGAATGAAAAATGGAGCTGGAGGAATCAGGCTCCCTGACTTCAGACTATATACTACCAAGCTACAGTAATCAAGACAGTATGGTACTGGCACACAAACAGAAAGACAGATCAATGGAACAGGATAGAAAGCCCAGAGATAAACCCACGCACATATGGTCACCTTATCTTTGCCAAAGGAGGCAGGAATGTACAGTGGAGAAAGGACAGCCTCTTCAATAAGTGGTGCTGGGAAAACTGGACAGGTACATGTAAAAGTATGAGATTAAATCACTCCCTACTAACACCATACACAAAAATAAGCTCAAAATGGATTAAAGACCTAAATGTAAGGCCAGAAACTATCAAACTCTTAGAGGAAAACATAGGCAGAACACTCTATGACATAAATCACAGCAAGATCCTTTCTGACCCACCTCCTAGAGTAATGGAAATAAAAACAAAAATAAACAAATGGGACCTAATGAAACTTCAAAGCTTTTGCACAGCAAAGGAAACCATAAACAAGACCAAAAGACAACCCTCAGAATGGGAGAAAATATTTGCAAATGAAGCAACTGACAAAGGATTAATCTCCAAAATTTATAAGCAGCTCATGCAGCTCAATAACAAAAAAACAAACAACCCAATCCAAAAATGGGCAGAAGACCAAAATAGACATTTCTCTAAAGAAGATATACAGACTGCCAACAAACACATGAAAGAATGCTCAACATCATTAATCATTAGAGAAATGCAAACCAAAACTACAATGAGATATCATCTCAAACAAGTCAGAATGGCCATCATCAAAAAATCTAGAAAGAATAAATGCTGGAGAGGGTTTGGAGAAAAGGGAACACTATTGTACTCCTGGTGGGAATGTGAATTGGTTCAGCCACTATGGAGAACAGTATGGAGGTTCCTTAAAAAACTGCAAATAGAACTACCATATGACCCAGCAATCCCACTACTGGGCATATACCCTGAGAAAACCATAATTCAAAAAGAGTCATGTACCACAATGTTCATTGCAGCTCTATTTACAATATCCCGGAGATGGAAGCAACCCAAGTTTCCATCATCAGATGAATGGATAAAGAAGAAGTGGCACATATATACAATGGAATATTACTCAGCCATAAAAAGAAACGAAATTGAGCTATTTGTAATGAGGTGGATAGACCTAGAGTCTGTCATACAGAGTGAAGTCAGTCAGAAAGAGAAAGACAAATACCGTATGCTAACACATATATATGGAATTCAAGAAAAAAAAATGTCATGAAGAACCTTGGGGTAAGACAGGAATAAAGACACAGACCTACTAGAGAATGGACTTGAGGATATGGGAAGGGGGAAGGGTAAGCTGGGACAAAGCGTGAGAGAGGCATGGACATATATACACTACCAAACGTATGGTAGATAGCTAGTGGGAAGCAGCCGCATAGCACAGGGAGATCAGCTCGGTGCTTTGTGACCACCTGGAGGGGTGAGATAGGGAGGGTGGGAGGGAGGGAGACGCAAGAGGGAAGAGATATGGGAACATATGTATATGTATAACTGATTCACTTTGTTATAAAGCAGAAACCAACACACCATTGTAAAGCAATTATACTCCAATAAAGATGAAAAAATAGCTAGATAATATTTATTGTTTATCTTTAATCTCACTGATGTAGCCCACGTGCTTAAAAAGTATTGTGCACTTAGTAGGTGCTCGATAAATGTTTAATAAATGAATGGATGTAAAAAGCATTTTTTAATACTTCCTGGCACTTGTTTTCAATAAATAAATGATAAACAAAATTTTAAAAAAAGAAATGAAAATGTCATAAGAAAATAAAATGGAGATTCTAACCTTAATTCCAATAAATGTCTTCTCTGGTTGATTCAGTGTCATTCACTAAATAATGTGAGTATATCAGAGTCATAACAATTGCCAAGAGTCTGCAGTCATCATTGCCTTGTGTCATAGGATGAAAATGAAAGAACTTAGAAATATGTATTATGTACAAGACTGTAGGCACTACTTCAGAGTCTGACCTAAATAAACATTAGAAGAATATATATGATTAAGACAGTTAAACTGTGTGCTTTTCTAAAATAATATGTATACTTAACACATAGCCAACAAATATAAAAAGGCACAATAAATAATTTCAAGTACAGTGGATAATTTGGTGGGAAACAATGTAGTAATTTCTTCTATCTGGCAAATATTTGATCCTATTGCATTTGAGGAAATAGAAACATCCCCAAATACTACCTGTAGTGTTCTCCGTGAATTGTAATATATTTCTTAACTACCATGAGACACGTGGCTACTCAGAAAGTACCTTAGTTCTGTAAGTAAAGGCCTACTTGATTAGTTTTACGCTGGCATTTCCCCACCTCCTATAGAGATAAGCATTGTGCTTTGTAGGTCTCATGCTGGATCTCCACAGTTCTGAGCAATCAACTGATATCCCAGGAAAATTCGGTTCTATACTTTGCTTCAAGGAGGTAGTGCCCTGTATGGAGGCGTAGAAAACAGTAGTTTTTTGTTTTATGATTCAAGAGTCCACCTGATGTAAAAGCCCACCTGAAATGGGCTTGCTATGAATTATTGCATGATAAAGCAAATTACACTGTAACAGTGTGTATAGAGCTTGTATCTCCGAAAGCCAGGGGAAAGGTAACCACTGCCCAGCAAACATGGAAGCCCACAAGGCTAAGGGAATGGGTAGGTCCATATCTCAAGTCACAATTGTTCTGGGTTGTGAGAAAGGTTGTTAAGAAAAACTTGTCATCATTTCTCTACTTGATGTCTTACACCTATTTATCCTACACCCTAAATTGATTGAAAATATGATCACTTTCTTGCATAATTATGGATATTACGTAGGGATTGGCGCCATGTGACTTGGAAATTTCCAGCAGCCCCACTTTTTGTGCCTAAAATACCAAGTAAAATCCATAGACCTGTGTGGTTTTTTTCCTCAGCTTAGTGAGAGCCAATTTTCCTTGAAATAACTCGTGAAATGATAGTCTAGGAACAAAGAGGAAATGATAACAGGGGAAGATGTACAACAATTTGCCACTCCCTAGTACCCAACTGCTATGCTCACAGAGGTTAGCAAACTACTACAAAGACAGGAAAACTGTGACATAGGCAAGTATAGCTTTTTCTTTCTCTAGAGAGGAAAATAACAGTCTCATTGACCTCGGCTCACCTGTTAGCACATCTCGGACTTACATCAGTGTACCAAAGGTGCAAAGATCCAGAAGTTACACTAGTTCTCTATTTCTCAGAATAGGAAAAAAAGAACACACAGGGTTTAGAAGATGCAAGCAGTAGAGCAGGAAACAATGTGCTGTGTCTGTTACTCCCCAAAGGCCTGAATCTGTCTCAGAAATAAAGCTGCTAAGGTTGAGAGTTCTGTCCCTTCATTTTTAAAAGATAGATATAAAGGAGTTTTTTTTTCTCACTCTTATCCTTTTATCTTTAGCATCATAGTCCAAACTGGGACTTGCTTTTCTGACTCATAGCAAGATAGGGACCTCTTTTCTTGTTAGTCCATCTCATTGCCACATGAATGTTCTTCATATTCATAAAAGGAAATGAGTGAAAGTATTTTTCTTGTCTGTTAGAAATGAGTCATGACCTCATACACTGAAGTATGAAATATACAAAGTAAATTGCACTATGGTAGTGATTTGGCAGAATTGACTTTGTTATTCTTCTTTTCCTGCATAAGTGACCATAAAGAGCTTTTCTGCCATAGTGACTCTTTCTCATAAATCTTAGCTATGGGAGGTGTTCCATAATGTTTTTAAATGAACTCATAGATGTGGATGACAGTCATATCCCAACATGATATTTCCACAGAAGTATATTTCAGACGATGTTATGATATGAAGACAATAAAAAGATATTAGTCCCAGTTCAGGGAATCCTTAATGGATATTGAGGAAAGATGTTGTGAACATATTAAATTTTCCTCAGAAGATGCAATTTGTAGTAATTCTGTGAAAAGCATTAATGATTAAAACGGTATGTGTCAGAGGCTGCTAATTAGAAAATGATTTCCTCTTCTTCCTGGGCCTACATTCTTTAGGCACTCATTGAAATTAGATATGGCCTTGTGACTGACTTCTATTCAGTAGGATGTGAGTGGAACTGAAGTGTGCTGCCTCTCAAACTGCCCATCGAAACCTCATGTGTGCAATGCTCCGTACTCTTCCTCCATTTATTGCTCCTGAGAAGAGCAGACTCTCAAGACAGAAGGAACTGAGACATGAAGTAACGACATGGATGGAATCACTATTTAAGATTTCATGTGAGCAATAAATAAACTTCTATTGTTTGGGAATAATAAAAAAGACCTACAGAATATTATGTTTAGTGAAATAAGTCAGATGGAGAAAGACAAATACTGCATGATATCACTTACATGAGGAATCTGAAAAATAACACAAACAAATGTATATAGCAAAACAGACTCACAGATATAGAAAACAGACTGGTGTTTGGAAGAGGGGAGAGGGAATGGGGGCAAGTTAGGGGTACAGGATTAAGAGATACAAACCACTATATATAAAAATAGATAAGCAACAAGGATATATTGTACAGCACAGGGAATTACATATATTACATTTAATAGAGTATAATCTGTAAAAATACTAAATTACTATGCTGTACCCCTGAAACTAATATAATATTGTAAATTAACTATACTTCAATTAAAAATAAATAATTAAATTTAAAAATAAGTTTCAGATCTGATATGATGGACTAAGCTTCTACCAGAACATCCTTCCCATAGATAAAAAACTATAAACTTCTGACAAAATGCAACAAACCACTGTCTAAAGACCCTGGAGAGTGAACAAAACAGGCAAATTCTGTAGGGGAGTCAACTACTGAATCAGCAAACAACATGAGACAACATGCTCTAAGTTGACACTGTATTATAGCTGATGCTGTTCATGGTAGCTAAAATTCTCATGGAAAATCCCCATCTTTCTAGCCTGAAAATAACAGATTACAGAATTCTGGAAAGTGAGAGGGGAATCTTGGAAGAAAGGGAGACTGAGATGGGGAGCTACAAATTCTGTGTAAACGTCTGTGGCTGAACCTTGAATTATGCATGCACGTGGCACATTCAAAACAGTCCGGGTAAGAATAAAATAACTGAGCTGAGAATTGAACTACAACCCAAGAGATTGTTTTTGTCTATGAAGTTAATTGTCTGTGAAACAAGAAATTAACACTCTTTGGAAGACTAACAGAATACAGAGCCTCCAAAACATAACATTCATGATGTTCAGGGTACAATCTAAACTTCTTCAGCATAGAAAAGAGAGAAGAAAATGTGACCCACCTAGAGAGGAAAGAACGATGGAAGAACAGCAAGATTATGTTAAAAATAATAATGAATGTAAAACAGGTTAATGCCATCTACTAACCTCAGTAATTAATATTAGCTTAATGAATATCCATTACACCTATTCATAAAGACTAAAAGTTTCTTTTGTATACAGACAAATGAGATGGATTCATCAAAAAGATTTCTTATAAACTAAGCTCAAAAATTAGAAACAAAGAAAGCAATCAACAAAATGAAAACGCAACCTTTGGATTAGGAGAAAATATTTGCAAACCATGTATCTGATAAGGGATTCATTTCCAAAATATATAAGGAACTCCTACAATTCAATAGTTTAAAAATTAATTAACCATATCACAAAATGGGCAAAGGACTTGAATACAGTCTCCTAAAAGAAGACATACAAATGACTAACAGGTACATGAAAAGATGCTCAACATCACTCATCAGCAGGAAAATGCAAATCAGTGAGATATCATCTCCCTCCTATTAGAATGGCTATCGTCAATAATACAAGAGCTAACAAGTGTTGGCTAAATGTGCAGAAGAAGGAACTTTTGTGCACTACTGATGGGAATGTAAGTTGGTGCAGCCATTATGGAAAACAGTATGAAGTGTCCTCAAAAGGTTGAAAAGAGAACTTACCATATGATACAGCAATCCCATTCCTGGGTATACATCCAAAAGAATTGAAATTAGGATCCCATACAGATATCTACAATCCCTTGTTCACTGCAGCATTATTCACAATAGCAAAGATATGGGAACAACCCAAATGTCCACTGACACATGAATGGATAAAGGAAATGTGGTATATACATATAATGGAATATTATTCAGCCTTAAAAAAAGAAAATCCTACAATCTGTGACAACATGAATGGACCTAGAAGACATTATGCTAAGTAAAATAAATCTATCACAGAAGGATAAAAACTACATGATTCTACTTATATGAGGTATATAAATAGTCCAATTCATGGAAACTGAGAATATAATCGTGGTAGCCAGGGGATAGAGGGTGAGGGAAATAGAGAATTGTTTTAAAAAACTCTTGTACTAAGCTCAAAAAATGACAAAAGCCCACTTCTAACATGCCTGAAACAAATAAATAAAGAAGACCAAAAATGAGACTGACAATATAATTTTTTATGCAAGAAGAGATGGATTATATCATATTAAAACTATCACTTGTTGAAGGTCTAATATATTCCAATCACTGTTAAGTGGTTTGGGCAGGCAATAGAATATTATAACTTAAAAAAATTCAGTCAGTGAATGTGTCTATAAGATTTACTAATTTTATCACTATCTCATATGTATAATAGCATGAAAAAAACACAATGTCTTTTAGGGTTCAATGGAGGAAAACAGAAATTCCTCTAAGTATTTCCATATTGAAAGAGATTGGTTATGAGGAATTTGATGCTTACAAACTTATTAGAAGTGTTAGATGAACAAAATTCATAGGGTTGCTGTTAGATTTCAACTCATGCCACTGCAGTTGTGAAAGATTATAAAACTGCTGCTGTTACCCAGAGGTGAGATAACCTCCTGACATAACTGCCAACTTCCCAACTGCCCACAGCCCTAAATCTGGGAACCAGGTAGTGCAGCACTCAGTTCAGCTCCTGTCAAATTTGTCTGTGGAAGTCTACGTATCAGCTACCACCACTGAAGGAGGAAAAACCACTTCTGCATCCCTTCACCTTTCCAGTCTTGCATAAGTAAATCTCAATGGCCAAACCTAAACCATACCCAAGACCTGGCAGCAAGAGAGTCAGAGTCTGGGGAATATAGTTTCAAGACTTCTAGCCCCCATAAAAAAGATGAAAATGCAGAATGATTGAGAAAGGATCGAGAATTCAGTCCACAGACAAAACCTAGCACTAAAACTAATTCACAGGACTACTGTAAACACAAAATGGGATGAAACATATGACAAGGCCATCAAAAATACTATCTCTCTTTCCCTTCTCATAACTACAAATATCTGGGTTCCCAGATGAATCTTACAGTCTAGCCTTAAAATCTGGTTTTATCTACAGAATTCATGGGACGATGTTCCTAGCTCATAGGAGAAAAAGTTCTTGTGAGGAACCTGGAAGGAGGACCAAGTTCTTCTGAAAAACCTGGAAGGTGAGGAAGGAATAAGACTATATGAACTTTATCCCCCAGACAGGAAGTCGATTTGATTCACTGGGCTAAGAACTGAAATGAAAAGGACAGTTTTGGGAAATGGGCAACATTCAAGGAGCAAGTACTTGGCAAAGCTTTGGGATCTTTGGACAACTTTATTCTCATTATTTGGGGAAAGAGTTATTTTCTGTATTGCTACTGAGATTGATCCTAACACAATAAAAATAAAGGAATGTACAGCATTTGGCAGCTCAAAGGTTCTACATCTCGGGTAGCATCAGGAGGCAGGGAACCTGGAGCCTCATGGAACATCCTTGTAAAAAGCAGAGCCACTGCAAGATGCTTTGTAGCAAAAGCACTGCAAGATGAGGCAGGAAATATCAACAAGTTATTTGACATGATAGAGGAACATAAAGTGCTGGTCATGGGTACATGAAAACCCCCAGAGACATTCATAAGGAAATTTTAGGGGAGGAGAGCAGCCAAGACCCTACTTTTGTTCAGATGGCAGGTAATGAGACAGCAATATAAAGACATTCGTTTTAACATGATTATTCTCCATGAGTCATATAAGCTCAAGATCTTTGGAGATCTGGACTACACCCGTAAGGACTTGGCTCAATTTCTGTCTTTTCTCTTACCTGATATTGAGCACATATACTTCTGTACACAGTTGGGACCAAGTCCTTGTGGTATGACCTAGAGTTACAGCATTAAACCTTTCTTAAACTCTTGCTGGAGAATTAGACAAATTTCTTTAGCTTCTGAAGAGAAAATATCCTTTCCCAGTGAGCTTAGGAAGAAAGCCCAAAAGAAGGTGCAGTAAAATAATAATTTCTATTTAAATATGTGAAAGAAGAAATAGACGTAAAGTTCTGGAGGGGAGGCAAAGGCTACGACCACTAATAAGCAGTATTTCCTCTGTGTCCCCTATTCTTCTGGAAGGGCTTTGTTGTTCTGATTTAAAGTCAAGCCAACAGTGTGAGTAGTAATTCTCCTATTCAGTTTTACTCTCTTTGAGGTAGTTACTCTTATAAACCGCATTTTACAAGTGAGGAAACGGTCTCAGAAAGGTTAAGTAGCTTGTCCAAGTACTCTATGCATGTTACAAATTACATTCTTCCCAGAAGCATTGAACTGAATATATAAGCTCTTCTGACTCCTAAATTATAGGAAAATGTACTTAATATCAGATATGATTCCTTTCTAGAAAATGTAGAGGATTTTAATCTGCATTGCTTTATTATTACCATTATATAATTATTATTAGATAATAATCATAATCTATCAAGTTGATATATGTAGAAGGTGAAATTACTTCATAACTCTAATCCTGAAGCAAAAACCATTCAACAAATTGATATATATCCTTCTGGGTAAATGTATATGTTTTAATTTACAAATACTATGTCTATATAGCTATGCCATTTCCCCCCTTAACCAACCTCCTTATGAGTTGAATTGTTTCTAGTTTTTTGCTCTTTCAAATGATGCTGCAATTGATTTTGAAATTTCGTCTAAGGAATCAATTTATATATGAAATACTTATTGCATCTTCAATTACTGTGTATTCATAAAAGGGCATATCTCTTCCCTAAACTCCAGGAATAAGAGTAAAATATTGGTTATTTAGTAACCAGGAGTTTTCCTGCAAATAACCAATAAGTAGACCCACAAATTACTACTTACCTTAATGACTGAAATAAGGCAAAAATCTCTGGATGACCTACAGAAAAAGGAAAAATTGGAGAGTGAAAGTACTGAAAAAAGCACTTGTGTGATTGATTTCTATGTCTCTAATGGACAAAAATTCTTTAATTAAATTTGTTATAAATGGATTTAAATTATTGTTTCTACTGAAATCCAACTTCTCTAGTTATATGAATAATTTTATAAAGGTTCCAATGATGCAGCAACATCCTGGTCAGTTCCCCCCATCTGGCAATTAAGTTTAACACGTTTCCTAGAATTAAATTCTTATAACAATTGCAGAGGTAGAAGAAAAGATGAGATCCAGTAAAACAGATCGACTAGGTGAAAACATTTTCTAGAATAGACTAATAATAATAAAATAATATTATATATTCCCAAAGAGTTTTTCTATATCAATTTTTCTATCACACCTAACAGATTATGAAAGTTTCTGTCTTCTTTGGGAGAATCACTTTCAGGGTCTATGTATACCTACAAGATATACAAATCTCAAAAACCACATGACCAAAGGCACACTGGAGCCAATCTAACTACTCTGTGAATTTTCAGAGTGAGAGGATCAGATATGAGAGAGAGAACACAGGGACAAGTAAATGCACAGTTGGATGAATAAATGAGATAAATGGATAGATATTTTACACTGAATATTTATATATTCTGTGCAATATATATGGGCTTTACATAAATTATCCTTCTTAACCTTTATAAGAATCCTAAGAACTAGGCATCTTGATTGAGATGTGGAAGTTGAGGCTTAAAGCTGAATTGCCCCAGATCTTGCTCTTAAGAAAAGTCACTCCCAGGATTCAACCTTGAAATTTGAAAACACAGACACTCACTCATTCATTCAATATAGTTGGGTGACTGTGACACGCCAGCTCCATTCTAGGCATCACAGATCAAGCAGGGAACAAAACAGACCGAATCTCTGCTCTCATACCGTTTATATTCTACTAAGGAGAAGAGACAGAAATGTACATGTGTAATGTATCAGGAGCTAATAAACAGGATGAAAAAAGTAAAACCAAGGTGAGGGAAGATATCATGAAGGCAGGGAGTCTAAGATAATTTTTGAGAGGAAAGGGAAACGTTTGAGCAGAGGCTGGAATGAAGTACAGCACCGCCATCCATCAAGCGGGTGGGTGTTTGCTGGATGTGTGAAGAAAACTGCAAGATCGGTTCTGACTAAAGAGGAGTCAGCTGGGGGTGTTACTGGAGCAAGGGTGTTAGGAGCGGAAGCAGAGAGGTTATCAGGGAAAAAGCACACAGCCCTTCATCTGGCGTTTTATTCTACGTGGCACAGAAGCCATTGGAGAACTCTTCCAAAAGAGGTGGCAGGGTCTACTCCAGGGTTGTAGGATAACTGACAGCCGTGGGAAGAACTGATGGTGGGGAGGCAAAGAAGAAGAAACCAGTAGGAGAGTGATTCTCAACCCTATCAAGCCCAGTGCATTTTTTTAAATAAAAAATATTAATAGTGCCCTCTTTACAATTCTAAATAAATCTAACCTACCAATACAACTGATTAGCAAAAGAAATCAACACTTAAAATAATACAGAATTTCAAAAGCCCTATTTTTAATACCAAACATCAATAAATGAAAAATAATTTATTTGAAAAATTATGTATTTCAATGTGTCTTTTCCTGCAAGACGACATTAGAAAACAGCGACTAAGGATCAGATTTTGACACCCATTTGTATGCCTGCTGTAAATGTGAAAGCTAAAAGAGCTGACCAGTGTTTTATACTGGCAACTCAAAGACCAAGAACAGCACAGCCAATGACGATGTCATTTTCTGAGATGATGAAAAAATCCTAATAGTTTAAAACAACACTAAATATAACATTCCTTCAATTTACACAACAGGCACATTCCTGGAAAATTCCTATACATTAAAACAAAAACAAAAACCCACTTTGTATTTATAAATAAAATGGAATTCGATTCTAGGCTCAGGAATGACCATGAATGTGAGACATTGAAAAGGAAAGCAGGATGGAGGATAATTCATTTTTTCTGGAGGACTGTTCTGTGTGTTGAAGAGCATCTAGCATCACTGGCCCCTGCCCATTAAAGGCCTAATGTCTTCTTCAACCCCTCTGACTAAGAGACTGTTCTGTGTGTTGAAGAGCATCTAGCATCACTGGCCCCTGCCCATTAAAGGCCTAATGTCTTCTTCAACCCCTCTGACTAAGGAACATGGCTCTACATGTTTTGAAAATGCTTCAAAATATTTTGATAATACTCACATTGGGAATCACTGACTCTGGAGACTAAAGCAAAAGGCAGGTGAAAAAAGACAGTGCAAGTGGTTAAAAGTAGCAGATTCAGGATGTGAAGTTAGACATTTCAGGATTTGCCAATGATCGGATGTGGGGTGTGAGGGAAACAGAGGAGTCGAGGATGATTCCAGGTATTCCAGCTTGAGAAACTTGGAGAATGCAGTTGCCACATCCAGAGACAAAAGCTGTCATCACTATAATTTCATCATTTCTTCACGTGTGATCACTATGAGACTCCTGGGAAGGCCTCTTGTGACCAAAATACTTCTTCACCAATACTTAGTGACTGGAAATATAGGGGCCTTGTTAATTATGACAAACGGCTTCTAAAACTAGAGTAAATTAGATTAAAAATTTCCACAATAACCTTCCTGTAATATTTAGTAGAAGTAAGAACATCAAGGGGATGCATATTTTAATGGGAAAGAATTAAAATGGCTGGATGTGTACTTCCAAAGGAAAACCAACCAGTCTGGTAAAGGTGTGCATGAGGACTATGAATTGAAACTGAAAGTGGGGTTGAAAATGTGCAAAGGGGGCTTCCCTGGTGGTGCAGTGGTTGAGAGTCTGCCTGCCGATGCAGGGGACACGGGTTCGTGCCCCGGTCTGGGAAGATCCCATGTGCCGTGGAACGGCTGGGCCCGTGAGCCATGGCCGCTGAGCCTGCGTGTCCGGAGCCTGTGCTCCACAACGGGAGAGGCCACAACAGTGAGAGGCCCGGGTACCGCCAAAAAAAAAAAAAAAAAAAAAGAAGAAAGAAAAGAAAATGTGCAAAGGAAGGGAGAAGTGGCTGGAGGGGGATAACAAATTTTGTTGGCTTCATTATTTTGCCTAAGACCGATCATAGTCAGTAATGGCCATAGTCATGGCCATCTGCCATATGACAGCTAAGTTTCACTGAGCACCAACCCGTCTCCAATGCAAGAAAAATAACTAGGTTGACTTCAAGTCAAGAAAAATAAGGAAACGTATCTCAGTTTCCCCCCTGAGCCTGAGAACAGACAGGACTGCCATCCACCTCATAAGGGCAGCAGGATATCGTCACAGGCTGCTGTAAATCATGACATATTTGCCCATGAATCCACAGTGGGTATCTTTCCCCTTTAGATCAAAGGAGTTTACTAAATTATTTCCTTGACCCGCCCACCTTCCCTGACCAAACTACTAACATACCAAAGGAAAGAAGATAAGCCCAGGGGAGTCTTTCTTCGTCATTATCATACCCCATCCCCCAAAGTCATATTTCTCAATGTAAATTTGAATAAGAGAGAAGAACAGAAGTCAATGTTTTAATTTCAGTGTTATCTCAGTCCTTCCACATACAGAATACTCTCCAATAATCCATGGTATTATTTCTCGGAACACTTGAAAAGAAAATCTGCTTTCCTTTCATTTTCACTGGGTCAGTGTGATTTACACAACAATATTGGTTGCAAAAAGGGGACTGGCTGGTGAGACAACTCTGGGCTTGAATCAGCTAAAATGAAAAACAGAAAAAGATGTATGATATTACCCTCTATCAAACACGGAAAATGCGTGATTTTGCAAGGGTCTACATCCTGCACTACTGTTTGACAAGCTTGATGCTGAACTGCATTAAATATTAATTTGTATAATGCAGTAGTCATATAAACGAGGCTTAAAACACAGCAGGGGAAATTGCAATTTCTTACTGTTAAGACTGTGGTTACAGTCTTCTGGTACCTCACGCTGTCATCCTACTTAGTAGATTGATGTTTATTTTCCCAGCACACATTGACTGCCATCAATAGCATTACTAACTTGTCTACTGTTATGTTGCCCTCAGAAGTAGTAAATCTTGCCAACCAAGAAAGGGTCTTTAGATTCAAGAGATACTCGTAATCTCCTGACATGAATTTAATAAAAATTCAGAAATGACATGTGAACGCCTGTTTCTGGCAAACAGTTTATGTTAAACCTCAGCACAGCTTTGGTCTTGATCTATAACTCATTTTATGATGTAGGTCCTGGGATAACTTAACTTCAAATGTTATTTTCCTTTGTTTTCACCTGTATAGTCTGTACCGATGCATGTGTCAGCTCTCTCCTAAGTCTCACTAAAAAAGGGTATTTGCCAAATAGGCCCATTCACCCTTTCCCTGAGTCATTCCCGGTTTACGCTTTAATCTTCTTGTTCTTGTCATAAGTCGTGAAACTATTAGTTTGATTCCATTTTTCCAGAACACAACATCATTCTATAAAAACTACAGCCACTGCAAACATAGTATTTAAAGGCAATTTCTTTCCTCCTTTTTTGTTTTGTTCCACCCCTGTCTCCTTTATTCTTGGCGCTCAATATATATGCACATCCATACAGATACCTCTCACTACACACCCTCTCCAGAGACTTGCCTCAGGCATGCTTCCGTGAAAGCTCCTCTGTAGACCTTCAACTAATGAATAGCAAGAAAATGTCACCCAGCAGGAGATGGTTACAAAGTTGACAGGACGTGGTATGCTGTCCTATTTCTCCACCTTCTCCCATATATCTGCCCTGGCCAAATGTAGCCTTTTTTGATCTTCACTTCTATTTTAGAAGTAATCTCAAAGTCTGGGGCTCAGTCCTATCTGGAACTTAAGCAAAGAGGAAGAACAGAGAACACGTAGAGAATTCCAGAAATTTTTTCAGAGAAAAGAGGTTACCTGATGTCCTTGTTTAAAACCATATTTATTTTGCATAGATAGGAAAGGAGAGGAGCAGGAAGGGAATTCTGGAATTAAGGACATTGAAAATGTGTAATGAGTGAGAAACTCCTCATGAATTGCCTAATTCCACCTGGATTTAGAAGGATCAGAGGTGTGCTCTCTCTTTTTGGCGAAGTTACACCTTAAAGTTACCAGATGACTACAGTAACTCCTACTTTCAATTTCCCTAGAGGAAAAAAATACCTGCTTTATTCCACCTGTCATTTCACATTCTCACCTAGAGTTTTGCACTGATTAAAGATAACATATTTTGCTAACTCATCCCATTTCTGCAAATGCCTGACTGTCCCATAGAAATATTATATGAGGCTGAGCAGTGGGTCTGAGCCACTGTGCACTCCTGAGCAAGAGACACTCTAAAGACTGAAGGTTGAGGTAGCTCCTCCTTTCTAAAAGCTCCCTGGAGATGTTGATGGTCATTTATATCTTCTGTTGAAAATTACTAATACAAATGTTTCTGTGCTGTACAGATTTAAAAATTTTAAATTAGATTAAATATTTCTGCATTTCTTGCCATTTTATTGCACTTTTTGTAGAAACAAAATTCCCCCAATACTAAGACTCTTATTTATTTGAAATAATTTGCTATCATTATTCCCTCAAAGAAAAAATTGCCTATTTTGATGTCATCTCAAACAAATTCCTCCTAGATATAAAACTGGAGTTAGAAATTCAAAGGCCACGTTGGAAGTTTTAATCATCTTAACCGAGGAATCTAGAGCTGACTGGTAAATCTTCCCATGATAGCCTGTGACATATACTAATCACAGGCCACTGGCTCAGTGGACATTCGATAAATAACAATTGATGAAGTTGAAAATGTGTTGCTCTAAGTTGACTCTCTAGCTTTAAATAATCACTTTCAAAACTGCACCTTAAAAATGTCATGAGCATAAAGAATATTTATGAGTGACGGGTCTCTTCATCCCTTCCAAACAAGTGATTTAGTTCCAGCAGACAACTGTGGGTCTCTGTATCTGGGTTTTCATTTTCAAAGTCCAATATAAGAATAAGAAAATGCCTTATATATGCATTACTACTGTCAATCAGAAGACTGAGTTAAAATTTAAATAATAAAAATAATTACACCTATATTGGAAAAGACTGAAAGAAAATAAATCAAGAAACGTGAGCTGGCGAAATAATTTAAATAAAGGAATAAAGTTAGAAATACTGACATTAAAGACATAGAAAAATGGAAAATGCTTTGTGAGAGTGGCAACAAAGGAGTGGATAGTCACAACATATTCACACTGGTATCTGAATTAAGGACTGCAACTCATAAATATTAATCGGAAAAGGAAGTTTGGGTTACAGTACAGGAAAAATTACTTAATTTTAGCCGTAATAAAACACTCGGACAATTTATAAAATTAAGTTATGAAATCTTCTTATTAAAAATACCTTAAGGATACATTTAAGAATGATTACAATAGTTCAGCCAGTTTGCTATAAATATAAGCAGAGCCTCCGACTTCAAAATCTGAATTTCTAGGCCTTCTCCTGCTCTGGAACTGCTTGTCAGCTGGCCTTCTTTAAAATCAAGTAAGGCCTCCATTTCTTTATTCTACTAGCAAATTAGTATATTTTTTTAACAACAAAATAAGATTTAGAAATAGTATTTCTCCCTGAAATCGCTGAGAATGTTAATAAATGATTAGATGTGTTGTGTGTCTATTCCACAACTCACTTCAATGATTATCACAATGATTGCATTAGAAAATAACCAGCCTAGTATCATATAAGGGGAGAAAAGGAAATACATATTAAATGCCTACTGATCAACAGTAAAATCTTTTAGTTTCTCTTCTACTCCACAGTGATTTCTAAATTAAATGGCATTCTTGATGATCTCTGATGTTCTAGATGATGATACATTTTTAGACTAATAGAGTTTTTCTCTTCCTATGAAATTCAACATCTAGATTATGTCAATTATTCCCTTTTTGGCATTCCAATATGGACTGTGGAAGAAATTGTTTCCTCCACATTGACACTGACTGTACAAAACAGGTAGCGGCCTCTACTTCAGGTATAAAAAAGAAGTACATATACGGAACATCTAACAGAGCAGTAGCAACAATGCTTATGTCAAAAGATTTACGCACCTGGAGATTCAGTATCCAACTATTATTCAGAAGAGACTGAAAATGTGTATGAAAATGAAAGAGGTATTATTTAGGAAAAATTGAAATCAATAGGAAATAAACCTATAGCAATCAACAGCACAGAAAATGAAAGGAGTGCATGGAAACTCATTTGAAAACTATAACTTTTGTTAGCTGGGCAACAGCATTCCCTTAGGTTAGGAAATAGATTATTAACAAAAATCCAAAGCAGAACCCTAAAAAAAGTCCCATGATCAGTGTTGTCTTTTGGGTTCAAGATACCAATTTTAAAAACTGTTCTAATAATTTAAACAATTTCTGTGTTGTATCGGAAGATTTTTAATAATATAGTGTTATTATTATTAGTTTTATTATTATAGTGTTATTATGAGATTTATTATGGTGCTAACAATATTTCTTTTGAAAACAAAAGATTATCTAATTAAATGTCTTTCTAGGAAACTGCTTTCTGAAACCTCAGAAAATTTTTATATTGATAAATCACATACTATGTTTCATATTAAGGCATTCTACTACACACACAAAGACACACAGACACAGACACACATACATACATACACACACACACACACACACATCACAGAAAACAGGGCTTCTACCACATTATTTGTGCTTTACAATGTCCCTTCCCTGTTCCTCCAATGCCACGCTCCTATTTGTTAACTGTGCAAATAACTGAAATACTCTTTTTCGCACTCCTTGTCCACTTGGTAAAGTCACAGGCATCCTTCAAAATTCAGCTGAAGAGATTCTTTTTCTATGAAGCAAAACCTAAACACTTGACAACCACGGGCAGGATCGTGGACACCCCAACCCCCCTTCCATGGTTTCCTGTACTCCTGTGATGTTTCCTGTAGGGTACTGAAATGTGTCATAGGAGAAGGCATGTAGAGAAAAGGAGAAAGACGGTTATCAGTTAGAATTCCAGATGTATGGCTTATGAATTATTAGCAGTTTAACTTTAATCAAAATATTTAATCTTCAGAGCTTCAGTTTCTTCCTCTTAAAGTGGAGCCTACCTTACAGGTTACACTAATGGTTAAGTGAGTTCATACATATAAAGCCCATTACACAGCATCTGTCCTGAGTAAACAAGAAAGGACAGTTGTCATGACAATGATGAGGATGAAGATGAGGCTGCTGACGTACCCTCACTAGACTGTGAAGTCTTTGAATTTTTGATGATTTGAGGTAAACATGGGGATCTTATTATCTCCAGGGCCTAGGAACTACTACACTACGGATTATCAACAAATCTGTTAAATTTTAAAGCTATAAGTAGCTGCTCAGGATATGATGTGTAGCAAATATGAAAAAAAGTATAAGAGGACAAATAATTAAATACTACATATGGAAAGTAAACTTGATTTTACCTAGTGGTTGATAGGTAACCATTGACATATTTAAAACATGGAAATGACATGATAAGTATTACCATTTTAGAAATATAGGCAGCAGGCTGAAAAACAGATTGAATATATTTTTATTCTATGTATATAAATGGAAATATATATTTGTTTCAGCCATGAGTTCTCATGTCTATTACTGTAGACTATAGAAAAATTATGAAATTTTAATTATTATTTTAAAGAACATTTTGTTTGTATTCTTCTATTTCTTAACTACTGTTATATCTAGGATTTGCATCTTTTTACCTTGTATATTTTAAATCTCTGCCATATGTATATTTTTGTGAAGGTAAAAGATGAGGGAAATACATGTGAGGTTGAAAGTCCACTAAAATGCTTTTAAACAAATGTTAAAAGCTAAGTATTTTTTTTAAAGCTGGGTAATTATAGAAAAATAATATAGAATTATAATAATTTTTTAGTTGCTCTTCACAGGGGAAGAAAACGTGACAAGACTAGAAAGGTCCCTTGGTAGATTAGTAGGGCATTAAACATTTCATTCACTTTTCTGCATTAGAAGATAAGAGTTATTAACTTTCATGCTTTTTGCTGCTTTTAATACTCTGTAGAACTATCATTGAGCCTCAGAGGCTATTTACCTTTCTTCACAATGTACACACGTGTCAATCTTTAAAGGCTCAGAAAATCTGAACAACAAATCTTCTAAAGCAAATGACATAGTATTCTTAAGTGTATCAGTTTGCTAACATGTATTTAATCTTTCTTATTACTATTATTTCCACAATAAAAGCAAAATGTCAACTGTGAGTTGGGCTTTAAGTAATCTTTAAAACTAGAAAAGTTAGTCATTCTTATAGAAAAATACCATTTTTATTAAAATATTAAGCATGAAATGTTTGACTGCAATCCATTGAGGTTGAATGATATCACTTTATCAAATTAACAATATTGCAATTAAACATGAAAGAAATCAAATAAAATTTATCTTATAAGCAAGTCTTCTATTGATGTACATTTTAATGATTCTCAATTATATAGCGTCCTTTGAAAAATAGGTGGTTAAAAAGCAATCTTGAGAAAGAAAAATGGAGCTGGAGGAATCAGGTTCCCTGACTTCAGACTATACTACCAAGCTACGGTCATCAAGACACTATGGTACTGGCACAAAAACAGAAATATAGATCAATGGAACAGGATAGAAAGTCCAGAGATAAACCCATGCACATATGGTCACCTTATCTTTGATAAAGGAGGCAAGAATATACAGGGGAGAAAAGAGAGCCTCTTCAATAAGTGGTGCTGGGAAAACTGGACAGCTACATGTAAAAGAATGAAATTAGAACACTCCCTAACACCATACACAAAAATAAACTCAAAATGGATTAAAGACCTAAATGTAAGGCCAGACACCATCAAACTCTTAAAGGAAAACATAGGCAGAACACTCTAAGACATAAATCACAGCAAGATCCTTTTAGACCCACCTCTTAGAGAAATGGAAATAAAAACAAAAATAAATAAATGGGACCTAATGAAACTTCAAAGCTTTTGCACAGCAAAGGAAACCATACACAAGATGAAAAGACAACCCTCAGAATGGGAGAAAATATTTGCAAATGAAGCAACTGACAAAGGATTAATCTCCAAAACATACAAGCAACTCATGCAGCTCAATATAAAAAAAACAAACAACCCAATCCAAAAATGGGTAGAAGACCTAAACAGACATTTCTCCAAAGATATACAGATTGCCAACAAACACATGAAAGAATGCTCAACATCATTAATCATTAGAGAAATGCAAATCAAAACTACAATGAGGTATCACCTCACACCAGTCAGAATGGCCATCATCAAAAAATCTACAAACAATAAATGCTGGAGAGGGTATGGAGAAAAGGGAACCCTCTTGCACTGTTGGTGGAAATGTAAATTGATACAGCCACTGGGGAGAACAGTATGGAGGTTCCTTAAAAAACTGCAAATAGAACTACCATACGACCCAGCAATCCCACTACTGGGCATATACCCTGAGAAAACCATAATTCAAAAAGAGTCATGTACTAAAATGTTCACTGCAGCTCTATTTATAATAGCCAGGACATGGAAGCAACCTAAGTGTCCATCAACAGATGAATGGATAAAGAAGATGTGGCACATATACACAAAGGAATATTACTCAACCATAAAAAGGAATGAACCTGGGTTATCCGTAGTGAGGTGGATGGACCTAGAGACTGTCATACAGAGTGAAGTAAGTCAGAAAGAGAAAAAGAAAATGGTCAGAAGAACCTAGGGCAAGATGGGAATAAAGATGCAGACCTACTAGAGAATGGACTTGAGGATATGGGGAGGGGGAAGGATAAGCTGGGACAGAGTGAGAGAGTGGCATGGACATATATACACTACCAAACGTAAAATAGATAGCTAGTGGGAAGCAGCCGCATAGCACAGGGAGATCAGCTCCGTGCTTTGTGACCACCTAGAGGGGTGGGATAGGGAGGGTGGGAGGGAGGGAGATGCAAGAGATAAGAGATATGGGGACATATGAATATGTATAACTGATTCACTTTGTTATAAAGCAGAAACTGACACACCAATGTAAAGCAATTATACTCTAATAAAGATGTTAAAAAAATAGGTGGTTAAGATCAAGAAAATGTGTCCTTACATAGCTATAATGTGACCATAATAATAAAATAATTATTTTATTATAGTTTCTTAGGAGATACAGGGTGGCTCCACCAAGAATGTAGAAATCAATGAAACAGATTACTCTCTAAGAGTCAATGAAAAGAGGAAGATGGATCAACTGTGCAGGACTAGAATCCTACATATTTAACTATATAAACATTGTGTCAATTAGGAGTACTTGTTAACCACAGGACCCGAAGGAAATAGTCAACAAGGCAAATGTGGTGCATGCGCATGTCACCACTGTATAGGAGAAGCAAGCTTGAAGTGGCCTAGAACCACCAACAGAGATAAATGTAGGTGGTTATGGCCAATGGATTTTAAATATTCTGGTCCCCAAAATAAAAAATATAATAAAAATTGATAACTTTTGCTCTTCAAAAGTTAATGTTTAAAAAAATGAGAAGACAAGTCATAGACTGGGAGGAAATACATGCAAAATATATATGTAACAAAGGTTGTCATCAAGAATATATGAAGAATTCTTATAGCTCAATAATAAGATAACCCAATTTAGAAAAGGTCAAATAGACATTTCACTGAAGAAGATATATAAACGAAAATATGCACATGAAATGAAGTTTAACATCATTAGTAATTAGGAAAATGCAAAATAAAAATACAAAGAGATACCACTACACACCCACTAGAATGGGTAAAATCAAAAAGACTGACAATACACATTGTGGGCAAGGATGTGGAAAAAGTGTACCTCATGTATTGCTGATGAGAACGTGAAACAGTAAAACCTCTTTGATAAACAGCTTAGCAGCCTCTTAAATATTAAACATACACTTACCATATGGCCTACAAGAAATGAATTGTTTGCACAAAGACATACAAGAAGGTTTACAGCGTCTTTATTCATAGCCCAAAACTAGAAGCAACAAAAATAGATAAGCAACTGCTCAACAGATAAATATATAATAGTCATCCATATATTGGACTAGTACTCAGAAATATAAAGGAAAAAACTCCTGATGTATGCAACAGTATAAATGAATCACAAAGGTATTATATGCTAAATTAAAAACATCAGACACACACACACACACAAAAACTGATTTGACTTATAAGAAATTTCTAGAAAATGTAAAAATGGAAACAGAGAGCAAATCAGAAGTTATTAGGGACGAGGGATGGAAGTGAGGATGGGCAAATTGGCAGGAAGAAGCTTTTTAGGGATGATGAAAATGTTCTAAAATTAGATTTTAGTGATGGTTGCACAACTGTATAAATTCAGTAAAACTCATCAAAGTGTACATTTAAAATGGGGGAACTCGGAAGCTATAAATTAAACTATGAGACACCACTGAATTAGTTGAGATAATGTATGCTAAAAAATTAATCCTAAATTTAAAACAAGGAAGTTAAATAAATTCTGGTGATACCTGGAAGGAACTTTTAGATGATATGGCAAAGATTTAACAGCAACAGTCACCTAAAGAAAATATATGTTAAGAATCACCTGTTACAGCACTGAATCATGTTTCTAACAATGGTATCAATCACAGCTTAAAATATATAAATCAGAGTCCAATTTAACCCAAATGGGCTGACATCTGCCATAATAATTCATAGTAAAATGATGTAGACAGGAAAGTACATTGCCACCTCCCAATATATACTATCTAGCAGTGAGAATTTGAACGAATTGGGAATTGATATATCCATTTCTCAAACTGATGTACACTCTCACAGGATTCTACTACTTCACAAAACTATCTACACCACTTATAGGAATCCAGGAACGTGTAAACCACTTTGCTGGGAGACAGTTCTCCAGAGGTCTCTCAGGTTTTTCTTGCAGGAAGGCACTGCTGTCCTTTGGTTACAGATTATCTTCTCAGGTATGTTTGGATCGTGAATAGCCTTAGAAGATGAAGATAGTGTCTTTTGGGAGCAAAAGCTGGGTTTGTTTACTGCCCATAAGAAAGATTAAAGATCCAGGCTCAGGGCTCTGTCTTGTAACACAACCTGCTAGGTGTGCAGATAATACCTGTGCCTCTTTGTGTCACCAGGTGGGATCAGGGACTTGGAAAATTGGAGTAAATGCTGATACTATGTCTACTCCTTTGTCTCTGTCACTGGAGTCTTGTGGCTTCTGCCAGCATCCATGAAACTGTAGTGGGTCAGCTTATTAGCTTGCAAGTAAGGTACAGTCTCAAGATCCTAAGAGTTCTGAACACAAGTCCACTTTAAACCTTCCTTTTTTGTTTGTCAACCCTATTCCAGAGCAGAAAAGGCTAAACTTACTTTGTAGAGTTAAAACTGTGCAATACTATATAATTCAACCATTTGAAAAAAACAGGACCTAGTAAATTTGTACTCAATAATTTTTACTTGCTTTACTATTTTGGTATTATTTCCTAAAATAAAAGCTCGGCATGGAAAATATCAATGAATTTAAAAAAAACTAGACAATTAATATAAAACATTAAAGATTAAAATACGCAAAAAAATCGGTGTGATTGTGTATTTACTCCAAATTTTTCAATCTTTTTACACTACTAGATCAATTTCTTAATTGCATAATTTGAAAATCAAATGCATACATTTTTCTAAACATACAGAATACACACTCCAGCCTAAAATCTAAGAAAAAAGCTAATGTTCATTAAACTAATATTCATTGTCATAATGGTACAAATTTAAAGATATGCCAACAAGGAATGTTAGAAATAATGTAACAAAATTACCAAAATTTATCTTTTGCCAATTTAAATAAATATTTTGATAAGCTAAAAGTCTTTAGGAATAAGTCTTAAGAAAAGGAGTCAATGCAGGTACAGGCTACTCATTGAAGACTGCTGGTTCAGGGACTTTATTGTGACACGTACTTAGTAAAGCAGTCATTATTAAATCCAGTTTCTGGGTTAAATCAATAGTCATTGATAAAATGCCTTCAAAAGAACA
Source organism: Delphinapterus leucas (assembly GCF_059928025.1). Classification (NCBI taxonomy): domain Eukaryota; kingdom Metazoa; phylum Chordata; class Mammalia; order Artiodactyla; family Monodontidae; genus Delphinapterus; species Delphinapterus leucas. The sequence goes on along the minus strand of NC_143146.1, from coordinate 18,848,169 downwards.
CGTATCATTTTGTGCAATTTTGAAAGTGGTATTTGCGATAATGTAATATTGTCCTTAACCTTTCTGGAGGAAAAACTAAGTACATTATTGTCCCCATAATGACAGGAATGGCAATCATTAAACTATTTCTGAGAGACCAAATCTATTTTTTTCCATTGACAGCTCAATATCAACACAATTACTTTGCTTTGGAGAAAATAAAAGTTGACTTCACAATGTCAAAGCCTGGAAGTAATTAATCTCTAAAGGCAAGGGCTCTTTCCTTCAAGACTTAATTTCAAAACTAGTTTGGAGCATTTTAAAGAATCCTCTCACGCATTACACACACACACACACACACACACACACACGGAAAGGATCTCATTTATAGATACAGATTTACTAGTTAAACATACTAATAATCAAAGACATAAATGATATGGACAAACACAGCTGAAAGGTATTAAGCTTCATATTAACAGCTATATGTGTAACCAATACCTTTATTTAAGCTTTCTAATAAACACATAGGTGCTATAAGATGAAACAAAAGAGTAAAGACAAATCTGAAATTCTTAATCATAGTAGTTTAAAATTTTGTATGTTTTTTTGTACTGGAAACTTTTCTGATAACAGAAAACATATCCAAAGAAATTTAAAATTAGTCAATACATCACTCCTTTTATGTGTAAATATATAAATATGTGTGTACGCATATACATAATTGTGAGGTTTAATATATAAAATCATTTGGGGAAGGGAGACTTAGAAAAATATTAGCCTGAGTTTTATCACAAGAAGTTCAAGACAAATTATGTTAAAGACCCGCACTTAATGTTAATCCTTTCCTTTCCATGTTATTTTTGACACTGAGCATTCGTGACCTAAATGCACAGGCCCTTGATCTGATTCCTTTGTAGTTTAGGAATCTTACTGGATTTTTTCTTTATCCCATTTGCTCAAATTTATTTATAAACAAAATGCAGCTGAATTCAATACAGAGCTGATGTGAAAGCAACTGACAAACCAAGTAGGAAAAGCAAAGTTTTCCTCAGTCTCAAAGTAATAAGTTTGATAATTAGCTACAAGAATTATTCAAGAATTAGAATTTTCTGTCTTCAACTAAGAGCTTTCCAATCAGTCCTAGCTAGGAGAGAAAGAGCTAACATATATATTAAATATAAGCACGACCTTATTTTTAAGAAGGCGATATGGTGGAAAAGTTACAATTTGGTATGAGGCTTTGATGTCAAAAAAACAGAAGTGGATCTGAATCTGAGCTTTGGCACTCGTTATCTATGTGAGCTGGAAGTTACTTAATTTCTCTGAGTTTCGGGGAAAAAAGAAACTATTTAGAATCAAAACTGCCTCTTGACCTTTCTGTCATTAGGAAGTTGTCAGGCTAAGAGTAGGAGGCATCATTCATATTAAAGGGAAAATAAAATTTTAAACGGCTCCATTCAACCTACCTGTGGCTAAGAGGGAATGGGATAAGAAAAGACTAACCTTCTCAAAATCTTGGCCAGTTTTCTAATGTGCCTGGGTGACTCCAAGTGTAGATGACTGTGTCTCTGACAAGAACATAAATACATTTGGGGACATGCAGCTGTTAGTCCAGAGTCTAGTTAGAGGAAGTAAGTTAGATTGTTCTGGCTGATAATATCAGGATATTTAATTTCATAAGAAAGCCACAATGGTGGGTACCCAAAAGAGAGAGAAGCATGAGGTGTGAAGTGAGTTAAGGGATGAGGCAGCAGGTTTTTGAAGAGTTTGGAGCCTACAAATTAAGATGTCCCGTAAGAAATCTGGGATAGTAAAAAGCCCTTTAGAAATAGTGCTAATATTCTATTTTAAGCTGATGTCCTAAGTTTTCTGCAATAGAAACCTTCTCCAAAATGGAGACAGATCCACTCTGTAAAAGTACCCTGTGGATACCTGCTGGTGGATTTTCTCATGCTCCATCACCCACTTCCAATTTCAAGCACATCTGTGGAGGACATTTCTGAGCGAGCCTAGACATACACAGATCGATGCCCCCTGCATGCTTGTACCCCCTTCTTGGGGCATCCTGCCCCAGAGCCTTCTCACATGCCACAGGAGCTGTTCATCCAAATACAGCCCAGCCCAGGAGGTAGGTAAGTATGCATGACCATGTCAACCTTCAGCCACAGGGGGCAGGGGATGGCAAATAACTGCTCAGTCCCTGCCCATGGAGGGAGGCATCCCGCATGGTTCTCGGGGGGGCTCCTGTGGGATGGAGCCTTCACTGCTCATAACAGCAACACCCATGGCACACCTCACGCAGCTTTTCCTCCCCCCCCTGCCTTACCCCTCCCCTGGCTTCTCTCGCTCTGACTGCCCAGGAGCATCTTCCCAATAGACTCCCAAGGCCTTACCCATCCATGACTCTTCTTTCAATAGACTCCAAACCTAGATGCTTTGTGGAAACTGTTTGAGTGGACAAACAGAGGGAAAGAGGCTGAGTTCCCTGCCTGAGCCAGTGCAGGGCTGAGAGGGCCAGCAGGCTGGGGGAGAGAGAAGACCAGGGAGGAACAAGGACTCTAGGCCGGGGTCTTGAAGGGCCCTGACATTTCTGTGGGAAGGGTGACAAGAGGATTGAGTTGATCTTATTTATATCTCAAATGACAGGGCAACCTTAACTAACTTGTAATTACACAGTAGGCTCACGATAAGTAGAAGAAACTTAATTTAATAAAGCTGATGGTAAGAATTTGGCTTTCTGAACCAGTTTATTGCTGTCAAGATCTTCACTTTCCGATTCTGCTGATCTGTTATCATGTCTAAGTTTTAGTGAGATATTCATCCATTAGCAGGTGGCACATTTTGAATCTCAGGGCCATTCTATGAGTTGGGGACAATCTATCTTTCAGAACTTATTATTTCCTGAAACTCCCATTCATGTATAATATTTGAGCCAAATTATTACCTATGTACACCTTACATCTTGACATTCCCTATACTTGGAATATTCTTTATTATCACCTGCTTTATTTCCCCCTAAACCTAGCCATCTTTCCAGGCCTGCCTGAAATAGTATGTCATCCATAAAAACTTCCCAAACCATACCAGAATGTATGACTATGTTTCATGGTAGTCACCTGCCTCTTGGTATTTATATTTTTTGCTTTCTCCCATTCTCACAGGACAACATTTAAGTTCCGATCACCTTTTACTTACATATATGGGATCCCTGCATAGAGCTGAAGTTTAGATTTGATCAGCTTCTTAGTCTTCGTTAACATGCTGGGTAAGTTTTTACTACAGAGGATGTTGCTACCAGCCTTTCTTACTGGCTTCCAGATTTCCATGTGTCCTATTCCATAGTCCACCATTTCACACATCCTGTTCTGAAGCCTCATTCTGACCCTTGTTCCTTAAATAAATACCTACCTGTCACAACATTTTGCCTTCACTCGGATTCTCTTATCTCCTCTAACTCACAGGGTAAACATACAAACCGGTTTGCCTAGAACATCTCCAGTTTAAGCCTGTCGTACAAGTGTAATCGTAGCATCCCTTTTTACTCCCAAACGTTTCCATGTTTTGGAGGATAAATTATATAGTCACCTTATTTTATGCAGCTTTCGTGCTTTGTTGCTTTTCCTTCTTTTCTGTGCTTCACCTATTCCCACACTGCATTGCACGTTATACATCCACTGTTGCAGAATATACGGTATTTTTAAAGTGAGGGAAATTGTCATGTAAAATGATGTAACATAATCAGTTTGCTCTGGGTATACGGAAGACTTTCCTGTGACCAACAGTATAAACGACTGAGCACTATTAAGTCTGAAAAGCGGACACAAACCAGAATGGGTGGGAAGAGAGACTGCGTTTGGCATAGCTTCAAGAGCATCATTTCAGGAAGAAAAATCCAATTCAGTTTTCAGAATGACTGGTTAACCAATCCATGACACGTCTACGTAATCAATATCTACTGCCGCTTACCTTGGCAGCATTCCTGGAGAGATCATTTTCCAAAGTTATCCTCTTCTCAGCCACTTTCCATTGTGTTTTATGTAAATTACTTTGGCTTGTCTACTGTATCCCTTTTTCTTTTTTTTTTTGCCTCTACTACAATAAAGAACTTAACCCATGTATTGCATTAAGTATGAAAGAATAAATATTTTCCAACCCCTGTATGCAGTTTATTTCTTTGAGTAGTCAGTTTTAAAATTCTTTTCAAAGTTATAAAAGACAGCTCAAAATATTTTCCCATTTTCAGAGTTCTTGTAGATAATCCTAACCCAACACTAACACCAAGCATTTCTATCCCTGTTATCTATCCCACTTTACAAATTGCCACGCAAGGTTCTGCCCTACCACAGCAGGAGCAGCTTTGGACCTTTCCCTTGAAGGAATTAGTGTTTTTCTGGTCAGCAAAACCTTTGTCAGCAGACATAGTCGCTGGTTAAGGAACTCTTGGTGTTCTCCCTGACAAGTACCCTCTGTCAAAGGATAAGCATCCTTAATTTTTGCCTACTAAAGAGAAATGGATAAGCAACAAGGATTTACCGTATAGCACAGGGAACTCTGCTCAATATTCTGTAACAACCTAACTGAAATTGAAAAAGAATAGATGCATGTATATGTGTAACTGAATCACTTTGTTTTACACCTGAAACTAACACAACACCGTTAATCAGCTATGCTCCAATATAAAATAAAAATTAAAAAAGAAATAAAGAGAAGTGGATCAGGAACTGCTTTACTTCCCCACTTGAATACCCCTCAAAACCCTCAGCAGCTTCCCATTGCATTGAGAACAAACCTAGAACTCTGGCCAAGTCAGCGCATGGTCTGTCGGCCACTCTCCCCACCAAGCCCCATCTCAGCCACTCTCTCCTGCGCTGGCCACCATGTTCCAGCCACACTGGCCTCCTTTCTTTGGCTGAAAGAGCACACCAATCCCTTTCCCCTCTCTGCCCAGAAGGCACTTCTATCAGCCCTTCAGGTAACAGGCTCGTTCTCATGCTCCAGGTCTCAGCTCATACAATGCCTCCCCCAGAGAGGCCTCCCATGACTGCACCATATATGAATTCCCCCAGTTAGTTTCCTTCATTGCCCTCTTAATCTCTCCATAGTTCTAGAGTTAATTTTCTTATGTGTTTGCTCACTTAGTTGTTGTCTGTCTACCCATTAGGGACTGTGCCTATGTTTTTTTTACTCTTAACATCCCCAACGTCTAGCACATAATAGGTGATCAATGAATGTTTGTTACATGAATGACAGCACTAAATAAGACTGATACAGGCACTGTTTCTCCTGGTATCATTTTGTCTGGCTCCATTTCTGCTAGTAGCTAGCAGCTCTCCAGCAAGCTATTAATTCCCTCTAAATCTCGACCTTGGTTGCTGGGAGCAAAGAATGAAAGCAGCCAACCTCTGATCCATGGGGGAAGGGGGAGGGATGAGGGAGGAAAGGGGCAGCCTGGGGGAATGAAAAGAAAGCAGATGACTTTGTTTAATCCTTATGTCAACTGGACCGCCAGATAAATGGACCAATAGTACTTAACAGGAAGAACAGACTTTTTCTCTGAAATGCCCTTAGTAGCCATCCCTGGTTGACAATTACTTATAGTAAAAGGAAAATAGCATCTATAAGCCATGAATAATGCTACACATGCTTTATCACATATAAAATAGATCTGCTTAACAATTCGAATGCTTCACCACAGGAGGTGATTCCTACAAATCTTACACACAAGTCTCAACCTATTATACTGGGTAAAAAGTGCATGTCTGTCGATGGAAGATAGGACCTGTGGATTCATTCTGAAGTCCCCATACATCTCTTTGCTCCATCTGAGCTGAGTAGGATCTCTGATTTACGAAATCTGACTTGACTATCCAATCGTGTGTGTTAGCTGTGAACTAGAATTCCATGAGGAGTTAAAAAATACTCGTAACCAAAAATTCAATGATGAGGGAGAAAGGAAAAGAGTCTGTCAAAGTTTTTTTTTCTATGATTTAATCCTGGCCCGGGCAAGTAAAAATGTAACCAAAGAGCGCCGGGTGATACCAGTTGCAGTGGACTGAAGGGTGGCTCCCAAAGATGTGTCCACATCCTGGCTCTTGAAACCTGTTGTCTTTGTCGGCTCGGGCTGCCATAACAAATCAACATCAACTGGGTGGCTTAAACGACAGACGTTTATTTTCTCACAGTCCTGGGGGCTAGAAGTCTTTAAAGAAGGTGCCAGCAGATTCAGTTCCTGACGAGAACCCTCCTTCTGGTTTGAAGATCGTTGCCTTCACATGGCAGAGAAAGAAAGAGGGAGCAAGCTCGGGGGCGGGTGGGGGGGGCGGAGGCGGGTCTCGGCTTACAAGGGCACTAAATGCATCAGGAGTACCCAACTCTCAGTACCTCATCTAAGCTTACTCACCTCCCAAAGGCCCGGTCTCCAAACACCAACACGTTAGAGGTTAAGCCTTCAACATATGAATTTTATGGGGGACGCAATTCGGTTCACAGTACCTGTGAATGTAACCTTATATGGAAAAAAAGGTCTTTGTAGATATTAAGGATCTTGAGCAGAGATCATCTAGGATTACCCAGGTGGGCCATAAATCCAATGACAGGACGTCCTTTAGAAGAGAAAGGCAGAGGGAGATTAAGCACATGGAGGAAAGGGCAAGCAAACACCAAGGCAGAGAGTAGAATTACAGAGTCTCAAGCCAAGGAACACCCGTAGCCAACAGAGCTGGAAGAGGCAAGGACTGGTTCTCCCTTTAGTGCCATCAGAGGCAGCACAGCCCTGCTGACACTTTGATTTTGGACTTCTGGCATCCCGAGCTGTGAGATAATACATTTCTGTTTTAAGCCAAGAAAGAAAACGCCAGTGCTCAAATTCCACGCCTATCCAATTAAATCAGTACCTTCCGGAAGTGAAGTCCTGGCACTTTGCTGTTGTTTAAAGCCCCTGGGGTAGTCGTAACTCTGCATGTAATTAAGGTTGAGAAGCTCAAACTTAAAAGTGTTTCCCCTTCCAGAGTTATTATAATTTTAGTGAGGGTTTCTTTATTCTGAAAGACCAAAAATATTCTCGACCTTCTGAAAAGTTAATGCCTGGTGGCAAATTATTTGTACCAGGGAATGTATTGGAAACTAAGAATAGTGACAATATATATTAGAGACTTCTGGGTCCTTTAAAAATCTGCCGTCACTTCTATTATGACTGGAAAGTAATATTTTAAAAGAAATTTGAAAATAGGCTGAGGGGCATTATGAAACAATGAAGCATTTTTATTCCTTGATATTGCACTAAAAGTAATCATTCTAAATTAGCCTGTAGAGTAACATCCAAAGGTGGGGTGTTTTACTTCTTTTATGTTATAAATTCCTATAGTTTTTCTTTCCCAATCTATCACCCTGATCAAGAGTAAATAAATCTACTACACCAAATGAACTAAAGAGGCAAAATAATCACAGTCTTACAGGGAAATAGAGATAGTTCATCTAACCCCAATCTTTCCGTTTTAACCTGCCATCAGAAGGCTGGGCAGAAGGTCACCTCTTCATCTCTATTTCTCAAGAAAAGAATTAGTCATACATATTGTTAAATTGGCTTCATCCCCAAAGAATAAATGAGAGATGAACTGCACTGAACAAAGAGACATCACTACACTCAGAAAGCCATTTGCTTGCAACAGGAAATCGATATAAAGCAGTCTTACAACATTGCATGACATTAAATGTCTATAATCACTTTATTCTGCTTAACTTGTATAGATGTGTTCTGTCAGCATTCTCTCTCTATAATCTCTCCCTAGGAAAACTCGTCTCCTTTCCATAGGGATCACTTATAAACTAATAGCTCTCAAATCCCCATCTCTAACTCAACATCCCTTCTAAGCCCTAGAGGCAGTATGGTGCAGTGGCTAAGGATGTATATATAGGCTTTAGAGCCAGTCTGTGTTCAACTCCCAGCCACCACTCATTGGCCGAATTATTTATCTTCAATAAGCCTCACTTTCATCATCTCTAAATTGAGAAAAATGCATGCAGCCCAGTGCCTATTAAGAAGTAAGGATTTGAGAAATGTTGTATTTACTATAATTATCATCATTAGGCCTATCCATGCAGATGTCCCAGGAATACATCAAATACAAAACTGTCCAAGGTTGAATTCATTATTTCCCCCCAGTAAATGATTCATCTCTGTGAGCTCTACCGTATTGAATAAAGCCATCACCCTACCAATATGCAGCCCCCAGGGAATCCTTTTGTTATTCTTCCTTCTCCCTCATTTCCCACTTACTTTTCGTGGCCACATCTTGCTCTATCTCTACAGTGACTCATTAATCCATCTTCATACGTCCCCATTGACATGACCTGAATTCAGGTCATTGCCACTTCGATGACTACAACTTCCTTGTAAGTAGTTTCCTAGGCTCCAATCTCTTGCCCTCACATTGCTGCCTGACGTCCTCCAGCAACACAGATCCGAACTGGAAATGACCCTCCAATGTACTCAAATGCTTTACTTAATATGTCATTCAAAGACTTCCAAAATCAGGCCCCAACCAACCTATCCAGACTCATCTACCCTACAGTCTACTAAGGAGGATCTCAGTCCCTACTCTGCTAATAAGAGTCACCCACTCCCATGGGCATTCTCAGAGGGAAATGTAATTACCCAGACACCGACTGTAAATCTATCCCTCAAGCAAACAGGACAGATTGCAAGTGAGAGCACAATTAATATAAATATATATATATATAATCTTAATGTGATTCTAATTTATATCTTTTAAAGCAAATTATGTGTAAACTTTGGCACCTTATAATTAGCTTTAAAAGGATTACTAGATTTTTATCTCTCATTTAATCTTAATAAGCTTTGGGGGGAACTATATTATGGATGAATAACGCTAGCCAGCAACCTAAAATTCAGATTACTGTAAGCCTAAAAGTTTATTGTGACACCTCTTAGTACACTCTTTTCCTTTAACGCTCTTCCCCAAACATCTTATACCACAACCCTTGACCTCCCAGCTCTTGAAAACCTAAGCATATAGTGTTCCCTATGCCTCCCTAGCTTTATTTGACCTTCCTCATCCTTACTTATTTACACTTTTTCATCCTCCCTCTCTCGGCTTAATTAGTATGTTCTCTTGAATGTTTTTCTTTTATCAAATTTAATATTATTATTTATTTAACATTTCAAATCTATTTAAGTTATTCAGTAAGGCTACCTTTTAATGGGCAGCAGCATACTTTTACTGACTACAGATTGCCAAATTGGTTCTGCAACAATTCAGTCAGCAGCTGTGAGGATCACCGGCTCTCCCCTTCCCTTGCCCCCCTCCTTTGGGGTGCCTGCCAACAGGGACAGGTTCTGCTCCCATCCACACAGCAGCACAGAAAGTGGCTCCATGTGTTGCATTACTTGTCTTTTCACTCTTTTTCTTTGGTGCTTCTGATATTAAAAAGTTAATTTTGGGCTTCCTTGGTGGCGCAGTGGTTGGGAGTCCGCCTGCCGATGCAGGGGACACATGTTCTTGTCCCGGTCCGGGAAAATCCCACATGCCGCGGAGCGGCTGGGGCGGTGAGCCATGGCCACTGAGCCTGCGCATCCGGAGCCTGTGCTCCGCAACGGGAGAGGCCACAACGGTGAGAGGCCCGCGTACCCCAAGAACAAAACAAAACAAAACAAAACAAAACATATTGCTGTCAAGTAAATAATATCAACCTCATCAGAAAAGATAAAGAAGAAATTAGAACCTGATGTGCATAGATCGATAGATACTTAGATACATAGATATAAATAGATGATAGGTAGCTAGATGACGATGATGATGATAGATATTTACTAACCAATTTTAGTTGGTTTTAAAAAAATATTTCCAATCATCATATTCATGTCTCAGTTGATCCTCTGTTTAAAAGGAATTTGTGCTTCTGGCAGGTACAAAGGCAGCACACAGCCTGAAATCTATCTGAGCTTCCCTAGCCAAGTCACATGCCCTAGCTCAGGCTATATCCCGGAGGAAGCAGCATCTTTTTTTCTAATTTACACCAAGGCTGGTAGGAGATTTTATAGTTCTATAAAAACTCAGGTGTCTCTATCATTTTTAATTCAAAATCAAAGTTATCACAGAACACCTGGTATGTGATACCCCTACACTGAGAGGAAATATTCATTCATGCATGCATGCTTACCCAAAAGAAACAGAACCCAGAGGAAAACTGAAAGAAATCCCTCTTCCCACGAAGCTAATATTCTAGTGAGGAGAGACAGACTCTAAATCGGACTCTAAATTATAATAAATCAATAGAACATAAGCATCAATAAAACATAAAGCAGCAGAAGAAATGATAAGGAGAAACATAAGGAGATACATAAATGATATGAAAAAAAATAAAGCAAGGATAGGGAATAAAGAGTATGGGGAAGTTGGGGAAGGCATTACAATTTTAGAGAGTGTGGCCAGCAAAGGCCTACATCAAAGACAGCAATTGAGTAAAAACCTAAAGGAAATGAAGAATGAGTCATGTACTTATCTGGGGGAAAGACTGGTCCAGGTAGAACGTGGAGCATGTGCAAAGGCCCTGAAGTGGGATTATGCCTGGTGAGTTAGAGAGTTAGTACTACCAGGTATATATAGCACTTAAATATGCAAGGCAGTGTGCTGATCATTTTACATAGAAATGCCCATTTAGTCTTCACAGCAACCTTTGATACAGGGGCTACTATTATTCCCATTTTATAGATGAGTAAAGTGAGGCAAAAGTTGTTAGGTAACTTGCTCAAGATCACAAAACTATCAGTGAAAAATTCAGACCCAGGCAGTTTGGCCCCAGGGTTGATGCCCATAACCACCCTACTATAGTATGTCTTAGTAATTTAGTAATTTTAATCATCAGTGGATTCTGATTCTGATTATATCTACATTTTAACAATAGAAAGAAGAAAAAATTTTAAGAATCCAGTGAAGTTGATCAATCCAATGAACCAACCCAGAAAATCCAAATATGGCAAAGTAGATATCCATTCATTAATTCCTGTGTGATAAACATTGCTCCTTGTAGAGCATAAAGTTTTCTCATTGGTTCAAGCCTTATAAATGATGTAAAGTTTAAAAAGAAGAGACCTTAACAAATCATCAAATTTTGATTATTATGACTGAGACAAAGCTAAATTAACTGTCTACTTTTTTTAAAAAATTAGGTAAATAACAGAACAGTTAATAGGTATTCTACAACCAAGTTTTCTAAGTGTGAATCACAGCTCCATTATGTATTATCTGTGATGTTAACAAGCTGCTTAGCCTCTCTGGGTCTCGGAGTCTCAGGAAATGTGGGTAATAATAGTACCTACCTCACAGGGTTTTTGGGATGATTAGTTGTGTCAGCCGTGCCTGTTGTAGGGAAGTTGTGAGATAAGTGTTAGTTTTAGTATTACTTTAGTGGCAGTGTAGTATATTATGTAAGTAAGGGACCATAGTGGGAGGCTGTATGGATTGGAATCCCAGATTAACCACTTATCAGCTTTGTGACTCCGGCAATTTACTTAACCCCTCATTTTCTCAGCTTCTCACCTTTAAAATGGGAATAATAACTCTAATGACTTTACAGTGTTGTTGGAAGGATTAAATGAGTTACTATATGTAGGATGTTTAGACTGGCACCTGGCCCTTAATAAGCATTATATTTTTACTGATAGTAACATTAACATTATGCATCGTTTAGATTTATTAAGGAAGTTACTTCCTCTTCCATTTTGGTTCAAGAAGACATGATCAAACCATGACTTCTCTTTAAATATCTTTCTTTATAATTTGCTTCTCTCTGTCACTCAGAGGTAATCCAACAAATTGAAAAGTATACACTAAGAGTTTAGGCCTTTTACTTAAAACAGTCAACATGTTGAGTGTTGTGCTAAATTATCTAGCCACTTTCCTGAAAACTGTGTTTCTGTAAACTCCCTTCCCTCTACTCATTACTAACATGAAAATTCAGGTAGATTTAATTTTATATTCCCCATCTGTAATTACCATCATCTCACTGAGTTTTCAGCATTCACTCATATATGACAGTAAAACCCTGAAAACATACAAAGATCTATGACATGTGTCATTTTTTTCTTTATTATAGGATAGTTTAGGACCTCATTTAATTACATGTAAGGGAAATGAAATTGAAACGTAGCTGCGGTTAGATATACTGATGACAATTACTATTTGCAGTGAACGTGTCCTTACCAAGCTTGCATCTTGGTATGACATGCCTTAGAGCTCTTCAGACAGATTAGGCAAGGTGTTATTTACAGAGAACATTACCTTTGGTCTTACTCAAATGGCAGAAAAATCTGCCAAAAACCTGAATTGCTGTGTAATCGGCTTGGTTTGGCACACTCCATAGAGTTGGCAAGACAGAGCAAATGTTGTTACAAAGTCACTCTTGATGCTGCCCTATAAAGGAAAACATGTTGTCTCTATTCCATACTTGGTAGAAGCCTAGCGGGGAGAAGTTCCATGCAGAAAATACCTGATATGTGCAGAGTACCTTGAAATGTCACTATAAGCCTATTATGGTAAGGAATTCTGAATATGGAAATTCCATCTCAGACCTCACAACAGTTTAAGTTACCATAATGATCTCATTAAGAGTGCTTTTACCAAAAAGTAATTCTACTATACAAATCCAAAGCTCATGTGGTTATTTTGCTCATTTTGAAAGTTTCAATAAAGATTGTCATTTCCTATCTCTACAGATACCTTTTAAAATCTGAAATTCAACTATTCTAAGTAAAAGAGTGAAGCAGGAATTACCAGTTGATATTATCATCTAAAATAATACGGACAGTACTTGATAAAAGGATCAAAGTACAAAATCTGTTTCAGGTTTTGACAGGGAAGATTCTTTTTTTATAACCAGGAGAGCACAAATTTTCATAAGTTATCACAACTTGTTTCCGATCAATGTTTCTCAAGCATTTTCCAATTTGTATTCTCCTGAGGGACTCTACAAATGTTCTGCAGAATCTATTTAGAGCAATTGGTACTTCTTTGGTCTTTCAAAACTTCAGGAATCTTAAAACTATAAAACTAAGGTATGGATAATACACATACAGAAAAACTATGAATCTGATAAGAGGAGTTGATTCCAGATATCAGAAAAAAATAACTTTTTACTCTAGGAGTCATGGATTTTCCTTTCTCTAGTCAATATCTTAAACACATTATGCTGAAGACATTTTCTGGTATTTTCCATTTTGTCATATAACAGTTCCCTAAAGTGATGTGTTTGACCACAACTCGTAACAGTGACTGGATCACCTTACCACCTCTGAAGTTCCACTGATTACAATAAGACATCATCTGACATTTAATTTGTTTAGAGTTAGAGATTCACTGTGACAATTCTATCGTGGCAAAAGTTGAGAGGTTTCCAAAACCATTCTGGAAAGACAGCTAATCTTTTCTCAGTTCATTACCTTTGTTTTCATCTCTAGTAACTGTTACCAGGAAATTAACAGCTTAGTATTCCAAGAAGGGGCCCAAAATACAGCATTTCTGAAGGCAGGGAAAACTGCCCAAATTCAGAAGACACACTATATTCCAGGCCCCAATATATTTAATATAGAAATATACTCATTTATTTAAAAATTGATAAAGGACATAATTAATTTTAATTGTAAGCCTGAAATGTCATATCATGCAGAGTTGAGAAGAAAAAATTTTCAATTTTCAATTTCTACCATAGTTTAGGAAATTCTATAAGAATAATCACTCACAGTGGTCTATATAGAAGTTGGAATACAATTCTTGTCTGCTCATGGATCTCCAAATTTATTGGGAAAACTGATAGTGTCCATCTCCCCAGATATTCAGTTTTAGGAGAGTCCAAGGCCAGGGCCCTCGCAGAAACACTCACCTATTTTTAATTCTTATTCTCTTTTCCACTTCTTTTCCTTTGGGGTTTCCTTGGTCAAACCATTACCTTGTTCAGTCTGAAAAACTGCAGTTTTTCAATGAAAAACTTCCCATTGATTCCTGCAAATATCCTAAAACTCTTGATTCCTCTAGACTCTGGATCTTGACATTTATAGAATAGACTTGGGAAATCAAGAGCCTTTTTCTCTCCAATCTGATCCTTGCAAATGAAACTCTGACTTTCAGGACTCATTCTTTCTGCTTTACTCTAAACATGGTGTGGTACAATTTAACAATATATTTGGTCTTTGTCCTGAGTTCCTGGTACAGAGCTCCAAAAACACTAGAAATTTCCTGAACAAAAAGAGTGTCTTTTGTTATTCATAACTAGCGCCTTTGGAGCTCATATGAGTTTATGATAATGAGGTGACTTAGGGTGGGCCCCCTATTTAGCCTCAGTTTGGAGGTCACAAGAAAGACCAAGTGATTAGCAAGCTGGAACTTTCAGTCCCACCCCTGACTTCTAGGGAGTAAAGGGGGCTGGAGATTGAACTCTGTAATACCTCTGAACAATGAAATTCTTCAAAGAACTTCCTTGTTCATAAACACATCAAGGTGCTAAAAGGGAGGATGGTTCACCCAGAGAAAGTATAGAAGCTCCACACATCTCCTCCCCTATACCTTGAACTATGCACCTCTTCAATTTGGTTGTTCCTGTATTGTATCCTTTATAACAAGCCAATAAATATAAGTAAAGTATGTTCCTGAGTTCTGTGAGCTATTCTACCAAATTGTTTAAACTGAGGAGTGGTTGGTAGAGACCCCTGATTTATAGCTAGTTGTCAGAAGGTGGCCCAGGACTTGTGGCTGGCACCTGAAGTGCAGGAGATCCTGTGGGATTGTATCCTTAACCTGTGGGCTCTGTGCTAACTCCAGGTGGTTAGTATCAGAATTAAATTAAATTGTTGGACGCCAGTACGTGTCTGGAGAATCAGCGAACTGATTGTCGGTGTCAGGAAACACCTCACAACATGGTGATTTTGAAAGTCTAAACTAAGCAATGCCTTCAATGGTTTTTTGCTGTATTACCACTGCACCCCTCTCCCATTCCTATCCCAAGCATGCATGCGTCAGTATCAATGAATGCAGCACTGTGAAAACAGTGAGTATTACTTGATGTGGAAAATAATCTGTGTTATGGACTGAACAGTATTCCCCTAAAATTCATATGTTGAAGCGTGAACTTCCAATATGACTGTATTTGGAGATAAGGCCTTTAGGGAAGTAATTAAAGTTAAATGAGGTCATAGGATGGGATCCTAATTTCATAAAGCTAGTGTCCTTATGAGAAGAGAAAGAGACATGAAAGACCTCTCTCCCTCTCTACACATACACAGAGAGGAAAGGCCATGTGAGAACACAGCAAGAAGGCTACTATCTGCAAGGCAAGAAAAGTCTCGCCAAAAACCAAATTTGCTGCCACCTTGATTTTGGGCTTGTAGCCTTCAGAACTCTGAAAAAATAAATTTATTTTGTTTAAGCTACCCAGTCTTGGTATTCTGTTACGGCAGCCTGAGCTAACTAATGTAATCTGATAGAATGTTTAAAATATTAACACGTTCTAGTCAACACCTAAATCTTTTTTAGCTTAAAGACTGACATTTTTTCCAACAGATTGTAATACCAGGGATGGGGCAGGTGATTCAATTATTTCAATTCAAGCACTCTGTTAACTGGTTGCTAAAATAATTCTAGAAACCTAATTTTAGAAAGTCTGATGTTTTTACTTTAAGACATTATACTGTAAACTAGAGTTTTAAACTCAAAATTCAATCATTCATTCTTATTTATATATATATATATATATATATATATATATAACTATTCAAACTGAAAAGTATAGTTCCTGCTTCCAAGTGTTTACAGTTTTGTGAGAGGACAGATATTAACCAAATAACCACACAATTCCCAGAGGTTCAAGTGAGCTTAGCAACCCGAGCACATTATTCCACATTTACTCGTATCTGGTTGATGCAGGAAGACAAGTAGAAGATTCCCATGAGAGGTCCCTTTTTTTTTTCATAAAATGCACAGAAATATACTTAATCTTGTCATACATATTACATTTCAGAAATGCATTGAGATTATATAGTTTTATAGTTAGCATTTTATATGAGAAATCAAGAATGAGTAATGAAAAGGCCGATAGAACCAGAAGGATTGATTTATGAAGTAAGATTGAAAAGAGTAAATACCTATAGCTTGACCAACTCACAACTGAAAGAGAATATGGCATTAGAAATAAACTCAAATCGTTTAGAAAATACAGATATTTCAATAATGTGATAAAAGGAAATTATTTTTACATTATAGAAAATGAGCCATATTTATTATTAAATTAGACATCCAGTTAAAGGTCTTTAAAATGATACATGAGCTCAGAATTGGGGGAAAAAAAAATCCCAAGTGACTTGGTCACTAAAAACAAGGTAGCCACAGGAAATGTTATCCACTCATGGTTATCACCGCTCAAAGCATTTATGGTAATAGGAATATTGGAAGAGTTTTCTAATAGTTCAGGAAATAATTTATGGGGAAAAAGATCAAGGAAAGTTAGACTAAGAATTCTCAAAGTCAAGGAGTATGTATTCCTGCACTGACTTGTCATCCTTTTTTAGAAAATTCAGAGCAAAATGAAGTATTTGCTTTCTGTTGTGAGGGACAAACTCAGGACCATATTAACCATATTAATGATGGTACCAGTGAACGTAATGATGATGAAACCCTTATGTTGCATGTAAAGGTAGCTGATACAGGGAAAGGTAAAGAGCCATGTTTTTCCATGGAGCTCTAATAAATACGTCACTGAAGAGTCCCCAATCCACTTACCATCCTCAACAAATAAAGTGGATTTACCTAGAATTAAGAACTGTTCAGGTGAATTATAATAGTCCCCCATTTTAAATTTTTTTAATTACATGATTTTAAATTAAGCCTATAGGTCTACTGGATCACTGAAGAAAACCAAAGACCTTTTAAAATTACACATAAGAAATAAAAATATTCTAATAAATATTTTAAACCCCACTCAAATATTAATAGTACAGTGTAATGTTTGCTTCTCCCTGAAATAAGCTCATTTTCAAAGATGCTTCAAAGGGAAAAGGCAATGGAAGAAGCCAGGCAAGCCCACTGTTCTAGCCCAAAGCTAACCCAGGGCTTAATGCCTAAGGCATTCTATGCCTAAACAGCAAAGGTAAGATAGCGACCTTTTGGCTAGACTTACAAAGGAAGTTCCTATGAATTAGTATATTTAAGTAAAATATGTATTATTAATGTCAAAGTTATTTCCTGATGTCTTCAAATACCAAGATAAGCATTGCAACCGCGAACTCTAAGATACAGCTTTTCCATATCCTCCTGAAGTCTCCATGATAGCTACATTTGTCCAAATGGGATGTCCCTTGGATTTTAAAATTCCCCCACCACACCATCTCTGCCTCTTAAGCAGGAAGACCACCCAAAAGAAGGCTTTGATCTAAAACTAATGCAGTACTTTAAAAAACTGAAGAATAAGCAACAGCAACGATCAATGTGGAAGCCCTTTGATCCTTGTGAATTAGTCCCTGTGGGATATCCAAAAAATAGGAGCTAGGGTCCAAGTATTCAGTGATAAGGAAACATGCAAGAATTTAGATGCATAGATGCCTCAAACTTTATAATTTTGTGATGTCCTTTTCTCCACTGTGAATTCCTAAATTAATTTGGGAAATCTTTTAGTTTAGTAAACTGTTCTGAGTTGTCATTAAACTAGAGAATTTTGTATTATAATTTGGAGAGAAAATTTCCTTCCACCATCATTAATCACTTATCAATTTTGAATCAAAAGCCTTTATTTTAATAAAGGATTATTCAGAATAAACAATAGTCCCAGAAAATTCTGTATATTGTAAGCAGCAATAAATATCCAGAATTGGTTGAAATAAAGACAAAAGTTGTTGGTTGATTTTTCTTTAAGGGATTGCTAGAAATGCATAGATTGGTCTTGGTTATTTTTAACTTATGTTAGAAACAGTGGTTAAAATTTTGGACTCTGCAGTGGTTTTTAAACCATGTTCCAAGAAACCACTGGGTGGAGTTCCACAGAGAATCATGGATTCTGCAATGGTTGGATTTTAATTAAAATTTTAAATCTACATTGAACTATTTTAAAACCAAACACACACACACACACACACACACACACACACACACACACACACTCCAAAAGAAATTGAATGGAGGCAGACAGACAGGTTCAAATTCTGACTTTACTAGCTGCTCGAAATTGAGTATTAATACTTCAACTTTCACATTCTCAACTCTCCTATCTAGAAATGGAGATAATGATAATATAGTCATATCTCAGAGGTTCTGACAGGAATAAATGAGATGCTGCAGAGAGGCAATACAGCATAGTGCTTCAGAGCACAGGTCCTATAACAATGGGGTCTCAAGTATGGTACCTGGACCAGAAGCGTCATCTTCTGCTGGGAACATGTTAGAAATGCAAATTCCTAGGACCTGCTCCACACCTGCTCAGGGTGGGACTAGCAGCTTGTGTTTTAACAAGTCCTACAGGTGGGTCTGATGCACAACACAGGTGAGAACCACAACCCTAGACTTGGTCTCCTTGGGTTTGAATCCTAGGTTGGCCATGTAATAGCTACATATCCACAGGCAAGTTACTAAATTTCTATAGTCCATGTGAAGTGTATGAAACAGAATCATAAATGTTAGCTGTTATTAAAATACTTGGGATAGTGCTGGGCTAGATTAAGCATCTCAGTAAACAGCCACTAGTATGATAATTATTATTTTAATTATCACTATTATTATTACATGTCATTGTGAAACAGGATCAAGTAATAATATGCTTCAATATGTCCGAGTTCAATAAAACGCTTAAATTACATTCAAGGTCAAGGTAAAAAAAAAAGAAATCGAAAGCTTATGGCTACATATGGTGACTTCTATGTACTTTTTAAAGTGAGACCCATAGAAAGGTGCCCAATATACTTATTTTTAAGTTCCAAAAACTCAGGTTGCCTTTTCTTCATAAAATCAAACTTGTTGGAGGCAGACACACTAAAAATAAAATCGATTCACTGTGATCATTCCTGCAGCTTTAAAATTCAAAGATTAGAAGACACAATGTTCCTTCTAACGTGCTGATTTTATTCCTTCTGTAATCCAAATGTCCACACAGTGCCAGGCTTGAACGCCAAGTATGACACGTCAGTATTTTTTTCATTCTTTGTATCTCATAAAGGTTCAAAGAAAGGCAAACGTGCCAATATGCATTTGGCCTGACATTTAGCTCTTTAACGCTGTGACAAAGAATGACTGAGGATTAGACGGCTGAGAATGGAGCTGTTCATGCTTGAGTGAGATGGTCATGAACACGATAGCAAGCATCTGCTTCTTTACAGCCCAAGGCCCTGGAACTTCACAGCAATCTGATGATCCCATCTGTAAGCATGGGAAATGCTTTTGAAGAGTCTTAATTTGCAGTGTATCATATTTACTATGTTTTGCCATTATTATCTTTTTCTATAATAATAGCACATTAAAGTCCATAGCGCCTGGATCTTTCTGTGCGAGATTTCTGACAACTAGTTCCGGCTCCCTCTTTCTTTGATCCACTAAGCTCTACCGTTTGTAAGACCTTGCCCGTTTCACCTAAATTTTCAAATGTGTTGGCCCAAAGGTTGTTCATAAATTCTTCACATTACCTTTTTTAAATCTCTGTAACACCTATAATTAGGTCTCTTTTTTCATTCTGGCATTAGTTATTTGTGCCTTATACTTTATTGAACTGTATCATTAATCAAATTTTGTCTATTTTATTACTTTCCCAAATAACAACCTTTTGGCTTTTTTCAAACTTCCTAGTGTTTATTTCTATGACACTAATTTCTGCTTTCATCTACATTATTGTTACGTCCTTTATTTGCATTTGTTCTGGATTTCTTCTTAAAACAGGAGATATATGTTTAGCTCATTAATTTTCAACATCAGTTCTAAATAAGAAATGTTTGGGCTGTTTTCTAATAATTTAAGACATAGTAGTATTTTTCTTATAATTTTCTTCATTTTTCATCACTTTCTATACCTGTGAGGATGTACTCCTTAACACATGGACTCTTTTAGCTAATTTCTTAATTTCCAAGATATGGAAACATTCTACTTAATTTCATTATTGATTGCTAATTGAATTCTAGGTTAACTACATAGTTAAGATAGCAATCTTTTGAAATGTTTGAAAATGTTCATTATGGTCAAGTTTCAAATGGTCAGCTTTTGTAAATGTCCTACGTGTGCCTGAAAGAAGGTATATTCTAGAGTTATATGATATGGTATTCTGTTTGCATCCATTAGGTCATATTTGCTAATCACATCCTATAAACCTTCCATATTCTTTACTGATTTTGTTTGCTTCCTATCAATTACTGAGAGATATTTGTTAAATTCTACTACTGTGATTGTGAATTTGTCAATGTCCCCTTATTTCTGTATTTTCTTTGTGTATTTTGGGACTATGTTTTTAGATACATACATACGTTTAGAATATTTTATGTTCCTGGGAAATTGAAACTGTTAGTATTATTAAGTGACTATTCTCATCTCTAGTAATGCTATGGACCTTAAATTCTATTTTGTCCAATATCAAATAGACATAGCAGCTTTGTTTTAGATTTTATTTGCATGGTTACCTTCTTCATCTTTTGCATTTAACTTTTTATATAGCCTTATAGTTTAGATGTGTCATTCATAATGTTTTTCATTCAGATGATTTTTTTTTTTGGTCTCAGAAAATTTATTCAATAAAAGTTTACTGGGCATCTACTATGTGCAGGGTATTCTACTAGGTGCTGCAGTTTTTGAAATGACAAAACTGTATATGTAGGATCAGAGCTAGTCCTTGATAGTTTTCCTGATTTGACAGAGAAAGACAGACTGCCCCTACCAGGCTCATTTAGGGAGCTAAGAGCATGGATGAGGTCTACTTTCTGTCCTCCTATCAGCCCAGCATAAACTTTTGCCTTCCTCAAATCAGTCGTAAGTCAAAACAAATAAGGTACATTAAAAAAATTTCCTAGCAAATTGACCAAACTAAAGACATGACATTTCGTTTGGTAACCTGCTCAAAATTATAAAACTCATTCCATTTGGCCCAGCTCATACTGCAAAACTTCCAGACAATTCTAATCCCACTGTGCTCTGTTCTTATAAACTGCATATTTTAAAAAAAGTCTTCAGCGTCCTAAATGTGACATGCTCAGTGATTTTATTTAACAATATTTTTGTCTAAATTGGGTCAATTAGACAATTTACATTTAATGTAATTACTGATTTATTTATATTTAAGCCTATCATCTTATTTCGGGCTTTCTAATTAGCCTGTTTCTTTTTCAATCTGTTCTTTTTTTGGAAGGATGATCAATAATAATGTCATAGTGGATTAAAATGATAAGCATTAAAACACATGACAACAATAATGCATAGATTGGGGATAAGATAATGTGAAGTCAAGTCCTTGTATTATTCAGGAAGTGGCACATTTTATTAATATTAGAAAAATTCAAGATGCATGTGAAAATTTATATGTAAACTGGTAAAGGGAATAACGTACATAGCTTCCAAACTATTGGAGGGAAAACACAGAAGGATGAAACATATTCATCAATCTACCTTTATTGTGCTTCATGTCTTTCTAAAACTCATACTATTGTTCTGCTTCCTTTAGTAAAAAATCTACTGATGGAAAATCCTCTGTTTTTCTTTATCTGAAAATATTTTTTTCTTGCCGATGTTGGGTACTACTGGATTAGGAGAGTTTTCTTTCCTTCAGTATACTAAAATTGTCAGCCCCCTCTCTCTGGCTACCATTATTGCTGATGACAAGAGAGCCACATCGGTCTAATTAAAAATCTTTTGAAGGGAACATTCCTCTTTTTTTTTTCTTTTTTTTGCTCTGGTGAATTCTAAGATTTTTCCTTGTTTTTTGACGTTCTTCAATTTCATTATAACGTGCCTAAACATAATGGTCTTTGTACTTACACTGGTTAAGATTCACTGAACTACTTGAATCTATGGGTTGGTGTCTTTCACCAGTTCTGGAAGGACAACAACCCTCCATGCCATTCATTCTTTCTTCTAATCATGATCCAATGAAACCTCCCATACCACTTAACCTGTCTCTCTGAAAAGTGTGTTCTGGGTAATTTCTTCTGATCTTTCTTCTACCTAATTTCTCTTCAGCTGTATGTAATCATTTGTTAAACCCATTCATTGACTTTTCAATATTTGTTATTGTCATTTTTATTTCTAGAAGTTATATTTCATGATTTTTCAAATCTGCTTCGTTATTTTTTATACTTTTATGTTCCCTTCAGATATATACAAACTTGTCGTTTCCTTCTCTGAACATAAAAATAATAGTTGTTTTCTAACCTGGCCTGATATTTACAATTTATTAAATGTTTTGAACTCTATTTCAGCTTTCATTTTTTTTCTGCCAATTCTCTCTTTGTGCCTTTTTTCTATGTATGTATGTTTATTTTTGACTTGTGCTGCTTAATGTGCTTCAAAAGATTATTTGTGGGGCTTCCCTGGTGGCGCAGTGGTTGAGAGTCCGCCTGCCGATGCAGGGGACACGGGTTCGTGCCCCGGTCCGGGAAGATCCCACATGCCGCAGAGCGGCTGGGCCCACAAGCTATGGCCGCTGGGCCTGCGCGTCCGGAGCCTGTGCCCCGCAACGGGAGAGGCCACAACAGAGAGAGGCCCGCATACCACAAAAAAAAAAAAAAAAAAAAAAAAGAAGCATTGGCACTATAATTTTTCAGTGCATTATAATAAAGTGAATGTTTTCTAAATGTCATAGCTTAAATTTCATGGGGCGTGAAATCTCCTTTGAAATGAAATTTAAAGCCTTTTTCAAATAAGAAGACTAATTTTACAGTCAAAAGCATATTACATTCCCAGACATTATTAACCTTGGAGAACTGCTTGCAAAACGATAATACTTTCTGACATATTAAGATTAAATTTGTCTTTATATAATTATGTTAAAGAATACATTTAAACTAGATCAGATTGCAAGAGCTGTGCTAAGTGTGTGCAAGAGTAAGATTTCCATTTACTAATACTAAATGTAACTACTCATCATTTATATGGTAATGCTAACACATATTTGAACAGATGACTTCTAAAGAAAACTATTCTTGGAATAAGCATGGTGCTTAATGTCAAAAATGGTAATGTTGCACAATAACCTAAAAAAGAGTTGGCATTAACTTCCTATACTACTTTTAAATATGAAAAAGCAGATAATTATTTTTTACTGATAAAGTGCAAAATCCTTTTCCTAAAATCGAATGCTATTTTGGCGCATCCCAAAATGTTTTAAAATGTAGTTTAAAATACATCAGTTATACTTTTGAACAGCTTGTTTTCAGTTTGGTTTTAATTACAACTAGATGTACATGAAATTTTTTGCAAAAAGAAGGCATGGTGATTGCCCATTTTTCTCAGACATGGGCTGTCAATGCCAAAAACCATTTCAAATATGAAAGGCAACGATGTAACCATATTTTTTATCTGCTTCAAGTCCTTGAAATCTTAATGGCAATGGAAAGTATTATGTATCTTTTACAATTTTTATTCTTTCATGATAGGACTAATACAATATCCATTTTCATGATCTTAATGTTTTAAAACACAACCAAAAGTAACAAATTAGATGAAAAATAATTATAATAATAATAAAGGCAGGTCTATCAACCTCATACTCGTCTACGAGGGGGAAAACTCAGCCTCTTCTAGGGTAATAAATATTCCACTCAAATTACTGACTTTCACCTTTTTCCTCAGGGCTTTTTCACCCTAAATGCTCTTCTCTGAACAATTACCAGTTCTTCTGGGCCTTGGGCCCCACCTACTGGCTGGTTATGAGAGTTGATGACCAGATGCTCCTTAATTTCTCTCAGAAATCAATGTTTAGGCATAGCTTCTTTCACTTTGTTTCTTCTTGTTTGATACGTGTTGTCCATAATGCAGTTAATTTCAACACAGTGAATATCTGTGTTGCCCAGAGCTACAGCTACTGTAGATCCCACTGCTCTTCTTGCTTTCTCTGTGCTGCCCCCATTGCCTCACAAAGTCTCTTTCCTCATCTTTCAATCTCATCAGCAATTTCTCATCATCAATCTCTCTAATTTTAACTTGAGAACCAAAAACAACATGGCTGATAAAACATAATATTACTAACTACCTGAATCAAGAAAAATAAAAACCATAGAGTATATTTTATACTCAAGGAAATTGAAAATTTCCCCCTCATTGCTCACAAAACTGTCCAGCTGCCTCTTCTAAATAAACTAATATTCCTCAGCACCAGGATTCAAGATGCACAGAAATCTTTTCTATGTTTGTTTTCCCATCGTATATGTTTACTTCTTCAGTTATATTAAGGCAAAATTTTGTGTAGGGGGTGTGTGTGTGTGTGTGTGTGTGTGTGTGTGTGTGTGTGTGTACTGGCTTTATTCTCTTACTTAATATTCAGAAAACTTAAACCAACTTAAATAACTTATGTTTATATTGGATACTGCTTATATTAAAGCCTTTTATCTTTATTCTCAGTTTAATTTCTCCCCAGTAAGAAAACATTTTCTTTAATACTCCAAGCACAAGGACACAAGTAGCAATTTGCAATAAAAGTGTTTATGCTAACTTACTTCTCCCAAAGAGCCACTTGTGCATTTTTAACGTTTTACTATGTATTAAAAGTACTGATTCTTCCAAGAGGAATTAATATTATATCACAGACCACCTTTGTTCAGGCCAAATAAGACCCATGTACAAGAGGTATTTCTATCCTTTAAAATAAGTTTATGTAACTGGCAACTGCACTTAAGGCTACCATTATTACAATATCATTCTCAGTTTAATCATTTGAAAAGCGAACTATATGTCCAACTGAATCCTTGAACCAAAGAACAAACTCTTGACTTTAATCGTCTTAAGTGAGCATTTTGAATTTCCTTTCTTAGGAATGCTTCATAGAACATTCCATTAGGATTCTCAAATGCCTGCTGAAACAACTAAATATCCTGGGCTGGAAAGGAATCAGTTCAGATACTTGCCCTGCTATTTAAGTTTTTAGCATAGGGGAAACTGTTTTTACTAATTATAGGCACAGAACGCTCTGCTTTACTTTGTTCCAAGAGAAGGATCTCTAAACTAAGGGGAAGAAGCTTTTTTTGTTTGAGGGGTTTGTTCAGCACTTTACGACACATCTTAATTACGTCTTAATTACGACACATCACCCAAGGAATTGATAAAATTCATTAATACCTATAGAGTTTCTCCATCCCTCATCACGCTTCCCAAATATACCCAAAATGTGCATATTGAACCTTTAAGACAATTATTTTTCCATTTCTAGTAAAGCCATTAAAGAAAAAAATAAAACGTTAAAAGGACTTTCTTGTGAAGTTACTAAATGCCTGTAACACATGTCCTCTATCTTATCAGAAAAGAAAAGGCTGTTTCACTAATATTTAAACCTCTCTAGCCTATGAATAGTGTAAAAACCAAACAGGATGTCAAGAACATCTCTAAATTTTCTACTTAATATGGTACCTATTTTAGGCTTTTGAAAATATACATACTAATTAATGGAACCAAGTAACAGACCTAGGAGATGTTTAGAAGCCTATGACAGCCAAATGTGATCGGAACCTCATTAAGATTATGCACTGATGACTGAAGTCACCAGCAATGACATGCAATTTCAGTTCTACTGGAGTAACATACACTTCTAAGGAATTACTTGGGTAACATCTCTTTGCACAAAGTAATTACCTTTTTATGTTTTGACATGGATGACACTTGTTAATGGCAACGTCTTAAGGTGTTACAAATGCATAAATCACTGTCAAACACTCTCAATTACATAATGTGGGGTATTTTTATACTAACATCATCATTGTCAAAAAAGTACTTAAGGGGCTTCCCTGGCGGCGCAGTGGTTGAGAGTCTGCCTGCCAGTGCAGGGGACACGGGTTCTGGCCCTGGTCTGGGAGGATCCCACGTGCCGCGGAGCAACTGGGCCCGTGAGCCACAATTGCTGAGCCTGCGCGTCTGGAGCCTGTGCTCTGCCACAAGGGAGGCCGCGACAGTGAGAGGCCCCCACACCGCGATGAAGAGTGGCCCCCGCTTGCCGCAACTAGAGAAAGTCCTTGCACAGAAACGAGGACCCAACACAGCCATAAATAAATAAATAAATAAAATTTAAAAAAAAAAGTACTTAAGTTACCTCTGCTAACAGTATTACATAAACGCCTTTTAGTAAGGAGGGTTTCCATATTTAAAATAGTAACACACTTGTGCATACACAGAGAAAGGACCTAAGTGCAGCATAAAATAAGGTACAAAGTCAAGAGGATATTGAAGAGTCAGAATTAAGTGTATTTTGAAACTGAGAGTGACATGTATTGTCGATAAGGTGAAACTGTGGTGAAGTTCGATGATAGAGAAGAGCTGTATTTAGTCCCACACGTACATATCTGAGTATGATATCTCAGGTGGATGCTGTCATATTGGGTTTATGTTCATATATTGACTGGTCCACCAATGTGTATGAATAGAAAATAGAATGGCTTATATACATTAATGACTGGAAACATGGTGCAGGTATCAAAATATGTATGTTGAATTTGAAAGGCACTCATTACAAGGAGAAGACGATTACTTTCCTAATTATATATATATATATATATATATATATATATATTTTTTTTTTTTTTTTTTTTCGGTACGCGGGCCTCTCACTGTTGTGGCTTCTCCCTTTGCGGAGCACAGGCTCCGGATGCGCAGGCTCAGCGGCCATGGCTCACGGGCCCAGCCGCTCTGCGGCATGTGGGATTTTCCCGGACCGGGGCACAAACCCGTGTCCCCTGCATCGGCAGGCGGCCTCTCAACCACTGCGCCACCAGGGAAGCCCTCCTAATTATATTTTAATATGAGTTGGCATTTCCAGAACACACACTGCTTATTGAAAAAGAAGATGCTTTAGAAATATGCTAATGCCATGCAAATATGAAAGACACAATGGGATTTTATTTGTCATACACACACACACATGCACACGCACACCCCACACACACATCTGGAGAATCTGGATCTTGAATCCATTCCCCTTTCACTGAGGCTTCATGTCAAAGAATACACTTACACCTTACCTTCGAAACTACTTGCTCTGAACTCTGCCTATAGCAACCTGTCAGTGTGATTTGCAAGAACAAGCAGTTAAATTCAGTATTTCACTGTTTCCTGTGTAATTAACCATCACTTTCCTCTCACATCCCAGAGAAACAGCTTGCCGGGATTAAAACTTTGTTACTCGTGATCTGGTCATGGCATTGGAAGCTTAATGGGCCTCCTAGTCTCTGATAAACTGCGCCCCCAAGTTTGAAGGGACACCAAAGCCGCTGGTGGGCAGGGAGTCAGCACTGGCAAGTCAAAGACAAAAGATAGATGTAAAAGGAAAAACGTAAAGTGGAGATGAGAGAATAGGAGGAAAAAGGAAACAGAAAGTAGGGACCTAGAGGGGAAGAAGGCAAAAGAAAAGGAAGCAGGAGAAATGTACGTCGTGCACATTGTAGAACATTTTCTTTTGTGCTAGGAGGTGGAAAAAACAGCTTTCAGTCTGCGCAGAGTGCCCAGATGGCGTGTGTTGCTGTAAGAAAGCTGAGGAAAAGTGCTTTCCCTGCAAAATGACGCAGCAACAATGTACAGCAGTGAAGGCTACCACCAGCTGAGTGCCAACTGTATACTGGAGGCAGTACACACACATGCTTTCGAGTTTCCAGTCGTTAAACAAAACTATAATGTGGTTCTTTATGCTCACTTTACAGATAGAGATACAAAGGATCAGATCGTTTAAGGGACTCGCCAGAAGCAGCAGAGCTCTTAAGCGGAAAACTCTAAGGCTCCCACTTCCTCCACTACACCATTTTGACAGATTTATTTACAATATTCTACATTTGCAGTATTTCTGATACATTAAAGCAGCACTTGGCAGTTGCTTTCAGGACACAGATTTCCTGTGAAAGTGCTTCTAGTTGATTAACCTGCATAAGATAGCAGAGTCCATTTTGGGGGGAACTGCTTTTCTTCCTCTCCAACCATGGAGGACTGGTAAGGGTAGACGGTAGACGAGTGTGTGCAATCACAGACTCTCTAAGCCACAATGATTGATGCAGAGATGTCCTATGGCCCAGCGTGGTTCAAACAGTGGTTTTTCCTATTATTTCTCAAATAGGAACTGGTAGAAGGAGGCTGTTGATTATGAGACTATAAGTCTGGATTATGAGACGATAAACCCTGGAGTTGCCCAGTTAAGGGTCTGTGACTTAACCAAGGAGAATAAAGCCTCCAGGCACTAGATGAGATATGGAAAGAAACAGATTCCTGGCAGCATTCGGATCTCTAATTCCAAACATCTCTAAGACTAAGAATGCCATGTTTGCCAATAGTTTCTCTATTTACCTGTTAGCAGTAGTGATTTTTAGTCATTTAAAATAAGAAGAATCCTGACTTACATGTAAGTGAACTCCTGATTTTAAAAAATATATACAAAAATTTTTAAATGGAAAAAAATCATTTCATTGCATAGGACACTGATTCATTTACCTAGAACATAAAATACATATTCATTTTTTAAATATATTGCTTTTCATAGAAAAAATGAATAATATACATTTCTTATGAAAATAGATAAAGTGAGAAAGGGAAAGGAAAAGAGGAGGAGGAAAGAAAGGAAGATTCAAATCATCCAAATAAAGTAATATTACACATGAATTCTGTTTTTTTAAAATGCTGTGAGTAAACATCAAATGTCAATTCTAAATTTTTTATTGGTGGAAATAAGTTCTGTTATCCCCGACCCACAAGGTAGATAAAAGAAACTGTACTCAAATCTGCCCTTCCGCTTTTTTCCAGATGAGGATAAGCTTGTCTGAAGGAATAGCAGAGCTCTGCAGTACTCTCAAGATTGAATTCTGCTCACATCTCTCTTTGGCCCCTCACTCAATGAGGTCATTCTTGGCTTGATCTGTACCTTGATATTGATATGTTATATCACCATGAAAAAGGCCAGAAATCCACATTTCATTTAAGTTAAGGGACATGGACTCCTGCCTGTTTTTATTTGAACTTCCACCCTATTGTTCACCCTCAATCCACCTTCTTGAGGCAAATACAAGGATATCAAGGAAATGAATTGAAAATCACTGACTGGGAAGATGGGTGGTGTGTCCAATGTAGAACCTTACACAGAGGAGCACACTTCTAATATTAAATCTCAAAAAAGAATATGCACCAAGCAATAGTTTGGTGTATGCAAAACATAAGTATGTTTATTTAAAGACAATATGTATACTAAAGAGATAAGGTCTCTTAAGTAGGAGTGGCCTGTGGAAATATCGTACAATGAGATTCCATTACCTTTAGTAATGTGAGCTGACCATTGCTAAATACATGAAGATTTTGACAAATTTATACGGAGTATTAGAATTAAAATTGGTGAGCATTTAAAAACTTTAAGTATACCGTATTCAAATTATGCTTTGTCATGTTTATTTTGAGAAGTCCAGGTTGTTCTAATTATTTAGGGTAACATTTCAATTTACACTACTTCAGTTTATGTGAACAATTATGTCGTCATATAAGGATGGATTATAAAAGGATAAAATAAAATAACAATATTATGTCATATCAAAAAAAAAAAAAAATGGATGATAGCCACGTAAAGTTAAATTCTACCCAGAAGTTGAAGACACAATCATTTGTTCAAGGAAAACACCAAAATTTGCAAATTGCTTAAAAAAAAGTTTCTCCTTCAGAGGACATTTTGCTTTCTTATAAGCTTTCTTTTTGTAGATTATAAAGAAATTAAATTATTGTCATGAATAAACTATTGACGGACTGGAGCTTAAAGCCTGATTGGCTGTTTCTGATTGGCTGTCCTCAAGTTGTTCCCCCAGGTCAAGACACTCTGCGCTAAATGCAAAGTCTAGTGCTGGCCCTGGCACAGACATGGCGACTGTGCTGAGGCCTTCAAAGCCTCTCACACTGCAGCTGCTGCTGACACCGTGGATTCCTCCCAAAGAAGGATCAATGACTGCTGAAAGTGTTTTTCTGAAGGAGGGAAAGAACTTTCCCTCACCTTCCCACTAGGCTCAGATAATGAGCTGAAAACTGCTTCCTTGAGCCTCTCACTGAGATTTTGAATGAAAAATTTTCATCAGTGTAAATATATAGATACAGCTTGTTTATTTTTCACACACAATAACTTTCCATACATCTGAAGTTGGGCATAATCCCATGGCGAGCTGAGCTGTGAAACAAATGATCTGAGTGGCACAAATCATGCAATGCTCAAAAGCATAGCTCTCTTGAGTCATTTAGTATAAAAGAAAATATCTTTATCTAGCTCACCATCTTCTGAGAGTATAACTGAATTACCGTTCACTGTGTTGGTTCCTCTCATAATTTTAAGGCACTAAAAGGG
The DNA here is from genome assembly GCF_059928025.1 of Delphinapterus leucas. Classification (NCBI taxonomy): domain Eukaryota; kingdom Metazoa; phylum Chordata; class Mammalia; order Artiodactyla; family Monodontidae; genus Delphinapterus; species Delphinapterus leucas. Next base: position 18,817,674 of record NC_143146.1, on the reverse strand, counting down.
TACAGTTCCTTTTTCAAACTTTAATTCAAAATAGTTTTAATAAACTAAAGTCTTGGTGCTTAAAACAATGAGCTTTCATAAGTAGGAAATCAGTCACACGGAACACCTCTTTCACTGAAGATTCTGGATAATGAGGCATCAGTAGAAAACAGGAACACTATGATATTTATTTTCATAATGTTCTCCACAAATCAGAAATCCAATGTTCAATTGATTTCTCAATTTGGAGGTGGGATATGAGTTCAATCCAAATAACTGAGGAGAAAATAAATATATGCAGTAGATATATGACTATAACAAACCAACTCTACTCAAGCTATGAATAGTATAATAGGAATTATTCCATGGACAGACCCTAGATACTGAGGGATACTGGAAAGAAAGAAGCAAGCACTTCCACAGGAAAAGTAAGTCCTTCTTACAGATGGGATAGACTGGAATTGTTCTGTGGTGCGATTCACCAGCTATTATGCCCTTGTGAGAGGGCAATGAAAAAGCTTAGTTTTGCCCAGAAATGCCTTTTTCCTAAGACCCTAAGATTGATACATGATGGCTTGAGGGGGCAGAAAAACAAAAAAGAAGCCAGCAAACTATGGCCAGTGAGCCACATCCTGCACGTGAACTGTGACTGTTACTGTAGAGAAAGTGTAATTGGAAGAGAGCCACGCCTACTCATTTGCATGTTGCCTGTGGCTGCAACAAGAGGAGTTGATTAACTGCCAAAGACACTGTAGGGTCTTTTACCGAAGGTGTTTGCCAATCCCTGGCTTATGATATCAAGTACAAGTGTGAAACCTGCATCATCCATGAAAGACTTAACTGGAAACTTCTGAACTAACAAGACTTAAAAGGTTACTCGGTACAGATCTCGACCTTCGAACCAGACAACTAGACTTTCGGTAATTAAATTCCCAGGTGACTTCACTCTAGATCCAAGCCTATGTACCAGAAAGTTTCCTTGCCTTCCTTTCTACTGTATATCAAGTATTTCTTGTTATGTGCTGTTTCCTATTCAAATCTGTGCAGATTAAGGGAGTGACTATTGTTCTGGAAATTATTTCCATTGAATGTACTGAATACACTGAACTTGAGCATTCTCTGCAAAAGATAATAGCTGCAAAAGTTAAAAGGTACAGCATCTTAGATCAGGCTGCCATAACACCATCAACTGGTGGCTTAAACAACAGAAATTTATTTCTCACAGTCCTGGAGTCCGAAAAGTTCAATATCAAAGTGCTGGTCAATTCAGGACCTGGCGAGGGCTCTTGTTCTGGTTTGCACCCACCTGCCTTCTCACTGTGTACTCACGTAACCTCTTCTGTGTGTGCACGCATGGAAAGAGAAACCCAGCAAGCTCTCTGGTGCCTCTTCTTTTAAGGCCTTAATCTCATCATGAGGGCATCACCTTCCTGACCTTAGAAATGGCCTTTGTAGAACTTCTTCACAAATCAGATAAAATTATAGTTCAAGCTTGCTATGAAAAGCAAATAGTACAAAGTTTATTTTCTCCCTTCTTCAAAGTTGTTGATAGTTAGTGATTACTATTTTGATTGGTAGATATTCTGTACTGACTTAGGTCCCTATCATTATTTATTAACAGATTTCTTCTTAAATTGAGTACTTGAATTCATTTCAGATGTAAAAAGGGAGGTTGCAATTGTCAAAGCACTTCTTGCCGTATATTAAAAATATATTTTATTTATTGTATCAAGGTTCTACTTTTGAGATTGTTTTAGAACAGTTTGTTTTAAGAAAATTTCTACATGCAGAATTTTAGCTTAATTTGCTTCTAAAAGTAGCTTAACCTAATCTAACCTTTTGGGAGGGGTGGCTCTCAGAAAAAAAAAATTTCCCTCAAATGTGATGAAATCTTTTTGATAGGTGAAAGTGTGGCCGACTTTCTCCTGCAGCCCCCCACGAATGACAACAGGTGGATCAGGAATTCCTACCCCTCTCTTGAATTTAATCAAAGAGACACAAAGATGGAATCAATGAACTGTGGGGAAGCAAGTGAAAGAGCAAAGCTAAGTGAAAATCACAGGGAACAAAAACACGCCAGACTTAACAAATAAAGGCCTAGAGGAGACCATTTTGCCCAAAGGATACTGAAAGAACAAACATGGTTCCAGACAGAAGCCTTGTTTCCAATGGCAATTCCCAATAGACCTGGCTGTATTTATCCAAACCTATATAATAAGCTTTCCTTTCTGTTTAAGGAATCTTGAGCAGGTTTCAGTTCCTTGCAACCAGTAACCCCTGTCTAGAATAGAAACTGATGCCAAAGGACAGCATAGCAAGATAGGGATTTGCCTATGGCTTTGAGAAATGGACGTTTCTCAGGTAGGGGAGGAGAAAGGCAGGTAGGGCTAGGATATTATCTGTAGGGTGCACTGGGGACACATGTAATTAATTTATTTACTGTAACCTGGTGGGAACTAGATCATACTACTGAAAGAAAATTTGGGGCGACTAAGTTGCAGAATATAAGGTAAATACAGATATTCCTTATGCCATTAAATCAAGGTTTCGTAAGGAAAAGATTTGCTCTGGTTCTAGGTGATCCTGCTGAGCGTAGACAGTGAAAAGCAAGGTGCTTGCACTAGTGTAATAGCATGTAGGATTGTCATTAGGAGAAAGCCAAGGGGCACAAGAGTAAGTCTGGGGAGAAGATTTAGTATTGTGTCCTATGAGAAAATATCTCTTAGAGATTCCCAGAAGAATCAGAAACTTAGAAAGTCAAGTAGTCAAAGGGATCAGAGAGTCAGGGGAAAAAAAAACATTTACAAAGCAAATCTGGGGGAACTCCCTGATGGCTTAGTGGTTAGGATTCCAAGTTTTCACTGCCGTGGCCCGGGTTCAGTCCCTGGTAGGGGAACTGAGATCCCACAAGCCAAGCAGCGTGGCCAAAAAAAAGCAAATCTGGTTCACATTACAAAACTGGATATAGCTACAAAGAGGACATTCTAAGACTTCTTGTGTATTTATAACATACTCATCATTTGTTAACTTTGGTAATCTATATTTGCCTTCTTATAGATATTAAGTTGTTTAAAAATAAAAAGGGAGTTAAGTACCCTTAAAGAAAAGAAATAGGGATTAGGAATCCTATGTTCTATTCCACAGTGTCTTGGAGAAGAGAACAAAATCACAGGGAAGATTAACTGACATAAATTGGAAAAGTAGGTCCAAAATTCAGGTATGTAAGAGGAAAAGAAAATGAGAAGGATATAGGATTAGACGGTGTACCTAACCCTGAGACATTAACTGGCAAGAAACTCCTCTTTTCCCTGCAAGAAGACTGTAGCAGAAAGCAAAGGGATGAGGGGTGGGAAGAGAAGAGTTAAGGGGGCAATAAAATTATATTAAAGCAACCAGGAGACAGAACTATGAGGCAAAGCAGTATTCATTAATTTCCAAAATATGTTTTTAGAAAGCACCGTTCTCTACTTTGGGCCAATTCTAAATATCTGAGGGAAACACCTACACTGTTTGAAACTGCTTTTCAGTCTTTCACTAAAGTGAAATGTGAAAGAAATAACTTTTTTCTCCTCTGGAAATTCAAGTAAAATGATTACAGACTATTCACATACTTTGTACTAACAAAATCGATCTTCAAAAGTTTAGGATTTTTCTATTCTCTTCATTGTATAAGATAATCTCTCAGTTCACAGTTCTTAAATTGGGTCAGAAGAAAAACATTGTCAAAGGAAAGGACTTTTATTTAGGCTCTGACATAATTCATTATATTTGCAACTATACATAAAAAGGAAGACAGATGAAACCCCAGCCTATAAATGCACTTTTATATGGCTGTCAAGAAACACAAATACAGCCACTATTTATCTGATGACATTGGAGAGAAAAGTAGTTCCCAAATGATGTGAGGTTAATTCGACAAAGATAAGGCGAATTGTAAAGGGAAGCATTTAACTGGTGAAACCAATCAGCACAGACAAGCAATCAAGGCAGCATTGTCACTTTTTCTTCCTCACTAAAAGGTTTATACTGTTAGGCTTTGGGGACAAAGTGTCTTAATAATCACATCAGATGTTTACTTCATTTTGCCTGTCTACAAATCACTAGGTCACTATTTGACATAAATCTGATTGTTCTAAGCCATCTCACCTTAAATCTTCACTTCCATTTGTACTTACCACACCATATTGCTCATTTGCTGTCTTCCCCACCTGGCTGTAAACTCACTGAGGACAAGGGGTAAATTGAATGCAGTGGTTCTCAAGGTGTGGTTCTGGGACCAGCAGTACTGACACCAGCGTTACCTGGGAAATGGTTAGAAATGCAAATCTTGGGCCCCACCCCAGGTCTGGAGCCCAGGACTCTGCCCTATGGGGTCCTCCTGGTGATCCAGATACTCACTAATGGTTTTGAGAACTACTAATGGTGAACCACATTCAGGCACTGAGCGCAATATACCTAGCAGTGTCAAATCTAGAAGGAAAATTACACCTATGGGGAAATCTATCTCGTGCGGCTTCCAGCAGCCTCATTATATTCAGTGTCTCATTGGATAATTGGATCCCAATTATCATACAGAAAATGAAATATTTACCTGTTCACACTATGGAATCATATTACATTTTTTCTGGGCTATTTTAAATGTTAAAAGAAAAACTGTTAGAGATATTAACACTTATTGTCTGGTGAAGGATTCATTTCAAGTCAACTTCCTTTTAGACCAGGGCATCAGGAAAAACTTCTGATTTAGGTAACAGTTCTTTGTACTATCATAACGCCCTGAACGCAATAGGGACTATTCTAGACTTTCTCCTCTCTTTCACTGTGTGCTCCTGAATGGCAATTACTGTGCTTATTTCTTAGACCTCAATAGCCTAGAACCATAAGTAGCAAGTAGTAAATATTCAGTATATATTAAATGAATGAATGAATTCACCTTATAGAAAATCAGCCTTCCATTTATAATTACCTAGTATTGAAATTTATAATTTATAATACTTCAATAATAAGTTCCACCTTCAGGATTTCCCTACACTGATACAGGTTCGAAAATATTAAACCCATTCACATCAGATACTGTTATTACCAAAGTGCTGTCTCTCTTTGCTGAGAAGATACAACATTCTGGGGTTCTGGGGATTAAAAGTATTTTAATAACAGAGTTATTATTCATAATGGGCATTATTCATAATGCCCGTTCTCTACAAAATAATCCACTACTTGAGAGCAATCAGTCAAAAATCAGAAAGCAACACATAACTGACAGAATTATAATTTTATTGGCAATGTTCTTTGGTCACTAAGAAACAAGACGGGTTACCCAGAGACAGCCAGGTGGCTATTTATTTATTGCAAATTGAAGTGAAATTGCCCACATTAGCTCCACCAACTAGTTGTTTACATGTGGCCAACCACAGCAATGCCAGTAGTTATTAACAACGCACTGCTGTTACTCTTCCTATCTTCCTACCTACTCACACTCAAAGGGATAGAGAAGGACTTCAAAGGCCTGGACACACTCTTCTCAAAACCACTCTTCTATGTTGCAAAACACAGAAAATATTCACTCCCATAGAAAATTCATGGGTCTACGGCTTCATTGAGCATAATTTCAGAACACAGGCTTGCAAATTTGTACAAATAGTTCTGATTATTCACCTTCACTCTAAATACAGTTTTACGTTTTTACTATCTAGAGAGCATTTTTCTTATTTCACAGCACATAAAACAAAACCTATGTAAAACCATGCCTTTCCAATTATAAGCATTATTCTCCACTATGGGTGAATTCAGTATTTTCCAGCCTCGTGTCTATGAATTCTCTCAGTTGCTATAGAAAATGGACTCTGCAGAGATCTTTTAAAGCCAAACCACTTCCCAAACTCTACCCATTCTACCTGTAATTATATCTCAATCCATCCTGTAAGGAAATGACTCCTGCCCTGAAGGAGTTTAAACTGTAAGAAAAGTCAAATTCCTTTTCCCAAGCTGCTTTTCTTTTTCTGCAAGATGAAAGTAACTTAATCTATTTTTAAGTAATCTGATTTGTGACACTGCTTCCCCTTTTGTCGATAGCCTCTTCTGATCTAATCCATGGCTGTAGGTACCATCTGTATGCAGGTGATTCACAAACATATACTTCATCCCTCCTCAGCTCCAGATCCATATAATCCACTTACCATTGGACATCTCAATATAGCTTTCAAAACACTTAATTCAGTATCTCTAAAACCTGACTCATAATCTCTACCCCGAAAAGCCATTCCTGCTACTCCAGTATTTCCATATATAGTTTCCAAAGCAAAACTTCAGAAATACATTCTCAAATCTGACTGTCCTCTTACTTCACCACCAAACCATTTCCCAAATCTTGCCCATCCCAACTAATTAGATCTCAAATCCGTCTACTTGACTCTAACTCCACAGCCACCGCCCTAGTCCAAGCCACTTTTCTCTCCAACCTGGCTCACTGCAATTGTCCTTGAACTGCTCCCATCACCCACACCTCTATCTTGCAATCCAGCAGCCTGACATCTATAACGACAGATCTGAACACATCATTCCCAAACTATAACCTGCCCACAGTCTCCTATAATCTTCATGATGAGGTCTGCATATCTTTAACATGATGTGTAGGGCCTTGCTTGAAGTCTGAACTCTTTGCCAAGACCTATATGGCCCTACCTCTCCAGGTTTATCACCTGCCAATCACCTGGCTCTCGTTTTCTCAGTTAAGTCACTTGTTTGTCCCACCTCAGGATCCTTACTCAGACAGCCTCCTCTGACCTTAATGTCTTTCCATATTTATTCCCTTGCAAACAGCTTCAACTTAAGTATCACTTTCTCAAAGAGACTGTGTCAGATTGTATTTTTCTGAAAACGTTTATAGCAGAGCAATATTTCTTATCTTATATGCTTTCCCAGAGTTGTGTCCCTTGTCCAGTAAGAGCTAAAGTCTGGTTCCCCTCCCCTTGAACTTAGGCTGGCTTGTGACTTCTCCAACCAGTAGAGTAAGGCAGAAGTGCTACTGTGTGACTTCCGGGACTAGGTCATAAAAGGGATACAGCTTCTGCCTGCCTTTTTCTTGCAATAGCTTTGGAACTCATCCATAATTCTGTGAGGAAGCCCAAGCTTGTGGCCTTATGAGTTGTTCTGGCCCGGAGTCAGCTAAGATTTTAGCCAACAGCCATCGTCAAGTACCAGACACAGGACTGAATGTCCTTTAGACAGTTCCGGCCTCTTTGCTCTGATTCCTCCAACTGAGTCCCCAGATATCAAGAAGATATCAATAATTTTACAACTGTAAAATTATTAAATGCAGTTCTGTTAGAGAGAGTTAAAGAAAGAGGACCTTGGCATTCAGAAATTGGAAAAAAGAAGCTAAAATGAGTAGCAGAGAAATAATGAGTGACTTTTCAATAAATCCTTTAGAAACAAGTGAAAATAAAAGACTACAATGCTGTGCTTTGCAATCACACGTTGGTGGTGTTTGTATTTGTGTGATGGGGAAGCTAAGACATAAGTAAGATGGGTTGACAGTGTATATTTTCACATAAAGCCTAGCTAAAAGCGTAAAACCCTGGGAATTGGGAAGCGGTGACAAATACCTTAGTACGTTAAAAAAAAAAAAGTCACCCAAAGTTGACTTTTTGACTTTTAGAAAAGTCAAAAAGTTTTTAAAAGTTAAATATCCAAGCAATGATGTCACTAGCAAAGTGAGAAAAGGGATAAAAGGACATGGAAGTAGGAACCAGTACAAGAACCCTGTTGTCAGCAGCTCTAAGTAACAAAATCACAAAAGTATTCACAATTAGATTGCGGCCAAGACACAGAAACCAGCATCAAAGAGCTTCTCTGCCTGAAAGCTCTCTCCAACAAAGAAAACAAATTATAAATACATCATTGGAACTAATGTGGATAGAGACCCTAACAATTTCCTCCACATCATATACAGTAAATAAAAATATTACTGTATTAATAATAAAGCTGTCTTTTCTAATAATGTCAGATGTGAAAACCATATAGGTAAGTTCCCTAATGCCATTTTCACTGTAAGGTCTTAAGTTCTTCGAACCTGATTTTTCCTTTTGTTGATTTTTTCAAGACTCTGATTTTCAAGATATCCGTATTTTCAGCTGATTTGTGTTGTGATAAACAATGATACATTTGCAAAATTGATTTCATACAGTATCTAGAATGAAGGAAAATATGCATGTAAAAAGGAAATGGATAGATATATACACTTTATTTATGTTATCAAGAAAACCTTGAATAAAACTACTTTCATGGTTATTTAAAAATCTCCATGGGATTGAAAAATGGATAAACAAACAGTGTAGATACATAAAAAACTATAAAGGGAAATCAACACACTTCTGGAGAAAGAAAGGAAACAATAAGGCTCTCCAAGGATTAGTGCTACAATAGATGCAAGTTTTAACTACTGTAGACCACAAGCCACAATAAATTCTCTAAAACTGTACTTCAAAGCCAAGCACTTTGAGATAATAAAATGTCCAATCAAATGGGGTGTCTTGAAAGACGTCTACAGTGGATAGAAAAATGCCAGCTAAGCTTTACTCTAAGCGTATATAAGAATGTATTTAAGTAAAAAATCCCATTTACAATCTAATTGGGTCTGAGCTATCACAAAAGCAGGGACAGAGACGACTTTGTAGACTGACAATCCCTCAAGACCTCGATGTACCGCGTTCCTTTTAGCTAATGCCTTTAAACAGAGAGTCTTCTAAAACGCCACACGGAAAAAGTAGCCACGCATTATAGCCTCTATTCAGAAACTAATTCCTGAACCGCCCAATTCGATCTCACAGCTCATCCAGTCTTGCTCTCATTTCCCAGCTATGAACTTCAGAATTCATTTCCCTTTATGCTGCTGCTCTGAGCTCTCAGATCTGACAACCTGACCTAGCTCCAGCTAAAAGCCTGCCTACCTGCTCACTGAAAGCATCACCAGCAAACCTCCTGATACCTATTCTGGCCCGACGTGGCCTTTCCCCACGGGGAGCCCCTTACTGAGGGTAGGATGCCTGACAGGAAGGACTGGACATGATATTCTGCTGAGGCCAGAAGAACAAGTAAAGCAATGGGCATTATTATCAAGATATATTATGGAGATTTCTTCTTCTCTCTCTTTCTCTCTCTCTTCTTTCTTTCTTTCTTTTGTGAGAATGCATCTCATTTAATATAACGAAAACAAACAGAAAATCAAGCTTTACTTCACTGCATTTTGGTTGTGTGCATTCTTTCCAGTTAGCATCAATACCAGAAAAATTATCTGAATTTTGCCTAATTCATGTTTATTTTGCATGAATATAAATTTTGCCATCCTTATCTCTCAGTGGTTACAATCACAGAGCTGCATAATGTCCTTGGTTTAAATTACAGTATTGTCAAATTAGCAAGAACATAGACAAGAATAGCAATGGAATTGTTATGCGTCTATGCTTTCTAAATTACAATATGTGCAATACTATGCACACTCTAAAAACTACTGGTATTCCATAACTAAAACCAGCATTTGAATGCAAATGTCTTATGTCTTTCTGTCTTTTAACTCCCACTGCAGAACACTATCTAAATAACGGATCTTCTTGGCTTATAATTACAAAGTGCCATGTCTTTCTTTTAATTAAATGATTTCCATATTATATCCAGTTTGTTTTATTAAAATAAATCAAAAAGAAAAAAGCCTGGTTGAATTAGCTACAAGATTAACACGCAGGCATGACTTAATTCTGCTTGAGATCACTTGTTCCTATGAACTATTTTTTGTCTTTAATTCTGTAGAATTTCAGCAAAACCTGTCTGCATCAGTGGTGTACGTGATGGAATGCTACAATTCCCTTCACATCCACGGTGTCCCAAACACAACAAAGGCAGATTTTTAAAACAGGTTGAGACCATTTGTTCATGCCTTCAATATACAAGTTTCAAACTTATTCCAACTTGGTGCATAGTATGCTTTTGCCATCTGCTGGAACAATGATAGACTGCAGGTGTAATAATCTGGAGCAAGAGGGGTTGAAACAATGGTGCTTAAATTGGATTAACCAGACACTTGAAAGATGTTTTCCCAGGGCTCTAACACATATATAAGCAGAGTAATCAGTCTCTTTCAAGATTGTTAGGAAAGAGATCTTCCAAAATTAGAGACCTTCAGGGAAGCCTGAGAACCTTTCCTTTGTCTATGATTACTATCTTTGCAAAGGTTCCTTTAAGATGCAAGTTGTGTCTATTTAGAATATGCAATGCCGTAGCAAAACAAGAGAAAAAAGTCTGGATTTCCAAAAGCTGGAGGCTTAGATAATAGATGGAAAATTGCAGAGTCATACTAAATCATTTTCATTTTCAGCAAACATTCATTTTTGCTGAAAATTAATTATTTTTCCATAAATATGATCCATTTCTCCATTATTTGACAGGAGAAGTTTTCCGTGGTCTTCTTACATTTAGGGGCCACAACGTGCATTCCATAGCATTTTGAACTTACGATAGCATTTTAATTTTGCAGTTCTCTGAGTTTGGTAGATTCAACATTTATTACCATCATCTGAGTGGTCTGGTAACTGAAATATAGAGAATTGGAGCAGGTAGACTCTAAAATGACCCCTAATGATCCCGCCTCCTGGTATTCATACCCTTGTGTAATTTTCTATCCTTTGGACTGTGTTCTGGACTTGGAGACTTGCCTCTTACAAATAGAATACAGCAAAAGTAATGGAATGCCACTTCTGAGGTTAGGTTATAAAAGACTTGACCTCCATCTCTCTCTCTTTCTCTTTCTCCTCCCTCTGTCTCCCTCCTTCTCCCTCTGACTCTTCTCACTTGCTGAGTCTGATGAAGCAAAGAGCCATGTTGTGAGCTGCCCCGTGGAGAAGGCACAAGGAAGAGGGGGAGTTCTCTGACAAACAGCCAGTGAGAAAAATGAGGCCCTTAGTCCGACAACCCGCAGAAAACCGAATCCTGCCAAAACCACATGAGTGAGCTTGGAAGGAGATCTTTCCTCAGCTGACCTTTGAGGTGACTGCAGCCCTGGCACTACCTTCACTGCAGTACCACACGTGACCCTAAGCCAAAGCACCCAGCTAAGCCACACACGCATATCTCATGCACAGAAACCATTAACTCATAAATATGTTTTTAGCTTGAAGCTAATACGTTTTAGGGTAGCTTGGTATGCAGCAGTAAGTAACTAATACCAGTAGAGTCAGTGATTTCCCATAGATACCAGCCTAGCTAATGATGTTGCCTTTAGGCAGCAAACACGTTTAGCTTATCTCAGTAAGTCAAGAGAAATTCTTATGCCAGCAAATTTGAAAATTATGCAAAAGCAAGAGAAGAAACAAGTGATGCAATGTAACAAAAATTCACTGAGCACCTAATCTTTGAAAGGCCTAGATTAGGTAAACAAGAAAGAAACGTTCAATATTGAATGGGAAATGCCATAGACTGAATGCTTGTGTACCCCTAAAATTCATATGTTGAAACTTAATCCCCAATGTGATGGTATTTGAATGTAGGGTCTTTGGGAAGTGATTAGGTCATGAATGAAATTAGTGCCCTTATGAAAAAGTACACAGGGAGCTCCTTTACCCCTTCCACCATATGAGATTATAGTGAAAAGACAGCCTTCTATGAACCAGGAAGCAGGCTCTCAGCAGGCACTGAATCTGTCCTTGATCTTGGACTTCCCAACCTGCAGAACTATAAGAAATAAATTTCTGTTGTTTATAAGCCACCCAGGGCATGGTATTTTTGTTATAGCTGCCTAAACAGACTAAGACAGGAAGTAATACAGGTGAAGATGAGTTAATAGAGGAAGATTAGATTGAAGGATAGTAATAATGATGCTAATGTTAGTATGACTTGAGGAAGAACATCCCCCCATGTAAAAATTGGGATAGACACCAGTGGGCAGACAGCTTTTGAAACAGGCCTTGTAAGGAAGCCTAGGATTTCAAAAAAGGAAGAAAATTCTGAGTAATGGTTAAAACGGGAAAATGTACAGTAGTAAGAAAATGAGGCATATTTAAGTGAGTGAGTGGTTCACACACAGAAGATACTGGGGAATAAATCTGCATCAGTCACATGAGCAAAAGTCCTGAATGCCAGGTCCAGGTCCAAGAAGTCTGCACTTAATTAATTCTGCAAGGATCCAATGAAATTTCCTGGAAAGGAGAAAGCTTGAGACCAAATTAGCATCTTAAAAGAATTATTTTGCAACAAAATGAAGGACGGGTCCAGATGGTACAAGGAAAAATGTGAAAGACTTTGAAATGGACCAAAAAGGTTATTGGGTGACTTTAATCCTAAACTACAGGTGTTGAGAGCAGGAGTCAGGTGTACTAGGACCATGGGCTAAAACGGGCCAGTGGTCTGTTTTTGAACAGTATTGGAGCTATGAATGGTTTTTATATTTTTTGAAACGTTATAAAACAAAACAGAACAAAGCCAAGGTGAATATGTAACAAGAACCGTATGTGGACCACAGAGCCTAAAATATTTACTATCTGGTCCCTTCTAGAAAAAATTTGCTAACCTCTGTTCTAAAGAACATTCTTCCAGGTTCTGAATCTAAGGGATTTGCACCTTTCTTGGTCTTTTGAGCTATTTCAGAATTCTGTAAATTGTAGATAACTGATAGCACTGCAAATGGCTCTTGTCTGTTAGCATGCAAGACAATCCTGTCTGATGGAGAGACATTTCATTTCTCCTCCCTAACCCCACCTGCCTGCCCCATCCCTATGAAAAAGAGTTGGTTTTGCTTCTGTCTATAAAATCATTTCATGGCCTCTATCTCTGCTCTTTGATTTATTTTTTGCACTGGTTGTTAATATCTAACTGGTTACCTCATAAATTCATGAGTTAAATAAAATCTTTGACATGTATTGATCTTATGTTTTTTATGAGTCAGGATTTGGCCTTTTTATAAATGCACATTTTAACAATAGGAAAAGAAAAAGATGATAAATTAGAGATGATCAAAGCTGTCTCTAAGAGTTACGCATGTTCCAGTGTATCATTAAACACCACGGAGTTCTGGGTGTCTCTAGTTATTAAGTTCAGCAATTCCCCAAGTATATATGGAGGTTAGAGACTAAGCAGGCACATCAGCCCCCTGTTGATCCTAAGGATGTTCTGGGTGTTAAGGTGAGGACCAAACCAAGCAAAGTCCAACAGAGCAGCATCTCTCCTACTGGATAGTCACCCAATAAGGGTCTAGATGAAGGGGAAACCCCATCCAGTAAAAATAATAGCATAAAACCTCAATGTGGCAAGGAGAGGCACAGTATGGGAGTCAAATCTTGTACCTGAGCCCTGAGCGTGTCAGCAATGCCCCCTCACAGTGGGTTCTTTTCCACGTCTCCCCAGACGGCAAATATTGGTCTCTTCTTCTGGAAAGTCCTCTTTTCTCTCCTCTCTCATCCTCTAATCTCCTTTTTAGACTAGGACATGACTTCCTCCCTCAAATGTTTTACTTTCCTTCTTGCTTTTTCAAGCACTTTTTTCCCTCCCTTCTAGCTGCTATGCAAAAATCCTCTCCACTAGTTCTTTCTTAATTGACTCTGATGGTCCATTAGAACCAATTCAGCAAATAACTATTTATCTTTGCTCTACAGCAAGAAGGGTTTAATCCTGAAACTCTGAGTGAGTTGATATTTGTGTGTTTGGGGATGGTGGTAGTGAGATACTTAAATTCTAAAAGGTGGAAGAAGTTCATTTTTCCTATTAGAAAAAATCTGAATTAACTTAACTTACACTTCCACAAGGGTAATGGCAATGAATATGGGGAAAATAAGGTGGATTAAGAAGGTGTTGTGTAGGTAGAATATTCATAAATTGGCATTTTATGGAATATAGAGGATGAAACTTAAGAATTGTTATAAAAGGTATTCCATAAGTCAAGGGTGGTCCATTGGTAATGATGTTAACAGTTATGGGGAATTCAGGTCAAGGAATTGGTTTGGGAGGTTGTTGGGGGGATTATGATGTGACTTTTCTCAATATAAAGGGCAATTATAGTTGTAATAGTCATTACAGAAAAATTCAGCAAAGTGACTAGGCCTTGGAGAATGAATAGTGTAGTGTAAAAGTAATTCCTGTCTATACTACAGATAAATCATATGGTTTGGGTACTTATTTTGTCTTTTTTACCTAATTCTAGAGTAGAAACTTTTCCATGACCTCATAGAACTTTTCTATTATTTTATCCCTGGATTTGAAGAAGAAATACAACAACAAAAACTGTCTGTTCTTATACTTACTATGTTTGGAATGCAATTATGGGATATTCCCTATTTTTAAAAAGCTTCCCCATATAGCAAAATATGATTATGATCTTCTGTTCATCTCTGAAAACTATAATACCATCATTAATCTTTATCAACTGAGTCCATGGATTTTACATCTCTGCAAGATCAGTCAGCAATTCAAGAAGATTTTTTTTTTTTTTTTTTTTGCGGTACGCGGGCCTCTCACTGCTGTGGCCTCTCCCGCTGCGGAGCACAGGCTCCGGACGCGCAGGCTCAGCGGCCATGGCTCATGGGCCCAGCCGCTCCTCGGCATGTGGGATCCTCCTGGACAGGGGTACGAACCCGTGTCCCCTGCATCGGCAGACGGACTCTCAACCACTGCGCCACCAGGGAAGCCCTCAAGAAGATTTTTATCAGTGGCAACTAAAATCTGGAATGGAATAAGTCATATTTCATTTACTTTATCAGACTAAGTTCATATTTTACTATTTTGATTCAGATATTGAAAAGAGACAAGACCTCATGATTTCTAAGTAATTTTTCTATATACGTGGTTTTGTTTTTTTGTTGTTGTTATTGTTGTTGCTGTTTCTTTCCATCTGGCCAGAAAAGGGTGTTCAGAGTCCTAAATTTTCCAATACCTCCAAAAATAAATAAGTTAAAAAAAAATCAAGCCCATTTAAAAGCCTAATTCTATGTAGTTTAATGTGTAAAAAATGTTTCAAAGTCAAACATTCTTTATTTCCCCATTTTCTGTAATTATTTTGTACACAATACAATTTCATTTGTAAAAGAGAGGTATTACATTTTTTGAGAAAATGGATTGTATTCTGAGCCTTGGCA
This sequence comes from Delphinapterus leucas, assembly GCF_059928025.1. Lineage (NCBI taxonomy): Eukaryota > Metazoa > Chordata > Mammalia > Artiodactyla > Monodontidae > Delphinapterus > Delphinapterus leucas. Next base: position 18,802,582 of record NC_143146.1, on the reverse strand, counting down.
AATCTATGGAAATCAACAGTCAAATGAATAATATGAATCCTAGTTTCAGGACTTGCTTTAGGCAAAATATGTCATATAGACAATCTTTTCTTGCCTCCCTGGAGACCAGGGTGAGAATCTGACAGAGCAGAAACCAGAAAACACATTACCCTCAAACTGAAATATTGTTTAGGCCCCAGACATTTCCTATTCAGTTTAAGAAAACTAAGACCCACATACCACATGACAGTTAGTTCCTTTCAAATAAATTTGTTTTTGTACAGATCCAGGGATGAAAAAAAAGATTAATCTTCAAGTAAAATACCAAGAAAAAGCATAAGTGTGTTTTTTTCTACCTGTTCTAATGAATTAAACATGCTTTTTTGAGGTAAAACAAAGGCTTAACTGCTTTTGAATGTCCTAGAGCTAGTATAGTGACGTACACTCAACTTGTTTTTCATAGAACTGATTTACTACAGTCCTTCAGCATGACCAAGAGCCCACTCCAAACTAAATCATTTCACTACTGTCAAAACTAGAATTTACCAAACAGTACTTAAAATGCAACACAGTATTCAAAATGAATCCTTAATGAGTTATTATACTTTTTTTTTTAACAAAACTTTGTACACTGAGGCAAAGTACTGAGGATCTATTAGAGGTGTTACATGCAATTAATCATAAAGATTTTTTTCTGGGAAAATAAATCTATGTAGGCTTTTAAATTACAGTAATAGGAGTCTTTTTATCATATGCATGGTAATTAAAATTTATAAGTAGAACACACAAATCTTTTATACACTAAATCTATCTACTTCACATGTAGCTACACAGGTCAATGCCTTCTAAATTTTTATGCTGGCAAATTTTCACTAACCCTGCTGAATTCCCTCCCTTATGCAAAATAATTTTTTATACTCCAGGGACAACTACTGTAGTGTATCAGAGGAATTCCTGACCTCCAAATCAAACTTAGGTTAAGCATGGGGTTTAAATTATCTGCAATTATTTAATATGGTCTGACATTATCAAAATGGTTTAAGGAACATATTTTAATCTACAATTTATCTCCCTTTTTGAAAAAGCTCTTCTGGTTACTCAGGCAAATAAAAACGTCTAATTTACTTAAGAAATGATTATCTCTTAGGGATAAGATTTGTAAATACAAACATTTTGAGATTACAGAAATTGTAGATATTTGTTTGTGAGAGAGGATTGTTGGGAGAATAGAAAAAGCATGAACTTTGGTTTGAGAACACTATTCAAATTTGAGTTCTGTCATTACTGGCAATTGATCTCCCTGAGTCTCAATGTTCTCATCTGTCAAATGGGACAATAATATAGACTTTGCAGATTTGATAGGCTTAAAAGAGCTGAGCAGTAAAGGAACAAGCACATGCTATTCAATGAATAATGATTCCTGTTTTGTCAATACCTATACCAGGAAAATTTGACAAGAAATTACTTGGATCCGCATACTTTTATTGGAGAGAAAGATTTCTTCTGGTTTCTGACTTAAATTCTTGGGAATACAATAATTTATCAGTAGGGCTGGGAACATTCTTTGTTTGTTTCATTATTTTTGTTTAGACAAACTCCAATTACAAAATTCTGATGCATTCAAGTCCAGTCATCTTGTATTGCCTGACACTGGCCGGCATGGCCGAAGACAAATCCGCTTACCAAATAAATAATTCTAAGCAAATGAACCTGGCTGTGAGTCAACAGTCATCAGTTACTATAACAGCAAAAGCTAGAATTATAAGCTCACCTCTCACAACTCCCTACAACTATGGGTAGTAAAAAAAAGTCAAACAACCCTATGATTTGACATGCCAGAATTAATATACATAACCACATATCCCCAACTTCTCTGACATAAACAGTCACTAAGTTTAGTTGAGTTATAATTAGAGAGGCGTAGTGGTTAGCAGAGAAATCATTGTGCCAAAAGGCCAAAGACTGGGTTTTCAACCCATCCTCCAGCTCCTAGAGTCTGGATATGTCATTCAGAGTCTTTATTTTGCAATTTCTTTATACAATACCAACAACGCTACCTACCCTGTCTATCTTACACAGTTATTAAGAAGATAAATCATGAAAGCACTTTTAAAGTTCCAAATTGTTAAACAGAAATGTACAGCAGTTGATTTCAGTGAACTCAATGAAAATTTACTATAGAAAATATGTGCATCTATTTTCCTTCTACAAGAAAGAACAATATGATACTTGGCCTACATGGCCCAAATACCAGAAAGAACTCTATTTTGCCAAAAAGACAAATTTGCATAGGAATAAAATGAATATCTCCTTGTATGCACTGCCTAGTGAATTTATGCTTTAGAATAAACATGTTTAATCACAATGAAAGTAAGAATAAGGCAAAATAAACCTGTTTGAAAAAGAGTATAAGGTTTGCTACCAAAAAAGAATAAAAGTACAAAATGAACCAAAACTGAAACAAATTTTGCCTTTTGCCAGGGACTGACTGTGGTTATTAGCACATCAAATCAGGAATATTTGATTCGAAAAGTACTCACCATAGTTTGCCTTGCCAGCAGCATCCAGGCTTTGGGTATGATAATCCAGACCATTTTGCTAGTAGCAAAATCAAAGACTTGATGCTGACAAAAAAAAAAAAAAAAAGCTTAAACTTCAAAATCTGAGAAGCATTATACCTCAGAGCGAATTTATAACAATGTATTCATCCCATAAATGTTGAAATTCTGTAAATATACTTCTCAAATTGAAGAATAGCACTGTTAAAGCGAAAAACCACAGACCTAAAATGGTGTCACTTGTGCTAAAGCCCATGATGCCGAACCTAGATTTAATACCTTACCCAACTGTAGTTTCGACCTTCACCAGAAATGTAATCTTTTTTTTTTTTTTTTTTGCGGTACGCGGGCCTCTCACTTGTTGTGGCCTCTTCCGTTGCGGAGCACAGGCTCCGGACGCGCAGGCTCAGCGGCCATGACTCACGGGCCCAGCCGCTCCGCGGCACGCGGGATCCTCCCGGACCGGGGCACGAACCCGTGTTCCCTGCATCTGAAGGCGGACTCTCAACCACTGCGCCACCAGGGAAGCCCCTCAGAAATGCAATCTTAATTAACCAATCTGGAATTTTCTGGGCAGCACCAGTAAGGTAATCTGTCACATGGGCCCTCTCTATCTCCCCCCAGAGGAAGAAGAGGCAATCTGCATGATAAAACGCTTGCCCTTGGGTTCCCCTGAAAAGATTTCTTGACCAAAATAACTTTGTTTTTTGTAATAGTGACTTCCTGCCTCACCCTCCTTTCTATAAATTCATTTTGTATAACCCCTCAGAGCTCGCTTCTAGTTGTTAGACGGAATGCTGCCTGATTCATAAATCATTGAATAAAGTTAATTAGAACTTCAAATTTATTCAGTAGAATTTTGTTTTTTAACATCACTAATAGCTGTCCAGGAATAAATTTGATTTATAGTTAGGGAGCTTTAAAAAGACATCCATTTCTACCCAAATTTACACCCAGTAAATTATTTCTTAGTTTCTCATATAGGCTAAATATAATAAAAGTCATTTTCCATAATTGAGTCCTTATATAAAGAGAATCTGAAAAAACAGAGTAGCCTTTAAATGTCTGTAAATAAAAGCCAGATCTCAGAGTATATTTAGGAAATTGAGAAAAAGGAAGAAGCTAAAATTTTTTGATCATTTGCTATGTGCCTGGCGCACTGCTTTGGATTTGGCAAACATTTCATCATTTCATTTAACCCTACCCCACGCCCACCCCCCAAAAAACAAAAACAAAAACAAAAAACTCTACAATCAACAAAGATCAGTAGTTGCCAAGGTTATGGTTAGATGGAGGGATGAATAGGCAGAGCACAGAGGATTTTTAGGGCAATGAAAACACCCCATGTGATGCTACAGTAATAGATATATGTCATTACACATTTGTCCGATACCATAGATTGTATAACACCAAGAGCAAACCCTAAGGTAACCTATTGTCGACCAAGAAGAAACACAGAAGGCTACAAATAAGAAAAGAGTTTACTGTGGGGTCTTAGGAATTCCACTTTGGGAGACACAAATTCTGGTAAAACCAAAAGAGTGTTCCAGGGAAGAGAAAGAGCACTTTGTAAAAATAAGTATGAAACATATTAGAACTTACAAGATTCAGCAAAACCAATGTTTTACTCTGTGAAAATTCACAGCCTTAATATATTTGTATTACTAAAAATGAAAATATTAATATGATAGTGGATATCCCCATCTTAGTAGAAATATTTTTGAAGTTTTACCATTAAACTCCTGATTTGGTATATGTTTGTTCTGTTTCACTTCCATCACAGCTGGATGTACTGCAATACAATTCTAACCCTAAGTACCAGGAGTTAGCTTCAGACCCCACAAGTTTAAGGGCTTAACCCTTCTCAGGACTGTGCTTGCATCAGATGCCAGCTGCATTTTAGGGGGTTGCCAGGCAACCTGGACTTCCAACTAACTGACTGTAAGTTGGAGGGCTCCCATAACCCCCTCAGCTTTGATAATTCACTAGAATGACTCACAGAATTCAGGAGAGTTCTGTACTTAGAATTACAGCTTTGTTACAAAGGATACTCATAGGGTGAAGTACTGGAAGGGAATGCAGAGTCCCCATGCCACCTCCACATGGAGTCAGGGCATGTCACCCTCCAGGTACACTAATGTACTCTCCAGTCAGGAAGTTCCGCAGAGCTTCTAATCAGGGTTTCATAACTTAGGCATGAATGATTAAGTCATTGACCATGTGATTGAACTCAATCTCCAGCCCCTCTCTGCTTCCTGCATCGTCAGGCTACCTCAAAGTCCCCAACCCTTTAATCATGTGCTTGGTCTTTTGCGGACCAGACCCCATCCTGAAGCTACCTAGGGACCCACTGTGAGTCACTCCATTAGCATAACAAAGACACTCCTATCACTCAGGCAATTCCAAGGGTTTTTGCAGCTCTGTGCCAGGAACCTCAGACAAAAGACCAGATACGTTCCTTCTTTGTCTGTTTACTTTATTGATATACCACAATGTTTGATCATGTTAAGGAAGTTTCCCATATGAACGGATCAAGGTCACACAAGGAAAACAGGTGGCATGCTGAAATTAGGGTAATTTTATTTTAACAAAGGGACTATTTATTAAGGTGAGGCTGGAGTATCAAGGAACCTCAAAGCCTATTTCAATAAAACTGGGATTATTCCAAGGATAGAAGGGACAAGAAATGAAGCACTGTCCAGAACACAGAGGGAGAAAGTCATATAGAAAAGCCAACTTCGGGGTCGCAGGGACATTTTTCTGAGGCACACAAGTAGCTGGACGCATTGCTTCAGAGAGGAAAACAGGCACTAAATACTCTGACCTCAGTCTCTTCTCACTGCATGAGCTCCTCCTGAACCCAGCTAGACCCAGAGATTGAAACAGCCCTTTGATGGAATCCATACAGGCCAGCCTCCTGGGGCAGAGAGCAGAGTGAAGAATGATCTAGGAGGGCAAATATAATATATCCAGCACACTGTGAACAATGGGTATAGAGTTTTATATTAAAGCTATCTCAATATCCACGGACAATGATCTTTTGGATTCACATTTGGTCTATTAAATACCGTCCAAGCTGCCTAAAACTGAGCCATCCTTAGATTTCTGGAAAGAAGCCTACTTGGTAATGATGTATTGTTTTCTCATGTGCTGCTGGATGCTACTAGGTAACTTTAAGATTTTTGCATCAATATGTGTGAACAAAAAAACCTTCGCATTTTTCTTATTGTTTCTAATACCTTCTATTTGCATAAATGAGGACTCATTAAAGTGTTTCCCAAACATGAATACAAAAAATATCAAAGAGAGGGGCTTCCCTGGTGGCACAGTGGTTGAGAGTCCACCTGCTGATGCAGGGGACACGGGTTCGTGCCCCGGTCCGGGAAGATCCCACATGCCGTGGAGCGGCTGGACCCGTGAGCCATGGCTGCTGAGCCTGCGCGTCCAGAGCCTGTGCTCCGCAACGGGAGAGGCCACAACAGTGAGAGGCTCGCGTACCGCAAAAAAAAAAAAAAATTAAAAAAAAATATCAAAGAGGTGTAAACCCTAGTGTTCACTTTTAGCAATATAAAGAACCAAATCCTGGAAGCTTTTAAAACTCAGATTTTCCTTCCCCATCAACCATCCCTTTATGGGAAATGGTAAAAGGAGAGAGAGATTCTATAGGGACCACGGCTTTTTAAAATCACTCTCCTTACACCTATACACTTAATAATAAGCAACATTTAATAAGTAAATGGACAATGACATGTATTGATATAAAACCAGTTAAAATAGTGCAGCCTATTTCTCACTTAAAACCACTGCCACGTATACTTCTTCATTCTCTTTAAATGTACTTGCCCACCCTTTACTTTGGTGTATTATCAGGAATGTTAAAAAATACAACTAGCTTATAGATGAACATCAACTCTCTTAAATGTTCTGAGACTGTTCTTCCAAAAGACATGCACACACAGCAAAAGCCTAGGTGCTTATAATTCACTATAGTTCAAATGCCAGGCTATATATTCTTGGTGTTAGTCAAACACCATGGAAATATTTAATGGTAAAGATAAACCAAGCATTTCTAGCCAGTCACTTTCAACTGAGATCAATACAGTGTAACAATGATTTAAGATGCTTCTGAGTTTAACTTAAGTAATTTTCCCTTCTCTCCTCTGAGACTGTAAATCTGACTAATTGCTTCACACACTAGAACTGCTTCTTCTTGCTAAGTATAATTGCTATGTCTGGATTCTCCTACGACCCAAGTAATTTTATGGAGGGCTTGCCTACTGATCTCATTATACTTCCAACTCTGATGCATCAGGCTCCATGCTGTTATTTACCTACGTCAGTATACTTGATAAATTAAATCCAGGCCTTGTTAAATTTACCCCTTTAAGGCACAAATATCACAATTTAATATGGATTAAATTAAACCAATAGGCATTTTGCTTCCTCCACCATGGAATATACATTAGTTGATTTCACTCACCACTGAAACACCAATACCAATAATCAGGCTATTTGTGAAATAGACAATTGGGGAAAAAAGCATTCTACAATAATTTTTGAAGTGAAAAAGTAAAAATAGTCCTACCATGGCTTAATCAGCTCCTAATTATAAAAGTGTAACGCATGGCAGATAAAAAGGAACACAAGAGGATCCGAGGAGTAAAGAAGTAAAGAATAATTGCCACGCAGAGCTAACATCCAATTGTAAAGCCAGTTATTTTGATACCAAAAAAGTCTGCGCTTTTAAATTCAGCCCTAACGAAGGAAGTCTATTTTTTCACTTAGACCAGATTATTTCCATCCTGTTAAGAAAATCAATTCAATTTGATAAACTTGGGACTTCCCTGGTGGCGCAGTGGTTAAGAATCCGCCTGCCAATTCAGGGGACAGGGATTTGAGCCCTGGTCCAGGAAGCTCCCACATGCCATGGAGCAACTAAGTCAGTGCGTCACAACTACTGGGCCTGCGCTCTAGAGCCCCTGAGCCACAACTACTGAGCCCACGAGCCACAACTACTGAAGCCCGTGTGCCTAGAGCCCGTGCTCTGCAACAAGGGAATCCACTGCAATGAGAAGCCCGTGCACCGCAACGAAGAGTAGCCCCAGCTCGCCACAACTAGAGAAATGCCCGCGCGCAGCAACGAAGACCCAACACAGGCAAAAATAAATAAATAAATAAAATAAATGTTAAAAACTTTTTTGATAAACTTTTCTGTTGCTTTGTTCCTATGCTCACAGCTGGAGGGAGAGACAAGCCATTTCTTTAAAGTTTCTTAAGGTTATAACCCCCATGAAGGGCTGACCTTTTGACTGTTTTCTCTGAATAAAGCCTCCGAGCAAATTCACTTGAATCCACACTGAGGTTTCACTCACCTGGAAGAGTCTAAGAACAAGTGTCCTCATCTTTCTTACTTTATCTTTGGAACATTTCTCTGCAGAAAATGTGTTGATTTAGCTGCTGGAAAACCCTCTAGAATACGGAGTGGAAAAGGGTTATGTCAGCTCTGAGATGTGAATGTTGACTACAGCACAGCCTTTTCCAGGGGAAATTACCCCTTCAATCAATGCTTTAGGACAGAGCATGGACATTTCGTTTTTTTCTGAAAAGAATTCTTAGATGCTAACAAAAGTGGACATTTATATCTTGGGTTGGTGTCCTTTTATAGGGGAAAATAAGCAGAAGATTTTGTAAGGATTTTCATAAATATAAAAAAGTCTGTCAGAAACAGTTTCCCATTATGCACAGTAGGGAGGTTCCTTGATTGATGTGAAATCAGACAGTAAAGCACTTCATATCTATATTAATTCTCTATTAACTGAGTAACAAGTTACCCCTAAACTTAGTAACTTAAAGTAAAAAAATTTATGGATCTTACAGTTTTGGTGGCTCCGGAATTCGGGAGAGGCTCCGCTGAGTGGTCTGGCTCTGCTTCTCTCAGGAGGTTATACTGGCTGGGGCTGCAGAAATCTAACAGCTCAACTGGGGCTCAAGAATCCTCTTCTGAAACGGCTGACTCACGTGACTGGCAGCGGAGGGCTGGCTCTCACATAGCTGTTGGCAGAAACCTTTTTCTGGTTTTCGACAGGGTTACTCAGTTCCTTGACACATGGACCACTCCTCCGGCCTGCTTTAATGTCCTTGTGACATGACAGCTGTTTTCCCCCAGAGTGAATCATCGAAGAAAGAGAGCAAAGAGAAGATCACAATGCCTTTTGTCTCAGAAGTCACACACCATCTCTTCCACCATCTTCTAGTTTATTAGAAATAAATTACCAAGTCCAGTCCAGATTCAAGGGAGTAGAGTAAAAGGAGAGAATACTTTTTTGAACATTAGACAGATTTTAAACCACTATAGTGTCCTTCTCACCTACTAATATTTTGGCAGCTAAAACAGTTATTGTACTGGTGGTGGACAGGTTTTAAGGTGGCTTCCATGACCCCACCTTCAGGTCTTCATGTCTTTGTATAATCCTCTTCCCTGAGTGTGGGCAAACCGGTGATTTGCTTCTAATCAGTCGAACGTGCGAAAGGCGATGGTAAATACATGATTACATGAGACTGTAGCACCTCTCTTGCTAGGGTCTCTCACTGCCTATTACTGGTCAAAGAAGCAAGCTGACCTGAATTTTACTGCCATAATGAAGTGAATTTTGCCATAATCTGAGTGATCCTGAAAGTAGACCGTTCTCCAGTTGAGCCTCCAGATGAGAATGAAGCCTTGGACAACACCTTAATTGCAGACTTGCCGAGGACCCAGCTAAGCCATTCCCGAACTTCTGTCCCACAGACACTTTGAGATAATGTGCGTTGCTTTAAGCCACTAGGTCTGGGGCAATTTGTTGTATAGGAAACCTAATCGAGTACAGAAGCCAGGAATCCCAAGTCTAACCTACATGTTGGTAGTGTAGAAATAAGTCACTCCACATCTCAGGGCCTCATTTTCCTCATCTGTTAAAAAAAAAAAAAAGAGAGAGAGAATAATTTTAGTAAAATCAAAGATGCTCCAACCATTTTATGTCATGAAACATTACATGAGAGGCCAATAGACAAAACAGCTAAAATAGATCTTTTCTTATCAAGTAGGAGAAGGGTCCTAAAATATCTACCCTCCCACTTTATAATCCAAGATTATATGGATTATATAATCCATATATATGAGGAACAGAGATTGAGTATTTTGGGACTGGATCACTTTTTTTTTTTTTTTTTGCAGTACAAGGGCCTCTCACTGCTGTGGCCTCTCCCGCTGCGGAGCACAGGTTCCGGACGCGCAGGCTCATTAGCCATGGCTCACGGGCCCAGCCACTCCGCGGCATGTGGGATCTTCCTGGACTGGGGCACGAACCCACATCCCCTGCATTGGCAGGCGGACTCTCAACCACTGCGCCACCAGGGAAGCCCAAGGACTGGATCACTTTTAAAGTGTCTGGATTCTTCTAGCTTAATCATGCCATGATTTTATGACAGCCTCAAAAGAGAAAGAAAAGTGGGGAGGAATTATACACACTTATTGACCAAGTGGACAAGGGAAACTCCAGGCATACAGTATAAAATTTATTTTACCACTAGATGCATAGCCCCTACCACTGCTCACCCTTTCCTGATTATGCCTATCTCTCTGAAGTATGTAGCAAACAAAAATATGGGAGTTCAATGTCATCATCTTTCATGATTTTGAGTTTCATATTCATTTAAAAACAAGTTGGGACTTTCCTGGTGGTGCAGTGGCTAAGAATCCGCCTGCCAATGCAGGGGACATGGGTTGGAGCCCTGGTCCGGGAAGATCCCACATGCCGTGGAGCAACTAAGCCCGTGAGCCACAACTACTGAGCCCACAGGCCTAGAGCCCATGCTCCACAACAAAAGAAGCCGCTGCAGTGAGAAGCCCACACACAGCAACTAGAGAAAAGCCCACGCACACAAATGAAGACCCAATGCAGCCAAATAAATAAATTAATTAAAAATAAATAAATAAAATTTTAAAAATACAAAATAAAAACAAGTAAATCAAAAATCCACCCAAACTTAGCAGGAAGACATTAGTCAGGGGTGTGTGTGTGTGTGTGTGTGTGTGTGTGTGTGTGTGTGTGTGTGTGTGTGTGTGTGTGTGTGTGTGTGTGTGTGTGTGTGTGTGTGTGTGTGTGTGTGTGTGTGTGTGTATTGTTTGGCAAGAGGGATTGATAGCACAGTTAACAGTCTTACTAAATCTCACCATTGGCCCCAATTTTTCACACCTCCCTGTATCTACATCCTTTGCTTAGGGAGTTTGCAATTCTTCTAAAAGGAGTTTATATTCACCTGCCCCTTACGTTTGAGCTTGGCCACGTAACTTGCTTTACCTAATGCCATATGAACAGAAGGGACAGTGTGCCAGTTCCAAGACTAGACCTTATGATAACACATCTTTTCTCTTCTTCTCTTGTGCCTCTGCCATTTCCATGTGAAAAACATGCTCTAACTAGCCAACTGTTCCAAGGGAAATGAAAGACATGTGAGCAGAGTCACCCCAGACAACCTACAGACCAGTGTTTAGAAGCAAAATTACTCAAGCTGTTCCAGCCCAAAAAAGAGCTGCTCACCTGAGCCAGCCTAAATCAGCCAAGCCTACTGACCTACAGATCTTTGCCAATAGCTGATTGCTGTTTTAAGTCATCAAGTGTTGGGGTAGTTTGTTACATAGCATTATTGGTGTATAACTCAGTATACACTGAAAAAAGTTGTTAGGGAAAAGTCTGTCTCTCTCTCATAAAGCTTCTCAAAATACACTATATACTTTCCCTTACATGTGCTAATTTAAACCTCTTAACAGCTTTACTACTGAAAGTGTCTATCTGCCTAACTGGTGACTCTATACCAGAGAAGAAAGGGTTGATAAAGTTGTTCTATAATGGAAAGATGTCAATTTTTAAAACCATGAAAGGCCAAAGAAAACATAAAATTGTTATTATAAATATATAGAATTATCAGTAAGATATTCTAAACAGCTATCTTTAATTGTACAAAAATACTGCCATCAAACAGGTTTTAAGGATATGAAGCTTGTTGTTATGATACACATTTATCATTGTCATGCTTTCTTGGTGGATTGACCCTTTTATCATTATGTAAAGTTCCTCTCTGTCTCTGGAAATTTTCTTTGCTCTGAAGTTCATTTTATCTGATATTAATATGGCCACTCCTGCTTTCTTTTGATTAATGTTTGCATGATATATATTTTCCCATTGTTTAACATTCGATTTACCTATCTCATTATATTTGAAGAGAATTTCTTGTAGACAAAATATAGTTTGATAATTTTTTACTTGCTCTGTCAAATTCTGTTTTTTAACATGTATTTAGACCATTCATATTTAGTGAAATTATTGATACATTAGGGTTTATTATTCCATTTTATTTTTTTATTTTCTGTTTATTTTCTCTCTTTTCTTTTTCCTGCCTTCCTGTGTCTTACCTGAACATATTTTAGAATTCCACGTTGATTTATCTATAGTGTTTTTTAACGTATCTGCCACATTCTTTTTAACAGCTGCATAAAAATTCCATTGTATGGGTGAAACTTAATTTAATCAGCTCCTGGTTCATTCATTCTTCACAAACATAGCCTCTCCGAATTGATCTGATATTTCTAATTCTAGACCTTTTTCAACTATGATACTCACTATATCAAGGAGTTTTATTCTAAAATAGTATTTACAGCTTATTTTTACCAATAAGAGTAGTGATATTGAAAAAGTTACCACCTCCTTGGGCCTCATTTTCTCGCGTGCAACATAACATGTACAAATACAAGTGTATTTTCTCAGGCTATATTGGTTGTAAAATCAAAATAAAATCAAAATAAAATAATACTAATACAGATTGTTTTGTCCCTGACAACAGCCTCTATAATGGGACTTCCGAAACACTCCCCACACATATTTTTCTCAGTGGCCCTGCGCATACCTCTTGTGTCCTTTAACACAGCCCTATCTACAATATTGTGATGGAACTATTTTTGTTTTGTATTTTAGCTCAAGTTTCCTGAATTGATGTGGCAGATATATCTGATGCCCATTGGGGGATCTGAAGGAGTCTTAATACTGCTAGTGCAATTTCTCCTAAAGAGATTTTTCTGTGCAATGTCATCACACTGTGTTGGAGATTTTTTGGTATTAGAAATAGAATTACTATGTTCTGGTTGAGGAATTGGATTTATGTTTTTAAGGATGTCTATGGAATGCAAAATTCAGCAGACAATTTTTTGTTACCGAGCTCACTTGAAAAGTATAGACCTCAAATGGTTTATGATTCACCAATTAATCAATTTAACTATCATAGTTTCTATATCTTAAACTATGTGTTGGATGGTCACAATTAAAATTTCCCATACCGTTGTTTTTACTCAATATAGCAGGCCTATGAGAATCAGATACATAATTGGCCAAATCAATCACTCAGCAATCATCAGCTAAGATACTTAGAAAATACTGACTCATTCAAATAGCAGTGGATTCAATGGTCCTGTATTACAGTTTGACTCTATCATCAAAAAAGCAGCAGATATATTATTACATTTCCTTTAAATTGGTGAGAAGTCAGTATTCAAACCGTTAAATAAGGTGTTAACACTCTAACTGAAAATTCTTCAGCTTTAAGGCGTTGAATTGATCCTTCTAACAGTGTAAAAGAGTTTTTCCAGGTAATTTTCTATTCCATTACCACGCGTGATGCACAAGAGCACAGCTACACATCAAGTTTTGGGCGGATTTTTTTTTTTTTTTTTGCGGTCCGCGGGCCTCTCACTGTTGTGGCCTCTCCCGTTGCGGAGCACAGGCTCCGGACGCGCAGGCTCAGCGGCCATGGCTCACGGGACCCCAGCCGCTCCGCGGCATGTGGGATCTTCCCGGACCGGGGCACGAACCCACGTCCCCTGCATTGGCAGGCGGACTCTCAACCACTGCGCCACCAGGGAAGCCCTGGGCTGACAGGTTTTTTACTGAGTATTTACAGAGACTATTATCCCAGGTTGTAAGGATCAGCACATCATGCAGATCTTTTCGAATTTATCATTATGACTTTTCCTGCAAGAGGCACAACCATTTTAACGATGAGAAAACCTGAGCAAATGGTGACCTTTCGACTCAGAGGATCAGCAGTCAAAGTCAGACTTCTTAACTAAGAACTCCATTGTGCCATGCATTGTCAAGCCTCGTCAGGTTGTCTTTACTGCTCCAGTCTGAGAGAACAAGGAATCTCCCGGAAACTTACATTTTACAGCAATTTGCATTAACATAAGGCCTGGCAGGAAGAAATAGCAGCTTTGTGGTGACATATTTTATTATTTATTGGTTTAAAACCAGTCGTACAATGTGCAGGTAACATTTCACTCTAGACATCATTCAGACTTTCTTATAATGGTTACATGTGTCAGCTCCAGGACGGAGTCAGGCAGTCTGGTTTAAAATTCTGCCTTGGTACGTTTTAGGTGTTTGAATTTAGGCAAGTTCCTTATTTATTAGACCTCAGTTTCTTCACCTGTAAAATGGGGCTAGATTTTTCATTTGTTTGTTTGAGTTCATTCATTTTGGTCCCAGTCTTTTATATTAGAAGTTTTCCTTGGAAATCTGATGACTGCTACCTGAGTTCATGTTTGTGAGGTATGTTGGGTGGGGGTGGTTACTGAGTGGTGAACTTCTAAAGGGGGTGAAAAGACAGGGAGCTGAATTTTTCATTGAGGGAAACTCTAATGTCAGCACCTGTATTGTTTCTTGGGCTTAGTTCCCTAAAAAGGAATCCTCTGATTTTCTGCCTGGGAGGGCATAAATCTGGTTCTCAGAATCTGAAGAGTGCAGTCGGTGAAGGAACACCCTGATAAGCAGTTCACCAAGTCAGACTCAGTCCCCTTCTTTTTAGGACAGGACCTTATCCCCACAATCAGCTGTGCCGACCTCTACAGAAAGTCAACTCTAGTTTTGATACCAACCCCCACATACTTGAGAAATGACTAAATAAGATAATTTGCATAAAGAATTTAGTAGAATTCTTAGCACTTACTTGGGGCACAATAAAGTTAAATATTATTATTGTTACTATATCTATAAACTGATATACTGGCAGACTTGCTAGTACACTTGCACAATAATTGCACCAGAACGTGTGCTTAAAGATTACTTGAAGAATGAGGAGAAGAGAGAAAGAAAACTATTCTAGTGCTAAAAGTTATGCAAGATCTCGTTTTATTTCCTTGGGTATTGACGTTATACAAATATAATACTCAAGAGTCCACATCATCTATGAAAGAATACAGAACAGTCATTCCAAAATAGACTGGTAATTCTAGGAAGTGAATCTGTACAATAAATACTAAAGGAAGCTTTAGAGACAAACATTTAAATCTTCATTCTCAACAGTTTTTTCCAGAAGTGCATCTTTTTATTTTAGTCTTTAAAATAGAATGTACCTTACTAAATGTGCTTTATTTCTACTCTCTACATTCCATTATATTTGCTTACTGAGACACTTCTTGGGTCTGAGAAATAAAACATACATATTGCTTTCCAGAGTTCAAAACCACGTTGTCTCTTTAAATTAACACCCATTTCTCCAGCAGAGGGAGCAAATAAGTTTTTGCATTTTCATTTCTACCAAATAGAACTTCTGTGAATTCCAGTGTGCTATTGGATAAAATGTGTTGAATAAGAGACTATATTGAAGAACAAATTTGTAATGAAAACGTATCAACTAATCTCGATAGCATATATTAAATGCTTATAAAACACTTGTGTGTAAATCCTAAGATTTCATTTTTCTAGAAGCACTACATCTGTGAAGATTTAATTCAAAACATTAGCCAAACAAAGAAAAAATGTTTTTAAGCTCTTCAAATACTAAAGTATACGTAGTGCATTTTTAACAGTAATCTGCTCTAGAGTTTTTTGGTTTTGTTGGGTTTTTTAAACCCGCCTTTTAGAAAGCTAGTAGTAGTACAAACATGCCAAATAAACAATGGAAAAAAATCGTTACACATTCTGAGATAAGCTGTTTGTGAATTAATTGTGTAATATGAAATTCACATTGGAATATCATGATCTAATGATTTAGGCCTCAAAATCACAATTTTTACGTTGTGATTTCTCATATTTAATATCAAGTCATTTGAATAATTTTAAATGGCTTAAAATTTTGATTTAATAAAATAAAAATTCTTTAGTGAGTTTTTAAAATCCTATCTTACCTAGTTTTTCTTTCATAGTCTTATAAATAATAAATTAATAGTCTTTCAAATTAATGACCATTCATTCTGAGCAATCCTAATAAGACCCAAAATTTTATTATAGACTTTGAGCAAGGAGAACATTTTTTATGTGTACCTATTGCATTTAGCATTTATGAATTCTTAATATGTGTCCTGGAACTAGGACTGATAGGCTGGATTTCTTGAGTCAACTGATCCATGTATTTTATATATATACATAATCATTTACCAATCATTTTTAAGGATAATTTTCTAACTTGATTTTGTTTCTTTCATTGATGTGGAGGCACCCGGAAACCTTAAGAAAGTTGCGTACAGTTGCTAAGATGTATATATTTAACCATAGCAACTCAGAGGCACGCAGCCTGGAACACGGGTAGTGCTTCTGACTTCAAGTTTAATTACAAAGATGGGGGACAGGTTAAATATTCCAGTCTGACACCATCCCTCAACATGACAGAATGTACTTGCTACAGTAGAAAATGGCTACCTTCGGTGAAAAGGTTGGTGTTTATTCACCAGGACCCTAGTTCCTGACAGCTCCTCAGAGATGACTTCCATTTGCTTGTTACACTGCATATGAAAGACAATGCCTTCTTCCCCAATCCTAAATACCTATAGGAATCTGGTGATGATTTCAGTGATTTTACTGTAAAGTCCCTTGCCTCATAACTGCTGTCTCCAAAGTGCTGGAGAAAATATACAAGGCAAAAAAAAAATGATTTTTTGCTCACTGAGTGTCACCTGTGTGCCTCTAGTCCAAATTAGAATTCTCTCTCCTTCACCAACATGTCAATACAATCACCAAATACTTTGTTTCTACCTCCAAAAGTCCCCTGAATCTGTCTGCTGCTTTCTCCTTTCCTACTGCACTGCCCTTGCCAGGGATACTGTGTCTTAAACTTGGGCTCAATGGCCTCCTGACCTGCTCATTCCAGGTCAGTCTGCACACTGCAGCCAAATTTGTGTCATTAAAATCCAAATCCTATTATGCTAAGCCCCTGTTCACTCCCAGTTTCTATTTGTCCTTAGTACAAAGTCTAAACTTCTTCAGTGGCTTACAAGAATGTTAACTATTTGAACCTGCCTGATTTTCCATTTCTTTCTGGTGTTACTCCATGTCGTAGGCAAACTGATTGGTTATTTCAATCTTAGGTCTTCTTCTCAACTTTATCAACACTTTCCCTAAGTCAAGGTTTCTCAAACTTGGCACTATTGACATTTTGGGTTGGCCTTGTTCTTTGTTGTGGGAACTGTCCTGCGCATTGTAGGATGTTTACCAGCATCGTTGGCCTCAACCCATCTGATGGCAGTGGCACCCAGCCTCCAGACAACCAAAAATGTCTCCAGATCTTGCCAAATGTCCCCTGGGAGCCAACATCATCTCCTGTTGAGAATCACTGCCCTGGTGAACTAACCCAATCCATGATTTTATATATCAAATACGACAAGAGTTTTATAAGCTAGACCTCTTTCCTCCTTCTTTTCCACTCCCTCTCATTTTCTGTCTTTCCCTTTCCCCCACCTCCCTTTCCCTCTCCCTTTTCCCCTCCTTCACCCTCTTTCTCTCTCATAGCAGTCCAGGGGTGAAGTTGTCCAACTCCAGTATTGTTGGGAACCCAGTTTTGGTTTTGGTTTTGTTTTCTGGCTTTATCAAATTAAGAATTTTTTCCTCATCCACAAGGCTTAAGATGACTCACTACCATCGTGTCCACATTCTAGCCAACAAGAAGATAAAAACCAGAAGTGAGTGAGCTTTTTCCTTTTAAGGGTGTAACCTAAATGCATACATCACTTCTACTAGCTTCAAAGAAGGCTGAGAAATGTAAAACTCAAGTTTCCATTGGAAAAATAATAGTATTAATAAAAATAAACAAATAAATGAATAAAGAATCAAAGTGGGAAGAATGCATATCAGGGAACAACCAGCAGTTTTTGCCACCATGTGCCTCCTTGATCACCGAAATAGCAGATGTTCATCTTTCTTTTCTTAAAAAAATGCATTCACATTTTGCCCAAGGAAAACAACCACAAAATTCCAGCCAGTTCCTGCACCCATATCAAAGTCCAGGGTCTCTGAGGGATAGCTTTCTCCATAATCTCCTTATGTTGCTTCTCCTGATCAGGAAACTATGAAGTAAAAGAAAAGTACTGTGTTCCCCATCACTATAGACACACACATGCTTACAAACTCAATACCTGATCATGTCATAGAAACAGGAGAACAGTAATTTTTAATATAATAATTTAATAAGAACTTTCCTCCAAAAGAGGGAAGAATAGGAAATGCACAGTAATCTCTGGTCCATAGGAACTATCAACTCCTGCTGGGCAGAAACTGGGAAGACTCCCGCCCAGACAGGGACTCAGCTTCTGAGTCAATTCCATCTGGCAGCCCCTGATTCCTGTACCCCTAATTCTACTTCCAGAAATTTCTTCTTTTTATTCTCTATGGTCCCATCAAAGTGGGAAGGAAAGGAAAGTCTGCCCTTCCGAGGGACTACACTTTTGCAGCCTTATTCCTGCTAGTGAAGGTTTGGTTTCCTGAGGGTCTCCACAGAGGTGAAGTAAATCACAGGCTTTCTAGGTCAGGCTTATGGTTTCTTTGATTATAGTAAATTTCTGGCGCTAGTCTCCATTAGAAAGACTTCTAGAAGTTTTGAGTCTGAAGACTTTTACTTACTGGCCTCTTGGCCCTTCCAATCTCCCTCTTCTCTCAACTTAATTGTGGCTTCCCTTAGAATTTGAAAGAACAGGCTTTAGAAAGAAGGCAATCTCAATAATCTGATCTTTGTTGTTGACAGACAGAAATATATAACAGGAGAAAATCTTGGGGTCACAGTCTTATTTCCTACTAAAGCTACCTCCTCAGAGCCACCCTCTATAACTGCTTTAATTTGGGGTAAGATATAGTTAGTTGGTTTTTTCAGCTCTGCAGAGTCCAAATTACTAGACCCTCATTCAACATAGATCACAAGATTCTCGTGGATATTTTTTCTATCTTCACCACCATGTAACATTGAGTATGACTCTTAGCAAGTGTTCAGTAACTGTTTTTCAGTGAACTTTAAAAGTTGGCTAGTTACATAAAACCTGTGAGAAGGGTCAAATAAGAGGCAGGCTTGGTGAGGCATGTTTAAAGGAGAGATCACTGTGGCTGTAATTGCTACAAAAATCCTATGGAGGGGTAGGTTTTATGGAGAACTTTCCATCCCACTGACTTTTTTTTTTTAATTCAAATATGTCACATAATTTTCAGATCAATCCCGTGAAATAGATAATACATTGCCAGTTTACAAAGGACAAAAGCTGAACTTCAAAGCTTCCTTCTGTTAAAAAACAAAATTCAACTGAGTAAAATTTAACGATCTTGTTGGCTTTATTCAGTAATTCATGAACCAGGCAGTATCCAATCTAGCAAATAGAAAGGAGGTCTAAGGAGCTGTACAAAGTAAAGGACTTTATAGGCAGAGGGAGCTAGAACAAGGAAGTTATACTTGACAGAAAAAGTGAGTTGATTATTGCAGGTTACTTTCCTTTAGGGGATGGCAGGGGTCTACCAGGCAGGTGACCTAACTAGTGCTGATAAGGTGATCCCCAATTGACGGCTTTAAGATTCCATTTCCGGGAGATCCAAAATTATAAAGTTAAGTCTTGGTTTGGTGACATGGGGCTTAGCATAAGTGACTCCATTTTGGTCCTACTGTCTTACACTTCCTACTGTTGCACAACCAGCAAGAGGCAGAGCTTGGTCAAACCCACTTCTTCCAAATTTCAAAATCTTTGCTCTTCTCATTCTCTAGAACTGCCTCTTGTGTGATTCTAGGCCAAGGAGAGGTGGGGAAGAGTATTCGAAACAGAGAGACAAGTCATGAGCAAATGGTGCCAAAGGAAGAAAAAAAAGAATGTTTAGAAAAGAATTAGGTGTATATATATATGCCTGGATTGGGGGAAAAGAGTAATTTTGTACAGAAAAGAAAAAACTAATGACAGATTAAACTGAAAAGACCCTGAAAGGAACAAGTATTGATATTTTGAGTGTTTGATGACTAAGTCTCCTTGAATGAGACTCCATTTTGCTGAATTCCAGTACAAAGCAAGTTGTGCTATAACAAGTCTGCATTTTATGGGTAGATATTTTAATGCTTGCCTTCTTATTTTTATGAGATAATTATTGTTTGATTATGTGGAATAATGGTGTGTTATTGTTTTCACAATTTTGAAGGAAAAAAGTTGAAATTTCCTTTCTTTTACAAATATAATTCATGCTGTTTAATATTTACCTCCTTCACTCATCTTATTGTCACTGCCACAAATAACAATGAAGTAAATAACATTTTTCATTTTCCTTGAACAATTGTTTAGGAAAAGTTACTTTAATCTTAGAGGATGGAATGATGGCTTTTTTTTCCTCTGAATGCTTTTATCTCACATAGGAAATACAGAAGATGCACAAATGAGTTGATTATCTTGGTACCCATTTTAGCAAGCTGGTTTCATGATCAGGAAATTCACTGTCAAAAGAAAAATTAGGGCATTCGATAAATGGATTAGATTTAGATAAATGGATCTCGGTAATTAGACTTTTTTTGGAAAGATAATGTATTTGTTAGACGTATTTAGGCATGTTTATTTAATAAATATCCCCAGGAGATGTTAGTCCCTCTTGTATTTAATCGTGATGCATTTCTAAACATATCCTGAGGATATTAGGGAATTTCCTGCTCTGTTAGTGGGCTGCTCCAAAGTTTCTCTTAGTTTCAGAAATCACAGAGATCTCAACCCAGCCTTAAATGACTATTTAAGGAATACTGACTAGAATAGGTGATTAGCAATGGGAAATAGTTTGTATAATTGAAATTCATCTTGGGCCAAAGGAGACAGAGAAGGGAGAGAGGAAAGGCTGAAGGGTGTAACAGTTTCTTACTTGATATTGGATATGTTTGCTCTTAAATCAGTACTATTATCTGGCTCAACTGAATCTCCCTTTTAACCTACAGACTTTTTTATACTAGCTCAGGAAGGCAAGGCAATTTCATCATGCATTCAGAGTGACCCAGTCACCAAAAACCAGTAAAAGTCCTGGAATTTATAAAATAGAATGTATTGATATCATCATCAATCAATCAGCACATAGGCACATGTGGCACTTTTCAGAGGAACATCAATTGTCTATCAACAACATATAAAACAAACAAATGTGTTTGGGTTTTTGTATACACATATTTATAATTCCAATTACAGAGCTAAATTTTGACCACCGTAGTGATAATAAAGAATTTATATGTTCTAAAAATGGAAAAAAAAATACAAGAATCTAATAAAGTTTATTATAAGTGTGGATGGTTACTTTGTTGAGAATAAGTTGAGATTAGAAGCAAATAATATCAAATTCAGAACAAGACAATGTGTGCAAAATTACTTGAAGCAGTTTAAAGCCTTCACAAACGTGAATTAAATGTCTTAAATCTTGCTCAGGTCTGAACAGGCACATAGGAATAGACAAAATAATATATTTGAAGAACTGTCATTACTTTTATTTCTCAAATTCAATCAGATTGGTCCTTCAATGATCATTCTGCTAAGGTGTGAGGTAGAACACAAAATTCCTCTAGCAACTGAAGTAATAAAAAGAGCAATTCAAAAGTTTTTCTTATGTGCTGCCATTGAGATAATCTGAAGGGAAAGTACAAGCTAAAAGGACTCGAGATGGGATTCTCCCAGCAAAATGCAGAAATGGAGGTGGCAGATTGCAGACAACCTGGAGTAATGGAAAAAGTAGAAGCTGGGGCTTGTGTCAGACCTTTTTAAATCCACCTCCCCATATACAGGCCATGACTTTGGTTAAATTTTAATTTCTTACAGCCTCAGTTTCTTTTTTTCTGTTTTTAATATTTATTTATTTATCTATCTATCTATTTTGGCTGCACCGGGTCTTGGTTGCGGCACGCGGTATCTTTTAGTTGCAGCATGCGGACTCTTAGTTGCGGCATGCATGCGGGATCGAATGCAGGACCCCTGCATTGGGACCCCTGCATTGGGAGCTCGGAGTCTTACCCACTGGACCACCAGGGAAGTCCCACAGCCTCAGTTTCATAATCTCTGAAGTAATGATGATAATAAATGTCTCAGGAGAGATAATGAGACAAAGACGTGAACAAAGGTGCTTAACATAGTTCCTTACACATAACAGACATTTAAAAAATATATGATATTCCTTTTCCAAACAAATGAAACAGGAAGACCTTGTTCTTATAATACAATTGGAAAACTACAAAACCAAAGTGACGTTGTGGCCCACAGAGAACAAAATTAGCATTTGTCCCCTATGTTAGTAATGAAAGTGAAGACATTGTAACTCAGGGTTTATTTCTATATAATGGGGGCTCACCCTCTGGTTATCAGGTTAATATTACATATCATTATAAAAGTTGGTTAATGGGGCTTCCCTGGTGGCGCAGTGGTTGAGAGTCCGCCTGCTGATGCAGGGGACACGGGTTCGTGTCCCGGTCTGGGAAGATCCCACATGCCGCGGAGCGGCTGAGCCCGTGAGCCACGGCCACTGAGCCTGCGCGTATGGAGCCTGTGCTCCGCAACGGGAGAGGCCACAACAGTGACAGGCCCGCGTACCGCAAAAAAAAAAAAAAAAATTGGTTAATGAAAATAGCCAAAATGCTTATCCAGCTTCTGTCTCCTGTTCTGGTTCAAAGGTCAGAATACTGGTCGTGCTTTTCAATAATGTGCATCTTAATCCCTTTTAACTCACCAGAAGTGAATTTACTGGAAATTCTGCCTTAAATGACCTATACTTCTCACCTTTAATGTATCATTTTGTGGCACCATTTTTCATATTCTCACAAGTCTACATGTCTTATCAAGAACTCAGGAAGATGCATCAGGCACAAGTAATATGCTTCCATTTGGATGATAAATGTTTATTATAGGCATCTACGGCTGTAAACTTCCCTCTCAGCACTGCTTTAGCTACATGCCGTATATTTCGTATGTGTATCTTCATTTCTATTCATGTCAAAGTAATTTCTAATTTTCCTTGTGATTTCTTCTTTGATCCACTGGTTATTTAGAAGTGTGTTGCTTAATTTTTATAATACATACTTGTGAATTTTCCAAGTTTCTTTCTTGTTGATTTATTTCTAATTTTATTCCATTGTAGTCAGAGAACATACTTTGTATGATTTCAATTCTTTTAAATTTATTAAAGTTTGTTTTATGGCCTAGCATGTGGCCTATCTTGAACAGTGTTCCATGTATACTTGGGAAGAATGTGTATTCTACAGCTGTTGGGTAAAGTGTTCCAAAGGTATCTGTTAGGTCTAGTTGGTGCATAGTGAAGTTCAAGTCTTCTATTTCCTGTTAATCTTCTGCCTGGTTGTTCTATCCATTATTAGAAGTTGGTTATTGAAGTCTCCAATTATTACTTTTAACTTTTGCCTTGTCTGCCCATCCACCTTCATCTCAAGACTATCTATCACACTGTCTACCACAATCCACATGGTTATGGCAGTGGGGCTTCTAGTGGCCATGTTTTAAATGTTATCAGGTCCTACTCATCACTCATGGATTGAGAAAGATCAGGAGTGAGCATTCAAACCTGAACTACTCCAATACACTAGGCACTTTCCTAAGGAAATTAAGAACTGGACCAGAGAATCACCAACACTATTTTTCAATGGAAAAAATAATGGCTTATACAAGAAATGGAAAACTAAGGAAGACAGGCTTTAATCAGATTTATATACAGATACAGAAGGAGAGAATAAGTACATGCCCACAAAAGATTTCCCTTTTTTTTTTTTACCTCCATTCTCCAACTCAATCTGTTCTTAAGGCCCTATTATAACTCTGACCTTGGATCATAGGAAAAACCTCTGTAGCATCACAATACATGTCCCCTTTTTACATATACTAGCCTCAAGAAGTTTCTATTTATTTCTACCAGAAAAGAGCAATAAGCATATAATGGAAATATTCTTGTTGCATTAATGAACAGCTCAGTTGATAAAATAAAATGTGGGGCAAATTGAAAACATCACCTAGAACTGGCATTCCAAAAAGAATACCAGTTGTGGAAAATGGAAGAACTTCTTTAACAAAAAATTTCTAGCAAGAGATTTAAATCTAGAAAGTTAACCTAAGAAAATCAGGGATAAAAACAAAAACATATACGTACTAGTAGACCATAGTCACATTGTTTGTAATAGTGAAGAATGTCAAAAAATCAGAAATTATATGTTTAATATTGTGGAATTTATTATATACTATAAATTACTTGGTATTCATAAAATAAAATATATATAAGATCATAAAATTACTATGAAGATCTGTCTACCTAGATACGAAAGAATTTCTGTGCATTATTAAAGGAAGGAATCCAAATAATTTTGTAAATCATCCCACTTTGACAAATAAGTATCTGTTGGTGTGTCTGCGTGTGTGTGTATAATGGAGAATATTGGAAGGATATTCTTCAGCAATGTGTTAACAGTTATTATCCCCTGGTTTGTGGACTGAAGGAAAATTTTTGCTAAACTTAAAAAAAATTAATCTTGTTTACATTATTTATAATAAGCATATATTATATAATTACAGGAAATAAAGCTATTTTTATTTTGATAAAAAAGAAAGAAATGTATGTGGCCAGAGAAGATTTTTCTGTTGAGAAGAAAACCACAGAAACTCAAATGTTAAAAGATAACATGAAATGAAGTCAAAGTCCAAATCCTGGGGCACTGAGAAAAGGCCTTGTGTCCAGGTAGTGTGAAAGAACTCCGGAGGACTGGGTTATTTCTCTTTTAGTAATTCTAGAAAGGTAAGTAGGGAAGTCTGGTAAGGGGTAGAAAAGAAGTTCAAGTTTGATGGATAGATTTGTATCCTAAAGATGCTGAAGAAAATTTTTGGAATATCTTCCAGGAACAACAACAACAAAATGGTAGGAATGCCTTGGGTGTGGACTTAGGCCGTTTAATTCTACTAAGTTAATTTAACAGTTTACCTTCCACCCTGTGCAGACCTTCCATTTGTCTTTCTGTGCCCTCCAGCCCTTGTCTCCAACCCCTCTGCTAGGTGAGTTCCAATGGGAATCAAAGCCTAGGCCTCCGCAGCCCTAGGGATTCTGGTTTGGCTGACGGGAGGGAGAACAGGCTGGACAGGAAAGGGGGTGAAGAGTGACACTAGTTAGATGGTTCGTTCCTCGGGCGGCGCCTTCCCACCCACTAAAGCGGACAGGGCTTGTCTTCTCAGCATTTCTGTCCTCCTCACCCCTCCAAGCCTAAGGATGGAAATACACCCCTCTGCCAGTGTAGCACTCAGCCCCTGGGGTTCCCTGCTCTCTGCTCTCACCTCTGAAAAGAGTTCCTTTATTAAATTCCTCCAATTACTCAGCATGATGCGCCAGCTGTTTCCTGCAGGAACCTCGCGAATACAAAAACCTATCTGTAAAACGGATTAGCCGGTTCTACCCTTCTGTTCTTTATAGGAAACTACTTCATTAGGTAATTGCTCCTGGAGCAATTACGAAGGATTCTGCAGCAGACCTGGTCAGCACTAGGTCCATATCGCCACATCTCTCCACTGGTTTCTTTCATTTTCATCCCCTAAGCTAACACCTGTTCTTCCTGATTGCCAAAACCCTTCCACCCATGCACAGGAAAGATGGAAGTGCCCGGAAAAATGGAAGTGCCCAGAAATGTACATGCCCCACCGCTACCTCACGGCAGCCAATCAATGACACCAGGTGTGGTGTAGAAACACTTCGGCTCCCTCATCCTTGCCTAGGACAGATCTGAGTCTGACATAGCCTCTCTCTGGATACACGTCGCTGGATTCAGTCGCAGTTGCTCTTGGTGGGATTTAACTTGATATCACAAGCTTGCTTTGATTCCTCCCTTCCCCTCCCCACCCATCCCTTCCCTGTTTCAGGTCCCCACTCATCGATGTGTTTTTCCTGGATACATTTCCTAATAAATCACTTTCACTTAAAGCCTCATCCCAGGGTCTGCTTCCAGGCAACCCAATCTAAGTCCGAACTGCATGATATGCATCAGAAAATAAATTTTAGAAAATATAAAATGATACAAAATAATAAGAATTCCTTTAAAACAGGCAAATAGACATATGTCTGAAAGAAATCTGTGTCAGGTAAATTTAGATTTTTTTTGATAAATGGTGATTTAACATAATTAATTTGGGGCATTGACAGAATTTCCTAAAAAGCAATGCTCAGGGGAGAACTGATTCACTTTCTCTGACATCATTTTAATGTTGAGATGTTAAATTCTAAGAGCATGCACTCTGATGAGCTCCAGTTATCTGTTACGTGTGGGTGTGGCACTTCAAAGGGTAAGGAGGAAGCATTCTGCTGTTTTTTCATAGAACAACAAGATTGGAAAAAAGCAGTGGGTGCTCATTGAACTACCTCCGCTTGGAGAGGTCTCCCAGCCCCATTTTTCCATACTCCAGGCCCCCCAGGACCTGACTCATCATTAACTTCTCTAGAGAAGAAAAACCATCTTTGTAAAATCAGAGTGAAGGATGAAGAGACTAAAAATACACCGTTCATTATTTTCCTATTTCAGCCTTTACTTTGATAAATGAGGTGACCAATCCCCAGGAGTTTAAGTGGTTTACACAAAACCATTCAGATCATTAGTGGAAGGGTAGGGATGTAGACCCAGGTGCCCAAAGTTCTAGTTAAGAGCGGTTCCACTACTGATACTAGCTTTTCCACTTTTAAAACTACTAAAATATTCTTCCAGATTCTAAGAGAGATACAAATTTAATCTTTCACCACCTTTTGATTTTTTTAATTGAGAAAATTATATCAGAAAATTAAATGATTTGCTTACTTTAATTACAAAAGTTGATGGAAGTTAACTATTTATAAAGTCATTAGAAAGTTTACCTTCTTTATTACAAGGCTGACTTAAAAGTGAGGGATGGAAGAGTGTGGGCCACCCTCTCTCCCTTCCCAGAAGGCAGGCAGTGTCACAGCCCCCCTCCAGGAAGGGAGCCAGGTGTCACCAACCACTCCGAGGAGAATGCTTAATGTAAAAAGACATGTTTCATAACCAAAATGGAAGACGTATATTCAAGTCAACAAAAGAAACATAAAATATTGAAATAATTTCCTCCCTAATCTTTTCTTTATTTATTGAGCTGAAAAGATTTCTAAGCAATTTGTCAATTTAGAATTTCTAAGCAATTTGTCAATTTAGAATGAAATACTGAAAGAATAATTACAATATTTCTATGCCTACAGAAGATAGTACTGATGTAAATAACTTTTTCAAAAAAGATAGCCTGATAAATTCAGGTACCTAAATTATTTCCATTGGTACATTTTTCAAAACCTAATAAGCAGGCATAAGATCTATGAGTGAGTTCTCCCTGCACACTGGTATCCCTGGTTTGGGTTTTGGTTTAGGCCTGGCCAGTTTGAATATACTTATAAAAGCCATTCTACAAAGTTTACATGCACATCGATGACTATAAGTTAAAAGTGAGAAGATATAGTACATGACAGACTCCGTAGGAACAAATCTTGATGAGAAAGTTAAAAACTATTTTACAAACACACTTAAGAGTTATCAAATTTTGCTTGTGCTTTCTGATCAGTTTGAATAGCATACATAGTCTAAATGCAGGTTTTTAATTATTTTGTAAAGCTTCCTTTCCAAGAGAAAAGAGACCACTACTAAATTGATTTTTAGTCATTTACAAATTAAAACTCAGAAATGTTATACTGTCCTGTGATAAAACTACACATTCTATTTCTGTAAAGTTTGCTTCCGCCTACATGCAAAACTAACGTTACTTGTTAGAGGAAGTTATGGAAAGAATAATTAACTTTGAGAAAAAGAGAACTATAAATGTGAACAAAATAATACCCTTTAGAAAACAATCACCTCATAATTAGAGCCATTCTGGAGAAATTTAGTGCATGTGTTTGTTGTTTTTGTTGTATGCAGACACAAAATTATCTTTGAAATGGAATCTTTATTAGTTTCCTCTAACATTAACCTCTACAGCAGAGACCTGAGCCTAACGTGAGAGTTCAAACTCAAATCAACGCTCACCAGCTGTGTGACGTTGGGCAGGTTATATAACCCTTCTGAGCCTGTTTCCTCATCGATCGAATGGAAATGTTAATAATAGGAATTATCTCATAGCACTACTGTGAGGATTAAAATGAATCAATACACAGAAATACTTAGAAGAAGGCCTGGCACAGAGTTACACTGTATATGTTTCATCATTCTTGTTCCCATGTATCATAGTTGCTCAGTGAACATTTGCTGAATTAAATGCTCCTCCAAAATAAAACAATGTAGAGCAGTCCTAATCAGATAACACAAAGTATTCTCACATTTGATAAATATGCAAGTTTGAAGGCTGGTATTTGCAAAGCAAGGAGTGGCTTATGCAGTGCTATCTGAGGGGCTCTGAGAACCCCCCCATCATTCGCATAAATTCTGCTCTAGTGCCTGAAGCCCACCCAGTAAGACTTTGGCCAAACCACTGAAAGTCCATTTAAAAAACAGATGATAAAGAGCGGAAAGAGGTGATATTACATATTAAAACACAGTCAACCACTGAGAACAAGGTGGGGAATTTAAACAATACCTACTGATACTTTAGCCATATAGTTTATTAGATTAAGCCAACTAGTTACAGTCAGTGGGATTCTACCAGAGCAAACAAGGAAGCTTAACAGGAGACTGCTGGAAGGGCTCTGTGATAAGGCAGGAGGAATAAATTGCCTACTTAATTTTTTTTCAGAGGCTAGCATACCTCTGTCATCTCAGAATGCCATCAATACTATTTTAAAACAAGAATTTTCAACCTCAGGATGTAGGTGGTAGTGCGTCTAGCTTTTAAAGTCACTGACAAAAAGATCTGATAATGTTCCATGTTATGACACTTCCATTATCCCACAAGATAAAGACTTCCTTGTTTTTGTTTTTTTTTTTTTTAAAGTGGTTCCATGCTTCAAAGGGAAAGCTTGTCTCCACCTAACACTGGTGGTTTCATCTATACTGCGTGCAGAGTACAAATTGCAGTGCAGGAGTTAGTGTAGATCAGTTGGTGTCACAATTAGAGAGCCTGACATTGGGTTACCACGGTAGACACTGCTGCTATATAACCTTGGCCTGAAACATTTGAAGGCGGACAAAGAACTTAGAAACAACTGGTGTGCTGTGAGGCGCAAATGGCGCTAGTTTGTAATACACAGCTATTGAACTAATTCCAGAAAGTTCAGTGCCTTAGTATTACTTTGAGTTCCAAGGTCTGCGTTAATATGCTCAGTGTGTGTGTTATGATAGGAACTAAAGATTGGAAGCTATGTAGTAACCCTTCGATACTTCTAATGAATGTTACGTAAACTTGAGGCGGGGGCAGGGGGTCTCTATATAACATGCCTCTCCTTCCTTCCCAAACTCTGATAAGACAGATACAGCCATCAGACTGATGGAGGCTAAAGTGTCAGTTCTCTTAAGGCTAAAATCTAGCTCATAGGACACAAGGCAGGTGTGCTGGCAGATGACCTGCTAACACTCATGTGAATTTCCTTTTCACACTTCCTAATCCCAAGATGTGGCAGAAGCAAAGTCACTTCCACTACTCATGGAAGACAGCAGACTAGAGTGTACTTTCTCTATAGGTAGGCAGTTCTCTCCCACAAAAAAGAAAGAGTGAGGCAAACATGCCAGCTCCCTCCTCCTCTCTGATAAATTAGAGAACTACTCCTTTCTACATAGAGAGAGTCCAGAAAAAAACGTCCGGCATGTAGTTTTCAGCAGGGGTGCAGACATATTACCAGAGGACTTTGGGAAATGTACGTAGGTGCACCTGGCATTTAGCGGGTGAGTGCCAGAGTTGCCGAACATCCTACAGAGCACACTACACTCCCAGGCAATGAACAATCATCCTGCCTAAAATCCAGTAGCACTCCAGCTGAGAAGCACTGCTGGGGACCCTTTCACAGGGAAACAGGAACGGCAAGGAACGAGTGACCCACAGCTTTGTGAGTGGATGTGTGTGTGCACGTGCATAGCTGCACCTATGGGAATACAGCTAAGGTCATGTGAACTCTTACTTGCTCTTTTTAAAATTAAGGTACTTATCACCCTTTTTAGCGGACAGTTCTGAGACATCACTACCACCAAGATACAGGAAAATTCTATCATTCCAGAAATCCCCCCATGCCTTTTGCAGTCAGCCCTTCCTATGCGAATCCCCTAGCAACTACCAACTTGTTTTCTGTCCTAATAATTCTGCCTGTTCCAGAATACCATATAAACAGAAGCATACCTTTCAATCTGGCTTCTTTCACTTAGCATAGCCCATCTGAGATGCATTCATGTTACTGTATGGATCAGTGTCTGTTCCTGCTTGTTGCTCAGTAATATTCCACTGTGAGGATGAACCACAGTTTGCTTATCCACTCCCCCATTAAGGGGCATTTCGTGTGAAGTTTTAACCTTTAGAGATATAAGTTGCTGGTAAAATACATATCTTTTACAGGCCAGATGCAAACCTGAACTTGCTTCATCCTTTCCCATATTCTCCACCAACTCCTCCAGAACACCAGTCTGATTCAGGTGACCCCAATTTGTGAACACACATTTCTCATACATGCTACTATCACATCATTTACTACATCGTAATAGTCAGTTTCTCCTAACAGACTTTAAACTCAATTAATATTTACTGAATACATGTTTGAACAAATGAATGACCAATGAATGAAAGGGCTCTTACACATGATATATCAACAATGATTTAAGCAATATATCAGCTATCAACTCAAATATTTTGTCCTCCAATTGCTTTGAAAGCAGAAAATTTGAAACTACCTGTCTGCAAAAGGATTTGTTGCTCAGACATTAAATTTTAATTTCTGAGTGTGTAAGAAGTACGTCAGGAAAGCTTTACCGAGACTTAAGTGACCATTAATTATGACCATAACTCCTTCAGCTGGGGGCACTTCTTTTTGACTTATATGCTGAGCCCTGCAAGTCTCCCTACTAAAACCACCAAACCTATGGGTGGTCTTGGGGACCCCTCAGCACACCTGGAATACTCAGAAAGGGTGGGAAAAAGTCCGAACATAGTTCACTTCAATATATATTTTCCAATACAATATCTTTAATAACTTTTTCATAATATCAATTTTTCTAAAATATACTGTTTCCATCCAAACCTTGAACTGACATATTTTGATTATTCTATTTGTGAAAAGTGTTCTCAATATAGCCTGAATGGCACAATCTAACTTCCCTTCTATAAGAAACAAAATACCTTTAATATTGATTACTAAAGGTTGTCTCATCAAGATTAAACTGATAAAGATCAAAATGCATTTATTTTATCCACATTTATAACTTTAGAAAATGAGTAGAAAAACATAGTTTCTCTTTAATTTGTAATGAGATATAATATAAATGAATATACTATAATAGCTAAAATTAAACTTACCTGTATTCTTTGAAAAATGTTTATGTGCAAGTATTGAAGTCCTAGATTCAACTTAGTAGAATAATTAAATAACAATCAAGCATCAAAGTCAGAAACAACCCATTTAACTATATATATCATGACTGAACTTTTTTAATGTACTCAATGAAATGGAAAGGCATATATACTGTTAAAGTGAATCTATCCCTGAGCTACTATATGATTTTAGACTTTGTCTATAGATGGCAGAAAATATTAAATATTAGATGGTAAAATAAGATAAGGCTTAGCCACAATTGGAATAAATATTTCATAATATGACTTATTATGAATCTCAAAGAAATCATAACAAAATCTTAGCCTTAGACTTTTAGTCAATGAATCATGAACAAATTGGTAGCACTTGAAAATATTTCAGTTAGAATTTAAAAGGCATTGTCAATAATCTATGTTTGCTTTGGTTATTTGAAGGTAATTTTTTAAAATCTTCCCAAGGATGAATATTGAGAATAGTGGAAAAGAGTGGTTTATTTTTACATACACGGGAAAAACATTTTTACTGTCCACTATTTCATACTGATATTTGTTTAGATGTGCTTTCCTGAGACTCTCCTGCTAAAGTAGTGCACTTTTCGTAAGAGGACAGATGATGAAAATAAAAAGAAAACCTTTGAATAAATGTGGCCATCAATCCCACAGTGCAACACTACCAAACACCTGAATTCAAAAGATTCCATGAAGATCCCATACAGAGCAAAATACCCTGCTTTCTAAATGCCATACTCTATGCTTAAGAGAATATGCACAAGGAGGGAAAGATGGTAATCTCTGAGGGGTTTTGTGCTTTGTCCGTCCTTAAAGCTTTCACAGAAGTATCCAAAGGGGTCTAAAACTCTGTAGTAAGATTTGGGGTGAAGAGGGATGCTTTACTTAGATAAAATGGAAGAAGTATTATTGTGAAAGCAATCACAGACTAATTTTAGGAAAGAGTTCATAGTAAAGTGGAAGATCTGAAAACTGTCCCTTAAAAACACCTGGGCTTGGGATTCCCTGGTGGCGCAGTGGTTAAGAGTCCGCCTGCCCATGCAGGGGACCCGGGTTCGTGCCCCGGTCCGGGAAGATCCCACATGCCGCGGAGTGGCTGGGCCCGTGAGCCATGGCCGCCGAGCCTGGGCGTCCGGAGCCTGTGCTCCGCAGCGGGACAGGCCGCGGCAGTGAGAGGCCCGCGTACCGCAAAAAGAAAAAAGAAAAAAAAAAACAGCTGGGCTTTCTTACCCCTTGGAAAGTTTTCTTTCACTTCCAGATTATATGTGTCCCAGTTTGAAGGCCGCTGGTGACAAAAAGCGCTTTCCTAAATGTTCCAAGAATTCTTTCTATTGATAACTTAACTCCCACATCCAGTTGCAAGTAGGACTATATTGCTGACCTGACCTGCTATGGATCATATAGGATAAACTTGGAAATTGAGACTTGTGCTTAACTCATTTCCGGGGCTTGCTTTCTAATGGTTTCTGTGGTTCTTTGTAGACTCCACACCACTTCACTCCCAATGTGCTGGCCTTTTTATTACTGTGTCTTGTCAGCATAGGTAGCAGCTCTATTAAACTACTAATGATAGTAATGTATTTTGTCCTGCCCGAGAAAAACAGTATCATCAGATATAAAATCTCCAGTGTCAAGAATATATACCCCCGACATTAATGCAGTGATTTATGTTGGTAGATCTTACTGTGAATGTCTTTGTAATGCAGGCAAATATGTGCATTTCCAATGTGGAAATGAGCTTTTGTGTTTCTTATGTTGAAACTTGGGTTCTTTTATAGAAGAACTCATGGGACGTAAAACATAAAAAGTGGAGAACTACTGGTTTAGGAAACAGAAAATCAACTGGGGCAATAACCATCCCTTTTCATATATCTCTGGTCAGCGATTGCAGAATTTTGAACCATGACTTCCTATAATTTAGTTAATAATTTCCCCAAACCAGAAATAACATGTATGATTCTCAATATATTTTTAATAAAGCTTTTTCTAAAAGTATAACATTAAGGTTATCCAATCATCCAGAATTAGCATAGTCATTCTCTAAAGTGGTTAAAGTAGTGAAATAAATTAAAGGAAACTAACTGAGGTGACACAGAGATATATCTAGAAATAAAACTCAAGGCAATTTTTGGTTCAGTTATTTATCACCCCACCAAGCCATATCTTTTGTAGTTAATAATTACGCATTCCTTCTCTTACATTGTTTATGCCCTTTGTACCATCAGTCCTTCCAAGTGATTATTTGGAATATGTTTTCAAATACTGGCCTTCACTTTCCTCCTCATCTGTGATATTTTCAACACACCCAATAGTGATAGAGGGGAGAGGGAGAGAGAGCGATGGAATGAAAGGCAAGAGGAAAACTTTTTAAAAGATTATTTTGAAAATCTGGATACAGGTGAATATCATGTTAGATAGATGGTTACATATGAAAATAACCCATTCTATCTGTTAAGAGAAAGAAAAATAGAATCATTATTGCTTATAACATCCTACTATTGTCATAATGTTTCTGCTATAGAAGGTTCAATACAGTAATAAAGGTATCCACATAAAACAAGGTTAGTACCAACTAACAAGTAGAATTGAGAATAAATGAATCTCTGATTATTTTTAAAAATCTAGAACTTTCTATTTAATTTATATTATAATTTGTTAGCAACCCAGTTCAGCCTATTCAAAAGAAATATGTTTCTAATGCATATCTATAATTCAAATATAAAGGAAAAGAAACCAGTATAAGCTATGCATTCTGTTATTATATTTAATTTCTTTGCTTTATTAAGTACATCCTTACTAGCTCTTTAGAAACCAATTTTTTAACCAAGATGGCAGTTTCAGGAATTATGTAAAAAGTTTCTGCACGGGCTTCCCTGGTGGCGCAGTGGTTGAGAATCCGCCTGCCGATGGAGGGGACACAAGTTCGTGCCCCGGTCCGGGAAGATCCCACGTGCCGCAGAGCGGCTGGGCCCGTGAGCCATGGCCGTTGAGCCTGCGCGTCCGGAGCCTGTGCTCCGCAACGGGAGAGGCCACAGCAGTGAGAGGGCCGCGTACCGCAAAAAAAAAAAAAAAAAAAAGTTTCTGCATATTTCTTACTTAAAATTTCAACTGGACTATTTTACAGTTTCTAAAAGATAATTCAGACCAATCTCATACACAATAATGTGTATTTTTTTCAAGAGAAGTGATATTTATGCTTTGCCAATATCTCAGAGAGCACAGCTATCCCAATCGCTATAAAATGAATAGTAAAATGTTACGAAACCATCTATATTCTGTCTATAAGGGCAAATGAAAATATTAAGGAAACCTTCAGCTATGTGGAAAAAGGGAAATATGTAAAAAGAAAAGTTGGTCAATTTACTTGAACTTCTTTTCCTTCAAATATCCAAGAGTCAACACATAGTGATTACACAGAAGTTAAATAAGCTGAGAAAACCTCCAAATATTTGAAATTCACATTTTTCCTTCAGTCTTAAATTCCTCTGAGAATTGCACTTAATTCGGAAATGCTTGGGAATGCAGCTCCTAATTCCCCCCGAAGAGAAGTTTCTTTCCATTTTGATTTCCTCAGCCACAAACTAATCAGTCTTAATTGCTCCCAGCTGTGATTTCTTCTCCCAGGGGTTGCTTCCCGCTGGTATCCAAGTAGTACAAAATCATGCAGTTTTGTTAAACTCCAGTAAATACATGGGAGCTTTGTAGAACTTAATTTACTATACAGGAGTTCAAGCACTGTAACTAGCAAGTAAACTTTCACTCAACTTTGAAAGCTGACAACATAATGAAGATCACTTTTCTCCCAAGAGGTGACAAGATACTGGATAATTGAAAATTATATTTTCTACCATTACAGATTCAACAGAATATTATTTATATTTCTATTTGTAATGTGTGTGTATGCTTGTATGTATGTGGTAACATATATATACACATACATATATATTAAAGTTGTGTTATATGTAAAATATTTTCCTTGTATATTTGGAATTTTTACTGAAATAATTTTAGGAAAAAGAAAAAATAGTTCAGAACTACATGATGCTGTCTTGAAACAAAGTACTTTGTGATAACACCAAGAAAGTGAATTAAAATTTTAAACTTGCCACGTTAAGGTCTTCATAAAATTAAATAATTGTCTCTCTTAAATTTTTACTATTTAACCTCAAAAACTGAAAAAAAAAAGATTATAAAAATCTTTTCAGGTTTTTTAAATCCTATTTATCAGATCATTTTGAAGTGATATCACCTGAAAAGAATATCAGGATTTTATGTTTTCTATTTACTCATTGTACAAACTGAACCATTTAGTTATTTTTCATGAATCAATCTCTAGTAATTAGTTTTGCACAAAGATTGAGAAAGAAGCAACAACAACAAAAATGATTAGAATATATATTACCTGGTATGATGTCAGTGTCCATGGATGTCCTCATATTCCTGTTTGAAAATCACAGAAGGGGACAGGCGTTAAAAAGGCAGAATTAGAGGAAACCATAAACAAAACAAAAAGACAACCCTCAGAATGGGAGAAAATATTTGCAAATGAAGCAACTGACAAAGGATTAATCTCCAAAATTTACAAGCAGCTCATGTAGCTCAATATCAAAAAAACAAACAACCCAATCGAAAAATGGGCAGAGGACCTAAATAGACATTTCTCCAAAGAAGATATACAGATTGCCAACAAACACATGAAAAGATGCTCAACATCATTAATCATTAGAGAAATGCAAATCAAAACTACAAAGAGGTATCACCTCACACCAGTCAGAATGGCCATCATCAAAAAAATCTACAAACAGTAAATGCTAGACAGGTGTGGAAAAAAAGGGAACCCTCTTGCATTGTTGGTGGGAATGTAAATTGGTACAGCCACTATGGAGAACAGTATGGAGGTTCCTTAAAAAACTGCAAATAGAACTACCATATGACCCAGCAATCCCACTACTGGGCATATGCCCTGAGAAAACCATAATTCAAAAAGAGTCATGTACCAAAATGTTCATTGAAGCTCTATTTACAATAGCCAGGACACGGAAGCAACCTAAGTGTCTACTGACAGGTGAATGGATAAAGAATATGTGGCACAAATATGCAATGGAATATTACTCAGCTATAAAAAGAAACGAAATTGAGTTATTTGTAGTGAGGTGGATGGACCTAGTGAAGTCAGAAAGAGAAAAACAAATACCGTATGCTAACACATGTATATAGAATCTAAAAAAAAAAGTGGTTATGAAGAACCTAGGGGCAGGACAGGAATAAAGACACAGACGTAGAGAATGGGCTTGAGGACACAGGGAGGGGAGGGGGAAGGGTAAATTGGACGAAGTGACAGAGTGGCATGGACTTATATATACCACCAAATGCAAAATAGATAGCTAGTGGGAAGCAGCTGCATAGCACAGGGAGATCAGCTCGGTGCTTTGTGGCCACCTAGAAGGGTGGGATAGGGAGGGTGGGAGGGAGATGCAAGAGGGAGGAGATATAGGGATATACATACACGTGTAGCTGATTTGCTTTGTTATAAAGCAGAAACTAACACACCATTGTAAAGCAATTATACTCCAATAAAGATGTTAAAAAAACAAGTGAGTATTCTAAAATTCTAGCATTATCAGGCAAGTGGTAAAAATAATAATTTAGGAGAGAGAGGGGGAAGATGGCGGAAGAGAAAGACGCGGAGATCACCTTCCTCCCCACAGATACATCAGAAATACATCTACACGTGGAACAACTACAGAACACCTACTGAACGCTGGCAGAAGACCTCAGACCTCCCAAAAGGCAACAAATTCCCCACGTACCTGGGTAGGGCAAAAGAAAAAAGAATAAACGGAGACAAAAGGATAGGGACGGGACCTGCACCAGTGGGAGGGAGCTGTGAAGGAGGAAAAGTTTCCACACACTAGGAAGCCCCTTCGCGGGCGGAGACTGCGGGTGGTGGAGGGGAAAAGCTTCGGAGCCGCGGAGGAGAGCATAGCAACAGGGGTGCGGAGGGCAAATCGGAGAGATTCCCGCACAGAGGATCAGGGCCGACCGGCACTCACCTGCCCGAGAGGCTTGTCTGCTCACCTGCCGGGGCGGGCGGGGCTGGGAGCTGAGGCTCAGGTTTCGGTCTGAGCGCAGGGAGAGGACTGGCGGCGTGAACACAGCCTGCAGGGGGTTAGTGCACCACGGCTAGCCAGGAGGGAGTCCGGGAAAAAGTCTGGAGCTGCCGAAGAGGCAAGAGACTTTTTCTTCCCTCTTTGTTTCCTGGTGCGCGAGGAGAAGGGATTAAGAGCGCTGCTTAAAGGAGCTCCAGAGACAGGCGCGAGCCGCGGCTAACAGCGCGAGCCCCAGAGACGGGCATGAGACGCTAAGGCTGCTGCTGCCGCCGCCAAGAAGCCTGTGTGCGAGCACAGGTCACTCTCCACACCTCCTTTCTGGGGAGCCTGTGCAGCCCGTCACTGCCAGGGTCCCGGGACCCAGGGACAACTTCCCCGGGAGAACGCACGGCGCGCCTCAAGCTGCTGCAACGTCACGCCGGCCTCTGCCGCCGCAGGCCCGCCCCGCATACATGCCCCTCCCTCGCCCCGGCCTGAGTGAGCCAGAGCCCCCGCGTCAACGGCTCCTTTAACCCCGTCCTGTCTGAGCGAAGAACAGACGCCCTCCAACGACGTATGCGCAGAGGCGGGGCCAAATCCAAAACTGATCCCCGGGAGCTGTGTGAACAGAGAAGAGAAAGGGAAATCCCTCCCAGCAGCCTCAGAAGAAGCGGATTAAATCTCCGCAATCAGGGCTTTCCTGTTGGCGCAGTGGTTGAAAGTCCGCCTGCCGATACAGCGGCACGGGTTCGTGCCCCAGTCCGGGAAAATCCCACATGCTGTCTCCCGTGAGCCATGGCCGCTGAGCCTGCGCATCCGGAGCCTGTGCTCCTCAGCGGGAGAAGCCACAACAGTGAGAAGCCCGCGTACCGCAAAAAAAAAAAAAAAAAAAAAAAATTCTCCACAATCAACTTGATGTACCCTGCATCGGTGGAATACATGAACAGACAATGAATCATCCCAAATTGAGGAGCCGTGTGGGTGAAAGTCTCTTGGTGCTGCAGCCAGGAGTCAGTGCTGTGCCTCTGAGGGAGAGCCAACTTCAGGACACTGGTCCACAAGAGACCTCCCAGCTCCACGTAATATCAAACGGCGAAAATCTCCCAGAGATCTCCATCTCAACACCAACACCCAGCTTCACTCAACGACCAGCAAGCTACAGTACTGGACACCCTATGCCAAACAACTAGCAAGACAGGAACACAACCCCACCCATTAGCAGAGAGGCTGCCTAAAATCATAGTAAGGCCACAGACACCCCAAAACACACCACCAGACGTGGACCTGCCCACGAGAAAGACAAGATCCAGCCTCATCCACCAGAACACAATCACTAGTCCCCTCCACGAGGAAGCCTACACAACCCACTGAACCAACTTTAGCCACTGGGGACAGACACCAAAAACAACGGGAAGTACGAACCTGCAGCCTGCAAAAAGGAGACCCCAAACACAGTAAGATAAACAAAATGAGAAGACAGAAAAACACACATCAGATGAAGGAGCAAGATAAAAACCCACCAGACCTAACAAATGAGGAAGAAATAGGCAGTCTACCTGAAAAAGAATTCAGAATAATGATAGTAAAGATGATCCAAAATCTTGGAAATAGAATAGACAAGATGCAAGAAACATTTAACAAGGACCTAGAAGAACTAAAGATGAAACAAACAACAATGAACAACACAATAAATGAAATGAAAAATACTCTAGATGGGATCAATAGCAGAATAAATGAGGCAGAAGAACAGATAAGTGATCTGGAAGATAAAATAGTGGAAATAACTACTTCAGAGCAGACTAAAGAAAAAAGAATGAAAAGAACTGAGGACAGTCTCAGAGACCTCTGGGACAACATTAAATGCACCAACATTCGAATTATAGGGGTCCCAGAAGAAGAAGAGAAAAAGGAAGGGACTGAGAAAATATATGAAGAGATTATAGTTGAAAACTTCCCTAATATGGGAAAGGAAATAGTTAATCAAGTCCAGGAAGCACAGAGAGTCCCATACAGGATAAATCCAAGGAGAAACACGCCAAGACACATATTAAGCAAACTGTCAAAAATTAAATACAAAGAAAACATATTAAAAGCAGCAAGGGAAAAACAACAAATAACACACAAGGGAATCCCCATAAGGTTAACAGCTGATCTCTCAGCAGAAACTCTGCGAGCCAGAAGGGACTGGCAGGACATATTTAAAGTGATGAAGGAGAAAAACCTGCAACCAAGATTATTCTACCCAGCAAGGATCTCATTCAGATTTGATGGAGAAATTAAAACCTTTACAGACAAGCAAAAGCTGAGAGAGTTCAGCACCACCAAACCATCTTTACAACAAATGCTAAAAGAACTTCTCTAGGCAAGAAACACAAGGGAAGGAAAAGACCTACAATAAAAAACCCAAAACAATTAAGAAAATGGGAATAGGAACATACATATCAATAAAACATACGCAGAACACTCTATGACATAAATCACAGCAAGATCCTTTTTGACCCACCTCCTAGAGAAATGGAAATAAAAACAAAAATAAACAAATGGGACCTAATGAAACTTCAAAGCTTTTGCACAGCAAAGGAAACCATAAACAAGACCAAAAGACAACACTCAGAATGGGAGAAAATGTTTGCAAATGAAGCAACTGACAAAGGATTAATCTCCAAAATTTACAAGCAGCTCATGCAGCTCAATAACAAAAAAACAAATAACCCAATCCAACAAAGGGCAGAAGAGCTAAATAGACATTTCTCCAAAGAAGATATACAGTTTGCCAACAAACACATGAAAGAATGCTCAACATCATTAATCATTAGAGAAATGCAAGTGAAAACTACAATGAGATATCATCTCAGACTGGTCAGAATGGCCATCACCAAAAAATCTAGAAACAATAAATGCTGGAGAGGGTGTGGAGAAAAGGGAACACTCTTGCACTGCTGGTGGGAATGTGAATTGGTACAGCCACTATGGAGAACAGTATGGAGGTTCCTTAAAAAACTACAAATAGAACTACCATATGACCCAGCAATCCCACTACTGGGCATATACCCTGAGAAAACCATAATTCGAAAAGAGTCATGTACCAAAATGTTCATTGAAGCTCTATTTACAATAGCCAGGAGACGGAAGCAACGTAAGTGTCTATCATCAGATGAATATATAAAGAAGATGTGGCACATATATACAATGGAATATTACTCAGCCATAAAAGGAAACGAAATTAAGTTATTTGTAGCGAGGTGGATGGACCTAGAGTCTGTCATACAGAGTGAAGTAAGTCAGAAAGAGAAAGACAAATACCATATGCTAACACATATATATGGAATCTAAGAAAAAAAAAATGTCATGAAGAACCTAGGGGTAAGACGGGAATAAAGACACAGACCTACTAGAGAATGGACTTGAGGATATGGGGAGGGGGAAGGGTAAGCTGTGACAATGGGAGAGAGTGGCATGGACATATATACACTACCAAACGTAAAATAGATAGCTAGTGGGAAGCAGCCGCATAGCACAGGGAGATCAGCTCGGTGCTTTGTGACCACCTAGAGGGGTGGGATAGGGAGGGTGGGAGGGAGGGAGACGCAAGAGGGAAGAGATATGGGAACATATGTATATGTATAACTGATTCACTTTGTTATAAAGCAGAAATTAACACACCATTGTAAAGCAATTATACTCCAATAAAGATGTAAAAAAAAAAATAATAATTTAAGGTAGACCCTAATAAAGATGCAGGTAGCACCCTCTAGAACCATACTGTATAATAGATTTTTCTGAAATGAGAGAAATGTCCTATATCTGTACCGACAATATCTTAACCATTAGCCATATGAGATGATTATCCACTTGAAATGTGGCTAGTATGACTGAGGAACTAAAATATTTATTTTATTTAAATAGCCACCTGCAGCTAGCAGCTACCACATTGTTCTTAGAAGAGAAAATTTAAATAATAAAAAATTATATTTTTTTATTCAAATTAAAAGTAAAGAAAACATAACATAATACAGGTGGGCCAAAAAGATAACAAAGAATACAATGATATCTATAAACTCAACTGCATCAATATTACATTAAATGAATTTGGACTAAATACTCCAAATAAAAGGCAAACTACAGGCTGCTTACATCCAACTATATAGTACTTATAAAAAGAAAAACACACTTTAAATACAAGGACACAGAAAGTTTGAGAAGAGAAGGATAGGAAAACCTGTACCATGCTAATAATAATACTTGATAGATGATAGACACATAGATAGTGCAGTTCTATCAGTAGAAGTTAAATTAGATGTTAAGGTAAGACAGATTCCCACAGATAAAAAGGCATATTTCATAATGCGAAAGAGACCAATCAAGAGAAAGATATCACAATCCTAAATCCATGTGTATCCAAAAACATAGCTTCAAAAAATATAAGCAAAATTTGACAGAAATAAAGAAAATGCGCATCCCCAATCATATATGAAGATTTTAACACAGGTCTCTAGATAGCTGGCAGATAAATCATACAAAAATAGTAAAGATATAAAATATCTAGAATTAACAAACTTTACCTAATTAGCATATGTAAAATGTGCTAGAGTGATAGAATTAACATTTGTTTCAAATATTTATGGGCTATTTACCAAAACTGACCATAATCTGGGCCATAATGAAAACAAACTTTAAAATATTGAAATAATTCAGAATATGTTCTGACATAAGAAATAATTATCAAAGGCATATCAATGAGAAAAAGACAAACTAATAGGAAAAAAGCCACCAAAAAAATTGAACAGGAGCCAGTTCATTAAAAATATATCAAAATGTCTAATAACATATGAAAAAGTGCTCAAC
Source organism: Delphinapterus leucas (assembly GCF_059928025.1). Lineage (NCBI taxonomy): Eukaryota > Metazoa > Chordata > Mammalia > Artiodactyla > Monodontidae > Delphinapterus > Delphinapterus leucas. The sequence continues at coordinate 18,760,355 of NC_143146.1, read as the reverse complement.
ATCATTAGTCATCAGTGAAATTCAATTTAAAACCACAGTGAGAGGCTATTATAATTACACAGGAATGGCTAAAATGAAAAAACGAAAGACGGTATCAAGTGTTAGTAATGACATGGAACAAGTGTAACTTTCATATACTGTCGATGGAAATGTAAATTGGTACAACCAGTGTGGAAAACTGTTCATTACAGTAAGCTATATATATGCATCCTCTTATGACCCTGTAATTTCATGCCTAGTTATACAAAGAACAGAAATTTGCACAAATGCTCATCAAAACACATATGCTAGAAGGTTCACATTAGCACTATTCCTAGTAAATTCAAGCTGGAAAAAAAATCCATCCGCAGTAGAATGGATAAATAAATTGTGCTATATTCATGCTGTGGATTACTATAGGGCAATAAGAAATTAACAAATTAAAACTACATGCAATAGGAATAAATCTCAGACATAAAATGTTGAGTCAAAGAAGCCAGATACAAAAAAGGTCTACTGTGTGGTTCCATGTATATAAAGTTCAAGATCAAGCAAAACTACGTTATGTCAGTCTTGAAGGTATATTGACTGGAAGGGTGAATGAAGAGGCTTCAGGGATGCTGGTAATATTCCGTTTCTTGATCTGGGTTCTGGGGTTACTGATCTGTTCATTTTGTGGAAGTTCCTTGAGTTCTACATTTATTATTAGTCCTCTTTTTGTATGTATGTATGTTTCACTAAAATGTTTGCCCTGAGGTTTAAATATGGAGGTATTGATTGGGAAGGTTATCTTTACAGAAGTTGTCTACTCAGCCTTTGCTTTTATATCAAGCTAATCTTAAACTGAAATTGAAGATGTATATTTCATATAAAATTGAGATATATATTTCAGATTTATCATCTTCCAGAGATAGTTTCAGTTATATTCTAGGCACCCAAACTTTACCATTTTTATGGCTCCAAAAGTACACTCTCTTTCCTATTGGGAGTCCTGACATGAGGGGTGTGTCTCACATATGATCAGTTTCCAACAGTTGTTCTGCACTTTAAGTTCTCAGTTCTTGCTGTCTGTAAACTGGGATAGTTCATTGTTTCATATTTATGCTGAGGCTGACTGTCATGTTTCTGGTAATTTACTTTTTTTATCTCAGGAAATAAGTAAGTGATTCCCACATCTTACCTTCAGGTCTCTGAGGGCTGGGGCAGTGGTTAGTCACAGGAGAACCATGCCTCCAGTTCCCTAGGCTTTTGTTTTTATCTCAGCCCTTTTCTTCTCAAAGCCCATGAGCACTGATAACCTTCTGGGCTTGTGAGTATTAAAGCACAGCTTCATTCTATACCTAGTACTTCTACCACACTTGACATCCATCCTTACCTGTTTATTCTGGCCTACGCTACCAGATTCCTTTCTCATTCATGGTAACTCTCCAACAGGAACTCTTCATATCCATCCTTGCTTCCAGGTCCATCAGTCTATCAGTCTGTTTCTATATATCTGAGCCCTAATTATATATAGTGTTCAAGTTCTTTCTCAAGGGACTGGTTGGGTCCCTATGAATGAAGCAATGTTCCTGAACATTCTTAAGTTAAGAATGTCCCTAAATATTTTATGAATTAGGACACTTCTCTGCCAAATGTCAAAAAAAATATTACCTGTCTCTATCCACAGATATATCAAAGTCTCAACTCTGTACTTTCCAGGATACCGAAATAAGTGTCAAAAATCAATTTTGCAGGGCAGGCAAGAGATAAATCAATTCAGAGAGTTGTAAGAGCAGCGTCTTAAATTTCAGTCCAAGATTAGCCTGATGTAAAACAAAGGCTGAATAGACAACTTCTTCAAAGATACCTTCCCAATCAATACCCCCATATACAAACATCAGTTCAGTCAGGTGTGAGTGACAGCAGAAAAGGAAAGTTTGCTAAGGATACCCCCTTTGCTTGGTGTTTTTAAGCCTCTCCTTTTCTCACTTAGTTTTTTTTGTTTTGTTTTGTTTAATTTTCTCCTACTTGGGTAGATATAGTGATCAGCATGAGAGCTCTTTCAAAGGCCATCAATTTGAGTTGCTACCCATGATAAGAAAAAGAACTATTGAAAATCACTCACATTTGTCTGCTGAGGTCTTCTTTTCCTCTATGATTATGATCTCTATGATTATATTGTTCTTGTTCATCTAAAATTGTGAATTGGCTCCAGTGAATTGCATTTATTTATACATATCTTTATCTTCAGCTTCAGTTTTGGGAAAACACAGTTTGTTCACAGTAGGTTAAGTTTTGGGGTAACAGAAAGTCCCCAAATCTCGGTGGCCTAAAAAAGTTTTATTCCTCACTTAAGCAAATAGGTGGTGAGCCTGGCTGATGCTTAAGGGGAATCTGTTTTCTATGTAACGACCCAGGGTCTCCAGATCAATATTTGCTTCCATGACCACATGGCAAGGGTAGAAGCACTGAAGAGTCTCAAAATTAAAGGATTCATCCTGGAAGAAACATGGGTCACTTCTCCTCACATTCCATTAGGAACGTAAGTCAGTGGCCACACATCTGCCCTTAAGAGGGCAGAGAAGTGTCATCCCTCACTGCAGTCTTGTCCTAACTGAAGGCAAAAATGAACTATTTGTTAAATAAAAATATGTTGATTAACTAATGCTTTATACTGGTCAGCCAATCTAGACCAAATTTTAATTAATATAAAGGAGAAAGAAACGATCAACATGAAGAAAGCAAACACTAGATAAGGAAGGGAAAACAGTTCCTACTCTATTAGGGAATCAATTTTGCATAGCTTCATAGAACAATTCTGAGACCAATCTTAGCTCAATAGGAAAGACTGATTTAACAGGTAAATGACATCAGCCAAGAGCACAAGAATGAGAAGTATTGCTGTGTCATGGATTGACTTATTGCCCCAATTCCAGCCCTCTTTCTGCATCCATACTTTTGCATGACCTCAGGAAGGACAGAGTAGACTTTTCTATCCTTTGACTTGGGGTTGGCTCTGTAACTTGTTTCAGTCAATGGCATGTGGGTAGAAGTAAGCAATTTCTGAACCAAGACCTTAATGTCCTCCTGTGTTTCCACTTGCTCTCTGCCGTTTTCATGAGAAGAATATACCTCGGGCTTCCCTGATGGTGCAGTGGTTAAGAATCCGCCTGCCAACGCAAGGGACACAGGTTCGAGCCCTGGTCCGGGAAGATCCCACATGCTGTGGAGCAACTGAGCCCATGCGCCACAACTACTGAAGCCCACGTACCACAACTACTGAAGCCCGCACACCCTAGGGCCCGTGGTCTGCAACAAGAGAAGCCACCGCAATAAGAAGCCCACGCTCACCACAACTAGAGAAAGCCCAGGCGCAGCAATGAAGACCCAATGCAGCCAAAAATAAATAAATAAAAATAAAATAGATTTATTAAAAAAACAAACAAACATACCTCAAGTGGTGCTGTGGTCATATCAGAAGGATGAGAGATACATGATAGGAAACCATCCTGGTCGCCACAGCCTGAAGAAGAGCTGCCCCAGGCATCCCATAAATCTGCACAGAGAAGCAAAGTCACAAAGCTGAGCCCAGCCTACATCAGCTGAACTTCTGCCAACCTTCAGAGAGACAAGAACAGTTACAAACAACTGTTGTTTTAAGCCATGGAACTTCTGGGTAATTTGTTTTGCAGCAAGAACTAATCAATATATGGTACATGTGCCAGACACTGGCCATTCATAAAGTACAACGGATGAAAAAAAACAAAAAAAACAAATCCAGAATCTAGAAGACAAAAAGGATTGGAGATTGCCACACAAAGAAAAAGAAAAGCATTCTTGAGGATTAGGAAAGAAAAGTAAAAATGAATATATTTAATGTGACTTTTTTTTAATAATCAAGATACATTAACTAAGAGTGTATGTTCTGGTTTGTGACTATATTTACATGAAAAAGTTTCAAAGTTACAAAATTTGACATTTTTATATAAGATATGATTTTATTTAAAAATCAGGAAACAACGAAGTTGGAACAGACCCAATAATATACATGAGTGCCATTAATAATCAGCCTATAAAATTATAAACTTGAACATGATGTTTATTACAAAATCCTTTTGTATTAGAATTAAAGGGATGTCTGAATTTTAAAGGCAGTGACTTTTGGAAAAACAAGAGAAAGCATTAGTTCAAAGAGTAAAACCATGGAATTCAGTGACTTAAAAAAATATATAAAAATGTAAACAAATTTTTACAACATAAACTTCAGAATGACAGTTTTTCAAATGAGATCATGACATATTTAAGAAAGCTAATTTGAAATACCTTCTGAAATGGAGACTGATGTCAAGAGGGTAGCCAGGCCTTAGCTAATATATGCAAAGCAAATTTTGATTTGGCAGGATTATGAGTCCAACCCAAACTTTTTATATTTTCATAAATAGGAAAGGGTTAAAGTGAAAAAAGAGTAGTAAGAGGGTCAGGAGCATGTAGGAACAATAGCTGATGACCCGGTTAAAACGACCCCAAACCGTTTTGTTTTTTCATTGATATTACTAAGAGATTCAAACCCAAGGATTCTCAGGTTCGCTTGCATCAGAATCACTTAGGATGCTTTTTAAAATACAGGTGCCCAGGCCCCACCTCGGATTCCATTGGCGTGATGTTGGTATTTGTTAAAAGATCCCTAGGCCATTTAAATTGTAACCAAGGTTAATAATCATCACTACTTTGACCTATCCCAGGTATACATAAGTCAATTAATGATTAATTACAGTTGCCAACTCTCCAGTCCCAGGCTGTTCCCTGTCTGGTTGCATTCAACCTGATTGGGTCATGTGCTCTGATTACCTAAACTTGGAAGAACGGTCACGTTATTAAATATTTACACAGTAACACAGTGATACTTTTGTAAGCTGTGTCTCACAGTCGTCAAGGTGGATTACATAACAGATAAAGGCAACAGATTACCAGTTAACCCTAAAAAGAATCTGCTATATCTATAGAAATGACTATGTATGCAAAAAATACTAGTTCCCAGTTATATGAAGCAGAGTACATGTTTAGTTTCAACATTATGCTATGGAAGGGACTGAAAAACAGAAAACTCCAATGTCTTAGGTTCGACTTGTGTAAAATAGAAGACATTTAAAATATAGATTACATAATACTGAGCTATTTAACAAATGAACTACTTGACTGATGTCAAATTTACAGGTGATTTATAAAAGAGACACAGAAGAAATATTAGCTGAATATCGACTGAAGTCCAGGTGTAGGAGCTAGGTACGTGGAATACAATAGGGCACAGAGTAACTTAACAAAAACAAAGAAGAAATTAAAGAAGATGGGAAGGAGGAAGGGAGAGAGGAAGAGAGAAAGAGAGGGAAAATCAATATGGGGGAAAATCAAGCAAAATAAATACAATGGAACAATTTCAAGCTTACAACTTGCCAATCTTAATACTTGATTGAAGTGATTACAATACAAAACTCTTTTTGGAGTTATTTTCTGTAAATAAAATGATGTGCTTGCAACCGTAGAACATCTCTAATGCTCTTAGTTACGTGGAGCCTGCAAAACATCAGGTAAAAAAATAGGTGATAAGATCCTGAGCTGCTTTAGCAAGAAAAAAGCCTTTAACAGTAAGGACTGCGCTCACTGCCCGTGTTTCTCTTCCAAAAGGCAATTTGACTGTAACTCTCCCAGATTTGGAAGTTACTCATCCGACTCACGGGGAGACGGGGGGGGGGGGTGGGGGTGGGGGTGGGGGGGGTGGACGGGGAGGGGGGTGGACGGGGGAAATTTATCAGCCTCCTCCCACCGCGGCTGGGCAGAGGATAGAACAAAAGGGCAGTAGACAACATGAGCAAGAGTCAGCCAAGTTTCCTGCCCAGGCAAACAGAGAGGATAGGAGGAGAGGAAAGAAAATGGTAACAGAAGCTTTTTTTATGCCGGAAATGTAAGAGTGCCTTTGTTGTAAAACACAGGCGTTGATTTCCTGTTTCCATAACTTATGACTGGTGAGTTATTTTTACATTTATCTTAATGAGGTTACACCCTGCTCTGAGATTTCATAAGCCATTGCCCTGCGCATGAAACAAACAAAATATTCTTCTCTCTGATTCAGTTTCTTTGTTGACCTTGGGATAGCTGAACGAGAGAATGGTCTGGATTACACATTAACCTCTGTGTCTAAAAGTGTGTGGGGAGAAGGGGCACTCAGGCTTTGTTAACGCTGAGGAATTCTTTACCTGTGAGACTCAAAAGTCAGTGTTATTTCCAGACTTTTATTTGTACCATGAAAAGTTACAAAGGACCAGAAAGTGTTTCCTAAATCATGGAGGAAAAGTTCTCAAAGAAAAAAGTGTAAATATATATTTGGCCTTGAACGATGCATCTCAAATCAATTCTGACAAAAATCTTGTGCGGGTGAATAAAAATTAATGGAACATGATTCATTGTGGGCATCAAACATTCAAATTAGTAAAGAGCATAGCCAAGGAGACGTACTTATTTTATTCTTCAGTTATTACCTGCATGCTGCAGTGGACAGAGGAATTTGGAATGTGTCCTTTATTGCTGCCACGCTGCTTCGGGCTCTGGCTTGGGAATTAAGGATCCATGCCTCTACATAATGATATATGATTAGCACTGTGAAAGTAATTGACTCTTTGTTCTAGACAATCCCTTGCAGTGTCAGCAAGAAGCTGGAACAAACTGTGTCATTTAACAGCGTTATGCTGCAAGTGAGAAAAACCTCTGATCCCTGCACAATTAACTTCTTAATAATTTTTAAGTTCTCAAGATTAAATGAGAGAATTAATATAATAGACCACGCAAATGTGCATTAGAGAAATAAAGCAGTGCAAAGGCACTAAGAAGGATGGGGAAATTTAAAGAAATTAACAATTGTTCTCAAATATAATAAGAGACAGGTGTCAGGCTGTTAAAAGGATGATTAATGTAACTGGGGCAGCTGAGAGTGGTAAATGCACAGCTGTTGCAAAGATTAGTTATGTAGTAACAGAGAATACTACTTGTTTTGCTGTGCACTCCACTAAACTAAATTATATTAAGAGCTTATAAAGTATCCTGGAAAGCGAAGTAATAATGATATTGACACCTGTTTTACATAGTAAACCCCTATAACTCAAATCAATGATACTGATGCTTATTTTACATAATAAAACGCTGCAACTCAAATCATTCGCTCTAACTTTGTGCCTTCAAAATCACAGCACACTAGCTTTATTATTTATGAAATTTCTCAATTTTCTTCATTAAATCTATGAAATATCTCAATAATCATTTTAAGACAATAATGCTTGCATTAGGTGGCATTAATTTCAAAATGATCAAATTTTGAAAGTAATATGTTCTCTTTGAAGTTCACTAGTTCCAAACTCTCTTTTATTCTGATAGTTTCGTTTTATCAAAATGTTGCTGTATTCACCGCAGAGTGATGAGTTGCATTTCAAGTAATTCTATAAAATCTGATGAGCGTTCCTCTTGGATAAGGACTGGACTATATTTAGTTCAGTCTCAGGGTCACACTGACCTTTAGGAAGCAAAGGAAAGAAGGAGACATTGCTTTGTAATTATTCTTAAACGAAATTTGTTTGTTTTCAATACCATCTAATTAAGCTAATTAATATCCTCTTGTACAACATAAAACAGAAAGAAAAAGAAGTATCAAAACAGTGACGTGGGGCTTCCCTGGTTTCGCGGTGGTTGAGAATCTGCCTGCCAACGCAGGGGACACGGGTTTGATCCATGGTCCGGGAAGATCCCACATGCTGCGGAGCAAATAAGTCTGTGTGCCACAACTACTGAGCCTGTGCTCTAGAGCCCGTAAACCACAAGTACTGTGCCCAAGTGCCGCAACTACTGAACCCGCGTGCCTATAGCCCGTGCTCCACAATGAGAGAAGCCACCGCAATGAGAAGCCCGTGCACTGCAACAGAGAGTAACCCCCGCTCGCGGCAACTAGAGAACGCCCACGCGCAGTAATGAAGACCCAACACAGCCAAAAATAAATAAATAAGATAAATAAATAAGTTTATTTTTTAAAAAAGTGACATGACTATATTTATGGCTGCCTATGGTATTTCTTTTTTTAAAAGAGTCTATGAATGAAAATGATTTCAGTTACTCATTCACAACTTTCTGGAGAGTGTACACTCCTTTGTGGCAGGGACCTGGGTTTATTCAGTAAGGTTTTTGTTCATAATGCTTTGTTTTGATAAATTATAAAATTTCTTTTTCACACCTAAGTCCTTACCCTCTCCTGTGATTTCCCTTCACATTGGCAAGTGGCTGCTAATTCTGCCTACTACGTGAATTGAAAATCAAAGTATCAGTATATTTGAGCCGATAAATTACTATGAGAATTGATCTCAAACACCATTCTTATGCAACTTTGGAAACTTTTCTATGTGTTTATATATGTTTGATGGCTAACTAAGCAATTAACAGTGTTAAACTGAGACACCAGACACAAGATTCTAGTCATTAATTTCTTGTTAGTGATCAGAAAAGTATTGTTTCTACCTGGATAGACTTAAAGAAAGCATTAATCTTTCTTATTAAAGTTAGTTTGATACTGCAGGATTCAAATGCTTAGAATTTAATTCTGTGGGCCTTTTCTGCCTTGTTTTTGTTTGTGTGTTTTGGTTTTTGCTGGAGTGAGGTGGCTATGCAATTAAGCTTCCACTAGTTTTTAATAACCACTGGTCCGTTGAATTTGGATCCAAGGTTTGATCAACATGAACACTTTCTGGCTGGTTCCCTTGCAGATTAATATTTGAATAATCAAAGAGACCAATGTGAAGTAATAATGAATTTTTATAGTGCTGAAGGCTCTCCTTATAAAGAAGGAAAAAGCAAAAGCATTATATTAACTGAGTAAAGGAAATGGGTTTGGTTTAACTTTTTCTAAACATCTCTTAAAGTTTGGTTGAACTTTTTCCATACTTTCAAGCAGCTCTCTCACTTGTAGACTCTAAAACCTTAGCGAAATTTTGCTTATAAGAGAGTGGGCGTAATAATTTAATGAAAAATTCTATTGGTGCTGCTGATACGGATGACTGTCAAGGGTGTGTCTTCAGGGTGACATCAGTGTTTTGAGGTGGTGAATCTAGTCACAGTATATTTAATAATATACTGTAGTCAGTTGGCTTTTCCATTATCTGTGCCATTCAAAGTATAAATCAAGCTTCTCTAAATCTTTTGTTTGTCATTTAAGTAACTGCCTGTTGAATGAATGAGCTGAAATTCTTAGGTAAGTTTATAGAAATATAAAAATGTATGTGAGTAACAAAAAAATATTATATTCAGTTTTAGAATTATGACAAATCCCAGAGCATAAACAAAAGCATGAAGCTGAGTCCTAGAAACTAGAAAATTTAGACTATGTAGTATGTCAGCAACAAAGAACATAGTGAGGCATTTTGAAATCCCTGTATTTCTTACCTTATTCGAATGTAGTAGTTGTTTGTTTACCTACCTTTCCTTCCTTGATCTCTGCCTCATGCCTATCTCCAAAAACGTGCCAATGGCATAAGAGTAGGCTTTTGTTTTTCTCATAGTTCTGTGGTCTGCAATGTCCAACCAATCGCCTTTCATTTAAAGGGTTCACAAATACGTTTACATGAATTGATCAGATGAACACCCATGGATTCAAAACTGGAGAATCAAAGTCCAAGATAATGCACAGAAACCAACAGGAAGAAGGTACTTAGAAAGAAGTAAGGAAAATAAATGAGAAACAGCAGAGGTTCTAAAAAATAAAAAGAAGCAAGCAGACAGGTTTCAGGATGGTTGCAGCAACTGGAGAATCAAGACAAAGTGAGAATCCATTTCATTCAATACCCAAATATTAGGTAAGTGCCAGGCTGCATGGCGAACACTGGTTGACAGCAATGAATAAGACAAACATCTTCTCTGACCTCCTGTAATTTGTTGCCTAGTGGAAAGCATAGTAAAGGAAATAAGCATTGTTCTTGGGTAGATATTAATGTGTGGACAAGGGGTAGGGTCAGCCAGGACTTCTGAGAATAAATGACATCTACTCAGACCTAAAAGGTGAGAAAAAAAGAACAACCATTCAAAAAGTGGAAAGAAATACATTCCAAACAGAGTGAACACATGCCAGCTTCCTGAGGGAGAGAAAACAGAAAGTCCAAGAAACCAGAAACAAAAGCCAGTGAGGCCAGAGGAGTAAGTGAGAGGGGGTTTGGCAGAAGATGAAGTTGGAGGAAGAGGCAGTGGCCAGATAATGCAGAGGCTTGAAAACCAAGGTAAACATTTTATTCCAAGTGCAATGAGAGAGTTTCACACCTATTCCAAGTACAGCAGAGGTCATGATCTAATTTAACTTAAAAGAAACAAAAACAAAAAAACCACTTTTCTGGTTGCCTTGTGAAGATTAGATTTTAAGGGAAACCAGAGTGGAAGTGGGAAAGCTAGTTAAAGGCCACAGAAGCATCTCTGATGCGTGATGATGGCAGCCTCAATTGGGGCAATCATGGTGATGACAGGGAAAAGTAGGGCTCTTTGATTGAATAGCATTTCCTGAAGGATTAGATGGTGGAGATGGGATTGAGGAAAGTAGGGAACCAGGACTGACCCTTAGAGGAAATGGGTGAACGTTAATGCATGTATTGGTTTGGTCTCTCCCTCCCCAAGAAAAGGGACGGAAGACCAAGGTTGGGTGGAAGTAGGTATGAGTAGCCCACGCTTAGTTATGTTCATGTGGAAATACTGATTAGTGGGCATGTCTGTATATGTGAGTTTGGAGATCAAAGGAGACATCTTGGCTGAGATATTAATTTTGAAATCATCAGCACAATATAGTATTTACGGAATGAAAATATATGAGATCATCCAGAGAGAGAAGAGAGAAAAGTAGAGAAGAGATCCAAGTACCACTGGCAATCAGAAATGTCATGAGAATCCCTTCAAGTTATTTTGTTTCTACCCTTGGCAGACCTCCTAGACCTTTCCAACTAGAGTCAGCTACATGGAACAGGGCTCAGTCTTCATAGGATCTCCCTGTGAAAGCAGGAGACTTATCACTAACTGACTGGGGGACATATGTTACTGGAAAATAATACCAGGTATTAATAATTTGAAGCTTCTGTTTTAGTGCCACCAGCACAAATTTTGATTAAGAAAAAACATGTTCTAAACCTAGTCTGCAACCTGGGCATGAGGAAACCTTTCTTCTATGTAAACATTCAAGTTATATGACAATCCTATAAAAGCCTTAAGATTCCTGGCTGCAATCAATTAAAATTACTAATGAAATGTTGATCTTTGTGCCCTAAGTCACATCCTCTATCTTTTCCAATCTCCAGTACATGTGGTTTTCCTTCCTTGATCAACATCCAATCTCAGGAATGGAACCAAAGTTAATTCTGACATAGGTAAAAATGACTGATGACTTTTTAAAATATTTCCTTTTCCTGAAAAATTTTCTTTTCAACAAAGATTTGGAAAATTATGGTGGCATTGAAAACATCTAATGGCAGAAATAAAGCCTTCAGTGGTGGAATTTCAGGTGAATGCATTCAGGAGAGATTAGGGAAGATAGAGGAGGGAGAAGGGGTTTTATGCTACTATTGGTAGCATTAACATATGCAGTGAAAGGCCCATTTAGGAAGCAGAGAATATAGATTTAGCTAAAAATGCATATCTTAGATATCATATCCCCTTTATCGATTACAAAGCATTGGTACCCTGACCCAGCTGAATTCTGTGTAAAAATTAAAGAGTCAAGCTTTTTCCCAACAAAAAATTTGTTTTCATAAAGAACTGAAAAGTATGTCTCTCATGGGGTAAAAATAATACTAACAATGGTTAAAGTTTGTTTTGTATTTATGTATTTACTTTTTAAAAAAATGCCTCCAGTGCCCTTCCTTTTAGGAGAAACAAAAGCAACACACACTAGAAAGTACTAGATTTAAAAGTAGAGCAGAGACCCTATTATTTGAAACACAGTTCAAGGCAACTCAGACAATAAAGCCATTGGCTGGGGTAAAATTTAACTGACCCTTTCAAGGTTGAAAGAGATCTTCAATCATAATGCTTCTCTGTCAGTAGAAGAAGAGCTCTGTATTGAACTGATTTAATAGTCAAACCTACTGAAATCCCTCTCACTGGGGAAACACAAGCTAAAACAAAAACAACAACAATAAAAACCTGCCACAATTGTGGTAAGTAGATTTGTTGAGCTGTATTTCTCTACTTCAAAGGATACCACAGGTGAGAGGATTTTTTTTTTTAAGTAAAACAAGTCCTATGGACAAAAGTTTTCTTTGGGAATAATATTATTCCTTACTCCTGTTAAGTTTACTCAGTCGTTGTAAACTCTTTTCAGCAGACTTTAGACTTCTCTTACATGATATTTAAATAAAAGCCTCTATGTTTTTGGACACAAAAGGATACTTATGGTTTGCTGTAATGCATTTACTATCAATGTCACTGACCTACCTTCAGGACTGAATCCATGAGGAAATGTTCCCCTGCAGTAAGTGAGTCACAGTAAATATGATGTTAGCTGTGCTTCTTGGGAAATGGAAGACATTTTCTCTGGAAGTTGATTTTCATCCTAGTGAAGTATCTTCCAGGGACTCTATTTTGTTTTTCAGCTCTTGACCACTTTAGCCACAATCACGGAAGATGCACAGAGCTATCAAGTTGGACAAGTTCAGATCAGTGGGTGGTTTGAAATGACAAGGTGAGACTGGTGTGCCTTCTTAGGTTTGAAATGAAGAACAACAAATATTATTACTGTACTTCTTCTGATTCTCTCTGGGAGCAAATTTGATTGGTGCGCAAATCCCTCACAAAGAAATATTAATAGGAGCCATAATTCTGACACCTCCTCGAATTGTGGGAAGTGAGTCAGAGGCCACACAACAAACCAGCACCATTATTAATTTCACACTTGAGTAGAACCACAGAGTTAAGCATTCATTGCATGTATTCAAACCACAGCAGACAACTGGATTCAATGGTAACCAAAAAGGAAAGTTGAATTTTTTTAAAAAAAAGATGAAACTACAGAATACAAGGCTTTCTATCACAAAAAGTCACTTTTACTAAAGTATGTACTTCCTGGATTTGATCATAATTTATATGTATGTAGTATGAACTATCAATGAGGCCAAAGCTTATACTATTTGAATGAATTAAAGTATAAAAGTAATTTTCCAGATAGTTCTATAAATGACAATTCCTCTTGCTTGGAATCTGAATTACGGTAAAAGTATTCTCCTCCCTTTCTTTTTCTGTCCCTAATTGTCAGAGTTATTTTTACAGTTTGCTGAATTCTTCACTTTGATAATACAGATCTCTTCCAATTACCAAATTTCTCAAATAATTTTGTGATCCTTAGGAAGGCTATATAAAACATTGAATATACAGTCCAGGAGATCACTATTAAAACAGTGGCCTGCATTATGAATATGCATAAGTACATTCATTGATTGAACTGTTAAATAGATAATATCAGTTTGGAGTGGTACTGATTTAGAAAAATATATAGTGAAAGGAAGAAAAGGAGAGATTACCCAGGAAAAAATTTGCTTGCCAAATGATGGAAAACTGATATGTTTTTCAAAGTAACATCAAAGTAATTTTAATGTTAAGAGTTTCACCTAACTTTTAGCTTTTATCAACATAAAAGCTAACAATTTGCACACACACACACACACACACACACACACATTCCTGCATTTATCTTTTATTCCTGCCTTTGTCTTAAGCCCTGCATCTGTTTCAAACTCATCAATAAGATCTTCTGGTGACGTGAATTTAGACTTGAGTAATGGACTCATGTTCACTTAGCATTTCACTTTCTTTGTACAAGGAAACATACATTCTAATCTAGCTCAGCATCCTCTTTCCTGAGCTAATACCTACAGCTGTGCCCCATCCATCAGATGAGTGGATGTTAACACAGATGTTAACAACCAAAAAACAACTATAGAGTGAAAACATTGGTTAAAAAAAAGTTGCATGTCCTTCAAAGCTAATTGTTACTGACTCGAGTATTTTTAAAGCTGATTTCAAGTGAAACTATTTTCCAAGCTATAATTGGAACCATGATAATTCAAATCCAAAGACTGATTTGCTGCAAGCAAAGGTTGAAAGCATTTGACTTAAAATTCTCAACTTTCTACTTCAACTTATGCGTACAAACATGGTCTCAGGGTATACAAGTTGTCCCCATGAGAAAATCACATTTTACTTGGAAAATGATTTCAAGACATTGAGCAATTAATAGGACAACTTTTGTAGCAGGCAAGGATAGCCACAAAGGAAAGTGTAACTGCTTGAAATGTAGATTAAAAACAAAATTCAGTGGACTGGTAGTTTCTGACATGACTTTTTTGAACAGATTTACTGGTGGGCCCAATGCCTCCTTGCCTGGTATTGTGAAAAGTTGACTAGCCTACACCAAGTCTCATCCCAGAAAAGCATTTTTAAGATTTATGGGTGTATTTTGAGATTTTATGATTGCCGTTTGATTTATGATGTATGTAGTGAATTTTCTAATAATATGCAGGGTGCAGGCACTCAAACGCAAAAAAACATATTACTTTCTAATCATTTTCCATCAAAATACAGAAAGATATGAAGGTGGGATTGAAATAATGCTACATTTAGACCGTTCCCTGACTTGCCTCTCCTCCTTTTCACACCCCGCATCCCCCTCTGCCCATGGCGGTATGTCGTAGCCCATCCTGAAGGCATATGATGCTTATGCTACAGCTGCTGCTGCAACATCTTTGATTTATGTGCCCACTGTGTTTATGTTCCATATATTTTCATGAGAAATCAATGATACTGTTTTGTTTTTTTTTTAAGGGACCCAGGAGACCAAGGGTTTGAGGGAGGTTATAGTCCGACTTGACAGTATTTATAATTAGAGAAGTTTAAAATTTTTACAAGGGCTCTTTATATTCTCATGTCGTAGGCATACTCTCTTCATAGAGAAGACATTATCCAAAAACAGAGGATTGAACAGACAGCACTGATGAATTCTCTTCAGCATACATCCGTTCCACTCTTTTGGTGGTAAAGTCATAGAACCACCACTGCGATCTTGTTTAAACTAACAGGAAGCCTCAAATGCTTTTCTGACAGTAGAAAGATCTTGGAAGACTTGGCCAAATAGTTAAAGCCATGAGAGATGTTCAAAATTTAATCATACATCATTATTATATTTGCAAAAGTTGTATGGCCCCAAACAGATAAAATGAATATGAAATGAATGTAGGATCTCCAAAATATTTAAGGTCTTTTTAACTTGCAAAGGAGGCATTTAAATATTAAGAGCCAAAGAAATGCAAAGACCAATCAATTAATATAGCATCATGGGTGGGAATTTCAGATTTCCATGAGTAGCCCTGGAAAACAGACCTCTGGGGCTATAGGGCTATGGCTCTAAATATGAGAGATTATAAATAGGGCTTATGATGTTCCATAAATGTCATGAAAAGGAGGCCAGTGAATGTTCTGTCAAATGCTTCTGGTCATTGTGCAATCATAACCAGCTAAGAAGGTATCCTCCAAATTGCTTAGGATAATAAAATTGTTTATTTAACAAATAAAACTCTTTAAACCCAGGGAGGTTTTAAAATTAAGCATAGGAAAGCCTAAGAGAATTAAGCATGTGGTGTTAATATCTTTGTGTTAAGCTATCTGGGCTTTTAGTTTCTATAATTTGTAGTGTTCCAGAGAATTTGTCCTATTAGAAGAATAGCCTTGTGATTTCAAGTTAATGTGTTGCTGAATAATTGATTTCAACTTGTGATTTAAAGTTGAAAGTGCAAGTGAAATACTAATGAAAAGTATTGGATATTTAATGGAACTTACAAATAACCATTTTAATAATTTTAATAAGTAAATGTACTACTTGAGCATTTGAATGTTGATCAAAAAATCAAATTACTTTAAAAGTATATTTGACTAGTTAAATGAAAATTTAGTTTAAAATATTTACTAGTCTTTAAGTTTTAAATAGTACCAATCATTAATTATAAATCTCTTTAAGGTATTATTAAATTCTTCTTGTTTTATAACTCTATAAATTGATTTACAACTTAACAAAGAACTAAATTTTAAACTTTGTGACTGTAACAAATTTAATACTAATTTTTAAACAAAAATCCCTTAATAATTATTTTGTGCACACACACACACACACACACACACACACACACACACACCCCTTAGAAGCATCTATAAAGTCACATTCATGACAAAGACTTTTGTGATAAAGAGAATTTGGATTTTTTTTCCCCTTAGAAGTACCTACTATGCCTGGACAACATAACAAAATGTAAACAAGAACTGTGAGGAATTAGCAGATTAATTCTAAAATAATAAATTGTGTAATAATTTCAACAAAAGAGGTGAACTAGCTACATTGTTTTTTTTTCTATTGAATTTAGTCAGATTTAAATGTATGGAGAGAAACATCTAAAGCTATTAATTATCTGGTTGGCTTACAACATTCTTAATCTCCATTTATAAATTTTGGAAATGATAAGTATAAATATAGTTGAAGCCATATTATTCACTGGGTTTGGAGAAGTAGTTTGTCAGTTAATGGCAAAAAAAGAAAAGGTTCAAGCAAGTAATCATTAGAAATAATTAAATTAAAATTTATTTTAACATAAAAACATATTTGTTTGCCTTTCTTTACATATGGATATTTGCTTTGATTAGAAATCAACAGATTAGTATTTTCCACATTCAGAAGTTCATTATCTAAAATTTCCAGTTTTATTTCTTTAAAGTGGTCCAACTTAAAGCAGCGGCTAGCAGTGTAATCAGATCCAGAAACTGTCAGCTGGTACTCCGTATCTCTGTCTTTCATAGCTCTTGATCATACCTAGAGAGCCTTTTTAGTGGCTCGCCTTTCTTGATTCTTTCCATAGCATTCAATATGGTTTTCATAGAAACAAAGATAGATCTTCTACTGTATCTAGATACATTGGCAGATATGTACATATGTCATGATATATAATGAAAGTGTATATTACAAAATTCTAATGAAATATAACCTTGTTTCAGTCCCCATGTCAACACCGTAAATGAGTAACTTGATCATTTGTCCAAATTGATTTCTGCCCATTTAAGTCCTTGACATGTGCAGCAAATCTGCAAAAACTGAAAGAAGGAAAGAAGGAAGGAGGAAAGAAAGGAAGGAAGGGAGGGAGGGAGTGAGGGAGGGAGGGAAGGAAGGAGGGAGGGAGGGAGGGAGGGACATCACATGAGATTAAGCTTCAATATTTTAACCTATGTTATTATGTTATAAGGGGTACAAGTACTGTACTTAAAGCCAGCTCTTACAGGCTTATAAGCATCAATTCTTTACTTTTCAGGAAGTTTGAAAGTCAGTCACTAAACATAGCCATTATCAAAAATTTAATCACATAAACTTAAAATTAAATAAATTACATCAAAATCAAAGACAGTAAATACTTAAAACTCATCACTTCTTAGTTGCTTTAACGTATTTTCCTATTATCTATATTCTTAAGGTTACTTACATTTGTTATATATTTGTGGTGGAAATATCCTATAATGGTATCCTACTAACATCTCTTCCCAAATCTTCTCAATGATGTCACATTGGTACTTTGAAATTGGCCACAGTGGAAGTATTTATACCATGGAAACCAGAAAGTACGGCAAAACAGGTTGTTGCTTTTTTGGGTGGGGGAGAAGATGGGTGTAGGGGTGCAGCAGTGAAACATTTACCAGCACACCATTGTATATAGGGTATAGTATATTACTAAAATATATACTATAAATATTTTTGTCATGTTCTTAAAGTACTGAAATTAATTTTAGGGCAATGAACCTTCAAAGGGTTCCTGTAGGTCATTTCTAAATGTGTTACCCCACTGTACTCAAGAAGAAAGAAGAGTGCTTTGGCAGCCTCAGTGAGAAATCAATAACACACCCTGCCTTCCGGTCCAGACTTGACCCATTAAATTTCATTCCATCAATTGTTAAAAATAACTGTCAGCATATATTTTCCATTGTTGGCTGGGAAGCCAAATGACTTCATGTTCTGTTTTATATATTTATACAACTTTTACAAATAGAATTGAAAAAATTCCCACCAGAATGGTCACAATATAAAATATAAGAAATAACAGTCTCCCCTCCTCGCAACCTCATACTCCTGTACCAGTCACTCTTCTTTCTTAGAAAGATAATTTACCTTCTCCAGATTTTACTGGACTCCAGACTTTTATTAGGCTACCTGAAATAATGTGTGGAGAATTGTGCCTACAAAATCTAAGTTGGTTTATATAAGAAAGAACAGAGCTACATTTAGGAGAAAGTAAGAGAACAAGTGACCTGGAAGAAAGTGTCATAATGAAGTAAGCTAGAGTTCTGAAAGACCCGAGGGAAAGAAATTTGAGAAATAACTGCCACTATGAGGGAAAGCAATATATAAAAGAGATTTTAAAAATTAATAGCAGTAATAAAAATTTATTGATTATTAATTATGTAACAGGCACCGTTCTAAGTGGCTTACATGTATGGCTTCAACTTGATCCTCACAACACCACCATAAAATAGTAACAGCATCTTAGCATCCTCCATTTTACACAAAAAAAACCCTGGAACATTGAAAATAAGTACCTTGCTAAAATCAGTTAAAAAGTGGCAGAATTGGAATTCACACTCAGTCTGGCTCTTAGCTAATTCACTTAGCCATTAGACTAGATAGATTTTACTTACAAAATATGCTTTACAGCAACATCAAAAATACTTACAGAAAATATCCACAAAGACTTTACTTTCTAATATTTTCGGAATTAAGATTTGTGTTTCTAAAAAAAATGTCATGAAGAACCTAGGGGTAAGACAGGAATAAAGACACAGACCTACTAGAGAATGGACTTGAGGATATGGGGAGGGGGAAGGGTAAGCTGTGACAAAGCGAGAGAGAGGCATGGACATATACACACTACCAAACGTTAGGTAGATAGCTAGTGGGAAGCAGCCGCATAGCACAGGGAGATCAGCTCCGTGCTTTGTGACCACCTAGAGGGGTGGGATAGGGAGGGTGGGAGGGAGGGAGACGCAAGAGGAAAGAGATATGGGAACATATGTATATGTATAACTGATTCACTTTGTTATAAAGCAGAAACTAACACACCACTGTAAAGCAATTATACTCCAATAAAGATGTAAAAAAAAAAAGATTTGTGTTTCTTTTAATCGTGTTAGCACACTTGAACTGGCCTCAATGGATACAGTTTTATTCAGACTAATACAAGTCAAGTTAAAAGAATCTGAAAACCAGTGTCCTAGTCACTGTGACATTCTAGGAAGATTAAATACAAAATGAATCGTGACATTTAATGTGTTTTGGCTAAAAGCTGAAAATCTGACACAATTTCTATTGCGTGTGCATTTTTTTGCAACCTGTAGATATACAATTTTGCACATCAAAAACTTTTACAGATAAATGGTCTCATACTCCTTTAGTAATGAGAATTTAAGAGAAAAATCATGTAGGCTGGATAGACTCAAGGAATATAAATTCAAAGTTTATTTTGCATTAGGTTAGGATTCATGAAAATAAAGCCTAACCTTTCTAGGCATATGCCATCATTGAGAAAAACATCCACCTAAGTTGCTTGTGGCCAAAAGTCCAGTCTTTGACCTGTACTGAAAGGTTTATGTGCTGCAAATGCTGGAAGTTAATGAAGTGGATACTCCATTTAAGCATTAGCAGCAGAGTACGAGGAAAAGGCCAAAGGGAAAGATCAACCTGGGCTCAGAAAAAAAGCAGAGTGGAAGTATAATCTGAGATTGGAACCTTTGCCTTTTGCACAGTCATCCCTCTACCCCCAAGTCCTTTTAGCCTTTTTCTGTAAAGGAGAATAGTGTTTCATCAAATCTGAGATGTTATCAATTTTAAGATGCACCTGTGGTTCATGTAGAGCTTTTTAATCAGCCAATTAAACTGACAATGCTTTCTTATAACTAGAATTTTTATTTTATACCTGTTGAAAGATATGCAAAATATTATATATGCATATAATGCTTTTCATATCTCACTATTTTGCACTCATAAAAAGAATAAAAAATGAAGTGGTAAAGGAACTCCAAAACTTCTTCACCAGATCTTACCCTTTTGAATCACTTCCCACAAAGAGTCATAGAGAGCTCTGTTTTCTCATAAAATATCACCCTCTATGCCAACCAGAAAACTAGTGATACTTTTAAACTATGTCCCAATATTGTCATTGGGGTCTTCTTGGAAGTTTCTGACATCCTGCAAGTTTTGATACTTGTGCTATATTGATCTTAACTGATACTGACAATGGAAGGTTTCAGGTAACATTTAAGACCTTCTTCTATAGACTGAATGTTTGTGTCTGCCCAAAATTCATATATTGAAACCTAATCCCTAATGTGATGATATTTGGAGGTGGGGACTTTGGGAGGTGAGTAGTTCATGAGGGTGACACCCTCATAAATACAATTAGTGCCCTTAGAAAATAGGCCTCAGATAGCTCCCTTGCCTCTTCCACCATGTGAAGACACAGCGAGAAAGCAGCCATCTGTGAATCAGTAATATGGTTTTCACCAAGCACCAAATCTACCCTTGCCTTGATCGTGGACTTCCCAGCCTCCAAAACTCTGAGGAGTAAGTTTCTGTTGCTTATAAGCCACCCAGCCTACGGTATTTTTGTTTTAGCAGCCTGAGTGAACGAAGACACCATCTTATTAAGGTCCCTAGATAGTTTATGACTGAGACATTGAGGGTTTCAGTTTTCCCATCACGCTGTCAGAAACAACAGCCAAGGTCGAGCACACTCAAGCAATAACACATCAACCCTTCTACCTGATCACAGTCCATTTTAAGATTACATCGATTGTAAGATATTTGCCAATTTCAGAAAAGCTAAAATGTGGAAAATGTACAGTTAGAATTAATGACATTAAGTGTTCAAGCTGTTCTTTGTTAACTGTGCAAAACAATTT
This sequence comes from Delphinapterus leucas, assembly GCF_059928025.1. NCBI lineage: Eukaryota > Metazoa > Chordata > Mammalia > Artiodactyla > Monodontidae > Delphinapterus > Delphinapterus leucas. Next base: position 18,739,361 of record NC_143146.1, on the reverse strand, counting down.
AACAGTTTTGACATAATTCTATATTTACTAGAGTGAAACAACTGCTGATTAATTTAACCTGTCTGTATGACTTTTTCTTTCGTAAGAGTACTGACCTTCCTGCCCTCAAAATCCATTATTTTGGAGTCCCCTACATTGTTCTCCATGCTTGGATCTAAAGAGATTGTAATGTCAGCAAGGTTTGTTTTCCCAATTTCTCTTCCCCTGAGCAGAGTGTACTTTGTAAACCCCTTCTCTCACAAAAGGATTCAACATTTTTTAACACCAATTAGTAAAATACATAATTAAGTACTGTCCAATTTGAAGTTTAAGGGTACAAGCTGTATAATCCTTTCTCTAAGACCTTGAGACAGATGTTTCAGAATTCTCAATTTTCTTTTAATGTTATAAAGATAATATCATACATATACCATATCCTATGTAATCCAATAAGATCTAGGGTGGCACCCTGTAATCAGATGTGTTAATATTTCTGCACTGAAATGTGTGAATTGTGATACTAAGAGGGATGAAGGCTATAAATGGCCTCACTTAAATCCAAGTTGGATTTTGCCACCAAATGAGATCACATCAGATGAGTTTTGCCACCAAGTGAGTTATGCAAATCTTTTAGTTTTTCAACCTAAATGGATCTTAGAATTGCAGATATGGAGCTGTGGACATATGTTAAGCATAAAGATTCAAGTTTTTGCATAAAGTCTTAGGCATGAGCTAGAAGGTGAATGATATTTTAAAAGGTTGAAGGAAAAGGCAGGTTTTCTCAGTTCCCAAGTCATCACATCACATTTGGAGAAATGGACAACATCCAACACTTGAGATTGGCCAGGTGGCTCTGAAAATTTTCCTCATGGCATCATCTTCTTCCTCCTTAAGTTTCCTCATCTCAGAAAATGGTATCACAAACTACCCAACTGCAAGCCAAAAACCTTAGCGTTGTTCTTGATTCCTTTCTCATTTCTCCTCATGTCAAGCAGTCTTACCAACTCTACTTCCAAAACATGCCCTTTTGGAGCATATATGTTATAGGGCCTATAACATCCACTCTCTCCATCTCCACAGCTACTACCTGAAGCCAAATCTCTTCATGTCTTCTCTGACAAAATAGCCGCTTAATCCATCTTCTATTTCTACTCTTAAATCCCCACATAGCTACTCTCCATACAGCAGGCAGAGCGATCTTTAAATTCCAAATCAGATATCTCGTTCACCTGCTTAAAAACCTCTAAACTCTTACCAAGACCAGCAAGGCTTTCCATGACCCAGATCCCATCCGCCACTCCCCCTTCACTTACTGTGCTTTTCTTACCTTCATCGGTTTCTTCCTGTTTTCAAATAAGCAAGTTTCCTTCTTCTTTAGAGTCTTCTGCATTTTCTGCTTCCTTGCAGACGCAGCTGGGAACACTGATTTCCCAGACCTGTGCCTCGCTGGCTCCTTCTTCCTTACTTATGACCTTAGATATTTATAAGAATATTAACCCTGTGTTATAGTGAAGAATATCCAGATTACTTATCAGGACAAAATCATTTTCATGTAATTCAATTAAAACTATAAGACGATATATTGCAATAAAATTGGGATAGGCAAGTCTCCTGAACAGACCAACAGGGTGACCAAGCTGAAGCTTCCAGCTGTCCCATGGGCTAGTTATGTGCCTATTTTAAGACTATCCTGCTACTTTAGCTAAATAGCATTTTCTTTGGCTTATTTTCTCATTTCTTTATTATGTTGCATAAAAGTGTAATTGCCTCAAAAATGACATTCACACACAAAATTTAGAATTTTAAATCAAAAAAGTTGTCTTAAGGTTTTATTTTCAGTTCTTCTTGTCAACACTTCTCATTAATGCTGACTATGTTTAGTGAAACTTCCTTTATGTGTGTAATGACCCTTTCAGCTATAACTATCCCTGTTAATATTAACAGCTAAAGTTTGAAGTATGATTATAAATGACTTTTTTTCACATGCCAAAAGTCTTTTATTTTTTGAAGTGTCAAATCCTTCTTTAATTGCTGGCTCCACACAATGGCTATAAACATCCTCAAAAGCAATTTTTAAAAAGCCATTTCAAAAAACATTATCTAAAGTAATTTTAAAATAAAGTGTTTTAAAATTATAAATACTCTAATACATTCTAAGTATAAAAAATTTAGGACTGCAAAATAGTTATTTTGAAACATTTGAGTGTCTTTTTTCAGATTTCTTTAAGGAATCTCATAATGGCAAAAAAAAAAAAAAAAGAGGTTAATTTCCTGAACGATACAAAAGAAAGAAATCTAAACAATCCATATGTAAGTCTCATGGCCACATATAAATGACTGCACCCATGGTCAAAATGTTACCAAACTGGTCAACCAGACCTAGGCTGGGGTCATAGCCAGGGCTGAGACCCTGGAGATTCCTCTTCTGATTAGATTTCTGCACCAAAACCAATAGCAAAACCAATGCTGAGACTGGAACAGCACAAGCTTTATTCAATGATCAAGGAACGGAGAAGTGCGAGCCTAGTTCACAAACTAACTTCTTAACCCAATTTGGGTGGAGACACCAAATATATAGGAGGGTCCAGGTAAAAAGGGAGGGAATTGGAAAGAGCAGAAGGAATATTCATGAGTTATCCAAGAACAGGGGTGTGGTTTGAACCCGGAACTGATGCAACTCTCCTTTTCCGCAATTGTCTGGGCTTTTCCGGTTGTTGTCATGGCAATCATCAGCTGGCGGGCATGTCATTTAGCTAATACATTACAAGGAGTGTATAATGAGGCTCAAGGTCTACTGGAAGTTAAATTCTCCACCATCTTGGGCCTAGTTGGTCCTAACCGGCTCTTGTTTTTTCTCTTTGCAGCTTCCTCCTGAAACTGAGATAAGAGTAATTGGTTTCTATTAGAGGGAGGGGCAGGGGTATGATTCTGGGGCAACAGCCTTGTTAACAATAACCACAGAGAAAAAAATTTTGTATTGGAAAATTCTATACATATGGTGCCATCATGTGCTTTCCAACGTATATTACTTCAGTGATTTTTCAGTAACTTAATTTTCCTAGAAATCTGTTTCACTATTTCTCAATCTCCCTCAAGGCCACCACACATTGGAGGAAAACCTGTCTTTGCTAGAGGTGCAGTTTATAACTGACACGGAACAGGCAGGTCAGCCTGAGTGGGGCTTATATTGAGTCCTAGCTTATTGACTCAGAGAGAAGGGCTGGAATTTAACCAGCACCTCCCAAAACGAGACTATGTCTTTTACCAGCACATCAGCAAACAGGCTGATTGAGAAGCCTCGAATCCTAAAGTTCCTCTATAGGGAGGGTACTATTGACATTCCTTACTGCCTGTAATCCTCCCAATAACCCTGTCTTTTAGGTTCTGCTATGGTTCTCATGTTACATATAGAAGATACTGAGGCGCAGCCAGTGAGGCTTGGGCAAGGCTTTGACTAAAAGCCTCTTTGGTTGCAGGTTATTCTACTGCTTATACTTCCTTTCCAAACACTGGAGAACTGAAAGATTTATAGACAAGTAAAGAGGGCCAGGGCAATGATTCTCAGTTGGTTATTATTTGTATGTATAGAAAGAGAGAGAGAGAGAGAGAAAATATACCAGTGGTTTTGGTAGAAAATACCAAATTTTAAGAATATAAAAAATGTAAATATAAAGATTAAAAAACCAGAAGGATTAATGCTATGACTGCTTATTCAGAGAAGAGGATTTTTTTTTCTGGTAAGTTTTCATACATGAAATCCCTTCTCTATAAGCATTTAGATCAAGCTTCATTCACATTAAGAGAAATTAATTGCTTTCCATTTCAATTTATTTTCATTTAAAGCCAGCCAGTTTTTTCCCTAATATTACAGACTCATGCTTCACAGGAACTATTAACTAAAAAAAAAAAAAAAAGAAGTTTCAGTTCATGACAAGGAGGGAATGAAAGGCTTAAGAGCTTGAATCCGACCCTCAGATTGCCTGGATTCAACTCAACTGTACCTCAGTTTTCTCTCCTGTAAAACGGAAATTGTGAGGATTAAATGAGAAGATACCAAAAAAAGCACAAGATATCTGATAAACATTAAATTATAGCTCTTACATCTATTTTGATGTTATTTTACATGCAGAAGTGATCATTGGAATGTCTTAGATAATAAAATGGCTTCAATTGTCAACAATTCATACTTGAAATGCATAGATTATTGAATCAATTCTGTAGTGAATACAGGGCTGATTGCCAGTTTCCCTAAATTTTCAAATAATCAGATTCCCTTAAAGGTGAGTGATATTCCATAGGTACAAATGCCCCAGGCCTCCTGATCTTAAAACTACACTCCAAGCCACTCATGAATCACTTCATTTTGGCATTTGGAAAACTCAAGTCAGCATAACACAGCCTTACAATGTCCCTAATGTGACCCCATAAAAGATTTACTTGTAAACAGACAACAGAATCATGACAAGCATTTTCCTTTATCTGCATCAGGAAGCATGGCTATCTTGAAAGTCTGAGAAGATTAATAGGCTTTATAGCTCAAGTATTTTCCCTCCAAAATTCCTGGTTTCATGTGGGCTAGATTAAGGATGATACGGTTGAACAATTAATGCCCAGGATTCCAAGAGTAAAACTGTATTGCCCCAAGCAGCAGCCTCAAAGCACAGCTAGCAATTAGCCATTCAGAGCAAAGGGCTGTTTGTTTATTTATAACTCCTGGCTGTCCATTGCCTGCAGGGGCCCATATCTGCTGCCAGTGGGGCATATCAAGGAATGAGGATGTGGCGGATTCCATTCCTGGGACCTGTGGAATCCGGTGGAGCTTGGCATCGCTGCTGTTGCTCAGCTGGTCTTGCTTCATGTGCAGCTGGAACTCTGTCATGTAATGATGGAGACTTTCACTTACAGTTGAGGTATGCTGACATCTGCATGTGTTCATCGTGCTGCGTGATTCACGCAGACCTGAGCAAAGTTGGGTTTGTTCTTAGTTAAGTCAGTAATAAAGGAGCTACTTTAGGTGCCTATAGGAATTTCAGAGATCATAGGTATGGTGGTATAATATCTACACAATAGATATCTATAAAATATCTATATAATACCTATATAATATCGTATATACCAGAGCAGGGAAAAATTCAGCAGATAAAATTCATGTTGTTAACTGGTTGACCTTAAAATAGAGCGAGTATCTTGGAATATCCAGGTGAGTCCCATGTAATCACAAGATTCCTTGAAAGCTGAAGAGGGAGGCAGGAGAGGTGGTCAGAGTGATGTGAGGTGAAAAGGACTGGACACGTCTTCACTGGAGGGAGGGACCACCAGCCGAGGGCTGTAGGCAGGCTCTAGAAGCTGGGAAAGGATAGGCAGTGGATTCTCCCCTAAAGCCTCCAGAAGGAACACAGCCCTGCCAATTGACCCCTTCCTTGCAGCCCGTGAGACCCAGGTCAGACTTCTGCCCGGTAGAACTGATAAAGAATACCTGTGTGCTGTTTTAAGCCACTGTTTGTGCTAATTTGTAACAGCAGCAAAAGGAAACCAATACACTTTCTCTGTGGCCCCAGAGAACTCCCCGTTCTGCCTCTTTTTGTTTCCAGAGTACTCCTCTTTCCTGGTTCCACATCTCTTACTGTTCCTTCGCAATTTCTTGTTAGCTTCTCTTGAATATCTCTAAAAATTGGGTCTTCCCTAGGTTACACAGCTAGTTGTCTTTTCTTGCTCTACAGGAATCACAAATTTGCTGAACATGGCCCAGATTCAGCTTGCACCTATGTTTTCATTGGCCTACACGGTGTTTTTACACAAACCAAATTGAAATGCACTTAGGTAAGACATGTGTCCTCTGGTTTTCCATAATTCACCCAACTCCATACTGTATTACTTGGCCTACTTCCCTGGCTTACACTGTTTGCTTTGTCCTTTAAGGTTTTGAGTTGAAGATCCCTCTCCTAAAACATAAATGGGTAATGAGATGTTAAGATGTTATATTAAAAAGAATTCTTGGGACTTCCCTGGCGGCCCAGTGGTTAAGACCTCACCTTCCAATGCAGGGGGTGTGGGTTCGATCCCTGGCCAGGGAGCTAAGATGCCCCATACCTCGTGGCCACAAAAACAGAAAAACATAAAACAGAAGCAGTATTGTAACAAATTCAATAAAGACTTAAAAAAAAAAAAAAAAAAAAAGGTCCACATCAGGAGAAAAAAAAAAAGAATTCTTGAGTCAAACAGGTTTAGGAAATACCAAAATAGACAAAGGTAGGTTGTTATATGTCAGGAGTTGACAGCCTTGATTATGCTAGCTATCATATATCTATATAATATAGGATATAGCTGCATACAGCAGGGCTGCATATAGCATGTAGCATCTCCCCAACTTATGTCCCCATGGAACCTTAGCTAGGGGAGCATCTTACAGGTAGGGTGCTCCAAGTATACACACTGAGATGTGTTATTCAGTACACTCTTTTCATTAGTGCAGCCATCACCTGTATCTTAATGGTTTCCCGAAGCTATAAATATAATAAATCGGACACCTACAAAGCGCGCACATACTGCATGTCACACACTCTTCTAAGCACTTTCACGCATATAAGCTGATTCCCGACCCTGAACGATAATAAGCACTGTTCTTATCCCAGTTCTGCAGGTAAAGAAACTAAGACCTGGGGAACTTACCATGTACTCGATGCCACACAACTAGAAAGTTACAAAGCTGGAATTTGAACCCACCTTGTTCCCGAGTCTGTGCACTGAACCACCTACATCTAGCACTTACCCTCTCTTGAGCTGGAGGTGTGGGTCCAGTATAAGAAAGTACTGTGCACCAGAAGTAGCTGAAAATATAACAAGCCATTTCAGATAAGATTAAATTCATTGCCTCAGAAAGAGGCTGGAGGACTTCTTCAGTGGGAATTTTCTGGGAGGTGCTAGTGTTGAAGACATCTAATCTAACCATAAGATCTTTCTAAATATGAGATTCTAAAAGGGTAAGAGAATCTATGCTGACTGAAAAGGCAATATGAGCAAAGGTAAGGAATGTTGTCCAGAGCAGACCAGCCTGGCTGTTACGAAAAATTCACAGAGAATGGCTGCCGAGTAGCGCTTCAAAGATATACAGGAATCAGATTGCAGGAGGCTTTGAACGTCAGCAAAAGAGGGATTCGATCTCAGTCCTTTAACTGACGGGGAGTGCTGAAAAGTACTGCATGAGGAAAGTGATAAAGTTTTAAAAATATATATACATAGTGATATGAAGGAAATTAAGACAGTCGTCTTGATCTCCTGAGGGATGATTAGGGTCAGTCCTCTTTTGCAGCTTCTCTTCCTCCCTGCCCCACTAGGTGGCACCAGAACCCAAAATCAGGCCACTAGAAAAGGTTGTCTCTGTTCTTAGCCGTTCTTGGAGGATGACTTTGTATAAAGATATTTGATGCGATTTGAACATCTCAAAAAATGTTTTTATTGCCAATTCCTAACTTGTCTCTTCATTCACCCTGGGGTATTTTTCCAGTAGTTAACAATTTTCAGCTTAACTAACTGTAACGTTCTGAAGAAGAGCTTCTGGGGACCCTGCCAGGTTAGAGTACTGGTATAGACCAATTAAGTAATGCATCCGGCAGAAATTGCTAACAACCAGCTGGAAGCTGATACGGTGGAAATTATTCGACTCTTTATGCAATAAGGGGGAACTCTTTTAATTCACAAGGCAGGATTTTCAGGTGGCTTGTTGAATTACCTCCTAGACACTGAACTCTACTTAGAGTATGGAAGGGGGTGAAAGCCTGAGCTAACTAATTACCTAATTCTTCAGGAAAGAAATCTGAGAGCCCAGCACATTGTCCCTCCTTCCTTTCTGAATGCCTCTTCTAGGTACCAACTATTTTACGCAGAAGAGGGCTCCTCCTTTACGTGTTTCTTAATTGAAGCTTTTTTTCCCTCAGTGCCACAGTTCTGTTCTTATTCTGCCTTTTTAAAAGATGGGAGGGCTTTCAATTTGTTGGAAAGTTAGTGTGCTCACAAATTTACATAGAAAGCAATCATTTCTGGCCACATGTAAATATGTATGTAGTGACAAAATTACCCATAAATCAAGATTCCTATTTTAAACATCTAAGACCAGTTCACATGGTTCAAAGAATCAACAGGCAAATGGCATATTGCTCAAATCACAGGTAAGTGGGCACATGGAATTTTTCCCTAAATCCTTCAAACTGAAATTTGAGGAGGAAATGCAAAGTTAGTGTTCGTGTCACAAAGGAAGTATTGTTTAAAGATAAACAGGCTTTTGTCTAAATACCATGGTCTCAATTTTTCCCTGATTTTAAAGAAAAAGAAAAAAAATGTATGTACTCTACTTAATTTTGTTTATTTGAAATTTTTACACTTCCATTTTTCTAAACCTGACTTTTCTAAAATGGGCAGTAGAAGAGAGAGGCTAAACTAGATGATAGACTTATGGACTTGGATAAATAATTAATGGCCTGGAGTAATTAGCTGGAAGATGTTTAATCATTAATCTGTCTGAGTCATCACAAGCATTTGCGCCTACCCACAAAGTATTGCACTAATTATGTGTATATATATTTTGTCAAGATGGAAATAAATATATGATGAGAATCAGCACTTTGAAAAACTAAAATATGAAACAAGTCTGTTTGGTCTACTCTTTGTTAAAGACAAATGAAATTTCACTTTTCCTTATTTTACCTAATAAGAAAATAGTTGTAGAAATTCCACCTGCATTTCTAAGCAAGAAGTAAAACTTTTTGGTTAGGGAGGCAAAATAATTGGCTAATTTTGTCTTTCTTTAGGGACTTTTTCCAGGAAAAAAAAAAAAAAGCCAAACCCAAAACACCTCATTATTAAAGTATCTGGTGAACAATTAGGGTTCTTTCAGAGGACTTAACGGAAAAAAAATGTCCTTTAACATAATGCTGTTTTGCAATTTATGGCTGTGTTCTTCAATGTGGTGTTTTCCAATACAATTTTATTACAGGCTTTAAATTATACTTTCACAGGAAAGGTCTGCCTTTAAACTTTTAGGTCAGAATTGTTCAGATCTTTTCACACTGAATCAATCAGGTTTAAAGCTGGCAAAATCCTTGGCAGCCTTGTAAATCTTTCAAAAGATGTTATCCAATTACCCTTCGTGGGCCACAGTATTCTACAGCGTGACTACTTCCTTCTCTGTGTGGAATTAAGTGCTCGTGAGAGGTTAGAAACCAATGGAGTTGAAAAATAAGGTTTTGCATTTTTCTTCCCGTTTACACGGTATAGCTCCAGCTACTAATATATGAGATCGGCCACAGACATTCTGACCTAAACAGTGGCCCTGGTATTTACTTGTTTTAAATTAGCAAAAAAAAGAAAGAAAGAAAAAACACATTAAAATAGTACCAGAATGGTGCCCATTGCAAAAACTTTATTTGGGACCTGTATTCAGAATTTAGCCTAAAGATATACGTCAAATAGAAAGCATAAGAGATCACTATTGCTGTTAGCTTTTCAAGAAAAACAGATTTTTAGGTACACTCAATAAATACACATGGATTGGAAAAAATAACAAAAAAGATAAATGTACTTCTTTGGTTTGGGTTTTGATCTTCTAAAAAAATGTGCTTATTTTCCATTTATAAAGCACATATTAATCTTTGTTAGTTCTTCCTCCTCTAGGTTGCCAATATAGAATACTAATAAAAGGCTAAGGAGACATTCAATTTATATAAAAGCTTATTTCATGCCACTTGGTTTCAAGAGGAAAAACAATCATGGGCAGAATCATTTCGAAATAATTTTTCAAGGAAAAATGTGAACATGCCTATGGATTCCTTCACAGAAGCTAGAAAAGCTCTGTTCTCCTTTGTGATGTAAAAAACCTAGTGGAGGTTATGGGATTGTAGTTGCACCTTTGACCTCAAGGCCTCTGGAGTCATTCACTTGTCATGACCTTTGACCTTTGGCAAATCACAACCCTGACTCTCTGTTTCGCTTGATTTTTACTACCTATAACAAAAGGTCTTTCCCCCTCTGGAATGCATAAGAAGAAGTCATATAAATGTTTAAAAATAGTGTGTCAGCCAACAGTCTGGCCAAGAGAAGATAAGTATCAACAACAAAAACAAAAAAGTCACAAAGCACGAAGGAAAATGGCTAACATTTCAAGTGTCCTCCGGTGGAGCAGATTGATTTCAGGGACTACAGTGTGAGCAGTTGACCACATGTTCCCTCTCTTAAAATCTTTGTTTTCTTTGATTTAAAATGTGATGTAGCAAGCGGCGGGAAGGTTGGTGCTGTTATAAATTGTGCTTCTGATTCTTTGCAGGCGGGTCATTAAAACTTGCAGACATCACCCCCGCAGCTGTGTGTTCATCAACACTTCCTTTTAACCACTATCTAAATTGCTTCCATCTCCAAAGAAATGCAATTCCCCTTATCAGGATTGTGAGTGAAAGGTGAATATGTGTAAACACTGGGAGTAAAATGTAGAATTGGAACCAGCTCGAGTGCAGCTGAGGAACCAAGGCAGTTCATAGCTGTAAAAATGTATACAGGAGCCCTCTGGATTGAATAGTCAGTTACTGAATATATACAGTATTAAGTCCCAAATATTACTTAGTCTTTTTTTTTACAGTGATTTTAAAATTTTTATTATTTACTTATTACAGAAGGTCCTTATTGGTTATCTGTTTTAAATATAGCAGTGTGTACATGTCAATCCCAAACTTAGCCTTTAGGATATCAACTGTTAAGGATCTAATATACACTACTGATTGGTTAACTATCAAGTAATTCGAGTTTTCACTAGTTTTCCTTTCTAATACTCAAGTTTATTTCCTTGCTTATTTATTTTAAACGAATAGTGGGGAAGGGGCCGCTTGAAGATACAGATTAAAAAAGTGTCTAGAAGGCTCAATACAGCAAAGAGTGATGTATGCTTTTCCACCAGGATGAGAAGAAATGGAATCTCTTGAATTTTAATACTGTAGGATTTGTCTACTTAAGGAATACTCTTGTGGTTACTTATTTCCCAGCCCGCATGGAGATTTTTTTTTTGCATTAAAATAGAATATTTTAATATTTATTTTGGGGACGGTTTAATTTTTAGCTGTTTTCACTGGCTGTATAGTGGAAATCCACCAATTTCTTTTTTTTCCTGATAGTTTCTCATTCCCTAAGGATCAAAAGAAGTGCTTGCTACTTTGAAAATACAGTGAAAACTGGCACATTGATGAAGTTGGTTCTAGATAAGCAATGACCTGGTTCAATTATAATTTATAAGGAAAATTAAGGGTTTGCCAAGTACGCAAACAAGTCTAATTAAAATCTTTGCAACAAAGATTTTTCAGTATTTGTAATTCATTTTAAACACAGCTGAATACAAAATCTCTTTTAAAAATCTTAATACAAATCTGTTTATAGAAGTATATCTGCAATCTATAGTTTTTGTAATCTCTAGACAGAATTCATTAAAAGGTGTCCAACTTTTAAAATGTTATCCTTCCTAAGGTCAAGGTAAGGTAAAGTGAATGGGCAGCAAACTATGGAGTGGAAAGTATACTATGCTCTCTGAATGTGTTTCATACTATGTGACATCCTGTGCTATTCGAATGTACTTTTTCCTAATTTTCACTTCTATCACCACAATACCAAAAACTTCCTGCAGCAACCAGGATCTTTTCCCCTCAGATCTCAGCTAAGGGTCCTGTGGTTTCAAATTAGAAATCTCAGAATTTAGTCTTTGTTACCTTTCCACTGGAATATTTATGACTTCCTGTAGAGCTGGTCTTCAATAAAACTTAATTAACCATATGGAAATTTGAGGGAATTTGTTGAATTTCTTAACCGAACATGTTTTTGAGTCTGAAAGTTGAGTCAACAGAAAATAAATTGATCCCTTAATTTCACAGAAATCTGTGATACATCATTTGGATAACTAACTGATGGACATTATCCATGTTTTGTTTCCCCTACTTTGAGTCATTGAAATACTGCTGTCTCTCATTTTCTCCTTCTTCCTGAAAGACAGGGTCTAGAATTTTTATAGCTGTGATTTTTAAATAACAGTATTATGAAAGATAGTAAACAAACCAATTTTACTTAGGGTTTTACAAGGCTAATATTGACAGCAGTATTTCTCAAGACCCCCTACTATGGACTTCCTCTAGAGCAAGATGTTTTCGAAATGCAAAACATCGGTCTCACTGCTCTCACCTTCCACCACCTCTCCCGAACTGCACACGCGCAGCTCTGCTTAACACCTGTCAGTCACTATCCATCCAGATAGAGCAGGGTTTCTCAACATTGCTACTGCTGACAATATGGATGGGATAATTCCCTGTTGTGGGGATTGCCTTCTTTCATTTCAGAAGATAGAGACTGGTCTCTATTCCCCAGGTGCCAATATCACCCTCCCCAAGTGGTGACAACCGAAAATGTCTCCAGACATTGCCAAATGTCCTCAAATTTCCCCACGTTGTGAACCACTGAGATAGAGACAAAATCCTTAAAAAGTGTCTGCATGGTATTTTCGTACCTATCAAAACCTGTGTTATTCAGGGTTCTCCAGAGAAACAAAAGTGTAGTATAGATAGAAAGAGATTTATTATAAGGAATTGGCTCACGCAAATAGGGAGGCTGGCAAGTCCAGATCCACAGCATGGGCCAACAGGCTGGAGACCCAGAAGGACAGATGGCACAGATGAAGTGAAAGGTGTTCCACTGGAATATTCATCTCTCTCAGTGACCCCTTCCTAAGAAGGGATCCTCAGGCTTTAGGGACACAGACCTTCTCTCAGTTCCTTGAATATATGTCCCTTCCCATGGTGGGTCTTTGCACCTGATGTCCCCAGTCCTGGGACACTTTTTTCCCACCACACCCTCCATTTGGGCAATTAACTCCTTTCCACTCACCTTCACTTGCACTTCCTGATGACATTTTTTCTCCCCCTTCTTGGGTAGGTAACATCTCCCTAACTTTTCTTCCACAGCACTTATGCAACTTCTTCAGAGCACTTATCACTGCAAAGTCCTTGGGGCTTTTTTCATTTTTATCTTTCTCTGTATCTCCAGCACCTAGCATATAGTAGGTAGTTGTCCCTTGGTATCCACAGGGGACTGGTTCTAGGACCCCCGTGGATAACAGAATCCATGGATGCTCAAGTTCTTCATATAAAATGCCACGGTATTTGCATATAACCTATGCACATCCTCTTGTATACTTTAAATCATCTCTAGATTACTTACTTAAAATACCTCATACTATGTAAATGGTATGTAAGTATCTACTGGCACATGAGAAATCGAAGTTTTGCTTTTTGGAACTTCCTGGAAGTTTTTTTTGGAGAATATTTTCAATTCATGTGTGGTTGAATCCACAGATGTGGAACCCACAGATACAGAGGGCCGACTGTACTCATAAAATATTTGTTGGCTGCCTGAATAAATGAATTAACATTTACCCCAAATATTTTTCAGATGACTATTGGCTTACTGAGTGACTGTTGGTGAAATGACTGATAACCTAGGCCTCACTCCCACTGTTTGTTATTCCAACACTTTGAACACTGTAAAATGCATCGCTGTTTTTATACTGTAGCATAAAATGTGTCATGAGCATTTGCACACTACACATTTTGGAATTTAATGACTTAAGGAAAGGTAGGTATGCCCATGATCAGTTAATTGCCTCTGGGCTCCAAATTTACCCTTTGTTGCCTTGCTTTGTGATATTGGAGTTGGAACCCATGAAGATTTCTCCTTTGCCAGCCAGCAGTATATTAAACTTTGTCAGTAGAGGGTGTCAGAGCAGGGACAGTGCCAGAGAAAAGACTTCTCTTGACTTGGTTGCATCCTCTCATCTTGCTCCTAGGATGCAGCTGCTACAGGTGTGTGTTCGGGAGGTCCAGTGGCACAGCCCTCCAGCAAGTCTTGCCAGGACCCCAGTGGAAGGCTTTCTGAATTCAATCCCTTTGCAGGTTTCCCTTCTCACCAGCCCCTGCCAGCTGGCTGTGACCAGTTTTGTCCTGGAGCTGTTCAGTGAACTTCTCTGCCATCCAGTGGGTCCAGCCACACTGTCAGCAATGAATTCTACATCTGTGTTGGAGAGGATGCCCCCTCTCACCCCAGTGGTCTTCCTTCATTGAGTACTGTCTCTCAGCACTAGGAGATTCTTTGGGTTCTCCTTTATGCCCTCTTAGAGGCTATGTACCTGCTACCAGTTAGTAATTCTTTGTATTAAATGTTCCCTTTTTAAATTACTGGTGTGGATTCTGTTTCCCTGGACTCTGTCTGGAACAGTGGGTCAATGAATAAAAAGCCTGAATACGTACACACAAGCGCACGTACATAGTTTTATCTCAAGAATATTGAAATATGCCTTCTAAGATGAAAAATTTGTAGCAAGCAGAGATTTTAAAGGACATACTGCAGCGATCAGTATCCAAGACACAGAATTTTACTGCTGGATGGAGCCCAAGAGTTCACCCAGGCCCTTGTTTTCCAGTTGAAGCATCTCTGTCACCAAGAGGTTAAGTGACTTCATTTACTACTGAGTGGAAGAGTGGCCTGATAGGAGGCAGTTCCTCCATGAAATGTCCCTGCCCCCCTTCTCCGCCCCGGGGAAGATGCTCTCCCAGACCTTCACCAGATGACTCACTGGCTTTTATACGAGGACCCATGAGAGGGGGAAATTTCTCTCAGGTCTAAGTACCAGAAATAATTATGCTTCTTCTGAACAACTGCTCCAGATTTAGCTCGTGGACAATGTGAATCATGTAAGTGCTTGTTTTCCACTTACTTTCCACAGAAAGCTTCTGGGCCATGCGATGGCTCCCTCCTGGCAAGGGGGCAGCACCTCATGAAACATACCTTCTGCATCCCAGGCCTCCTCCCGCTAATCTCAGCTGTTTTCTACCCTGCTTTCTCCTTTCCTTGATTGCCTCACATATTAATTCTCATTATCTTATTACACATCAGACACTTTAAAACATCAATTTAAGAATAGGCTACCTGGGGCTTCCCTGGTGGCGCGGTGGTTGAGAGTCTGCCTGCCGATGCAGGGGACACAGGCTCGTGCTCCAGTCCGGGAAGATCCCACATGCCGCGGAGCCGGCTGGGCCCGTGAGCCATGGCCGCTGAGCCTGCGCGTCTGGAGCCTGTGCTCCGCAACGGGAGAGGCCACAGCAGTGACAGACCCGCGTACTGAAAAAAAAAAAAAAAAAAATAGGCTAGCTAATCAACTACACTCAAATATAAAATAAAAACTAAAAAAAATAATAGGTTAACTATAAATAAAATATTCAAGTACAGATCTTCCATTATCCTTATTCTCACTTCAGCATTCTTTTCATTACGGTGTTTGCTGACAACAGAAAGGAGTTTAAATACTTACGTCCTCCCCAAAGTGGGTGCACCTTGAATGCCTAAAAGCAATTTGTTCAGACATTTCAAAATGTTCCCTGTCACTTGCTCACCTAATTAACGTGGTTCACAGATAGTGGGCCAGCATCCTTTTAACTCTCAGAATTTGATTTATTTCACAAAATATAAGATCAATTTTCCAAGTAATTCAATTGGCTTTTTGGGTTAATGCCCTTCATGGCTTCAAATGTATTCTTGTGCCTATTTCTATTACTCAAGGCTTTGATCTTCAAAACTAAAGTCTGCATTTCTCTTAGGGCTCTTCTGGGTTGAATAGCTCAACTGAATCAATGAGGAATGAACCCGTATCTGCAGACACCCTAAGTTTTTCAAGCGACTGAACTAAGGGAAATCAGAATAGACAAAGGAATTAGGAAAGACACGTTGCAAATACCATACCCTACCAGTTGATATTTATTAAAAGAGGCTAGTAGGTTTCCAAATATATACCCGTCTGGAAAGTGTGTTGGTTTTGAAATTATTCATAGAAAGTATGCTTGTGTTTTCCAGTGTTATCAATCACCTGAAAATTTCTGATGAGCGCTTTTAAGACATTTTAACCAAACAGTCTTTGCCTGAAGTTTGTAATCGTTTGCTTAAAGAAAGCCCGTACATTGTAAGTGGAAGTTCTCCTGGCATGGTGATGTAACATCGGGCACTGATATAAAAGGCAGTGGTATAGCAGGAACAGAGCTTTCTATATACTGTGCACAGACAGGGTCCCTGGGGGCCAAGGGAAACCATGTTGGAATTTGCTGCAGTTATATCTGCTCTTGCCCAGCATGGTCAGCCCACTTCTAATAAGATGGGGAATCCCTGAGTAATTAAATCAAGACTCTAGTCTCCCCACTAAAGACCCTTTCCTTGGCATTAATAGTGGTGTTGCCCCTGAAGCATGTATTACCTGAGCTTCCCCTTGACAACCATGCAGGTTCCTCCAAGACCATTTGCAGGATAATGTGAGTGAGTAAACATGAAGAAGCCTGGCTTGCACAGTACTTAGTAATATAAATATACCAATTCCTGTGGCTATTTTTGACTGTTGCCGAATTACAATGGGAATAAAGCAGCATGGAGAAAGCTATGGCTTAAGTGTGCTTAGTTTTGGGGTGAAGGTAGAGATAAGGGCTGGTGCGATTTAAAAATAAATGATTCTGTTGCCATGGTTTCCTTCCTTGCAAATTCTTTTCAACATGAATTTCTGTTGTTGTGTTTAATTTTAGATTCATGCAGATTTTCGACAAACAAGAATTCCTATACATCGGAGAAATGGTTTTTCAAAAGCTGCAGGAAGAGATGTTTGGCAGTCTGGCTTAAACATTTCTGAATAAGCTGCAGGATTCTGGCTTTAGACAACTACCAAAGGAAAGCAAATAAAGAGAATGAGAACTTAGAGAACGCATAAGACTACGTTTAACCTTATGATTAAAAATGAATTCACATTACTGCAAGCTTTAAGGGGAAAATGTTGTCTTGAAGATGGCCTCTCAATAGGGGGAAACACAGGGAGACAGATGTCCCTCCTAGGAAATAGCTCTCTTGACAACCAACCCATAAATGTTAATTTAGCTAAATATTCATTCATTAATATCAAAGGCTCTAATTGTGTTTTCAAAATCTGTCATATTACCTCAAATATAATTCAATTCTTGAATAGGGTTTCAGAATTACTTAAAATTTATACCTGCTCAAAAATAGCTCTGCTTCGGGCTTCCCTGATGGCGCAGTGGTTGAGAGTCCGCCTGCCGATGCAGGGGACACGGGTTTGTGCTCTGGTCCGGGATGATCCCACATGCTGCGGAGCGGCTGGGCCCGTGAGCCATGGCCGCTGCGCCTGCGCGTCCGGAGCCTGCGCATTCGGAGCCTGTGCTCCGCAACGGGAGAAGCCACAGCAGCGAGAGGCCCGCGTAATGCAAAAAAAAAAAAAAAAAAAAAGCTCTGCTTCAATTTTTTCAATTTAATAATAGATATTCCAAACTTGGAAAAACATAAACAAAAAGGAAGAGCTGAGTTTACCAAAGAAATTCTTTTTCCTCATGCTTTTATTACAGGATTGTTTAAATAGTAAAATCCTCTACCACAATTAAAATATGATTTGATTTTTAGGAGTACCTTTGTTTCTTTTTTTTTTTTTTGCGTTACGTGGGCCTCTCACTGCTGTGGCCTCTCCCGTTGCGGAGCACAGGCTCCGGACGCGCAGGCTCAGCGGCCATGGCTCACGGGACCAGCCGCTCCGCGGCATGTGGGATCTTCCCGGACTGGAGCACGAACCTGTGTCCCCTGCATCGGCAGGCGGACTCTCAACCACTGCGCCACCAGGGAAGCCCCAGGACTTGATTTTTAAAAAGAAGGAAAGGGTAAAATTACTTGGGCAGAAATGCATTATTATACAGTTGTTAGGTAAACAGTAGACACTGAAATGTTGGTAAATGCTAGTTTCAAAAGTATATTTAATAGTTAAAAGGTTCACAGTATTTTAAATGTTGCCTTTGCTGTTCAATTTCTTTTTCTAAGGATTTTGAGGTTAATCTCAATAATCCAGCAAAATGAGAAATCCAGAAGTTAGAATACATTAAGATAGTAAGGGATGAAATTCATTGTAACTGAAAGGAAATGAGTGAACAATATTTGTCTTTATAAACTTATTTTCTAATTCTGTTACTCTGATTTATTACAGTAATCAACTATTTTGTTAATTGTATATTTAGTGTTTAGTCATTCAAATTCTATTTTTGCTTTTTCTTTAAAAAAATACTCAGAGAATAAAAAGTAATTCTTACAGTATTTTAGTCCAATTAAAGTTGAAACAGAAGTTTGTGGTATTTCTCTTTTTTTCTGAAGTATAGTTGATTTACAATATTATACTAGTTTCAGGTGTACCCCACAGTGATTCAGTATTTTTGCAGATTATACTCCATTATAAGTTATTATAAGACAATGGCTATAATTTCCTGTGCTATACAGTATATCCTTGTTGCTTATTACTTTATACATAGTAGTTCGTATCAATCTCATACCCCTAATTTGTCCCTTCCCCCTTTCCCTCTCCCCTTTGGTAACTGTAAGTTTGTTTTCTAAATCTGTGAGTCTGTTTCTGTTTTGCATATACATTCATTTCTATTATTTTTTAGATTCCACATATAAATGATATCATACAGCATTTGTCTCTGTCTTATTTCATTAAGCATAACATTTTCTAGGTCCATCCACATTGCTTAAATGGCAGAATTTCATTCTTCTTATGGCTGAGTAATATTCCCTTGTGTATATATATATACACAACACATCTTCTTTATCTATTCATCTGTTGATGGGCACTTAAGTTGCTTCCATGTCTTGGTTATTGTAAATAATGCTGCTATGATCATCGGGGTATATGTATCTTTTCAAATTAGTGTTTGTGGTATTCCTCTTGATGTACCCTATATTTAAATTTACACATATGAATTTTAGAGCATTTTAGAAGGGGTGTGTGTGTATTTGGGAGAGAGGCAGGGGATTTGATGATTAAGATATTTCAACTAATAGTATAGACACAGCCCAAGTTGATGGAATGATCGTATCAGTCTCCACTTCTCTCTGTAGGTGAGAGGGTAGTGCCTCATGTTTTATAATATTTCTATAGTGTAACAATCAGACAAAAAGTATTGTGAAAATTCGGACATTTTGAAATTTCCATGCATAGTTCAGAGCTGCTCCTCAGAGCAGACTTTGTCAAGGATCTACTTTTTCTAAGGGGGTTGGGATAGCCAAGGACCTACTTCTTTGATTTTCTCTGAGCTTTGCTTATGGCTGACTTGGAAGAACAGCTGGCCAGGCTTTTCTTTTCTTTTTTTAACATCTTTATTGGAGTATAATTGCCTTTCAATGGTGTGTTAGTTTCTGCTTTATAACAAAGTGAATCAGTTATACATATACATATGTTCCCATCTCTCTTCCCTCTTGCGTCTCCCTCCCACCATACCTATCACACCCCTCTAGGTGGTCACAAAGCACCGAGCTGATCTCCCTGTGCTATGCGGCTGCTTCCCACTAGCTATCTGTTTTACGTTTGGTAGTGTATATATGTCCATGCCTCTCTCTCGCTTTGTCACAGCTTACCCTTCCCCCTCCCCATGTCCTCAAGTCCATTCTCTAGTAGGTCTGTGTCTTTATTCCCATCTTACCCCTAGGTTCTTCACAGGCTTTTCTTGATGGCAGTTTGCCTCTGCCCTGAAGCTAAAAGGGCTTTTGGACTATTGCACAACCCCAGAGTTTCTATAGCTAGTAGGTCATGTGGCTTTGCCAGAAACACTGAAGGTAAATAACTCGAGCTATTGCACTAGTGTAGACTGGTCTTCCCACCAAGAACAACTTGACAAGCTTGACAAAATACTTTTTAAGAATTTGCGTGAAGGTTTTGGAGAGCAATCGGGGCAGCCAGTCTTAAGGGGCCAAGATCCCAAGCGGAAGAGGCACTCATTGAGATTAGCCTCCATTTTATGTCAGTTTTCCCTTGAGCTCTCTGCCCTTCCCAAACATCACAGATATAAAGGCTGACAAATTGATGAGAATGTGGGTGTGAAGGCGCAGAAAAGATAAGCAGAGTTTTCTACAGTCTCACAGGGCTGCGGGGAGAAAAACTGGAGTCCAGGAACTGAGGGGCCAAGATCGTGGAGAGAAAGCAAACACAGAGAAGAGAACCAAAAAATCTGAGATCAGATGTATAGAGAAACTAGGTGACAGAGGCAGATATAAGATAGATAATGGAATTATGGGGTACAGACTTTACAATAGGTCAAGAAAGTATTTGAAAAAATGAAGAATATCATTAATCCTATAGACTGAATGTTTACACCCTCCCAAAGTGCATATGTTGAAAGCTAATCCCTAGTATGATGATATAAGGAGATAGGACCTTTGGGAAGGGATTAGGTCATGAGGGTGGAGCCTGCATGAATGGGATTCATGCCCTTATAAAAAAGATGCCAGGGAGCTCCCTTGACCATTCCACTATGTGACGACACAGTGAGAAGATGGTCATCTATGAACTAGGAAGTGTGAACTTACCAGATACCAAATACGCCAGCACCTTGATCTCGGACTTCCCAGCCTCACGAACTGTAAGAAATAAATCACTGTTGCTTACAAGCAACCCAGTGTATAGTATTTTGTTATAGCAGCCTGAATAGACTAAGACTATAAGAAAATTGAAATCTATTCAAAGGAGGAATCAAACGAGCTCTCTAGAACTAAAAATTAGATAAAGTGAAATTAAGGATGCAACAGATAGGCATAATAATAGGTTAGACACAACTGAAGGAAGGAAAATGACCTGGAAAATGGATCCAAGGAAAAGATATCCAGATTGAAGTATAGAGAGAACAAAGCTAGAAAAGAGACTAGGAGAATATTGGACATGATGTCAAAATCTAGTATATGTGTGATTAGAGTCCCAAAGGGGAAAACAGGAGCAAAAGAGAGAGAATTAATATCTGAAGATATAATAGCCAAGAATTCTTTAAAATAAATTAAAAATATCAAGCCCCAGATTCAAAAGGCAATATGAACCTCAAGTATGATAAATACGAAGAAAAACACACCTAGGCAAACCACCAAAATGTGACCAAAAAAAAGAAAAAAAGAGAAGAGATAACCTTCAAAACATCTAGAGAAAAATTACAAGTTTTTATTTTCAAGGAGAAAAATGACCCTTACAATAACTCAATAGAAATAAATGAAGCCAGAAAACAATGCAATTACATCTTTTAAGTAAAAAGAAAAAAAACCTACCAGCTTAGAAATGTATAATCAGTAAAAATATTCTTCTAAAATGAAGACAAATAAAGACATTTTTAGACAAACTAAAATTATAACATTGTTGCCCACAGATTTTCATAAGAGAAGTATTACAAGTACTTTTTGAAGCAAAAGGAAAATTATAATAGAAGCACAGAAATGCAGGAAAGAATAAAAAACTATGAAATCTTAAGTATGTATGTCTAAATAAATAAATATAAACTGAAAATAATTATAATTTCACACTATGCGATAAAAAGTATTTATAGAATTAAAATGCATGACAACAATAATTCAAAAGGCAAGGCATGGCAATAAATGCTATTAAAGTGTTCTAAGATCCTCATATAGTCTAAGAAGTAATAAAGATTCCATTTATATTAGACTCTTACAGGTCAAGGATTGATGTTATGATTTCTAATATAATTAATGTGTAACTAAAAAGCTAAAGGAAGGAAAATGCAATTATAAAAATATTTTATGAAAGCTAAAGGATGCAAAAAAAAAAAACCCACAAAAAAGAGACCTAGAACAAGCAGAACAAATGGAAAACAGAGATAATAGATTTAACATCAAATGTATCAATGATTACATCACATATAAGTGGCCTAGTAAAAGTGTAAAGCAATTTCATGGCTTTGCAAAACTTTTTGACAACTTCTGACAAAATTACATGTACATCTATCCTATGACCCAGAAATATCAACCCTTTGTATTTCTCCCAAGAGAGGCGGAAATGTATACACATACAAATGCTTATAAGAACTTTATACATAATATGCAAAAAATGGAAACAAGTCAATTCTACGTTGACAGAAAAACAGTCATACAATGTTATACTACTCAGCAATAGAAAAGAATATGTTGCTGATACATGCTAAGCACGTCTCAGGTGTTTCACGTGGAGCAAAGGCAACCATATCCCGAAGCTTACATGCTGTATCATTCATTTATATGAACTGCATATTTAATTTCATTTATGGTATTAGAGCTGAGAACAACGATTGTCTATGAGAGTGGAATGGAGATTGCCCGTAATGTGGCCAACAGAACTTTCTGGGACTACGAGAAAGTTCTATATTTGACTGAGGTGTTGCTTACATGGGTGTATACATTTGTAGGAACTCATCATGTTATACATTTAAGATACATCTCACTGTATGCAAATTTCACTTCAATAAAAAATTGAAAGCAAACAACAAAAACCCATGCATAAAAATAAGTGGACTAAATACTCTAAATGTTTTTAAAAACTACCAGACTGGGTTTTTTGAAATCCAAATTAAATGCTGCTTAAAAGACACATTAACAAAGACACATGAAAAGACAAAGAAAGGCTGCAAGCAAAAGCACGAGAAAAAGATATTTCATGCAAACACAAATTCAAATAAAACTAGCATATATAAACTAATATCAGACAAAGTAGAGGAAAGAAAGTAAGGAAAGAAGCATTGCTAGACATAAAAAGAGATATTCTTTCACATTCCTCCACAAAAAAGATAAAACAACTCTAAATTTGTATGCACCTACTAATATATACCTGCAAAATATATAGTGCAAAAATTTCCAGAATATAAAGAGAGGTAGAAAGTTCATAGTGAGAGATTTTAAATACCTATCTCAGTAATGGAAAGAGAAATCAGACAAAAAAATCATTAAGGTTCTAAAAGATTTGAACAATTATTCTAACACTCTTGACCTAATTGACTTAATATATGACAAAGCACCAAGAACTGCAGAATGTACATTATTTTTCAAATAAACATTGAGTAGTTATCAAAACTGTATGCAGTTCTAGAAAGCAAGCTGTGACAAATTTCAAAGGAATTTAATCAGAGTATTTCTCCAGTATAATGAAATCAATAACAGTCAAATCACTGTAAAACCATCTTAGGTTCGGAAATTGAGTAATTCATAAAGAAAGAAAGAAAGAAAAAGAAAGGAAGAAAGAAAGAAGGAAAGAAAGAAAGAAAGAAAGAGAAAGAAAGAAAGAGAGGGAGAAGGAAAGGAGGGAGGGAGGGAGGAAGTGGAATTTTTAGATACCAATCATAAAAGTCCAAATTGGTACCATCGGTTTTGAAAACAGGTAGTATCAAATGAAACTGAAAAAAAATGCATGTCCATTGAAGCAGCAATTCCACTCCTAAGAATGTACTCAAGAGAAATGCATACATAAAAAACACATGTACAGAAATGTTTACGGCAACACTATTTGAAATAGTCCCAAATTGGTTGACATTCCCTTCAAAAGATCATCAAACCATTACAGTAGATAATGGTGCCATATTCGTAATATTCATTCAATATATCATCATGTGAAAATGAATGAACTGTAGATATATGCAACTTGGATAATTATCAGTTTTGAGTAAATAACACAGAAGTATGCATATTTTGTGACCCTGTGTATATAAAGTTCATCTCTATAAATTATGTTAATGGCTATCAGGATAGTAGTTACCTTTGGGGAAGAAAAGAATTGTTAAAGACTGTAAGAGGGCAAAAAGGGGGCTTTGGGATGCTAACAATGTTCTATCTTCTGACACGGAAACTGGGCTGTGACTAACTGGCGTGTTCATTTTGTGGAAATTCATGGAGCTTTACACTTAGGATTTATGGAGCTATCTATATGTATATATTATTTATACTAAAAAGTTAAAATGAAAATATGGGGAATTTCTTTTGAATATCTTCAGTAATGGCAAATGTTCACTTCTTTGAGGGTGTGAACTTTTTGAAAAAAATCAAAGGTAATTTTGAAGCTGTTGAGTAAAGTGGTGATTAAACCAAGGAAAGGTGTTCTGACCAGAAAGGAAGTGCAGCTGTAACATAATGAGATTCTTTATTGAAGCACAGAAAGTGGTCACAAAAATATCATTTCAAAAGGGGACTTCCAAGAATTTTAATGGTTAGAAAAAACTGATAGGAATAAGTGTACTGTTTGTATGAAATCATGCTATTTGATCATGAAGGCATGTATTTAACTGTGCTTCCATATATAGCTTCTCATTTGGGCCACTCCAAAAATCTGGTGAAGTAAGG
This sequence comes from Delphinapterus leucas, assembly GCF_059928025.1. Lineage (NCBI taxonomy): Eukaryota > Metazoa > Chordata > Mammalia > Artiodactyla > Monodontidae > Delphinapterus > Delphinapterus leucas. Next base: position 18,715,151 of record NC_143146.1, on the reverse strand, counting down.
CTTATAATCACTTTACGAAGGCAGGGGTTAATATCCCATTCCTTTAAATTTTGGAGGGGAAGAGAAAGATGAGGGGGAATTTCAGGAAGGTGGTCAAAAGGAACAAACCTTTGTTATAAGATATAAGATAAATAAGTACTAGGGATGTAATATGCAGCATAAGGACTATAGTTTACACTGCTGAATGTTGTATAGAAAAGTTGTTAAAAGAGTAGATCCTGAGTGCTCATCATGAGGAGAAAATTTGGTTTTTTTTCTTTTTGCACCTATATGAGATGATGGATGTTAATTAAACCTATTGTGGTAATCATTTTACAATATATGCAAATCGAACCATCATGCTATACACCTTAAACTTATACAGTGATGTATGTCAGCTATTTCTCAATGAAACTGGGGAAAAAATATTAGAATTACAGAGAGAGACAGACATGCAGACAGAGAGACAGAGAGAGAGAGACAGAGACAGGTAGGCTACCCAGGCAGTGAGTTACCCAAGATTACACACAGTGGGAAAGTGCTAGAGGCTGAATTTGTCCAGCATCTTCTGATTCCTGCCCATTTTCTAGTGCCACGCATTCTGGAGAGTAATAAGGATATCTGTATTTCTTTTTATCTTTGAGCTGTTTCCTCATCTACACTACTCTTTTGAGCCATATAGCATGTTAAGCTTCTGATCATGTATTAAACTAACACACCATTCATAGTATTTGTAAGGCAGCAATTTTAATGTTGTAAGATCGAGCAGTTTTATATCTCCGTTTATGCCATCCATGAATGATAAACTCAGTAAGAAAAATTTTTAAATCAATATTTTTCTTGAACCATGGACAGCAATACCTTTTAAAATCAAGCTTTTCTTTTGGGGTGAATTTATATGATTCCATTATTTTCTCGTGCAGAACTGGGCAGCTATTTAAATTCAAGTACAGAGTTCCTCTTTCAAGTTTGTTAACACATTCAGTAGTGTTTGGATGATATCTCAACCTACTTCGTTTTTTTTTTTTTTTTTTTTTTTTACTTTTCTCTCATGCAGTATTTCTTTCTTTTTTTTTTAAACATCTTTATTGGGGTATAATTGCTTTACAATGGTGTGTTAGTGTCTGCTTATAACAAAGTGAATCAGTTATACATATACATATGTTCCCATATCTCTTCCCTCTTGCATCTCCCTGCCTCCCACCCTCCCTATCCCACCCCTCCAGGTCAAGCTACTTCTGATGAATTACTCTGTCCTCAGGGAATTAACTTGGAGCATAGAGAGATAACTTACTTCCCCATATAATGCATTTTACACAGTAGATGACCAACAAATATTTGCAGGATGCATTAATGAATGGATGGATGATTAATGATACGTAGCACTTTAATTAGAAGAGAGGCTCAGATCATCCCACTATTTCAGGACCATACCTTGGACATGCTGTAATGTTCTCTGCCCTTTCTAACAACTTACGCAGTTGTGCTAGGCAATGCTGGAAATGCTTGTGATACCACACATTCACATATAGGTGGGTGATTCTCACTTTACTGTTAATTTGAGTTTTGTAGCTTTTTGGTGTTTTTATTTTTCACTGTGTAGAATCCACATGATCTATAGAAGACAATAGCTAAGAGGTATAACCGGAGCCAAATTAAGCCTTGGCTGATGTATTTCAGAAGATGATGTTATCTCGGATTTCTTGTGAGAGGTGGGGAAAGACAATGTTTTTTCTTTGTTCACCTTTCTTGACCTATGTTTACAGCTGTGAGTTTTAACAAATTAGTGGCCTATATACTTACATGCAGAGATCACATGGTGAAACAACTTTTACAAAATCAGAGACTTCTTATATTTCCAGCATTTCATTTTTCTCCAATTTCCGTGTATCAGTTCAAACAGGAAAGAGATGGCTAACTCAAAGGATTAAGAGAATATTGACAGAGCTATGGGAAAGTTTAAAATGGGGCTGTCCTACAAAATAAAACATGCACTGAACATACAACTCAGCAATTGTACTTTTGGGCATTTATCTCAGAGAAATAAAAACTTACGTTCATAGAAGCTGTATTCCTAGAGCGCGAAGAAAGGCAGAGAAAGGCCTGGGGGCCAGAGAGCAGGGGGCAAATAGAGAAAACTGCATGTCTCTGCTATAAGCAAATATTTTCTTCTAGTATTTCCCAGAGTGAGATTTTTCTTTTAAAAGTCGTATTTATTTTTCTGAAATTTCATTACATGTTTTTCAGTTGTCTATGTATGCTTCTGCCTAGTCGGCCCTATGATCAGTATCATTCTACAGGTTGTGAACCTGTGTCTATAATTTTTGTACAGTAAACAAACACCTTGTAAATTGGATACATTTCATTTCTTAAATTTTAATTAAGGGTATTTATTAAGCTCTCACAATAAGTAAGTCTTGCCGGAGAAACAATTAAAGGTGGGAAAAGGGGGGAGAGGGTTTCCCTGACCTCTAAGTTATTCATAACCCTATGCAGAAGATAGAAATATTTACCAAAACCCACCAGTACATGGAACAAACTGAAAGGGAGGGGAGGCTGTGTCTTTAATCAGGTGTAAAATTCCAAATTGAAATATTGACGTCCTTACGCGTAGAGCTTTAAATTTCCGCGGCAGTCGTGCGAGTGTTTGTGGTGGGGGGGTGAAGTGAGAGCTGTGATACTTCTGCATTTCATCCCAGGAACGTAGTTAGCGGAGACTTGAGATGCCTTTGCATTTCTGGGGCAGATTAGGCTTCCTTCCACTCTTCATAATTTTCCTGCAGAAACTCGAGATGGTTTTTTCCGCAGTCACCTTGTCCCTCTTCCCGTCTCATGTTGCAACTATCTGGACTTCATCAATCTTTCCGCCTTAATCCCTGACCAAATCTTCTCCTCTTTTCCTGCCACATCACAACATTTGAAGAGAAACAAACTTACGATTTGATCTTAGTTTTTTAACAAGATAGAAAAAATTATGCATATCATCTATTAATTTTGAAATGTAGGCCTGAATGAAATAAATATCCTCTAACCAGCTTTGCAGTATTTTCATCTGAGGAAATGTAAAAGGATCCGCATCTCCTCTAAAGTATTTATTTAGATTTTTTTTTCTTTAAAGCTGTGTTTTCTTGCATTTGATTGTCACCAGCAAATATAAGAAGTGATGAGTTTTCCTAACGGCTGGAACGAAACAAGATCTCTCATTAAGTAGCAAAGAATCCAACAGCCTTTGTTCTTTGTGTTCACTTTCCTTACACAATGACTTCTAATTTGCCCAACTGTTACCTTCAAAGTAAAAGGAAGAATCTGATTTATAATCAACACAATTTGCTCAGTTTTACAAAAATTGTTTGGTTTAAATAATTTGTACAGAATGAAGATGTCAAAAACACTTCAGATTTTACTTATCTTCTAAAACAGATTTGCTTTGAAATCCAATCTAACTAGTATATACATTTTGAGTCTATTAGTCTTTAATAAAAGATAGTGGATATTTTTATCAGACTGCCTCTGCAGAATAATACCACTACTCTGCATTTTAAAAAAAGCATCTTTATCTTGAAAAAGTTGGAATATCTTTCATCTCATTGTATCCTAATTCAGGGGCAGTAGAATCCATCTTGCAGATGAAGGATTGAGACAGAGACAAATGATTTGTTGTCCAAAGTGACATCTGCATAAGGGCTGGCCCTGCGTGAACTTAAGACCCTCACATCCAGCGCCACTTGCTCTGCTCGCAGTAGCCAACAGTGCAGGAGCAACGGGGACTGATGTAAAAGCTCCTATCTCCCTCTGCAATTCCAGCAGCAGTGGTCACTGCCCTTCTGAAGATGGCTGCTGCAGGCACACTTTAAAAGTAGAAACTCAGGAAGTAAGAGAAAGCGTTTGGGTTTGTTTTCTGGGGCAGGAGAACTCCTCTTAGCAGGATGCTAAACTGGTCACTCCTGGAAGTCACACTTTTCATTCCCAAAATGACAGCTTTCTAAAGGAAATAAATAACCCCTCCCATCCTGCATATTGCCAGGGAACTCCGTGGAAAAAGACGTGCGACCCAGGGCAGTGTGCTGCAGAGGCTGCATGCGCTGGGGCTGGGGGTGTGAAGGAGAGAAGGGCCAGGAAAGACAGAAAGGCAGATGGTAGGTGATGAGCAGCCAGGGCTGGATAAGAAAAGAGAGCAGTTGAAAGAAAATGGGGAACTTACCGAGATTGGCTACAAAGGCTAGAAAAGCCTCAAAGTGCTGCCCCTTGAAGATGGATTCACTGTATCAGGAGCCTATAAACCCTGTAAAACCAAAAGAAAGAACGGTCAGGAAGGGTAGGGCTGAGGCAAGACCTGTGGTTACTAACTCACAAATGACGAAGAATAGGAAGATTTAAGTCCACTACTAAACAGCATTCCTATAAACACTTCAACCAAAATGCTTAATCAATTCTTCGGTCAAAGTCCATGGTACTCAATTGTTCCCTTTTTGTGACAAATCCCAGAGAAGTAACCTCAATCTGTTACCCTTTGCGAAACTGCTGATTCTGGGTGGCCTCAGAAACAAAGCTGCAGCACACGCATTTTGAGGAAGGAAAGTAAAAATGTAACCTCAGGTCCAGTGTTTTGGGAACTGAACGACTTTGGTTGCCAGCTCCAGGCTCCTTTATCTCTTCCGTCTCAAATTAGGAAGAAAAACCTGTTCTCCCTGACTGCATTCCTTTTCAAAAATTTTCCTTTCTCATACCCAGATGGTGCCCTTTGAACTTAAAAGCTAAAGAACTTTGTTCCCCACTGTAAATCGTCCCCAAGGCCACGTTGCTTTTCCATTTAGCTGCCAAGCTGGGGAGAATTGGCAGTTATACTGGACAATTAGGACTTTGAAATATTATCCCAGCACATATGTAACAGGTTAGCACAGCGCCTGGACACAAAAGGGAGTGCCTTCCTTCCCTCTGGGCACTAACCTAGGCGGGTCTAGTTGCATTTCTACCACCGAGATAGGGGAAAGCTGGTGTCCTAAGAGGGGATAGATACAGAAGAAAAGAAAAATATGAAAGAATGTTGCTGGACTCTTATTTTAAAATTCAGTTTTAGATTGATAAGTCATTGAGCAAAGCCTGAAAAAAAATCAAAGGGAGAAAAAGACGACAGGAAATGAAAATATTAATGCTGAAACCCCTAAAAGCAATCACCTTTAACTCTAGCTGTAAAACAGTCCACACTCTAAAACTCAAGTCCAAAGTATTACAGACACTGACCAAAGACCTATCACTGAACTGTCTCTATTAATAATTAGGGATGACTTTAAGTTTTTCCCTAGCACTTTATTTAGTACAATCCAATCTAGGTGTATCTCCTAGAAAAAATAAGCAATAGCAGGGCTGTTATTTATATAATCTGTGAAAATAAGCATTATCCCACTCTTCTAGTCCCTGAATAAAACCAGACATATGGTGGGTATTAAAAAGCAAATGTAGTCTATCGCAACTTTGTAAATTTTTGTTTGATTCTTCATGGAACCTCTCACTTAAAGGGAATTTTCCTGCTTCAGTCTTCCTTTAAGAGATGAATTCTCTAAAACACTACCCACCGCTTTCAAAATCCTTAAATCCAGAGAAAAGTGGCTCTTAAAAGTATTCAGATTAACCTGGAAATAATACGGAAGTTTAGCCAGCTAAGAAGTATGTGGGCCTTTCTAGCTATTCCTCATGATTTCCTGACCAGAAGAGAAAATAACTTCTAGCTTCACCTTGAGCTAATAAGTCAAGAGAAATTTGAGCCAATGTTTAAAGAGGACATACATAATCCAGGCTGTTATACCGAAAAGAGAATTGTATTGGATTTGGTTGAGTTTTCAGAGTTTGATGGAAAGACTAGATCAGGGATCAGAAAGATGTGGGTATTAGTCTTAGATATGCAAACTTGAGCAGTACCTCTCTGATTCTCACTTTCCTCATCTACAAAATAGGATAAGAGAATCCATTGGGCCAATCTTTATTTTATGTGAGAATTTCATAACTATAATCAGATATACATTATCATTCACAGTTAGAGGGTATTCATTCAACAGACTCATTTTGAGAGTTCCACCTTCCAAAAGGATTTTATTCCATTTAAATGTTTATTATCATTGGGTGTAGCCAAAACCTCTGGTGTCTCTGGAAGTAATAAGAAGGGTTAAATCTCAGGTATCACAAAGCTTGCTTTATTCCTCTGACCTCTAAACCCTTAATTCTGGAAGTCCTGCCTATCCTCTCCATGCAGACAGCTTGATCTCACTTGGGGTAGGGAAAGAGATGCTTCTAAATTTAGTCTAAGTGGATTTAACATATGGCATCATACCTTCCCGGGTCAAGAGGTCCCTGTGTTTCTGGAAAACTGGAAGACAGATTTTGCTGGGTGGTAGAAATTGGAGAAGGAAGACCATTCAACTATTTGGAGAAAAACAGTGACTTGAGGATGTGGGGTTGCTTTAAACTAAATTTCTAAAAGAAGGCTATGCCCTAATGCTAAAAAGCCTTCTTGATTTAGGCCTTTGAGATATTTCCCTGATGGCATTTAAGACATATTAAATTATTTGGCATTTGGTCCATGTGTGAAATGGACTCAGCTCTAAGTGAGTTACTCAGCCTTGGACTTGGTAAATTATCTTTATTGGATTTGAGGATAAAAATAAATAGAAGCACAAGGAGGGTTAGAATTGAGGTTTTCTTTTCCAAAGCCAAAGGCTCAGAGTCAATAAAAAGTCAAAAGATAAAGGCATAAGAAAAAACAACAGCAACAGTGAAATTAAGACTTTTAAATTGGAAACAAGTTTTTTTTTGGAAACAATTTTTAATAAAACTGTGATTCAAACCTTATAAGTTTCTTATTAAAAAAGACCTGGCTTCAATTTCAGGTGAGCATGGGTGGCTTCAGATCAGCAATGACAGTAATGTGTATTTCGGTGAACTTCAAATACTCATGAGGGAAAAACAGGTATGACCTGCCATATTTCCTTATGGCTTAAGTAAGGCATCAGGATTCATGCTCTTATGTCTGTCTGGGATATCCACGATTACTAACATTCTTATAAGTGTTTTTTTCCCTCGTTGCACCAAAGGCATAAAAGGACTCCAAGAAAAGAGCAGCTTTCGAGACAGAGCTGAAATGGTGTAAAATCCAAAATGAAGGTGTATATTTGGTTCTGTGCAATAAAACGATGGCAGTAAGTGTCATTGTAAACTATGTGAACACTGCCATCTAATGCATTGCTAAAACTCAGCAAGTGCTTTGGAAAGTTTTGCTGGGAAGCAAGAGAAACAGAAAATAACCACCTAATTAAGATCACTACCGTCAGGATTTTACTTTACATTAAATGGAATACAGTATTTACATAAATCATGGCTCTTGTGCCTTACTTTTCAGCACACCAGCAGTACTTGTTTTCTGAATACCTCTATCTTTTCTCATCTTCCAAGAATAGATTTTTTTTTTTTTAATCTTACCAGTGCTGTGTAGCAAATAGTATTTAAATTAAGACCTTTTCTATCTGAGGGCTGCTTTGTAGCTTGGAGAAAACAGGTCATCAAAACATATCAATTGAAAAAATCCAAAGACCTAGAAAAGATCCACCAGTGTGTCTTTATTCAATGTGGGATGTGATTAAAACGTCAGATGTTGTGTTAGAAGCTATCAATCCTGTATCCACCATGGCCATTTTCATTGCTTCAAGACTATTTAGAAAAAAATTTTTTGAAACCCTGTTCACCATGGTTGAGCTAAAAGAAGCATATCACACACATGTACACACACCTACACACACAAACACACATACACACACACACACACACAATAAAACTATCATAACTTCCCCTAATCTTTACATAAGGAATATTTGGGGAAAAAATACTTAAAAGATATATCAACCACTTCTAATATTAGCACTTTGCGAAAGGGCTCTACTAAAACTTCAAATGAGCCTGGCACAATCATCTATATAAACTCTATAAGCAAGTAAGTTGAAATAATCCTGTATTCTTTGGTTTCACTGCCAGGAAATAGCTGAAGGTCATCTTGCTGCAACAATTCCCACCCTGAAGAAACAAAGGAGAGAGGGTGCAGTAAATCTGATAAGTTTGGGGGTAAACTGCAGCTGAGGTGAGTCCTTCATGGTAGCGAAAGATATGTGAGGGGCAAGACAGTTGTTTATACAGACAGTGGTAGAATGTTTAGAAAATGATTGCATTTGCGCTTCATTAATTCACTCAGTTTGCTGAGCTGAGACCAAAGAGTGATGGAGAGATCAATGAGATGATGTCTCCATGTTTTAAAATTTCCACCCCAGTAGGAGAAAGAAGATATCTTCATAAATACATAATATATGTACATATTATATGTATATATTTTTACATAAATATACGTGACATAATATGGCTCACAAATACATAGTATATTTGAAAAGAGTTTAGTAATTAGCAGAGTAGATGCCCAATAATTATATTTTTGAACGTGTGGATAACTATTTGGATAAATGAATAAATGGATTTATGAATTAGTGTCCTAAGAGAGGTTATGGGAGTTCAGAGAAAAGACAAATGATTTCTGTTAATTTTGGTAAGCTGGGGAGTGGAGACAAGTTACAGGAGTTTAAGAAAGAATATAAAATATAGTTGGGATTTGTGCAGCACATTGAATGATTGTTAATATAAACCCAGGTAGTGACAATAGTAAGTAAGGCCATTGGAGGCAAGAAAGAATAATAAAGGCTTGGAGACAGGAATTTATTCTGAATGAATGCATTTCTGTTTGCCTGATGATCTAAAGATGAGGTGGGGAATTTCTTCCCACCATATACAAAAATTAGCTCAAAAGAGATCAATGATCTAAATACAAGACTTAAAACCCCGAGAAGCAAACATGGAGGCAAATCTTCATGACACTAGATTTGACAATGAATTCTTAGCTATGACACCAAAAGTACAAACACCAAAGTTTAAAATAAATTGGACTTCAGCAGAAATTTAAAACTTCTGTGCATCAAAGGACATTATCAAGAAAGTGAAAGGGCAACCAACAGAATGGAAGAAAATACTTGTAATTCGTTTATCTGACAAGCATCTGGTAAATAGGATATACAAAGAACTCTTGAAACCCAAAAAAAACCAAAAGGATAAAAAACACAGTTAATGAAGGGCAAAGGACTTAAATTAAATAAACATCTGTCCAAAGCACACGAAGAGATGCTCGACATCGTTAACCATTAAAGAAAAGTAAATTGAAGCTGCAGTGAGGTACTGCTTCACACCCACTAACATGGCTATAATTTCTTTAAAAATACAAGTGTTGTCAAGGATGTGGAGAAACTGGCACCCTTATATGTTGCTGGTGGAAATGTTAAATGGTTCCTTCACTGTGGAAAATAGTTTGGCAGTTCCTCAAAAAGTTAAACATAAAATTTCCTTATGACCCAGAAATTCCACTCCTAGGTATCTATCCAAAAGATATGAAAGCAGGTACTCAAACAACTATATATACATGCATGTTCATAGCAGCACTCTTCACACTATCTAAATACAACCCAGAGGTCCATCCATGGGTGAAGAGATGAACAAATGCGGCATATCCATACTATGGAATACTATTTGGCCATGAAAAGGAAGGAAGTACTCATACATGCTAACAGTGATGAAACTCAAAAACATTATGCTGGACTTCCCTGGTGGCGCAGTGGTTGAGAATCTGCCTGCCAATGCAGGGGACACAGGTTCGAGCCCTGGTCTGGGAGGATCCCACATGCCGCGGAGCAACTAGCCCCGTGAGCCACAATTACTGAGCCTGCGCGTCTGGAGCCTGTGCTCTGCAACGAGAGGCCGCGACAGTGAGAGGTCGGTGCACCGCGATGAAGAGTGGCCCCCGCTTGTCGCAACTAGAGAAAGCCCTCGCACAGAAATGAAGAGCCAACACAGCCATAAATAAATAAAATTTAAAAATAAAAAAGGCAAAATTCCTTTAAAAAAAAACAAAAAAATTATGCTAAGTGCAAGAAGCTAGACACAAAAAGGTCACATATTACATAATTCCAAATATCTGAAATATCCAGAAAAGTCAAATCCATTTTCTGACAGGAAGCAGACTGATGGTTTCCAAGGGCTGGGGGGAGGGGAGAATGAGGAGTTCCTGCTCAATGGCTGTGCCGTTTCCTTTCAAAATGATGAAAATGTTTTGGGAGTAGAGAGAGAGAGATGGTGGTTGTACCACACTGTGAATGTACCAGATGCCACCGGACAAATACCTAATTTTATTTTGTATGAATTTCACCTAAATTTAAAAAAATTATTAAGGGAATAGGAGAGCAGGATACAGAATAAAAAGATAAGTTGAATAATTGTTATTTGCTGCCAATCAAATGCACATACAGGGAAGAATCACTCTTTGTAAATTCTCGGTTAGAAGAGCGACGTGATCATCTCCATGCTAGGGGACGTTTGAAGTAGCTGCAGTGTGTGGTAGAGATTGGACAAAGTGACAGGAAGCAAAACTACCTGCTTATAATTTTAAAAGTAGTTCTGCTGCAGGAAAGAAAGTGGGGCGCAAGAAGATGATCATGTCCCAGATCTCAGGTGAGTCTCTGAGACGGCTGCCAAGTATGGGCTCTTGGCTTCTCGCAGGAAAGAATTCAAGACTGAGCCACAGTAAAGTGAAAGAAGGTTTAATCAGGGAGATACACACTCCACAGACAGAGCGTGGGCCATCTCAGAAGGTGGGAGGCCCCAAAATATGGGGTGGTTATTTTTATAGGCTGGGTAATTTCATAGGCTAATGAGTGGGGGGATTATTCCAACTACTTTGGGGAAGGGGCGAGGATTTCCAGGAGTTGGGCCACCACCCACTTTTTGACCTTTTATGGTCGGCCTGGGAACTCTCATGGCACCTGTGGGTATGTCATTTCCATTCTAATGTATTATGAGTGTATAATGAGGGTCAAGGTCTCCTGGAAGAGGAATCTTCCACCGTCTTGGACCTAGTTGGTTCTAACCAGTTTATGCTGTTCATTTCCATGGAGTTTAATGACATTTTTTAAAATTGGAAAGTTGTTCCTTGGTCGTAAAAAGATTAACAAGACCTGCTGTATTAAGAAATTAAAGATTTCTTAATCTGGATAGAACTACCATCCAGAAATTTTACTGCTGGGTATTTATCTGAAGAAAATTTTACTGCTGCGAATTTATCTGAAGAAAATAGAAACACTAATGTGAAAAGATATATGCACCCCCATGTTCACTGCAGTATTATTTACAGTAACCAAAATATGGAAACTACCTAAGTGTCCATCTATGAATGAATAGATAAAGGGGTGGTACATACATACAAAGGAATATTACTCAGCCATGAAAAGAATGAAATCTTGACACTTGCAACAACACAGATGGACCTTGAGGGAATTATAAGTGAAATAAGTCAGAGAAATACAAATACTGTATGCTTCCACTTACATATGGAATCTAAAGAAGAAAAGAAACAAAACAAAAGCATAGATACAGAGAACAGAATGGTGGTTGCCAGGGGTTTGAGGAATGGGCAAGACAGGTGAAAGGGATCAAGAGGTACAAACTTCCAGTTATAAAATAAATATCATAAGGATGTTATATAGGGCATGGTGACTATAGTCAACCATTTTTTTTTTTTTTTTTTTTTTTTGCGGTACGCAGGCCTCTCACTGTTGTGGCCTCTCCCGTTGAGGAGCACAGGCTCCGGACGCGCAGGCTCAGCGGCCATGGCTCACGGGCCCAGCCGCTCTGCGGCATGTGGGATCTTCCCGGACCGGGGCACGAACCCGTGTCCCCTCCATCGGCAGGTGGACTCTCAACCACTGCGCCACCAGGGAAGCCCTATAGTCAATCATCTTGTACAGCAGACTTGAAAGTTGCCAAGAGAGAAATCCTAAAGGTTAACTTAGTACAGTGACAGATGGTAACTAGACTTATTGTGTTGATCATTTCACAATGTATACAAATTTCAAATCATTATGTTATACACCTGAAACCAATATAATGCTATATGTCAATTATACATGGATAAAAAATTTTTTTAAGAATTTGTGACCACAGTCATATAAATCATACATTTGGCATTATAAACATGAATATAAAGTAGCCTCTCCACCCATCATCTATAAGGAAATAATTTCCATTACACAAACATTCCCACTAAGAAATTTACATTCTAAATATGCTTAATTACATTTCTGTTAGATGTTCAAATATTCTTTTATATCTTCTGATTCTGACTAAGGCTCTTGGAGAAAAATACCTTGAACCTGCTCATCTCATTTAGATGGTGCTAAACAGAGTTAATGCCACTTGGTTGCACACTTAAGAGCTATATTTACTGAGGAGTGATAGACCTGCCACACTGCAGCATTGCAAAACACAGGGGGAAAACAGGAGAAGCTCCAGTTCTTTCTGCTTTTGTTCATCAAGCCGATCCTGCTTTTGCTATACCTGTTTTAATGTCTCCTTTTCTGCTTTCCTATTTGGTCAATTTCTTTCCCCAGCACGTTGGCTGTGTAGTAACAGTTACAACCTGAGTACTTCCAGGCCACCTTTATCCTCTTTCAGGATTCTCCTTCCTCTGGTCAATTTGGGGAAAGAGAAACTGGTTCATGTCAATTACTAAGTCACTTCCCCTCTGCACTATTTCATTATCCCATCTGAGGCCTCTACTCTCTTGGTTGGCAATCACCCCTACCCATTCACACCTCAGAAGGTCATTAAATCAAGGGGACATGTAGCATTCTTTATTGGAGGTTTGGAACAAAAATTCAATATTAGACATTCCCTCAACTATCTCCTGCGCTACAGAACATTTACCCTTGTGTGGTGGTGACCTCCTCCCATATTGCAAGTCCTGATCTGTCCCTCTCACTTCTCCTAGGAAGCTCCCACCATTCGATTTCTCTTCATTTTGCAGTCAATTTACCAATCTTCTATTCTGCTGTCTCCTTTCAAATCATATAGGCATTGGCTCCCAAGGTCAGACCTTTAAATATTTTCTTAAACAAAGTCTCCAGAGAGAAACTATGCCACTTCCTTAGAGGCAAGAACAGCTATGTTATTTGCAGTTTTAACCAGCCTATTTTTCCCTCCGTGTTACTTTATTTTACTCAAAAGCAGCTCATGTTGTCCTTTATGTCAGGGTCATAATAACCAAAGATAGTCCCTGAATACCCTCGAGTTTTAGAAGTGCTGTTACAAGAGAAAGAATTTCTAATGATCTAACTTGAGGTCACAGAAGATACAACAGCGATGAAAAAATTAAAATACTCATTTTCTGTTTCAATACAAACCAGTTCAGAGATTAAAAAAAAAAAAAAAAGGCAGCACTTCTCTTCTTCTATTTCCAAGTTGAAGCAGTGCAGAAACTTTCAGCTGACAATGACTACGTCATTAACTACACTAAATAAATGAAATAAGCGAACTCCTTGTAAAAGTACAAGGCGATCATGGTTATGATTAGGGTAAGCCAAGGTGCAGAATACCCAGAGAGAGAGCTGACGGAAGTATTAAAGACTCCATATGTGGCCCACCTGGCTGGGAAAGAAATCTGGAGAAGCAGTCAAATGAATAAATCAGGAAAGTAGATCAAAAGAAAGTTGGAAAGTGAGATAAATGTAAGTGAATTAGAAGAGAAGGAAAAAACTTTTCTATAATATGACCAAGATTTTGAGGGAGCTAAAGTGTAAGATAACAACAATTAAGGAAAATATGTGTGTGTATATATATATATATATAGAGAGAGAGAGAGAGAGAGAGAGTCTGTATATTTCCTGTATATAATCTGTCTGCTTATAAGTTGTTCTAAAGTGTAGCAGTCAGCATCAGTAGGGGTCCTTCGTGGCAAGCAACAGAAATCAATTCAAATTTAAGCAGACAAACAAAATACTGAAGGGTATCTAGTATCTCAAAGGCTTGCCTGAGGGAGGTGGAAGGCAGCTGGAGAATGAGTCTCACAAATGGACAGCACCCAAGGGAGAGGAGGTGGGCTCCGCGCTCCCACAGAACAGCCCGATTAGGGTGCTTTCTTATTAACAGTGCTCCCGGTGGGCACTCAAGCTAAGCCTCCTCGGATGCTTCCAAGACCGCTGTGGGAAATGTCTCACTGGGCACTTCTCCCCTGAAGATCTGAAAGTTCAAAGCCCCAGGCATGAACCTCTCCTTGCTGACTGGGCCTGTAGCACATGATCACTTCTAGGATGTGGGAGAGAGTGAACTGCCATGTCTCTCACCACGGCTCACAGACTGTAGGGGACTTCCTCAAAAACAGAAATCTCTTCCCTACCCTCCCACCAAACCAGACACATCGAATGCCCTCCATAAATACTGAATGTTTGACAGTGCTAGCAGTTTAACTTAGTTGGATTAATAAATGGAAATAGTTAGAATTCAGTTTTCCTGACTGATCTGTTCCTCACAAAAAAAGGAATGAGTAGGAAGCTGGAGTCCCCAGGCTGGGGATGGGGACAGTCATGTGTGGGGTGAAGGGCCAAGGCTCCGAAGTCTAGGGTTTACATCTCAGTTATAATATTTATTGTCTTTGAACTTGGGTAATTTTGTTACAGCTTCATATGTGTGATAGTTAAAATGGAAATGAAAAGGCTATTCATCTCTTCGAATTATTCTGAGGATGACATTTAAAAAAAGCATCCCACTTGCATACGGTTTGCTTAGAACAGGGGCAAGCGCTCGTAGAGCATCAGCCACGCTAACCACTCACACGGTGGGGCTCCATCGCCCTCTCACGGGACTCCCAACACACACAGCTACTCTGAACAAATTCTTGATTTTTTGATTCCTCTTCCTCCCAGAGCTGAGGAGAACCCTGATGTAAGCCATCTGCTTCCAGTGATCTTGACGGATTTCCTGAGTTGTTCTAGTCATCTCCCTTTGAGTCTCAATCTCCTGAGGCTGCTACCTTGTGAATAAAAGCATTCTTCAGTTCCATGTTGGGTTAAAAAACATAAGTATTCCAACAGCCCTTTCTAGTACTACTGTCCTGCTCATCTCTTGCTAACCACCTGGCCACCAATCTCTAGCTCCCTTGTGGCTGGATCCCAAGACCATGAAGATGAGCTCGAAAGTCAATGATTTGGCTTTGAATCAAGCTCTATCATTCTTAAGTTGTATGACCTTAGACAAGTTACTTAACCTCTCTTAACCTTAACAATGCCTCGTCTGCATTATTTGTATAATGAGGATGCTAATGAATCTGGCACATAAAAAATACCCTTGATTATTACCTCAATGAGTGTTCTTAATTATGAGTAGGCAAAGCTTCTGGTGGGATACAGTAATAGAAAAGGCTCTACAGCTGATTTTCTCATGAGGGGTTGCAATAAGAAGTTCCTAGAAGATGTACCAGTCAGAGTACCTGTAAGAAACTAATATTAAGATCCCTCCATTAGGGAACTTTATAAAATTATTGTAAAAGTGGAGGGGAGACAGCTTTTCTCCATTCACCTCAGCTCTGTGGATCACAATGGAAGATGCAACCACAGGTGCCAGGTAATAGGACTACATTCCAGTATTGGATCCCATCACAGGATCAGTCCCTCCCGGTTTCTGGGACTCGTTCTACCCAAAGGACAGGTGCCAACCTTGTGTGCACAATGGAATAATCTGCAGAGTTTTTCAAAAGCACCAATCTCCAGGCCACACCCCAAAGTCTAACGTTTAACTGGATGAAACGGGGGAAGAAATAAAATTTAAAATATAATTTTGTTTTAGAAAGGAAGGGGAAGAGGAAACGAGGGGGAAAGGAATGGCTGTCCTGGGAATTTACTGTTCGAGGCCATCCAGGCCATTTCTTTGCTTCCTAGAAGTTCCCTGAAATCTGTAAAGAAAAGATAAAACCCCTAGATAAGTTCCTGAACGTGCTATTGTTCATGTGCTCGAATAGCTCAAAACTTTCACCATCAAGAAACTCTTAACCAAAGTTTAATCTAAATCCCTCCTGTTAGAAGCTAAGTCCCATTATTCCAGTGTTTAGCTCAGAGGAAACAAGACCTGCTCACAGCATTCAGATTGTACACTCCTCCATCCTTGAAGTGTCACCTCACTTTACATAAGTGAGCTCTTTTTGTGCTTAATAAAATTGACTTGCCATTTCTACTGAACTGTAGTGTGAATCAGCTCTCAAGCAACGCAGGGCAGTACCTTCTTGTTTCCTAAGCCAGATTTTGCTGTGATAGCAAGCCGCCCGGGGTCCGAGGGCCATTATGGGGATGGGATGGCAGGACCCAGGGTCTGGCCTCCATGCAGACCAACCATTACACTGGCCTGTGGCCACAGGCACCTGGTAGTAGCCTGACTGCATTAAGCTTCTCTGTCAATCCTGGGAAATGAAAAATGAGTCTTTGGCAATCTTCAATCTGACTCAGTGTGTATTTAAGTCAAGGTATGAAATATAATAGCCACTGTTACTGAGCATCTAGTATATGCCAAAGATGTTGTGACAATTAAAGGAGAAAATTTATGGACAGAGCACACTGCCAGGAACAGAGTAATCTCAATAAATGGTGACTGGTAATGGCATTCTTACTAATCCCAAAAGTGGCCTTAAAAGGGCGACATGATTATTCTCACTTTATAAGGATGAAATCAAGGTTTAGATAGGTTCCATCACTTGCCCAAGGTTATACAGTTTGTAAATGGAAGAGCAGTCATTAAATACAGGACAACTTTTGAACAACAGAGGCTTGCCCAGGATGGAGAGGGTAGAACATTTTTGACTGTTCATGGAAGTTTCCCATGGTTGGGAAGGAGGTTGAGTAGAGATTGCAACGAATTACTTCCTTTTCTTTTGCACAGCATCACAAACCACCTAAAAATTAATCTTCCAGTAGACAACTGCTTCTTTGGTGTGTGTGTCTGTGTGTGCAAATCACACATGGCTATGCGTGTGTAGACAACGTGATTTATTGGCTTAGTGGTCATAGTAGAGAGAGACAGGTGATGGATTGCATTGTAGCAATAACACAAATCGATCACATTCAGAGATTAATCAATATCATTCACTTCAATTCTCTAAGTATTTATTATCAAGGGCATATTATGTGCTTGGTATGTGCACTACATTCCTTGGAGGATATGAAAGAAAAAGATGGCAGGGTCCCAGCACTCAGAAATCTTCATGTGGTTAAAACTCTCTGTGAAATAGGGAATCCAATTGTTCATTAAACTGCTAAATTAAACATAAAATTAAGTACTAAAATATATAATAGATACCTTCAGGATGAATTAAGGGAAAGGAAAGAGCTAGACCATTACCAAGGAAGGCTTCAGGAAGGAAGAGAGATGGGAGATGAGCACTGAGGATTTGAAGCCAAATAGAGAAAAGGGTGTGAATGTCTTTTCCTTTCATCCCAGGCCCGTTAAGAATCAGCCTGAGCAAAGCACTTAAGCCAGGAATTCATTTAATTATTCATTCATCTGACAAGTAAACCTAATACATGCCAGACTTCTAGTAAAAAGAGAAATCAGCATGATGTGTACAGGGAACAATGAAGAAGCTACTTGATGGAACAGACAGTTTGATAAGGGGTTGCAAAGACATAGAAATTGGGTGGAGTGCAATTCTGGACACCAAGAGAGACAGAAATAGGATGGCCCATGAGAAACTCCTCTAAACTCTTGAGGAGGAAAAAGAAAGATACAATGAAAGTGGTGTTAGAGAAAACCTCATTGAGGAGAAGGGCTCAGGTTCCTTGGTGCCAGGCTAAGACACATACATCTGCACACACTCCCTACGTTCATATGTATATACACAGAGAGAGGCTGAGAACTCTTTTGCCTACTTGATTTGGCCATGCTAAATCTTCGAGAAAAATACTATTTGAAAATGGCAATGGATACTCTTGAAGGCGAAAATGAGTCAGTAATCCTCAACTCTGGTTTTCAGTTGGAAATCAAATAGCCCTGGTCTAGCCCCTTCTGGGGAATGTTCTCTGATCCCACCATCCATAACGTAGGTTTGGTTTTCCATTACCAGTAAACAGAATATAAAGAAGTCTCCATCTGTACCCAGAAATCTATGTATTTAGTTAAAGAAGGGATTCTCCCCCCAAGAGACATAAGGCAATGGGGTGAGAAAGGAAAATCTTTTCAACGAAATTAAACAAATTCAGTTTCATGTGCTTCACAGCTACTAAAAAGGCACAGAGATCAAATCTTATTTTCCTGCTGTCAGACCTAGGGTCTAATTATTAAAAAAAAAAATCCATGACACCCAAGTTAATTAGTACAAAACTGCCTTAGGTGGCATTGGCTTCATTAAATGACAGATAAATATTTTAGAATGACCCTCTCAGTGGGGGAAGGGTGTGAAAATTGCCGAAGAATGGCCTTAATTTTAGAATACCGGGAAGAATTTCACACAGCGGCAAACATAATTTCACTCAAACTGTATGAAAACATTATATACTTAAACAGCTATAAATCTTTGCTTGAAAAAATAATAGTAAACACAGGACTTCTAGTGAATAAAAATGGAGTTTAAATCTATATCAAGTATTGGCTTGGCTGCTAACAGATTTGGTCTAAATGTCAGTGTACGACCTTCTCACTTAACTCGAGACCATGTGGGTTTGCTTTTCCTGATACAGGTTTAGCAAATATGGAAGCAACCATCTCAAACATCAGCCACTCAAGCAAAAGGATATGTATTACTCTTAACCCATCATGCCTATGGGTATACTAGGAGCTTCCATAGAGACAAAAGTGGCCTGAGACTTCACAAGGTATGATGCCCCTGAGATCACTCTGCCCTTTCCCGCTGCTGCACAGACATCAGTATAGACAGCAGCAGACAAGGGAAAGCAGCCAAGAACAGCAGCAGAAACGCCAGACAGACAAATCCATTGTAGCCAATCCAACATCTCCAACAATTTCACTAGTTTGGTTCAACAGTTTCTGGAGAAACGGAAGCTATCACTCCAAATGACTCCTGGCCAATTTTTACAGGTCATCTCAAGCTTCCTGTACCATTGCCCTTCCAACTGCTCACATAATAAGGGACCAGCAAAGTCAGCTATGGATTGGCAAAGCAAAGAGTTGGCTTTGGCTCTTTGTAACATTAATAGGAATTACGGGAAGCAAGGAGTTTAGATGTTCAGCCAATAGAGTGCTTTAGAGCAATACTGTACCCACTTGCTTTTTCTAGCGCTGACACATTGGCTGGTCCTGCATCTTGAAATACACAGCCATCCATCTCGTTTCAGAGGCAGAGAAGATGTACCAACCTAACTATGTGTGACGGGGGAATGCCCACATTGACTTAGGGTGCCTAATCTGATTTAATAGATTATTACTAAATCTACAAAGGAAAAGATGCACATCAACTGTTCGCGTTAAGTCACTGTACCTAGGTCACACACAGCACCATTTAGTAAGTTCTATGTGCCACTGTCCTCAATAAAAGTGGTTTCATTGTCCCAGGGAAAGGCATGTTTTGGGCCAAAGGGGAGACTCTCAGTTCCCCACACCCAGGAAGGCAGATGTACAAGAAGTAAATAACATTAGAAGCCATATAATACACAGCCCTAAGCTGGGCCTTATAAGGAATAATTTTTTAAAAATATCCCTAAGTTTTTAGGGTTCTTTTCTTATTGAGAAAAACAAAATATACACAAAATACAAATCAAATGCTACAGCAAGATCACCAGCTGACTTCATTTCTCAGGTCATGTTGCATTTACAAAATATAATTTATGCTATGAGGCAATATATCCACTCCTAAAAAAAAACCCACACTCAGCAAAATCATACATGAAAAATAACCACAGATTATGCAAAAAATGAGATTATGGGCAGACCACTCACTATCAATTCAATCCACAACAAGAATGCTAGCAAAAACAATAATGATTTTGAGAAAAATACTAGCTCTGATAAAAAGACATTGACATTCCTGATAAATAAAGAAATACTAAGTGAAAGTATTGGCGGAAGGGGATATAAGGAAGAGTTGAGGCTGCTGAGCTGTAAACAAGATCAAAACGGACAAATGTCGGGGAGGGTTGCAAAATAGGAACTTCCAAGACAAAGCCCGTGTCCTGTGGCCACGCTGAGTCAACAGGAAGAGCGTAGGGTAAGGAACATCACGCACAGACTCTATTCCTGTACACCAGCTGTGTTACTGTATTTGTGTTCAGCTGCTATCACTTGATGGTGTAAAACAGTAACCTGCTGAGGCAAATCACCCATGGACTGACCTACGTGATTGATGCATTACAATGATGTCTTTCTATCCACCCACCACATATAGGCTAGTTTTCAACACAGAAACAAAAGTTTTAGCAGAGCAGATCAAATGTCGTGTTTATTTTATTTTCTTACCCAAGCCTCCATTTAACTACCTATCAGTTTCTCCCATCGTTACTAATAGTGTTACCAATATCTGAACACCCCAAGCTTGAATTGCATTTTTTCACTCTGTCTTATTTTTAAATAGCAAGTTGCCGAATATTTCATTTACCATCAAAAAATACCCCACCAGATTTCAGGCCCCTCTCTCCTGTCAAAGTGTGGTTGAAGAAAAAATCAACAAGCCCGGTGGAGAGACAAGATACAGGAGAGGGGTAACTCTTGGCTTCTCTCACAAATGTGAAACCGGAGAGTGAGACCTGGACGTCATGACCAGGGTGGAAAGTGAGAGAGGAGCCACCAGGTTCTCTGCCAAGTACAAATCTTACCATATTATCTGGGAGCTAAGTGGGGAATGCTAGCCTCCATATAAGAAGAATCCAAGGCAAAGCCAAAGAACCAGGAAAACAAGAATGAGAAAAAGCAGAGCTGGAAAGGGAGATGCAGTCTGGCCAGGACTCATCCTTCATTTAAATGAATCAAGATTCATATATTGATACATCCTTTGTGTGGGAAGGTGGGATTCATTTCAGAAAGCTCAAATAGGATTAGGCACAGAAGCTTCTCTTCTTCCTGAGCTGTGACTGCAGGCTGGCCATCAAGATCTAATCTTTCTCTCCCCCTATGTGTTTAAACAGCTGTTCCGGGCATGTCCCCTCCCAATCAAGACTGTACATCCTAAATTTACTCACCGTTAGGTGTGGCCACATGACTACACTTTCAGCAAAGGAATATAAACAGAAGTGATGGATGCCTTTTCAGTCTCATAATGAAATAAGGCCGTGCCTTAAAACCCTGAGCTTATCTGTTCCACGCACTCTCTCCCCTTCTTTCTTGATGTAACTCAGACATTGCAGCAATCCAGTCTCTTGATTGCCATGCACCACATGAAATTGGCAGAAACCTGGGTACCAAATAACTTTGAGGAGTATAGTTGCCCTATCGACCTGCAAATATTACCTGTGAAAGAAATCATCTTCCATATTCTTTAAACCTCCATCCCTTGCAGTTTAGCTTATCTCAAATAATATACATTCTAAGACATTCTACAGTCTATCTAGTCATATTTTTCGGTTAGTTAATTATTTTTAAACTAATTTATTAATCAAAAGGCAACTTCGAATATTCACTATCTTGCCATTCCTGAGCAAACTAAAGGAAATCTCTTATGAACCTGTTGATAACTGTCCATGAGCGGTATTTTCCCAGTAATGTGGGAAAATGATATGGGATATTTTCTTGACACTGTTCCCTCCATCTGAATGACATTCTTGAACATCTTTAGCTGTTCCAAATTGTCATAATTATAATTTTTGGGTTGGGGAAGGCAATAAAGCAAACTCTTATATCATTTGGAAGAATAAATGAGCTAGAATACACAAGAAACTTTTTTAAATAAGGAGGTTCTTGCTCTTTGAAATATTAAAATCCTCTTTAAAAAAAAACTACAATAAGTTTTAAAAGGGAGGTACTGGCCAGAGAAGAGATAGATTGATATTTGAGACAGAATATATATATATATAAACATATATATATAGAGAGATACACTTAGGTATAATTACAGATAAAGGTGGTATCTCAAATCAAGAAAAAAGACAAGTTGTTAATAAAAATTGTGTTGGGTCTAACTCTCCATTTGAAAACTGCAGCAAAAATCAATCCCTACCTCATCTCTTAGAGCAAAATTACTTCCAGACCAACTAGAAGCTTAAATGAAAAATAAATATACAAATTTCACAGTGAATATTTATCTAATTTAACTAACAAATGAAAAAGAATTTTTGATAATGACAAACAGAACCTCCAGAAGGAAAAATTAATAATAGATTTGATTGTGCAAACATTTAAACCTTCAGTACTAAATTTTAATTCAAAGAAAAATGACAAATATATAAAATGTATACAAAAGAAATCAATGTCTTTAAAACACATAAAACTCTAAGCGTTACTATGAAAAAACATTCCCATAGAAAGTAAACAAAGGATTTGAATAATCAAGTCGTGGAATAGTAAATTAAAATTGAGAGTGAGCATATAAATATGTTCAGCTTCACTAGCAATTCAAAATTCCAAATCAAAATGAAAACGAGAGGCTATATTTCAACTATCAGATTGGTAGAGAAGCTCGTTCCACTAGCAGGAGAACTCGCAGATTGGAGAGTAGGTGTGAATTGAGGTTTATGAAATCTCTCCTCCCACTTGGATGACCTGTGCCTCGCCAGGGGCGTCTCTTCCAGACTGACAGGATCTCTCTCTCCTGTGTTCTGATCCTCAGGGGGTTCAGTAGATGTGCCTTTATTCACACCTATAGTTACCAGTCTCTTTTTCTGTTCATGTCTAGATTCCAGAAGATCCTTTCTGGTGTTCATACCTTTAAATATGATCACCTCCCTAAAAAGGCCAGCACTAAATAATGACTTCCTTTGGCTAAAACTAAATGACAACGTTATAAAGAGGGTTTCTTGGCTAATTAGGAAGAAGAAGGCTGGAGGAGTGGGGATGCAGGCGGGATGAAGTTCAGGCCCACATGAGAGCATCATTCTTTTTTTGTGTGTGTGGTACGCGGACCTCTCACTGTTGTGGCCTCTCCCGTGGCGGAGCACAGGCTCCGGACGCGCAGGCTCAGCGGCCATGGCTCATGGGCCTAGCCGCTCCGCGGCATGTGGGATCCTCCCGGACCGGGGCACGAATCCGTGTCCCCTGCATCGGCAGGCAGACTCTCAACCACTGCACCACCAGGGAAGCCCAAGAGCATCATTCTCAATGAGGTCACCTCTACTTGAATGTCCTTCCCTCTGCTTTATCCTCTCTCTGGATCATCTGCCTGCAAGACAAACCCTCCTTCTTTCCAGAGTATTTCCCCATGTGGGACTACATATGTCTCATTTCCCATTTTTCAGGATAAGCAAATCAATCAAACTGATCCCCGAACGAGGCAGTGAGTGTGCTTGGGGAAAAATGTCTTACTCTAAATGGGTGGTTCTAATGGTGGTATTTGCCAGTGCTGTGGCCTGGGTTTCAGCCTTAGCAGCAGATGAGAATCACCTAAGAATGAATCCAGAGCAGATTTTAAAACATATCAAAATGGCCCGGTGTCATGACAAACCAGTTAATTCAGAATATCTGGCACTGGGGCTGAGCCATATTTTTTGTTGTTTTGTTTGTGTTTTAAAGTTCCAAAGATGAATCTAATGCTAATATTCAGTGAGGACTGAGGATCATTCCCTACAACAGTGGTTCTCAAAGTGTGGTCTCCAGATCAGCAACAAGAACACCTGGGAACTTGTCAGAAATGCAGATTCTCAGGCTTCTGAGAATTCTGTGGGCCTCCAAACCTACAGAATCTGAAACTCCAAGAGTAGGACTGAAGACTCTGCTAGCAATACCTCCAGGCGATTCTGACATGCCCGCTCAAGTTTGAGAATTACTGCATTAGGACAGTCACTCCATGACATTTTGTGAGTCCCTCCTGTGTCCAAGCACTCAGTATATAAAGATGAAAGAACAGTTTAAAAAATCAAATTTGGTGTGATAAGTACCATTAGGAAAGATTAACCATGTACTATAAAACTCTAGAGGAAGAAACCATGGACAAGGTCATATCTGGCGGGTCATCACAGACCACAGGCTGGCGACTTTAAACCCAAATATTCTGTTTACTTTCCATCTTCTGATGAGAGACCTGCCAACCCAGTTACACAGAGTGAGCCCAAGACTGAGAGGAATAAATGGCAAGCTGCATTTCCTTATCTGCTGGACCCCACTGCAACTCCAGCCTTTCTCAGAAGTTGACCAGTCTAGGTTTGCTGAATTTAAAGGCTCTGACCCAGTATGCCCAGCACCCAAGTGAAGCCAGATTCCGACAGACACCACACACACACGCGCGCGCGCGCGCACACACACACACACACACACACACCCTCGGTGTGCGCCAGTTCCTTCTGGTCCAGGGGTCCCTCATCAGCTAAGCCCAGGTCCTCCCGTGCAACCCAGAAGGAAGGCAAGGAGCAAACGAGAAGCAAGAAAAAGCAGAAGGGCTGATCTGCTGGGGCTTTCCAGGAAGAAGCTTCCGGACGACGGCGCCACTTCCCCGGCCGCTTGCCCCGGCTCCTCCTACCGGGCGCACCTCTGTCTCCGCCGCCGGCCCGACGCGCGCTCCCAGTGCCCAGCGCGCGCCACGGGAACGCGGGGACCCGCCCTCGCCCGGGAGCGGACAGTCAGCGATCAGAGCTGGGCCTGGGGTTTGGTACTCCCGGCCTCCTGGGGGTGGGGTGGGGGACAGCGAGCCAGCCGCCGCCGGCCAGAGGCGGCCCCTCTCCACCTCTCCTGAGCGGCCAGGACGCGCTGCGCGGTGCGCAGGGAAGCAGGGCGGGGTTTCAGGGTTGCCGGTACCTCTCGGCCTCCTGGGGTCGCCTCCCTTTCTTGCCCCACCTGCTGCGCCCTTCTTCCGCGTCCTCCCCTTCGCTTGCTCCTTCTTTTCTGGACCCTTCTACGGCTCTCCTCCCACACAGTGGTTTTAAAGGTGGGAGGGAGCCGCTGCCGTACTGGACTCCTGACCTTGCACATTCCTGGAAGCACCTTCGAAGTAGGGTTGAAAAAGAAATAGCAAAGGATAAAGCTGCTGGAGACAATCAACGGAAATTATTTTGGGCATCTCCCACCCACCCCTCCACGCACACCTGAAAATAGAGTGCAACAGAATCACTGGTTCTGGGCAAAATTCTCAAGCGGACTAAATAAACGCCCAGCTTTGAGTTCCTGGGGAAAGAGTACCCAGGACATACCATTTCCTGGTGGGGAGGGGTGAGTCCCGCAAGGCATAGAACAATGGCGTTCAGTCCTGACTGCGTGTCGTAATCACCTAGGAAACAGGAAGATGTAATGGAGGGGTTCGGGTGTGCGTGTGTGCGTGTGTGTGTGTGTGTGTGTACACACAAAGTACCAGGGTTGGGGCTGGGGTATATATCAACCATTTAAAAATAGAGCAGCTATTCCTATGTCCTGTGATAGGCCTAGACATAATTTGGGACTTTTTCATTTTGTTTTGATTTTTTTAGTTCCTCGGGTGATGCTAAAAGGCTGGCATGATTCAGAACGGTTACTCTAAAGCAGTTTCCAAAGTGTGGCTTCAAGACCAGCCGCGTTACCATCACGTGGGAGCTTGTTAGAAAAGCAAATTCTCCCATCCCACCCCAGATCACTGGATCAGAAACTCTTGGGTGAGGCCCAGCAATGTGTGTTTCAACAAGCCTTCCAGGTCACTGGGGTGCTGAAGAACCGCTAGGGATTGGCTGACCTGTGCCACCCAGAAAGCTAAGAAAGATTGGAATATTTTTAAAGGGCTGTAAACAGACAAAGAACACTGTACACACACCTAGGTGGCCCACAAGGCCAAAAGTATTTACCATGTGGCCTCTCACAGAAAAAGGCCCCATTCTAGACTAGAGGGTCATATGGTAGAGACTCTGTTAGCTCACCAGCCACAGGCAGTGGGAGGACACTGAGAGATTGTGTGAAATAGTGAGGTGCTGGGAAGGGCAGGGAAAGACAGGATAGGAAGGTACAAAGAATAGAGAGAGGGAAATACATTTTCTTCTCATTCATGTGAAAGACCAGGCTTGCTAGAGGATGTGTTAAAATCACTTGAGATCAAAGTCCGTTTTCCCTCTTATTTTGTAGACAGGCATTATTATGAGCATCCAACAAACAGATATGTAGGACAGGCCGTACACATGGCACATGTGAGCCACAGCAGTCTTCCAAGTGGACTGGGACGTCAGCTAGGTCCATACTCAGACCCCGTCCAGTAGCTCTGCATCTACACAGAGGTTTGTGTGGAGTTTGGCTCTCCCTAAGCTCCTTGAAGACGGAAAATAGAGGCTGTGTTTATCTTCGTATTTATCACCTGAAGTACTGTGACAGGCACACAGTAGGTCCTTAAACGTTTATGTACTCAAAAATTTTTTTTATTTTGTTTTTTTTTTGCGGTACGCGGGTCTCTCACTGTTGTGGCCTCTCCCGTTGCGAAGCACAGGCTCCGGACGCGCAGGCTCAGCGGCCATGGCTCACGGGCTTAGCCGCTCCACGGCATGTGGGATCTTCCCGGACCGGGGCACGAACCCGTGTCTCCTGCATCGGCAGGCGGACTCTCAACCACTGCGCCACCGGGGAAGCCCCTCAATGTGTTTTAAATGCCTACATGTGGTTCCCCAAGATGTAGTGCCAGCTCTCCACATATGTGCTAGGTTGGTATTTGGAGAAACTGTACCAACTGTCAGATAAAGAAGAGGCTGAATAAAATAAAGGCTTTGGGGCATCTAAAATAATGAAGATTATATATATATATGTTTTATTTTTATAAGAAATACAGGTATCCTCTGCTTTCTACCTTTATTCTTATGAAAGTTCTGCACTAGTACCTGTTTTCAGTAAATGAAAGAAATCCAAAAAGGATTTTCATTTTTATGAAAAAAGGTGAAAAGTGAAAATTGCGTTCAGCATCTGTTCTGCAGGGAGCTGCTATAGAGGCAGGGTGCGTCCCAGCAGCAAGAGTGGCACCGCCGAGCTCCTTCCCCAGGAACTACACTCAGCATCTCAGCATCAGGCCTCCATAGCTTTGAACTGTGTCTGTGAACATCTGGGCTTCATCTCGATTTATTTTGTGCATCCGTTAGCAAGATGTGTCCTAAGCAATTCGCTGCTTCACTTTAAGCTGTTTCGGCTTACGAAAGGTTTCATAGGAACGCTCTACTTTTCGATAGCAGGGGAAGCCAGTAATGTCTGTCTTTGATAAAACAGTGTATCGCTGCATAAAATGGGGCATACCTTTAACCACTCAAAATAAATATTTCATTGGAGAAGCTTATTGTTGGTTAATGTTAGTGTTATTTCTTCACCTGCGTCACCTCCCTATTCACCATTCTTCATAAGTTTAGCAAACTATACATGTATGCTTAGATTTCAATTTTAAAGACCAGAATTACAGCATCCATTTCTACTGAATGATGTTATTTCTAGGTGCTGGCAGAGAGCCATTACTAATACTACTTGGCTGTGGTGAGGCTAAAATGAATTCTATTAAAAGAAAAAATCCTAAATAACAGATATGTTCACAAGTTGCACTCCATTTAGCATGCAATCTGCTTTAAAATATGTGATTCTTTTAATCCAGAATTAATATGAAATTATTGCATTTCAGCACAGTATTATGTATTTTAATAAGAAGCTAAGTTTTTGTTGTGTGTGTTTTAAGTTTTTTTTTTTCCAAATGTCATATTGTAATTTTCGAAAAAGGCAATTATTTTGAGATTTGGTAGCCTTCTTCTGAAAAAGAAACAAGAAGCCATTGATTCAAAAGCAAACGACTGTTTCCTCACATTTAATCCCACTAGAATTAATGGTCATGTTTCAAAGTCACTTCCTGCCATCCAGACACCTCACTTGCCATTAAATTAAGAAGAGGTGTAGCGACACCCACATAATCTACTACAGTGAAACCCTAATATTTTTAAGATCTAGAAATTCAGAATTGTCAAGTACAGAGTACCTAGGTAAATTCAGTTGGAGCCAGCTACCATGTGAAGTCTCGTTTATGCATGTAGGTGTAAAAACGCAACTTTAACTTGAAGTAATTTTTTAAAAATCTATTAAATGACAATATCCCTTCATGAAAATAATATGTATGTATGAAGGTGTAGGTTGAAGCCTCATGGGAGGGTGAGGGATGAGACCAGGGCAAAGCAAGAGAGACTCCTCAGGCATGAACTTTAAGGAGGCATATTCCCTCTCAGGACCCTGCAAAGGCTATGTCTGTAGGCATCTTTCTTAATTCACTGTATTCTTGGCTTTGCTTGACAACTTGTGTAGTAATTTTTTTAATGAGCAAGTATTTTGCTCATTTTATAGATAAGTTGTATAGATGTTTTCAGCCCAAGTTCTCACTCCATCCAAATCACATTTTCCAATATGCATATATATTCATGCATGAAGTGTTTGCAGGTATGGAGGATCTGAAGAGGCAATGGCACCAAGAATTGTTTCTTTAACAATTTAACAATAGAAAAAATAAAACAAGCTTTCGAACTGTTTAGTAGAAACCAGACCTTGTCATCTGTGATACCATTTTGACTTTGGAGTTCAGGATGCATGTCTCCCCTCTCACCACAAACAAATCACAGTCTACAGGGCTCTGCTGCCCGGCAACACTGATGTATTACCTGGCCTTCACACGGAAGACATCAGAACTCCTTTTGGAGTTTCTGAGTTGAAGAGATATCCACCCTATAGAAAATTGGTTGCTATGAAGGAAAAACTCAGTCTGAACTAAAATGCTTTGCAGACCATGAAGGAAAGTGGCAGAGCTGTAAACACTAATGGACCTTGTAAACAGTGGTTTCAGACATTATATCCAACCACTGTGGCAGATGAGTCATATTTTTTTTGTTAGTGTCAGACACAAGCATTATGAAAAAAATCACTGGCAGCTTTATTGAACGCTAATGATACATTTTATGAAATATAAGATGAAAGGGGATGTCAGGGAGACTTTAAAATGATACTTTCATTCAGATTACTTCAAGTTAAAAGAAAAACCCTTCTAAATGAGGTTTACCTCTCTATTAGAAAGGTTAAGTTAGGAATGTTTACATGAAAAACCTAATTTCCATGAATAGATATTAACATTAGAATGAGATGTTGTTCCATTTGATAATATAGATGAGTGGGAGTTATAAGGGCACACAAGGTCAAATTTAAACATTGAAATGAATGTTATGTCTTAGAAAATTAAAAGATATAAAACCTTAAGTCCAGAGCTCCTGAAATCCCAGCCTTGGAATGACAAAAACTATCCTATATTTAATTTTGATTGGATGATATAGTAGGCATAAAGAAGGCAAGATCCATATGCATGAATATAGACATTCATATAAATATAAATATATAAATACAAATATATACTTAAATGTATGTATGTGTGTGCATGTTGTGTGTGTATGTGGGTACAGACACACATACATGTAACACACTCAGACCACAGTCAGTCCTATGAAGGCAGTATTCTCTAAAGAAAGCTACTTATTTTGTTTCCCTGTCTTTGGACCCAGTACCTTTACTGAAATCAACAGGTAGAATCCTTTCAGTCCTTCTGTATCAGTAACAATACAAGAGTATCTTTAAATTTTCCTAGAAGGGTTCTTTAATTTAGAGCTTTAGGAAACAATAAAAGACTTAATGGAGAACGATTGAACCAACATAGTGAAACCTTATATCCAGTTTTACTCATCAGTTAACTTATGCCCTGACACTGAATTACCTCGGGGAAGTTACTTAACATCTCTCAACTTCAGTTTTCTCCTGAGGATCGTAATAGGAA
The DNA here is from genome assembly GCF_059928025.1 of Delphinapterus leucas. NCBI lineage: Eukaryota > Metazoa > Chordata > Mammalia > Artiodactyla > Monodontidae > Delphinapterus > Delphinapterus leucas. The sequence goes on along the minus strand of NC_143146.1, from coordinate 18,685,417 downwards.
AGAATACCTTACTCTTATATTGTGGATGAAGTGAAATAATGCACATAAAGTGTACCTAGCTTTTTAAAAGGCTAGTTATTTTTTTTCATCATACATATCATGGAAAATATACTTTCTCCTCACTGAGAATTGGTGAAAACCATTAGCTGTGTATGATGCTAAGCATCTGATCTACGGTTCTCTTCTGATCTCTGGGTTCTGCGTACCATCTTTGGAGTCCCTCACAATGTTCTTATCCTGCCCCTAGTGGGGGTCGGATGCCTCCCAAGACTGGGGCTGAGAAATCTCAGGTGTTATCTGCAATATCTCAAAAGTTCCCATTCAATATCCAAGTCTTTGTCTCCAGCGGTAAATGATCTTCCAACTGTCCTCCAAAGTGCCCCTCTGAATGCCTGCCAAGGATTACTCATGTCCCTGAAAATGGTTTCTCTCTCATGCATCCTGCAGCTTCCTGGTCCTCTCTGATGGCTGCTAGTCTGACACCTCTGTGCCTGCTGCCAGATCTGCGTCCTGTGCCCTGCTCTGCTGCGGGCATGGGGGGGAACCTGATTCCATGACATTTCTGGTAGGAAGAGTCACCTCTGAGTTTGGTCACTGCTGAAGAGAATCCCCCATTGTGTGGCATGCAAACCATGATGCCATCTATTTGGCTCCATTGAACATCGACCTGCTTGGCGACAGCAGCCAAGAGAGCTCACTTTTTAAAATGTCATTCCTGATTGGTGTGTTCTGCAAAATACTTGAGACAGAAGAAATCAGACTGATTTTATAGAAAGACACTCTGGGAGCAGGTGTCAGGATTAAGGATTACAGTGGCATCTCCCATCCCATTACCAGCAAACACTTACATAGTGCTTTTTGTGTGCCAGATACTGTTCTAAGCACTTTATGTATATGAATTAACTTAATCCTCAACAACATGGCTGTGAGATAGAAACTAGTATTATCACCATTTTGCAGGTGAGCAATTTTAGGCATGGGGGTTAAATCGGTTGCCCATGGACACAGCTATTTGGTGGATGAGCAGGGACTCTAGTCAGAGGCGGCACTCCACTCCCTGTAAATGGTACATCTGAAATAAGATTGCATGTGATCATTATAAATAATGCTTAATATTGGCCATTCTCAAGAGAAGAAAATGGAGCTGGATTTATCAGACTCCCTGATTTCAGACTATACTACAAAGCTACAGTAATCAAGACAATATGGTACTGGCACAAAAACAGAAATATAGATCAATGGAACAGGATAATCTATGACAAAGGAGGCAAGGGTTTACACTGGAGAAAAGACAGTTTCTTCAATAAGTGGTGCTGGGAGAACTGGACAGCTACATGTAAAAGAATGAAATTAGAACACTCCCTAATACCATACACAAAAATAAACTCAAAATGGATTAGAGACCTAAATGTAAGACTGGACACTATAAAATGCTTAGAGGAAAACATAGGAAGAACACTCTTTGACATAAATCACAGCAAGATCTTTTTTTTTTTTTTTTTTTGCGGTACACAGGCCTCTCACCGTTGTGGCCTCTCCCGTTGTGGAGCACAAGCTCTGGACACGCAGGCTCAGCGGCCATGGCTTACGGGCCCAGCCGCTCCGCAGCATGTGGGATCCACCCGCACTGGTGCACAAACTCGTGTCCCCTGCATCGGCAGGCGGACTCTCAACCACTGCGCCACCAGGGAAGCCCAGCAAGATCTTTTTTGATCCACCTCCTAATGAAAATAAAAACAAAAATAAACAAATGGGACCTAATGAAACTTAAAAGCTTTTGCAAAGCAAAGGAAACTACAAACAAGATGAAAAGACAACCCTCAGAATGGGAAAAAAATATTTGCAAATGAATCAACAGACGAAGGATTAATCTCCAAAATATATAAACAGCTCATGCAGCTCAATATTAAAACAACTAACTCAAAAAATTGGCAGAAGACCTAAATAGACATTTCTCCAAAGAAGACATACAGATGGCCAAGAAGCACATGAAAAGCTGCTCAACATCACTAATTATTAGAGAAATGCAAATCAAAACTACAATGATGTATCACCTCCCACCAGTTAGAATGGGCATCATCAGAAAATCTACAAACAACAAATGCTGGAGAGGGTGTGCAGAAAAGGGAACCCTCGTGCACTGTTGGTGGGAATGTAAATTGATACAGCCACTGAGGAGAACAGTATGGAAGTTCCTTAAAAAACTAAAAATAGAACTACCATATGATCCAGCAATCCCACTACTGGGCATATACCCAGAGAAAACCATAATTCAAAAAGACACATGCACCCCAATGTTCATTGCAGCACTATTTACAATAGCCAGGTCATGGAAGCAACCTAAATGCCCATCGACAGACAAATGGATAATGAAGTTGTGGTACATATATACAATGGAATATTACTCAGCCATAAAAAGGAATGAAATTGGTTCATTTGCAGAGACGTGGATGGATCTAGAGACTGTCATACAGAGTGAAGTAAGTCAAAAAGAGAAAAACAAATATCATATATTAACACATATATATGGAACCTGGAAAAATGGTGAAAACCAGATGAACTGGTTTTCAGGGCAGAAATAGAGACACAGATGTAGAGAACAAACGTACGGACACCAAGGGGGGAAAGTGGCAGGTGGGGTGGTGGTGGTGTGATGAATTGGGAGATTGGGATTGACATATATACACTAATATGCATAAAATAGATAACTAATAAGAACATGCTGTATAAAAAATAAAATTAAATTTAAAAATTAAAAAAAATAATATATTAGTTTTTAAAGCCCGTAAAAAAATATATATATTGGCCATTCTCTAACTTTGAAATTTTAATCATGACATATATGCAGTTATATCCACAAGAAGAGAAAAACTGTTTAAAAATTACAAAAGAAACATTTTGACCACTTAACATTAGAAATAACCAACTGGAAATAAAGTCACTTGTCTTTTAGCAGCTTCCCTAAAACAAAAGTAAATAGAAGAGGCAAAAGATTACAAAACCAGACCTGTGGTACATTATATGCTTTCCCTTTGCAGAAGTAGAAAATGCAGGATAAATAACTATTTCATGAAACGTTCTTAGGAGAATTATGAGGACCTTTAGAAATAGCTGTAACACAAGTCAGCTCTGAATGTCTTGATTAATACTGCCATCTAATGCCCAATGGAGAAATCCAAATTTTGTTTAGACTCTAAATACGACCTAGTGCTGTCCTCCAAAATTACTAACAGAAACGGCAGTACATATTGTATGACCGACTAGCACCCTTTAACTGCAGCAATTGTCTTGGGATAAATTTTAGAAAGCTCAGCTTCTAACATGGCAGTCCCAGGCACCTTTGGTGTAGGTATGGTGACTCATTATAAAACTGATTTCGTTATAACCGACAATGTACAAGGCAAAATATCACTCATTGGTGATAACCTGTTGATATAATCAGTATTTATTCTGGTTTCTATTTAAATCTCTTTAGATTTTTCCGATTTTTCCTCTATTTCTTCTTCTTGAAAAGTGTATTGATAAAACCTTTCTCCCCTTGGATAAAACATTTCTTTAGAAATATACCATAAATAAATTTGAAATATTCTATATATTATTGCATTTTTATCATCTAAGGCTTAGCTAATGATATGATATTTTCCTAATGAGACTTTCAAATATTAACGAACTCATTCCTATCAACGTGGTTAAGAAATTCTTAGATAACTATGGCTATAATAGCCACATATATTTCACACCTAGAAGAATTCAATTCATGGGTTAAAGCTCATTTGAACTTCCAACTTCCTGAAACTAAGAATGCTTCGGTTAGTGTACTAAACCACAAGTAGACCATCAGCTGGTTAACAGTTTCACAAGGACCTTTCTCACACTGTGAGCAGGCCTGAAACAGGGCTCCACTCAGAGCCCAAGGGCGTATGGAAGGACAATTTCAGCAGTGCACTGGGCAGAATCTCAGGACCAGAACAGAGGGTGCCTAGGTGGGCAGTGAGCGCACCACGATTTATCCACTTAACATCCTCCCTTCCCTTTTGCCTTCAGCTCTGACTTCCTTGCTAGCCTGTTAAGACTGACAAGAAAAGCATGATCACTGTTTCCAAAGGGCAGAAAAATCATCCAGGGATAGATCTGTCTCTGAATGTAAACTAATTCCATCCTACCGCATTTATACAAGTATCTGGGGAAAAGAGGAATAAACGGTATCTAGGCAATTTCAAACCAGTTTTTTAAGAAAGAGTTGATTTACTGTTAAAAGTGATTCTGAAAGCTGATAAAGTATTGTCAAATCTGTAACTAAGTAGCTATTTTCAGAATACCAAGTAGCTTAAGTCCATTCAACCTCTACCATTCGAATCAGTTTGTGGTTGGCACAGCTGAGATCACTTGCTGGGGTACTTGGAACTGAGTGCAGAGGAAAGGAAATAGTTTGACCTGACATTAATTAATATAATGTTGTTAGCAGCAATTTAGCTTGCTAGATCCAAGACCAAAATTCTTTGAGGTTTAACCTTCTGGTATGAAGTACTTCTAAGCAATTTTCAGCAACTCCACGTGGAATTCTTAAAATGCAGAACTAACATTATTAGAATAATGGCTATGAACCAAGAATGGGAAAGAGGCAGACATTCATCTTGACAGAGATAAATAACAGGCAAAGTAAATTATTAGCTAGATACTTGTTATACCTGAACTAACCCATCTCACTTATATTTATACACAAAGCATCATGTAAAAGGAAAAACAACTACACTGGAATCTACTTAAATGAGCATAATAGTAGTTACTAGGGAAAAATGATGTTGATTGTATCATTAAATTTATTTATTTATTTTAATTAATTTATTTATTTTTGGCTGCGTTGGGTCTTCGTTGCTGCATGCGGGCTTTCTCTAGTTGCCATGAGCGGGGGCTACTCTTAGTTGCGGTGCACGGGCTTACTCATTGTAGTGGCTTCTCTTGTTGCCGAGCACGGGGTCTAGGTGCACGGGCTTCAGTAGTTGTGGCTTGCGGGCTCTAGAGCACAGGCTCAGTAGTTGCAGCGCACTGGCTTTGTTGCTCCGCGGCATGTGTGATCTTCCCGAACCAGGGCTCGAACCCGTATCCCCTGCCTTGGCAGGTGGATTCTTAACCACTGTGCCACCAGGGAAGCCCTGTATCATTAAATTTAAAGCATTCACTTTAGGCACTGAACACAGCCCTCCAGTGGGCCTTTTATCACAGGCTTAATGTGAAGAGTACAAAAAAAACTTGCAAGCTAATGTTTTTAGCATCTCCAGCTCTCCTCACTTTGTGTTTGGGATATTGACAATACACACGCAGGAGAAAAAAATCAGCATCGCAGTCCTCAAAACAACTTCAAAAATAATGTGGAAATATAAGAAAGAATAAAGGGGGAAAAACCCACTTGTACTGATTTTCTGCCTGATGTTCAGGTTAGTGAATTTCATTGGCCATCAGGGACTATGTAGGCCCAGTCTCTCTCTAGATTCCATGAAAGACAGAAACCAAAGTATAAGTCACTGAAGAAGGTCTGCTCCCTTGAATCACTTACCACAAACTGAAATGAACATTAAAGTTTTATGTAATTATTGTCCATGTTTTGAGAAAATTTTCTTGCCTTGAATTTTCGCCCTAAAAAAACAGAAATATCCATCTAATAATTAAAGTCGGCCATTCTGTGTAGCGGTCCATAAACTTTATAGTTCTTGTTGTTACATATCCATTGGAGAATCTGATGCTCTCCCCAGAGAAATCCACATACTTGTACATCACTCCACTGGATTGCTCGTGGAGATAGGTATCATTATTTCCACTCTTCAGTGATGGAACTGAGTATATTTATGTGACTTGACCAAAGTCACAGAACTGGTAAGTGATGTGGTTGGGACAGGATTCTTACATAGTTGAAGGTACAGGAAGTGGATTTCAGCTGCCTAGATTCAAATCCTACCTCAATCACTAACTATTTGTGTGACTTTCTGTCCCAATTTCATCATCAATAAAGTGGAAATAATAATAGGACTTCATAGATTTTTGCAGATTAAATGAAACAACATACATACAGAACTTTCAACAGTGACAGGCATGTAGTAAATGCTCAATAAACCTATGAATTATTATGATGCCTATAAATGTTGTGTTCCAGATCCTATATTGGCAGTTTCAATCACAAAATGTTTTAAAGACAGTGTATAAGAAATATGCAGGGTATCACATACTTTTGTTTTCATATGTTTGTTCTAATGACATATCCTAGTAAGATTAATAGTAAATAGTTGGTCTGCAATGAGATCCTTTAATATTTAACTTTTCATTATTATGTTTTTAGTTTGTCTACCTGGTTGAAGACTGCATTTGTGCCATGGCACTATATACAACATATAATAAATAAAGTTTTAAATTTTTATATTACAATTGATTTTAAATGGGAAAGTCTAAATTTCAGTGATTGATTAATATTTGATGATATTTTTCTTTAGTATGTAATAGAATTCATACTGAACAGTTTAAAAGTCCTGGGGAGCAATATTCAACATCCAACAAAAGTTACTTCCAACATGTAACTATATAGCAAAAGTGCCATAGCAGAGCTCAAATAGTAGTACAATATTGATCAGAAAAGCAAGATTCTGGTTTGGACTTTCCTCCTAACAAGTTGTATGATATGTGACACACATATATCATCTGTCAGGGTCTCCTCATTGGCAAAATATACGTACCTCAGGCTAACTTCTGTAGTGGATGCCATGGCGACCCCACTGTGGTAGACAGCAGCCACCCACTTCCTCAGTTCCTTCCCCAGAGGTGGAGTCTATTTCCCCGGTTCCTTGAATCCAAATTGGCCTCATGACTTCCTTTGATGAGCAGAAATAGGCAGGAGGATCTTTGTGCAGGTTCCAAGGTTGGGCCTCAAGAGACATTGCAGCTTCCACTTTTGCACTGAGAATGCTTCTTCCACCATTCAAGCCAGCTTGAAGCTGTCCTGATAGATCAGGGATCAGCAAACTTCATCTGTAAAAAGCCAGATGGTAAATATCTTAGGCTTTGGGGATCATACAGTCTCTGCCACAGCTCCTCAACACCATCATTTTAATAAAGCAATATGTAAACAAGCGTGGTTATACTCCAATAAAACTTTATTTACACAAACAAGCAACAAACTGGATTTGGTCCACAGGGTGTACCTGGCAGATCCCTGTGATAGATGATGAGAAATTATATGAAGAAGAGCTGCAGCTACCCCAACTGTTTCAGCCATTCCAGCAGAGGCCCCAGAGATGTGAGCAAGACCCAGCTGAGGACAGCTGAAACCTCCCAAAACCTGAAGAATTGTCCAGCTGAGTCCCCACCAAATGGCCAACGTAAAGAAATGTGAAATGTAATAATTCACTGTAGTTTTAAGCCACTAAGTGGTTTGCTACACCATAAAAGCTATATGATACATACATTTTAATCTTCTGTCCCAGTCTTGGGCGCCCATTCTTCAGCTTCTTTGAGGTTACTGAGGGCTCAGACCTGCCCCCTGCGCTGGAGAACTTCCTTGCCTGGGTGATTACACTCTCCCCAGAGGGTGGTGCACAAAAATATGACTGACAGGCAAGTACAAGCCAAGCCCCTGACTCAGAGTGAGACAGACTCAGTGAAGCAATTCTGCTCCACAAAGCTCCCTCTGGGAATAGACTGAAGCTAGTTTCCATGTGAAATTTTTGCTTAGCTTTCTTCTCTGCCGTCTCCTGCTTCCCTCACTCGCTTTCTCCAGCAAGTACTCCCACGATAAACCACTTGTTCAAAAGTTGCCATCTCAAGTTCTGCTTTCAGGAAATCTAAGATAACTTCCAAGAATTGTTTCATTGTCAATCATAATCAGGACACAGTTTGAGATAAAAGACTGAAATGCAAATGCATAGGGCAATGTAATAAGCCAACAAGACTAAATTGAATCCACCTTAAATATGGCAAGGGACTTCCCTGGCGGTCCAGTGGTTGGAAGGGCAACACTTTGCCTTCCAATGCCGGGGGTGCAGGTTCGATCCCTGGTCAGGGAGATAAGATCCCACATGCCTCGTGGCCAAAACACCAAAATATAAAACAGAAGCAATATTGTACCAAATTCAATAAAGACTTAAAAAAAAATGGTCCACATCAAAAAAAATCTTAAAAAAAAAAAAAGAAATGGCAAGAAGAAAGTGATCTGCTACGCCTTAAATGTCTTGTCTGGTCTAGAAGTGCTAGTAGGGGAAGGGAAACTGAAAGTAGAGTGTTTTTGAAATAAAATTAATTTTCTGGTAATTTTTCTCCACTTCGTATCATTTTCTTAAAATTAGTGAAGTTTTGACTCAGATTTTTGTATTGTCCCCCCAAAACCTGTCTCATTAGACCTTGCACCAGCATCGTGTTTCTACATTAACAGTGGTTCCAAATCCTGTCTTTCTGATTCCTTTCCCTTTCACTCATGGAGAGAAAAAACACACTGATCCACCACCTCATGGGAAAATTGAGACTATTAATGAATTTCTGCACGTAAATTACACTGAGATCACCAAATGAAGGGTAATTTATAAATACAATATACCTATCATCATTATTATGCAAACAGCATTCTGAGCATTTTGAGTAAAAAAAAAAAAAAAAGAAGAAAGAAATATTGGCATCCACAGGTTCTTTGCAAACTGTGAATTGGGTAGCAGTCAAAAGGGGAGGTCTGAAGGAAATCCGAAGAACAAGTAATGGCAGCACCAGGGTTTCCCTTTCAAGAGAAAAGAAATAAGGAATTGTCAGAGAGGAAACGTTAATAACTAGCAGAGTGAAGTATGTGGAATGAATCCCTAAGAGATGTGAGATAGAAACAGAAAGACCAAATCTAAAGGCTAGAAAGAGAAAATATAAGAACAAGAAAATGCATTTATTGGAACGGATGAAGATGATTCTTCCTTGTTGTCTTCTGGAGATTGAAACCCTCAGAAAAAGAATGTAGTGAAAAATAAAATCAGGGATGCTCTGAAAAACATATATTGGAATTTATATATTCTTAGATATTGTGTAGTTAAAAAATTAAAATCTAAGGTAATATTTTAATTTTAAAATGCCACCATTTCAATTGCTTGATTTCTTAGTCATTACTATTCAAACAAAACCATTCTGTTGCACTTGATTTCTTAAAGGAAAAAAGAAAGAAAAGAGAGCATCCCCAAATACAGACTTCCTTTTGAAACCCTGAGCACTTCATCCAATTTTCTATATTTCAGTTTCGTCGTCTCTAAATAAGAAAATCAGGCGATGTTATACATTCTGTAATTCTTTGGATAAAACTGCGCTTTTATTACATGAATGCTAACTGGAGGAAACATTCTAAATGGCATTTTAAAGTCAGATTGCTGTTTGTAACCTTAGAATACAACTTAGGAAAGCAATACTTTCTGCATTGCCTGAAATCATAAACTAAAAGGACTCAAAAAAGCTAATTTGGTACAGCTGGAAAGAGATCTAAGGATGCATGTTAATCTAATGACAGTTTAGGATAGGAAATTATAGCTTAAATAATTTATATGAATTTAGATATTCATTAAGGTTTTACAGCATTTCAAAGTGAGTTATTTTAAGATCAGGAACTAAAAATAGTGGCATTTTCCTTCACAGAAACCAAAGATAAGTAAATGGCAAAGCATAATTAATATATACATTATTTTATCATTTATGCAAACCAGAAGTTACAGAAAATAATAAAGCATTTTGAGTTAAATGTGTGTGAATATTTACAGGGAATGAAAAAAGAATCAACTAGGTTCCCTTTAAAATTAGGAGTACTCGTGAAGCGTTTTCATAGACAGGCCTGACTTTGCCATAATAAAGAAGACAGAGGTAGAAAAGAGAGTGAGGATAAAAATGCAAAAAAGAAGAGCTAATTAGGAAGCAGTGGTCCAGACATGGAAGATGGAAGCAGTGAGAATCCTGTACTCACGTTGAGGGGGGATCACCCTGGAAATAAATGCAGAGAAACAATGGTTCTGCAGAGATAGGAGGGAAGGGGGAAAAGGAAGACAAATATAATTAGCTACTAGTTGTCAAGACATTCACTTTTTCATAGGTTCCAATTGCGGTCTTCTTCTCTGGTTCTAAACCACTCCTTCTTGGTCACCAGTATGTGGAAGTGCTTCAAGACCTCTTGCATTCAACTCCCCTCCCTGTGCTCCAAGCCCTATTTCCATTTTGATAACTACTCTCTGGACACTGGTGCTTTGTGGACCTGACTGGGGTCCATGATTGATTTCTGACTCGAATTCCCCAAATCACCATGGCTGTTCCCATCTGAAATTTCCTCTATTTTTCACTCTCCTAAAACTACCCACTTCCATTCCCAAGGTTGGGACTATTTAGTCATTAAAAAATGTTCAAATGGCCTAATCATTTGGCTACTTGATATATGTTACAGTCTAGATTGTTGTGATATAAAACACATGTGAATTGTCCCCTAAGTCTTCAGAGTTAAGTATTTGCATTTAGATTGCTTATTACTTAGGCATCAATATATTATATTATATATAATTAATTCTACATAATTATGTATTATTATATTGGATGCATATAGGTGTAATTATATTAACAGATTTAAAATAAATGCACACACTATTAATATCAAAACTAAGTATTTAAAAAATTTCTTTAGTGCATGGTTAAGTATCTTACTCATAGCTACTTAATAAATTTCTACTAAATGGAAGATAACATTCTCCATTTCCTCTGATTATATTGTTGCCAAATATTAACCTTTGTCATTTTAATAAAAAGATGATGACCATTTTTTTAATTAATAAAATGAACCAGTATAATTTAGGAGTCTTTGTTGAAACAGGTATAAAAGATTTGGAAGGAAATAAACAGTAAAAATTATTTTGCTTATATGAAGATTTTATTTCTTATTTGCAGTCCTCTGGACCAATTTAGTTGTAACTGATCTTCTTATAAAATTGAAGTTTCTGTAGCATCTATATTTTTCCTTAGGGCGTCTAGGAATCATTTTAAAATGGAATAATTTGGAATGGAGCTTAACTAATAAATAAGTTGCACTATTATTCATAAGTTTGTGTTTAAATATTAGTGGACACTTTTTGTGAATTAAAAGAACATGATTTAGTTAGTTGCTGTTATCTTTCTAATTTTACTGGCAATTTAAATAAGAAAATGAAACACTGATTGAAAAACAAAGGTCATTTAATTTCCTTTGCACTGTTCAGTAATCTTCATTTAATACTTTAATGAGAACATTCATGCCAAAGTTTATATATATTTTTTCCACTTTAATCTCTTTACCTTATTAAATCGACTCATTACTGGTATTAAATATAAAAATAAACTGCAGATGACCTACAAATCACTTCTTTAAAAATGATATGTAATTACAACTTGAAATGTTATAAATGCAAAAGAAATCTGTTTGAATCCTTGATTTTTGTGGCAAATAGTAACATCTCTATGCTATTTTTATGAAGAAAAAATGTGATTCCTATACATATGCATCAACAGTACAAGTAATATATATGTGGAATACAATAAATGTAATAATATATACCTATAACCCTTATTTTTGTTCAACAACGATTTTTCACTTATTTAATTACATTATATTGAGTGCCTATAACACACCAGGCACTGTGCTGGGGAAAATTATTTGACATCTAAGATAACTAAAGATCTGACATGACTAAGTCTATTTTTACATGAACTTCATTGTCTTTGAACTCCTTCTAATAAAGGCAATTAATCTTCACATTTTGTATATGAATGGTGTAGTAGACCCAGTGTGGGTTTTGGCACCAGACTGACTTGCTTTCAAGTAATAGTTATGTCACTTACTGGATAGGTGATTTATGTAAGTTACTTAGACTTTCCAGGCCTCAGTTTTCTGATCTGTGAAGTAGGAACGATAACATAGTTGGGTTTTTTAGGGTTGTTGCATAATGATTAGACACACACACACACACACACACACACACACACACACTGTTTAGTATGATACCTAACACATCATAAATACTCCTCAAAAGGTAGTCTTTAATAAATCTAATGCTGTGATTCAGGAAAGATCACGTACAGTGTCACTGTATTAGTTTCCTATTGCCGTAGTAACAAATTACCACAAATTTAGCAGCTTAAACAATACAAATTTATGACCTTACAGTTCATAGATCATAAATCCAATACAAGTCTCACCAGGCTAAAATCAAAGGCACTGCCTTCCTTCCTGGAGGCTCCAGGAAAGAAGCTGTTTGCTTGCCGTTTTCAGCCTCTTGAGGCACCTGCATTCCTTGGCTTGTGACCCCTTTAAAAAAGACAGTGACAGCGGATTGAGTCCTTCCTCATCCATCTCTCTGTCCACAGACAGAAAAGGTTCTTTGCTTTTAAGGTTCACGTGATTAGATTGTACCCAGATAGGTAATCCAAAACAGTCTCCCCTATCTTAAGGTCTGTAACCTTAATCACATCTGCAAAGTCCCTTTTGCCATGTAAGGTAACATCTTCACAGGTTCTGGGGGTTGAAGCCTGGACATCTTTACGAACTATTATTCTGCCTACTGCAGGCACACCGGGACCAACTGGGAGGTGCCTTATTGAGGCACAAATGGCAAGAACTCAGATGTAACTGCTGCTTGTCCTGGACATCCTTGGCAACATGTAAACTGATCCTAAAGACTCTTTCAATTCTTCCTCTACCTACACGAAAGCACGCTTAGAATAAATTCTATTGTTAAAAGCAATCATAACACTCTTTGACTACGTATAAGAGAGCAGTGTGCAAATGGAATTGGAACTAAAACTAAGTCCATTTATGCTGAAATCCTCAGGCTCTCTGGAACTATCTTCCTATTGGAATCATCATATCCCATGGATAAAACTACCTGGAGATTTACTGTTTAACCACTTTGTGCTGTCTGGGAATATCATACTGTATGTTCTAACTCATTCACTATCAGATGTAAGTGATTAATAATCCCTTAAAAACAAAACAAAACAAAACAAAAAAGATGCAGGATGGCATGACTGGTTTGGGCAGCTTCATCTGGATAAAGTAAATGGATGATTCTAAGTGTATCTACCTAAGCAGTGTGGCCATGACACTAGCTCACGTTTTCTGTCTTATGAACAAAGATGTAATCAACTATTCAAGGAAATCATTTGGCCACTATAATTAATTCCCTTCATCTTATAAAGGAAATATATATTTGCCATTTTAGTAAGCATTGAAGTAGAGTGGAAAATCTATTTGATTTAGTCTTAATGAATTTAATGCAACTTCATTAAAAGTTTACAAATAGTTTTGGTATATCTACAAAGTTTCAGACACTAAGTTAGGCACCAGAGCCTCAATAGATGAAATCAGTATGTTCTCTCAAAGAGGCTACACTGCATTGAAGGTTGAAAACTTGGAGACTCCACCATCCTAGCCCCTTACGTAAGCCACAAGGAACTGAATTCCAAAGAGATTTAAATGCAACCGGTTCCGCCTTCATATCCACTAAAGTAGAATTCATTAGCAAGATTGGATTTTTGAGATCAGAGAGGTGAGGGCGTTCAGTAGAACGCTGACTCCAATTACCCTGGTAATCCAATGGAGAAAGGGTACGAAAGACACCAAGCACATTGGTATTAGAGAAGCAATAATAGAAACAGCTAGGGCTCCCTCATCAAGCACTCTGGGTTTTCAAACCATCCAGCAGGTTAACCTGTGATCTTCATCTATCAGCTTGGCCTTTCTAAGCTTCAGAGACCACACTTGTAAAGCATGAAGGCAATGTGGCATAGAGGGTAAGAACCCAACGTTCTGGCGTCAGAATCACATGGGTTAGAATCCTGGTTGTTCTATCCTCAAACTGAGCAATCTTGAGCACATCACATCTGCAATGTTAATCCTATTACATGGGAAGAATAATACCTGCTTCAAAGGCTTGTTACAAGAAGTAAACGTAGCATACAGAGCACTCAGGTTGGTGTCTGGATGACAGCAAACATTCAATAAATGGTAATTGGTATTATTAGAAATTACAGTTCTCAAATACATTGTGAAGATTAACAATAAATGCAAACCAGTTTTTTCATAAATGGCAATATTATGCAGTTCTGAATTTTAATAATAACTCAACACTTTAGAAGTGTTTATAACCATGGACGCTGCCCTCATGCCCCAACAAGTGTATGGCTAATTTTTCCTCATTTCACAAATTAGGAATTTGACTTTGGAAAGTTCCAAATGGTTCAGGATCATATATTAAAGTGAGAATGGAGAAAGAATTCAAACTCAGTGACCCCTGGCTCTCTATTCATTGCTCTACCTGTTAAATTATATCACCCTGGCAGTTTAACAGTGGACTGGAAACATGTTCAAGGGAGAATATTTATATACACAACTCTTGGCACCATAAATATTGGTCTGAATTTATCCTGCTCCAGGCCAATCAACACCTTATGAAACTTGTGATTTATAAGGCTTGGGTTTTTATTCATGCAATGTTAATATAATGGAAAACAATTTGGTATCTCCAGCAGGAATGATTTTACAGGCATTAGCAGGTGGCAGACTACATAAACTTTACCTTTCTTGACATTTTTAAACAACTAATAGAGTTTTAAAGCATGTCCATGTTCCTATCACTTAAATAGTGAAACTATTAGTGATAAACAAGGTTTATAAGAAATGTGAATTTGCAGCATTTTGTTTACATTCAGTTAGGTACATATAAACTTTGATAAATGCTAATGGGAGTTGCCAACATGCATTCCTTTCATAGCGATGTAAGAACATTCTGTACAATTCCAAATAACCCTTTTAACCTTGTGAAAAATGAATACGGAACTGGTGTGTATAGAGCACTAAAGCATAATAAGAGCAGAAATAAGTGAGCTTTTACTCCAGCTCATGCTCAGGCTAAAGAGTAAGAAATAATTCCAAACAAGTACATTTCATGAGGGCTTATACTTTCATGGCATTATCCTCCTGGGCCAGTCAGAAGAGAATGCCTTTATTTCTTACTACTCATTTCTCGGTAACACTTGTCTGGCTTACTTCCTTACCTCATGTGTTTTCCTAATACCATATTGAATTAGAAATATAATTAGGAAGTATCTACTAATCTATTCCACAGTATGTAGTTAACACCAGGTACCTTTTATAGTAATAAATGAAACTGCTGTCCCTGCTCTCCAGAAACTCACAGTCCAGTGGGGAGAGCAGAAAATTAAGCAGGAGATTTCAGTACAGTGTGATAGTAGCTAAGGTATACAATGCGATAAGGGCTAAGGCATCGGTAGGTAGGGTGCTCTGGAAATACATGGAAGTACAATGTAAATAACTCCAAAGATTCTAATGCTAGGCAGAGAGCACCTACTGAGCCAGGCACAGAGTAAGACATTCTAAAAAATATAAATGCAGTTCCGGGTACCCAGGAACTTCACTGTGATTGAGAAGATGAAGCCCAAAACTCTCTCTCCTTGTCTCCAGAACCAAACTGCCTCATAGACATCTCCACTTGAACGGCCCACCCAAGTTTAGTAGCTAAAACTTACTATGTGCAATGCTGAATGCGTTTTCTCCTTCTGTCTCCCATTGTGGTCCTCACCTCCTGCATTCTCTCCCTCAGCAACTGGCCCTGACCCACCCAATCCCTAAATTGAATCAGGGGAGCCATATGCTTAGGGCCCCTTCCTAGATCTTCTCTCACTCCAAAAGCACAGAACAACGTTTGGTGAGGTCAGTGGTAGGGGGGTGGGACTAGTTCATGAAGGCTTTAAGTGACAGGCTGAAAATGATGGGCGTTATCCTGTAGATGATCATGAGTCATTAAATCATGGCCAGCATTGCCTTGTCATATAAGTAAATGAAAGAAGATAATGTACTTAGTGAATTACCATTAGTGATAAATATGCACTGATTGATTTTAACATCTGCCTACGAAACAATGCTAGGGAGCACACTTTTTAAATCATAAAGTACATTCTAAAGCCAAACATTAACAAGAAGACCATTATTTAAATAAACAAATATATATTGATACATGTGTGTATACATATACAAATTTATAGCATATTCTAAAGCCAAATGTAAAAGGAGGTAAAACTTTTAAAAATAAGTATATCAGATAATACACATCAAATATTGTTGTCTCTTGAAAATGGTCATCTCAGTGCACCATATAGACAAGTTTTTAAGAGCAAGGACTCTTGTATCCAATAGACCTTCACTGTCATCCTGCCTGTGCCATTTGCCGACTATGTGACCTTAGAAAATTTAACCTCTTCGAGTCTCAATTTCCTCTCCTATGAAATGCATATAAACCCAACCTTTCATTACTTTGTGACGGTTAACCAAAGCAACATAACTGAAGCAGTGAGTATGTAGTAAGAACTCAATAAATGGTAAATACAACTAACTTACTTCAAGAGAAAAGCCAAGGAGGAACATGGAATTTTGCCTAAGAAGAGGTAATTTTAAAGCTTCATTTGGCTTTTCAAGTACTTAATTAAGGGAACAGACATTAATAACTATATGACATGTTCTGACAAGATGGTGGAATAGGATATACTAAAAATTATCCAGGCACAAACATCTAGATATGCTAGATAAAATTCACCTAAATGCATATTTGAAAGTCTAAGAAAGGGAAATATGCAGGAACTGGAAACAAAGGAGAATTGACAACTAATGCAGTAAATGAATATACCAACAGGCATCTCTCCTTGCCTACGAGTGGTTGATATGGACAGTCTTTGTAAACATACAACTTGGGTTTAAATATCCATGAGTGGCAAGAAACAAGGTCTTGGGCCCATGCAAAGTAGGAAATTAGAGCTAAAACCCCTGCATAAATCTGGGACCTCAAAATGTTTCATTCTCAGTGAGAAGTAGACTAGAAAAAAAAATGTACTCACAAACTCCACAAGATAACAAGGAAACTCAGTCTCTGCCATGGGTTTTGGTGGAGAAAAAATTTTAAAAGACAATAACTCTCCTTTGAAAACAAACCATGGGCCAGCACCTTGGATGGGTTTGGGTTTCAAAATTCTCCTACCAGGTTATCTAGGAACTCCCAAACCAAGAAATTAACAGCAACAACAACAAAAGTGATCCTGGGCATCTGATTACTTCTTGGGTGTCTGGTAGAAGCAAAAACAAAACTGTATTGGAGGGCTAAAACTTCCATCCAAGTTCACTATATTCTTACAGGTACTCTAAACAAGCAATGCTAAAGATAGGTTTAAATTTATATATAATTATATATATATATTGCACCATCGGCAATGATTAGCCGAGACAACCACCAAAAAGCTTAGAACCCCGCAAATTTTACATAAAAAAGAATCTGATAAACCTTTGAGAAATAAACGTTTTAAGTATTATTAAAAGAGGAATCAAACCTTAAGAAAAGAACGTGACACAATGGAAAAAGATAAGGTATATCTGAAAAAGAATAATTAAAACTTCTAAAATTGAAAAATATAATCACAGAAATTGCATTTTAACAGGCAGATTACACAGCAAATAAAACACAGTTTAAGACACAATTATTGAACTGAAGGATAAGGCAGACCTTAGGAAATTACCTAGAATGTACCACAGAGAGATAAAGAATTAGAAAAGTAAAAGAGAATTTAAGAGCCAAAGAAGACAAAATGAGAAGTTCCAACATATAGCTAATGGAAGTTCTAGATGGTGATAACAAAAGAACACAGGAGAAGTATTACACAAAAAGATAATGGTTGACATTGTTCCTGAAGTGATAAAATATTCCGATTGTAATTTATGACTCAAAGAACAAAAGATCCATTCAAGACTAAGAGATGGATAGACAGATGATGAGGATGAAAGATAATAGCGAATAGGGCTTCCCTGGTGGCGCAGTGGTTGAGAGTCCATCTGCCGATGCAAGGGACACGGGTTCGTGCCTCGGTCCGGGAAGATCCCACATGCTGCGGAGCAGCTGGACCCGTGAGCCATGGCCGCTGAGCCTGCGCATCTGGAGCCTGTGCTCCACAACGGGAGAGGCCACAGCAGTGAGAGACCCGCGTACCCGTTAAAAAAAAAAAAAAAGAGAATAGTGAATCTATACAGTAACCATCATAGACAAGACATTTAAAGCAACCAGAAAAAAAGATTATTTACATGGGTTCAATAATTAGGCTGACAGCAATTTCTAAATAATAAAAGACAGAGGATGTTATCTTCAAAAGCTTGGAGATGGTAAACTATTAGCCTAGATTCCTATGCTTCCGATAAGGCAAATAGCTGTCTATTATTGAAAAAATGAGCTACATACTACAGCCCTCTGCGGGAATTTTCAAAGCAGGGTATAACCTTAGTTGACTGTGATACTTTATGTACAGTCCTCCTAACAGCCAGAAAAGTGGAATTTAAAAACAAAACAAGATCCCTTGAAGCCCTATGATTCAGTAATTTGGGAATTTAAAATTCAATACTTCACCTTTAAGATGCTGATTTCAAGAGTGAGTGGTATTTAAATGAAAAAAAATTATATCAATATTCTATAAAAAGCACACGTGGATTTTTATGGCAGTGATGTCAGAAAGATCATTCTGAAAAAACCGAATCACTTAAGAATGGCTAGTTCAGTTCAGTTGTACATAAATGTTTCTTTTTAAAATTGGACTGAATGAGAAAAATCTTCTCAGATCATGTGTGGGGTGTTAAAGTTCCCTACTATTAATGTGTCACTGTCGATTTCCTCTTTTATGGCTGTTAGTATTTGCCTTATGTATTGAGGTGCTCCTATGTTGGGTGCATAAATATTTACAATTGTTGTATCTTCTTCTTGGATCGATCCCTTGATCATTATGTAGTGTCCTTCTTTGTCTCTTCTAACAGTCTTTATTTTAAAGTCTATTTTGCCTGATATGAGAATTGCTACTCCAGCTTTCTTTTGGTTTCCATTTGCATGAAATATCTTTTTCCATCCCCTTAATTTCAGTCTGTATGTGTCTCTAGGTCTGAAGTGGGTCTCTTGTAGACAGCAAATATATGGGTCTTGCTTTTGTATCCATTCAGCCAATCTGTGTCTTTTGGTGGGAGCATTTAGTCCATTTACATTTAAGGTAGTTAACGATATGTATGTTCCTATTCCCATTTTCTTAATTGTTTTGGGTTTGTTATTGTAGGCCTTTTCCTTCTCTTGTGTTTCTTGCCTAGAGAAGGTCCTTTAGCAGTTGTTGTAGAGCTGGTTTGGTGGTGCTGAACTCTCTCAGCTTTTGCTTGTCTGTAAAGGTTTTAATTTCTCCATCAAATCTGAATGAGATCCTTGCTGGGTAGAGTAATCTTGGTTGCAGGTTTTTCTCCTTCATCACTTTAAATATGTCCTGCCAGTCCCTTCTGGCTTGCAGAGTTTCTGCTGAAAGATCAGCTGTTAACCTTATGCGGATTCCCTTGTGTGTTATTTGTTGTTTTTCCCTTGCTGCTTTTAATATGTTTTCTTTGTATTTAATTTTTGACAGTTTGATTAATATGTGTCTTGGCGTATTTCTCCTTGGATTTATCCTGTATGGGACTCTCTGTGCTTCCTGGACTTGATTAACTATTTCCTTTCCCATATTAGGGAAGTTTTCAACTATAATCTCTTCATATATTTTCTCAGTCCCTTTCTTTTTCTCTTCTTCTTCTGGAACCCCTTTAATTTGAATGTTGGCACATTTAATGTTGTCCCAGAGGTCTCTGAGACTGTCCTCAGTTCTTTTCATTCTTTTTTCTTTATTCTGCTCTGAAGTAGTTATTTCCACTATTTTATCTTCCAGGTCACTTATCCATTCTTCTGCCTCAGTTATTCTGCTATTGATCCCATCTGGAGTATTTTTCATTTCATTTATTGTGTTGTTCATCATTGTTTGTTTCATTTTTAGTTCTTCTAGGTCCTTGTTAAATGTTTCTTGCATTTTCTCTATTCTATTTCCAAGATTTTGGATCATCTTTACTATCATTATTCTGAATTCTTTTTCAGGTAGACTGCCTATTTCCTCTTCATTTGTTATGTCTGGTGGGTTTTTACCTTGCTCCTTCATCTGATGTGTGTTTTTCTGTCTTCTCATTTTGCTTATCTTACTGTGTTTGGGGTCTCCTTTTTGCAGGCTGCAGGTTCGTAGTTCCCATTGTTTTTGGTGTCTGTCCCCAGTGGCTAAGGTTGGTTCAGTGGATTGTGTAGGCTTCCTGGTGGAGGGGACTAGTGCCTGTGTTCTGGTGGATGAGGCTGGATCTTGTCTTTCTCGCGGGCAGGTCCACGTCTGGTGGTGTGTTTTGGGGTGTCTATGGACTTATTATGATTTTGGGCAGCCTCTCTGCTAATGGGTGGGGTTGTGTTCCTGTCTTGCTAGTTGTTTGGCATAGGATATCCAGCACTGTAGCTTGCTGGTTGTTGAGTGAAGCTGGGTGCTGGTGTTGAGATGGAGATCTCTAGGAGATTTTTGCCATTTGATATTATGTGGAGCTGGGAGGTCTCTTGTGGACCAGTGTCCTGAAGTTGGCTCTCCCACCTCAGAGGCACAGCACTGACTCCTGGCTGCAGCACCAAGAGCCTTTCATCCACACGGCTCAGAAGAAAAGGGAGAAAAAGTAGAAAGAAAGAATTAGTAGAAGTAGAAAGAAAGAAAGAGAGGAGGGACGGAGGGAGGAAGGAAGGAAGGAGGGAGGGAAGGAAGGAAAAAAAGAAAGGAAGAAGATAAAGTAAAATAGAATAAAGTAAGATAAAATATAATAAAGTTGTTAAAATAAAAAAGTAATTATTAAGAGAAAAACAAAAAGCAAAAAAACGGACGGATAGAACCCTGGGACAAATGGTGGAAGCAAAGCTATACAGACAAAATCTCACACAGAAGCATACACATACACACTCACAAAAAGAGGAAAAGGGGAAAAAAATCATAAATCTTGCTCTCAAAGTCCACCTCCTCAATTTGGGATGATTCGTTGTATATTCATGTATTCCACACATGCAGGGTACATCAAGTTGATTGTGGACCTTTAATCCCTGCTTCTGAGGCTGCTGGGAGAGATTTCCCTTTCTCTTCTTTGTTCTCACAGCTCCCGGGGCTCAGCTTTGGATTTGGCCCCGTCTCTGCGTGTAGATCACTGGAGGGCGTCTGTTCTTTGCTCAGACAGGACGGGGTTAAAGGAGCCGCTGATTCTGCGGCTCTGGCTCACTCAGGCCGGAGGGGGGGGAAGGGAGGGGCACTGCGTGCGGGGCGAGCCTGCGGCGGCAGAGGCCAGTGTGACGTTGCACCAGCCTGAGGCGCGCCGTGCGTTCTCCCGGGGGAGTTGTCCCTGGATCATGGGACCCTGGCAGTGGCGGGCTGCGCAGGCTCCCCGGAAAGGAGGTGTGGATAGTGACCTGTGCTCGCACACAGGCTTCTTGGTGGCGGCAGCAGCAGCCTTAGCGTCTCATGCCCATCTCTGGGGTCCGTGCTTTTAGCCGCGGCTCGCGCCCGTCTCTGGAGCTCCTTTAAGCGGCGCTCTTAATCCCCTCTCCTCGCGCACCAGGAAACAAAGAGGGAAGAAAAAGTCTCTTGCCTCTTCGGCAGGTCCAGACTTTTCCCGTACTCGCTCCCAGCCAGCCGTGGCGCACTAACCCCCTGCAGGCTGTGCTCACGCCGCCACCCCCAGTCCTCTCCCAGCGCTCCGACCGAAGCGTGAGCCTCAGCTCCCAGCCCCTCCCGCCCCGGCGGGGGAGCAGACAAGCCTCTCGGGCTGGTGAGTGCCGGTCGGCCCTGATCCTCTGTGCGGCAGTCTCTCCGCTTTGCCATCCGCACCCCTGTTGCTGTGCAGTCCTCCGCGGCACGGAAGCTTCCCCCCTCCGCCACCCGCAGTCTCCGCCCGCGAAGGGGCTTCTAGTGTGTGGAAACATTTCCTCCTTCACAGCTCCCTCCCACTGGTGCAGGTCCCGTCCCTATCCTTTTGTCTCTGTTTATTCTTTTTTCTTTTTCCCTACCCAGGTACGTGGGGGGTTTCTTGCCTTTTGGGAGGCCTGAGGTCTTCTGCCAGCGTTCAGTAGGTGTTCTGTAGGAGTTGTTCCATGTGTAGACGTATTTCTGGTGTATCTGTGGGGAGAAAGGTGATCTCCGCATTTTACTCTTCCGCCATCTTCCCGGAAGTCCCACACTTAACTTTCTTATTTAATACTCCCCACAATCCTACAGGGTAGGTCTTGTTATCTATTTTAGAGACTAGAAAACTGAGCTTCAGAGAGTTTAAGTAATTTGCACTGGGTCAAAGGGCTGGAAAGTAGTAATGTCCGGAATTGAGTCGACAACGGACGTACATTAACGCCTGTGTTCTTTTGGCATAAACAAATCCCAGTTTCTTCACCTGTAAAACATGGGGATCAGAGAAACCCATATATTCCCCTCCACCTTTAAAATATCCTGACTATCATAAATGTCTTAAACGTTTGTTCTTCAAACTCAATGCTTAAAAGTGACAGACATAGCATATTGTACAAAGGTACACCTGAACTATTAATGCTACCTACCATATAGAAGCCTTACATTTCTAACATATTTAAAGTAAAAAGTGAAGAAATTACTAAATCAGAACTTTTTTTTTACACCATTACCGTTTTAAGGTAAAATGGTTATGATTTCTAAGTCATAGTAAATTAGAACAACAATAAAAATATGTTGGTGGTAATAATATTCAGATTTGTGCTATGGAGAACCTCTGCAATTGTCTTCAGTACACTAGCTAATCAACTTAATCACTAAAAAACATTAATTTCCGGTTTTATTAGATAGCAAAGGTGAAAATAAAAATTTATATCCAGAATTTTAGAATCTTGGAATTTCATACATTTAGACTTTGGAGATCAACTTATCCAACACTTATATTTTAAAGATGAAGAAAACAGACTCAGGAAAATTAATTGAATTTTCCATGGTTCTCCCATTTTTTAAATATTACTTATTCTCACCAGGTTGGGGATGGGGCCATCCAGACTGTAGGTCTCATAACAAACAAAAATTACAACAATTAGTCCACAATTTCTCCTAGGGATGAATATTACATTTAATTGCCCTTAAAAGATTACATTACTAAGGTCAGTTGTATGCAGTAGACATCAAAAAAGTTTTTATGACATAACTTCAATTGGTTTGGAAATCAGTAGCAACTTGATCTTTATTAAACCAAAGGGTTGAACTTCATGCATTTCTTACATTTCGCCACCAAAAGCTATGCCAGCTCTGAGTTGTTAGGAAATGCTGCCTTATTTAAAAAATGAAAGCTGAAGAACCAATTAAAAACATCTCATTAAAATTTTTGAAGTGCCTGATGCTAAAGGATATTTTTATCTTCCAGCTTGCTGAAATATTCCTGCAGGAACTTACATGAAGTGGATGATCTTCTGGGAAAAATGTGTATTTAAAGTATGTGTGTCTTTTGTGAGGTCCTTCATTTTAAGGGACTTCTGGAGTACCTAGCTGTGCTCCCATGGCCAGGTAGTAATATACCACATTCTCTTGCTCGAACCCAAGGCCAAATTAGGGGAGCACACTATGGAAACCAGCACAGAACACAATCAACCTTGCAGGTTTACTTCACCCCTACACAGACAGCCCTATTTCTGCTCTGGCTGCAGCCAAAGGGTGGATGGGCAGCCTTCCTCCATACACCTGAGATTGTGAGTTTAGAGTTAGAGTGGTGTGGGAGCCACTTAGAGACTGACGATTTTAGATATCTCACACAACTGGCATTATGCAGTATTTGTCTTCTTGCGACTGGCTTGTTTCACTTAACAGAAAGTCCTCAAGGTTCACCCAAGTTGTCCCATATTGAAGGACTGCCTTCATTTTTAAGGCTGAAGAGTATTCCATTATATGTATAAACCACATTTTCTTTATCCATTCATCTGTTGATGGGCATTTACATTGTTTCCACATCTTGTTAATAATACTGCAATGAACATAGGTGTGTTAGATCTCTTTGAGATCCCGATTTCCAATCTTTTAGAAAAATACTCAGAAGTGGGATTGCTGGAACATACGGTAGTTCTATTTTTGATTTTTTGAGGAACCTCCATGCTGTTCCATAGCAGCTGCACCATTGTACTTTCTCATCAACAGTGTAAAGTGTTCTCCACACCCTTACTGATACTTGTCTTGTTTTTTTGATAATAGCCATTTTGACAGATGTGAGATGATATCTCACTGTGGTTTCGGCTTTCAGAGCTGATATCATCAGAGATGATATCTCATTGTGTTTTTCTTCTTCAGAGAAATGTCTATTCAAGTATTTAGCCCATCTTTTAATCAGGTTATTAGTGGGGGATTTTTTGTTTGTCTTTTTTAACTATTGAGTTATAGGACTTCTATTTTTGGAGATTAACCGTTTTTCAGAAATATGGTTTGCAAATATTTTTTCCCATTCCATAGATTGCCTTTTGTGTTTCAGTTATATACATATAACTCTGTTTATACAAAGGCTTATGATGTAAAAAGTAGTTCTTACCATGTGTCATGGTAATAAAGTTTGAAAACTGCTATAGCATGTGCTGTAATTTGATCATTGGATATCCTTCATTTATTAACATTTAAATTTTACTTAGTTTTTCTTCTTATGGATGTGCTCATTTTGATTATATTTTTCTAGAATACAAAAGGTCATTTTTATATTAACATATTAACATAGCTATTCAAAATTTTAGCCATCCTTAATATCTTTTGTGGTAGTCCTGATTCTCTGCATTTTAATTTTCTCTTTCTTTCTTTATTAGACTTGCCAGAGGTTGGCCAAACTTAGTTTTGGATTTGTTTATCATTTCTATTTATCTATTGTTTCTACATTATCTTTTTCATTTTTATTCTCTTTTATTCCTTATCACTAATTTGTGCTTCTTTCGTGACTTCTTGAGTTGATCTTTTAGTTTATTTTCGTTCATTTCCATAATGGAAGCATTGTGGCTATGATTTTGCTTGAATTATAGATCTGGCTACTGCCCATTTATTTCAATGTCTAAATCTATTTCCTAAATAAATTATTTTGCATTTCTGATTTTCACTCTGCATAAAATCTAGGAGAGTTTTTTTATACATGTTTTTAAAATATTTTTTAATTGTTTAACTTCGTTGTAAATTTTTAGCTTTATTGTGTTCAGAACACGTGATTAGTACATTTAAAAATTTTCGAACATGTTGAAGTTTTGTTTGTGTCCTTGTATGAAGTTTACTTTGTAAATGTCCCATGGACACTTGGAAACTCTTTCTCTGTTGATGGGTTCTGACCTAATCAATTAAATTACTTTCTGTCTCCAGTATAAGTTTCACTTTAAAAATGCAATTACACAGAATTAAAAAATTTTTTCCAAATCAAACAATTGGGACTATTTCATGAACATTATAAAATATTTCCTGTTTACATATATATTAGTATTTTCAACATTCTATATAATTTTAAAAGGTACTTAGATTGCCTGACCAATAGGGTTAACACTGGTGGCGCAGCGGTTGAGAGTCCACCTGCCGATGCAGGGGACATGGGTTCGATCCCTGGTCCAGGAAGATCCCACATGCCATGGAGCAACTAAGCTCATGCACCACAACTACTGAGCCTGTGCTCTAGAGCCCGTGAGCCACAATTACTGAGCTCACGTGCCACAACTACTGAGCCCACGTGCCTCGAGCCTGTGCTCTGCAACAAGAGAAGCCACCACAATGAGAAGCCTGTGCACCACAACGAAAAGTAGCCCCAGCTCGCCACAACTAGAGAAAGCCTGCATGCAGCAACAAAGACCCAACGCAGCCAAAAATAAATAAATAAATTTATTTTAAAAAAAACTTTATGAATTACTTAACTGTATTCAAAATATATATTCTATGCCCAAAAGACCTACAGATTAAGAAACTAGATAAGGTTATATTATATAATTTTCTATTATTTTTCTTCATAAACTACAGTTATATATTTCATTTAATTTTTTCTTAACTTTTGTCACAACAAAGAAAGAATATAACGTTTTTAAAAAAGAATAGAAATAGACTGGGTCTTTAAAGTCCAAGATAAATATATTCCTTTGTTCAGAACTACAAACAAATACATAAAACAGCTAAAAATTGTCATTCTCACAAGTACCTTCAGGCTACTATGAGAATTGAAAGGCAGCCAAAGTTGTGTTTGTTTTCTGACAAGTACTCAAGTACCACAATAGTAACATGAAAGAGTATGACAGTTACTCTCACAGTATGAAGACTTTTATTTCATAAACGACCTTAAACACTAAATTAATCAATGACAGAAACTTGTTTTTTAAATGGTGGCATTAAATAAACTCACAGAAACTAAGCAAGCAAATACATGAAGAAAAATAATAGCTGTCATGTTACATGCTCATATCTCTGAACATGGCAGAGAAATAGAAACTAAGACAGAACTGGGTAAACACCATTGGATATACAGCCAAGATTTCCAGGGAAGAAGCATAGACTTTCAGTCATAACATTATATTTAAACTCTAGGTGAGTTACATGCCCTTCCTAGGTCTGTGTTCTCACTTTTATCCTGGGATAGTAATCTCTCTATATGAGAAGCAAAGAAAAATAATAGTACCTAATGCTCACTGAATGGAGAATATGGACAGGCAAAATACTTAAAGCATTTTACATATACTAACTCATTCAGTCCTCATAAGAGCCTTATGAGGTAAATAATGCTATCTCCCCATTTGACAGATGAGAAAACAAAGGCTCAACAAATCAACAAAATCAATGTTGATTTACTTGCCTGAGGTTCTTATGTCATAAAAGATAGGCAATTTGAATATAGGCAATCCATCGCCTGAGCCTGCTTTGTGTGTGTGTGTGTGTGTGTTTAAATCTACATAAAATAGGGCTTCCCTGATGGCGCAGTGGTTGACAGTCCACCTGCCGATGCAGGGGACACGGGTTCGTGCCCCGGTCCGGGAAGATCCCACATACCGCGGAGCAGCTGGGCCCATGAGCCATGGCCGCTGAGCCTGTGCGTCCGGAGCCTGTGCTCCACAACGGGAGAGGCCACAACAGTGAGAGGCCTGCGTACTGCAAAAAAAAAAAAAAAAAAACATAAAATAAAATTTACCACTTTAACCATCTTCAAGTGTACAATTCAGTGGCATTAAGTACGTTCACAGTATTGTGCAACCATCACCACTATTCATTTCCACAACTTTTTCATCATCCCATACAGAAACTCTATACCCTTTAGGCAAAAAATCCTCCTTCCTCCCTGCTCCCTCCCCCATTTCTTGTCATTTTAACTACTACTGCTTTCTTTTGAGTAAACAAAAGAAAACTGAATCTCTTTAATAAAGGGGAGGTAGAAAAAATGAGAATGAAAAAAAGAAACAAACAAAAACATCCGAGAGTTTATCAACAAAAATCATTTATAATGAAAAGTCTAAAGGATATATTTTAGGCAGAATTAAAATGAAGCCAGAGGGAAGGACTGAGTGCAAGAAGGAGGAATTATAAGCAAAGATACTGTTATATTTGTGATTAAACCTAAACAAGTATTGACTGTAGAAAATAATAACAATAATATTTAGTTTTTAGCATTAAAATGTAACAAGGTAACAGAACCAAAATATCAGACAACAGTGGTATGTAAATTGAAAAGGAGATATTATCAGAGTTATAGCATTCTAAAAATTTTTTTATTTTATAGTTAAAAAGTAAATATTTTGATAATTCTAAACCTTGTTAAATATGCAGGTTAAAGTAAATAGAATAATTTCTAGACAAATAGACACATAAAGCATAACTGCTAAACAAGTTGAGAAAAAAAAGTAAAATGCCAAAAAAAAGGAAATAAATTAAATCTGAAAGAAGACAAAAAAGATGAAAGAAACAAACACACACATACTTACAAAAACAAAATCAAAAAATGGTTGCTAGAGTTATAGTGGCACCTAGGATATAGAAATATACTTAGAAATATGAAATATTTACATTTAAAAAGTAGAAATATTCAATATTAATGAGTTTAGCGTGCAATCCAAACATTTAGAAAAAGAACAGAAAAGCAAACACAAAGGAAGCAGAAGAAAAGGAATATTAAAGATAAAATCATAACAATGAAAAAAATACAATAAAAAATCAATAAAACCAAAATTTGAAAGCATTTGAAAAAAATAACACATTAAAAACCCTGGTTTGGGCTTCCCTGGTGGCGCAGTGGTTGGGAGTCCGCCTGCCGATGCAGGGGACACGGGTTCGTGCCCCGGTCCGGGAAGATCCCACATGCCGTGGAGCGGCTAGGCCCATGAGCCATGGCCGCTGAGCCTGCGCGTCCGGAGCCTGTGCTCCGCAACGGGAGAGGCCACAACAGTGAGAGGCCCGCGTACCGCAAAAACAAAACAAAACAAAACAAAACCCTGGTTTGATTAATGAAGAGACAAATAGAAGGCACAATACAAAAGAAGATATTTATAATGAAAAGGGGACTTCATTATAAATGCTGCAGAAATTAAATACATGACAATAAGTTATTAGGGGCAACATTAGTGCCAAATATTTTGAAAATGTAGACTAAATAGGTAAATTCTTAATAAATGAAAATGTCAAAACTGACCCAAGAAGTAAAAAATTTAATAGTATATAACCATTAAAGAAATTAATAGTTAAAAATCTTCCCAAAAAAGAACATTAGGTCCAAATGGCTTTCTAGCAGATCATTCCAATCTTACACAAGCTTTCATAGAATAGAAAAAAGTGGTACCCTCCTCAATACATTTTATGGAGCTCTCAAGCTATGATATCTAGGAAAAGATTACTCACCAATCTCATTTATGAGCATAAGTTCAGAAAATTGAGCACAGCATTGTGTAAAAGAAATAACCCGGGAGATTACTGGTGAGTAATCTTTTCCTAGATATCATATGCCGCATGCCACAAGTAAAGATTCCACATGCAGCAACAAAAATCCTGCAGGTGGCAACGAAGATCCTGCGTGCTGCAACTGAGGCCCGAGGCAGCCAAATAAATAATAAATACATAAATATTTAAAAAAGAAAAAAGAAATAACCCAGCTGGAATAATTCCAGAAATGTAGGATCAAATTAATTATAACAAAATTATTAATATAGAAAAATTAACATTATCCACTACACTAATAGAATTAAATAAAGAAAATCATGTTATTACCTCAATGAATTCAAAAAGAGCATTTGATAAAATTCAGTATCTTTCATAAGAAATACAAACAGACAAACATGAAAACAGAAAGAAGAACTTCCTTAACCTTAAAAAAGACATCTACAAAAAGAAAATTAAAACAAACATCACACATAATTGTGAAATGTTGAATGTATCCCCTTAAGATAAAGCAAAGATAAAATTTATCATCACCTCTATTACAAATAAAATAAAGTAAAACAAAATTACATCCATACTTAACATCATACACAGAAATCAGTTTCAGATGGACTTGTTTTTATACACAATCATGGAAGAGATCACACTTTATTGTGTAACCACAATGTAATCTATTCTCCTATCCCCTTAAAAATCTAAATAAGATTGATTCAAACTCCCATTCCATGGATTGGGGAAATTCAAAATCTTCCCTTAGGGGACTTCCCTGGTGGTCCAGTGGTAAAGAATCCACCTTACAAGCAGGGGACGCAGGTTCAATCCCTGGTCAGGGAACTAAGATTCCACATGCCACGGGGCAACTAAGCCTGTGCGCCGCCAACTACTGAGCTGCACGCCTCAACCAGAGAGGCTGTGTGCTGCAAACTACTGAACCCACGTGCTCTGGAACCCACATGCCACAACTAGAGACAAGCTTATGTGTGGCAACCAAGAGCCCACAGGACCCAACGAAAGATCCCGCATGCCTCAACGAAGGTCCCGCGTGCCGCAACCAAGATCCGACACAGCCAAAAATAAATAAAATTAAAAAGAACACAAACTGAAAGAAGAAAAAATACATAATTTAGGCTTTAAAAAAAAAAACCTTCCCTTAATATATCCAAATGTTTGGGAAAAGAGCGGCTAGAGGTGTGTCTTAAATTCTCACAATCTCTTCTGATATGATTTTCTAACTCCAGGTGAATTGTTGCCATGTTCTCTGTCTCACGGCTTTTCTAAAAAGGAAATATAATTGACATATAACAATATATTACCTTCAGGTGTACAACATAATGTTTCAATATTTGTAAATGTTGCAAAATGATTACTACAATAAGTGTAGTTAACATTCATCACATACATAATTAATTTCTTTTTTTCTTGTGATGAGAACTTTTAAGATCTACTCTCTTAGCATTTTCTTTGTCTCATGGCTCTCTTTATATATTGGTTCTGTTGTCATCCTAAATATGGAACGAAGGTCCTTCTTCTAATCCCTCTCTCAAAAGCATCAACAAAGTGAAGGGTGTTAACAATAACAGAATTTCACTGGAGGTTTGGGAGTCTCGGGGAGTGAGACTTCCCCCAAGCAGCCACTTTCAGCCACTTCCCCCAAGTGGTTCTATCCCATGCGGCACCCCAGCCTCTAACCTTCCTAGTTTCTCTGATTCCCTGTTTCACCGCCACCACCACCTCTTCTTCTCCTTCTCTCTCTGCATCTGACTCACAGAAACCCAAAAATTCCTTCTTTATTTTAACTCCTGTCAATACCCATACCCCCAGGGTCTCACCTGCCCCAGTAAAGTTGCATAAACATTCCTAAAAGGAATTCTGGAGCCAGCTGTTAAGATAACATATTTTCAACCTGTTATATTTAAAAGAAACAGGAGCAGTGCCAGGATCTGTAATAAGTCATGATCCCTATAAAGATGTCCTATACTTTGAATTTTTTCTCTTCCAATTTCATTGAGGTGTAACTGACATACAGCCCTGTATAAGTTTAAGGTGTCCAGCATAATGATTTGTCTTGCATATATCATGAGATGATTATCACAATAAGTTAGGAACATCCATCCTCTCATATAGATACAAAAGAAAAGAAAAAGAAATAAAAATTCTCCTTGTGATGAGAGCGCTTAGGGTTTACTCTCTTAACAATTTTCATATGTAACATACAGCAAAGTTAATTATATTAATCATTTTTTATATTACATTCTTTTGTACATGAAATTTTTGAGAACACTTACAATCTGTTAGAAATTGATCTGACAGGTGAGCTGTGTTAGACCACACCTCCACATGCCTAAACCTTTGACTATACTTTGGCAAACTATGATTGTTCTATCTATTCCTTCTGTTAAGTTTCATCATTCAATCAATCTATCTATCCATTATATAACTCATTTTAGATTAAAAATCTATTTTCCTTTTTAACGTAGTTCAACATTATTTTTATGTGAACTTTATAAAGTTTTTTTTTTCTATTGAAGAACATCTGCATTTCAGGGTGGATGGATTACTGTGATATTTTACAGGTAATTTTTAAACTTGAATTTTTAAAATTAAACACACTTTGAGACACGAATCTTTGATCCATCTCCCTCATCCCCAACCCCAAGCAGTTTTCACTAGTGTGGTATCTAGCTTGAGTGCCACCATCTGCCCTCCTCCAGATAACGGCTAGTAAGGATCGGAAGTGATGACCAAAGTGGCTCCTTAGTCATGACTGTGATTGACAAGTTTCCTAAACCACTTCCTCTTCAGGTAATAATGTCCCTGGGTTCTGTGACTTCCTCATTTCACATACACTTAAAATTATTCTCAAAACCAAATCACATTCCACTGATAAAAAGAAGAGCACACGACAAATTTTAATCAAAATTTTAAAATATTAGCATTATAAATACTTGGAACAAAGTGTAAGGCACTTATGGTATTACAGTAGGGCCAAATTTGACTCTAAACGATGATGTTGAAATTAAAGCTCTTGTTCCTTCAATATCTCACCTCTCTTTAAATATTTTCACTGCCTTGCCTGAGGCATCCATACTTAACACCTGGGAATTGACAGCTGCCAAAACTCACACAGATAACTGTTTCTTTCCACAGTTCTCTAGGACTACTCATAAGCAGGTTTTCAATGTAAGGATGTTTACAGATTGTGACATGGAAACTTGGTGGGCGGCTCAAAGGAAAATGGATTTCTTATTATGAGATTTTAAGACTTCACATTCTGAGCCTTTAACACCACCCGCGTAGGAGGGGAGAAATTACCACAAACTAACAAGGTCTGTAATAGTTACTTCTGAAGAAAAGCGAGACCTCCCTGTCACCTTATTTCACAGCAGCCAGAATAGTCATAATGACAAACCATTCAAGGTTTAGGCTGGAAGAACAGAAAGTCTTACCTAAAATAAGTAATTAAAAATTCAGCCTGAAACAACCCATTTTGAAATGTTCAAGTCTTCTAAATTCCAGCAAGGCAGGAACTATGTTAAAGAGTTATGCCCCTGGTAGAATTCAGGATTTTCTTTCTTGACAGAAAAGTAGATGAAAATAGAAACCGAATCTTAAAGTTTTTTTAAGTATTTTAGCTTTACTTGTCTCTTTTTTCTGCAGGTATCTCATCCAGAAATACAGAAACAGGAGGCAGGGAAACACCATATGCAAAGAGTTAAGAGAGTAAATTACCTCTGTAGACCAGGACCTGAAAATGGACCCCGAACTTGGATGCAGCCACCATGCAAAGAATGCAATCTTCATAGCTCTTGAAAAATACGGTTTTCTTTTTTACCATCTTTACTGTTTTTTAACCCTAAAAAATAGTCATCAATCCAGAAATGAATCCCATGATTTGCAAATAAATATTTTTCATTTTTTTAAAAAAAGTATGTTGTTCTGTAAAGGCTACATACTGCATGATTCCAATTATATGACATTTGGGAAAAGGCAAAACTATGGAGGCAGTAAAATGATCAGTGTTTATCAGGGACTTTAGAGAAGGGAGGGATGAATAGGTGGAGCACAGAGAATTTTTAGAGCAGTGTTATATGATATTTTAATGGTAAATGTCATTATACATTTGTCAAACCCATGGAATGTACAATACCGAAAGTGAACCCTAATGTAAATTATAGACTTAGAGATAACAATGTGTCAATGCAGGCTCACCAGCTGCAACAAATGTACCAATTCAGGTGCAGGATATTGATAGTGGGGGAGACCATGTACTTGTGGGGACCAGGGTCTATGGGAACTCTCTGTACTTTCTTTTTTTTTTCAATAAATTTATTTATTTATTTTTGGCTTTGTTGGGTCTTCATTGCTGTGTGCGGGCTTTCTCTAGTTGCGGCGAGTGAAGGCTACTCTTCGTTGTGGTCCACGGGCTTATTGCGGTGGCTTCTCTTGTTGCAGAGCACAGGCTCTAGGCATGCGGGCTTCAGTAGTTGAAGCACATGGGCTCAGTAGTTGTGGCGCATGGGCTTAGTTGCTCTGTGGCATGTGGGATATTCCTGGACCAGGGCTCAAACCCGTGTCCCCTGCATTGGCAGGCGGATTCTTAACCACTGCACCACCAGGGAAGTCCCTGCTTCAGGTTTTATGTGAGGAATTCTGCAGTTTCTGGCCAGCTGATGGTGGCGCAGGCCCACGGAACCTGCTGTGAATTGTGGTGCCGTCCCAGTTAAGGGTGACCCCGGCCCCACCAGCTTGGGCGCCACTCTGTACTTTCAACTCAAATTTGCTGTGAACTTAAAACTGCTCTAAAAAGTAAAGTCTGTTTTTTTAAAAAAAAAAAAGTGTAGTGGGAACAAAGCAAGAGATGGCAGTTACTGTTCTGCAAAACTTCACATTAAGGAATCATAAGTAATTGCAATAAATATCTTAAGAGGAACTATATATGACACCAGGAATAAAGGTTAGCCTCAAACGGAAATTCTTGTACAAAAACCCATAACCATCAGATTGCATGCCAAACAGAAGCATTATAAAGGGTCACATATGACTATCTACACATATTCAGTCATAAGAGGTTACAAAAGAAGTGGGCTTGATCAGCGTGTCCAGCCTGTGAACAGAACCAAGCTTTAGCAATAAGACCTTCTCAACTGAAAACAGAGCTTTTGAGATCAAGTTTGAATCTATTCCTTTTTTCAATGGTGTTGAGTCAGTTCCTTTCTTTAACCTTGTCCTGAGAAGCCAGAACTTTGAAAGCCTCAAAAAGGCTGGTATTTCAAATGTCTGAGCATTTCAGAATGTGTGTGCTGATGTCATCCTCATCTGTACTTGGAAAGGAACAGCAAACCTCATCAGTGCCTTCTCGTGGAATACCCTCATAATTTTTGTTCCTTTTTTTTTTTTTTTTTACTTTCACACTCATTTTTTAACAAGACTCCTTTGATGTAGCCATCTTCGGAATTACCATCTCTGTTATGAGGATCAAAAAAGGGAAAGCTAGCAACAAGATCACACAGGCCCTCTAATGCCAAAGGAAGATATTGGAGAATAAAAATTCATGGTAAAACTAACCTTGTCTCCATGTGTATAGAAACATGGAGACTCTTATGTGGTCAGTTTAAAACTCTGTATATTCTTTATATGATAATTTCCTTCATAGAAGTTGCCTGGTCCACAGGAATTGTTTGCTCCTGAATCCATGCTCTCATCCATAGTGTTCCACCCCATAAGCTCTCTAAACAAATTCCTCTCATAATAATTGAGGAACGTCTCAAAGAGTAGACGTTTTATATTGTATACCTATACCTCCAACTCTTCTTGCATATATGAAGGGCTTTTAAAACAGTGTGGGATGAAAATAACTTAAGGGAACTTCTGATTTCCAATGAGATCATTATGGAGGAAGAATGAGGTCAGCATCCCCTAAGTTTCTCTAGGATGCAGAGATAGTTGCTGTGTATCTATGAATAAGTTAAGAGGTGTTTCATTGGAGCCAAGTTCTGGAAAACTTGTATACCTAAAAGGTCAAGATTGGGGGAACACCGTAAAATGAATGAAGGATGTGATTGGGTATAGAGAAAAACTGTGCAACATATGAGGGTAAATCTAAAAACTATTCACAAAAGAGAAATAGAAAGCAATGCCAGGTTCATGTTCAATTAAAACTCCTCACAAGATTTCTAGCTACTACACAGAAGCAGAAGAATGCTGAGTATGAAACATTACTCAATAAAAAAAAATCTCTGTTCTTAATAGAAAGAGCACTTTAGAAATTATATGATTCTCACAAAAGCTTCATAAATATTTCACCATGTGATTTATAAAAGTACAAAAGAATCTAATATCCTCTGGTCCAGTAGAAAGCAAACAGACTTAGAGGTTATCATAAAATATAATATATATATGTAATTTATTTTCTCCATTTCTGATTGGCCAAACTTTAACCACAAGAAGTTCCAAAACCATGCAATTCTACAAAATATGTGCATAAAATAAAAGTTTCTATATTTCAATGTATTCAAACCATTTCAAAAAATAAATAATATAAACAGTTTATGTTCATCTGAGGACACAAACACTGACAAGAGCGGGAGGATAGATTGATGATCAAGAGTCTCCTTCTATCCCCTGACATTATGATGGATGGTGGAGCTAAACCACAAATCAAAGATATACAATGCAATTTACAGTATTTTTAAAAGTTATTCATCCCATTCTTTAAATTCTGAAAATGACAGAATATCTATTCTCTCGTGAAATTATGTTCACAATGAACACTTCCTAAGAAAAATAGAGAGAAATGTTACTAGACACAGGTTGGTTTTACCACTTCCCATTTTTATGGCACTGAGTTTATGTGACACCTAGATCCCTTACTGCCCCAAGCTCTGCTTTTTAGTGAAGCCAGGTGAGACACATAGAATATATTCCGTCTTGTTGTTTCATTATATTATAGAGAATAAAACTGCAGGATTCGACCTGCTTCAAATCCTAGGAGTGAGGCCCCTCAGCAGAGGTTGCCACAAAGGCTGCAAGGGCCTGAGGAGATGGCAACTTGCTCTCCTGCCCCCACCCCCATGACACCAGCTCTGCTTTTGTTTTATTTCCTGGGCTTCCATACAAGTGCTTGTTTAAAGAATGGGTTCAGCTGCATCACAGATTTAAAAAGCACTATCCTGGAGAATTTGATCTCTGCGTTTAAACTCCTGCAGTCGAATGCCTTGTTTCTATACCCATTAATATACTGAGGAAAAGGGTAGTTGATAGATGGTTGGGAGAAGGCAAGAGAGCAAGTGACATAGTCTGCTGGGTCTATAGCATGCTAAATAACTCCACTATGATAATTTCATAAAGAAAGTACAAAAATAGCAGGTGTAGATGGGGGAAGTCCTGGGCAAAATTATAAAAGAAATGTCCTCATTCTCACTTTTGTAAGCTTCTTCCTCTGCTCCTCACACTCCTTTTGCTGCCCAGTATCTGGTATTTTCTCTTTCTGTGTCAAAATTTGCACCCTTATCCCAATAGCTTAGTTTGTTTCAAGTTGCTGTTTGCATTGGGAAAGGCTTTTTTTTAAAATGTTTGTCTCATTAATTAAAATCATAAGATCATGATTCTGAGATCTAAAAGAGATAAGATACCTCTGAATCGAACGTCAAAGAAAGATGGACTCAAACTTTGCAAAGACTCTCAAAATATATCTGTTTCTTTTCCAACAAATATTTATGGTGCTTTTACTGAGATCCACATAGTTCTTTTAAAGAACACTCCAAGGAGACTCAAAATCTCAAGGTGGAGGCATCATTAGTGCAAGTGTGGCTTTCAGCCTTGGAAACCCAGAATCTCGATTTTATTTACTCAGAAGCAGGGGGCTCTGTAAACGTAGAGCAAAGATCATAGGATTTGGAGTCAGAGGTGTAGGTTTGAGCTTTGGCTGCACCTCTTATTAGCTATTTGTGTTCTTAAGCAAACTGACTTAATACCCTAAAAAAAAAAAAAAAGGTCAAGAAAATTATCCCTGCCTCACAGGATTATTGTGAAGATCAGATGAGATGGTGCTTTTAAAAGGGTTTTATATACTGTCCTGGGCTAAACATGGGTTGGTCAGTTTGGCTTCTGGAGGGAGAGAGACCCTCCAAACAAAGGGGATTTCTGTGTGCCAGTAGGCACCCAGCAGGGATTCCCTGCAGGCGACCTTTGAAGGCTGATAAGCATCTCCAACAGCTGCATAAGAGAATACAGGGACCCACCGAGAGGGCAAAGGGCATGCCC
Organism: Delphinapterus leucas; assembly: GCF_059928025.1. Taxonomy (NCBI): domain Eukaryota; kingdom Metazoa; phylum Chordata; class Mammalia; order Artiodactyla; family Monodontidae; genus Delphinapterus; species Delphinapterus leucas. Next base: position 18,648,334 of record NC_143146.1, on the reverse strand, counting down.
TTTGCCCTTCTGCTCTCAGCTCAAAGGCCATCTGCTAAAGATCCCCTACAGGGAAATATAACTCTAAGGAGGGAGGCTCAGGGAAGATTTCAAGGGGTCCTAACTCAAGAGCCCTAACCACCCTAAGGGCTTTAGCTTTGGAATTTAAACTTATTTTACTTGGAGGGGATATGGGGATATATATATACCTATAGCAGATTCACTTTGTTATACAGCAGAAACTAACACAACATCATAAAACAATTATACTCCAATAAAGATGTTTTAAAAAAAACTTATTTTACTTAGTGTATACTGCTTTTAATTAATTTAATTTTATCCTCTACTCTGATAGAATTTTAAATGGTTTATATTCAACGTGTATGTGACTATCTGTAATATACACTGTTTGGTCATAGATATCTATATTTTACCATGTATACATTTGTTGTAAATGTGCATATATACTATAGACTTGTGTGGTATGCATCCTATAACATGTGGGTGGGAGGCATGTATAGAGAAAAAAAACCTAGGAGAATATGAACCAAAATGTTAACAATGTTTATCTCCCGGAAGATTAAATTATGAATGGCTTAATTTTCTCTTTGCTTGTGTGTGTTTTTCAGGTGTTTCCTTTGGAAATAAATTTCTTTAGGATAAAAAAGTCACAATAAAATTTTCTGATTAAAATAAATAGCTCACATTAGTTTTTGTTTCTGGTTTAGTCTGCTTTTATTTCATTTGTACTTTCTCTTAAATTGTTTATTTCACCTATTTCTCTTACTGCTTATGACCTGTATTTTCTTTTGTTTCCTCTTGTCATTTTGTTTCCTATCATCCATTTTGTTGCAATTTTCATTTTCTATCTTTTACCGAATGTAGCAAGCACATAGCAGAGGACTGCGTCCTTAAGAATTGCTCCTGACTTAACCAAGGAGACGGAATATTTTCCCTTCTGATTAACCCTGTAGTCACCTCCTCTGACCCCTACTGTCTCAAAGCAGAACTGTTTAATTTTTCAAGTACTAAGTTGGGAAACTAGCGAGGTTAACAGACTAGACTTATCCAGGAAGCAAATATTAAATCCATCTCTAGTATCAGTAAAGATGATTTCAAAGTATAACTATTGTCAACTAATGTCTGTGTATCTCTGAATCAAGTGTCTCTCCAGAGCCCAGAGCCGTGGATCTACCTGTGTATCTTCTCCTCCACTCAGGTGCCTACAAGAAACTCAAAAGCAACATGCCAAAATGGAACCATTATTGCCTCACTGCTCCAGAAAAAACTTGTTCCTCCTTGTCGCCCTTTCTCCTAAAGAAAGAGAACTCTTTGCACGCCTCTGACCACCCAGCAGGGATCAGTGACATCGTCATCCAAGCAGGGGCCCAGGTCAGAAACTTGGGAATTGTCCTACACTTCCATCCCCCCAGTTCCCACACCCAAATTCTCTAGTTCTGCCTTTTTTTAAAAAGCATCTTTATTAGAGTATAATTGCTTTACAGTGGTGTGTTAGTTTCTGCTTTACAACAAAGTGAATCAGCTATACCTATATGTATATCCCCATATCTCCTCCCTCTTGCATCTCCCTCTCACCCTCCCTATCCCACCCCTCTAGGTGCTCATAAAGCACTGAGCTGATCTCCCTGTGCTATGTGGCTGCTTCCCACTAGCTATCTATTTTACATTTGGTAGTGTATATATGTCCATGCCACTCTCTCACTTCGTCCCAGCTTACCCTTCCCCCTCCCCTCCCTGTGTCCTCAAGTCCATTCTCTACGTCTGTGTCTTTATTCCTGTCCTGCCCCTAGGTTCTTCATAACCACTTTTTTTTTTATATTCTATATATATGTGCTAGCATACGGTATTTGTTTTTCTCTTTCTGACTTACTTCACTAGGTCCATCCACCTCACTACAAATAACTCAATTTCATTTCTTTTTATAGCTGAATAATATTCCATTGCATATATGTGCCACATCTTCTTTATCCATTCATCTGTCAATGGACACTTAGGTTGCTTCCATGTCCTGGCTATTGTAAACAGAGCTGTAATGAACATTTTGGTACATGACTCTTTTTGAATTATGGTTTTCTCAGGGTATATGCCCAGTAGTGGGATTGCTGGGTCATATGGTAATTCTATGTTTAGTTTTTTAAGGAACCTCCATACTGTTCTCCATACTGGCTGTATCAATTTACATTCCCACTGACAGTACAGGAGCGTTCCCTTTTCTCCACACCCTCTCCAGCATTTATTGTTTGCAGACTTTTTGATACTGGCCATTCTGACTGGTGTGAGGTGATGTCTCATTGTAGTTTTGATTTGCATTTCTCTAATGATTAGTGATGTTGAGCATCCTTTCATGTGTTGTTGGCAATCTGTATATCTTCTTTGGAGAAATGTCTATTTAGGTCTTCTGCCCATTTTTGGATTGGGTTGTTTGTTTTTTTGATATTGAGCTGCATGAGCTGCTTGTAAATTTTGGAGATTAATCGTTTGTCAGTTGCTTCATTTGCAAATATTTTCTCCCATTCTGAGGGTTGTCTTTTCCTCTTGTTTATGGTTTCCTCTAATTCTGCCTTTTTAACGCCTGTCCCCTTCTGTGATTTTCAAACAGGAATATGAGGACATCCATGGACAGTGACATCACTGTAACATACGAAGGAACAGAATAAACATAATGAATCTTCCTGGAATACCCTTCTCCCCTTGTCATCTTCATCATAACAAATAATGTAACACATCACATTTTATGAAAATAAATGCATAAAGTATGTGGAATGCAAAATGAGCATGTTTTTAAAAGATGTTTTCTAACAATGCAAAGAAATGTGGTGCTATGGTGGGATGCTCAGGGTTCAGTGGCTATAACCTCAAAGGTCACACCATTGCTTCCCTGCGTTACTGGGAGGCTTTGGCAGAAATAATTCTTGTGTCTGTAAGGAGTGCTCACGACTTGCTCAGGATATTCCCTCCTCTCTTCTCATGCTGCCACAGACCCTCTTTTCTCACTGGGGCTATTGCGATGACCTCCTAACCGCTCTGGCTCTCACCTCACTCAGCTCCCCATTACTCCCCACACTGCCCTCAGAATGGCATGTGAAAATGCTAAATTGATCTTGTCGCTTCTCTGTGTGAAATCATTCAATGACACTCCCTTCATGCTGAATAAAATAAAAGCTCCTCAGTATGACATAGGATGCTCTTCAAATGCTCTGGTCCCTGCCCCCTCAGTGTCCTCAGCTTCCCCCACTTCCCTCCATCCTAAGAATTACTCGCAGTTTGCCAAGCACATGCTTTCTCACAGACCAGAGTTTCTGCACACCAAGTGTCTCTCCTGTATCTTCCATTCACCTGCTTAATCTAGCATCCCATAATACTCAGTTCAACCATCACTTGTGAAAGTCCATTCTGGACTCTCCAGAAATGTTCAGGCTCCTCTCTGTTGGGTGCCTGCACAGCGTTCATTCTCGGTAACCCCCAACACCAACCCCTGTTCCCTTACCCAGAGCTCTGGGAAGCAGGGACTGTGTGTTGTTCCTCTCTGCTCTCAAAAGTCTATTCTACTCTGTAGTTTCTCTGAGACCATTGTTAAGGATACCCTCCTTTGCACCAGGAGGTCTCAAATGCAGTCCGAAGCCCAGCTGCATCAGAATGACCTGGAATAGTCTTTAAATTTAAGGATTCCTTGGTCTCTGAAATTTTGATTCAATAGCTCTAAATTAATAGTCTGTAGAGACTACATCAAACATTTTAAATGATAACAATTTTAAAATTCCCCAGGTCATTCTGATGCAGCTTATCCATAGACTGGCATTGGGACCCACTGCATTCAACCCCTGTGATCATCTTGCTAGGGTTTAAATATTAAAACAAAAACAAGAACATAATTCTTATTATTAATACATTTACCAATGCCTTCTTAAAATGGGTTAATTTAATAGCATTCTTTTTACTTCAGTGGACTATCTTCCATCATATATTGACTATTGGTAACAATTTCATTATGAGGGCCCACTTCTGATTTTGTTTTCAAATTCTTGAGAGCTTCTTACTAAAGATTGCAAATCCTTAACTAATGTGGTTATGAGAGTTGTACGCCATCCACTTACAAAAATAACCTAGAATTTTATTTTACAAATAGCTGCAGAGATGTTAGAGGAGGAACATGAGTCTATTTTTTCAGTTAAGAATCTCTTAACAACAGCTGACTGCCTTTCTGCCAAGCTCCTGGCTTTGGCATCTTTATAGGAGAATAAGGAGATGGTTCAAAGCAAGTGACAAGCAATCTCACAGCAATAAACAAGCAAATAAACAAAAACTCAGGGGGTTCTTCTAACATCCAAAGTTAGTATCCATCAATCCCAATAGCATTTTTTTTTTTTTTTTTTTTTTTTTTTTTTGCGGTGCGCGGGCCTCTCACTGTTGTGGCCTCTCCCGTTGCGGAGCACAGGCTCCGGATGCACAGGCTCCGCGGCATGTGGGATCTTCCCGGACCGGGGCACGAACCCGTGTCCCCTGCAACGGCAGGCGAACTCCCAACCACTGCGCCAGCAGGGAAGCCCAATCCCAGTAGTTTTGAAGACAGATAAATATATGGGGTTGGATATTTAGCAAAGTGACTTTTTAAAAACAAGCCTGCCACATGCCAAAAAGTTAAATAAGTGTTGTCCTTTTATAATCCTTGTTTTCACTGGAGACTTTCGACATTCTTCCATTGCTGCCGCTATACTCTAAGGTCATGGATCTCTTTTGAAACTAAAAGAAAATGACTTGAAAAATGCAAAGGTGACAAATTATGTCGACAACAGATTTGAATTTTGAAAACAGCCAGGAGATACATGGCTCCAACTCTGATGAAAAGTTGAAAAAGAGGCAAGAAAATATGCTATATAGTGAAAGTAATTTTTGGTCTGGTTGTAATTCATTTCTGAAGCCAATTGCAAAAGTGTATATCTTAAAATTTTCAGAAAATGATACTATCATTTGAATAAGAATAAAGCTTCCTATTATGTATTCTAATTTTGAAAATATTTATTTGGGGTTTTATATGCTAGAATGTGAGTAAAGTCAATCACATCACTTTATAAGTTCGGGGATAGAAATTATTAGTTTAACATCGGGCTTTTTAGCTACTTTATGCATTTATATAATTTCAGAATGAAACAAATCTTTTTCAAGAAGAAAAAAGCAAGCTTTTCCAATTTGCATTAGGATAGCCAAATCAACAGATGGCTACTGTCTCTGTTCTTCTCCCAGTTCTGTTCTCTATGTAGGTTTTCTGTAGCGTTCGAAGCAGTTTTTCAGTTGAGAGCAAGAATTTAGGGAAAGGAATAGACAGAGTGTTCACCCAAAGAACTACTTTCATAGAAAGCAGAAAGTTCCTGGCATACTAAAATATACGCTCCATAGGAGGCTTGGGCTGTACAGCTCTGTGCCTGAGGGGTATCACTGTTGGGGGCACAGAGTGTGCACAAGATGTGACAGCGGAGAACTGGCGGTGGGAAGGAGACAAAGACTCTCTCCAGTCCTTGGAGCTGATCCCACCTTGGGCAAAACTGAGAAGTAGACCAAGTTTGTATCGAAACCCTTCTCTTCCCCCTTTAATTATCATACCCCCTTTTCTAATGATCTTTATTAAGATGTTAGTTAATAATTACTTAAGGAATACAAACAAGGCAACCCAACAAATAAGGCAATAAGTGAGCTGGAGGCAAAAATGTTTCTCTTACTATGGGAATTATTTTCCCTCAGTGACCACAGCAGCCTTGAGACTCTTATCTCATTCTCTCATGCTAAGCATTACCCTGAAGGTATATTTATAACTTCGTATAGGGTTATTAAAGAGAAAACAATGCTCAAAATCTAAGAAGAGAAAGCCCAGTGTCCAATCGGTGGTCTTTCCCTAACTTGAGGAGATGCTGTGTGCAGGGAAACCTCTAACCCCACTATCCCAACTGGCACCAGGCTGGTGGCCAGCAATTCTGCCCCCTGGTGCTGCTTGATCACCCTGTTCACCCACCCATGCTGCCTTTGTTTCACTGCCTTGTGAAGAGTTTACCAGATAAGGCAGTGATATCTAAATTAGAGAAAAGAACTCTTTAGCCTTGATCTTGGACAACTAAGCCAGTTTTCCTGGTTTTGGTTTTGGGGGTTTTTTTCTGATTTTTTTTTCCCCTCTTCATTTGTAACAGTCATGGAAACTGACTTTTTGCAGATCTTTGGGTCTTGACATTACTATGACAGGGGAACCATAAGGAAGGGAAGGAAGTCATTGTTGCAATGACTGAGAGTCTTTTTATTTGAAATTTTTAAGGGATGATAACTCATTTGTAGATTATCACATTGTATTTGAGATGTAACCTTGTTGGAGGCACAAAGCATGTGTAAGGTGTGAATCATGGAGACATGAAAGTGGGAAGAACCAAGACCCATTTAGGCCTTTATTCTGGTGACAGTACCCCTGATCCCTGCTCTTCTATAATCAACTCTCAGTTTGAGTTTGATTCAGTATTTGTTACACTTCCCTGAATAATCTCTTTTCCCCCCACCTCCAAAATAAGAAGAATAATAAAGTATGCAAACCAAAATAAGTACAGTTATAAAATTGAAGGTTAGAACTCAGGAAGCCCACTGTGAATTTACCCACATTTCATCTTTGTCTCCCTACCCCAGGTTGGTATAATTTAGAAAGTTACAACCATGTTTTATATCTATTCATATTTTGATAATGCAAATGCATATTGTAGACTTTGAAAATAAAACTATATATTTAGTTAGGCCCATTCTTCCAAAGTGATCTTTTCTCCCATCTTTGGATAGAAAATACTAAAAGCAATATTGCTACTGAAGGAAAGCATCCATATTTATTCATCGGAGCTAAATAGAAATAAAACTAATTTATGTCACTTTCAACACAATAAAGTAATAAGATGCGAGAGTTTCATTAATTGCTGGTTCAAATATATATTTTACCATGACATAATCATAAATGTTCCTGTAATAATAAAGGTAACGACAATAATAACAATAGCGTCTGTCCCTTGCATGTAGAGATGAGTCTTCTCACTATGCCTGCTGGAAGCTCTAGGAGAAACATTACGAAGGCAAATTAAGCACGCTGATGGCACTATCTTGACCCCCTTTAGGCAATCATTCCTGGTTCCCGGAGCAGTTTCCCATTTCCCGCTCCCTCAGCCCCTTAAGGGTGCATCATTCTCACAGACAGTAAACTCCAGGACACAGAGCTTCCTGCCTCCTTTCCCTTCGCCCAGACTTTCCTGGCAGTTGCGCAGGCCACTGATTGCAGAACACATCCCACCTCCAGCTCTAAGTCATCACATCTTCAGATTTAGCCACACGCCAGTTTCCCTCCAGCAGGAGCCGGACAAGATACAGGTAGGCCGTCTGGCTTCTACAGAGGGTGGGCTTTAGTTTTATGTCACTCTCTCTATTAACTATTCACCATGAAGTGTTGTCTTTTCTTTGACCGTAAACCCCTCATTTGTACCCTGAATCATATTTTTAATCACCCAGACCCCAGACCCAGTGCCCCATGACTCTCACTGGCTTTCAGCATTATTTCCCAAATCAATTTATTCTGTTACAATGGTGCCCCCTTTCTGATAATGGGGGATCTAATCTCGACCTTTCTTCAGTTTCAAAACTGTAAGCCAGTTTGTAAGACTATGCTTTTTTCTTGGCTTTTATTATGAGAACTGTGCTGTAGTTACTTGTCCAAGTATCTAGGGACGAGCAGGTAGTCTTGCTTTGTTGCGATAACCAAGAAAAATTTAGTGTGTCAACTCTGTGAAGTTCAGAAATAATATGACCATGGGTCCAGATTATTCAATCAATTTAGCTAAAATAGAAAATCCCTTCATTAGCCCACCAAAAATTCATACGTTTTAAGCAAAACCAGTCACAGAACCTCAAATTCACTCCTCTGATTCCTCAAAGCGTATTGGCACGATCTACATTTCCATTAGCAGTTCTGGCTGGTGGATCTGGCTCCAATCCTTGAAAATTTTGTTTCCACAAACAACTTCGCTATCCACATCACAGCTTAGACCCAATTCCAGGCTATGCTTGTCAGGAACTGTGAAGATCTGAAATTTTTACCCTTCTTGCAAGCTAACAAGAGATCCTGCCAGTTTCATGAACGCTGGCAAAAAACAAAACACTCCTGGATCAGAGACAAAGCAATTTATTACTCACATAAAGAGCAGTGGTCAGAGTTTAAATGTTCTTATGCTGGCTCCTAAGTCTCAATTCCGTGAGGTAATGCAAAGAGGACCAGGTGAGAGTTGCACATCAAGGGGATTGCATTACAAATGGAAGCACAGTGAGTTTAGGGATTCCAAATCTTTTGTAATAGGCAGGAAGAAGAACTGCCCTTTGCTCCAGAGAAAGACAATATCTCCATCTTTCAAGGCTGTTTGCTATACAAACATCCTTTAAGAGATCATCCAGAACAAAGGCAGTTAGTTGGTCCTTCTAGTCACAAAATATGCAAAAAAAAACTATAGAGAGTTGTCTCCCAACATTTTCTCATTTCTGTACTATCTTGTCTTCTGGAGAATTTTCTCTTTAGTACACCATTTTGTCAGCCACAATAATTAATCCCACAGAGGCCGGGACCAAATCAATTATTGGGGTCCCCAATTGGGAGCAACATCAATCAGGGGACACAGGTAACGATGCTTCCTACATGACCTCTCCGGTGGCTGGTAAGCCTCAGGGCTCCCAGTTCAATTCAAATAATTGAATCTATTATTTTTGGAGATGCTGTCTATCTTAGTCAGTTCAGGCTGCCTTAATAAAATACCATAGACTGAGTGGCTTAAACAACAGAAATGCATTCCTCACGGTTCTGGAGTCTGGGCAATCCGAGATCAGGATTCTGATGAGAGCCCTCTTCCTAGTTGGTAGACAGCAGTCTCTTAGCTGTGTCCTCATACGGTAGAGAAAGAGATTATCTCTCTCTTGTGTCTTCTTATAAGGGCACTAACTCCATTCATGAGGTTGCCACACTCATGACCTAATTACCTCCCTGAAGCCCCGTCTCCAAATACCATCACATTGGGAATTAGAGCTTCAACACATGAATTTTGATCAGACACCAGCATTCAGTCCATAGAACTGCCTTAGGGCTATTAGTCCAACCTGCCTGTTTTTCCATGCCACCTTAATGGCTACAGGAACAGGGCTTGAAAAGATGACAATGAAGTAATGACAGGTGCTTGAGGTAATGACAGGTGTTTTGCATGGGAAGTTCAGGATCTTGGGCCATCTTTGATGCTTCTAATAGAATCCTAGGTAAAGTTTTGGGGAATAGAGATCAAATTATGGTCAGAGTTATGTGGCAAAAGACGGAAGACCCATCAATTAGTTTATTTCAAGGTACTCACAACAGTTTGGGAGAAACACACTATAACGTATTCCTGGGTGAGGAAAGCTCCAGAGTTAATTCTGAAAGACAGAGATCAATAATGTCCCTCTTTCCCCTGTAACCCCCAGGGTCTACAGTGTTCGCTCCCCAGGTTGCTGCTCTCCTTTTACCCACCCTCCACACCCCCCAAAAAGGCAGTGTGTCCTATTCCAGTAGCTATAACTTCACCTTTTTTTCCCAAGCATCCTCTTCCTGCATCTAGAACTTTCATCAAGAAGGGTCAGGCAGAAGCGGGACAAAGGATTTTTCATGAATCTTAGAACTATTATGTTCCCCATTTTAGCCTATGTGGACTATTTTGGGGAAATTCAGTGATTAATGTATTCAGCCAAGTGGTCACTATCCGTATGATCTCTGACCATGTCAATCCAACAAGATAATCCAGGTGACTGAACCAAGTAAAGTTTGATTCTCCTAGGCTAGACTGCCCTCAAAGAGTGTATAAACCAGAGTAGAGTGGAGATGGCATGAAGGAGAAGAAAGAAGTACCATACCCAGTATGGTCAGGACAGAATCCAGAATTTTCAAAATAGGTCTGTATAACTCTCCTACTTGACACTTTCCACCTTAATCATAACATAGGAAGCAGCTGAGAGGAGATAATCCCTTTCCAAAGATGATGCATTCCATAATCAAACTTCTTTACTAAGGTGTGTGGATCAGGGGGGAGGTGAGGGAAGTAGAGTCAAAAATGTTTTTGAGTTAATTTTTGAGGCAGTCATTCCAAAAATACCAGAAGAGAGTGGATGGTCCGGAGCATGGAAAATCTCTCAAATAGCTTGACTAACCACCCATTATCATATGGCTTCTGTGATAGAGCCTCTCCATTGTCAGAGTATAAGTGGTCTAGAAAGGCAAAAATATGATATAGACTAGTTCAAGGGCTACAGTAGTGTGGCCAGAGTTGGCTGGTCAGACTGCAACAACTTCACAACCTGGAAAGTGTCAGCAGTGATCAGGATACACTAATAGCCCCAAGAAGGGGGTCATAAGTCTGATAGTCTCTCAGGAGTAGGCAGGAACCCTACCCCATGTACAGTGGCTTCCCCATCAACCTTTGGCAGGAGTCATAAATCCATCATGCAATGGTAGCCTCTGCATCAGAAACGTGGAGTCCTCTACTCTGTGTCCAGTCTATCATGGTCATTGTGTTGTGAGGTCTGGTATGAAGATGGATACAGGCAATGATGCTGTCACTCAGGGCAGTGCAGCCTCCATCATCTTGATTGCAGACAACTTCATGGGAGCACACTCCTAAAGTAGATATCTACGTAAGTGACTCAGTGATTCATCACCAGCCATGATTTGCATCTTCTACTCATGGACCCACAGAGGAGTATCTTCAATCTGTCTATAGTTTTCCACGTGGCAAACTAAGCAGCCAAGAGTCAGTAAAATTGTAATGAGGTTCATCAAGGAGAGTATCAACCAGGGCTATGAGAACGACCTTGAGTTCTGTCCATTGACTAGAGTGATCACTTCCATTTCTGACTCTGCATTGCTGGCATTGAGGTTGAACAGCTGCAGAAGCCCAGGGACACCATCAAGTTTCAGATTAGCCGAACCATCCCTTGAACTAAGCACAGGTATTTAGGGGATCCTCAGAGAATTGAAGTCCTCCCTGAGCCAGTGGCTTTGTTTCAGGTGGCTAAATGGAGGATAAAGTTTCCCTCCAAGTGACAGCTGCCCTTTCCAGCTCATTAGAGATTGAGTCCCAGTGAGCCCACCATAAAATGGGCACATCAGGCTAGAGAGTTATAAGGCATACATGGGTCAGACGTTCAGTTTCCAAAAGATCTTAGTAGCAAACTGCTTTGCATTCTCTAAGCAGTGTACTCGGTAACAAGGTTAGGTGGATAATTCCAAAGCTCCAAGGGCCACCTCCAGGTGGAGGCTGCCTCCCTTTTGCCAGAGATGTCAATAGGAAAAATCATCATTTACATAGACTGTCATCAGTCAAAGCTTTGTGCACAACTTGCAAAGATTCCTGTTGATTCCAGCCCTACTCAAAGGATGCCCCTTTGCAGTGTAGTTGATACAAAAGAACAAGTAGAATCTCCAAGTGAGGTCCAATATCCAAAGAGTCCAGTACATTATTTGGCCTCTTTGGTGAAGAAGCTGAAGAGACAGTATTTTTCCTTCACTGCTGGAGGGATTGAATGCTTTGTGAATCCACCCACATAATCTCTAAAAATGTTACCTTAATACATTCCCAGCACTCTGCACTTACTATTCAGTAAACATCTGCTGACTTCCAGGGTCACTGTGTAACGTAAGCCCGAAGTCGCAGCTCTCTTCCTCTGAAGGAATTTCTAATTGTACAATCCCATGATCTTCACATTCATCCACCGATAGCTACAGATGACATACTTAACACGTTCGATGTCCCGTATAACAAAATGTTTGTGAAAAGGCAATACAGAGTTAAAATCCAGTCTATCAGTATCCCCACAGGTAAGTATTGGGACATGCATAAAAAATTGGGCAAGAGGTGAAATTTTTTTTTTTTTTTTTGCGGTACGCGGGTCTCTCACTGTTGTGGCCTCTCCCGTTGCGGAGCACTGGCTCCGGACGCGCAGGCTCAGCGGCCATGGCTCACGGGCCCAGTCGCTCCACGGCATGTGGGATCCTCCCAGACCAGGGCACGAACCCGTGTCCCCTGCATCGGCAAGCGGACTCCCAACCACTGCGCCACCAGGGAAGCCCAAGAGGTGAAATTTTTGAGAGTTTCTCCAAATAGGAATAAGGTCGGCACTCCAGGCTGACCTAGAGTGTGTGTGTGCTGGACAGTACTGGTCATCAGGAGTACCTACACAATCCAGAAAAGACCAATGCACAGAGACAGAAGTATATTAACAGTTGCCAGGGGAAGTAGGGAGGGAGGGGTGACTGCTTCACGGGTATGAGGTTTCCTTTTGGGGTGATGATCAAGTTCTAGAACTAATGCCATTGAACTGTACATTTTTAAATGGCTAAAGTAGTGAATTTTATGTTATGTGTATTTTACTACAAAAAAAGAGATGATTTACAGAACTGAGAATGAATTTTTAAGTTGGGGACACCAAACCCATTCTAGGGATGGTGTGGGCAGAAAAGACAATAGATGAGCGAGAAGGAGGCATAAGTCTAAGTGTATCTAGAAGAAATGAGGAATAGATACTTATATTAAATGACACCAAATTTCTGTTAGACGTTTATGTGTTACAGTGCAACCAAAATTTCGCAATTTTTAAAAATATTCAAACTTGTAGTTTAGTAGAAATGGTTCACAAGGCTTGCAGCATGTACTTAAATTAGCCGTCAGGTCAAAACACTTAACAGCACAGTTTCCCTGTCGTTTACATTTCAATTTACTGTGGTAAGTAATAATAATCTTTCTTGTGAAATATAGAATTTACATCAGTGCACTAATTGTCTTGGATTCTAAACCCAAGTTACAGCATTGGAGCGGGGGTTTCTTAGTTGTGCTTTCTATACGATAGGATTATAGCTCAGGGGCACAGTGAGTAATGAATTTAAATGATTTCTTCTGATATATAATTCCACCAATAAATATTTATCTCTGTGGAATGCTCCAATGTTGCTTTTTAAGAGTGAAACTCAACAAGATGTGTATAACTGGTGACCATGCAGAGCACCTTACGGCTGTCCTATAAATATTAAAAGAATCAAAATGCAGGGCTTCCCTGGTGGCACAGTGGTTGGGAATCCGCCTGCCAATGCAGGGGACACGGGTTCGAGCCCTGGTCTGGGAAGATCCCACATGCCGTGGAGCAACTGGGCCCGTGAGCCACAACTACTGAGCCTGCGCGTCTGGAGCCTGTGCTCCCAACAAAAGAGGCCACGACAGTGGGAGGCCGGCGCACCGCGATGAAGAGTGGCCCCTGCACAGCAATGAAGAGTGGCCCCCGCTTGCCACAACTAGAGAAAGCCCTCACACAGAAACAAAGACCCAACACAGCCAAAAATAAATAAATAAATTTATTTAAAAAAAATGAATCAAAATGCAAACATGGAGACCAAGAATGCCTAGAAGGAAGAAGTCCTTGCTGAAATAGGAGCACCTTCTTTGGTGCTACAACGTAAGAAACATTAAAGCCTAAGGAAGCCCCATTTTTATTCAGTTCTATCAAGATGTGTTAACTGGGGGAAACAGTCTAGGGATATTTTCGTTTTTGAGACCATCTGTCTCTTTAAATGAGCTTTATTTAAATGAATGAATTTAAGCTGAGGCTAAACAAAATTAGTCAGCAGCAATGGATTATTTGGGCAACTGGCTTCTACCTCCTCTCAGTTTCTAGAGCAATGTTTATGCTTAAGTTGCCAACAAGCATCATGATATCATAGGGTCTTCCTCCCTCATTAGACTGTGAGATCCCTGAGGGCAAGGATTATTATGTCTTACTTGTATTAGTCATCGCAGGTTCTAACCATGTTAACTATTTAACCATTAAATAAATGTTTCTTGATAAAGATAGGCTGCAAATAAGCTAAACTTTCTATCAGCGTATCTCCCATGTATACAGTGGTCAGTTATGGTTTCTAAAGCTGCTGATGAGAAAAATGAATATATTCCCTACAGGCATATGAGGAAAGAGGACCCTGCCTCAGCTCCTAAAGGGTCCCAGGGTAAAGAGAAAACAGATTAGGGGAATTTGGCCTCTCTTATGGGCTTTGGGATGGCTTTTCTGGCTCCATAGGAGCCAGTTTGCTTGATTTGCTTGGTATTCTTTTTTGTTTTTGTTTTTTTTGCGGTACGCGGGCCTGTCACTGCTGTGGCCTCTCCCGTTGCGGAGCACAGGCTCCGGACGCGCAGGCTCAGCGGCCATGGCTCACGGGCCCAGCTGCTCCGCGGCATGTAGGATCCTCCCGGACCGGGACACGAACCCGCGTGCCCTGCATCGGCAGGCGGACTCTCAACCACTGCGCCACCAGGGAAGCCCTGCTTGGTATTCTTTAACCAAAGTTGTAACCAGGTGTCCTGCCTGAAATCTACTTCACAGAGAGGAATTTCCTGTGTTATAAACTAGTTGCAGTATCTTCTCCCACATCCACTTCCCTTCACCATGGTCCTTTACCGTAACAGGAGTCACTCATAATGAACAGTAGACAGAGGTTTCAGGTGAGTGACACGGGGGGTCCTGTCTTTTTATGATCTCCCATCATGGAAGAACCATAAATCAGACCATTCATATTCCAGAGGTTTCTGACAATTCCACACTTCTTGCCCCTCCCCTTCCCCTGCCCCCACTATATGCTAACTCCAATATTTCGTCTTGCAGATCCCAAGTTTTCTGAAGTGTATGCGTTGGTTTGATTAAACAAGGGTAGTTCTGAATAAGAGGGCTATAAAACCCAATAAGAGAAAAATGCAAGCTGGTTTAGAGAGTATTCTACAGCAATTAGTTGAGAAACAAAGAAAAACAAGAAAAGTCAACACACAAAATACATCTACCCTTTATTTTTTCACATTTCTAGTCAGAACAGAAAAATAGTAATAATAATAATAATACCAGGAATAGCCTTTGTTGAGGACTTATCTGTGCAGACACTATGACAAATATTTTATGTATATAGATACATTTAATTTTCACCTCAAACTCACCAGGTAGCTAATCCTATTATCCCCATTTATGGTTGAGGAAACCAAGGCAGAGAATAAATAAATAACTTGTGCAAGCTTGATGCAGGCAGTAAATGGTGGAGGCCAGGAGGAAGCTGAGGAAGTCCTCAGCTTACACTAGACAGCTTCTCCTGGAACTGCACAGACACTTCTGTTCTTCAGCAGGCTTCAGTCTTATTCTGTATAAAGATTATTCTTTCATGTAGCTTAATATTAATCAGATATATAAAAGTTCAACTTCGTGAAAAGCAGAAAAATAATCCACATGACCGGAAGTGGGAAACACTCTAATTGCTATCTCTCTCTCTTTTTATTCCTAAAACAGGCTGGGCAAACTAGTAGCTGAAAAATACTGATGTCACTTGAAAGAAATTGCTTCTTTCCTTCCCTCTTCTCCTCCAATTTTGAGCCTCAACCAGTTGGAAACTGGTATGAATGTGCATAATGATGACCTCTGAGTGATCATCATGAAATGACTTTCCCCAGTAACGTTAGATTTATCTGCTGATTTTAATACCCTTCATTCTAAAATGCTATTATCCTGAGTGCATGCAGGGGACAGTACACTTAGTCATAAGTGATGGATGAATTCATTATCTTCAGCCAATTTTAATGGGTCAACTAGATAGAAAATCACCAGTCAGTTTGGGCTATTGAACATTGCTACCTCACGTATCTTATTAAGCCAAATATAATAATGGGTGGTTTTACATTTTCCTGTCAAGACAACAAAGGTCACCTATCACAAACTTGAGAGACATTCGCATTTATTTCTTTGTCCTGAATAAAATGGAGAATGTCAAAGTTTTTTTAATCTTTTTCCATTGTGAACTGCATATTTCAGAACCGAGCACCCCACAAAGAGGAAAGGTGCTTCGAAGGAATTCAGAATAAGGAGGTTTCGCTGCAGAGAAATAGAGGTTGACATTAATGGATTCCCTGGGTGACGTTATTAATCTGATGGCACTACTGAATTCTAGGGCTTCAGACCCATCATTAGGAGCTGAAAGTAAAAACACTGGTGTGGAATATAAGTAGGGATGCCCGTGAGTATCACAGGCTGTTTTCTACCCTCAGCTACTAGAAATCAAAAACATTTAATACACATGAATGATGGGGCCAGGGGGAGGAAGGTCCAAGAGGGAGGGTATATATGTATACGTATAGCTGATTCACTTCGTTGTACAGCAGAAACTAACACAACATTGTAAAGCAATTATATTCCAATAATAAAAAATAAAAGAATATATGCTTTTCATATCTCAACCTCTCTTTTCTATTGTTGGTTGAGAAACCTCAACTTTTTGGCTTCTAAATTATCATTTTTCATTTGACTCATCAACTTGTACCTTTTCTCTCAGACCCAGATCTAAACACCTGCAGCTGTTGATTATAGGAATGGCAAACAGGTATATCCTTTAGGCTCTACATTAGGGACATAACTCAGGGAGCTGTCCTTACTCAATGATACCTACTTAAAAGACAGTCTTTTACATACACTTGCTTGAAAAGTGAATATATGTTTTTCTGTATATAACTACCTGACCTGGAGCTTCTTTGAGGCTTACAGTTTCCAGCGTTTAAATTTAGTTTTTTAAACATTTTTTTTAAAGTTATTAAATTTATTCTAAACTCATGAAGTAGTCAGCAAGTAATCAGAATCTGAAAGCTATGACTATTATCTCAGAAAGCATGCTTCTTCCTGCTGTTTACACAACTCAAAATCAATTTATTAAACGCCTTACGACAATAATTTTCCATAAAAGTTAATTGTACTAGATGTGAATTTCATGAAGTTTGAATTTTTTCTTCAATAACCCAAATAATAACTATTTAAATATGATCCTATTCTTTTAATTAATGTTAATTATTTAAGAATTCCTTGAGACCCTGTGGGACATTTCCTGTCAGTTTATAGATGTGGGTACAACATTCAAGGGTTACATTGACTAAAATCAGACAAACTCTTGCCAAGTAGAGTGGACATGGCTAAATTCTTTTCTCAAAGTTCATAATGTTAATGGAGACAAAGCAGCTTGCTTTTTTGCTCAGCTGATAACCGTCCTACTTATCAAAATAGCAAAACATAGGTAAAGAGTGAAATTGGTAATCCTAAAATGCTTTGAAAAGTATAAAAATCTGCAGAAATTATTAAATAGAACAAGAATCCTTCCATGCCTTTCTCCCATTTCCTTCATGAATTGAAACTATCCTCGAAAAACAATGATTTCCTTAAGAATGCTCACCAGTACGAAAACTTGAGTAAAGGCATGTTTCGTTCTGCAAACTTATAGTTACTTAGAAGTATTAAAATATATTTCAGACCTTATTTCTAAAGTGGACACAATATTGTCCATAGTTTTAAAAAGCCTTGCCATATTATAACTTACTAAAATAAATCTTAACAGAAGTTCTCAAAGATTGTAAGCAGATGCAAGTTAGTTCTACCATATCCTATGTTTATGAATATGGCCCAGAAATGCTAGAGAAGGCTTTAATCTGTAACATATAAGACAAGTCCATCTGTTTATGTCATCTGGTACTCTTTATGTGACACGGTAAAGATGATAAAAAGAAAATGAAATTCATATAGCATTTTATCTAAGAGGTTTCTATAATTGAATTCTTAAGGATTTAAAATTTTTCTTTTCCTTTTTTCTTTTAACTTGTTACTAATTAAAATAGCAAACTTATATTTTTAATATGTTCTCCTTTGCTTAAAGCGATGTTATTGTTATTCACTAGCCCAATCTGATGTCTTCAAATTAGCTTTTTTAAAAAAAATTTTACCAATTTCTCAGCCTATCACTCTGTGGAAACACATAAGAACACACCTGCTTGAATTAGTCCTCTGCTTTTCGTGTTTTTAAGCTGTATGTTAATATTCAATAGTATACTCATGATCTAATAATGTAAAGTCAGAGTTCTCACCACTTTCATTTAGATCCTTATCACTTTGTTCATCCATTGCAGTACCTTCCTAACTGCTGCCCCAGACTACAACCCTCAAACTCTAATCTCTCCAATCCAAGCCAAAGTCCACCTAAAACTTCATCGTAAGTGGTATATTACGGCCAGTAAGAGGAGCACCTTGCACCCAAGTCCACCCTCAAGGAGGTGTGATCAACATCGGACTCGTTGGGCAACAGCAACACTAGGAAATGGAGTATGAGACACATCAGGCTGGAGAAGCCAATGGTCTGGGGGCAGCACGGAGTTACTCCATCTTTGATGAGTTTCATCAGAGTGCTTGTTACCCAAGCATTCCAGATAACACAGTGAGTGCGTCTGGAGCACCTTCCTGATGGGAAGGGGCCTCCCATCTATTGGGAGCCATGGGGCAACCTAGTGAAGGGAGGCATGAAATAAATACCTTAGCCAAAGCCACTCCAGGCTTTAGGGTGTGCTTTTCATTGGGATGTCCTTCCTCCTTCGTTGTCCTTTCTTCTTCCTCCTCCCTCCTCCTCTACCCCTACTTCTCTTCCTTGCTTCTTCTCCTTCTTCGATTCATTCATTCGTTCAACACGTATCCATGAGTGAATGCCAGGGTTGTACCAGGCACTTTATTAGTTACAAATAAAGAGTGGTTCACAAACCACTTATCGTCACTTCCCTCCTAGAGCTTTCAGTGAATCAAGGAAAATAAATATCAAACAAAAAATTATATCTATCATGGTACCAAGAAAGAGGAAGGTCGAAATGTGATGGAAGCGGCAATAGAGGCCCTGATATAACCTGCAGAGAGAAAAGGCCACTTGGAAGAGCTGACACCTAAGCTGAACTCTGACAGGAACATAGATCAACTAGAGGATGTGGTGGGAGTGGCCTCATAGAGGACCAGGAGTGTCGCAGATAGAGGAAGGCGCTGAAAATTCCAGAAGAGGGAGGAAAAAAGAGTGAGTGACAAAAGGCGGCTGGATGCCAGAAACTGAGAGAAATTCAACCCGGCCAGAACAATGAGTGGGGGAGACCCAGGAAGGAGACAGAAGCATCAGGTACAGAGTAGAAAATAACTGAGCAGTGCCAGATCCTGGTAAGGAGGAAAGAATAGTCTCCAAAGTGACAAGAGAGGACACAGCCTTATTCAAGAGAGGAGCACCTCTGCCAGTGCGACAGGAGGGAAGGAAGGAAGAAAGGTTTGCGGGTTTGGTGGTGGAAAGTTGAGGGAGCGCCTCTCAGGACTTTTTTATTTTTTCTGTTGAGTAGCTAGTGAGCTCGTTTGCTGTGAGTGAGGGGGTGGATATTTGAAATAATCGTGCGGTGCACAGGGGCATGAGTCCGGATGCGAAATATATTAAGATTACCAGGCAGGGCTTCCCTGGTGGCGCAGTGGTTGAGAGTCCGCCTGCCGATGCAGGGGACGCGGGTTCGTGCCCCGGTCCGGGAAGATCCCACATGCCGCGGAGCGGCTGGGCCCGTGAGCCATGGCCGCTGAGCCTGCGCGTCCGGAGCCTGTGCTCCGCAGCGGGAGAGGCCACAGCAGTGAGAGGCCCATGTACCGCAAAAAAAAAAAAGATTACCAGGCAGTACTGAGGGCCCAGGTGAGGTGATGACTCTAAGTTTCTAATGGTACCAATCTTCTCAGTTTTCTCCAGCAAGTCTTATCGAGCAGAATAATGGCATAGAAGTTGGATTCATCTAGAAATGATGACTTGCCAGGTTGGTGTGATGAAAAGAACAGAGGCCAGAGCTATTTGTAGGATAGTTGCTGAAATGACGGTCGAGACAATTTACCACCAAAACCAAGGAGAGAAAGCTAGAAGGGGCCGATGTGTAGGGAGTATGCAAAACAATCAGACGACTATAAAGAACTAAGGTTATTGTGTAAGCAAGGAAACAAGTGATCCAACTCTGCGGGCCTGCCCTCCACAAGCCTCTGGGCCAGAAAGACTCAGGAGAAGTAACACTCTCGCAATACCCACTGGAAGCAGAAGGTAGGGACACAACACCACCCCCACCAGTTTCTGCACACAATGAGGCCTGCTGGGAGAACAGAACGTGATGGTAAAAGCTAGAGAAGTATTGAAGAACAGGAAGAACAGGCGAATGGGCAGGAAAGAGGAAAGGAAGAGGTGGTCTGAACTTAGCAAGGTAAATTAATAGGAGCCATAAAACAGTAAATGAACAAAACAGCCATGATAGAGATAAATACCGTGGAGAAAATTAAAATATGGTGACATGATGTAGAGAGACAGGATGGCTGTTTCATATTGGGTAGTCAGGGTGTCTGGGGAGATACCTTTTAAGTTGAAATCTGGATGACAAGAAACATTCAGTTTTGATACATGTACGGAAAGAACCATCCAGAAAGATGATAGAGCAAGCGCAGATGCGCTAAGACAGGAATGAGCTTGGAGTGGAAAGACACCACACCGTAGTGAGTAAGCAGAGAGGAAATGCTAAGAATGAAATCCAAGTGATATAGTCTACACTGGGTAGAGCTAACAGAAAAAAGGGAAGGAATTTGCTCTTTTTTAAATCAGAAGATTAAAGAGGAGGGGTGATCTGCTTTACGCTTTAAAAGTTGACTATGGCTG
The DNA here is from genome assembly GCF_059928025.1 of Delphinapterus leucas. Taxonomy (NCBI): domain Eukaryota; kingdom Metazoa; phylum Chordata; class Mammalia; order Artiodactyla; family Monodontidae; genus Delphinapterus; species Delphinapterus leucas. Next base: position 18,627,741 of record NC_143146.1, on the reverse strand, counting down.
CTACGTGTAGAGGATGAATAGTGAGAGTCAGGAGATGAGGTTGTTGGTAGTTATTCCAGGGATCCAGGGAAAAGATGAAGGTGGAATAGTCTAAAGGCTAATAATGAAAAGAGGAGAGCTGGAATGCGTTTTAATGGCTTAAATGTGGGAAATAAGTAAGAAAGAAGAATACAAGCTTGGGACTGAAGCAGCTGAGGGTAAAGTGGGGTCATTTTCTAAGGCTGGAAGGCAAAGAAGAAACAGGTTTAAGGACAGAAATAAAGAATTCAGTGTGGGCAATCTTAAGTTTGAGCTGTTAGGTCTCTGAATGGATATCAGTTATGCAGTAGGACATGCAAGTTGAAATTCCTGTCAGGACTGCAGATTTAGATATAACGGGCATAGAAATGTCAGAGGTGGTGATGGGAGTAGCAAGAAGAGTGGACAGCTGAAGTGATGTTGAGTTTGGGGGACGTGAAAATGTCAGTGAAATGAGAGGCCATGTTCCAGGTGTTGCCTTCACTTGCACAGGCTACAGAGCCAGCGTGCTCACGGGAGAATCAGGGGTTCGTTAAAACCAAAAATTATGGTGACTCAGGAAGGACAAAACTGATGGAGAGTTCAGTGAGAGAGCTGAGGCGAAAAGCAGAATTTTCCAGGAAGCAGACTGTAGAAGTATAGAGAAGCTTGCATTTTAACCAGAGAAGGAGGAAATCTGGAATATGTAGAGTGGTGGTTGGAGTTCTGACACGACACTCCCCTAAATTCTTGGAGAATTTAGCTGTGGCTTTGAAGGCTGTAATAAGTGTATCTTTTTTTCATATGCCTTATGGCAGGGTTGGCAAGTTACACTTGCTGGCCACATCTTGCCCTTCCCGTTTTTGTAAATAAACTTTTATTGCAACACAATCATCCCTCTTTGTTGACATAATGCCCATAGCTGCTTTCACACTCCCATGGCAAAGATGAATAGTTGTGACAAAAATCATCTGGCCCACAAAGCTAGAAATACTTATTATGTGGCACTTTACAGAAAACGCTTGTGATTCCTTATCTATGGGGCTGTATGGTAAGAGTAATGACCAGAGAAATCAAATGTAAGCCTTGTGGCCTGGGACACAGTGGGAGTGGCTCCTGTGGCCTTTTGATACATGCTTTTGGACCTTTGTAGGAAGATTATGCAAGTACTCATATAACAAAGATGAACCCTCATACAACATGATGATAACAATAGTCAAGACATGGAAACAACCCAAGTGCCTATCAACAGATGATTGGCTTAAAAAGATGTGGTACATATACACAATGGAATATTACTCAGCCATAAAAAGAATGAAACATTGTCATTTGTAGCAACATGAATGGCCCTAGAGAATATTATGCTTAGTGAAATAAGTCAGATAGAAAGACAAGGACTATATAATATCACTTAAATGTGGAATCTAAAAATAACACAAATGAATCTATCTACAAAACAGAAACAGACTCACAGACATAGAAAACAAACTTATGTTTACCAAGGGGGAGACGGATGGGGAGGGGCAAACTGGGAGTACGGGATTAAGAGATACAGACTACTATACATAAAATAGATAAGCAACAAGGATTTATTGTATAGAACAGGGAACTATATTCACTATCTTGTAATAACCTATAATGGAAGAGAATATGAAAAAGAAAAAAAAGCTTTTTATATATATATATATATATATATATAAAACTGAATCACTTTATACTTGAAACTAACACAGTATTGTAAATACTGTAAATGAACCATACTTCAATTTTAAAACAATCATTATGATACATTGTACAATACTTTCCATTACATGTATCCTCAAATAAACACTGACCTTCCTCATCACCTCTAGATGAGGGCAGTACTTGGGTTATCCCTCAGCAAGACTCTGCAACCATTGGTCTTAATGCTAATCGCATGGACGCTCAGTTGCCATTGTTGTCAACTTAATTCTCTTGGTGCTCAGTAGAACATGGTTCCCTTTCTATGTCTTGATCAGACAAGAAGGATCTCACAGAAAAGTTCTCTGGGATCCAATGCATTTCAGCTGTCTTAATTCATACACACAAAGCTATTGCCTGAAAGCAAAAACATGCTGCCCGTGTGGCTGAGCTGGTACAGCTTTTTGACACTTGTGTGGAAAGATCTAGAAAGCAAGGCTGAAATGTAGGTGGGGTCACACACTCAAAAGGCTTCCAACACTAGACGGGAATGTAAACTAACAGCGTGGAGCAGATGTTAGACTCTCAGGTAAAGTGGGCATCGTGGCACACTGAAGAACCCTTGCCCTCTCCAAACGGAGTAGTTGTTATTCAACTCCAGCTTTGCAGTCAAAGAGGAATGAAAATCTAGCCAAATAAACTGATTATTCAAAAACAGACATACATTCAGATTTTGATGTTAAATTTCTGGTTTCATTTAAGCACAATCATTGCCAAATAAAGCCTGCACTGTTGTCAAACAAAACTCTTCAACTCTGGCCCATACACTGCTAATTCTAACCCAGTTTCTAGAAGGAAGAAGAGAAAGAAGCCAATCAGCCTGTTCTTGATAGAGAACTAAGACGTAAGTCTCAAAAGCAGTCTGTTGTGCATACGTGTGCAATACTTAAGCTCTCCAGGAAACTACCAAGGTGTCAGAATCCCAAATCTCAGGCTAGCATCAAGGTTCCCCTTCATAGACTTCCTCTTGGACTTGGGCTTCTGAACTCCACCAGATACTAGTCATGCCTCTGTACTAAGAACCCAAAAGAGAAACGTCAGCTGGTGCCCAGCATCCTCAAACCTTTGAAGCCCCTCTGCTGTCACATTTTCAGGAGAAGGAATACAGAGGAAAAAGGCAAGCCAAATTCGTTAGCATGATATTTGATGTCCTCTATAATCTGATTTCAATAAACCCTTCAAACCCATCTTCAATTCTTCTGTACTGCACTCATGTAGAATGCTCACTGACTCATACACATTATGCATCCTCCCTTTACCCGCATGAATCAAGTACTTTATATCATTTTTGTGACCTCTTCAACTATATTGTTTTGCCTCTTATTTTGTACTTCCTGATAGTGTTCCTTTTCATTTTCCCTGAGTATTTGATTTAATCACTAATGTGTTAGGCTGGGTCCTCCAAGAATAAGATATCAAGATGAGATTAAATGTGCGAAGATTTTTTATTGAGAAAAATGCCTAAGAAAGAAAATAGGGAATAAGTTGGAGGAGGCTGGGAAAACCATCCAGAAGCTGATCCCAAAGGAGGAGAATGGGGAGAAAGTCCAGGTAGAAGTGTCCTGGATGGCCATGCTGTCAGAGTAAGGTTCAGAAGTACTCAGGCGATGTCCGTGGACCAAAGGCAGCTGGCATAGGAATCCCATGTCTCCCAGGAATAGGCCTGCCTCAGTATCTCAGCTGGACTCAGCCATTGGGAAACATGGACTCAATGCAAAGGAACAGCAGTCCTTGGTCAGTTATGATCCCTGCAGTTGGAGGAGCTGAGGGGCACATTATCATGGCTGCCACTAAGAGGAGAATAACCTCTTTATAGATAGAAAGCATCTCCAATACACTTCTTTTTTCTTATACAGAAATTAGCAGAGTGCTATAGTCAGTAAAGACACACATATATACATATACATTTCTAGAACAAAAGAAAGAAAGCAAAAGGAAGGAAGGAAGGAAGGAAGGAAGGAAGGAAGGAAGGAAAAAAGCATTTGGGTTTAGGTTCATTGTAATTGTATAGTCTTTTTTTTTAAATGGAGAAATACTACAAGTATGACTCTAGTCCCTCTATTAAAATAGTTACTTGGGCTTCCCTGGTGGCGCAGTGGTTGAGAGTCCGCCTGCCGATGCAAGAGACACGGGTTCGTGCCCCAGTCCGGGAAGATCCCACATGCCGCGGAGCGGCTGGGCCCGTGAGCCATGGCCGCTGAGCCTGCGCGTCCGGAGCCTGTGCTCTGCAACGGGAGAGGCGACAACAGTGAGAGGCCCGCGTACCACAAAAAAAAAGTTACTTTACTAACCTGAAGTTCTCTATATTTTCCTATTTGTACTTGAGAAATCCATAAACAGGACAAGCAGCAACAAGCATTATATCTGTAAGGGCCAAAAAGCTGCCCCAGTGGCTTGAAAGTATTATTCACATTTGTGAAGTAATTCAGCAACACACACACTGTGTTTTGAACATACATAATATTGTAAGTGTTCCTTCTTTTTAATTTTTTTGGTGTTGCTTATTTTTTTTTACTTACTTGACATGTAGGGGTCATGACAATATCACTTAGATTCTTACTGCATGCTTCCCACACTTTCATTAAACTAATTATCTTAAAACATAATTAGCTAATTACTGAGAAAGGTAGATGATGATAGTGAATGGAATGTAAGATAAGCATTAATGAACAGAAACAGCATCCAAATATTCTAGTCAGGGAGAAGACATTCAGGGTTGGCTGAGAGACAAGGAATATTCAATAACCTTTTGATCAGTTGCACTTGAATCAGAGCTAACAATGCTACACTGTGTTATTGCAACTGGGTAGAAACCCAAGTCCTCAATTTTTCAAGCCTAACAAAGCTCCTTTACATTTCAGCGATACTGAATGATGTACTAAAGTACCCTAGTGCCGACCGACTGCAATTTGTCAACTGGACTCTGCAGCCTTTCTCTTTTTTGCCTTTTTACAAAGTGTTATGTGGAAAAGATTTGTTTTCGTTGGTAGCCATTGTCAAAGCAACGGACTTTATTATAATTTAAACAGAATTTATTATAATTAAATTACAACATGTTTCTGAAGGGCCAGTATTCTAAGCTTTACCTTGCTCACAATAAGGTAAAGGCATATTTGTTTGAAAGTTTTAAAACCTGGTTGAAAATAGATTTTTTAATTAACTGGCTCTGGACCAGAGCATCTTTCAAATGAAAATACAATACGACATCTAATTGGATAGGTTATTTACTTAGAATAATTGGATCCATGCTGTAGCAAAGTCCTTTAGGATGTGGCTTTGCTGCAGTATTTTTAGTTATCTGAGTGTGTTGGACTGTCTAGAGCATGAAACCTGTGTAGCATGTATAACGACAAAATCGCTGTATGAGCCAACAGCTGCATCTGAGGAAAGCCATGACAAGATCCAGACCAGCCATGATACCCCACCTTCTGTAATCAGTGGACTGATAATAGGAATAGTGTAACCCCCGAACTCACTGCACAATGTATTTATCGTATTACTTCAGAGCAATTCACTTCCCCATTAGAATGTGGGCTCATCTGAGACAGAGGTTTAGCCTACCTCACCTCTTATGCCCCTGACTAATAGCTAATAAGCTCTCAATAAATGTTAGCTGATTTAGAATGCAAACAGTGCAGAAGAACAATAAGACTAATTTAATTCAATATATTATTTATTTATGCTGTACACGGAGCTGGCTACAAATGAAAGAGAAACCATACGTGTCACCCTGGAAAGTAGAATCTTCTTGGAAAGGTAAGACTGTCAGCCGTGAATCATCTACAACTAAGTGGGGTGGCTTGTGATCTTCATGTGTTAGTGAGTGACACAAACAGTGGATGCAGACGAGTTTCAGAGAAAGGAGGAACCGGTGTGAGTTCAAGCGACCGGCAAGCAAAAATACCAAAACTATGAAAGGCAAAGAAAAACGAGGGAGCATCCACTAGGTGGAATACAGTGAGTCATACATTCCCAGGACAGTTGGGAAATGGGTTGTCTGGAGTGGGTGATTCACGGGGAGAACTAAAGAGACTGAGAATGGGGAAGTAAGGTTGGAAATACAGGTGAAAAACCCTGAAGCCATTCTGAGAAGTTGAATAGTGTCATGGAAAAAGCACTGAACTAAATCAGGAGATCTTGTTTAGGTTATTTCGCCCTCTGCTTGCTCTGACATTGAGTAAGGAAGTGGACCCCTCCGGCTTCACTTTCCTCATGCATAAAGTGAGGGAAGCCGAAAGACCAAAGATCTTGGCAAGATAGAATCCTGAGAGGTTATGAGCGAGGGAGTGACATGAGGAATGAAAGGTTTGGGCAGGACGCATCTGGTGGTAACGCACAGAAATGGGCCTGCAGATGGCCAAGTAGAGGTTTTTAATAGAAACCAGTCACCAGAGGATAGAATAAGGGGCTGGAAAGGAAATGGAAATGTAGGGGAAATGTAGAAGGCAGTATCAATCAGACTTGATGACTTGTAGAAGCACTGACTCGAAAATAATGCCATTATTTTGAACCAAGGTGATTAGATATTAGTCTAATTAGAATAAAACTATATTAAGGGCAAAGCCAATGTGAGAAAAAAAATCAAATAAAACTTTGCTTTGGGTCCTGTCCACCCTAAATGCCTTCCCCCCACTGCAGGACTTGCCCTTTAGTTCCACCCTTAAGTTCTACCCCAAGGAATCCTAGAGTTTGAACTTGCTAAGAACCCTGAATATCCACCCCTAGATCTCCTGGCTCATTTGTGTGTGCCTCCTGTGTTGATCACTTCCAGGCCTTCTTCCAGAATGGTTCAGTGGTTTGTATGTACCACTTGCTGTTTTGAGGCTAAGTTCTTTTATCAGCTCTCCATTCTCAAGTTAATAAAAACTGACTGAAAATTAATGCTTTACCGTGGAAATGATCATGGTTTGATAATCAACTAGGCATACTGGATACTTGATCATCACCACCAACTTTGAGGCATTGCATTCATTTTCTCTTGCTGTGTAACAGACTGCTACAAAAGCAATGGCTTAAAACAGTACTCATTTATTAGCTCACAGTTCTATAGGTCAAAAGTCTGGACAAGACTTGGCCAGATTCTCTGTTCAGGGTCTCCCAAAGTTCAAGTCAAGATGCTGGCCACCTTGAGTTCTCATCTGGAATCTTTGAGGGAAATATCCACTTGCAAGCTCATTCGGGATTCTCAAGAACTCAAGTCCTTGTGATTATAGGACTGAGGTCCACATTTCCTTGCTGGGGGTCCACCAAGGGTTGCTCTCAGCTCCTAGAGGCCACGCACATTCCACATACACATTCCAAGCCATGTGGTTTCTTTCATTGTCAAAGCCAGGCATGGAGAATCTCCCTTATGTCCAGACTCTCTCCCATTTCCAATTCCTCTGACTTGGTCTCTGACCCCTTGGCCCAGATTTAAATGGATCATGTGATTAGCTTAGGCCCACCTGGAAAATCTTCGCTTTTTAAAGTCCACTGTGCCATGTAACATAAACCAATCATGGGAGTGAAATCCTCATATTCCCAATCCCAGGGACTTTACAGTGTGTATGCACTACAATGGGAGCCATCTTGGAATTCAGCCCACCACTGGTAGGTGATAGGATTATAGACCAGTGGATGGGACCCCAAGCTGTGTTAGACATTTTCAGATGTTTCATCCAAGGTCTGGTATTTCCATGATGTTTATTAATGAGATTATTTAATTCACTATTTAAGAGCATGGGATCTGTAGTCTGCCTCTCTGGTAGAGCTGTGCTTCTGTCACTCATTTGATGTGTGATCTTAATCAAGATTCTTACAGCCCTCCCAATCTAGCTGCCTCATCAACAAGATATAAGGATAAATAGTAATTGCCTCATACACATGTTATGAAGACTAAATGAAATAATTCATGTAAAGCTTTAGCACTAATGCTCCAATTCCTGGCTCATAAATAGTGACCTTTTTCTTTTCCTTTTTTTTAAATGAGATTCAGAGATCGAACTAATCTTTCCAGAATTACACAGCTAATCTCAGGTGGAGGACCTGGGATTCAGCTTTTGAGCTGTTTGACTTTAGAACCTACACTCGGGCCACCAGGCTAGAGCTACTCTAGGTCTCTTCATAGCCTCCTGAAGCTTCCTCCTGTTTTCATAACCTCACAAACAGAACAGAGTTATCTATGCATGCATTGACCATTGCTTAAAGACACTGATACAAAAAATGTTATTTACCATAACTAAGGAATACCTTTCATAGTCTTTAAACACATTCTGCTTATGCCTCTTTACTACTAATATCAAGCCTGCTGTGAAATTATTCTCTGAGCATCCAATATTTATTGAATTATTTTGTGAGTGACATGGAATGATTACTTTGTAAAGAAAGCAAATCCATTTTTTTTCCGAATCACCTAGGGAATCAAGGTATTACTGTTTACGATGTTCACAGGACATGTTATTTAACTAGAATATTGTATCTGGGATTAAAGAGTTCTTAATCTTATCAAATACAACTCACTCTACCTATACATCTGGAAGCCAGCTCACTTTTACTTAGAAACAAAGCCTGGGATGCTGAACGGTACCATCAGCGGCACTAGTATGGCTCAAGGCTATTATTCAAAAGGAGACAAAAAGAGAACTTCATAGAGAAGTTGCTTAACTCACATCTCCATCAAGAAATGAAAAGGAGGGGCTTCCCTGGTGGCGCAGTGGTTGAGAGTCCGCCTGCCGCTGCAGGGGACACGGGTTCGTGCCCCGGTCCGGGAAGATCCCACATGCCGCAGAGCGGCTGGGCCCGTGAGCCATGGCCGCTGAGCCTGCGCGTCCGGAGCCTGTGCTCTGCAGCGGGAGAGGCCACAACAGTGAGAGGCCCACGTAACGCAAAAAAAAAAAAAAAAAAGAAATGAAAAGGAAAGCAGACTGAAGACAAACACCAGCTAGGATGAGGAGGTAGTTCCCTGCTAATGTAAAACATAAGACACATAGACCTAAATTGTTAACGGAACCGAAAATCCTTAAGATGTCTTTGCTATAGAGTGGAAAGAGATCCTTATAAAAATCATCACCAACTTTTATTCTCCCCACGCCAATGTAGACCTTTTGCATTTTGCTTTTAATACTGTAACATACAGTATATTTGGACCCATAAAATACTTTCTCAGAATTAACGACAATAAAATAATAAAACCTTAGGTTGATATATCATTTTGCTACTTACAAAATATCTTAACTTGCATCATTATTTTATTTATTTATTTATTTTTTCGGTACATGGGCCTCTCACTGCTGTGGCCTCTCCCGTTGCGGAGCACAGGCTCCGGACGCGCAGGCTCAGCGGCCATGGCTCACGGGCCCAGCCGCTCCGCGGCATGTGGGATCTTCCCGGACCAGGGCACGAACCCGTGTCCCCTGCATCGGCAGGCGGACTCTCAACCACTGCGCCACCAGGGAAGCCCTCATTATTTTAACTTATATTATTATTTTACTTATTCCCCACAAAAGTCCAGAGAAGTGGTCAGAGCATATATTATAACCCCTTTTACATCTGGGTAACTGAAGCAACTCACTCAAAAGAGCAAAGGAAAAAAAAAATGGGCAGAGCCAACTTCAGCCTACAACATTCTTATGCTATTCAATATACTTGCAGTTTCTGACAATTTCAGAATTTCATATTATATTTAAATCATCTGGTTTCGACTAAAGTTAAATATCAAAGCATGATAACTTTCTTGGTAAACTATTAGTTGTTCCATTAGATACTGTTAGTTTAAAAATATAGAGTTGAACTACCAAATGTGAAATAGTTAGCTAGTGGGAAGCAGCCGCATAGCACAGGGAGATCAGCTCAGTGCTTTGTGACCACCTAGAGTGGTGGGATAGGGAGGGTGGGAGGGAGGCTCAACAGGGAGGGGATATGGGGATATATGTATATGTATAGCGGATTCACTTTGTTATAAAGCAGAAACTAACACACCATTGTAAAGCAATTATACCCCAATAAAGGTGTTAAAAAAAAAAAAAAGAAAGAGAAAAAGGGCATCCAATTAAACTGTAAGTTGCAGCCCAGTTTCAGAGATGTTAAAATGTTAAAAACTGTGTGTCTTGTGACAGGCAAAAAATATATATATATAGAGAGAGAGAGCTGAAATGTAACCACGTCACGAAAACTGTACTACTAGTTATTCTTTTTAGCCACTTGGAATAATGTCATGTGTGATACATTATTCATCTCATATTAAAAACCTATCATATGCACCTTCTCCTCCCTTTCCAACATCTAACATTTATTCTCTTCACTGATAATCTTACTTATTTCATAGGAGAAAATAAAAGTACTCATAAGAGAGCTTCCAAATGCTCCCAGCTTCAAACCTACTAATCCTACCAATCATTCTGTACCTTTATATCCTTGCACATGAGTTGAACTATCTAAGACAACTGCTTCACTTGTGTAGGGTCACAACACTTTTCACCAAATCAAAGAACACTCCTGGAATTGTCGCCTCGCTTTTCTGCAGCTTTTTTTTTTTTTTTTGCATCTTTATTGGAGTATAATTGCTTTGCAATGGTGTGTTATTTTCTGCTGTATAACAAAGTGAATCAGCTATATGTATACGTATGTCCCCATATCCCCTCCCTCTTGCGTCTCCCTCCCACCCTCCCTATCCCACCCCTCTAGATGGTCACGAAGCCCTGAGCTGGTCTCCCTGTGCTATGCGGCTGCTTCCCACTAGCTGTCTATTATTCCCCCACTAGGGGACCATCCATTAACAGGCACACTTGCTGCCCTACATCCCGCCTTAAAGGCAAAAGCCTCCCTATACCCACGTCTGTTTTTTAACTTCCATTTCTTATCTACCTCAATAAATGACAGCTCCATTCTTCCAGTTGCTCTGACTAAAAACGCTGCAGTCATCCTGAATGCCTCCCTTCCCCTCATACCCCACGTGTATTCCCTCAGCAAAGTCTGACAGCTCTAACTCAAATAGAAACCAAATCTGACCACTTCCTGCTACCCTCAGCCCCACCACTCCGGTCCAAAGACATCCCATCTCGAATGAAATCCGAAGCCCTTGTTGGGTTCTACGAGGTCCTTTATTATCTGACACCAGGTTTCCTCTTTGGTCACATTTCCAACTGCATCTGTTTCTCTAGTTCACTCACCCCAGCCTCCTTTGTGTTCCGGAAACATGCCAAGCCAGCTTCTGCTTCATGCCCTTTGCAATAACATTCTCTGTCACATTCACCTGCCTCATTTTTATATGTCATATACTTATTTATTACTACATTTAGCTATTTTTACCTATCTTTTATTTTGTATTCACTTGTTTACTTATGTATTTATTGATTGATTTGCCTGTCTTCACCCCACTAAAATGGAGCTCCAGGAAGGCAGGAGGATTTTTCTATTATGCTCACCGATTTATCTCTTGTGTTTAGCATAGTTCTTGACACATAACAAATATCCCAACATTTGTAAAGTTAATAATGTAAAAGTTTCCCTTTCATCCTTAAATCAGTTGTCCAGGTCTCATTCACACAGTAAACACTGTGTGGTCATGATGCAGCAGGCTCTGTGTCAGGTGCTGGGGATATAAGGGTAAATAAGGTATATGTGGTTCTTTGCCCTTTTGAAATTTAAAGAATGATAAAAGGCATAGACAAAGAAATGAACAATGAAAATCCAATGTATGAGCTATAATATGGGAAGGGCAGTGTGCTTTAGGAACAAAAAAGGGTAACATCTCTCTAAAAATCAAATAATTATGCCTGTAAGATTTGGTAGGTAAGTTGAGATCTGAGGAAAGAGTAAAAACTAAAGGTTGAAATTGGCAAGGGGTGGCGATAGATTTGTTTACCATTTGTATGTGGAAAATGGGAAAATTCAAATAAATCGGTTTGGAATACTCCCAAATTTTATTCAGTAACAAATTTAATCCCCACATCATTTATCTGATCAAGAAAATTTGTTTTTACTTGGTAATCTCATTTTATACTTCAAATCAAAGACATTGAGATTGTTTTTTAAATGTTCAGGAAAAAAACAACTTATAAATAAGCTATTTTTTTAAATTGAAGTACAGTTGATTTACAATGTTGTGTTAATTTCCGGTATACAGCAAAGTGATTCAGTTGTGTGTGTGTGTGTGTGTGTGTGTGTGTGTGTATTCTTTTGCAGATTCTTTTCCATTATAGTTTATTACAGGATTTTGAATATAGTTCCCTGTGCTATACAGTAGGGCCTTGTTGTTTATCCATTTTATATATAGTAATTTGTATCTGCTAATCCCAAACTCCTCCCACTCTCTCCCCCCTTTATCTCTCCCCACTCTCATTCCCCTTTGGTACCCATCAGTTTGTTTTCTCTGACTGTGAGAGTGTTTCTGTTTTGTAAGTAAATTCATTTGTATCATTTTTTTAGATTCCACACAGTAGCGATATCATATGATACTTGTCTTTGTCTGGCTTACCTCATTTAGTATGATAATGTCTAGGCCCATCCATGTTGCTGCAAGTGGCATTAACAAACACACTATTTTTTTTTCTCTGAATCAAATCACATCATGCACTGCCAAATCCACTTAATTTGAAAGATAGTTACTAGGCACATATCATTTGCATAAAGGTAAATAAGTCAAGATGCCTTCCCCCCAGGAGTGTAGAGAAGATAAGAGTTGGGCAAATAATTAAAATACAGAACAATAAATGAAAAAAGTACCTTAAGAGTGGTTCAAATGCTTTGAAAGTGGAGACGACAAAGATAAGAGATTATTTGATTGGCTAAATGAGTTTACCACCTATGCAGATAGAGGAAGATCTAATTACTAAAGACTTCAGGAATATAGACTTTTTTAAATTCCTAGAAGTCACTGGAGACTCAAGGCAAAAAAAAAATATTCTTCAAAAAAGAAGGTCAAGAATGCAAAAAAGAATTAAGGAAAAGATGACAGCAGTAGTTTGTCTCATCTTTTCTGAGACTGAAGGTGGAATTTCAATGAGGGTAAAGAATAAATATGTCATCTTGTTTATATTTTAAGGTAAAATGAAGAGTAGGTTATTAATCTTTACCTATAAATATCAAAGATAAAGTCCCAGGTTATGTGGATGTTCTCACATGAGAAACCAGAGCTATCTCGTTTGTTGCTTGTACATTTTCCAACAAAATCTATGCAGAATAATCAAAAAAGTTAAACGAAAATAAACTTTTCTGATAGATTCTTTACTCTTGGCAGGCATGTTTTAGAACTCAATTCCTCTATTATCTGTACATATCACACAGTAATATTAAAATCAGAGGCCTAGCCATATTTAGTAAAATAGAGCTTTCATAGTGTTATATATAATTTCTTGGAAGATTTTAGCAGGAAAATATTCTTCATTTCCAGAAACAGTTATATGAAAATTGTAGTTGCAGATCTTAGGCTGATTCCTTATAACATAGTGCCATCTAGAGATTAAAGCTGATGTTGCTACAAGCTGCATTAACCACAACTAGCTTCTAAATGACAACATTAACATTTTATAGCTAATAAGCTCAGTAGGGTACATCTATATGGCTTACATTTGAAATAAATTAATGAGTACATACATGAACGAATTTATATCTAGTACATTGACACCTGACAATTGCATTGAGTGGCCTCTCCTATGGGTAGTATTCTATTCATTCATGTGCTAATGTGTCTAATATGTCTCATTTAGTGGCACACTGTAGCCTTGAGGAAGGTTACATGGAAGTACAAGAATATGCATTTGATTAGATTTTGTAAGGAAACATAATTGAATTTCTTCAAAGAAGCAAGACAGTTTTTATCATAAACATGAAATTTTATTAAGTATTCAATACTTCCTATGGGTAAGGCATTGTACTTACTATGTGTGTAAGTTTCCTGAGGCTGTTATAGCAAATTACCACACACTTGATAGCTTAAAATAACAGAAATGTATTCTATCACAGTCTAAAGGCTAGAAGTCTGAAATCAAGGTGTAGGAAGGCTGCACTCCCTCTGGAAGCTCTAGGGGAGAATCCTTCCTTGCCTCCAAGCTCACGGTCGCTGTCAGCATTCCTTGGATTCCTTGTCTTGTGGCTACTTCACTACAATTTCTACCTTCATCTTCCCATCACCTTCTCCTCTGTGTGTCTTGCTGTGGCCCCGTCACTCCAATCTCTCTGATCTCTGCTTCTATAGTCACATTTCCTACTCTTCTTCCCTCTGTGTATCTCCTCTCTGTGTGTTTCTCCTGTGTGTCTATTTTAAGGACACTTCTTATTGGATTTAGGGCTCATTTGGACAAACCAGGATGATCTCCTCCTCTCAAGACTTTTAGCTACACTTGCAAAGATCCTTTTTCCCAATAAGGCAACATTCACACCTTCCAGATATTTGATGTATCTTTTTTTTGGGAGGGGCACCATTCAACCCACTATACTATGTCTTTTAAAAGTGAGGAAGGAAAATGGAAAGGTAATTGGCTTCTACTTCAATAAGCTTATAGCATAATCAGAAAAAGACTTGTATGCACAGGTGAACAATCACCCAGATCAGGGTTTCTCAATCTTGGTGATATTGGCGTTTGAGACTAGATAACTGTTTGTTGTGGGAGGCTGTCCAATGCATTTTTCAAATGTTTAGCATTTCTAGCCTCTACCCGTTAGATGCCAGTAACACCCACCTCTTAGTCATGACTACTATAAATGTCTCCAGACATTAGTAACTGCCCCGTGGCGGGTGAAACTACCCCTGGTTAAGAACAAGTCATCTAGCGAATTTCCTGGTCGTTCAGTGGTTAGGACTTGACACTTTCACTGCCGGGGTCCGGGTTCAGATACCTGGTCAGGGAACTAAGATCCCACAGGCTGCGCACCACGCAGCCAAACAAAAAGAAATTTGATTTAATTTAAAAAAAAGAACAAGTCACCTAGGTTATCAAGGAGTGACGTCAGCAATATGGCAGAATAAGACATCCCTAGCTTCAGCAACAACACTTTAGCATCCATCCATAGACAAAAGTGCCTTCGTGAGAGTGTTGGAATCCAGGTAGGAGACCGTGAAACCCCAGTGCAGTCCAAGACTGAGGAGAGCTCTTTGGAGAAGGCAAGCGCACAACTGGATGGCTGACTCGCCAACCTCAGTCTGGGCTACAGAGATGGAACCAGCTTCGGAGGGGCCCAGGAGAAGTCCCTCCCACCCATGCATCAAGTTGTACAGTTGTACAGCTCCAGCTGTGGACCCCAAAGTGACCTGTGAGCCGGCTACAGCTTCCCTCCACCACAATCCACGAGCCCCTGGAGGTAAGCTCACCAAATATAGTCAAATTGTACATTCTGAAAAGGCCTGTACTTCCAGCCCATCCCAGCCACAGTCTGAACAGTCCTGCTGGCACAGGGACCCTTCAGGAGACACTCTCATGTCCTCGGTGCCACCTACAGACCTGGAAAGGGCTCTGTACCCCTGAGGACTTGATTACAGCTCCGTTTGGCTTGGTCCTGTCACCAGCACCAGACACCAAGGGACCTGGGGGCAGTCATGCCCACTCATGCATTGGGTAATAGACATTACAGAGATTGGTCCCAGCTGTGGATGCTGAAGTGGCCTGTGAACCAGCTCCTGCCTCCCTTGGCCATGGTATGGGAGCCCCTGGAGGGCAGCCTGGCAAACTCTGTTAGACTGAGGATTCTCAAAGGCCCAGGAACTGGGCTCCCATCCCAGCCACAGTACATGAAGAGTTGCTGGAGCAGGGACTGTGCAAGAGACACTCCTCTTTGTGCACCTGGAGATCCTGGAAGGGCCCTATACTTGGCTCAAGCCCTCTAACAGTAATCCTGAGGGTCTCAGGTCCTAGCAGGAGACACTTCCATCGGCACCCCCCGAGATCCTGAAGGACCATCCAACTCCATCACAGCCACAGTCCACCAGCAGACCTGCCAGCTAGGAACCCAGTAGAAGACACTCCTGTGTGCATTCCCAGAGATCCTGAAAGGACCCTATACTTGACTCCAGCCCCTACCAGCCATAGTCCTTGAGCAGTCCTGCAGACACAAGGACCAGGCAGGAGACAGCACATCTGCTCCTCAGGAAATCCTGAAAGGGCTCCATGCTCAGCTCTAGCCCCTCCAGCTGCAAAGAGACCAGTCCAACCCATCCAGGGACCTGGTGAAAGACACTTCCATCCATGCCTCCAGAGCCAGATATGAAGACCTCAATCTTGTTTATTGCTTTTTTAAAAAAAAATTTTTTGGCAGACGTAGACAATGTAGCACAATGTCACATTAGTTTTTTTTTAGTATGACACTCAAAGCAGAAACAATAAAAGCATTAGTAAACAAGTGGATCTACATCAAATGAAAAAGCTTCTGTATAACCAAAGAAAAAATCAACAGAATGAAGAGGCAACCTACAGAATGAGAGAAAATATTTGCAAAGTATATACCAGACTAGGCTTTGATATTCAAAATATATGTAGAACTCATATAACTCAATATCAATAAAACAAATAATCTGAGGAAAAATGGGCAGAGGACCTGAACAGACATTCTTCCAGAGAAGATACACAAATGGCCAACAGTTTGGGTGTATATCTGAAGGAAATGAAGTCACTGTCTTGAAGATATGTCTGTACCCCCATGTTCATTGGAGCATTACTCACAGTAGCCAAGATATGGAAACAACCTCACTATTCTTTCCTCAGTGGATGAATGGATAAAGAAAATGTATATAAATAAAATGGAATATTATTCAGACATGAGAAAAATGAAATCCTACCATTTGCAACAACATGGATGGACCTTGAAGGCATTATGCTAAGTGAATTAAATCGGACAGAGAAAGACAAATACTCTATGATCTCACTTGCATTTGGAGTTTACAAAAAAAAAAAAGGCCGAATTCATAGAAACAGAGTAGAATGGTGATTGCCAGGGCTGGAGTTTGGAGGAATGGGGAGATGTCAAAGGGTACAGACTTCCAGTTACAAGCTGAATAAGTTCTGGGGATCTATTATTCAGCATGGTGACTGTAGTTAACAATAATGTATTATTTACTTGAAAGTTGTTAGGAGAGAAGGTCTTAAATATTCTCCCCACACACACACAAAAAGTATAATTATGTGAGGAGAAGGATGTCTCATCTAACCTTATTGTTATCAACCTTACTAAATCATTCTGCAATATATACATGTGTCAAATCATCACATTGTACACCTTAAGCTTACAGAACGTTATAGGTCAATTATCTCTCAATAAAGCTGGGGGAAAAACAGAGCAAGTCCTCTACATTATCATAAACAAATCTCATGGCATAGAAGTTCAGAGGAGGAAGCAACCAGGATGACTGGGATGGTTAAAGAAGGTTTCATGAAGGAAATAAGAAGTCACTGGATGAAAACATAGCACTTGCAATTGTGGAAGAGGCCATGGAAATTGTTACTGGCTAATGCCCTCTTACTGAGAAGCGCTGCGAGCTTGTGAAGACCAAGAAACATACTTTACACATCTTTATGTGCCAACTTCCCAGCACAGTTTCTGGCACAGAGTAACTCCCAAAACTGTTTGTTGAATGAGTCCATGAGGTTGGATTAATAGACCAGAGTCAGAAGTGAAGGGTCTTAGACAAGAGACAGGGGAATTTTAAATATATTTTCTTGGTTAAGTGGAAATCTTGAAGGATTTTGAGTAGGAAAGATAAACTGTGTAAAGAAAGCAGTGGTATATAAAAATATCGACTAAGCCAGAAACACGATCAAGAAAGATCAGCTAAGAAATTATTAAAACAGTCTTGCTGTGAAGTAATGAGTTCTGGGACCAAGATAATGACAGTGGGAATTCAAATGAGCTACCAATGACAAGAAGAAATAATTGTCAGTTTCTTATTATTGGATTTGGAGAAGATGGAGAAAAAAAAGGCATAAAGGAAAATTTTCAAGTCAGGCTAAGAGGGTAGAGTTTGTTCATTTGAGAAAAATTGAAAAGTCTGGAAAGGGAGAAAGATGATGTGAGCTTGAGATGAGTAGCTGTTCATGGAGATGCAGGACAGGTTATTTTTTATTTTAGGGTAATCTTCAGAAAATGATTGTAGTTGCAAATGGAGCTAAATAAATATGAGATAATTTGTGATCAGTGTTAGGACTTGCTTGCTAGATATTATTCTCGTAGAAATTCATAAGACCTTTTGTGTCTCTAAAATAGTTATTTTTGCAAAGATTTCGGAAGCAGTTTGTCTGAACTCAGAATCATGAATTCTGTTTCTATTTAGTGACTCTCACCTTGGACTGAAAGGTAGACAATTCCAGATCACTGCCTTATTCACACTCTAGCATGCCAGCCACCATTTCCACTGGAGACATTGATGTTCAGGACAAAACATCTTCAAAGCAACAGCTATTGTTTAACATGGCAAACAAGTTTAAAAAAACAGTTTATGTAATGAAAAAAGAGAGAAAAAAGAAAGGACAAAATATTTTAAAATCCATTAAATAACTGGATTTTTTTCATTGTTACCAATAGTTTACACAAACTGGTTATTAACATCTTGCAAAAATAATTGTATACTTAAGTTATTTTTTAATTTTCTATTCTGTAATTTGTAGGTGGCAATCCTTTATAAGCATTTGAATATTCTAAGTTACCATGTTTTTTTTGAGAGTGGAACGCTATATACTTAAGAAAATAATTTCCTTAAAGAAAATAATCACTAGGCTAGGAATTAGTGAATGAAGAACAGAGGCAACTCAAACTCCAAATCTGTCCGTAAAGAAAAAGGGGGTTTTCATCAACTATGTACGTAGATTACCTAATTACCTTATTATCTGTGTAGGAACAATTTTACAGTCATTATTTGGTGTTTCTCTAATTAATATGTGGGTATGTACACACTGAATTGTGGTGTTTAGTTTTGGAGAATAATTAAAAATAAGAATCAACTATCAAAATCAGAACTAAAGCCATCAATTTTGTTGGATGTTATGATTAATTTGCCTTCTGTTTATTTTGATAAAATTGTACCCATGTGGCCATACGATGTAAGATGAAAAATAAGGTTGACTCAAAATAACTTTACGTTTAAATCCAAAAAAATAAATAAATAAAAAGCTTAAAAAAAAAAGTTCAGTGTTTCTTATAAACTCTCCTTAGTTGCATAATAAAGAGAATTTCCTTCAAGAGCCATGCATTTATCCAATTATTAAATTAATTAATTAACAAATAAGTGGAATAAAAATTGTCGTTATTCTCACCATCCTATTCTAGAATTTCTGAATTTCAAGCATCATGAATGGACCCTGTTTCTAATGACAGGCTTCAGCAGGAACTCATATATGTATAAGACAGGAAAGATAGGCAGCCCTTGAGGTCTTGCAGTGCTTTGGTTAATCATTACAGGAGGCTTGCATTTTGCTTCAAGCCCTCTGTGTTTTATGTCCCAGAGCATTCCTCCACAGTTAGATTTGGGTGAGGAGAGGGTATCCCAATAACCTGGGTTATTGTGAACTCAGGTAGGTTCTCAGGCAGACTAATGTTAGGAAAGAATACCAGAACATGGAAATCTAAACGCTGATTCCCTTAAAACCATTCAGCGTGAGTACTTTTTTCACTTACCCCCCAGGCTCAGGGCGACTGGTATAAATGATGAATCTGGCCAAGTGTAAGGGAAGATGCTCGCACTGCGTGACGGGGGAGGACTCCTGTGACCTAGAGAGCACCAAAGGCCAGACCGAAGAAATGCTAAGACTACTGTTGCCTTTGGGAACAGTGGCTGTGTTGGCTTACCTTCGAATTTAAGAAAATCCAGAAATCCTAATTTTTATGTCAGATAACCTGATTTTAAAATATTAACTTAAAAACTTTTAAAAAGGGCTCCCCTGGTGGCGCAGTGGTTGAGAGTCCAAAAACATATTATGGGAATTCCCTGGTGGTCCAGTGGTTTCTGGGCTGTCACTGCCAAGGGCCTGGGTTCCATCCCTGGTCTGTGAACTAAGATCTCGCAAGCCTGGAGGCGTGGCCAAAAAAAAAAAGGAAAAAACAACAACAAAACATATTATGCACACCCACAGAACACTACTGCCACTGAGGAGGCCCAATTTGTGCTCTCTCCCCTTGATTGTCTTGTTGTTGTTTTCTGCTTAAAATAAAAAAGCTTTTATTTCAAGCGTATAAGATATAACAATTATAACTCCATATAACAGAAGTTTACATGTAACAGAAGTTTATATCACCTCTTGATAAGAACAGCTGAATTTTTTGTAGGCCAGTTATAAAGGGAATTAATGAAAATTCTGAATAAATCTTGGTAGCTGTCATAGAAGACTTCATTCAGCAGACATTTACTGAATGTCTATTGTTTGCAGGTACATTTTAGGTATCCTCAAGATACAAATAAGAAAAGTACACTTCCAATTCAATATGAAGACAAAGCTTGTTAATAAGTAACACTGATATAAATGTATGTACCTTATGAATGAGAAGGAAATTTTTAAAGCAGGAGTGTGGAGTCAAAGAGAAATATATGATTATCTCAACCAGTATATATTAAAATTTCTTTGAAAAAGAAGTAACTTCTGCTCTAAAAATGGATGTATTTGGGTCTCCAACAATGTTAGATTGTTAACACTAAATATTTATGTACGGTGTTTAGACAAAGAACACTAAAAACAAGATAAAACAATTGCTATGAGTCTTGAAAACATTAAAAAATTTTCTGACATATTTTATGTTATAGAAATAAACTTTTTATATCCAATAGAAAATCTGACATTTCCTACACACTAAAACATGAATACTACTTTATAAGTGTACCCTTTCATAAAAACTATGCTAATAAAAGACAATGGTAACTTATAAAATTTCCATTGCCTTTCAAGTTGCAGGCACCCCAAAATATTAAGTAACAGTAAACTGAGAAAAAGAAAAATCATCTCAAGCTTCCAATTCTGCAGGGAGAAAGAAAAAAATTGACACTTTTGATCCTTTTATTTGAGACTATATACAATAATGCTAAAGAGCAAGGAGTTTATAATCAGACAGGCTTTTTATAACCAGGCTGTGTTTTAATCCAGGGTCTAGTTCTTAAGAGTAGTGTTATCTTATCAAAGGGTTAGGTTTTGAAGTCAGTGAATAAGATGAAAATAAGGTACACAAAATTTACCTTTGAAAACACTTTAAGAATTGGCCCCCATTGGAAAACAACATGCCATCTCTTCATAAGTCATAATCACCAGTTTTCTTTCTGCCTTGTTTCTTCCATTAAGTACCCACTAAATTAGCTGATGTGTGTTTAAGGATCACACTGTACAAAATAAGGAAACTCTAGGCTCTCACTAGTGTTAAATGAGCTAGCACGTGGGATCATCCATATTATTTAAATTGTCACTTTGCTTCCCATCTTCCTCCCTACAATGAAAAATGTGTTTAATCAAATTTGTAGGCTTTGTAAATTTTTGTGGGTCTAAAGATTGAGAAATCATTTCAATACTAATATTGAATTTCAGTGTAACTTTGCAATATACTGGATCTCAATGTCGAGACTGCTCTTGATTTTTCTGAAGTTTTTATTTAGTTTTCCAACTCCTGTTGCTGTAATAGTTATCTGGAGATTATTCTATAAAGAATCGTATATCTGAGGGAAGTCATATTTGTTTTAAATAAGCATTTTCTTCTGTATGGTTTTCAGAGTGATTTTCATCTGTTCCTGGAGGGGAATGAAAAACAGTCATCCCTCCAACAGGAAGCCTGGAGAAGCATCCAGCTCAGCTCTGTGGTCATGCACAGCTTCCTGTTACATTCCAGGAATTGCTCTTGGGTGTAAACAATCATCTTCCAGGGACAGGCCTTGGGTATCACTCTAAACTTGTAGAGCATAATCTGGCTATAGCTGTTAAATTCATTCTGATATAGCAGAAAGTCTCCATTTGTTGACTATGTCAAACTCTTGTCAAGCTCGTTCTAGTAAGCATAACTTTTAGGAAAGCAGAATGCATTATTGATTGGAGTTTATGCATCTTTTCCCCCAAATAAAGCACTCTTTGACTGATTGTTTCACCATGTTGAAAAGCATGTTTGAAAGAGGAATTTCCACAATGGTTTTACACTTTCTAGCATTTGCCAACAATAAACACAATAAACAAGGACCTGCCTGTAAAAATGCCCACAGCATCATCAGAATATGAGAATATTTAATTTGAGAAACCACTCAAAAATGAAACACAACTTTCTGAATAATATATATTGTGTTAGTCAGGACCTAGGACTTTACTGCATAAAGACCTCACAATCTATACTAAATGACTAGATAGAAATGCAGACAAGACACAAAAAGTTAATCCCAAAGTTGATTAAGAGTGTAAACTGGGGCTTCCCTGGTGGCGCAGTGGCTGAGAATCTGCCTGCCAATGCAGGGGACACGGGTTCAAGCCCTGGTCTGGGAAGATCCCACATGCCGCGGAGCAACTAGGCCCGTGAGCCACAACTACTGAGCCTGCGCGTCTGGAGCTTGTGCTCCACAACAAGAGAGGCCGCAACAGTGAGAGGCCCGCGCATCGCGGTGAAGGGTGGCCCCGGCTCGCCACAACTAGAGAAAGCCCACGCACAGAAACGAAGACCCAACACAGCCAAAAATAAATAAATAAATAAATAAAATTTTAAAAAATTAAAAAAAAAAAAGAGTGTAAACTGTGTTGTCCACTATGGGAGCTACCAGACTTGTGTGGCTATGTCAAGGTGAATATAAATTAATTAAAATAAAACAAAATTAATATTTCAATTCCTCAGTCTCACCACCCACGTTTTAAATGCTTAATAACCACATACGGCTAGTGGCTATAATAGTATACAGCATACATGTAGAACACTTCCATCATCACAGAGAGTTCTATTGGACAGGGATGGTGTACAAAATATAATACATAAAGAAAAATTAAAGGAACTCATTTTAGCTCCTAGAAAAAAAGGAATGAGTGACTTTTACACCATATGAAGAATGTTTATGCTGTTTCTATACATTTAAAAATTTTGAGTGAGTCAGCTGACTTTTTTAAACTAAATTGATTAGAAGTTTTAACTATCATTACATAACATAGAGAGGCAAAACTAGATTTTATGGGATTTTAACCATATTTAATTTGGGACATATTTTAAAGAAAAGAAAGAAAATGGTACTCAAGAGAACATTTTTACAGAATGATAAAAGAAATCAAAACAAATTATAATTTTTAAAAAACTGACAAATATCAAAAATTCAAAACTAGCATTTTTAGTGATTGTCTGGCACATCTTTATACTCCCTAGATTTTGTCTCTTCATATGCCATTGTTCCAATATCATTTTGTAGAGAGAGAATAGAGAGACAATTCTAGTATGGTCAATTTTTTAAATTTGTTTTTTAATCATTGAGGTTAGGATGCACAAAAACATGTGACTTCACACATACCCCTTTTTTTTTTTAGTACTTGCAGGTTTATGCCCTACAAACAGATATTCTGATAAATTCTCCATTGTGTGATTCCCAATAAAAAGGAAAACTATACATGATGAATTAATAATTTTATATGCCACACTATCAAGTATTCCTGACAAAGGAGAATCTCCATTTTGATTAGATGTTAGTGCGAACCAATTCCCTGCTTATAATTTTACATGGCTGAAAAATGGAAGCATTTCCCATAGATTAGCTTTTGGCTCCATACACTTCAACTCTTAATTTTCCTCAGTTCCCACATAGGTCCAGCGGCAAGTGCCATGGCATAAGCTCATATCATTTTACAGCATCTGGTCCTAAATCTTCATTTCACAGCACCTGGTTGGTCATCTAGGCAGCATGCAGGAATGGTCCTGGAAACAGTTCCTATCACTGGGTAAGTAGCAACAACTGAACTACTTTTAGACATGACAATGAACCACGAAGAAAGTATGTTCCCTATATTCAAACTAAATGTATCCAACACTCAACTTCCCTTTCAGCTGAATCCCTAAAATGCTCCTGGCCATTCTACCAGCATCTATCGCCAAAGGGAAGCAAGACAGAGAGTACCTATGAATACAAAGTAATAGCAGTTTAACTAAGTACAATTCAAATATCTTACTTTTTCAGATTTTACAAAAATGTGACACAGTGATAGGGTTTCTTCCAGGGCTTTGGAAGGAATCTATGCAAGTGAGAAACCATGAAGCTAAACTTGAGTAGTTTCATGGTAAATCCCACTGCAGCAAAGGATACATTCTTCACTGACAGACTGAGAAATAAAAGTTGAAATATAAGGATTCTAGTTAAATATAAGATAGATTTCCTGACATGGTTGCTCAACGTCGACATTATGACTTAATAGATATGGGCTCACAAGTTCAATATTCAAGAAGCTGTTTATTTCTTTTTAGCGTCTTTGCTTTTGTTTAAAATATATTGCCATGAGATAAGTGGTAGCTTCTAAAATCTTCATGATCTAATATCCACATTTCCGTAACATAAGGTAACTGAGAGAGGGTCAAAGTGATATATGTCTACATTAAATAATTCTTTATAATATCAGAGAAACATAGCCATTACTGAGCAAAGTACATTTTAAAGAAGTAATTTTAAAAGAAACTGAAGGTAGCACGAGCAGTCCGTTATACTTATCCTCAATTATTATTGATGCTTTACTGAATTCTTGTTCTATCCTTTGATAAGAGCAGGACAGTTTTTTTCTATTCTTTTTTCTGTCAGGTTACCTAGAGAACTCTGGCTACAAAAGCAGCTGGTTTTTTCCTTTCTCAAAAGAGATAGACAATGTTTTCTCATTTCCTTTTTCTTTCCCAGTCCTGCATAATACAAACAAAAACAACTCCTCATGGAGAATGGTTGGTAGATGTCAAAAGCATAATCTCATTCGCAGTCCACTCTCTCCAGTCTTCCCACACTGTCCAGAAGAGAAAGACCATAGAATCTCAACGATTGTTCTCCTCCAATCAAATTTTCTCTCCTGCAATTGCTGTTCTATATTTACATTACATAGAATATTCTCAATCTAAACGTCTTCATTCTTCCACCCTAAAATCACCAAATTAATAATTTAGCCCCATTCATTTGTTTCTACGGCAACTATTGCACTGTGAAACAGACACATCTGTTCCTTGATAAACTCACCTTGCGAACCAGCATACAGTTTAAAATTTTAAGTTTGTGTTAGAATAGAACTTCAAACAGATGCATTGGATCAGAGCACATCACATTAAGTTTCCTGAAAAGTGAAGTGAAATGGTTTCTCCGTAACTGGAAAAGATTACAAGCTAAGACTGAACTTTTACAAAGTGTGATTTGTAAAGATGGTTTAAAAATCAACACATATTTCCTTAGTAACCAAAAGCATTGCACATAGGGTTTGCAAAAGAAACTAGACCCTTCTCCTATAGAAGACTGAAGTCTAGTTAAAAAAAATTAAAAGTCCTTTAAGTAATAATAGCATTAAATGCACAATAACTACAAAAGTAAGAAAAATTCACACAAAATATATGATTGTTATATGACTGTTATACACAGATTTAGAAGAATGATCCAAAGGAAAGAGTGTGAGTTACAGTTTTGGGGGCGGATGATATGACATAAACAAAAGCAAAGAGATAGAAAAGCATGAGACATTTGGAAAGAGAAGGGTGACCCACTTTATTTCTGGCCTAATGGTAGCATGGGAATATATCAGAAGAAAAACTTAAAGGTGAGGACCAGAATATAGATAGATGTGGGGCTTGAATTCAAGTTAAGCGTTTTATTCTATAGATAATGCAAATACACTGGGGAAAAAATCCTTACAGATTAATGAAGCAATGAGTATTATATTTTAGGAGAAATCATCTGGCAGTTCTATCAACATCATATCAAATATAGAGGGAAGATCAGAAGCAAAGATATTTGTTCTATTATTAGAATCCCATGTGTTGCAGCATTCTTTAGTGCTGGGAAAGATTTATTTGGTCATAAGAAAATATTTTTGCTTATTAAATCATATGAGGGGGCTCCCCTGGCAGTCCAATGGTTAAAACTTCATCTTCCAATGCAGGGGGTGCAGGTTGGGCCCTTGATCAGGGAGCTAAGATCCTACATGCCTTGCGGCCAAAAAACATAAAACAGAAGCAATATTGTAACAAATTCAATAAAGACTTTAAAAAATGGTCCACATCAAAAAAATCTTTTTAAAAACTCATATGAAATGGCATTTTATTTAAGAATTTTATGTCTATGTACATTGATGAGACTGATCTATGGTTTTCTCTATAGTGGAATCCTAATCATTTTATTTATTTATTTTTTACTTTTTTTTTGAATTTTATTTTATTTATTTTTTATACAACAGGTTCTTATTTTTTATCTATTTTACACATATTACGTATATATGTAACCATTTTATTAATGATACAATTTATTGAGTGCTTCCTATGGGTCTAGAACTATGCCAATTGTTTTCCATCTACTTGTATGTCATTTCATACTTACAGCAACCCCTCCTTATTTTACAGCAGATGAAATTTAAGCCTATAGCTGGCCGCTGGCCCAAAGCTACACAATTAATAAGTGGCAGAGTAAAAATTTGAACTCAGGCGGGCTTATTCAGAAGCTGGTGCTCTGACCACTGCACATGCTGTCTTATAGGATAAGATTTATTGTAGAATAAATCAAGAAATTCATGCTATTTCTATTTATTCTAAAACTAATTCCACGTAATGAAAAGCATCCATTTCTTTAAATGGTGTACAAATACCCCAGTGGATCTACTACGTCTAGCTGTGTTTGCATGGTACATAGTATTTGGATATGAACCTTCTTCACATTAATTAATTCAAATGTAACAAAGCACTTACTGTTCTAGACAGCAAATGCTAGAGATAAAGAAATTATATGGCCACAACCCTCCTTTTAAGAGCTCACATTTTGATAGAGGAAATACACTTGTAAATAAGTACATTATTTACAAGAATCTCAACAAACTCAAAGGAGGATAAACTCAGAGACCCACACCTAGACACATCATAGTCAAATTGTCAAAAGACAGAGACTTTGAAATGAGATCTGTTCACAATTCACATTCTACCAATAAGAATGTGTTTAAATAAGAATTAAATAAGAATTAATGATTTAAATCATTAAGAATGATTTAAATAAGAATTAATGATCATCGTCCACAAACTCATCTTTACTCTTGCTTCCTAAGATCACTTACCAAATAAACTATCTGTATACAGTAGATCGAGTTCTGCTCTTGGAGGATCTCAAACTAAGACAAGAGTTACCACCAGGAATTTCCATAGCAGCATTGTCTGTAATGGCACTATATATGTATATGTGTGTGTGTGTGTGTATATATATATACATATATATATATATATATACATATGCAGAAAAGTCCATTGACACATAAATGGAAAAATAAATTGTGGTATATACAGAATGGGATTAAATACTGGAGTTAAAATGATATAAGAAGTAAATCACAAAAGAATACATACAGTATAATTCCATTTATATAGAGCTCAAAAACAGACAAAACTCAACAATATTGTTGATTTTGTTTAAGGAATATGTTCACATGTGGTAAGGCTATAAATAAAATCAAAGAAATGATAAATACAACATTCATAGATACCCCTTTGTGATATAGAAAGAGAGCTTCCCAGTTACTGGTAATGTATCCCTTAAGCTGGATTGTGGGTACATTGGTGTTGGTTTTACTATTTTTTACATCATACTTTTATCTTTATGCCACACATATATCCCATTTAAAGTTTTATATGAATGAATGATATATTTATTGGACATTTTAACAAATATAGTCAATTTTTAAATTAAAAAATATTAGCTTGAAGCATGAAAAGTGGGTTTTTTAAATATAAGCTTTGTTAAATGATAGACATTTAACTTTTAAAAAAACCAACAAAGTTGCTCTTTTACCAACAGCATTTTCAAATTCTACTAGGGAAAATCCTAGGAGGAGAAAAAGTGTTTCTTCCGTAGGCAGAGGAAACATCTGCCAAGACTGAATTTCAGGGGGGAATAAATTTTGTAATTTACCAGTGAGACGGCTGCCAAACTTTAGTGACTGAAGCTCTAAACCAAGAGGCAACAGATTTAAGGTGCTTTTCTTCTTCCCCTTCACGTTCCAGTTTGCTTACTGGATACAAGCCAAGACCTTTAGATGACTCAATTTTTCACTCCATAAGATGAAGACAATACTTGCCATCCCCCATATAGAGGTTATGAGGATTAATCTGTCCATAAAGCATTTGAAGGTCTTCGCAATAAAGATTAAAACCACATATAAAATTGTTGTATTTTATAGGTGTGAATTTGCAAGACCAGTTACCTTGAAATTATTTATTTTCTAAGAATTAGGCCTGTAGTTTAAGATTCTATGACACCAAATATGTGGTTTGATCTTAGTTATAGATTCAGGGTCTTGAATAACTAGGCTTCTCATTGACATGGTTATTTAAGAAAGAAAACAGCAATTTTCCACTTATTATTTTTGCACGCATTTACTCTTCCTGGAATATGGCTGAAATTATAAATACGGAAGCTGGTTACTACTTACTCCCAGAAACCATCCTACAAGTGGCACTGGATGGGTAGTGTTGCTGGTTTAAAATTTGGAAATCTAAATGTAAAATAAAAGGTAGATATAAATATTACCTCACAAAATACCCATGACCAAGCCAAGGATTTTTTTTTCTTCATTAAAAATCATGTCATTAACATTATAGTTTACTGTTAAATATTGCTTACACTGTATATTTACGTATTATATTAGCATGAGGACGTAAATACCTTTTAGGAATTCATGTCTGTCTCTTCTCTAAATTTGTTAACGATATCAATTCATCATCTTGAAAAAGGTATTTTTACTTTCAAGATTTAAGACATTGAAAAATAGCTCTGGGTTTCAAGTCACTGCAGCATCAGGGTCAGGAGGTATTAGCCTAGCTTTTAGAGAGATCGAAGTATTTTCCATTCTGTTTGCAATTTAACAGCATCTCTGGATGCATTTAACGAGCTCACTTTTCTTTCCATATGACATCCCCTACTCATTTTTTCATTAATTCGTTCATTCAACAGATATTTAGTAAATGCCTACCTACTATGTGCAGAAGCTTTGCTAGGTGAAGAGATGCCAGAAGAACATCATCCCTGCCCTCAAAAAAATTTATAGTCTACTAGGCAAGATAGAAGAAATACATGATTACGATTCAGTATGTTTTTTTAAATCAGCACTTCAGAAGAAAAACAAAAGTATTTCTGTGGCATCCATGTGTGAATGATCATGTCAAACCCCTACCTAAAACCTCTCTATGGCTTTCGTGGGTTTGAACTTGAACTTGGTACCCAGGATGGTCATGAACATCCTTTGCTCACCATCACCAGGACAACCCTCTCCTGCAGGCACACTGATTTCTCACAGCCCCAGCTGTACCACAGTTCTCTCTCTTCCTTTGCCTATGCAGCGCCCTCTCCTTGGCGTGCCTACTTGTACATCAATTTTTGCTAGATAATTATTTGTCTTCAGGTCTGAACGTAGGAGTCTTTTCTGGAAAGCCGTCTCTGATTCCTTCAGTTTTATTTAGATACCTCTCCTCTTTGCTCTCATGGATTTGTGTGCATATCTTACAGCATTTATCTTTTCCCTTTAAGTGATTTCCCCTGGTTGTCTTATTCAGTCCTTGAAAGCACCACTGTCTTACTCATCTTTGACCCTATTACCTATCACAGTGCTTTCTCTCATAGTATCTACTCAATAAACCCTGCTGACTTAGCGCCTCACAAAATGAATAAATAATTACACCTGAATATAAACATACATCTGATAGAAGAAAACACAGGAAATATAAGAGCCCATAGGAAAAACACGTAAGTCAAAATACATATAAAGTTAGGGGATAGGCAAAAGATTGAACGCTCCCCTGCAAAGATGATATTTCCTATGTCAAGCTTGGAAGGATTGCTAGGTATAAGCCAGGCACAGTGATGGAAATAGGAATGCTTTGATATGAACTAGTGTCTTCATGCTGAGGCAACAGCATATAATATAGCACAGAAATGAAAGTGGGGGAACTGAGCTTTTACTGCTGCTTTACAAACAAGACAGAACTGACTGCCTCACCACAGCCAAAAGTGGAGTACGAGGTAGTTGTATTTTCCCTTCATCCCACCTACTCTTAAATCATAATTGTCTGCCTGACCAGGTTAGATGTTCTCCAACTCCCCTCATTCTTTCTCTCCTACCTTCCTTGCCTCTCCTTTCCTGCCTCTTCTCTATGGCTTCTTTTTCTTATAGTTCCCATCTTCTTTATATATATATATATATTCCTCCTTTCTGTTAAAACAATGGCTGATTACAAGCTTTTTTCCCCCTCACAATTCAGAACCTTTTGGGACCTTAGAGGTCATTCTGACCAACTCCATTTTACAGATGGGGACATGGGGATCAAAACAGGACTCTTCCAGCTTCTTACAGCAATCATTCTTAGCGTCACAGCAAAAAAAGCAGGACTCGGTCTCCTAACTTCTAATGAAATAGCTTCAGACTCTGTACTATCACGCTGCTACAACCCTACTGAGTTTTAACAATTTATTTAAGTTCAGAAGAATAGTTTTGAAACTGTGGTTCCTCACAGCAGTTTCTCTCCACATGGGCTGTGATATTGACTTCCTGGAGATTGCAATCCTGTGAATGTGGGAAACAATATTATTTTGACGATGTAAATTTAGAGCATGAATATTTTCTTCTTGTTACAATATGTATTTTTACATCAGAGCATCGTGTATGCAGCAGAGTGGGGAGATTACTGTATTAATGACTGGCAGAGGCATTCGTCTCAGGAATTCTGCACTTATGGCCTGACCCTCTTCCTGTGAAATGAGGAGTAAGAAAGAGTAACAGGTGGAGCTAGGAAGACATTTGAGAAACTGCACCATTCTCAATGACATCTCAGCTCTTCAGGAAAATGATTAAACTCTTGAAAAGATTTGCTGTGGAGTGATCTTTAGTAGGAACTGGTGAATGGCAAGACTATTTGCTTGAGTTGCATAAAATCAGAAGTGAGAAGGTACTCACTGTAGCAGCCAGTGCTAATACCTGTCCAACAGCCGTACCCTTGCTTTTCTTAATTAACAAATGTAGCTGGAGGACAGCTGGGGATTTGGGTTTCCTTATAAAGGTGACTCTTTGTCTCCTCTTTTTCCTTTTTCCTACTGGAAGTGTGGTCAGGAGAATGAACGTGAAGCAGCCATCTGCATCCAGGAGGATAAGAGCCTTGGCCCTACACTGAGGGTGGAGGAACAGAAAGAAGAAGAGAGCCCAGGGAAATGATGACATTGTGAAGCCAGACTGAGAAAAATAATCCCCTATTTGTTTGAGCCATTGCTGTTGCATTCCTGTTACACGCTGCTAAAAGAAAATCCTAACCGATAAATATGCAAAGGTAGAGAAGGGGGAGAGAAGACCACGAGGAAATATGCTGGAGAGGAGTTTGTGGAAATCATGGGGAGGGCTTTGAATTCTCACAGAGCGTGAACTGGGGAGTCTGAACAAATTGTACCCCAAACCTAAGGAAAACAGAGGTTCCAGTGTACATTTTTGCAGCATGGTCTAGCAAGGACTTCAGTTTTAACCTAATCTATCTTTATCCTAAGACTTGGGCATATCTGGTCAAACCTATAGGTCCTAGGAGGTAGGAATCTATTTCCATGAGAGTCCAAGGATCTTTCTGAAGAAGAATTCATCCTTAGGAGAGAAAATGTAGGTGTATATGAGACTGCTTCAAGGATAAAAGATTGTCGTCAGAGGGAAACGTTCTGCACAGTAATTTTATATCAGATTCCTCTCTGGCCAAATGCCCAAGGACTCCCACCTGAGTCCTAGGACAAGGAGGCTGCAAAGGAAAGAGTAAAGCTAAGAGGAGCTTTGTCTAAATACCCTCCTGTGACAGGAGTTATGGTGCTGAAGACAATCACTGCAGTGCTGGTAAAAAGACTGGTATAAGTGACAGGCACCGCGATGACAGTTTCACTGCTCTCAAGTGAAGGCATTAGAAATCCTGGTGCAGAGTTCTGAACGTACCCTACATGTAACATAACCACAGACACTGTCTCTAAAGGTGTCCCCTCCCAAGATTCCCATCAGCAGGTTATTCAAACACTACTCTAGGTTCTGCTATGAAGGAATGCTGCAGATAGAACTAAGGTTAGTAATCAACTGACTTTAAGATAGGGTGAGCCCAAGGTAATCACCTCTGAGATCTTAAACGCCAAAGAAGAGAGCAGGAGAGATGAAACAGACAGGGAGGTCAGAGAGAATCAGAGCATAAGAAGGACCTGACCTGCCTTTGCTGGCTTTAACAATGAGGGGGACAGTAAGTCTGGGAATTCATGTTGTCTTTAGAAGCTGAGAATGGCCCCCACCACCAGCCAGCAAGGAAAAGAATTTCAGCCCTCTGGCCACCTAGAACTGAATATTCCCAACAACTGGAATCAGTTTGGAAGCAAATTCTTTCCCAGAGCCTCCAGTAAGGAATGCAGCTTCCCAATGCCTTGATTTTAGCCTGGCGAGTTGCATATTGGACTTCTGATCTATCAAGCTGTGAGCTAATAAGTTTTGTTTTAAACTGCTAAGTCCCTGGTAACTTCTTATGGCAACAACAGAATACTAATACACTATTTTACTGTATTACAATTAATTCTCTGTATCTGTCTCCTCTAGTAAATTCCCATCCCTTAAGCAAGAAGGATATCTTTGTCATGTTATTTTCTTATTTGTCTATTTCTTCTACTCCTCCTAGCTAAACTCTCTCTTCTGTTTAGTTTTTCTCTATTTTGCTATAGAAATTCTAGTACCTTTCCTTTAAAATATTTGTGATTTGTTTTCAAATACCTTTGCAAGATTGATGGTTCAAATATATTTACAAGAATGATGGTGTTTGATTATTGCTAAGGTCTTTTTGCACAAGAGACATGTATTAGTCTGTTCAGGCTGCCATAACAAAATACCACAGACAGGGTAGTTTAAACAGCAGACATTTATTTTCTCACAATTCTAAAGGCTAGAAGTCCAAGATCAAGGTAGAGCAAGGTTGGTTTCTGGTGAGGCCTCTCTTCCTGGCTTACAGACAACAGCCTTCTCACTGTGTCCTCACATGTCCTTTTCTCTGTCCATCAGCTCAAATAAAGAGAGAGATCTTTAGTGTTTCTTCCTCTACTTATAGAGACACCAGCCCTAACAGATAGGAGCCTACTTTTATGATCTCTTTTAACCTTAATTATCTCCATAAAGGCCCTAAATCCAAATGCAGTTATATTTGAGGTTAGGGTTGCAACACGAATTTTGAGGTGACACGATACAGTCCATAACAGGACAATAGGGTCTAGCCTTATTTTCATCTCAAATAATGAGATATCCTTCAAATAGGCATGCATATGTTGTGCTCATTTACAGTTCTGATATTGTATACTATCAGGTTCATTGGGGAAAGCTGTAGCGACAGTGTTAGGCCTCTTTCAATCTTCAGTGATGTAAAGTTTGATGCCATTTTATTATTTTTTTATTTTATTTTTATTGGAGTATGGTTGCTTTACAGTGTTGTGTTAGCCTCCACTGCATAACATATTATCATTTGTAATTTTATTACTTTCACATTTGTATTTATGATCCAGTGGAAAATATATTGAAAGATCTCTTTGTTTTGAAAAAATAAGCAAAAAATGATATTAAAAAAATTGCAAAACTGAAACTGTTGTTTCTATTTTAAAGGACAATTTTTTCCTTTCATAATTTATTGTAAAATAAATTTTATTAAACAAAATGAACATACTATGGAAAACTGGGAACCAAAATTAGAGTGAAAATTAGGTCTGGTCATCAAACTAATTTACCCTTTACACTGCAGTTTGTTCTGCTTTTCTTACTGGCATAGTCACACTCTGGGGGAGTGAAAAGGAATTTCTATTTTACTTTTCAGTCAACACTTTCTGGAACTTGTTAAATCCTTAAAAACTGCATAGTACGTACCCCAAAACAGCTTTAAGCAAGTAATTTTTGCTTTGGATTTGTGATTAACATTCAACTAAAAGTCATAGGAATAGTGTTAAGTGAGAATACCAGACGATAACACAGTGATCATTTAAATAAGGGGTCGGTATTTTTGGGTTTTTTCCTGTAAAAAGCCAGATAGCAAATATTTTAGACTTTGCAGTTCATAAGGTCTCTTCTGTCACAACTATGTTATGTTGACACCGTAGCATAAGGGCAACTGTACACAATAGCCGTGGGAGTGGCTGTGTTTCAATAAAGCTTTATTTATTAAAAAAATCCAGGTGGTGGCTGGATTTAGCCTATGCCTTTTAGTTTGTGGAGCCTTCATTTAAATCAAAGTGTGTTTCTGGTACGAATAGCATCAGCAGCTTCTGGGAACTTGTTAGAATCACAAAGTATTAGATCTCACCCCAGATGCACTGAATCAGAAACTCTGGGTGTGAGGTCACAATATATTTTAACAAGCCCTCCATGTGATTCTGAACTTTGACCACTAGTGAGTTGAACTATTAATAATGTATGTTAATATATATTTTCATCAACATATCACAGCTTTGCTTATATAGCATTGTAAACTATTAAAAACAACGATGATTTCCAAATTTATAAGAACCATACAGTGTTTTATAGCATTATTATACAAATTGAGCCAGGAAGTTGCATTCATAAATAATGCACTCTTATATACAAAGAGTTTAGCTTATTCCTCTTTCTGTCCTCTACTCCAAGAAGCACATAGTAGGCACTAAAAACAGACTTTTTAAAAAATTAATTAATTTATTTTTGGCTGCACTGGGTCTTTGTTGCTGCCCACGGGCTTTCTGTAGTTGCAGTGAGTGGGGGCCACTCTTTGTTGTGGTGTATGGGCTTCTTATTGCAGCGGCTTCTCTTCTTGCGGGGCACAGGCTCTAGGCACTCGGGCTTCTGTAGCTGTAGCACGTGGGCTCAGTAGTTGTGGCTCGCGGGCTTATTTGCTCCGCGGCATGTGGGATCTCCCCAGACCAGGGATCAAACCCATGTCCCCTGCACTGGCAGGCTGATTCCTAACCACTGCACACCAGGGAAGATCCTAAAGAACGATTTT
The DNA here is from genome assembly GCF_059928025.1 of Delphinapterus leucas. Taxonomy (NCBI): domain Eukaryota; kingdom Metazoa; phylum Chordata; class Mammalia; order Artiodactyla; family Monodontidae; genus Delphinapterus; species Delphinapterus leucas. The sequence continues at coordinate 18,592,920 of NC_143146.1, read as the reverse complement.
TTGAATAAACAAAGTCAAAAATAAGAAAAGATGAAAAATAACGTACTGACTGATTTTCCTCACAAGTATAGATTGATGAGGAAACTAATTAACTGTGCTGATTGCAACTCTTTTGGTTTTTAAACATTGAATGAATGAATAAATGAATGACCCAAATAGGAGATAAAGAAAACAACCTGACTTTTCTGTGAATATTAAGATAATATTCTCTATGCCTGAACAATTTATAAGTAGCAGAAATAGAAATATGCATAATTTTAAACACTGATGGAAGCCTATGGTCAAAGGTTCACATTCTTCCTTCCAGTCTGAAATTTCTCATGATTTTCTATCTTCAAAACGTGAAAACAAAGTACTCAGAAGTAAGGAAAATTTCCAAAATGTAAGTGCAATTTTGAGATAAAGTTACTAAGGAGAAACAATGTGAATGTTTCCTCTAAAAAAGTTGCTGCTTTCTGCCTTCTTCATACACACCATCCCCTGTCACCCCTAAACAGTATCCTCCCTAGGCCAAAACTCAGCCCTGAAGTGTGCCCTAAGGAAGCAGGCTGGACTTAGACCAGATATGGTAAACCTATATCCTCCACTAGAGGGCATTTATCATTTTGTTTGGGTCAATCTATCAAATGTCAATCGCAGAATGTTTCCAGAAATCATGGTCTCTGGAACTCCTCCATAGAGATGCTCCTTTAAGTGTTCTAGAATTTACCTGTTAGCTTTTCCTTCCTATTTTCTTCACAGTTGTTACTTTTTAACAATGTGATGGCACATTGTAGATGTTTAATCCAAATTTTTAAATGAATGTGTGAACCCATTACATATATATATCAATGTTTTATATGTAATAATTATAATATATTAGACACCGTAATAAAAATAATATCTATATATCTGTCTATCTTTGGAACTTTTAGCAACTATCCAATCCTTACAACATTACCCAGGAGTGACTTCGGTAAGATGGTAGATGGTAGAGTAGGATATATTAGCCTTCATCCTCTTGCACACACACACACACACACACACACACACACACAAATTAAACAGCTATCCACAAACAAAAGTAGCCCTGAGAAGGCTCAAGAGTCTACCTAGGGGCCTACTGCAACACAGTGGAGTAAAAAAATGGAGAATAACTATACAGAAAGGATCGGATCTCAGGGAAGATCAATCCAAATATCCAAAGCAATCTTGAGAAAGAAGAAAACTATAAGCATCACAATTGCTGATTTCAAACTATACTACAAAGCCATAGTAATCCAAACAGTATGGTACTGACATAAAAATAGACACATAGACCAGTGGAACAGAATAGAGAGCCCAGACCTAAACTCACACAAATATGGTCAACTAATTTTGAAAAGGGTGCAAAAACACACAATGGGGAAAGGACAGTCTCTTCAATAAGTGGTTCTGGGAAACCTGGGTATTCACATGCAAAAAAATGAAACTGGACCCCTATCTTATACCACTCCAAAAAATTAATGTGAAATAGGTTAAAGACGTATGTAAAACCTGAAACCATACAAATCCTTGAAGAAAATGTGGGGTAAAAGTTCCTTGACATTGTCTTGCAGGAATTTTTTGGATATGCCACCAAAAGCACAAGCAACAAATGAAAAAACAACAAGTGGGACTACATCAAACTAAAAAGCTTCTTCACAGCAAAAGAAACAATCAACAAAATGAAAAGGCAACCTAAAGAATAGGAGAAAATATTTGCAAACCATTTATCTGATCGTGGTTAATATCTAAAATTTATGAGGAACTCATACAACTTAGTAGCACAAAAACAAACAAACAAAAAACCCCCAATAATCTGATTGGAAAATAGGCAGAGAACCTGAATAGACATTTTTCCAAAGAAGATATACAAATGGCCAACAAGTACACAAAAATATGCTCAAGATCATTAATCATCAGGGAAATGGAAATCAAAACCACAGTGAGATATTACCCGACACCTGTTAGGATAGCTGTTATCAAAAAGTCAAGAAAACAAATATTGGCAAGGATATGGAGAAAAGGGAACCCTTGTGCACTGTTAGCAAAAATGTAAATTGGTATAGCTATTATGCAAACAGTATGGAGGGTCTTCAAAAAATTAAAATTAGAATTACCATAGGATACAGTAATCCCCCTTCTGGATATACATATGAAGGAAATAAAATCATTATCTCAATGAGATATCTGCACTCCTATGTTCAGTGCAGCATTAGTCACAATAACCATGACATTGAAACAACCTAAGGTTGTTGACGGATGAATGGATAAAGAAAATGTGAGATACATATCACATTATATTTCATCATATATGTAATGGAACTTTATTCAGCCATAAAAAAGAAAGAAATAGTGCCATTTGTGACAACATGGATGAACATAGAAGACATTAGGCTAAGCCAGACAGAAGAACAGTATCACTTATGTTTGGAATCTAAAAAACAAAGTCAAACTCAAAGAAACAGAGAGTAGAATGGTGGTCGACAACAAGTGGAAGGAAGAGAAAACGGGTAGATGTTGGTCAAACAGCACAGACATTCAACAATAAGATGAATAAGATCTGAGGATCTAATGTACAGAAGGAAACTGAAAATGGTTGTCAATTATTTGTATATTTATAAATACTGAATCTAGTTGTTTAGAACAAAGCAGACAACAATTTATATATTTGAGTTACTTATTGAATTATCTAACTCTTTGGGCTATAGAGATATAGCTTCAAATTTTAGCTATACAAGGTAGATTCGGTTTCAAGATACATTCAAGGAATTGGTTATTAAATAGCTTCAACTATTACTAATTTCTTTACGATAATCTAATTAAATTCAATTAGTTAGCATTTTTGTACAAAGTTCACTATGTGTATGTATAGTGTTAAGGGTCTTTTCGTTATATAATTTCATAAATAAAAAAGAGGTTTTGTTTACTACAAATGTGTGCTATTTGCTTTTAACAGATTTCAGATTGATAACAACTGTAAATAAATAATACAAAGTTATTAATCCATTATTTTGCTTACCAATCGTACTGTCAGATGACTACCCCTTAAAACATCAATGTTGGGGATGTAGGCTAACTTAGAGTTTAAAGGGCTTATCCACTGTTGACATAGGTTTCAAAAATCTCGCTGCCAACTATACTTTAGATGTCTGTTGAAAATTAAATGGAACGAGTTTAGAATTGCTCATCATTTTTCACATTCTCCGAGCAAGAACAACATCCAGGCTTTCATCTTTGGGTCAGCACAGTGTGTCATTTAGCAAAGTCCACTGAAATCGTCTTATGTAAATTATGGAACAGAAACATTCACTTATTAACTGAATATCAATGAACAGAAGAGGTATTTGTTACAACTGATAAGGGAATCTTGTGTCTATGGGAGAAAAAGGTTGTGTTTCAAAAACTTTATAACTATCAGCCCTGTGTTTGGTTAAGATAAGAGCTGTTATATTAACTATATTCATGAGGTAACAGTAAATAATTTGAAAAAAGTGAAATAAATAGTGAAAAACTGAAATAAAAGTGAAGTAAAGTGAAAAAGTGAGGTTTTTATTGATTTTTTAAATTGTCCTTAAAAATATCATCTTATTACTAGTTCTCCAAGAGAAGCTATAATTAAAAATTTTTTATGAATTTCCTTAAAATATTATATATCAATTGATCTATTGATCCATCTATCCTTAAATCAGTGTCTTTCAGACAATAAGTAAATACATAAAGACACATCATACTAAAAATAACATTTTTAAATCAATAAAATATAATACTTCCTAAGCAGAATGTTACATGCTAACTCTTTTCAGATTTTGAATTATTTAATATAAGAAGCTTCATTTTTGTCTAAACTTTTATATCATTAAAATAATTTTTAGCATTAAAATTTTAAAATAACTTTATGATATAAATAGATTTTCAACTTTTTATTTGGAAATAATTTCAAACTTATGAAAAATTGCAAAAGTGAGAACAGTTAAAAAAAAATCTATATACCCTTTCATATATTGTTAAAAGTTTATCCCATTTGCTTTATAATTAGATCTGTGTATACATATATGTAAGTGTGTGCGTGGGAGTGTGTGTGTCTCTTCCAAAACATTTGAGGGTAAAAAATATACTTCATGACACTTTCCCTTAAGTGTCTCAGTGTGAATTTCCTGCATTGAATAGGGATATCGTCTTACTGAATCACAGTACAATGACTAACTTTGGCAATTAACAGATAAATTACTTTTGTTTAGTCAACCATCATTCTTCCAGTTCTGTCAATTGACACAGTAATGTACTTTATAATATTTTCTCCTTTAGTATAGAATCCGAACTAGAGTCAGATATGGCATTGAGTTGTCAAGCCTCATTAGCCTTCTTCAGGAAGACTGGAAATGGAACATTTCCTTAGCTTTTCTTTGTCTCTCGTGACATTGACACTTTTAAAGAATTGGGTCTTCTTTTTTCCAATAGACCATTTCTCATTTTAGATTTGTCTGATATTTCCTCACGATTAGACTCAGGGTGTGCATTTCCAGTTAGAGTACTGCATTGGTGATGTTGTATCCTCTTAGGGGGCATACAATGTCTGTCTGTTCTTCACCGATGATAATAATTTTGGTCACGAGTCAAGGTGTCCTCTGATTTCTCAACTGTGCAATTACTAATTTTTCCCATGTAACTGAGAAAAAGGTTTGGAGGAGACTCTTTAAGACTATGCAAATATGCTGATCCTCTAGACTTAGTATCTACTTACGATTCTTTCCTCTTCAGAGCTCTACTGTGGTGGTTGCAAAAGCTGATTTCTCAACTCCAGCATTCCCTCCACATTTACAACTCGACCCTCAGCATTTTATTGAGATATAATTGACATATAGCACTGTATAAATTTAAGAATAATTATTTCACTTAAATACATCATAAAATGATTATCACAATAAGTTTAGTGAACATCAGTCATCAAATACAAAATTAAAGAAATAGAAAAAATTTTTTGTGATGACAACTCAACAACTTTCATATATAACATACAGCAGTATTAATTAATATTTATCATGTTGTACATTACATCCATCGTACTTATGTATCTTCTAACTGGAAGTTTGTACCTTTTGACTGCCTTCATCCAATTACTGCCCGCCCCCTGGCCCCCCAGTTCTAGTAACCACAAATCTGATCTCTTTTTCCATGAGTTTGTTTGTTTGTGAAGGATAATTGACCCACAACACTATGTTAGCTCCTGATACAAAATATAGTGTTTTGATATTTCTATACATTTCAAAATGATCACAGGGATAAGTCTAGTTACAATATGTCACCACCCAAAGATATTACACAGTTATTGACTATATTCCCCTGGCTGTACACTTCATACCCATGAGTCATTTATTTTGCAGCTGTAAGTTTGTACCTCTTAATCTCCCTCACCTATTTCTTTGCTTCCTGCTGTAACATATGTATTTTTTTCCTTCCTTCCTTCCTTCCTTTCTTTTCTTTTTTTTTTTTTTTTGTTGTTGTTGTGTGGTGGTTGTTTTGTTCTTTCTTACCTTACAGCATAAAGGTAGCATAAAGATTTTTTATTACTGTCTCATCTTATAGTTACCTTGTTTCCTTCTAGGAATCAGCCATTTCTCCAAGGAGCCATTATGGTGTGGAAAGGTCTTAGAGATCCATACCTGGGCTCTGGGTGTGGTCTCCAAATGTATTTTGATAAGGGTTAAGAACTGGTTAAATCTTGTCAAACGGTTGAATTAGTTATTTGACTAAAGTAGATCTGGCTTATGTATAGGCAATGCCTAGTTCTACTTTACTATATATTGAGATTTCATACTGATAATAAAAATAGCATGGTGATTTTCTGAGCCCTCCCCCTCCTCCGAAAAAAACTTTTAAAGATATTTATGCAGATTTGTGGTTACCAGAGGCAGCGATGGGGGGAGAGTGAATTGGATGAAGGCTGTTACTTTCAGTTACAAGATAAATAAGTACTAAGATGTAGTATACAACATGACAAATATAATTAACACAGCTGTATGTTATATATGAGAGTAAATCCTAGGAGCCCTCATCACAAACATTTTTTTTATTTCTTTAATTTTGTTTCTATATGAGATGACGAATGTTCACTAAACTTATTGTAATAATTATTTTATAATGTATTTAAGTCAAATCATCGTGCTGAACACCTTAAACTTACACAGTGCTGTATGTCAATTGTATCTCAATAAAACTGGAAGAAAAAAGATAAAGATATTTACACTGACACCATGATGGCACTCTTTAGTGGTACATAGCAACCATCAGACTTTTCAAGGTATCTCTTTACATGGTTCAGATCAGTCTAAAAGGAAAATGCATTCTTTCACAGAATGGGGAATTCCTGTAACTTTTCTGATGAAAGAATAAATTGTTTCATATTTTCATGCCCTAAATTTCCCCCAAGGGCCCAAAACACCTCAAAAAGAAATTGAAACTCCACATTTACATACCCCCTTGTTCTTTAAAGGATGTAATTGGAAAGGAAGATTGCAATCATATTCTTAAAAGGACACAAAATTTCAACTTTGTTTATATTTATTGGAATAATACTTTCACTGGCTCAAGTTAAAATCAATGGAGAAGTATTTCTACTCAGAAGAGAACCAAACAATCTGAAATCTCAGCATCTTAAAGGCAGTGAGATAGAAACATTGCCCTGTAAAGAATGTTAAGAAATATACAAGTATCTCTAAAAAAGATTCCTATTTCTAGGAAATACTGCAACTAAGAAAAGTGAAAGTATGTTCATTCTATTGTTTGAGATGATGAAAAGCCAAGATTTGTCATAATTGAAAATATAAAGACATTTCATCAGGTCAGGAAGCTAGTACATTATCTACCTATGTTTTAGTACTTCATTGCAAGGTTTTTATTATATTATCAGCAACAGGCAAAAGAGTCTCACAAGTAGGCAAGAAAAAGAATAAGTGAAGGGGACTTCCCTGGTGGTCCAGTGGGTAAGACTCCACGCTCCCAATGCAGTGGGCCTGGGTTTGATCCCTGGTCGGGGAACTAGATCCCACATGCCACAACTAAGAAGTCCACGTGCCACAACTAAGACCTGGTGTAGCCAAGATAAATAAATAAATATTTTTTAAAATTATACTTAAAAAAAAGAATAAATAGAGAATGAATATTGCTGAATAGTACTATAAAAGCAGGCAAATTTACAGGGGTATTCATGTTGATATCACAATATGAAAATATCTGTCTATAATCAAATTTTAAAAACTTAAGAATCAGCCATGTATTTTAACTATTTATACCCTAAAAATACTCATAAGTTATTTGTTTCTATGTTGTTCAAATAATAATTAAGACACTAGACAATTCTTGATACTGAGACATGAGAGAAATTTTTCCGACAGATACTTGTTAAGAGGACATAATAATGTAACAGCATTCTTATAATAAATACAATAAAAACAAATATAATAATATTTATTTTAACATCTTTTAGCATCCCTCAATGTAAAGCAGCATTTATTCAATAAAAACAAAAAAATTGTTCCATAGAAGAGACACTGTGATTAATGGGTTTGTAAAACAATATAGTTGAGGTGTACATCCTGTTGATCTTGTTTAATCTATGGACACGTTCTAAAGCAGGTTTTCTAGATTTTTTTGGAAATCAGATTGATGAGAATGGGAGAGGGGAGGGGAGTGAATAGCACATCACCAAAGAGAGATGCACACAAGCACAATAATCTGTATGCAGGTACAGTATTTTAATAAATTCCATGATTCATGGACTACATAGACTCTTGCTTTTCAAATTGCAGATCCCCACACTTCAGAAGTTCATGAATTAATTTAATGGGCTGGAAGTGGCAGTTTAAAGAAAAAAAAAAAAAGGATTATAGTAAAGTTCTGGCAGTGGTGGTGTAGTTTTGGAATCTCCCTTAATTCATCCGTAAAAACAGACCAGACAGGCCAAAACAAGAAGAGCAAAACCAAAAACCTTTGGACAACATCTAGGACAAAACACCACAACCTCACCATGTGAGCACACAGGAACAACCGTAAAGGCCTACAAGACCCAGATAGAATTAGCATCTGAGTGAGAGGAAGTGGAGGGAAGGGAAAGGGCTTTGTCGACCTGAAAAAATAGACTGCCAGAGATTTCTCCCACAAAGATGATCAACAGAGAATTACAGTTCAGGGTCTGCAACCATGGCCAGCCACGTGCAAGTCTCCCCCAACAGCAAGGGAAGGATCGTTTTTTATAGAGAGGAAAAGGAAGTTGGGAGGCCTGCAGTAAACAAAGAGTCCATGGCTTTTCATTGGCTGAGTCCTTGCCAGGAAAAAGGAGTCTTTCTTCTTGCTGTTGGGCTCTGCTATTGTCCCAGGGTGTGAGAGCTCCCCCTAGTGGTCTCCACCTCTATTTAATTGAGGTTTCTGTTTATTAATTTTTTACAGATTGATGACCCTAAGAATAAACATAAAATTGTCACAGCGAGCTCACTGGAAATTGTGGCAGGCCAATCTGAGAAAAGAAGCTGAAACCAGCCAAGGTTTCTATAAGACCCAATTTATGAATAACGGCAGAGTGTTCAAATGTGATGTGGTCTGATGGTGCCCAAGCAGCCTGCACCCTATAGGCTATTAAACTAACACACCAAACCACCTTCCAGTTTTAGAAGTATAATATTATAATAATGCAAAGAAAACAGCTTTTCTTTCAACTTAATTGCGGTACGCGGGCCTCTCACTGTTGTGGCCTCTCCTGTTGCGGAGCACAGGTTCCGGATGCGCAAGCTCAGCGGCCATGGCTCATGGACCCAGCCGCTTCACGGCATGTGGGATCTTCCCGGACCGGGACACGAACCCGCGTCCCCTGCATCGGCAGGCGGACTCTCAACCACTGCACCACCAGGGAAGTCCCACATTTTAACATCTCTGAATCAGCATATCTCTTACATTTTACACTGTCTTACAATTAATTCCAGCACTTTTCCTTTGTTCATACATTGAATAAATAATTAAATTATGTGTCTTACAACCAATGGCATCTTAGATACACGAAGGCATACAGTATTTTCTTGTTATCAGCACAGTGACCCACCATATGCTTTACCAATGACAGAGTCATTATTTTCTGGTCAAAGTAAAGAAGTTTGACCAGTAGAATTCAAAGTTACCTTGACCGAGAGACAGTAAAAATGATAAACAATTACTATTTGGGATAAAGAAAGGATATCGCCTAGTTATGTAACATTATACAGGAAAATATTTAATCACTTGAATTGTACATTTTTATCTGCTTCCCAATATTTTAAGAGTTCACTGGCTGAGATAGTAACATTTATAATTATGATTTATTGATAGTTTTGTAAATGTTGGTCTTACAGAAATTATGGGCAAAGTAGAAATTTGAATAAAATGGGAAACAAAATTCACAGTGCTAATATCATTTACATGTCTAGTGCCAGCTGCAATTATATGAATTTTTTCTTTGATGCTAATAACCAATAGAAAACACGATGACTTATTTTAAGTTAATGAATATGTTAAATAGAAATGATAACTTAGGGTACTGTTCATATGATCCAGCAATCCCACTCCTGGGCATATATCCAGACAAAACTATAATTCAAAAAGGTACATGCACCCCTATGTCCATAGCAGCACTGTTCACAATAGCCAAAACATGGAAACAACCTAAATGTCCACTGACAGATGAATGGATAAAGATGTGGTACGTATATACAATGGAATACTACTCAGCCAAAAAAAAGAAGCAAATAATGCCATTTGCAGCAACACGGATGCAACTAGAGATTATCATACTAAGTGAAGTCAGAAAGAGAAAGACAAATACCAAATGATATCACTTGTATGCGGAATCTAAAATATGGCACAAATGAACCTATCTACAAAACAGAAACAGACTCACAGACATAGAGAACAGACTGTGGTTGTCAAGGGGGAGGGGGGAGGGAGAGGGATAGACTGGGAATTTGGGTGTGGTAGATGCAAGCTATTATATTTAGAATGGATAAACAGCAAGCTCCTACCTTATAGCACAGGGAACTCTATTCAGTCTCCTGGGATAAACCATAATGGAAAAGAATATTAGAAAAGAACATATATATGTGTAAAACTGAGTCACTTTGGGGTACAGCAGAGCCTGGTACAACATTGTAAATCTACTACACTTCAATAAAAAATATAAAAAAGTAACTTAGGGTACTGCTGTGACTGTCATAGATTTTTAAAATAATTATGTGATATTTTCTCAGCCAATGTCTTAGTCTGGCACTAATCAAGAGACAGAAATCACACAGTAATTTAAATAGGGAATGCTTAATATAAAGAATTATCGAGGTATGACAGGAGAGTAGTTATAGAGATGTACAGAGAATACCAAAAGGTACGCTGAGGTTGAAGGAACGTACTTAAGGAAGGACAAACTTGGAAGAATGGCCCCCTTCTGAGGCTGAGGTCCAGACCTAATTTGAAAAAGGCGTGATTGTAGCCCAGTGGATGGCAGAGCGGTTGGTTGCACGGCTGGGCCACAGGTGGTCCACCGTTGCTAGAAAATCAATATATAACCCTTCAGGGTGCAAGAGAGCCACAAGAGAGTAGATGTGATGATGGGAGCAAAGGATTGGGGTGATGTGATGGAGGGGCCATGGGCCAAGGAATGAATGCAGTTGCCTTCAGAAGCTGAAAAGGGCCAGAAAATGGATTCTCCCCTCAGAACCTCTAGAAAAAAACCAGCCCTGCCAACACCTTGATTTTAGCCTAAAGAGATTTACTTTGGCTTCTGAACTTCAGAAATATAATAGGTTTGTGAGAAAAAGAGAGAGAGAGAGAGACAGAGACAGAGAGAGAGAGAGACAGAGACAGAGAGAGAGAGAGCCACAGGAGAATGTGCAAAAGGATAAGGATGGTCTTGCAGGAGAGAAACCTGGAGTCTTGGTGTCAACGTCAGTAGGGTTGCAGAAAGGCAGTCACCTTGCCCTGGCTGGGGATACAAGGTTCCTGAGGAACTTAGGGGCTCGGGGCGCAGGGTTGGGACCAGCTGCGCTGCTTGATCTCACAAACCCACAGCGCTGAGTACCCTTGCAGCAGGAGCTGGCAAAGGAAAAGAGCCCACGTAGGAATCCTAAAAGGTACTCTCTTCTTCCGGCAATGTCCCTCCCACAGCCTCTACTGGCTAAATTTACATCATGTCCACTGAAAACAAAAATTGCTTACAGAGTTCAGTATGGACTCTCAGATCACGTAGTGAAGGGTGCATTTGGAGCTGAGAGGCAATAAACTGATAACTGGTGGCCTCCAAAGTATCTGCTTTAGGAAAGGTATTGTAAGCCCTGGGTTAGATTCTTGGGAACACACTATCATTAGGAAGCCGTATGGTGTAGCAGAAGGAGAGGAATAAAAAGGAGAGAAACAGATGGAAACAAATTATGCTCCGGGAGAATATGCCTAGAAACCAAGGGTCCCAGGCAGTTGGAGTAAAACACCTTTCATTTGTTTAATATTTAAGAATTTTATAAAATGCTATATATTATTTCATTCTGATCCTCACAACCATCCTGTGAGATTACTTGAGTCAGTACTATTATTACCAATTTATAAATGAGAAAACTGTGGTCCAGAGTCATTAACAGACTCACCAAAGTCCCAAAGCTAGTCAATATCAGAGGATTTCATCTTAAATTCTGAGAAATGCACATATAGCACTATGGTACTTAATCTGGCTTTGATAGTGAAATTAGACTAGAGCTGTCCCAGGGTCCCACTACCCAGAAACATGTTGCAAATTACAAAGGAGCCTATCAGCAAACAATTAAGAGTGTACTCTGCTAGTCTAGCCATCTTTGTAATTCACTGAGATAGCAGCTATTTCTCTCTTCTGAAATTGTTCTGGAAAATCCTTATCTTTTTTCAGCATCCCCTCTACACACACACACACACACACACACGCACACACACACCACAAACGTCCTGGGCACAAAGATAATGCTTATTCTGGAAACTTTCAAAAGACTAGCATCTTTAAATCTTACCAAAATGACCCCCGGCTGTCTTTGTTTTTGGTTTCTTAAAAAAAATTTTAATGTGTATCCATCCTAGGAAGAATTAATAGATTACATAAAGGTAAAAACCAACAACTCACAAACGTTAATTAGATTTGCTAAGTATTAATATGCCTGCTATTTTTCCTGACTCCATGAGTTCTTTCCTTGTTTAAATAATTTTCAAGTCATATAATTCATCTCAGACTCAATCCATAGAACCTTCAAACTTACTCAAATCTTTAGTTCTACCGACTACACCCTACTCTTAAGTATTTAAGTTGTATCTGAGGGTTGAACATATGAGAATTAAGGTCAAAAAAGCCTCAGGTCTATCTCTGCCTAAAATATACACATACAAAAAAGGAATACTCTATTTTGTTTGAATAACACAGATAACTTCCTCTACTTTCCAAATCACTTTAGATACTTTCTAAATGAACCCGATCAACTGTGGGGTTGTTAAATTTTTTTTAATCTTTCTTTGGGTATTTATGGTACAATTAAATTGTAACTCTTATAGCACTCACCATCCAGTTTGGTGCTTTCCCTCTCTTTGGTATCCTTTGTAGGCATTTCATTATTATTAAATACCACTACCAGGGAGTTAGGCAGGACGGAGGTAAGTCAGTGAAACTAAAAGTTGCTACTTGAGAGACTGTGGCAAAAATTTCTAAAAGAAGCTGAAACCATTGACTAATTTCTAATTAGAGTTCTGACTATGTAGTGATCAACAGCAGAAATAATTTAAAGTGTATGGTCTTCAGAATCTTTATATGAATGAACATGATTATGATAATGAAGAGAAAAGAATAAAAAGCATATTTCTGTGTTGCTCCCCTTTCTTTCCTTCTGCATAACTTCTTCCACAATCTCCATCAATCTCATACTTGAAGCAATTTACAAAATAACAAAATTTAATACAAGACCTAAGTTTTCTAAATTATTTGAGATAAAATAACTTTTTTTTTTTAATCAGGGGATTTAAATATGGGAAGCACTTAATATGGGACTTTTTGGACAGGATTTTTTAAAAACGAAATATGTTATTATTTTTTTTTCATGCTGTTTTAACATTAGAAGAAGAATTTCCTGGTGTGTCTGTAAAGCTGCAAATGCCATACTGGTGACAGCAGGAAGAGCCAGACCGTGTTCTATGGAATAAATGGTACAGATTAGAAATGATGGGACGAAAGCAGTTCTGTCAGAGAATATAAATATTACAAAAAGTACATTTAATAGAACAAAGGTCATTACCACTGAGCAGGAGAAACTAACTCCACGTGTTCACTCTGAAAACAAAAGATACTTGAAAATATAAAGTTCACAAAAGTAATCCCGGGATACAGGTGGATCTTTTTTTTTAAAATTTCTTTATTTATTGGCTGCGTTAGGTCTTCATTGCCGCGTGCAGGCTTTCTTCAGTTGCGGCGAGCGGGGGCTACTCTTCGTTGGCGGTGCGCGGGCTTCTCATTGCAGTGGCTTTTCTTGTTGCAGAGCACGGGCTCTAGGCACGCGGGCTTCAGTAGTTATGGCACGTGGGCTCAGTAGTTGTGGTGCACGGGCTTAGCTGCTCCTCAGCATGTGGGATCTTCCCGGACCAGGGCTCGAACCCATGTCTCCTGCATTGGCAGGCAGATTCCTAACCACTGCACCACCGGGGAAGTCCCTACAGGTGGATCTTTTTAAAGAAAGCTTTTCAATCATCATCTACTCTGGTTTCTGCAGATGCTTCACCACCCAACCCGACAAGCAGGGGACTTTGCCCCACTCCTCCCTGCAGAGCAACATAGATTTTCAGGTAAAGAAAATTTTGGCATATTTGTTATTGCTGGATGATATTTCCTTTTTTTTTTTTTTTACCATTTAAAAAATTTTGCAAATATTTAGCATTGCAAAATTTGATTTTGTTGAAACAGCTAATGTTTTCTCATCTTAAATAACGAAATACGTAGGATTTTACTTAAAGTTTTTTTCTGTTTTCAGGTAAACCCCCAATATTTGCAATTGACACAAAATGACAACAAAGAATACAGTCCCTCAGCTATTTGTATTATATAGTTTTCTAAGACAACTAGAATTTTAAAACTGGTGTGTTTAGTACCATGTGTGATGTCTGATGTGAACCACAACTTGAAACTAAAATTTTTCTTTCAATCTTTTAAGTTATCTACCTTCAGAATTATCGTTAATTCTGAATAAATCAGTCTGACCATTCTGGGCAAACAAGCTTTGCAACTAACTGTTTTCATTACTTAAGAAATTTTGGCAGAATTTTTAATGAAAAATTGTTAGGATTATAATTACTATGCATAGAGATGTAACGATTTTTTTTTAAAGTTAGCATTCTTTCCCAGTGGATAATGTAATTCTCACCTTTGTTTGTATGTGCCTACTACTAAATATTTTGAAGTCTGTGAGTTTTAAAAAATTATTTCAAAGTATGTATATTGTGGGTCATTGTGCAAGATAAATTAGGAAACACATGGAGATTCATATATGAATAGTTATGTTACCTTGGATCATGAAGAAAAATGCAATTTTTAAAGGCTTTTGCTTGTGCAACCCTGTTCAGAAAAAACATTCAGTTACAGTTTATATGCACAACATGCTTCACCCTTTCCTTGACTATTAAAACTGCTAATTAGCAGCTGTTCAAGTGCTTAAAATGGTCAAACTGTGCATGCTGTAGCTAAGGGCAGAATGCACAAGTAAAAGAAAACTAGTAGTAAATTTATTGTTCCCTTTTGAAGGACAGTTGTTAAATAGGATCTTATGTCTTGCTTCATTGTCACAGTGTGAGCTTGAATCTTACTAAGAAACTGGAAATTCAAAACACTTGTTAAACACAAATATGTTTTCTTTATGCCATCAAAAATATTAGTAAAGGGGCTTCCCTGATGGCGGAGTGGTTGAGAGTCCGCCTGCCGATGCAGGGGACATGGGTTCGTGCCCCGGTCTGGGAGGATCCCACGTGCCGTGGAGCGGCTGCGCCCGTGAGCCATGGCCACTGAGCCTGCGTCCGGAGCCTGTGCTCCGCAACGGGAGAGGCCACAACAGTGAGAGGCCCGCGTACCACAAAAAAAAAAAAAAGTTAGTAAAGAGCAAAACTCAATTACTGAAATAACATTTATTGACTGATTATGTATAAATTAATAAATATTAGAGTACAGTAACTTCTTTCCTTTCATTCTTAGCATCATTCTTGACTAAACTCTGCAGCAAAATATAAATTCATATTGAATTTTAGATTTATATACACATATGAGATATTTGGAGGAAAATGGTTGAATTTGTTAAATAATCTCTTCACAGTTAATAATTAATACTTATTTTCAAATTAAGTATGATTTGCTAAATACTTTTCCAAGGGCTTTCATATTTGCAGAAAGAGCATCATTTAATTATGTATGGCAGAAATGAACGATGAGGATACATTTATAACGATACATTTTGCTGATTTCAACTTTGTCATATAAAATATTTTCTTTGTCATTTTCTTGTAGTTTCTGAATTTCTTGGAATCATCCATATTTGTTAGTTTGGAAATTAGGATGAAAATGGTATATACTTAAAATATATTGGAAATTTGAAATTAGAAGCATTTGAGAGGACAATTAAATCCAGACTATTGAATAAAGTCTCTTTTTCACATTTGGCAAATCGATCACTTTGTCTCAAAGCCTTTAAATATATTTTATTAACATAATTTGGAATAATGAGTAAATAAAAATTGTTTAGTGTTTAAAAATGTAAAACGCATACGTTTTCATTTCTTAAAGCACAAAACATCAGAAGCAATTCTTAGAATAGAGGGCATGTTATTTCAAGAAACTTTTAAATTATAGCATCAAAGAAAAAAAATAATAAAATTAACGAAAAGATTTCCCCCAAAATCTGTAGTCAACTGTCACCTTTGTGCTATTACAGTTCTTACAAAATAAGGACAAAATGACTTTGGGATGTGTTTTCCTACCTCTGGCATACCATATATTCTGATATACCTTCACACTAAGCAATTAAATTCAAAGATTTAATTAAGAGGAACAAGAAAATGTTCTCCTTTCTTTTTCAGGTCTACTACTTAATTTTTCCTTATTTAACCAACATATCTCACATTAGCATAAACAGAATCATACGTGTTCCCTGGCTCCCCTCTTCCTCTGGAGAATGTAAGATTTAAAGGAAGTGAACATCAAGCTGCTTCTGTCTTCCAACTGTAGCTATTCCACAGCAACTGAGGATATAGATAAATCTACACATGCCTGCCTTGTTTTGAAAAGTTGAATTTAAACATCAATACACAGCTGGTGCAAGTGTAAACTGCTAAAACCAATGTGGAAAAATAATTTTACTTTGCTTGGTAAAGTTTAATATACGTATACTGTATGACCATTCCTGTGTACAACACTATATAGACTAGAGAAACTCCTCCTCTGGTGCCCTCGGCAGCATGTCCAAGTTCATAACTATATTGTTCACAATAGCAGAAAAACTGTAAATAATTCAAAAGCCCAATGACAGTGGATAAGTTAAGCCACTCATGGCATACTTATACACTGGAACATTTTATGAGACAGAAAATCAATGAACTACAGCATCAATGAGGAAGATTTTTTAGAAACAAATGTTAAGTGAAAAGTTAAGTGACAGAGGAATACGATTCCTTCCATTGATTTCAATTTGAGAAATGGGCAAACTAAACACACATTGTTTAAGAATATAGCCAAATATAGTAAAATTATAAACAAAAATCAAGGGAATGGTTAGCACCAAATTCAGGGGAGAAACTATTTCTAGGAATGAGGGAAAGGGATGCAAGGTAGGATAATGTGCAATCAAGTGACCTCAAAGGTGCCTGTAACAGTTTATTTCTCAAGCTGGATAATGGGTACACAAGTGCTCAGTTTTTTTGTGGGTTTTTTGTTTTGTTTTTTATATCAGCTTTCAGGTTTTGAAATTTATATATGTGCCGTATTTCACAATAAAACAAAATAAGGGGGAAAGAAATTGAATTTAATCATATAACTGGTTAGCAAAGTGCTAGTAACTTTCTGATTGGTTTCAAAGTAGCCTATTGACTAACTTTTTGTCTTCCCCTGACCAATAAACAAGCAAACAAACCTGCAATAAAGTGTGTCTGTTAAAGTGCAGAGTAAACCAGGAGAGGTATTATTCCTGATGTGTGTGGCACTAATTCTAAATTCGTCAGAGCTACATTACAATACAGATGAGAATTTAAGGCAGTGGTTCTCAACAAAATTGCAGGGGATCTCAGTTAAGAAAAGGAAGGAAGATGCAGAAGGCGGACAACACACACTGAGGATAAGTGTCAGAATTGTGGTGCGGAGAGTTTGAAAAAGCTGTCCCCCGGCCCAGTCGTGTTATTTCCTTAAAAGATTCTCTTCCTCCATCTCTCCTTCACCTCCACCAATCCCCCACTCTCATCCCCTAAGATAATACGGAGGACCACCTAAAATATAGACACATTTACATTTTTTTTCTTTCAAACTGAAAAGCTCAATCATCACATTCATTCACACCTTGAACAATTTATTTATTGAGCACCTACAATGTGCCAGGCACCAACTTTCCAAATAAAGTAGTTCACAAAACAAAAACCCAACGTTCAAAAAATTCAAAAACTTCTAAATAAAGTAGAGACCGCTTACCTGATAGGATTAATACCATGGTTAGTCTGTTAATGGAAAAACACATTTATTTGTTTTAAATTAAAATACTTAAGGCTAATGCATATACATAGACATCCATGTTTCATTCACCACTCATTTCATATACAGTCTAGTCTATTTCTTGGCCTATGAGCCCATTGATTGAAACTCTACATCATTTTTCTTGCCCACACCTAATGAATTGTGTATGATTTCCAGGTTCAGTTTCTTTCAAGTAGAACAAGAATTCAAGACAGGCTAAAAGTTACAGTTATAAGACACTTCTGCAGAGAGCAGACTTTGGGGGGTTTTATAAGTTTTTTCTCCCATCGTCAATCTCCCACAACATTTTTTTTTTTTCCCCACAACATTTTAACATTAGTTTTTATCATGTCTTTCATGAAGCAGTCTAAAACATTCAATTTAGTTTCTCTAGAAATAACTGTTTTCTTTTCAAACTTACCTTGTATCTCTTTATGAAATTTTTAATTAAGTTACACCATTAAAATAACAACTGCAACTGACATAGTTTTCAGAACTGATATCTTTTGGGTTTTTACTCTCAGATCGTTGATAAGCACACAAGTCAGCTGCTGGAAGCAAAGATGAGCTGACTTACTTATCAGAGAGGAACCTATTAGCCTTAAACATTCAGTGTCTTTGGCATCAGTCACGAAAGAAATGGAGAAGTTCTGTTAACCCAGTGTCAGTTAGGGGGAGGCTGGTTGAGAGAACTTATACTATCAAATCAACAACAGCAACAATAACAACGAGGGGTGAGCAAGAGAACTTACTTACATTCTGGAAAATACTGTGGAAAGAAATCTCACAGAAGTCTTTAGCCTGTGAATCAGTTTACAGGTGCAAAATACCCAGGACATTCCTATCCTACCACTACCACTTACAGTGTAAAAATATAGAGAGAATAATAATAACACAGAAAACACTGATTACAATTAGCAAGAAGAATGCTGTGTTTCTGATGAGTCCCCAAAGAGGAGTAGACGACTTAGATTTAGATGCTGGTTGAAAATCTATTGGCATCACCCTATCAAAGACTGTACAGAGATGAGTGAAAACCCACATGGTCCTAGATCTCACTTTGCAAACCGAAATAATAGCTCACAGCTACCTAAGTTCTGAGTTTCCCCATACCCCTCTAGACCGGGAAAGACGTAGCATAAGGGGGCCCAGCAGAAGCCGGAGGGGAAGGGCTCTGGGGTCCCCAGTCTGGGGACAAACAGCCCCTCCTAGTAACGGGATGAGCAGGGGCAGGAACCTCCCAGGCGAGCGGCAAGCCAGGGCTGAAGGTGATGCACCTGCACCCACCAGGACTGCGATGTCTCTGGAAAGGAGTCACTTTGAAACTGCTTAACGAACAAAAACATCAACATGCAAAAAACAAAATAATAGAAAGAAATACATTGTAATAAAATTTACAAGTACATCTATAAAATCTAGTAAATAAAACAAGCCTTGTACTTGCACCCCGTCCACCTCCTCTACCTGCTCCCCTCCCCCATGCTTCCACCCATAGGTGGTCAGGATTGGGTAGAACTGAGAGGGTCAGCGAGCCAAAAGGCCAAGCCCCGGGGGGTCCCCAGAGCCAAGGGCGTGGGTGCAGCCCAGGTCAAGGAGGAGTGGGACTATGCCCACCTCAAGGTCCAGCAATTTGCTCTAATGGACATCGGCTCACAAGTGAAGTCCACACCTGGGACCTTGGATTCTTACGACTGTCCGGTCTGCAAGCCTCGCCTCTGGGAATCTGCAAGCCCGGCTCCTCCCACCTGTCCCTGGGGACTGAAGGGAACCCTGTGGGTGTCAGAGGAGTGTGCTGGGACGGACACTCACCACATTCAGGCCACCCGGATCTCCGGCAAGTTTGGACCAGGCGGCCTCTCCAACCCCACTTCACCTCCTCTCCCCTGTTAATGGAGCAGGTCCATGAACCTTCTCTCATGGACCTGCTTTGGTTTGTTGGAATATTCTTCCAATGGCTGCTGAAGCATTTGAACCCAGATTTTTTTAAAGCGTGGAGCTTCCTTTCACTATTCCTCCCCTTCTAGTCCTTTCCCAGCCACCTCATGTCCACACATGCTCGTATTCACACACTTCAACCTGCAGGCTGACTCTCTCAGGGGTTTGTATAACTGTTTCCAAAGCTCACCTTAATTTTACTTTTTTTATCCCCTGGAAGTTTGCAGCGCAGTAGTAGTCATTATAGATATAAGGGGAGGCTCCACTTTTGGGCAGTACAACCCTGCCTCTAGGCCCACGTCCAGCTGGACCTGGAGCTTCTGTTGTCTCCTGGGACGCTTGTGTGCAGGCTGCCACCGGCCTGTTCAACTCCAAAGTGGAGACTTCTCCATCACACACCTGCCATCAGAAATGTGCAACAGACTACCTTTGTCTGACTGATCCAGTGATTTCCTCCCCTGAACTTTTAAACATGCTGATTGGCATAGAGTTGTTTTCGTCTGAAATAAATTTTATAATGAGTTTTGAGAATTTCATAGCATTCAGTGGATTAACTGGAGACATATTTGTGTTGAGGTAAAATCAAGGTTTGGGGGAAAAAAACAAGGTGTAGAATCACTGGTCTCCACAGTCCAGGCATTGGGATTTCACAGTCTTGTCTTTTAGTTATGTTTTTAATTTGTATCTTAATTTTATTCATTTAATAGAAATAAACACCACTCCCTAAACATCACCATTATTGTCCTTTCATAAAGGGCATTTCAATCCCACCAAAATGAGAGGCTATAATCTCACAATGAAGTCTAAAACACTGAATTGCTTGAATTTAAACCTTACCAAAAACTCACAGTTGTTATGCTCTCTAAAGCTGTTCAGGGTGCCCTTGATGTTTCTATTTTTGTAGACTGTAGAACAATGGTTAATCAAGCTTTGGCTATGGGCCCATATCCATATATCTTATAAAATTCATTGTAAATAAAATAAATAAAACAGGTTATGTTTCCAAGCAAGCTGATAGCTCCTCTACCCACTTGTGTCTAACACTAAGTACTACTAAGTACCAACCAAAAAAAAAAAAAAAGGGAAGACTCTAACATAGGGTATCCAGAGTGTCCAAAATTTTATTGTGCCCATTAAAGACATTAACCAAAAAAATTTCCATTATCTTAATCTCAAGAGCAATTTTAACACAAAACAATAGACATATTTAAGAATAAATGGCAGTCCTTAATATGGAACGCACTTAGGATTTTAAAAATAACTACATTGTCCTTATTTTCCTTTTTTCATCATAGGTTAGTGAAATTTGTATCATCTTTCAAGAGACCAGTGTGAGATTCACTGCTGTAGATCACGTTATCTGTAATACCATTGTCTTAGTCCATTCAGGCTGCTATAACAAAAAAACACCATAGACTAGGAGACTTAAACAACATTTATTTCTCACAGTTCTGGAGGCTGAGAAGTCCAAGATCAAGGTGCCAGAAGATTTGATATGTGGTGAGAGCCCACTTCCTGGTTTTTAGACAGCCGTCTTCTTGCTGGGTCCTCACATGGAGGAAGGGACTAGAGAGCTCTCTAGGGTCTCTTTTATAAGGGCACCAATCCCACTCATGAGGGCTCCACCCTCATGAACTAATCACCTCCCCAAAACCCTGCCTTCACATTGGGGGTTAGGATTTCAACGCATGAATTTTGGGAGGACACAAACATTTAGTCCATAACAATAGTTTAAGCACACACAGCCCCATACTTTCTGAGCAGTCCATGTTCATCCCTTCAACCTGAGGTATACTAGGTCTTACAAACTGACCTTGATTTTAGGAAATGGTACAAGGAATTACTCTTTATCGCTTTATAAACCTAAGTCAATCTAGCTCCCTTTAAAACATCACATATTACAAATAAATCTGCTAAACGCTACAGTAATCAGCATTTTACACTGCATGCTTAGAATTAGGTTTCATAAAAACTGTGACATGTAAATTAGCAACTTGATACAAATAGTTGCGTTAATATACAAGCAAATGCAAAACGATTAATGTGCATTCTAATTGTGTTAACTTTACATACTATAAACAAATTAACAAAAAACATTTAAGAGTACCTTTTATTCCGAAATCCCCTCCATGTAGGGCCCAGGCCTTGTTTTTAAGTATAGGTTCACTGGTTAGAGTTTTATTGATTAGATCATGTCCTTCATATATGAACTATATTTCAGTGCATCTTCTGAGATTTCTAATATTAGTTTAATAAAAAAGAAAAAATCATAAAACATTAGCAAAACAATATGAGAATCTTTTAGATTTTTGGCTTATTTTCTTCAAAACCTTCTACAGTTTTTCATGCATATCTAAGCTAACAGCGTTTTAAAAAAAAATCATATTGTCTGTAGGGAGTCTTTCTAAGGCATTCAACTTAGTTTTCCTAGAAACAACAATTTTCCCATCCAACTCTTATTTCATTAGTTTATGTAACATTTAATGCAATTACATAATTACAATAACAGCTAGCATAAATCGGTTTGGAAACAAACACAACTGATTTTTGGCAAGCCCCCAACTCTGACTAGTGGGAGCAGAAACCTAGAACTTACTGGAAGGAAGCCTAGTAGCTCTAGTGAGGACACTGTGGACTTGGGTCAGTACATTCTGCAGAAGAAAGAGAGAGCTTTGATTAAATAAAAACCAAAACATATGTTTGACTTAACAATTTTCTCATTTAATTTCCATTAACTGCTAGAAAAGGTAATCAAGAATAGAAGACTAACATTTTAGCATTGCCACATCATTAAATGACACAGAGACAGTTATAATAATGATATTCTTTACAATTTTTTAAAACAAAATTGTATCTGGAATATCTTGGCTTTGAAAAAAAGAGACTATAGGTCTGGGGGAGCAATATTAGATCTACCCTGTAGATCCTTACTCAAATTTTCAAGCTGACCATAGACAAACCATAACATAGACAAATTTTGTTTCATCCATTTTGCCCTCCATATATCCTTTTTCAAACATTCATTATCCATATCACCCTTTCACTTACTACTTCTTTCAATGCCATACTAAATATTTTTAGCTTGCCAAATGCCCTTTATTTCTGACATCCAAAATTCTCAAATTCCCTCAAAATTCTTCTATATCAAAAGTTAGCTCTTCCCTATAGCAGTCCTTTAGATTCTGTTTTTGCTATGTTAATAGGTTAACAGTTAATAAGGTATACCAACATGAATATATTAATGTGGTTAATAACATGAATATCTAACGTATGCCCATGAGTTACTGTGCCACCCTGCTGAGATAACACATGGGTTTTTTTTAACATCTTTATTGGAGTATAATTGCTTTACAATGGTGACACATGGGTTTTAATAGAAATCTTATGGAGATAATCTCTCACACAAAAAAGGTGTGATTAATGGTAGGGATTTTAATAGGTGTTATGGAAGACTTAGGAATTGGGGAAGAATTTTCAGTGACTGTACTTCTTAGCTCTCTTTAAAAATTAATACTATGGTAACAACCTAATCACACTAATCATTAGGACTGACTCTTAATTCCTTGCACCAAAGACACAACTATTTCTACCAAAGAAGGGCAAATTCAGAAGCTGCATCTAAAACTCCCAAACACCCTTATTTTGTTTTGATCCAGAAAGTCAGTCTGTGTGAGTCTGTGTATATGTGTGTGTGTGTGTGTGTGTATTTTTGGCATACTTGTTAAAGTATGTTTCCAATGGAAAAGGAGCATGCTGTATATAATTTCTAGAGCACTACTGACCTCATTTTAGATCCAACCAAAGGGGTTATTCCTAACAGAATAGCTAGAGCCACACCCTTATTAACAGGCACCTAGTCAACTGTAACCCACGAGCCTCTGGCGCCATGTTTGCCCCAAAAGTTAGAGGCAAAAATTGAAGCAAACAAAATCCCCAAATGTAAAGCTCTCCACTCCTACGCAGCTTGCCTGAATCTCTTCCCTTCGCCCTTTCTTTCCCCCAAACTCCATAAATCGGGAGTAAGAAACCTGCAGTCTTGGGCCATGCCAGTTTATAGCAAGTACAGTTAAATCTTTATTATTTTGGAGATAAAGTCTAGGTTAATAGACAGTAGTACTTATCTCATCACATTATCCAATAATTCCCAACCGTTTCTGAAGCTTTCTGTTCTCTTCCTTTGGCTTTCAAGTTATATGAGCTGCACTTTGATACAAGAAAAACAATAAATAATAATTCCACAGATTCTGAGTGAGACAATGGCACTTATACAAGTTTATACAATCATTACCTCTTTAAAGTGGAATTATTTTCAAATTCTTTTCAATTGTTCAATTTTTTCATAAAATAATTTATTACTGCTCCTTGCATTATCAAACAGTTTATTTTAAAAATATTTGTTATTTGCCCTTATCCATTAGAAAGTTATAATTTAACAAGCATGCTCAAAATATGCACATATGTGTATATACAGGATTTCTGGATCAAAATAAAATAAAAGTTTTTCTTAGTTTTTAATGAATTCCTGAATTTGCCCTGCTTTTTTCTGGGATGGTTTTGTGGTTTGTCTTCCATGCAAGGAATTAGGAGTCAGCCCTAATGATTAGGTGTCTACCAAAATATGCTTCTGAACTATCTCCGTTTCTACAGTTTTGAAGCCTTAGAGAAAGATTATATGTTTCCTTCAGGGTAAGCCACTAAAGGGAATTATAAAACTGGCATTTTCTAAAGCCTCTTTCAAAATGTATTGACATTGAGGTTGATGGCCTGCATTACTAATGGTTTGTAAGCAAGATTTGCAAAGAGAGCTGACTATATACACAGTCCATTTTAGAGGGCTATTTAAAGGCTTTGGGTTGGTAAAAGTGGTATATTTCTAAAAATACTTAATTAGAGAGTCTACCAATACAAAAAGGCAAGTTAAAGAGTTCCATTGATCCAGATTCCTGCACTCTATCAGGATTGGCCTGTCTCTGATTGTTCCATTGCATAAGTAGATGGATCCTTGGAAAATCAGAGAATATCAACCAGTGGGACAATATGGTATGTAATTATGCCAGTTAACTGAGGTGTTACCATTTTTCTGTAACTATCATGAGTAATAATAAATTAACATCTCCCAGAAGGAGGCTATAAACTTAGAAATAGGAGAGTTTTTTTTATGCACACACATACCCCATTAAAATAAATTGAATTTAAGATTTAACTTAAATAACATTTAGAATTTTTGTTCTCTGTTGTTGTTTTTTTCCCATATGGCTTTATCTTGTTCCCAGTTTGGCAGAGGGAGGGTTTGGTGCAAGGGGTGTTGGGAGGACTGGAGTGGAAATGACTTTGAGTAAAACAAAATTGGAATTAAGAAAAAGATGGATCAAAGAACGAAAATCTTTGGGCTGTGAAGAAACAAACAAACAAACAAAAAGATGATGTCCTTATAGACCTTTTTACTCGAGGAGAAAGAGGCAGAAAATAAACAATAGAAGTAAAAGGAAAGTAAATTCAATTGAATATTTTATTTAAGATGATAAGTGCTAAAAAAAAGTAGAGCAAGGAAAATACTGGGGTGATTTGCAGTTTTAAATGCATTCTACAAAGGAAAGGGGAAAAACACTTGGCTCTAATTCTTGCGGGGGGCAGGGGGTTAGGAGACAGCTCTGGCAGAAGAGCCTTAAGAGATTTTTCGATGAGCTCTTGCTCTTAAATAAACAAGGAGAGAAATCAGCATTCCTTGCCCTCCTCCTGCTTTCTTTTCACCCATCCAGCAAACGCTGGCAACTCTCTTAACCTCAGTTCTCTGAACAAACAATACTGAAATGGTGCAGGCGTATCAGTGAAGATCCACTGTTTGTATACTTATTTTTAAAACGTATAGACACATACAAAGAAACCCTGTATCCAGCATCTTCTCACTGGGAGGCATTGTGCGGGCTATTTTCCCATACAGTACTGACACACATGTCCATTCTATGGATATTTCTCCTTGAAAACAGGCTCTCTGTGTTATACATTTCTGCATCTTACTCAAGGATTATTTGTCGACTGAATAAATGAATTCATTCATTCATTCATTATTGAACATTGGATTTGGCCGAAACGGGGGTGGGAAACTTGTTCTATCATGTACCAAAGGAGACAATGTCAATTTCCATTTAGAGCAAATGTATCAGTTTAGAGGTAATTTAAAAGTTATTTTTCATTCCCATAAATCTTAAACCAGGGACAACAGACTTTGGAAGAAAATGTTTCTCCTCCCCTTTGTACTAACTGCATGACTAGGTTCAAATGTATTATTTATCTTGTTTCATGAACACACAGCCTCTCCAGTTCTGCATGCCCTGCATGTGTGAATATGTGTGCGTGGGTATGTAGAAGAGTCTATATAGAGCTATTTTTAGATCCTTTGATAGTAAAATGGCCACTTTTATGGTGAAAAATTACTACAACGTCTTCAATTATAATTTAATCTTATAAAATAGAATGTTTTGAGAATCTGGTTCAATATGTAGACTACTATAATTTAGTATCTTTTCAACAATAAAAAGATCCTAGATGTTGGCAAATAATCTTATATTTTAACTTTATATTACTGTTAATAATAGCTAATATTTATTATCTTTGTGTACTATTTATGACCTTCAACCATTTATATATATTATTTCATTTAATTCTTAACAACAACAAAGTAGATATTATTAATATTCTTATTTTAAAAATGAGGAAATTGAGAGGTAGAAGGTTATCCATGATAATATGCTAGTGAATAAAACAGTGGGGACCCCCATGCAAATCCTTGTTGCTCTAAATTCCATACTTTAAACATTGGTATACGTTGTTCCTACTTTAATAAATAGCCATGGAAATGCCAGATGTTTTATGGACCACCTGAGAGGGTTTTGAGATGCCTTTAAGACTTTAGGAGAAGTTGAAAGGGATTACTTAATCTATATTACTGAATCTCAATTTTCTATTGGCTAGAACTAACCATAATTTTTTACTTTTGTTTCTTCTAGCCATCAGAATAATGGCAACTTTGCTATTCAGTGAGTGTCCGTGGGAACTAAAGAAAGTGAGAGGTTTTTTTTTTTAAAGGGTCATTTCTTTTAAAGATTTCCTGAAGGAGGATTTGATGCTTTGGAAATGTTCAGATTTAAATTCTTTAATTTTTCTTTAATACACTCATGTTGACTAATTCCTAATGACTAGTAATTCCATATAAAATGAACAATACTGTTCTACCTAGGCAGTTTTAGGGAACAAAAGCACAGGCTCTTCTTTCGGAGTCAAAACAAAAGTGAAAAATACATGGAGTGTTTTAAACCTCTAAATCTAGTTTAGTTGATATTGTTTGAATGTACTCTAAAATATATCAAATGTGATAGCACATCTATGAAGTACTGCAAAAATGCAGCAGTTAATCTTGTCTAAGAAGATTAAAAGAAGCTAGAGGGTCCCGCCTTCAGGATCAGGGGAAGGGGCAGTGCACATAGAGGAGAGAACCGTAGATGGTGGCCCTTGGCGGTCTGTCTTAGAATCTACCCACACTTAGTTTCTTATTGCTCTGTCAGTCTAACCTTTACTTACTTGCTCTCTCCTATTGCTTCAGGACTGCCAGTGGTTAGTATACTCTCCGAAAAGGAAAAATTTAAAACTCCCAGTTGGGGCAGAATTTTGTCGTCATTTCAGATTTACCAGGTAGTGTTATCATTGCTATTGCTTTACATTGACTTTCTTGTTGCTGTAGTCCTCACCTGCTTTCCATAGTTCCACAGGGAACTGCAGGCTTTGGGGGAAGAGCGGGGAAGTCTATTCTAATCCTAATACAGCCGTATCTCAGAGATATTGCAAGTTCGGTTCCAGACTATTGCAGTAAAGAGAATACTGCAATAAAGTGAGTAACACAAATTTTTGGGTTTCCCAGTGCATATGAAAGTTATATCTACACTATACTGTAGTCTAGAGAGTGTGCAATAGTATTATGCCTAAAAAATAATCACCATAACAAATATAATAATAATGACAAATTTTTAAATATTGCAAGAATTACCAAAATGTGACACAGAGACATGAACTGAGCAAACGTTGTTGGAAAAATGGCACCAATTTAGACTTGCTCTAAATTTAAGGTTGAAGCGTTGCCACAAACCTTCAATTTGTAAAATTTGTAAAAAATGCAATATTTGCAAAGGGCAACAAAGAGAAGCACAATAAAAGGGGGTCTGCCTATATCTTCTTTGCATTTCCATGTCCCCAGTTTGGCGAGCTAGATATCATATTCACAGATAATGATTACTGATCATTTGACTGTTCTCATGTAGGCAAATCCATATGTGGATTTGTTAATCACTATCAAAGTATCTGTATCAGCTTCCCAAATTAGAGAATGCAATCACTTACCTTCACAAACACACACAAGTGAATGAGTGGTTATATTAATATTATATTCAGTTGATTAATAGTCAAAATACAATCTGCTATAATCTGTTACAATTCTCTCAGAGTTCCAGTCAAAAGTCGTTCTGTTAGAAACACCCATTTCTGTCCCACATCTACTTTAGTTTTATGTCAGTGACATGTGATATAGTATGTAGTTCCCATGAAACTGGATGTATCTAGTTCACTGCTCAACTTCCCCACATGTTCAGTTGTCAAGAGTTAATTTGGTATCAGAGAACGATATCAAACGATATCTGATGACTCATGGGCAGTAGAAGAAGGCAGTGACCAATGCAATTTAAGACAGAAAACATTCATCTGGGGGCCACGGATGCTCTGGGAATCACTGGGCCATCCCAGATAAAAGGTGTCTTTCCAAGACCCACTCGTTATAACAGCAGCTGATTCAGTGCCTCTCCTGTTTCTGTTTCTCTGATTCTGGGTCATGTGTTTAACCGTGATCACCCTTTCCTCTTCCTATCAGTCTGCCTCCCTGCCATTTTGATTACAACCCCACTCCATAGCCATTATCAAAATTTTATCCCTTATTCCCAACTCACTTCTGATTTCATAGCTCAAAAGCTTAATAATCTTGTCAGAGTCTGTACTAGTATCTCCACTTTCTTTCTCCACCAATTCTGGTGTCTTCCATTCTCCAGCCTCCCACTGGTTCCTACAAAGACTTCAACTAAGTCCCTTTGTATAATACTGCATACGTATAAATAAAACCAAGAAATGTCCGTCTCCCTCTTCAGATAGAATTACAAGATTTATTCATTAAATATGTCTCTAAGGATACATTCATAAAATGGGAATTACATACCTGATTCTGCAGATAGGACTTTCATATTCATTGATGAATTCAACAAATAATTTCTGAGCACATACTCTGTGGCAATTATTTTAGATGAACATACATTAGACTTCAAAATAACTCATTTTTTTGGCAATAGGAAGCACCTAATCTTGAACACTGGATTTTGAAATAATCAGCTCCTATAGCTAATGTGAGATGTGAATATAAACAACGCCTACTGGAAGAGCCAGTTCACTTAGATAATGTAAGATGTTAGTCATCTCTTAAACATTTAATATTGAAAAACAGAATTCTCTTGGCTAATGTTAGAGATTAGTCTTTTCTTGAATATTTGATATCGTCTGGCTAATGTTAGGCATTAGTAGTTTCTTAAATATTACCTGTGACTGATTTATCTGTCCTGTGCATGACTCTTTAGTTGCAACTAGCTACTCCATGCAAGATCACTTAGAGAACACACAACAGCCAGCAACAGAGAGTATGCAGGTATTTAACCACACTGTCCTTCTATGTGTGTCGTTAATCCCGGCTCTTCTGTTTGCCTTGGGTTTTTGCACTGATTCCTTCCTCCCTGGCGCTGTTATTGCTGTCTGTATTGTTGTTTTGAAATTGAAAGATAATATACAAAGAACAAAAAGCAGAAAATACACTAATCGCGAGTGTGTAACGATGACTGTTTTTACACCCATGTAACCACCCCTGAGATCAAAAACAGAGAACATTTCCAGAACACACTTCCTAGGCTAATTTCCACACCCCGTTCCCATCCTCTGAGCTCTGCCTTATCCTTATTTTGCTATCCTTTGTGGACTTTTATTGCTCATAAACTTCAGCTTCCCTTCCTATCTTAACTTGGCTTTAAACATTCTCTTGGATTAATTTTACTTGCAGCTCCCTGTTACAGCTACCATGACCTCCCAGCCAGAGAAGGAAAACAAACAATTTGCTCTAAACATTTTGCAGGCAAATTTAACACTGGGCATATCTAAATATGTATGGCTAAATCTAATATCCTTTGCTTTTAAAGGTATTCCCACATAATTTGGGAATTCCTGTAAGCGAATGTGTCAGACACAGCTGGTCTTCCGACCACCACAATGCCATCGTGCATGTATTCTCAGAAAACAAAGAAAATCATTCAGATTCTCAAGACAGTTTCTGAGGCTCGGGTGGGTAGTGATTTCTCTTTGGACAATTGGAATGTAGAGCTCCGACTCATTCTCCATAAAGTTTTTAATTGGCCTTCACACTTTTATCATTTCAGACATAGAAATGTCAGCTTTCTTTCCAGTTCGGTTTGGGTTTTACTTGGTCAATACTTTGTAATATACGGTACTTCCTTGTTTTGAGTATTGGTATGTGAAAAATAAGCTAACATACTGACATTTACTGCCTGCATTTGGAAAAGACTTAATTAACTAATTAACTGGCATTTAAGGGAGCCAGGGTGCATTGGCTTGTAGGATTTTCCAAAAATGTATCCACTTTATTGGAAGTCTCATGTAAATAATACTTCTGTGTTTTTATAATTGTTATCAGTTTAATTATTCATTAGGCACTTATAGAACTATAGCAATTGAACTATCACATATCTTCAATCTGAACACATTGTCATGCAACTTTTAAAGTGACTTCAGAAAAGAAGTTTTTATTTGCAAATATAATTCACATAACTAAAAACAATTTACATACAATAAAAATAAATTTTTATCACCTTGACATATATGGAAAGTATTAGGCCTGAATGTTAAGGTGAACGTATAAGTACTCAAGTGTAGTTTTGTAAAATGATATAACAATTATGAAATCTGTGTTATTTTAACCAATCTTAAAGAGGTAATTATGTAATCAATATCTTGTTTCTGGAACTATTGACTAACAAAATAGACCTAGATCAACTAGGTCAGGCTGAATCAACTTGTTTCCTCTAATATAAATTGAACTTAAAGCCTATATTTAAAAGCAAAACCATACAGGAAAACTAAAATGCTTTTAGGAAATTAAGTAAAATTGATTAAAAGCATTAGTATTTGGTAATTACTTCTACCTGGGACCTGTCTTCTTGTTGTCTGCCTTTTATTATTTTAAAAATATTATAGATGACCCAGATGATCTCTATATACCCCTTTCTCACAGCTAAGTGACTGAGAAAAAAAGTTCAATCTAAACCTGTCTGCTACGGAGAATTTTTTAAAATGCAACACAATCCATGTTTGCTATGATTTTCCATTGTTAAGTGGATTTATTAAATTAAACTGCAGCCCCAGATAGCGAAAATATAACTGCACTCTATAGTTTCCAATGTGCCTCATCAACAAAGGTTGCTACAGTTAATGTACATAAGTTTTTCAAAATTATTTCTAGAAGTTCTGTCCTTTTTTTTTTAACTTTTATGCCCATAAATCTTTGGTGAAGGATTTGAAATGTCATGGGTCAGTTTCTTATGGTTTCTCTGTGTGAATTAATAATGCACATATGCAGTATGGATGGACAATGGCAAAGCACCTAACAAGATTAACCAGCCAAAGGTACTGATCAGTCAAAGCAGTACTAAGTACTTAAATCAAGAACTAAGTACCAGAGCTTGTCAATCCTGACTTAGCATAATCATAACCTGGAAATTTTTTAAAAAAAAGATGTTCAGGTTCCATTTCTGACCAACTAAATTAGAATATCTGCAAAGTAAGGGCCAGATGTTTGCATGTTTTAAAGGCTCCTTGGGTGATTGTAAATTACAGCCATGTTGAGAACTTGGCTTAAGTTAAGAACAAGAAATTTAAAATAAGCTACTTCTAATTTTGATGTTACACTCTTCCGGTAAAAACAAATGAAAAACAAATGAAACACTTTACTGTAATGTACTATAGTAGTACACCACCTTGAAATGTTTAATTAAAAATGCATTAAATTTGTTTTCTAAAAGCCATACAATTTTAAATATACTGACAAACATCAATGCATACTGAACTTCTTTAAGGGTAGATACTGTCTCTTCATTGTGACAAATAGTACCTAGTATGTCTAGTTTTCTTAATTAAATAATCGTCAATTACCCCCATTTGGCACTACAGAGTACCACAGGGACAATTTCAAAGATAAAAAAAAAGGAAAGCACTTTCTTCAATTGCTTCTTTATTCAAAACCACAGACATTCATCTTTCCCTCTATAAGTTATATTTTCTTAATTTCAAAACCATAGATGGAATTATCAAGTTAAATAAGCATGGCCTTTGTGTTCACTATAAGTTTACTCTCATTAATAGCACCTTTGAATGCCATTCATAGCAAATAATCCATATATTAATGTTATGCATGATTATCAAATAATATACAAAATGTAGCTGTTCGAAATTCTTAACTAAAGAAATAAAATAACTTGACTCTGGTGGGATTATTTTATTAGACGTTGGAAGGAATAAATAAAATAAAAGCTTGAAGACTTCAGTCTTTTGGTTTGTTCGTGAAACATTCATGGTAATCCGTAATACTGTGTAATTCTTAAACTTTTCAAAAGCACAGGTTCTGTCTTATGCCTCTTTATAACTTCCACCAGTGCCAGAAAAATAGCAGGCACTTAATAGATGATTGTTAATTTGCACTGAATTATTATAAAAATCCTAAATATAAACCACAATTTATATGGTAAGACTAGATTATGTATTTTTAGACATTTACAAATATATATTGTAGAAAATCCAAAATTTCATCACTGAATTTGTCTCATTGATCGCTGTTTGCTACATTACAAAAAACAGTTCAAAATGTACTGGATTTATAACCAGTTAATTTTCCAAAGTCAAAGTGGTGTTTAAATTTATTCCCCTTTCCCATAAAATTCAAACACTGTGAAAAAATAATAAATTACTATAGGAATCTATGTTAACAACGTCAAATTGCCAAAATATAAAATATACTTAATTGCAATAACCAACTTGTAGGCTATCTCCAAGTTAGTATTCAAATTATACATATAGTTTTAAAATAACACTGATGGTTGTATTCATCTTATATTCTGGCATTGTTCTTAAATTCTCAAATCTATAACGTGAATGGGAATTATTGCTTCATTAGCTTCTTAAAACCTATAATGATGTTATAAAACAAGAATATTTTAACTGAATTTATCTTTCAAAATTTCAATACAGTTAAGTCAATTGATACTGACATAGTCAAACAGCACAACATAGGGAATAAAATTTTGAATGTTATTAATAAGGTCAGAAGTTTTTACACATTCTCAATTCAATCTGGGTGAAAAGTGAAAAACACAGATATTTCTCTAGTACTTACTATAAATAAACAGTTATATGCAACTGTTCTGATATTGAACTGAGATTTTCATTTCATCTGAAATGTTCTGGATTGTGTAAAATAGTACCGTGTGTTTTAGCTAACTTGAGAAGGCTGTGTGTCTACTTTGGCATTTCAGATAGCTTTATTTTTACATTCCTTGGTTGCAGAAAGCATTTGTTAACAGTTTAGATATTTTCCTGATCTTCAAAATCATAACCACAAAATCTTTAGTTGTAAAGTATGCCTAGCTGTGGCCCTTGAAATGGAGGAGGATGAGTTTCTAGTTAGTTAGTAGTGGCTTCAAATAATATATATAAAGTTGGCTAATTTTTAAACTCATTGGGATGGGAAAGTTTTCGATTATTCTAATTATACTTACAATAATTTGTTTATTAATGCTGAAAAGAAGTGTGAGTGAACCACTTAAAAATAAAGCGTAATCTACTAATTGTGAAACTTTCTGGGATTTCCAAGTAAGTAGGTTTAAATGAATTTACATGTTACAAAATTTTTACGGTAAAAAATGTATACATTAACAATTAAATCTCATACGGTAGTCATAGAAAACAGTTGATTACATGTTAGATTTCCACAGAAATACTGTTAGATGACTAAAAACACCTTTTCCAAACTAGGAGTACTGCAGTGTTGACTTTAATTGGAAATAAACTATGAGATAAATAACTCTCTCCTGCTAAGAAACCTGTAAATCGGTGGGATTTCCCATGATTCAGAGAGTGTGATGAACTCTTACTCACAGCACCCCTCCTCCTACATTCTACTTCACAGCAGAAGATAAA
The DNA here is from genome assembly GCF_059928025.1 of Delphinapterus leucas. Classification (NCBI taxonomy): domain Eukaryota; kingdom Metazoa; phylum Chordata; class Mammalia; order Artiodactyla; family Monodontidae; genus Delphinapterus; species Delphinapterus leucas. The sequence continues at coordinate 18,558,878 of NC_143146.1, read as the reverse complement.
ATTTTAGAGAAAGAGGAATCTGACCTATCAATGCTGGCCAAAAGTAATGTAAACTAGACTTTTAATAAAATTAGCAATCAGTTTTCCCTTTTGAAAGACTCATAAATGACTGTTAGAGAAAGATTAAATATTGTAAAATTTCAGATTTGGCCATCTATTTTGATTTGTAAAGCAGAAATATCTAGAAAATAGACCCTTAATATAAAAGAGTGGCAAAACCAATTTTTTATATCATCACTAATTTGGCAATTGAATTTAAACAAAGCATGATAAAACGAGTCAGAAAGATAGTAAATAGTATCATCAAGATGTAAGATGTGAACGTCGAAAATTTTCACATTTGTACATTATAGACGTCTTCTGGCAATATCTTTTTTTTTTTTTTACAAGTTGACTTGTAAAATCACAGAATAGTGGCATGGGCTTTCCAACAAATACTGTATTATTTAAAACCAATTTAAAGTTACTGTATTTGTAGTAAGTGCTATGAATCCTCACTTCTTTTAACAATTATGTTTCTGAGAATTCTGGAATTTCCTAAACCACAACATGTAGAAGGAGGTGCACTCCTGAGTGGGTTCGTTTTCTCAGCTTTGCTTTGTGGTTGTTTATGAGGTTCTTTCCGATATCTACTGTTTCTACAGGAGAGCCAAGAGTTCTTACTAAATGCATCGGGGTATGGGAGGAAGATCAGGTACTGCAGCTGTGAAACCTCTGCTCAGGCATGCGTTTTGGCTTACACACGGCCGGGTTAAGGAAACACATTTCAGCGATTTGTGCATTAATAAGTCTTGGGTGTAAGGCATTTACCTCTGTGTCTAAAATGATCTTTGCACTGAGTAATCCCGTTTCGACGTGAGAGTAAGTCACTGGGTTATACTTATCTCTGGTTCACGTGGGCATGGAGCAGGCCCTAATTACCACCGAGACCCGTCTCGGGCAAGAAAAGTAATAAACAGTAATCACATCGCGTACACGTCGAGCGCCGGCGGGAGCAGAGCCCCCAGGAAGCCACAGGAAGCGTGCGCTTCCAGGGGGGAGTGCGGCGCGCGAAGGTCTGCATGCGCGCGGAGCTTGTTAACGGAGGGCGTGCCGGAGGCGTGGCGCGAGGTGTCCGGGCGAGGAGCTCCGTGAGGCGGGCGGCAGTGGGCGGGCGGTGGGGGAGCGCGGACCGGGGAAGGCAGCACTGCGCCGCGAGCGTCTCCCAGCTCCCGCTCTCCGGGCTGCCTAGCCCGAGCCGCCGTGGGCGGGGCCTGCGGTGATTGGCGGGCGGGCGGGGAGGTCGGAAGTACTTTGTTTTTTATGCTAATGAGGGAGTGGGGCTTGTCCGTATTTACGTTGAGGCGGGAGCCGCCGCCCTTCATTCACCCACATGGTCCTTCGAGGTGCCGCCGTCCCAGCCCGACCTGCGCCTTCGCGCCACTTCGCGCCCTCGGGCGAGGCCGAGGGGGTGGGGACGACCCCCGCCGCGCCGCCACGGCTTGCGCCCCTCGCGAAGCCTCCTTGGCGGGGCGGGCCGGCCGGCTGGCCGCACCCCCGGCCTGGGGCCTCCGGTCGTAGTAAAGCGGAGGCGGGTGGGGAGGCGGGAGCGAGAGCCCGCGGCGGGCGAGGCGAAGATGGTGGCGGCTACTCCTCCTGGTGAGTCTGCCCGCCCCTCCGCCGAGTGAGTGAAACCTGTTGTGTGCGGCCCGGGTCCGGAGGGCGGCGGGCGGGTGGGGCGGAATGGCCCGGGGCAGCGTGGCGGCCGCGGCGTGGCCGGGGGCCGGGGCGGGTCTCGGGCCGTTGGCCGCCCCGGCGTGTGGCAACGACGACTCGCTGCCCCCTAGCTGGCACGCGGGCTGGCGGAGGGGCAGGGCCGGGCCGCGGACGGGAGGGTGGGAGGGGGTGGCGTGCGCGCAGCGGCCGCGCCCGGGACCCGCGCGGACCCTGCCGGGGCCGGCTGGGCGACCGGGTGGGCGCGCGGCGCACACAATGGCCCCTCGGGGAAGGGACACACGAGGCCTGCGCCCCCTCCAGGGCTCCGGGCGCACGCGGGACGCGGGGTCCCCGGGCAGGGAAAGTTTCTCTTGGGGGCGCGAGTTAAAGCGCCTCCAGAACAAAGCGGCGGCGGCAGCGGCACATGGGGCAGGCCGCGGGCCGGGAGGGGGCGCGCCCACGAGGTACCTGCGCGCCGGCGGGCGGCGCGGCGTGGCCGGGAGCCCGCGGGCCCCCAAACTTTGTGCGCGCCAGGGTGGGAGGATGGCGCGGGTGCTGGGGGCGGCGCGGCCTGGATGCCACCCCTACTCCGAGTGGGCTTTGTTAACCCGCGTGGGCAGACCACGGGCGGGGCTCGCAACTTCCCGGACCACGGCCGGCTGAGCAGGCCCGGGCCGGCCTTGGCGGCGGCGTGGAGCCGTCTTCGGTCGCCCGCTGGTTGGGAGCGCGGCGCGGGAGGGCCAGCCCGGCTCGGCGGGAGCGGCGGCGGCGCCGCCATGTTCCTGCGGGGCGGGCTGCGCGGGGGTGAGGGCGGGGGACATGGCGGCGACTGCGCGCCGCCGCCGATTGTTCCCGGCTTAGGCCTTGGGCCGCGTGCGGCGGGCACCGCAGTCGCGGAGCCCCCGCCCCTCTGGGCCGGGCTAGGGGGGGGCTGGGGGACACAAAGGAGGGGCGGCGCGCCCGCGTCCCCGCCGCGCTCGGGCCTCGGCGCCGCCGGTCGCCGCGCGGCTGCCGCCGGGAAACGGGGTGGGGGGTGCCGTGTCCGGCAGGCCCCGACTCTGACCCATCGCCCCCTGGCGGCCGCGCCGGGAATCGCAGGGCTGCGCGCCCCCTTGTGCGACATGTGCTGCCGGCCCGGGCTCCATGAGCGTGGCGGGCACTTTGCAGTCCCGGGTGCTCCTGCCCTCTTTTCTGTTCCTAAGCGGGACGAAGGCAGACTGGAACTGGAGAAAGCAGACTTGTTTCTGCAATATCACCGAGAGGAAAAATTAGCATAGTGCTATCTCGACCACATCAGTTGAGGAAACAACTCTTTATCCCGGCTTGCAGCCACGAGGTCTTGATTGGGGGAGGGGTGGTGAAGAATAGTCCCTTTGCTACTGCATTTCCCTCTCAGTGGAGCTGTGCAGTAGAGTTAACAATTGCTGTTGATTATACTCGAGTATTTCCATAAGACGTGAATCTAATACATGTGAGTTTTTCAACTTTATCCTTTTACACCTTTTCACCCATATATTGTTGGTCTTTTAAACTCCTCCAGTATTGCCTGACTACCTTAACCTCAGTTTTGCAAATGGATGTAGTTAATTGATATAAGGGGGAGGGGAGAAATTTAAAATACGGACTTGGAGGGTGGCAGTAATTTTGAGCAAATGTTTGTCTTTTTTTCCCACATCCCTCCCCCGCCTTTCCAGCCATACACGTGGACCTAACTGCACCAAAAGCTTTTCTAAGGATATTTGCTAAGAAGGAAGTTTGCCCGAGTGGGTAAGTGTATATTTTAATTTTATTTGTTAACTTTTTTAAAAACAGATTTCTCTTGACTTTAGTCTTTGAATTGAATAAATAAGATGGGATTGGGTTTTCAAAGGGTAACCTAGTTATTTTGTACTCTATGCTTTTTTTTTTCTTTTTTTTTTTTTTCTTTTAGTTTGGGTTAGCTAATGTGTAAGTTAGTAAAAATACAACGCAAATGCCATTATAAATCTTTGCAAACTGATGCACAGTTTACAAAATTCAGAACTTCTTTGAGTTGGGTGACAAAATAGATCTCATCTGGAGTAAGTTTTCAAGTCTTAAAATCATTTAACTGGGACATTTAAGTTCTACAACCAGCTGATACACTTGAAATGTAGTCTGAACGGTAATTTTATTGATCAGTTTACCAAGTAATTGCTAATTGGAAGCTGGAAGAAAAGAAAAATGTTTTGCCACGTGGATGTGAAGATTTCCTCTAAAAGGTATATGAGTCAGATTGCCCTGGTGATACATATTAGGTCTCTTTTATATGCAGTCCGATTTTGATTTTTTTTTAAGTATACCTTTGGGAATGGCAAAAGAAGAGCTACCGTGTTCATTTACCATATTAGGATGATGGTTAATTATGATTGTCTTATGAAAAAAACTTATAATTTTAAGGTCTAAATTTGCTTCTAAATGGAACTTGGAGGTTTGAGATAATTAAACTCATTTTCTCTTCCCTATTAGGGTTTATGCTGAATTTTGTGTGTTTTGTAACTGTTAAGAGTTTGAGGTATTGTTTTGTCTAATTATTTATTTCAAATTTAGCAGGAATAAAGAGAACATCACCTTGTAAAACCGAAGATGGTGACCAGTCAGAATAATGTCAAAGTGCTTACAGTGCAGGTAGTGATATGTGCATCTACTGCAGTGAAGGCACTTGTAGCATTATGGTGACAGCTGCCTCGCTCGGGAAGCCACGGTGGGCTTGAAAGCGCAGGGCCTGCTGCTGTTGAGTGCTTTTTGTTCTAAGGTGCATCTAGTGCAGATAGTGAAGTAGATTAGCATCTACTGCCCTAAGTGCTCCTTCTGGCATAAGAAGTTATGTATTCATCCAAAATCCAAGCCAAGGAAGTATATAGGTGTTTTAATACTTTTTGTTTGCCGTCCTCTGTTAGTTTTGCATAGTTGCACTACAAGAAGAATGTAGTTGTGCAAATCTATGCAAAACTGATGGTGGCCTGCTATTTCCTTCAAGTGATATTTACTAATCTTGTGTACTTTTATTGTGTCGATGTAGAATCTGCCTGGTGTGTGTGACGTGACAGCTTCTGTAGCACTAAAGTGCTTATAGTGCAGGTAGTGTTTAGTTATCTACTGCATTATGAGCACTTGAAGTACTGCTAGCTGTAGAACTCCAGCCTCGGCCTGTCGCCCAAACTGTCCAGTTACTGAACACTGTTCTATGGTTAGTTTTGCAGGTTTGCATCCAGCTGTGTGATATTCTGCTGTGCAAATCCATGCAAAACTGACTGTGGTAGTGAAAAGTCTGTAGAAAAGTAAGGGAAAATCAAACCCCTTTCTACACAGGTTGGGATCGGTTGCAATGCTGTGTTTCTGTATGGTATTGCACTTGTCCCGGCCTGTTGAGTTTGGTGGGGATTGTGACCAGAAGATTTTGAAAATTAAATATTACTGAAGATTCGACTTCCACTTTTAACTGTTCCGGAGATGTAAAGTATTGGGGGAAAAGGTGGCTGTAATTATTTTGTCTAAAATTCATGTGTGTGTGCACGTGCACACACACATGCAACTTTTTTTTCCTTGAAATCAAGTTTTGTCATGTTTTTGAACTAAGCATTCTTCTGAGGTTGCATGTTGTGTTTGACTTTTTTGTCAAATTAGATTTATCTGGTTATCAAGTATTCCATTACAGCTGTGTCTGTAAAGGAAATCTACTTTAATAAATGGCATGATGATAATCTGTAAAGTGAAGATATGCCTTTTTGCTTTCTTTGGACCTGATATTCAGGACATTTTACTTAATCCAGAAGTCAATAAATTATATTGCTTTACAACATTGAAGAATTTAAATTAGGTCAAAATGCCATTCTTTTTAGAGCATTGTGTAAAGAAAGTTGTTGTTCTGTTATTTTTTAAGCATGAAATTTAGATTTGGGAGGGGAGGTTCTCTTTTTGTTTCTAGTAAACAAATAACTGTTTTACCAGTACTGGTGTTCTTGATGTTTAACTCTTAACTGGTTATGTGCATGTTTTCTTAGTAATTGTTAATGATGTATAAACTGTTACTGATGCTTAGATTGTTCTTAGCTTTCTGGAACTTAAAAATAGGAGTTAAAAAGAAAACAAGATGTGCTAGTGCTAAATGGAGTGACAAGTATGTATTTGTGCAGGTCTTAATGCCAAGAGTGGGAGTGGGAGTCTGAAATTGGTTTTTCTCTTAAGTCTGTAGTTAACATTTGTTTTCCCTACTTTCTTCATAAAGCAGACTTTGGCAACGGTGACAGTTGATGAATGGAACCTAAAAAGAGGCAGTGAGGGTATTTTAGCCAACATTTCTGCCTCTTCTTCCATGTGTTTTGTCTCTAGCCTGTGTTTCATATGTGTAGAAAAATGTGGGTTAACTTAAGAATTATCTGATTTTTAAATGATCAGTTGTTGAAATTGGACTCAAGCTGAATTTAGGAAGAAGGATGCTATGTTGGTAATGAAATAAATTAACATAACCTTACTTAATATACCACTTGATACATTTAGAAAACATCATTATGTGAAATCTAATAAAAGTTTAACCTCTAATATATCCCTTCTTTAAGAAATTTAAGGAGTTTAATTAAGGAGCCCTGAATAGAAAAGGTAAGAATTTCACAGTTCTGAAGTCCATTAAAAGGTAAATTTCCAGAATGAGAAAATACTAAGAATTGTGTAGTGGTTTACAAAATGGAGATCTGACTGTCCTTTAATTTGAGTTCTTAAACCTTTTGAATTGAAGGGAACCTAAAAATTGTTTTGGTTGTTTAATGACAAACATGGCTTTAAACTGTGCTCTGAAAGTCCCATAGTGTTAGCATGGCTTACAGTAGTCTACAAAACCGTGTGCTATGCTTATGAGTGAAAAAAGTGATGTTTACATCTTGGGGGAAATACTCTGGGTTCTTGTTCAAAGTGGAAGTAAGCCTGCCAGGTGATTTCTTTAATGTGCTAAATTGTAATAACTTAATATTAGGTGGGCCCAAATGCGTCTTTTATTTTTGCTTAAAACCGAACCAACTTTTTGGCCAACCCAATAAAAGAATCATAAGGTTAAATGGCAACTCTTCCTAGATGCTGAACTTCTGTAGTACATGTATTCAGAACTTAACTGGACTTTTAATAAATGTGAACGTTTTCACGTAGGTGTTGGCAGTGGAGCTGAGGTTGTTATAGAGTTTAGTAGGAATTGCATTTGATTTGTTTTTGACTTTAAAATGTGTGCTAAATTTTGTGTTCTTGAGTCTAAAGATTTTCTTAGGCTTGACAATATAGTTTTCAAGTAACACTGAGGAAAAGCCATATAAATATAAAGGTTGACAGATTATAGCTGATAATTGCCTCATGTGTAGCTGACCTGGGGAAAAACAGCTCCGACCTTTTTTTTTTTTTTTTTTTTTTTTTTTTTGCGGTACACGGGCCTCTCACTGTTGTGGCCGCTCCCATTGTGGAGCGCAGGCTCAGCGGCCATGGCTCACGGGCCCAGCAGCTCCGCGGCATGTGGGATCTTCCCAGATGGGGGCACGAATCCGTGTCCCCTGCATCGGCAGGCGGACTCTTCAACCACTGCGCCACCAAGGGAAGCCCCCAACCATTTTTTTTTTTATAGTGTTTTTAACCTTGGCATTCCTTAATGACTTAATTTTTCAAGTTTGATAGCCTTCAGGCTATTTTCAGAAAAATAACCTCATAATCTTCTTTTGCATGTTATTCATATTACAGTTCTCCAGTCTGTGTTTAAAAGGACAGCACTTACGGTTTTACAAATTATTCTTTTTCAAAGATGCTTGCAAAGTAGTGGTGATTTTACTAAAAACTTTCAGATCTTCGTTTTACAGGCAAACCTATCTAAGCAGAGCAAACCAGACTTGAGGGTTTTCCCTGTAGTTTGAAGAGCCCTACAGAATGATTCCTGACAAAACGCAACCTACAACTGCCTGGAGAACAATTCGGTGTCACATTAAAGTTTACTATGTATTTAATGAAGTACTGTTCTGTTAGTAATTGACAACCTTGGGGGTAGTTTGTCTAGCATCAGAGAATTAGGAGCCTCGGAGCTGAGCAGTAAAGGTAAGGAGAGCTCAGTATATGAGGCCAGTTTTTGTTGTCCAACTGGAAATAATACCATGCCTACTTGAGACAGCACATAATTCTTTGCCTTAGGGTTGTTAAGCTTTCATTGTGCTTAAAGTCTGAATTAATGTTTTCTGTGTCGTTAAGTTAAATTCAGGATGTAATATTCTTACTGTTTTCAAGGGTAACAAAGATGGATGTATCCCATGAATTTTAAGCCCATAGAAAAATTACTGAAGAAGGCTTCATTTTCTTTTTCTAATTGAGCAGGTACAGCATTTGGAGACACTTACATATTTGCAATTTAGTCATGCTATTTGAGTTGTTTTAGTGCTTTTAATGTAAATAAATAAAGTCATGCATTTAAAACTACTTGTTAAATTGCCCAGAATGAGCATTTTGAAATAAAAATTTTAAGGTTATTCTTGGTTGTGGCAGTTTTTCTGGCGTTTTTTGTTACTGTAAAAGATCCAAACACCTTTGCTTATTAATTGAGGTAATTGGGGAAGTAGGAACAGATACCCAAGTGGTTTACCTGTATTATCTTACCTAACTTTGATATCTGTGGCATCTGTATTTGTATCCTAATTTTATAGATAAGGGAATGAGATTAGCAAACTTTTATTTGCAAGGATATAAAACTGGTAAATGGGCTCTGAATTTAAACCCATGTCAATCTATAAAAAAAATATTATTCTTGACCTGCTGTCTTGAATCTGACAAATACTCAAATCACTCTTGAACTGGATTTAATATGGAGATTGACTTAAGTTCCTGTTACATTAACTTAAAATCGGATAAGGACTCTAGTTACAAATTGTTTATCTTAAATTATAGATCATAGGCACTTAAAAACCAGCCAGTTGAGGTTTTATTAATCTAGTTAAGCGGAGCATCTGCATTTTGTCCTTACTGGGATATTGGTGCATACGTTCATAAAGTTTTCTTGTCTATTGATGCATTGAAGTTTAAACCAAGAGAAAACCAAAGTGTGAAAGGTATTAAAACAACTGCTTTTAGTAAATACCACAGTATTTATTGATAGTAGGATTGAGTGTTTCTTAATTGATCTGTAGTATATTTAAAAGTAACCTCCAAAACCCTCAACGATTTTGAGTGTTAACAATCATAGTAAATATTTTAAAAATAAGATACTAGATTGTACTTATGGCCAGTAAAGTAACAATTCCAATTTTGAGTACTTTAAAAATAAGTAAATGCCAGCATACATGCAGGTTTTGTCCTTAATGAGGTAAGTATTTAACATGGTATGGAGGTAAAGGACAAAAACCTGAAGTTGGCAGCAAAACGACACCAAATTAAAGTCCACTGTAGTATCCCCATTTAACTGCATGATTAACACGTGTGTACACTTTAGTAGAAGAGAAAATGGAGCATGTACTCATTTTACATGTCTGCTTTATAAAAAGTATATGTACTATGAAATTGTTAATGCTGACTTCAACTTCTGTAGACTGAAATTCCATTGGAAAACTTTAAAGGAATCATTCTTCTGTATTTAATTCAGATACAATGATCTGTACCACTCTTCAACAGATTGAGGGAGCTGGGACTTCAGAACCTTGCAAGGGTAGATAAAAATTATCAGCATTTGGTCAAGTATGTGAACCCCTCAAGCCACTAGGTGGCCTTAGGCTAGGCATCAAGTTCAGTGAAAATCACTGCTGGAATTCTAGAGTGATCATACATTTCTAGGACAAGGTTCATAACCCCAGTTGGGCATTATAATTACCCAAAGATATTTTTCAAAATATAAAGTTCTGCAATTTTAGTCCAGATGCGTTAGATAGAATCTTTGGGGATTAAGTAGGGCTGGTTGCTAGGAGGACAAACATGAGAAAGCTGTTGATCTTGATAAATGTGTTTAAGAATGTAACCATTTCCCTAAATTGCCCAAAATGATGAGCCAGAGGAATGCAGAATGTCAAAGCAGCACCTTGGAATTTGGATGGAGGTAGGAGACTACATAAGACTAGAAGACGGCCATTTTCACCATTTTATGTTTCATATACTTCAGTTCTTTTAGTTTCATAGCTGACTACTTTGCTTGCCATGACGCCTTTCAGCTAGCACCAACCTTAAATTGGCCTGTGAATCAACAGGCTTATCCTCTCCCAACTTGAAGTAGTAGTGTCTTTCTCCAATGATACTTTTTGTTTTGGTAACAACATCTAATGCACCAGGTGTGTAATAGCCTTTGTGCTGGACTGGATTTCCTTGAGGATTGGCTGTCACCCTGTTCTTACAGGGTCGTTGTAAAGGCAGGTGATTTTGTAGCCCTCTTTTCCTCCAGAAAACGATCAAACTTTTACTTTCTCACATCTTTGATTTTTAGAATTCTTGAGTTTAAATAGGGTATAGTTCCTGCCTTGTGAACATTTCTGATGCCTGATTCTGCTCTTGACTGTACGTATTGTTAGTCATAATATAATGGACTACTTTTTAAATGGGAAACTTGCTTGACCCTCCAGCTCACCCCATAATTGTCATTACACACTGGTTTATTCTGCCTCCCCTCGTCCCCACCTTCTACTCTCCAGGCGGACTTTTTCTTCATCGACTTTACTTGGTCTTAACCTTGGAAAAATTTCTCCCCATATAACTGATGTAATCCTATTTGCTTCCAGTCTGCACAGTTGTCAAACTTGCTCTGCTATGTTCTCTGTCCCCTTTCCCTGGGTCGTTTTTCTTAATAGACTGCTGGTGGCATCATTAGGGATCTTGTTAGAAATGCAGGATCTGAGCCCCTTCCCCAAACCAGAATTGGAATCTTCATTTTAAAAAAAACATGCCTTCCTCCCCTCTAGGATGCTCCTCCGTGAGGTCAAAGATTTGAAGCCGTTTGCTCACTGATGCATGTTCAACACATAGAATGGTACCTAGCACATAGAGGGTACCTGGTAAGTTCTGCATAAATGAGTGGAAGTTCGCATGGGTGAATGTGGCTGTTAGGCTCAGTGGACGCTCATGGCAAACATAAAAGACGTTGGTCTGCTAGTACATTTGGGACTTAAAAGGGTAAAGTGTGTTACTGGCGGTCTGTCAATAACCTAGTTGAAGGGGGGAGGACTAGAGTAGTGTTAAAGGAGATGGCAAGTAAAAGATTCACAGTATTTAGTAATCTGGCAAAAAGTGAAAACCTTTCTTCTAAGTGAAGGGTCAAGAAAATAAAGATCTTGCCTTCTATGTTCCATTTGTGTGGCAGTGTAATGGTGATAACGTTGGAAGTAGATCTTGGACTTCACTCTTAAACCTCACAAAATGGACAACTGACCTTCAGACTACCAGGGTGGAGCAGAGCGCTCGCCAAACCACCGAGGAAGAGGAAGGAGAACGCACAGGTTCTGGCAGGTTCTGGCTGGATGAAGTTGGGCTCTGTTTCACGTAGTATTTCTTGTCATTGTTCTGAATTGCCCTCTAGTTTCTAAATCTGCATTTTGGTTGTTAAACAACTTGGCATTCTTAGAATATTATGGCGCTGACATACTGTATGGTGTGCTCACTTTTGACTCTACTACTAGCAGGTTTCAGGGATACAAGAAGTCCTATGTTGGTGTGGGGTGCCTTGATTAAAAAAGGAGTTGTCTGGCACCCTGAGACAAAGCAATATACTGGTAAAACCAGTATGCTCGAGACATAGTCTGATGTAAGGCAAGGGCAGTTGAGACAGGGAAACACCGGGTACCTTCTCAGATTAGTTTTGGGAAACAACATACAGAAACGTGGATGGCAGTTGATTTCCTCAAAACTACGCCTGCCTTCACGTAAGTTCATCTGAATATGTAAACTCTAATTGGAAGACTGCTGTTGTATGTCACCATGTGGTACTTGGCTACTTGGTTGAGAAATTTAAAGAAGTACTTAAGGAGTTTTCTAGTGTGATGTTTTAAGAGGGAAACTTCCTGGTTTAAGTACCAGCTTTTTCCCCATTAATAGCTTAGGCAAGTTACTTTCTTGTGTCTCTTGCCCAGTGAGATATATAAACTGTCTTAGCTATCCTGGTTCTCATTCAGCCAAAAAGAGGCCTCCATTCACCCTGCCTTCGAAATGGAGTTTCAGCTTCGCTCAGCTTGGACAAGTTTAGGTCTCAAAACGCACCTGAGCTAAGCTGGGGACTAAGCCTGTTCAGGCCTGACCCTTATACACCATCTTCATCACCAGCGGCAGAGTAGGCTTCCCTTGCGAAAGTACGGGACACCTGGGCAGGGTGGTAGGCAGGGTGGCAGAAAGATATAAAACAACAGGTACCCACCTGCGGGCTAGGGGAATGGAATACGTTTTGGCTAGCTCAGTAAGGAGAAGGGTGGGAGGAGGGAAGGGAGAGGATTTTCAGGTAAGGTGACAACTTGAGCATGTAAGAGGCAAACACTCTTTAACTGGCCTGTGATGCACTTGGCTGATTTCAGCTGCTTCTCCGTCTCGGCTTAAATGTCACTTGGTCAAAGAGGCCTTCCCTGATTACCCTACTCAGCTCAGGTCTGCATCTCTGCCATACGTTTCATTTACAAGACAGATGTATTATCTTGCAGTTCTGTAGGTCAGGAGTCTTGACACAGGTCTTACTGGGTTAGAGTTGAAATGTTGCAGAGCAGTGTTTCTGGAAGCTCTCAGGGAGGATCCTTTGCCTCCCCTGCTTCTAGAGACTGTTCAGTTCACTGTCCCTTTCTCTGTCTTCAGGTCCAAGGATGGTGAGCGGAGTCTGCACACCTCATTACTCTGAGCTCTTGTGCCTCCCTTTTCCACTTTTAAGGACCCTTGTGATTACACAGATGCTCCAAAATAATCTTATTTTAAGGTTAGCTGATAGGCAGCCTTGATTCCCCTTTACTGTGAACTGTGTGCAGGCTCCAGGGATTAGGATGCAGATATCTGGGGGGACCATTATCCTGCCTACCATGCCTTCCCTCTTCTCATGGAACTATGTCATGCTTGGACACTGTTAGAGTCTCAGGCCTACATAAACTAATTAGGACTTTTTTCAGACTGAGCTTAAGTAAAATTAATGAATTAAGGAAAATATTTTTTGTAACAATCTAGAAAAAGTAAAGTAAGATTATCTTCAGGATTTTCCTCTGCAGTATTTAGATGCCGCTTAAAGAGGTCTAAAGAGAGAATGATTACTCAAATTCAGTAACCACCCAACTGTCATTTTTTTTTAAGAATAATGTTTTTTAAAAATGTATTTTATTTATTTTTGGCTGTGTTGGGTCTTTGTGCGGGCTTTCTCTAGCTGCGGCGAACGGGGGCTACTCTGCGTTGCAGCGCGCAGGCTTCTCATTGCGGTGGCTTCTCTTGTTGCAGAGCACGGGCTGTAGGCGCGCAGGCTTAGTTGCTCTGCAGCATGTGGGATCTTCCCGGACCAGGGCTCGAACCCGTGTTCCCTGCATTGGCAGGCAGATTCTTAACCACTGTGCCACCAGGGAAGCCCCCAGTTGTCATTCTTGTCTGAGTAAAATGGCAAGGGCTGATAGTTTTATTTTAACTCATTCTAGGAAAGTTACAGAACTACATCAGTCAACTAACAGGTTATTTAAAGAAAGACCTCTAGAATGGGGAAGCCATTAAATAAATGAAATATTTGTCATGTTAGCTAACAAAACGTGAACACTGAAGAATTGCTTTAAGAAGTGAAGATACAGAATGTAAAGAGACTGTCAGGGTCTAAAACCTCAAACAGCAAAAACTGGAAAATGAGCCTTTGGAGGCACATAGAAGGTAAATAAGCAGTCTTTGCCTCGCTTTGTTAATTAGGATACAGAAATGGTTTAAACATTTTTGTTTCAAAGCAACCACTAGCAGAATAAAACACTAAACTTTGAAATTACTAGGAAAAGCCAAGAAAACACACAAAGTAAAAGATAAGAAAGGGAACAAAAGTAAGCAATTATGGAAATTAGCACAGAAAATAGTTTTAAGTAGTTTGTCTTTTAATTCATGTAGTTAGTTTCATAATCTGCAAGCCTTGGTTATTTGTAGCAATGGGCAACGTAGGCGGGTGGTGGTTTGGCCATGCTCAAAGTTAAGTCCTATCCCCCTACCTTGGTGCCCTTGGCCCGGCAATGAGGCTTCTGTGATGCCTCAGCTCCTCAAATACAACAAACAGATCTTACTTTGTATTCTCTAAAATGACTGCAAAATAGCATTCAGTAAATGTCTGTGGAATGAATTGAAGATCACTCCCATCCCAAATATTATTTTACAATTAGTGTATTCTCTGATGCACTGCAGTAGATTTTCACACCATTCTTAAATTTCTCATCTGATGCCAAATTTTGTCCAGAGGTCAAGGCTGAAGATTATGCTTACTTTGATGGAAAGGATAGAAAAAGACACTGAACAGCAGGAGATGAGGGGCACTGGATATAAAGAAAAAGCTATCTGCGCACATCTGTATGTGTTTGCAGAGGTGACAGGGTTGGCTGAGTGGGTTGGAATAATGATCTGGTGGGTTGTGGGAGCTTTACTAGTGGGTCTCAGAGTGTGATAAAAAAGGGTTCAGAACAGATCTTGCAGAAGTAACTCCCAACCAGTTTTCCTTTTGTGTAACTTAGGGAATGAGAACTGAGTCGATGACCTCAGGACTGCTGCGTTTTTTGTTTTACTTTTTGGCCATTGCTGTTCTCCACCAGATCGTTGTAGTCCTTGGGGAGTAACCTACTTAATAAACTGGCAAATATTTGTGAAAATATGTATGCATAACGTTATACTAAAGGCTATGTGTGCTTAAGGAGATTGTAGGTGATTTGGAGATAAATCCCGTGTGTGAATTGGAATTAGTAAAATGCAGTGGTAACTAACAATAAAAGCCTCCGAAAATAGGTGCTCCTGGAGTTCAGAAGGGAAATGACTAAAACTGTGTGCATTTGGCACACATTATAACATACAGGTAATTAGAGGGGCACATTTTAACTCAATCAGATTTAGCATCCATAAATACAGTAATCAAGTTTTGTGTTTGTCTTTTATAGATTTAGTCATGGTATGTTGATCCTTGCTTAATGTGAGGAATCTAATATTTTACAATTTTTTTCCAGCCAAAAATGGAGCGTGCAGTTTAGTACCAAGTGAAACCATTCAGTCATAGTTGATTGATGCTACTTGTCAGAGAATAAATTCCTGGTGTTCTTGCTTATACTGAATATGAGACATCTCACTGCTACAGAAGGGCTTTGCCTACTTAAAGTGCTGGTGGAATATTAAAATATCAAAGACCCAAAACACATGTTATTCATTTTAAAAACTTATTCAACCTGCTGATGTTTAAAGCCTGCTGTAATATTTTAATCATAGGTCTGTCCAAAAGGATGCCATCCAAAAGTAATTTTCATTTTTTGTATAGGGTTATTACTTTGTATTCATTTGCTGTATTAAAAAAATTAAGGGACAGCAAGACATTTATACAGTCATGTGATTCAACTTGAAATGATAGGTTTCTTACACATATCTGGTTCTGGATAATGATAGGATCTAGAATAAGGAAGCACTAATGAGCCTAAAAAACTCTACTTGGGAAATGGTAAAGTTATAACTCGATAATTCAGTGAGGTTACAGTGCAGATATTAAATAAGCATGTTACACAATGCCATTATTTTAAGTAGCTGAGAATGAATTAGCCATGATCTTTGCCCACTTTCTTTTAGCACAATGCTAGCTAAACACAGAACACATGCTACTAAGATGCTGAAGAAAATTTTGAGATTAATGATTGATTTTTACACTTTCACCATGTTTTAATAGTCTAAGTAATGCTGACACTGTTCTGTCTTAAACCCATCAAATAATTGAGCCAAGTTTGAGGAAATCAATCTCTACTAAATAGTTAACCATAAGGTATATTTGTATTCGCAAACAGAATGCTTTCAAAATGTTCCACTTTTGAAATTGTTTGAGTCTTTTATGTTGACCCAGTGACTTTGTTTGCAAAGGTAAACTGAAGTGGAGTTAAGCAATTGCCTAGCAAATTTGATCGCTGAGATGACCATACAGGATAAAATGAATAAAGTTATCTTCAGAAAATGTACTTAATGACAGCAGAATTTTACTCTTCCTAAATCTTTAGGACTTTTTGTTTGCTCCAGGAATCATCACAGTTATAGTCCTGCATTCTTTTTCTTCCTTCCTTTCTGTGTCTCTTTGTTTTCTAATCTCTCTCCTTCCCCTTACCTGCCTTCTGTTCTTTTATCCTGCCTCCCCCCTCCCTCTCTTTATCTGTTTATCCACTTATCAATCATCAATGATATGCACATGGTTAAGGATTTTGCCTGGTAATTATTAACCTATCCTTATAAAATTTTAAGTATTTGGGGGACTATAATGGTAAACAGAACACATTTTTAGTTTCAGTTGGGTCTTTTACATTCATATGGAAAACCCAGAGGCAAGACTAGTGTTTAAAACAACGGTGCATTTTGAAACATGATGAAGACCAAAATTATTTTCTACTGGATTCTTACTGCCACCTGAATTAACTGCCTATTTATTGGGCCATAGTCATAACAACATTTCGTATTTCCTAGTCATCTTAACTTCAGAGTGCCTGGAATTTGCATGGTGTCCAGTCTATCTTGATGCCATTTTAATCTGAGAGTTAGATGAAGGTCTCCCAAAGACTTTTTAATCTCATGAACCCATGCCCACAGAATAGTGAGTTTAAAAGATTGCATAATGATGTCAAAGAAAAGCTTCTTGTCTTTCAAGGCCGTAAAAAGTTCCCTGGAATGTGGACAGCTGGGGTTGGAGGAGAGCAAAGAGTGCAGAAACATCATCATGGCTCATTCCCGTCTTGTGAGGGTTGGGCACAGGTAAGTAACAGACATCCCAGTTATACTGGGAGTTTGACAGCTGGCCCTGGCACTTCACTCCAGTGACAGGCCTGAGAAAGACTCACCAGACTTCTTGCCACTCATTATGGCTCAGGAGAGAGGTAAAATGGTTCCTGTGCATCTCAGGAGGTACAGGAGTGTCAGCCCTTCATCCTTCATACAGGACTTGTGAATATCCTTATGTTAATTTTACTTAAAGTTAATAGTTATCTGACAATTATTGACGCAGTGTCAGACCCTCGTTATTTGTTTAATCTCAACAGCAACACTGAGATAGCTGCTACAATCACTGTTCCCATTTTACAGATGAGGAAACGGAGAGATGCAGCTCAGCCAGTTCACAGGGCTGATAAGTGGAAGAGCCAGAATTTAAATCTAGGCAGTCTTGTTTTAGAACCAGTTTCTTAACTGCTATACTGCCTTTCAGAACATCTTGTACGTTATGATAATTAGACTCAACAAAATATAAATACCAGCAAAATATTACTTATTGCTGAGCAGAAAGATTTGAGGGGATTTAATATCTGAGTTTATACTTTCACCAAACTTTGTAGAATAACCACATTTCTGTTCAAATAAAAAAACTTACGGGGCTTCCCTGGTGGCGCAGTGGTTGAGAGTCCGCCTGCCGATGCAGGGGACATGGGTTCGTGCCCTGGTCCGGGAAGATCCCACATGCCGCGGAGCGGCTGGGCCCGTGAGCCATGGCCACTGAGCCTGCACGTCCGGAGCCTGTGCTCCGCAACGGGAGAGGCCACAACAGTGAGAGGCCCGCGTACCGCAAAAAAAAAAACTTAAAATGAATGTATTTTTTAATGGAAAGAATTGCATAAAGGACTCTCACCAGAAAGACTGAGAGAAATATATGCAAAAATGTCCATTGCAATGTTATCTGAGTGGTGATATTTTTTCAGTGATTTTTTTTTCTTTTTCTGTGCTTTTATTCTTTGGAATTTGGTTTAAACCTTAGTTTTTAAAAATAAGGTAAAAATTATGTGGGGATTCTATGCTAAAAGTAATCTTGATGTAATCACTGATTTTCTGGAGAAAACATTACCAAAAATGATTCAGAAAACATAGAAATTGATCAATAACCAAGATGTACTTTAAGATGTAACTAAATAATCACTCTTATCAAAGCATTGAGTTATTTTAAATATCTGAGGATGAGCCAGTTCCAATGCTGTTATAAACTCTTAAAGACTAGAAGAAAAGGGGAAAAAAAGGAAAAGGCTTCCTAATGCATTCCTTCAGGTTAGCACTAACACCTGCAAAAAATACAAAAATATAACAGGATAATCTCACGACCGATGCAAAAGAACTACATAAATATAATGCAAATAAGATCATAACAAATTTAATTGTATATTACAACAGCTGCTGTCACCACTATGACTTAGCTCTGCTTTGGTAGTGTTAATAAACTCACTGAAACATCACAGAAATAATTGACATAACTATTGGAGAAGTGGAGGCAAAATGATCATTACTAGCATTCAAAATGATTGCCTTTTTTGCAAACCCAAAGAAAAGTAGTAGAAAAATAAGACTAATAAGAGACTTCAGTGAGGTATTTGCCATAAGATTAAGATGTAAAAAACAATGGTTTTCCTAGATTCTAATATATACAAGTTACAAAATAAAAGACTGCAAAATAGTTTAAAATACCTAGGAAAAAAAATCTTGAGACATGCAGAGTGAAAGGTAGAAACGTTTAAACATCACTGAAATTCATAAAATAAAACTTGCATAAATAGACTACTAGCCAGGTTTCTGTATGAGAAAACGGTAATAGATCAGTGTTCACATACTACTTTATTGAGCCAACGCTGCTCCAATAAATTTAGTGGAATTTACTTTTGCATTTGGCAAAAATAATTCTTGTATCTATCTGGAAGAACAAACAGGTGAGAAGATAAAAAAATTGAATATCATGGGAAATATACTAGGTATTAAATGGTTTATAAAGTTACACTAATGAGACACACTGGCAATAATCAAGATAAATTAATGGAACAAAATAAATACGTCTCCAGTAGGCACTGTTATATATAAGAACCCAAAAATAAATAAGAAAAAGCCAGAATCAAAATTAAAATACAAACGCTAAAAATGTTTGAAACAAATAGTTACTATTCTTTTTTTTGTTTTTGTTTTTTTGCAGTACGCGGGCCTCTTACTGTTGTGGCCTCTCCCGTTGCGGAGCACAGGCTCCGGACGCGCAGGCTCAGCGGCCATGGCTCACGGGCCCAGCCGCTCCGCGGCATGTGGGATCTTCCCGGACCGGGGCACGAACCCATGTCCCCTGCATCGGCAGGCAGACTCTCAAGCACTGCGCCACCAGGGAAGCCCAGTTACTATTCTTAATATAAAAAGTCCATAAAAAATAAAGTTCTCTAAGGAATGAACAGGTGAAAAAATGGGTGTTGAGAATCCAAGGGAACTGAAAAAAAGGTGGCAACTAAATATAATGTGTACTGGCTGAGAAAAATGGCAGAATTAGTGTCAGGCATGGGCGGTATGGCTTATTTATATGCCCGATACCCAGGGATTTTTACTTGGTGGTGAAGGGAATATTTTTAGAATATTATGAATATGCATTACTACATCTTCTATTTGTTTTCTTGTCAGAGACTGCTTATTTCACCCCACTGTCTCTTTCCCCTCTCCATCTAGGAATGGGATCAGCAAAGTTTTATCTGGGCACATGTTTGCCTAGCTAGAGAGTCCTGGATCCTTTGCAGTAGGAGTGGCTATGAGACTAAGTTCTTGGTAATGAGAAGTAAACAAGGGTGATATGTGCAACTTCCAGATCATTTCCATTAAAGCAATGTGCTTATTATCTTCCACTATCTCTTTTCCTATCTTTGGAATGAAATATGGGCTTGGTGCTGGTGAGGCAGCTTTGACTATACAGAGAAGCAAACGGAAACTCTAGGGTTGAGAGAGCATCAGGTTGAAAGGACCCTAGATGACCTTTGGGTGCAGAGTCTTCTACCTTAAATGGGATTGCCCTGATAGTAGAGTCTGAGACAAAGGCCTGCGAGCAAGTAGTTTATTTTAAAATGATTCCAAGGGCAGGAATGAGGAAGAGAGGAATGAAACAGGAAGGGAGTTATCAAGTTGGCCACTACTAAAATTGCCTGGTGTTCCATTCCTTGAAACCCTCTGGAGACCCTTATGAAATGCATTCCAAAGCTGCCTGCCTGGGATAGAAAGGGGAAATCATTTTTCTTACTGGTTCTCAATTCCTGCTGACTAAAATGGCTCCAGTGGTTAACCATCCCACTCTCTGGAAAACATACACTGATATCTTTTAGATTCACTTGGGCATAAATTAAGAGATATACCACACAGGCTCAAGGTGCAGTATTGTCTGTGTGCTCTGAAAAGTTGGTTAGTTTGTGTAGAACTCCTTGCCTCAGAAGTAGCTGCAGTAAGAAGTATGATTAGGGAGATAAAAATGGTGCACAAGAGATGGTCAACACAATGCACTCCTTGCACCACTCAGATCCACTTGTGTCCTGCATTAATCCCAGTTTATCACAGCATTCCTTTAAAGTTATGGCTGGCCACAATTTCAGCAAGCACTTAATATAAGAGGGTTTCTGGAAAAAGTTACGGTCCTATTACTGTAGCTAGTCCTGTCTCTGTTATTGTCATTTATCATTTCCTTTCTCCAGCACATTTTCTAAATGTTTTTTTGAGGTGTAATTGACCTACAGGATTATGTCAGTTCCAGGTGCACACATACTGATTTGATACTTCTCAGCATTACAAAATGATCACCATGATAAGTCTACTTATCATGTGTCACTTATACAGAGTTTTCACAGTTGACCCTTGAACAATTGGGGGTTAGGGACATTGACCCTCCTGCGGTCGAAAATCCATGTATAACTTAAAGTCAGCCTTCCATATATGTGGTTCCTCCATTTTCCAGTTCATCCGTATTCTCGATTCCACATCTGCATACTGAAGCAACTGCAGATCATATAATACTGTATAGTATTTACCATTGAAACAGATCTATGTATGAGTAGACCTGGGCAGGTCAAACTCGTGTTGTTCAAAGGTCAAATGTACTATTGACTATATTCTGTATGCTGTACATTTCATCCCTGTGACTCGTTTACTTTATAATGGGAAGTTTATACCTCTTAATCTCCCTCACCTATTTCATTTATCTCTCCATCCCCTCACCTCTGGCAACCACCTGTTTGTTCTCTGAATCTGTGACTCTGTTTCTGTTTTGTTATGCTTGTTCATTTGTTTTGTTTTTTAGATTCCACATATAAGTGAAGTTATACAGTACTTGTCTTTCTCTGTCTGACTTATTTCAGTTATAGTAATACCCTCTAGGTCCATCCATGTTGTCACAAATGGCAAGATTTCATTCTTTTTGATCGCTGAGTAACATTCCATTGTATGTATGTATGTGTGTGTGTGTGTATATATATATATATATATATATATATATATATATATAAAATATATACCACATCATCTTTATCCATTCATCTGTCGATGGGCATTTAGGTTGCTCTCATGACCTGGCTATTGTAAATAGTGCTACAGTGAACACTGGGGTGTATGTGTCTTTTTGAATTATGGTTTCTCTGGGTATATGCCCAGTAGTGGGATTGCTGGGTCATATGGTAATTCTGTTTTTAGTATTTTAAGGAACCTCCATACTGTTCTCCATAGTGGATGTATCAGTTTACATTCCCACCAACAGTGCAAGAGGGTTCCCTTTCTTCCACGCCCTCTCCAGCATTTGTTGTTTGTAGATTTTCTGATGATGGCCATTCTGACTGGTGTGAGGTGATACCTCATTGTAGTTTTGATTTGCATTGCTCTAATAATTAGTGATGTTGAGAAGCTTTTCATGTGCTTCTTGGCCATTTGTATGTCTTCTTTGGAGAAATGTCTATTTAGGTCTTCTGCCCATTTTTTAATTGGATTGTTTGTTGTTTTAATATTGAGCTGCATGAGCTGTGTTATATATTTTGGAGATTAATCCTTTGTCCGTTGATTTGTTTGCAAATATTTTCTCCCATTCTGAGGGTTGTGTTTTTGTCTTGTTTGTAGTTTCCTTTGCAGTGCAAAAGCTTTTCAGTTTCATTAGGGCCCATTTGTTTATTTTTGTTTTTATTTCCATTATTCTAGGAGGTGGATCAAAAAAGATCTTGCTGTGATTTATGTCCAAGAGTGTTCTTCCTATGTTTTCCTCACAGAGTTTTATAGTGTCTGGTCTTACATTTAGGTCTCTAATCCATTTTGAGTTTATTTTTGTGTATGGTGTTAGGGAGTGTTCTAATTTCATTTGGGCCTTGTTTTTATATCCATTCAGCTACTCTATGTCTTTTGTTTGGAGCATTTAGTCCATTTACATTGAAGGTAATTATGGATAGGCGTGTATTTATTGCCATTTTGTTCATGTTTTGGGGTTGTTTTTGTAGTTCTTATCTGTTCTTTCTTCTTCTTTTGATTTCTTCCCTTGTGATTTGATGAGTATATTAGTGTTAGGTTTGGATTCCTTTCTCTTTTTTGTGTGTAGATCTATTTTAGACTGATTTGTGATTACCATGAGGTTTATAAGTAAGTAAATAAATAATTTTCCCCCCCAACTTGTTCCCTGCACTAAGGAGCCCAAAGTTACCAGATAGTTTTTGTAGCATCAAGTTCAGTGTATTTTTTAGGTCCTCCAAGTAGAAACACTTCCCACCCACTCTCCTTCCAAACATGGACTTCAAATACGGCAGACTCAAAGTCTCAAAGTCAAGAAGCACAAATTCTGCAAATAAGTCACAGGGAGTAATGGCTTGAAGCCAATTCTCATTTCGCCCCTTGGTTCTGAGCAGTATGTCTTCTAGCTCTGTGGGCACATAACCATGTATTGGCTATGATGGTTAATATTATGTGTCAGCTAGGCTTGGATAAGGGATGGCCAGATATCTGGTAATACATTATTTCTGGGTTTGTCTCTGAGGGTGTTTTTGGAAGAGATTGACATTTGATTCAGTAGACTGAGTAAAGAAGATCCTCCCTCACCAATGTGAGCAGGCATCATCCAATCTATTGTAAGTCCAAATGAAACAAAAAGGCAAAGAAAGAGTGAGCGCTCTCTCTCTCTTCTTGAGGTGGGATGTCCATCTTTTTCCACCCTCGGACATCGGAGCTCCTGGTTCTCAGGACTTAGGACTGAATTACTCTTAACAGGTTACCTTGTTCTCCAGCTTACAGATGGCAGATTGTGGGACTTGTTTGTCCCCATAACCATACAAGCCAATTCCTATCATAAATCTCCTTTTTCTATGCTCATTGCAGCATTATTCACAATAGCAAAGATATGAAAAAAATCTAAGTGTCCATCAATAGATGAATGGATGTAGAAGATGTCATACATATACGAAATGGAATATTATTCAGCCATGAGAGAAAAAGGAAATCCTCACATTTTCTACAACATGTATGGGCCTTAAGGGCATTATGTGAAATAAATCAGAGAAAGACAAATACTGTGTGATATCACTTGTATGTGGATTCTAAAAAAGGCAAACTTACAGAAAGAGTAGCATGGTGGTTACCAGGGACTGAGAGTTGGGGGAAACAGGGAGATATTGGTCAAAGGGTAAAAACTTCTAGTTATAAGATAAATAATTTCTGAGACTCTAATGTACAGTGTGATGATTATAGTTAATATGCTATATTATACACTTGAAAGTTGCTGAGAGAGTAGATCTTAAATGTTCTCAGCACAAAAAATGAAATGGTAATTATGTGGTGTGATGAAAGTATTAGCTAATTCTAAGGTGGTAATCATTTAGCAATACATAAGGATATCAAATCAAATGTACATCTTAAACTTATACAAAGTCAATTATATCTCAAAAGAAAGAAACAATAAAGGAATTTTAGGGAATAAATGTTACATTGATACTAAAAAAATAAAAATAATAAATAATATATATATGTGTATGTGTGTGCGTGTGTATATATATATATATCTGATTGGTTATGTTTCTCTGGAGAACCCTAATACACTGGCCATTGATTTAGTGCACATACTTCATGCTTGGAGCACTCCACCTTAGCAGTGATCATCCCTGATCTGGTGCTTATCTATTCCTTTTATTACTATTATTATTATTATTATTAGGTTTCTGGGTGAGGAGAAATATTTAAGACCAGCAGCAGACAATGTGTCAGTGGCCCCAATTTCTTTGTTGTAAAGCAGGTTTCTTGGTCTGAGTGATATACTATCATATTGAATCAGGTATTCTGTAAGTCTTCAGGTGATGGTGGAACTGTGGGCAGAGACGGCAAACTGGTATCTGGAAGAAGTGTCTGTTCCAGTAAGGACAAATTGTTGCTCCCTTCAGAATTTAAGGTTGACTCAAGGTGATCAGTTTGTCTCCCAAGTGGTTGGTTAGTCTCTTTGTACATGAGAGATAACCAGTACACCTATCCTGAACAGCTGCCTACTTCTAGAGAGAAATACAGATTTATCTGTTGTTTGAACCATGATTGTTATGATAGTTTAAGCTGTACTCCAATTAATGCAGACGTTATTACCTAGAAATAGGGTGCTGCTTTAATAAATACTTTTAAAATGTGCTTATGGCTTATTGATTGGGAAGTGGATAGTAAAGAAGCAGATATGGCATGCTGGAAAATGATTGTCAGGTAAGAATTAGACACTTTGTAAGCAGAAGTGAAAGGGAATATAGTTCCAAGTGAGTCGTTCTCATTCTGTAGTATAAAACCTGAGTTGACGAACTTGACAGTTTTTGGGTACTCCCAGGTTTGGCAAAGTTAATGTCTTTAGTACTCCAAATCACAGGAGACAATATTATCCTTCAGATCATTTCTCAAGAGCCTCCATATATGTTAGCCAGAAAGTGGAAGCCAGCCCTACAATAATGGATTAAAAGCATTCCATTCCCACCTAAGTATTTTTTTAGATGGCTCTAGGTAATCACTACTAAATTAAGAGAAAGTTGGATAGACTGAACACAACTGGAAAACAAACTAGACTATGAAAGCTTAAGAATTATAACCAGATACGATCTTTGACTGGGACTGCATTTATATGGACATAACTGGAACCAAGTAGACTAGGAGCCTACTACGTTTTGGGGGAAACAGTTTGCCAGAAAAATCACAAACTCGGTACCTGTCTCCAGAAATCCCCAACTGGAACCTGTACCAGTAAAAATCGGACTGCAGAAGTTGTGCAGTCATCAAGAAGGGAATACACTCAACAACTCACTTCAGATGTGTGCCAGTTATCAACTTACGCCTTTCAGCTCCAAATTCACCCTTCATTGCCTGTTCTGCAGAAATGGAGCTTCCCTTTGATGGAGCCTGCCAACCGGCACTGTGTTAAGCTTTGTCAATAGAAGGGTCTGGAGACAGATTGTAGGAGGAAGGGGTTTTCTTTCCTGGTTCTGGTGCGCTCACCCGGTGGCTCTTCTCCGTTGCCCACCTCCCTCAGTGTGTAACAGCAGCGACTGAGGCAGCAGCCTCCTCAGGCAGTGGCACAGTGGAATACCCATGGCCGGACACTACCCCCTGAATAGCCATCCCTGGCTCTCCAGAGAGTGGATTACCGATAAGTTCCCCTGACTTAACCCTACAGTGACTTCTCTGGCGTTCAGTGAGCCACGCTGACCCTCTTTAACAAGTTTGAGATCTCAGTGCTTTGGGGGTTTCTTCCTTGGGGCCCTATCTTAGTCATAGGGTAGTGGTTTTTCCTTACATTTGCTATTCCTATGTTCTTTAGAGTGCTCTTTACTTTTTACTAGCCAATCCCTCGTTCTTCCAAACCCCTGTTTAGTTAGTAATTCTTCATATTAAACTTTCCTTGCTCAAATTACCACATGGTTTCTCTCTCCTGATTGGACCCAGACTGATACAGGATGATACCACTGATATCTTTCCCAGATAATGGAAAAGAATGACTCTCCCAGAGGGTAAGACCAGTGGCCATGAGAGCAGTAGACAAACAAGTTCTTTCTAGAGATTCCAGAGATCAGAATCAGAGCCTAACCAAAGAGTTTACTTTCTTGCCTGGGAACGAAGACTTCTCAGTTCCTGCCAAACAGGAATATCACAGTGATTACTATGTTTCCCACTTGTCATTTTCAGAATGGTAGTTTTTATTGCAGCTCTTTATCCTGTATCAAGATGTATGGTAGTGTAACTCGTGTATTAGGTAATGAACTGCTGGTCCTTGAAGATCCACCTTTAGATCAGCTGGAGAGAAATAAACATCACTAGGCAACCCTAGATTTTGAACTGGGAACAATAGCTAGATGCACTTGAAGTTGCATTCCTTGGGGACGCTCTGTTTTCTGCATGGGAAGATTGGTGCACGTGAATATGTGGGAGCTAGAGGCCGAGGACAGAAACTTCTGTTTTCCAGGATTCTTTATCCATTTTCCTTTTAATAATATAACTCCTTGAATTTTTGGTCAGTACCCCAGCCAGAGACTCTATTCTCGCATTCTCCTTTGTAGGTATGTAAGACTGGGTTCTTGACGATGAAGTATGAAGAGAAGTGATACATGTAACAGTCTTGCTCTTAACACAAGTAAGTGTCTGCTCCCCTCTCTCTTTCCCTTGGTCTTAAGTAAAGACACAGTGCTGGTGAGCCAGTTCTGAAGATGTGGTCAAGCGGAAACTCAAGGGTTTTAAAGAGCCCTACATAGGAAACCTGAGTTCCTGAATGTCCTTACGAAGCAGAATCTCCTGCTTACTTCTGGACTGATATGTGAGAGAAAAATTTAAAAATATTTTGTTGCTTTTGTGAGCTGATGTAGGTCTCTTTGTTGTATCAGCTGAGACTGCTCCCTAACTAACACAATCTTTCTTATATTCCTTTCAAATTAAGTGTATTATTTTCCTTCCATCTGACATGGAACTTTTGCAGTATTTCTTTCCCTTGAGTCTGCCCCTCCCATTTTTGCAAAGAAGAGTTTGCAGCAACCTTTGCTTCATCTCATTACTCTTTACTGTCACTGCTTGCAGGCAGAGCCCATGATGTAAATGTAAAATTGTGTTCAGCGTAAGTTCCCTTGAGTATGTAATTATAATGCATTCCAAGGTGCACCTAAATAAGAAGAATAAGAAGAATCTGTTTCTCCAACTTAAGGTTGCTTTTAGTGTTAATCACACAGCAAGATAGAGACAGAGGCAATAGCTGTAGTAACTAACACTAAATGAGGCAGACCACAATATAAAACATTATCCATTTTCATTGCTGATGATCTGGGGAGGATTCAGATAATTTAGAGGCCCTAGGGGTGGGATGGGAGAATTCTAATTTATTTTGGAGGTGCGCAGAATATTTCATAACAAAGTAGTATTTTTGTTCATTCTCAAAAGCACTAAGTGACTTGGTTCTGTTTTATCCTGAACACAAGGTGATGATTAACAAAACATTATCTGTGATTTCTGTTATCAAATCACAAATACTGATCAGGTTTCAGTTATGTAATTTATAACAAGTAAATATATATATGTATACATATACATGTATGAAGATCATTTAATATAATATACTAAAATATGTTTCTAAAGTATGTAAATATTTACATATATATGAAAACTTTAAAACAGAAACAGTCACTGTAAAAGTGATTTACTATTGATGATCAGTTCTTTCATTGACTAAATTCAAATGTACTTATCTCAAAACTCAAACTCTCATATAAAGCAGAGCTTCATAAATAAATAAATAAGTAAATACTTTCATTATTTACTTCATGAATAAATTGTTTTTCTGATTGGATTTTAAACATGCATCACAAGACTCACAGAAGTTTGAATCTAGAAACTTTATGTAAGAGAAAGTATTTTGTGAGTCATTTAGTAAAAATATTCAAATAATTAAAAATAAATGCCTTCATTTTCCAAAATAAATGAACGTAATTGCTAACACTATCTTGATGCTTTTGAAAATATATTGTGAGAAAGTAAAGGGGTATAACTAATTTCAAAACTGGGACTCAAATAGAGGTGAAAAGTTTAGAAATGATGTAGTATTTCCCAAATTTTAATCATTTTAAGCCACTTTCAAAATTTTTGCCATAGCCATATAACACAAAAATAATATTTACCTTATTTTATCATATTCATTCATTTTTACTTAAATATATTTAATTTAAAAAATCAGCATCAGGGTTTTACTTGCCATAAATATTATTCTCAGCACATAATATTATTTTCTAACTACTTAAGTAAAATTATTTTTAGGTGTGCTGTCTAAAGTCCTCTCACATGGCCCACATATCATGCTTTGGTTAATGTATATAAAATTCTTCTAGTATTCAGGGCATAAGTAAAATACAAAAATCTGCTAGACTTAAAATGTCATTGTGGTAAAAATGTATCCATGCCCTAATCAGCCAGCATAATAATAGGTAATAATAATAATTCCATCACTTGAAGATACTAAAACTGTTGAGCAAACCAATAAAATTTAGAACACATCTTATAGAGAAGTGTGACATAGAACAGCTGGTGTTATTAATAAGGGTAACTTCACTCCCTAACTGAGCTGCTCTGGCTTCACATTCACCATAGTTAAAGAGATAAGGGCTGCCAATGAATTGTATCTCTAAAATTAAATATGGTCAGTAGCAATTATGTTACTAAAAGGAACTTGTTTATGTCCAGCTTTTCAGGAATATTTCATTTGCCCAGAACAATTGAATAATATACTTTACAATTATCTTTGAGGTAAGAAAATAATTGTCAGCACAACCCTGAACAATAGTTTAGGTTTTGGTGATTGTATTTGTGCATATCTGTAAATTGCCAGTTTGCAGGCAAGAACTCTCAAAAATCCAAATTATGTTCACTGGATAATAAAGCAATAAGAAAGATTACTCTACAAATTCAGTACACCATTTTCATTGACTATGACACATGTTTCTAAAGGGCAGTGCATTTGGATTTGGAGACAGCGTATTTATAACAGGGGTTTTCTGTCACCCAATGTGTTGGATTACCATCAGCTTACAAATGTGGTTATGGACCAAAATGCTGGATGGAGTCAAGCTTCAACCCACTTGGAGTTTTCTTGGAGTTTTGCCCAGATCAAATGTGCTTGGTAAGCTGGGACACCATACATGCTTTTGATGGACTACAGCTGAGTAATGAAACTTCAGTACTCCATAAACCCACTCCAGTTGTTCCGAGTACAGTGGGGAGCCCTAGCATGGCCACGTAGAGCAAGGCTGTGCAAATTCGTCCCTCCATGTTCCATCAACCCCATGTTTTCCGAGTGTGCTGAAAGCTAGCTCTCAGGCCACCTTCTTTTCTATTGCTGTATAACAGATTCCCACAAACTTAGCAGTTTATAACAACACCCATTTATTAGCTTCCAGTTGTATAGGTCAGAAGCCTTGCACAGCACGGCTGGGTTCTGCTCAGGCTAAAATCAGGGTGTCAGCCAGCCATGTTCTCATGTGGAGCTAGGCTTTTCCTAGCTCATTCTTGTTATTGGCAGAATACATCTCTTTGGTCTCATAAAACTGAAGTTTCTGTTTCCTTGCTGGCTGTGGCTCTGAACTTTTAGAGGCTGGTCCCGGTTCCTTACCACGAGTTCCCCTCCATCTCAACAATGGAGAATGACCCTTTGACTTTCTCTAACTTCCTCTTCTGTGAGCAGCCAGAGAAACTTCTCTGCTTTAAAGGGCTCATATGATTAGGTCAGACCCTCCAAGATAATCTCCCCATCTCAAGGTTAGTGACCTCATATAACATAACCTAATCTCAGGAGTAAAACACATTCAATTCACAGTCCTGGAGATTGCTCAGGGTGTGTATACCAAGGACAGGGAATATAGGGGGACATCTTAGAAAACTGCCCGCCTTTGAGGCTTTTGTCACTTTCACGCTCAGCTTTACAGACGTCTTTGACTTCTGTCTACACCTGAGTCGTTTTTAAAACATTTTTTTCCAAAAGAAACTCAGAAAAACTCAAATTGTCACTAAGTTAGTCTACATGTAATAAAATATACATGAAAGAAGTGTATTCCTGGGCTTGCAAACATGTTTCAAGGTGACACCAAATAAGTTTAGATACTCTTCATCATTTTCATTGCAAATGTAGCTTCAACTAAACCATCACTTTATGGGGAGGCACTTTTGTGACGGTATAGTAGCTGACAATAGGTTATAATAATGACATTGTATTAACTCAATATGATTTCTTTGTAACTCTTGTCAAGCCTACTATGTATGCGAAGTAACAGGATTATTTTAATACTAATTTATGATTTTTTTCCTACAGAAAATGTATTTTTTAGGATCTGGGAGATTAGTAGGCAAGAAGTAAAAAATGAAAGTAATCACTGGTGATTTTGTCATGTCCACCTATCCTGAAATGCCTTATCCTCCTCTCCACATCTGATTATTAATTGGATTCTTATAGTAGCTAATTCTCAGCCAAAACTTTGATTTATCAAAGTATAGATGAAAAGGTACTTACTAAGAACACAAATGTCTGATTTGGAGGTGCTCACTAAAACACTAAAATGTATTACTGAGCATCAAATGGCTAATCTCAAATCAGGGTAAAGACCAATGATAGAAAATAAAATATGTAGTGGTGTAGTGTAGCATTAAGAATAATAAAGAGTCAGGGCTTCCCTGGTGGCGCAGTGGTTGAGAGTCCGCCTGCCGATGCAGGGGACACGGGTTCGTGCCCTGGTCCGGGAAGATCCCACATGCCGCGGAGCGGCTGGGCCCGTGAGCCATGGCCGCTGAGCCTGCGCGTCCGGAGCCTGTGCTCCGCAACGGGAGAAGGCACAGCAGTGAGAGGCCCGCGTACCGCAAAAGAAAAAAAAAAAAGAATAATAAAGAGTCAGACACTGGATAAGCTACTTAACTTATCTTGAGTCTCAGGTTTTTCCGCTATAAAAGTAGGGTGATCCTCCAACTTTACTGAATTGTGAGAATTGAATGATGTATCAAATATATAGCCTTTAATAAATGTTCAGTAAATACTTCTCTGAAAGGAATAATAAACTTTAAAATGGGAGAGGTCACCATTTAGATAGAGAACACTCCATAGATTTAATTCGACTTGTAAAAATTTGTAGATTCAGCTGCTGAAACAGAATAACAGTGGCTTAAATGATACTAAAGTACTTTTAATATTTGAAACAAAGAACATGTAATAGTGGAATTGGTTAGATGATAGAATGGTTTAGAGAAGTTAAGTGGATGATGTGTCAACCCAGGGGTGAGCAACAGCAGGGAGTACCATCTCCTTACAGGACAGAAGGAGGATGAAGTGTTCCTGAAACTCAGGGGATGGGACTATTAAGGAGATCAGCCAGAGATGCCAACCAAGGCAGAGGGAGGAATACCCTACTTTCTTCTTTCTAACAAAAGGCAGGTCACACAGTAGCCCATTGGGTTTGAGAGGAGCAAAAATGTAGTGAGTGTATCTGAGGTGATCAGACCCTAGAACAGCATTCTAACTGGTGGGACTAAGAGAAATATACTTGACCAGCACCTCAGATTTTAGGTAATTCAAGACAAGCCTGGATCCTGAAAATACTGTTATGATTAATTCCCTTAATTGTGTTTTCCCAGAGCTTCAGAACCATCACTAACAAAAAGAGAGCTGTCAAAGATAGAGACATTCCCTAAGCCCCTCCAGGCACGGCTGTAGAGGAGCATAAGATTGGCAGCCTGAGGAACAATGATCAGGACTGTGGGCCTTGCCCTTCCTGGCCACGGGAGATGGTATAAAGCCTCACTTTGCTGTCTCACTTTTGCTCATTTTCCGAAGGTGGTGATGCTGCCTGTCTTCATCATTATATTTGGTAGTTTGAGATGGAGAAGAGCACGTTCTTTAAAGGTGAGCACAATAATGTGTATCCCAGCCTCCATGCTCTTAGTACGGTGCAATTTTGACATGTCTATTGAGATGCGGAGAGGGTCTGTGTTTTCTCGCTTTGAATCTGGGAGAGCCTGTGACCATGGGAAAACTGACACTGAGTTTTGAGGCTGCCTCCTGGTAGGGGTACAGCTTCTGCCTGGTCTTACTGAGACACTTGCCCTTGAAACCAAACCAGTATACTTTGAGGAAGCTAATTACCCATGGGAAGAATCCACGTGTCAGTATCCCAGCCACCATCTCAGCTGAAAGTCAGTGTCAACCAAATATGAGTACCTGAGTCCTCAGATGATTCCAGCCATCAGCCTGTAAGCCATTTCAGCTAACTCCAAGAGGGGCAAAGATGGCATGTCCCCACCAAGCCCTTGCTAAACTGCAGAGCAAAATAAACATTATTGTTTTGAGCCACTACGTTTTGGAGTGGTTTGTGACTCAACAGTAGATAAACCAGAGCATAGGGTGATTAAACTTACAATTTAGTCAAATG
Source organism: Delphinapterus leucas (assembly GCF_059928025.1). Taxonomy (NCBI): domain Eukaryota; kingdom Metazoa; phylum Chordata; class Mammalia; order Artiodactyla; family Monodontidae; genus Delphinapterus; species Delphinapterus leucas. Next base: position 18,526,845 of record NC_143146.1, on the reverse strand, counting down.
TTGCCAGATATGATACATCACATTGGACAGGAAACACGTGCTTCTCAAGAGATCCTGGACATACCATTTTACTTAGTAGCTAGATTTGATTTTGCGTTCTCTGCCTCTGGGGAAGTGTAAGTGCAGTTTCAGTTGTAGGTGGGATAATTGTATTTACTCTATTACATGGAGGAAATGTGGGAATTATTTGTGTACGTCTAAAATGATGTTATAAGCGGGACTTTCCTGTCTCCGTTTTGACAAAGTTACCAGTAATCAGTGTCAGAGGACGGATCTCAACTTCATATTGATTTATTCAACGTGGAGTGCTTATAATGAGCCACTTGTTATTCTAAGTGCTGGAGATAGAGCAGTGAACAAAGCAGTTAAAATTGTCTGCCCGCAAGAAGCATACGTATGCAGAATTAGAAAGGAAATGGCTCTAAAGACCTGTTCCTTAAGGAGTATCAAAAGGGGTCAAGGTAAAGTGGAGTTTGGGTAAGAGACTTTACTGAAGAGTTGTTGGCATGTGTACTGGTCAGGAGAGACCAAGTTATGTTGTGGTTTTGCACAGATGAGCCAGATGTCAGACATGTGTAGGATATCATGGATCTTGTTGTGTAAGGGCCAGAAAACCTCAGCAGGAAAAGGAGGAAGATGAACACATACAGGAATAAGAGTGTGGAGAGAATGGTAGAAGACCATCTGGAGGTGAAATTCATCTGACCGCCTGGGTCAAGGTCGCTGTGGGAGAGAGAGATCCTGCATTAAGGAATCTCTGAAGAGAGAAGGGGTGGGCGCCAAGAGCAGAAGGACACTCTCCTCTGTCCCCCCACTACCCTCCACTGCCACTTCCCATGACATGTCTCCAGAGAAAGCAGGTCCCAGTTTAGGATAAAAAGAATGTTTGATACTGAATAAAATTTAAAATTTTGTTTCATAATTTGTACTGGGCATTCTACTTTTTAAATTGAAACTGTGCTTACCACTACCAGTAACTGAAGAACTTTTATTTTCTGTGAGTGAGTGACCACAAAAACCATGAGTCTGCTCAAGTATTCTTTCGCCATAAGGAAAGATTACCCGAACTGAATAAATTTTGAAACCAAGGTAAGAGACATAACTTAATTGTCACTGTGATCACAACCCTTACATCATGCTTGTTCAACACACCCAGTTTGCCTCTGTGGGGTAATAAGTGTGTTTTTCCTAGGTGGACCGTGAATAGTTCTCCATGTATCCTACTCTGTTACTGGTGAGAGAAGTCCATTTTCCTGTGGGGAATGAGTTACTCCACCTATCTTTAGACATAAAAGTGGACACCTGAGTCAGTCTCAGTGAGAATGTTGGGTAAAAGGTAGCATTTGACCCCAAAGTCCATGAGACTCTACTTTCATAGCTATAAGGGAAGAGCTTCATCTTTCAGTTGGGGTTACTAAGTTGTGGGTGGCCATTTTTTCCCCACAATGTGGAAAAAAAGAAAGATAGTGCAAGCCTGTATCATTTTAATCCCAGATCCATGAAGATTTACCGTGAAAAAAATCTTACTTATACAGGCCAACTAAATTTACATTTTTACTTAAGCTAGTTTGAGTTGTCACTTGCCACAAAAAGAGTTTTGACCAATGTTATAATGTTATTCTTTGACCAAAGAATTATACCTTCCTCTCACTTTTTCACAAATTGAAAGTGAATTTAAAAAATTATCAAATAAATAGGGTATAAAGTAAATTCAAGAAGAAGGCTGCTGGTGCTTGGCTTGAATTCAAACTCAACACAGTGGAGTGGTTTTTGATCTGATCCTCTTCGGCAAGTTAGGAATCCTTATGATTGTGCAGAAGACATCTTCAAACGTGGTTTGCAGGGCTTATAGGTGCTTGCAGATTCCCGTTTGGAGTGAAATTTCCTGACCCCTCTTATTATCATTCATAGTCTGAAGAATTTTCTCCAGTGCTGGACCATCCATGAAGGTGTCTGCTTTCAGTATCCCTTTTCCAGAGTGGCAACTTGTGTCTAAAGATAAGCTAAGCGACTTTTCATCAGTATCTACAATTGCACTTCAAGGCCTCCAATCCAAGGATTTACCTTATTCACGTGACTGAAAATATCTGTCAAATGACCCAAAATCCATGAATCAACTCTTCCCCATCAAACTGACCTGGAATTTGGCTTGTTTTTCTCCACCTAACAGTAAAACTTCTGCAAAAGGTTTATTTAAATATGTGAAGACTTGTCTTTTGGAAATTGGCACATATATTATATTTCTTGTTATGACAAAACCTCTTGAAAGGTAGTAATTCAAGGCCCCATTTAGCTGTTGACATGCCAACTTGTGATCTAGTGTTCCACTGACATGTGGCACTTCCTTCTTCATTCACCCACAAAACCAGACGAGTTCCAACTCCCTGGGGGCTCATCTGTGCTTGGAGTAGCAGGACATTTCTTCCAGCTGAAATTTTCTTTGGCAAAGTCATGTCTTGAAGATACTGATACCACCAAATGGGTAATTCTTTTTTGATGATATCAGTGGAAACACCATGGACAAAAAACAGGAGCTGATTGCACTGACGTTTAATTGTTTCGTCCAATGGTAAGCTGAAGGGAAAAATAACAATAACTTACATGAATTTAAATTTAACTTATGCAAATGTTAGAATTTGTTGTGATGATGCTTAAATACATGCACACAAGTACTTGACTGAATTTGACTTAAACCATTTAAATAACATTTAATCTAATAACTGGTCATAAGATGACAATTGTTTTAAACCAGATACTTTGAAAGATAGTATAATTTTTTTCTTTTAGTTTCTATCAGCAGGAATTTTTTTATATTCATGTAAATATAAGAGGATGTCCAATTTGTTTGAGATATAAGGCAAATATGCGTCCAAGATACTAAAATGGTAAACATCATTTTGGAATGGTTGCTAATTGTACTTAGCTAAATATTAAACTGTCAGACTTTCAGAACAAATATTATTCTTGAACATGGGCCATGCTTTTGAGTTTATAAATATTAGTGTTCAATCAACAGTTACATCTACAATAGTACATATCTTTACTACTGACTCAGTAGAGTAAATATCTTTAATTTTTTCTTAATGATTAAATTAGTGTGTTATTCATGTTATTTATATACTAGAGCATAATATTTAAGAAAATTAGTTGTCTAACAGCATCAGCATATATGAAGGACTTGGGTGGTACATAAATAATGTCTTCTGATCACATTTATCCTTTAATAATAATAATAATGATAATAATATCTCTTCAGAATCTTTTCTAATTTCGGCTTAAGTGTCATGTTCTCAAATTTACACCAGGTCATTACAAAAAATAACTGCCTGAAAACTTGCTTTTGCATTTGTTATATTAAACGTTTTGTTAATACATTGTCTTTCCTGAAGCTTAATATACCAGTTGAAACAAGTACTGAGAAAAGAGAAGGAAAGAAAAGCAAGAAGGAAGAAAGGAAGGAAGGGAGGGAGGGAGGGAGGGAGGGAAGAAGAAAGGAAGATAGACAAGTAAAGAAAGGATTGGCCTCTTAAGGGTGTGGTAGTCTTTTCAGAAAATGAAATGGTGCCTGTCTACTTGCCTTTCTCCCCGACTGGGCTGTGAATTCCTTGAGGACAGAAAGTTTATCTTCTCCACTTGTATTTTTCTGGTCTAGCACAGAAGTTTGTATGCGATGGATATTCAAGAATATTCGGTATATAAACGAATGAGCAAGCAATATTTCTCTCTCTCTTTTTTTTTTTAATCCTGGCAGAAAACGTTAACACTTTTGCTTTCTCTTCCTCTTTGGGGTGCTGATTTTCTATTTAGACCTACTTGTTATATTTAATGTGGTGGAAAGTGCAGAGTCTCTGAGGCTAGATTGCTTGAGTTCAGATCCTGACCCCATTTAAGGCTGTTTACTCACTATTATTATTGTTATTGTTTACTTTTTTTTTTTTTTTTGCTATTTCTCAACATCCTGTTCCAATCTAGCCAGACTCCTGTCCTCAGTATCCCACAGGCAAATCAAATTACTATTTTTCCATCTTCTTTCATTTTGCTCCCATTCCCTGGAACATCTTTCTCTTTCTTTTCTATTTGTCCAAGTTATATTCAGTCTTCAGAGCCCTCAGTGGTTGCTTCTCTTCAGTGAAAACTTCCCTGTTGCATCAAGACTTCCTTGAACCCCTTGGCACTCACTGCAAAGTCTAACGCCCATGTTTGTTCTTAATTTTCATTTCTGTGTCTTTGCGTCAGCCTTGCCTCCCCAACTAGTCTGTAATTTCCATTAAGGTAGAAATCATGTCTCTACCTCTTCTGTATAACACTAAACATCCCAGTTCTTTATTCTACCTGGAACATATACTTTCATACTTTGTTTTCCCGTGTGAAATTGTATGGATGATAACATGTTACATGTTACAAAGCTTTCACATGTATTCATTACCCATAAACATCTAGAGTTATTTTTATAAGAATAATTCTAATGTAAAATTACACCGTAAACAAAACATTTTAAAATGAGAGGTTTCAAATAGATATATTTAAAACATAATGAATCAGAATAAAATTTTGAGATGGTGTCAAGTTTTAAACATACGAAATACATTTGAATATAGACTATATCAACAAACTGATAGTTCTAGGAAACTTTCTGAGAGAAGATTTATTTGTCGTAGAATTCAGGTCAGACCTAGAAAACCTCAAACGTTAAATTTCTAAGAAGGTTGATTGAGCCCACAAAGGAAAACAGGAGATTGTACAGTATTCTTAAAGTTGCAGGAAAATCTTGTTAAACATTAACATTATTCAGTTTGCCTAAGGATGTGTATGCCTCGAAATAAAGAGTGTATATGTCTCCAAACACAGATTTCCCGTCTCTCTCCCCTGTGAAGCCCGGTTCCGTCTTCTTGTGATTCTCTTCTAACGCTGTCACCAGCACAAATATGGCATGGTTCATTCTGAAGTCCTCTGACCACAACAACTGCAAGATTTCTTTCAGATGTCACCAGATCTCTAAAGTTAGCATAAAATAAGATTAGTGTTTGGCAGCAGTTCATATGTAGATGATGGTGGAGAGTTTCAGGGCTCTCTTTGGCCTCAACCTTAGATAGGACCCATTGCCTGCCTTTCTCTGTAGAGGATTCCCTAGACCTATGGGGACGTCACTGCTGGACTTGTCAAACACCCAAGAAAGACAGACTGGATGGAATGAATTCTATCATTGGCTCTATTACCTGAGGTGGGGCATTTGAAGGTTTAAGTTTGCTAAGTTGGCGGTTTTGCCTCTGTTTCCAGTCCCAGGCAGAAGACATGGACCTCCTTATTTGTCACGCCAAGTAAGCCTGAAAAATTTTCCACCAAACCAGCCAGGGACTCTGGGACTCTGGTGGGAGCCAAGACAGTCCATCAGGCCTCAGCTGCCATATAATGAGGCCATCTGGTCCTGCGTGAGGCACCCCCAGCATTAGCGGAATCGATAACAGCCATGACTGTCATTAGCAACATCACTGCACAAGAAAAGGCCCTGCAGAGCCATATTCCATAGTTATGGATACATTTTAAAAAATCACGAAAAATTTATAAGCATCTGTTTTTTAAAAATGTGTATAATCTGCTTTGTGTTCTGTTACATGAAGGATTTATTGTTGTTATCCTCTAATTTCTACCAATTAAAATTTTCAAACAGCGTAACTATAGAGACTCGTTAATATTTACTTGGAATCTTTTAGTCCATATACAGTTTTCTATATACTTATCAGTATTCTTTTTCATGAAATAGTCCCTTCTATTTTCCAAATAGAATTTACTGAAATGTGAGCCAATATAAATATTTTCCCTGGATAGACAAAGTACATTAATTTAAAGTAGAAACCATACATACCGCCTATATATTATTTTCAGCATTTTTTTCCTTCACAGAATTGTGTTTCTCACAGATGTTTATGTCTTGTTCTGTGAACGATTGAATTAGCTGGGTATTGCCACTTTTGAACAGTTGGTGGCTCCAATGCTTTGCAACTGTCTTGTTAAGTGCAGCACCAAAATAGGCTAGCTCTCTTTTAAGTGTTCAATGCAGAATCTAAAAACGAAAATGCATTTGAATGAATATGGTGCATTTAACCAGAAACTGAAAGTTATATCAGATATGAATTCAGAAGAAAAGTTTTAAAACTAACATGTGATTCAGACCATGTAATATAGTGTGAATACATGTTAGTACATTCACTAAGCGCACTTAAGGGATCAAAAGTGTTCCACTAGAAATATAATGTAAGCCACATATGTAATTTAAAAATTTTCCCAGTAGCCACATTTTAAAAAGAATAAAAAGAAGTGGGTAAAATTAATATTAATAATATATTAATTTAACCCAATGCATCCAAAATATTATAATTTCAACATGTAATTAATAGAAAAAATTACTAATGAGATACTTTGCATGGTTTTGTTTTCTTCAACATCCAATGTGTATTTTATACTTATAGCATCTCTCAATTTGGACTAGCCACAGTTCAAGTCTTCAATAGCTGCGTGTGGCTAGTGCCTACCCTGATGGTGAGTTTGGGTCTAAAGTAACTAAGGGCAACCCTTCTATTCAGGATAGATGCAATCTATGAAATATTGGATGGAAATTAATTTTTGTAAATGAAATTTTGTAAAGGAAATCTTATTTTTGAACTAATTTAGGTCCTAAGGTTGAAGCTCTTTTCATTTAGAAAATCATCCACGAGACTTTGCTCTCAATTTTAATAGATAAGAAAGAAATGTGTGGCTTAGCTAGCAGCATGTGAGCTTGTGTTATTGGTATTTTTAGGGATTTGTGTTACTGAAGGATTTTTGGATTTCTTTAGAGCCATTGGTCCCTTAATATCTTAGACAGATTGTAAAATTTCCTCCATGCTTGACTTTGATTTCAGGTTCTTCTCTTCCACATTTCCAGAGTTTAGCTCACCATGCTCTTTCATGTGGAGTTTACAAAGTCTACTCAGACTCAATTGTGTGTCACCCTTTACAGGCTGCTGTTATCATCTAGATTATAAAGAGCACAGCCTTTCGAATTGTACTAGCTGGGTTTTGAGTCCTGGCCTCACAACTAATTGGTCGTGTGATCTTGGACCAATTATATACTCCTTGTGCTTCAGTTGACATCTAAAAATTGCAGAAAATTATAATGCCTGGCTCACGAGTTGTGAAGATTAAATAAGATATGTTAGTGCTAGATATCTAATACTGTACCCAATAAACAACTTGCATGTGTCTTAGTTCAATGTTTAGATCTTGTAAAACGTACCAGGGGCCTCTCTTATTAATTCTATAATATTTAACAAAATAAAATAACTTGACACTAGGCCTTTATTCTTTATCATAAAGTGAGGAACCTCATTGGAAGGTGTTTCTTATTTACACAGATAACTTAATAAATACAGTTTAGGTCAGTCTTCCTCAGAGTTCAGGATAGGTTCTTTTGAATAGTTCACAAGGAAAGTGGCTGAGGAAGCACAGTGACTGAAGTGTATGGTTCCGGACAGCATTTTGGAAAGTATGGTTTCAAACTAAATACTTGATTTTCTCATTTCTCCCTTGTGCTGTTTATTCTTTATTATACAGGATTTATTTCATTGCTAAGGAAGGCAGAAATTTAACTTTTCAAGTGTAAATCGTCTGTACATTTATACAACATGTCAACTAGGTGATTATGGTGTGCTAGGTATTATTGTTACATTGGAATTTAAAGAAAATAAGGCATTAAAAAAGATGGAGAACAGTAAATTCGTTCTGGGCCTTGGTGAATAAACTTGACTTGCTACTTAAACATACAGAAATTGAACATGCTTTTCAAGCTAGTCAAGGATGTTTATTACTTCCTCAATTGTAAATTGAGGCTTTACATCAAAAAATCTAGAACATCTGGAAAAACAAGTCATCTGTACCATCTGTTATAGTCTAATTCAGGAATAATGATCCAGGGAGGAAAAGGAAACAAAAACCAGTAAGCTGGTAACAATTCCAAAAACAACTACTAGAAAAATATTTGTGTAATGATTAGTATGTTGGATTTTTCGATTGACGAGCATTTACCATCGGTGGCCACAACGGTTAGATCTATTTCTGGACAGTAAATATCTGGAATAAGTCAGGAACTGGAAACTTACTGTTAAGGGTACCATGTAGAATAACTTAAGATGAAATTGTACAGTAAGAATATGTTGTATTATGTTTTAGTTCTTCATCCTTTAAATATTCATGAATAGATTATATTTCTACATTCAACAAATATTTATTCTATGCTTGCAATCTGTAGGCACCTGAGATCGTTTAAGTAACTTCGTTTCCTTATTATATGTTAGGCTCTCTTTTGTATTTAACTACCATGTTTTTTGTTTTTTGGGTTTTTTTTAATAAATTTATTTATTTTATTGATTTATTTTTGGCTATGTTGGGTCTTCGTTGCTGGACGTGGGCTTTCTCTAGTTACAGTGAGCGGGGGCTGCTCTCCGTTGCGGTGTGTGGGCTTCTCATTGCGGTGGCTTCTCTTGTTGTGGAGCACGGGCTCTAGGCACGCGGGCTTCAATAGTTGTGGCATGTGGGCTCAGTAGTTGTGGCTTGCGGGCTCAGTAGTTGTGGCTCGCAGGCTCTAGAGCACAGGCTCAGTAGTTGCGGCGCACGGGTTTAGTTGCTCCGCAGCATGTGGGATCTTCCCGGACCAGGGCTCTAACCCGTGTCCCCTGCATTGGCAGGCAGATTCTTAACCACTGCGCCACCAAGGAAGCCCACTACCATGGTTTTTGAATGCACCGACTTTCACACTGGAACTCACATAGGTCTTTGCAGAATAGGTGAGTTATGGGAAGTTGAAGCTTGGATTGGGCTGACAGTAGTAAGACTGACGAAGAGTAAATCCCAGAGAATTTCTGAATGGGGAATTGATAATACGATGATTGACCGTATATGAATGTTAAAAGAGAAAGGAATACCCATGACATAATACAATAATATGATAGCAATTCAGTCTGAAATGTTGTGATGAAAGTGATGAAACTAAAGCACTTGGATAAGATGTTTTTTTCTTAGTGATGAGAGCATTATTATTTGGAGAGTAGAAGTCTGATGAATGCAGCTCTTGAAGAGGTTTCTAGGGAAGTGAAGCAGGCAGGCAGCTGAGGACGAACAGACATATTGTAAGCAGAAAGCAGAGTCAAGACATTGTTTGATGGCAAACATTTTGTTATGAACCATAAATAGTTGGCTATGGAGCTCCCCGAAACAGAACTCCGTAGCCTGCCAGGGCAGAAAAAATTCTGTGAGCACATTAAAAGTTTATTTGTTCCATGTTTTCTGCTTCTAATTAAAATTTCATAGTAAGAAAAAAAAGTTTTAGCTTTAACTGTAAATGTATAGATGTTTGTACCATGCAGACTCTGTTTTTATTTTAAGTCTTACAGATTAGCCAGAAAGGTAAATAAGAATAAAACTATTAAACTGATTTTTCTGTGATGAAATTTAAAAATTATTAGATATAATATTTTGTTCAAGGCATCAATAATTGTTGTGAAAATCAGAAATGTAACATAAAGGAAGCCCTATAGTTCAGTGGCCCAGGGTGATTCTTTTTCCCCACATGCTTCAGTGAAAATTAGCCAAAACCAAAAAATAATCTCAGCTTTTCAGAATTCTACTTCTGTTTTACTTAATTTCTTTATGTGTGTGTATGTGTGCATGTGTGTGCATATGTATCGTGTAAGTATCTGTGTGTTTTCCTCTTAAATGATTCCTTGATTAGAGCAGATCAAGTTTCCAATGCATGTTACTGGATCTTAAAACAAAATATTCATTTTGAAACTTTCTGATTATCTGAGAACTAATACTAATATTCTAAGCTAACCACATTCGTCTTCTGCTAATTGCTTTGAGGCTACAAAAATGAACTCTTCATTAATTCTGTACACAAGAGCTTCACTTTAGTGGAGGTGATAAAGGAAGACATACGAACAATCATATGCAATAACGAGGTGATAAATGCCACAGAAGAGGAACAAATGAAATAATATGAGAATGGAGGAGGGGATCATGGCTTCATATAAGACAAAGTGGTTTCATGAACAATGAGTATAATTTGAGACATGTGTTGGGACTGGGAATGAAGGTCGAGGAACCAATAGCTTAGTCAAAGGCACAAAGCTGGGAAAAGAAGCGATGCAGTTTGGCTTGAATGAAGTATAAAAGGAAACAGTGGAAAACAACTCTGAAGAGGTAGGTTGAGGTTCAGCTCAAAAAGGACCTGGAATGGCACACTATGTAATGGACAGTGGTGTGTCATTAAGGCTTTTAATGAGCAGAGTGACAGTGCTAGGGCAATGGTTAAGAGCACAGGCAGATCAGAGAGACCTGTGTTCCAGATCCACTTCTGCCGCTCACTGGCATTGTGACCTCCTCAAGCTACTTAATCTCTCTGAGCCTTGATTTCTTTCATGTGTGTAATAGGAACTATAATTGTACCTACAGGCTATAACATGGATTAATGAAAAAATGAACGTTGAACACTTACCACAGACCCTGGCACATAATAAGTGGTTAAAAAAAAAGGCTACTGCTAATATAAGTAATGCTAATAAATATAATAAGATAACCTTGGCTTTTGCATTATGTGAAGCTGTTTTAAATCCTGAGTTACCCAAATCATGAGACAAAACCACTCGCCACCTTTCTATTGCAGAGCTAGGCTTATTTTCTATGCTATTACTAAGATTATTATCTTGTTTTAATCTGTATATATTTTAGTCTGTCTTTATGTGTTTGTAGAATATGGAGCCTCAAAAGTTAATTATGTATGATTTTTTTTCAAATCTACGTAAATAGACTGTGTCAATTCATTTGAGCATTAAATGTTTTTGCTTGTTGTTTCTCAATAGCCCCTGTTTAAACCCAATAATATTTTTAAAAATTTATAGAATTTCAGAGCTGGAAGAGATATAACAGGCCATTTAGCTCAGTCCCTCTAGAGAAATTGGAGACTCTGAGAGGTTTGGTGACTGGCATAAGGTAACAGAATGTTAAAGATGGAGGGAAATTTTGACTAGATCCAGGGGCAGATGAAGAGGAAGTAATTTGCCTTTTTTTTTTTAAGTAATGTGATTAAAAGTGACTTTCTTTTTAAGAAACAACACAAAAAATACTGCAAAGAAACTTAATGAGGATTCACTGGTCAAGTAATAATAAAGTAACAGGGACAACATTGTATTTTACTTACAGATTATCCAAATTAGCATACAAACAGCACAAACATGTCAGTAACATATTCTTTGGAACACTCTATGACATTAATCACAGCAAGATCCTTTTTGACCCACCTCCTAGAGAAATGGAAATAAAAACAAAAATAAACAAATGGGACCTAATGAAACTTCAAAGCTTTTGCACAGCAAAGGAAACCATAAACAAGACCAAAAGACAACCCTCAGAATGGGAGAAAATATTTGCAAATGAAGCAACTGACAAAGGATTAATTTCCTCTGGAGCTTTTTAGATAGTTATTGAGATTTACTGCTTATCTTTTCACTCTTGGCTGTTTACAGTCACGTGGTTTTGTCTCCTCTCTGCGCCTCTCGGACTCCGCATTGGACAAGTTACCAGAGAGAAGGGGAGTGCTGAGGCCCTGTAGGCAGGAGAAGGAGAAGGGCAGAGACAGGAGCTGAGTACCTTTTGAATAACTTGAAGAGCCTGGTATGCTTCCACTTCGCTGCTTAAACCCATTGCTTCAGGCTCCTCAGTTTGCACTCAGGCACATTAATTAATTTGGATATAAAGATTCATATTTAAAAATTTACTGAGCTGCAAAATGAACAGTCATAAAGTCCTATCAAATACCTGAAAATCTCAAAAAAAAAAAAACCAATCTGAAAATCTCTTGTTATAGGAATGTTAGTCAAGCATTTCCTTTTAGAGCTCTTTGCTTCCACTCATCTTTTAGTTTACTTCCTTTCCTTCCTCTAATGTGGGGGAATGTAGATTCCTTTTTGAGGCCAGTATGGAATTTTATTTGTTTAAAATGCTTATTTTCAGATTTCAACTATAAATTTGGAAAAGCCTGATTCTATAAAAAAGAAAGTAATAAACCAGAAATAACCAGTTAGTGTATTTTTATCATCCTGTTTTCTATGCAGTTTTTACCGCAGCTGCAAACATGTTCTATCTACATCTCAATCTTAGTTTTCTCATCCGATATTCCTCAAGTTATTTGAAACTTTTAAAGTAAAATTTTTATTGACAACATTATATGCTATCGTACTGATGTGATATATGGATTATTTTTTATTAGTGCACTGAGTGGATGAGCATAAGAGCATGAATCTATGTTTGCTAAACCCAATGAGTCTCAACATAGATACATAGATAACCCCTTAGATACAATGACTTATCATAAGGAGATATTTGTACTTTATTTTAAAGTTTCTATTTGATTAAAGTGCATTTTGAAACATTAGAAGGACACGTGTTAAGCAATTGCACAAGACAAACAGCTTGCTTCTTGAACCTTCTGCTCAGGGTAGCCATTGTAGCCTTTCTTTGCACGCTGGTGAGGGCAGCCATAACACTTTACGGCCCTTATTTGTTTATGTGCTTGTCTATCCTTCTGAACTGTGAATTTTTTGAAGGAAGAGACGGCATGTGATTCAGCTGTGCATCTCTGGTTCTGTACTTGGAACAGAGCCTGGCCTGTAGGGACTTTGATGTTAGAATGAATCAACGAAATGATTCAGGGCACACTGATGTTGTTAAAGGACTCAGCAGGGTTTGGTCTAAATGAGTGGTTTAGGTAATGCTTTTTGGATTCTGAGGGAACATTCATTGTGTTAAATGTGTGGACAGGGTGGTATTGGAGATCTAGTATGATGGCTTCTCCAGTTTTTCTCTAGGTAACACATCTGAAGTGACAATAAGGAACGGAGAATGCAGGGAATGTGCTTTGAATTCTGAAATATATAAACTTTTGTTTTCCTCTGAGAGAGGCATAAGTTAATTAGTGAAAGCCAAGGTACAGTTAGAAAGCATAGGTTGCTTTATGATTGTAGAGAAATTTTCTTAAAATGTTATTTGTGATTATTTACATTTATTTGGATTTAAAAAGATAAAGCAGGCTGATAGAACCTGTGTATTGTAGCTCTCTCTCTGCAGAATATTTATGTTTTCCCCTTCATGAAGAGCAATAGACATCATTCTATGTTTAGTTTCCATGGTTAATATGCTATGGACCAAGTAATCAATATTTTGTTTTGCATGGTACATGTTATACTCAATAGGTATTTGTCAGTCAATGAAATGACTTGTATTTGAAAATAAGAAATGAATACTGGTATGATTTTAGTTTTAAAATTATACTTTTATAAACATAATAATTATTTTCCTAAATTACTAGTCAAATTTTATTGCATTAAGACTAATTCAATAGCTGTTAGACCAGTAGATGATCTGACTTAAAATTGGTAGTTTAAGTCTAGATATCTACCCTCAAATTTCTGAAGAGCAAATATCAGACATGCTATCATTATTAAATTATCATCAGTCAGCCTTCTTAATTGTACTCGAGTGGAATGAGTAGGAATATGAGCATCTACTCCCATTAGTTTACTTTCTAATGAGAGAGTGTACATCTAAGTTTCCTACAGAAATTGATTAGCCTTTTAAGGTGCCGCTCCAAGCTTTTCTTTCAGGCATTGATTCAACACACACTTACCAAGTTCCTAGATCTTTTGGGCAATGTGGGGCAGCTTAAGATTTTCTTAGGGAAACAAAGCATAACCGCATAATAACCTAAATAATGATACATAATTGAGCAGCAAATAATGATTGGCAAAATAATGTAGGAAACTTGAGTTGAGCTTTCAAAGAAAGAGAGGAAGGAGGAAGTAATTCTAGGTTTAACTGATGCTTACAAGTAGAAATGAGCAAGGTATATTGGGGAGAGTGGTAAATCATGGATTTCTCTCCCCCTGGAAAAAACAATTGGCTCATGTAGGAAGGAGAGCGGATTTACAGCAAGATAAAGTGTTTTCACTAAGTCTAAATATTGAGCTTGCATAAGTGTTTTATGAGAATTACTCTGGATCCCAAACCAAGAATCTATTTTTGGATAAGGCCCAGGAATCTGCATTCTAACACACTAGGTTGATATGATGCAGCTATTCCCCCAACTATATTTGAAGAAACACAGGGTTAGATGGTGGAGTCTGCTTTGCCATCAATTAATAATCAATTCAATAATATTTCAGTTTTTTGAATAGAGTACAGGCCTGATACAAACTGACCTGGGCCCAGGAGGATGATTTAGAGCAGGAAGAGATTTTTAAGTGATGAACTCTCTCTGGAAACTAATGCAATCAACTGCTAACTTAATGAGAAAGAGTGAGGTAGTTGGAATGAAAAGATGAATATGGGAGAAAGGTGGATACATTTCCAAGTCTTGTAATTTATATTACATAGAGACATTAGAGGAGAGAGCAGATACAATACATTCTGGTTTAGCAAGGATGATTTTATTAATAAAAAGAACAGACTTCAGGGTCTTGTGTTTGTGAAATTATCCTAGGACTGCCATAACCAGTTATCACAACTGCCACAACTCTGTGGCTTAACACAGCAGAATATTGTTCTCGCATAGTTCAAGAGTCCAGAAGTGTGAAATCAGGGTGTCGGCAGGTCTGGTTTCTTCTGGAGGCTCTAAGGAAGGAACCATCCCATGCCTCTCTTCTGGCTTCAGGTGGTTGTAGCATCCTTGGCATTCCTGGGGTTGTAGCTGCATCACTTCAGTCTCTACCTCCCTCTTCACATCTCCTTTTTCTCTGTCTCTGTGTTCTTTCATCTTCTTATAAGGGCAGCAGTCACTGGATTTTGGGCTCACGCTAAATCTAGGATAATTTCGTCTCCAAATCCTTGATTAATTACGTCTGCAAAGGCCCTATTTCCAAATAAAGTCACATTCTGAGGTTCTGGGTGGACATGAATTTTTTGAGGGGAACACTGTTCAACCCAGTACATCCTTCTAGAAATATGTAGGAAAAGAAGAACAAGTCTTAAGTTCTAAGCCTTGGGATATACTAACCATGAGGAGGCAGGAGAGAGGGGGAGAAACAGGCAGAAGAGAATGTTGGAGAGCTAGGAGCCCTTGGACAGCACTGCCAAGAAAGCTGAAGAGCTTTAAGAGAATGACTTTAAGAGAATGTTTAGCAACCTCAGGTTCAGCCGATTATGCAAAAATGGGCCACGAGGTTTTTGGACTAATGTGATTTATTAACATCAGGAGAACAGTTACAAGATCATTTGAGGATATGGGCAGAAAAAGAAGAATGAGGGAAAACTAGGATGATATATAGGAACTGCAGTAGATCAAATGAAGTTTTTTTTCCTCCCAAGAAAGGGAAGAAGACAATTCTCCTTCAGGAGCAGAAAGTTGGCAATTATGTAGAATCTCCACAGACACAACCAGAGGGAGGATTGTTGTCTCTTCTCGCAAAATCTGGATCAAGAAGAGAATTCAAAAGTGGTCAGAGCAAGGGATTTCTCCTTTCTGCCTGAGAGCATGAACTGCTTGTGCCTTTTCATATGCAAATCTAAAGAATTAGACTGAATGCTAATTAAATTGCAAAGACATTTGTAAAGTGATATCACATCTAGGGGTAGTTAATAAGGCCTGTTCCTGGACCTTATTTATAAATAGCAAAGATTAAACCTATGATAAAAGGAGTTTTTAGATGGAACAATTAAAGATCAATTATGACAATGGTGCACGGCCCTGAAAGCCTCTGGAAGAACTTGCCTACTCGTTAATCAAAGATAATTATCAATTGTGAGGCTTTATCATTAGTAGAGGGTCTACACTTTGCATCTTAAAAAGCTAATGATAATTAGTCTCCAGTTCTTGCTGTAAGTGCTCATTATGTTCTGAGAGGAGTATTTTTTTAAAAATGACTTTTAGCTCATGACCTTGGGCAACTTAGACTCTCCTGTCCCGACACTGAGCTGAGATAAAGCTCCTTGTTGCCATTACCCCCCATCACTCCAGATAATTTGACAGGTGCGTAAATGCTAAATAATATGAAGAAATTGTACTATGAATATGAGGCGGGCAAAAGATTTTAGTTTTGAACTGTTGTTGGGTTCAGAGGAGCGGGTTTATTGCCTTAATTACATCCGGGATGTAACTAACAGATCAGGAACTAATGACCGGTATTCTTCCAATGGAGAAGAATCATAATGTCTATTTATTGAGTGCTTATATGAACCAAGAATTGAACAAAACACTTCACATGTTATCTCAGTTAACCCTGTCAATAACATAACAGGTATTCTATTTCCCCCTCATTTTATGTAATAAGGAAAGAGTGTCAGAGTGGTTTAACAACTTGTCCAAAATGACACAGATAATGAACAATCATTCTGGAGAATATTTAATGTGTAGTATTAAAATTCATCTTATCTGAAGATATGAATATTTAAGATATTGTAATATCAGAAGCTGCAGGAAAACAACTAGAAAAACAATTCTTTACCTTGACTAAATAATTAATTTGGTAGTAACATTAAATGTTTAAGACATTGACCTCACATTTTTATCATAGGAAAGGAAATGAAAAGAAATGAAACAGACATCAGAGATTTATTGAAAGTCAGATACTTGATGATGCAATGACCCATGCATAATTTTAGTCCGGAAGTTAAAACCTAGTTTCAAAAGTGTTTATTGATACTATTCTAACAGATAGTGGTAGTGTCCACTTTGAAGGTAAAAATGTAGCAGTTAAGTGGGAATTAAAAGGCTGACTGCTGCTTAAAAAATAATCACACATCATCAAAAAATCTACAAACAATAAATGCTGGAGAGGATGTGGAGAAAAGGGAACCCTCTTGCACTGTTGGTGGGAATGTAAGTTGATACAGCCACTATGGAGAACAGTATGGAGGTTCCTTAAAAAACTAAAAACAGAGCTACCATACGACCCAGCAATCCCACTCCTGGGCATATACCCTGAGAAAACCATAATTCAAAAAGAGTCATGTACCAAAATGTTCACTGCAGCTCTATTTACAATAGCCAGGACATGGAAGCAACCTAAGTGTCCATTGACAGGTGAATGGATAAAGAAGATGTGGCACGTATATACAATGGAATGTCACTCAGCCATAAAGAGAAATGAAATCGAGTTATTTGTAGTGAGGTGGATGGACATAGAGCCTGTCATACAGAGTGAAGTAAGTCAGAAAGAGAAAAACAAATACCGTATGCTAACACATATATATGGAATCTCAAAAAAAAAAGGTTCTGAAGAACCTAGGGGCAGGACAGGAATAAAGATGCAGACATAGAGAATGGACTTGAGGACACGGGGAGGGGGAAGGGTATGCTGGGACGAAGTGAGAGAGTGGCACGGACATATATACACTACCAAATGTAAAATAGATAGCTAGTGGGAAGCAGCCGCATAGCACAGGGAGATCAGCTCAGTGCTTTGTGACCACCTAGAGGGGTGGGATAGGGAGGGTGGGAGGGAGACGCAAGAGGGAGGAGACATGGGGATATATGTATATGTATGGCTGATTCACTTTGTTATAAAGCAGAAACTAACACACCATTGTAAAGCAATTATACTCCAATAAAGATGTAAAAAAAATAATCAGAAATCTAATAAAGATAATACAGGGCACATGAGAACATCAAACTCATGGGGGCCAAATTCATTCAGTACAGTTATGGATGGGCACAAAATGCAGTCAGTCACTCACTGCTCAGAGTGTAGAGGTGGATATGGCAGGCTCACTAGATCTCACAAGGCTTATAGTCTGGCAGATAAACTTCTGCGACCCTTTAGTTCTCACATTAAACAACCAGCAACAAACAGGTATAAAGATTTTTTTTTTTGCCTAGTTTAATTTCTGAAAAACATTTAAGAAGGAATATTATATATTCCAGATAGATAACAACTGAATTTATTTGTTAATGCAATTGTCTTTCCTTAAAATATTGGCATAATTAATGATGAAACTGAATTTTAAATGTGGATTTTACTCTGTAAATCAAAAATAGTTGGGTTCATATTAGTTGGTGCAAAGTCTACATTTGCAAATGAGAGAAATTTGTACTGTATTCATTTCCATTATAATGTACTGTAATTTACACATGTAATGTATGTCACAACTGAAAGACACCATTTTTATGTTCTTATATATGGACTAGAAGAAAATTATTTGAAGAAATTTAGTTTCATAAACTCATTGAGTGTCCCTGGGTTCCTTTCTTAAGTGTCATTTTTAATGCTTTCATTCTCATATAGAACAACGAATGTTTTTATTTCTCAGTAAGTTCTCTGAAAGAAGTCAAATGTCTTTCATTAAACACAAAAGATGTAAAATTAAATACAGTATGAAATACTTTTGAAACCTCCACACAGGAACAGTGTATTTATCTAATGCTTTTTGAGAAATAGTTACATCGTCTTTGCCTTGAAGCATAATTATTGTGAGATAATGACATGAGTGCATCTAAAATATTTCAAAATCATTGATAAACGTGTACTGGTGATTAGAAGATGAGGTTTTTCCATTTGGAAATATACATTAGCAATAGATATATCTCTTTAGAAAGCGTTGGCGTGAAAATGTGTTTGCTGATCAAAGTTTCCCGCTGACTTCCATGAACATTTCATCTTGGTATCTGGTTTTGAGTATTTTATGGAATGTTGTAATTTGCTATGAGTTCTCTCCCACAGGCAGCTTTGTCTCAACAGTTGCTCTCTTGACCCTGAGGAGACATCAGGAGAAGATCCCTCAATTTCCTCCTGATTACTTGGTGGCAGAAATTCGTTACTAGGGTCAGCTGGGGCTGACCTCCAATTTAGCTCCCTTTAACCCAGCAGCATTTGGGAGAGAGAGAAGGTGGGGCAAGGCAAGTCAGGATTTTTTGGCGAAATAGCTAAGTGGAAGCCTTTGTATTGCCTCCTATTTACCTCATTGATGAAGGAAGGATTCCCCTTCCTAATTAATAAGAGATGGCCAGACACATGATGGGCAGATGAGACTCACAGCAGTTTATGAGTCACACACACTCAGTCCAGGGGAGGAAGATACCGCATGCCATGCAGGGCCACGTGTGGGTTCCACTTGAGAGTGGAGTGAGCCAGAGGGCTGTGAGAGGCAGGCTTTGTAGTGACAAGAGTGTTAGGTGACCCTTGGTTCCCATGGAGGATGTGATTGACTTGTAGGATAATTTCGAGGGGCTGGCAGAGAAGAGAAACCGGTTAGGTGGATGATAAGGTGGGGTGGAGCTGGCCTGGCTGATAGGGGAGCTGGCCAGGGAGGGATCCTTTACTGCTGGGTTGGGGGGCGTATCTGGCTAGTGCAGGACACACCAGTAGGCCTTTGGGATCCCATGAGGGTCAAAAGGTCAAGGCCGCTCCTGGAATTTTAGTTCTTACACTATAGTCCTCCTGATTGAAGGGTTAAGTAGCACCTCAGGCGGCTGCCGGGAAGGTAGAGTTGGGCCAGGGTTAGAGTCGCTGCAGGTCTCTGGACCACTACAGAGATGAGGTCCAGCTGGCTGTCCCCAAGGAAGAGCACCGACCACCAGGATCTTTACCCATATATGATATGGGTTGAGTCCAGGGGCCACAAGGCAGGTGTCTGGTTTGTCAGAGCAGGAGAGGTGGTGGCCACGTGAGTGCAGAAGTCGGTATGCCTGGCTTATATCTGGGCTCTTATCTGTGCTTCTGGAAGGCTGTTTAATCTCTTTGTACCTCTGTTTCCTCATGAGTATAATAGTGACTGTCTCATGGGGTGGTTGAAACGTTAAATGAGAATACCTGTAAGCACTTAGTAAATATTAGCTATTAATTTTGATTGGGTACAGGAGTTAACTCCAGCCAGTTTCTGAGGGTGAGCTAACCAGTGGCCAGTATTAGCTTAAAGCAGTAGTCAGAATGGAGGGCAATGTGACATCATTAAGATCACCTAAACCATGCTGGAGGTTCTTTATTTCTCTTTACAAGGTCTTGAGTTGACACACTGTAAAGGGTTACTTAGAAGCTTTGCATTTAGAAGAATATTAAAGTGTATTTTAAATAATGACCGTTTAGAGATTCTTCTATCTACAAGTATTGGTATTTCAAAAGCAAAACACAGTGCTATTACATAAAAGGCATTCGATAAATGTTTGTTGAATAACTTTTGAAAAATGAGGCGTTATCACTGTCAAATTACAGACATTTCTCCCTAGCTTCATCTTTAATGTTTAGAGGTAAACTGAACAAAAGATTAGTTATAGTACAGTGTGTAGAGATTTTGCTCTACAGTGTTCACATTAAAGGCACTTTGCTATTGTATTCTGGTTGGCAGAAGGAAGCTTGTCTTAAAGCTCATCCATGGTGGTAGCAGTAGGGAATAAGAGGTAGAAACAAAATATCTATTTTTGTAATTGAGGACATTTTGCATGGACTAGACATTTATTTTCTCATTAGATGCTATTCCATTTCTGTATATAACTCCCCACCTAATTATTCTGCTGAAATAAATTGCAAAAACCACCGGGAACTTGCTTACATGTCTCTGTAATCCCAATTCTGCCTAGCTTACTGTTTTTCTAAAAATATAGTATGTGTTCAATCAGTATTTCTTAGTTGATTAGTTTTTACTGAACCATCAATCATTCTCAGTGGTGTTTGTGATTTTATCCTTGTAAGACAAATTGTTTTAGAGATTCCAAGTGAATGAATTGGACCAAGTAATCTCTGAGATTCTTTTAATGCTGATGCTACTCTATGATGATCAAATCAATCAAGGAGAGATCCAGGTAAGACAAAAAACTTTTGGAAAACCTAGGGATTTATTAGCCTTATATTAACATAGAAGGAATTCTAGTAGAATAAAATGCCACAGATAAAAATTATATATATTTACTAGTAAAAAAAACCCTGATAAACTATAAACAGCCTTTTGTGTTACTGAATGTAACCCACTAGGTTCTTCGGTATGGCGTGGTGTGGCCGAGGAGAGCCTGTGGTTAATAGCACATCTTCTGGATTCCAACGCCTGGGTTTGATTTCTCATTCCACCACTCAGCAGGTATGTTGGCCTTGGGCAAGCCACTTCACCTCTCTGTGCTGCCTGTTTCCTCATCTGTAAAACAATGATGATAGTAGTAACTACTTTACAGGGTTGTTATAAAGATTAAGTGAATGAATTCTTACCCTTAAAAAGCACTTAGAATATTGCCTGGCATCTAAGCACCATACACATACTCATGGTCATTCTTCTTGTTCTTCTTATAGAGTTGACTTCCAAGCAGTCTTTCCACACTTGGTGGCTGGTAGGTTCAGGGGGCAGTTTTTTTTTTTTTTTCTACTAGGATACATACATAAAGCTTTGCTTGAAGTCCGTGAATTTAAAAGCAGGTAACTTTTTCAGTTTTCATTTACTAAGAGAGCTTCTCTAAAAAAAATAAAATAAAAATCTAGTATTCATGGAACTGATGTCAGAAGCCAAGTAAGCACTATTTCATTGAAGAAGTATCTCAGCCATTGCCCTGGAATGATTTTAGAACAAGCAATCTAATCAATCAACACTAATCAATGCTGAAAGAGCTGCCTTTGATATCAATGGTCATTAAAAAGTCCCATGACATTTAACTAAGACTTAAAATTATTCATCTCTATCTCTCGGCAAGGGTTCAAATTTGAGAATAAATTCCCTTTAGGTGGTTAAAGCATTTATAGTCTCCCTGGCCTGATGCTTTTAAGTAGTTTTGTTTTACTGGAGGAGGACTGTCTTCAGGTGCCTGTAGATGATGAAACACTCTTGTCATTCACAGTCTTAGTGTTAAGTCAATCATATTTCAAAAATACATCTGGCCCTTTGGCTTATGGTTTCTAATGCAGTCCTTTTGTAAATTGACAAAATTCCTTTGTCATTTTAAAATCACTTAAAGTCTTCATTTTTCTATCTTCCTTGTGAGAAACTCCCCTGAGCACTTTTACCCTAGTAGTTCTTTGAGAAATGTTTTAAAGAAATTCCAGAAGTGGTAAAGCTCAGAAGGGCCCTTATAGATACAAAGTACTGAAGCAAAATATGATGCTAAAGGGTAATAAGAGAATAAACTGGACTTTATTGTGAAAATAAGAACGTTATAAGGTTTGAATGTAATTTTTATGACTTCTAAATTTTTTCAGAAAATCGTAATGTTACCAAAAAAAAGTTCCAAAGCAGCAAACATACAGAAATTCTAAAAAAATAACGTCTCATGTACTCTTTTAAAACCTAAGTGCTATCAAGCCTCTCAATTGAGATCTTTAACTATAAATAGTTTTTTGCCTTTTGTATTGTGCCCAGATCCCATTTCATGTAATTCGAATACAAATTCCTATGCATTGAGGACCTTGATTTATACGGAAGTATTTATATGGAAGTATTCCCAGTTGGTGTTTCTCATCGCGTCTTCTCTGAGCCTCTTCGTACATTCGCTCTTCTTTTCCTCAGACTGCAGTTCCCCGGAATGGATTGGGGAGAGCGAGGTCGGGTTCCGTTTTAGTTGTTTCCTGGCTCCACGCAGCGCCGCTCGGCTGTCTCTCCAGCGTGGACCACCGTTGACAGGCTCCACGGGTGAGGGAGGCCCCGGGCGGCACGCGGGGGGCGCGGCCTGACCACGGGGCGGGGGCGGGGCCTGTCCGCGGAGCTAGACTGGCTGAGCGTCCCAGGTCGGCCGCTTCCAGCCGAGCCCTCGGCTACCGCGGCGGTGCCCCGAGCCAGATACTCTCGGGCTCCGTGCGACTCCAGCCGTTTCCTCGCTCGCGCGGCGCCATCTCGCCCCGCTGGAGAGGGAGACCTGGCGGCGCTCTGACTGAGAACTCCGGTGTCTCAGCCTTGGGGCACCTCCGGAGACAGCCAAGTGCCCGCAGGTGAAGCCGGCGTCCCAGCCCACCGACAGATAGCACCTCTTGGGAACCTCGACCACCGAGCCTTTTCCAGCGCCTGCAGCGCAAGGCGCGCGGGGAGAGTGGGGTCCACGGCGGGGGAAGGAGTGACCAGGACACCGATGATGGACGCACAGACCTGGCGCGTGGGCTGTCACTGTCTCCTCCTTCTGGCTCTCGTTGGGTCTACCCGAAGCGAGGGCTTGCAGAGCTGCGAAGAAGTTAGGAAACTTTTCCAGTGGCGCCTGGTGGGACCTGTCAAGGGGCTGCAGGATTCGCCGCGGGCAGGTAAGGCGCGGACTGTCGGCGCGGAGCTGTGCGTCTGGGCGCGGGCTGGGGCGTCCGGGGCGCCGGCCCTGCGTTCCCCAGGTTGTCTGAATGGCCCTTCGTGGGAAGATGACCTTTGAGGCCCTCGGGCCGCGCAGGGCGAATCCTGGGGAGGCCTCTGGGGAAGCGCGGCGTGAACATCCCGAGCGCAGCGCAGCTCCGGGGACTCCCTGACTCCGCCTGCGGCTGAGCCGAGCTCTGGGCGTTTGCTTCCCGCCCGGCTCCCTTAGTCTCGGCGGATGCGCTGGAAGGGGCCGGTAAACCTGCCAGCGGGGGACAGCGCGGCCTGACCGCGTTTCTGTTCCGCGTGGGAACTTCCCCAGTGCCCTGCCGGGGGGCCTCGGTTAGCTGCTTTCTCGTACGGTGGACGGAGTTGGGCTGGTCGCTGTAAGTTTGATAGTAAAAACACAAAGCTGCCTTATCCTCCTTTGCTGGAGAATGGGGCGGTGACAAGGGCGGCCGGTCCCCTCTGTCATTAAGACTCGCCCTCCCTGGTGTGACCCTTAGCTGCCCCTCCGCGCCTGGGCATCAAGCCCACCTTGCAGGAACCTAAACTACCAGTGTGTCTCTCGGAGCCACTGGGTAGATGCAACGCCTGAAAGATGTGCCGGCAACAGGTGATCAAACAGAATGCATGGGGGAACCACTTGACATGGATGAGATCTTCCAGAGATTGAAAGGGAAAGAATACAGTAAGTGTGGCAAGCGTCGATTCTGCTTCTCGTAAGCGCGTGTGCCTGCACCTTTACCCTGTGCTCCTTGCTCCCTCCGCGCAAATTTCCTTCTGCGGGCGGGATTTCCAGTTTACATTCGGTCTGGAAGAATAGGTCTTAGTTGTCAAACGCGACAGCAGGTGTCTGGAGCTAAGATCGATCTTACTGGAGCAATGCACCTAATTACGAGGCCAACACACTGACAAATGCTGTGAGCTTATTGGTTGGACGAAGAACTTGTGGAGGATGCTTGGGTCTAAAATCTGTCCTCTGAGTTTGTATGGTGAGGGGGCTTGCTCGTAGCACTATGGAGCTGTGGCTCTTTCGCTTGATTTCTTTGCTGGTTGTCAACTCAGTTCTGGAGTCATCCCACAAGGAAAATCTGGCCATTTGAGCCCGCAGAAACTATTTTAGTTTACAAGACTAGTCTTATAAACAAACACACAAATATTTATTTGAACACCTATTTGGTACTAGGCACTTTTTCTATACTACTTGAAACAACATAGTTGGATATTCTCAGCTGAGGGCAGTTCTGTTCTCAAACGATACCACCCCCTTGTAAACCTGTTCTTATTTCGGTGCATTCGTTTCATTTAAAAAAAAAAACCCACACTTGTCAGTAGCTAATGCAACTAAAGTGAGTGTGTGTGTTGGGGCAGGGGGCTTGGTGAGGGCATTGAGCTGTGAAATCCTCACCTGAACCATAGATTTTGCCCCCCAGATCCCATAATTTTGGCTGATATGTTCAGTAAATGTTGACAGTAAGGCCTTGATTTCACCACCCATCTCATATCTCAGTATATCTGGTACCTGCTAAACATAATACAGTGACTAGAAGGTATTACATTTCTAGAACCTTGTGTGTGTTTCATCTCTTTTGAAGAGGAACTTTGCAGCGTTATCAGTCACTGGCATAACATTTTACTGAAACTGAAACTCTGTCCTACAGAGATGGAAATGGTTGCACTTATTTGTGTTTGATATACATGACGCACAAAAAAGAGCCAGGATGGCAGGCATCTTCTTTTCTAAGGCATTCTGGATTGTTTCCCCATTGCTAGTACCTTTCTTTATCTGTGGCTTAAGGGCAATGGAGGAATCCTAGCAGCACCTACTCAAGGGGCCATGCAGGGCTGCACTCTTAGGGACATCAGTGGTGCTGGTGAAAAGAAGTGCTGAATTCTTTTGATATTTGCATTAAGAAAAAGTCACGTGAAAGTATTATTCTGAATCAGAATCACCCAATAACAGGCACTTACATCTGAATTTGATATAATTCTGACTTTTTATTGTTTCTCTATTGTTGGTCATTTTTTTATTTGAATAATTAAATGAATATTAAACTGTTTCTTTTAACAGGCACTCACATC
The DNA here is from genome assembly GCF_059928025.1 of Delphinapterus leucas. Classification (NCBI taxonomy): domain Eukaryota; kingdom Metazoa; phylum Chordata; class Mammalia; order Artiodactyla; family Monodontidae; genus Delphinapterus; species Delphinapterus leucas. The sequence continues at coordinate 18,501,501 of NC_143146.1, read as the reverse complement.
TGAATTTGATATAATTCTGAATTTTTATCATTCCTCTATTGTTGGTCATTTTTTATTTGAATAATTAAATGAATATTAAACTGTTTCTTTTAACATTGACATCTCTTTTCTTTCCACTAAAAAAACTTTCACTCCCCATTTGAGTAAACCACACATACCACATGGTTCATAAATGCTTTTCTTTATTTTTGTATTTATATGAGATCTATAATATTTAGCTTGATTGAGTATAGTAGTTGAATCTTATTTTCTAAAATTATCCTCAGTCTCAAGAGAGAACATAGTTAATATCTAAGTAGTCATTCTCACATAAGAATACAAATATTAATCTTCTTTTTAGCAGGTGTATGTATTTAGCACATAGGCTTTCATTGACTAAAGCTAATACATTTAAATTTGATATTTATTTTCCTTGAAAGTTAATTTTTTTTAGTGCTTTCTTGCATTTCTTGTCCACAAGTAGTTAATTCCTGAGATGCCTAGCCAAAATGCCACTTTTAAAATATAAGCAGGTAGAATAACTTTTTACAGTTTCATTCTATATTTGTGACTTTTACATCTTCTGAAAACTATGTTACCCAATACACGAAATTACTAAAATGGTGAGAACAGCCTTTTAAGCTGTTTCTCAGATTCCCCTCACCTTTGTTCTCTACCCTGCTCCAATTCTTTTAAGCCTATTGAGCTCCTAAGGATGTTTGGATGAGAAATGTAAAAAAGGAGAGAAGGTGTAAATGTGATTAGAATTACAGATTTCCCTGTGTTCTGATTTTATTTCCTAGGTAGTAGTCAAGGTGCCCTTTGCTCTTGTTTATTTCATCCAGAAAAGAACTGTTAGTGAAAATGTCTTTTAAAAGGTCCTTTTATTTTTATTTTTTTTTATTGGGGAGAAGGGATAATGCTTTCCATTGAAATTCTCTTCACACAGGCATTGTTCACACATGCATTATTTCCTTTTTTTTTAAAAGAAGCTAATTCAGAAAGGAGAAGCTTATAAAAATCCAAGGCTACCTTCAGATTTTATATACCAACTAGTTTTTAAAATGTGGATGTTGCTTGATACAGAGAGTAGCGTGTGAAAGATAACTTTTTCTTGGTAGCTTTGGCTGTAAATAGTATAATAAAAATAAACTTGATGTGGCAAAGTTAAATTCTAATACCATAGGACACTTTAAGTAGTGCGCTATAGCTCTTTTGTGTTTTTTTAAACTGCTTTCATTATAATCCAGTCTTATATTGGCTTCAAGGGCAGTGTTGTTTTATACTGATACCCAAGAGAAACAATCTACTTGGTGACCTTGGAGTTTGGAATTATAGACATTTGGGTTCAAAACCTGGTCCTGGCACCTGTAACTGTGTGACTGAGGTTAATCAGTTGTCCTCTTTGAACCTCCATTTTCTCATCTGTAAAATGGGGATGTTAGTTCTCAAAGGCATGTTGCATAGATGAAATGCAATAATACATGTATGTAAGATAGCACAAATCTAGGTACATAGTAAGTGCTCAAAAAATGTGTTGCTGTTATTACAGTTTTTTATTTAGTGTCTTGATTGTAGCTGAACTTGACCTTTAAGGGTGAAATTTTAGTTTTGGATCTCTATAAATCAGAATGTGTTTTATAATAACTAGTTTTTTAAAAGTCACAGATGATTGTTTTTAAAATTGGGAAATATGTTTCTATCTAAAATGATACTTATTAGGTCATGGTGAACATTTTGTTTCTTTTCATGAACTAATGGAAAATCAAAGAAACCTATCTGAAATGGTATTTCTTAGGTTATGGTGAATATTCTGTTTTTTTGTGGACTAAGGGGAACTCTAAGAAAGAAACCAAGCTGCACTACACCACTGCTAGCTGCAGCACCCATAGCCACTGGTTCTACCACCATCCTGCTGTCTGTATTCAGGGAGGTGCAGGAGATGCCTTAGGGAGTCACATCATTCGATGGCTGGTGGCCATAGTCACTCATCGACAGTAATCTCAATTTGGGACTCTTGTTTCTCATGAACTAACCCCTTTTGCTGCTTGGGCAGCATGGTTATGGTGATCCAAAACCATAAAAGGGACCCACGGGCTGACGTTGGGTAGATTAGTAATAACGGGATTGTCTTGGGTTGAAGTCCACCAGCCAGGAACCACCAGAAACAGGATGATAGTCAAACAAACTAGGTCTTATTTTCTGCAGCAAGGGAGATCGCACAGCTCAGGAACTGTGGGTGCCTTGGTTAGAGGCAGTTGAAAGGGGCTTTTTATAGGATTTGGCTTTGTGCTGGGTGATTACAAGGGTTTAAGGAAGCAGGGCAATTCAGGAATTGAGCATCTTCATAACTTACTTAGGTGTCAGGAAGATTAAGATGGGGCTAGTTTTCTTTAATGAAGAAGCAGTAGTCACTCTTGCTGATCAAAAGAGGGGGATGTTTAGTTACTTTTGTGGTTGTAGAGTGTCCTCGTGGCTATCCTGCTGCATCACAGGTCTCAAGTAGCTTTGTCTCATCATTGTTTTCTTATTCTGAGCATGTTGTCTCTGTTGAGTTGTAAACATCAAGCCCTAGTTCCAGTGTCAGGGAAACTTGTCACTTTCTCCTCTGGAAAATCTGGTGTGTGCTTCGATGTCTAAGAAAATGATGTGTTTCATTTTTATCCAGGCTTTTAGTGAAGCTTCATAATGGGGAAGCGAGTATGATTTTCTACTTTGGGGCTATAGAGTATGACTCTCCATCAGGGCCCGAATTGTACAAATCACATCCTATTCCCTCATAGTCAGTTTACTAACAAATGTAAATGTGTGTGTGTCCCTGTCCTCTCTCCATCCCCAAATTTAAGTTCCTTTTTGCCAAGTGTCCAACATCCTGTATTTGTATAATCGGCTTTAAGGAGGGGTGCAATTTAGGAAACTTAAGAATAGCATTTTATAATTATTTTATACTTCCCCCAACCATGTTTCCAGCTTGCTAGGACTTTCTAGAATATGGAATTTGGCTTGTCTGATAAGAACACCTTCCTGGTCTATAACATTTCTTTTATCAGTAATTGGTATAAGACCAAGAGTAACATTTCAACAACCAGATACTGCCTGTAAACAGACATGACTTATAAATCAATGGCCTCTTGATATAACTGTTCAAGAAACCACAAATTCATTTTGTTAAAATGGAGTCATGAGAGACTTCATTCATATACTTTGTTGAAATAGATTGTGAACGTGGTACCCTACCTACTCCGTTAACTAACAAGAGCGATTCATTTTAATAGAGAGTAGCCATTTTCCATATCTGCCTTTCTTTTACAAAAGCCTGACCTTTAGAAGACAAGACACCACCAATTGTGCCCTCAATTCTTCTACTTTTCAGCTTTAGAAATTTCAAATTTTACCAGTGGTACTGCTAAAATCATCCTAGAATGATTAGTCATTCTTCTGTGAATCACAACAAATATCACAGTTTTTGATTAGCCTTATCAGGTTCACATATGGCTGCCATGTAAGTTGAATGTATAATACACTTTTTCAGAAAGAAAATGAGATTTTGTACTTTCATGATTTTATGAGAGTCTACACTTCTCTTGAAAATTTAAAATACTGAAAAGTACAAAGAAAGCAAAAATAATTTTACCATCCAGAAATAACTACCAATAACCCTTTGAATTATCTTTTCAACACCCTCATCAGTCCTCTGCTCAGCACATAAATATTTTTTGAAAGAATGTAGAATCACTTTTTCTTTCTTTGTAACATGTCTTTTCCAATCATAAACATCCTTCTAAATATGTATTTTTTTAGTGACTAAGATTCTACTGAATCACTGTACCATTCATTGAATTCTCTACTGTTGTTGGAAATATAGGTTTCTAATATTTGCTACCATAAAGTCACATGGCTAAGGACATGAAAGGCAAATGTGCCAAACTCTCACCCCACTCACAGCTCTGTGATCGCCTTATCTACATTCACTCCGCTTCAGGGTTTTTCAGTGTCAGCACCACTGACCTGTGGGGCTGGAGAATTCTTTGTTGTTGGCAGGGGCTGCGAGTGCTGTCCTGTGTATTGTAAGGTGTTTAGAAGCTTCCCTGACCTTTAGCCCCCTGGATGCCAGTAGCAACGCCTTTGCCTTTCCTCACCCCCAGTTCTGACAACAGAAGATGTCTCTAGACATTGCCAAATGACCCAGGAGAGGCAAAATCGTCCTGACTGAGAGCCACTAGTATAAATGTCCAACCTATGGGTCCTTCACATAGACACATTATATAGCTGGCTGGCTTGCAAGCCTCAGGTCTCAGCTTAGATGTCAGCTCCTCAGAGAAGCCTTTCTCAAGGTTCACTGAACTCTGTTCCCCGCTGTTTCTTTCATGGCACTTTTCATGGTGCCATATTTCTTTTCTTTTTACTGTTGATTTTTCACCACTGGATTGCGTGCATGTTGAGGATAGAGAACATGTCTACCAAGACCGGTTTCATGGATATGAAACGTATACAGTCACACAGGGTCCCACACTCAGAAGGGCCCTATGCTTGGTTTAATGTCCTGCTGTTACCATCTTGAAGTTTGAAAAAGGGTCCTGTGCTTCCTTTTTGCACTGGGCCCTGCAAATTATGTAGCCAGTCCAGCTGTGTACCTTGTTCACTGTAGAATATCTGGTGCCCAGAACAGCGGCTGACACAAAATAGGAGTTGAAATGTCTGTTGAATACTTTAGTAAAGCTTCAAGGAGCCTCTTATTTCACCTTTTGAACCTCTCTGATTCTTAAGTTAAACTTTAGAAGTCAGTCCACAGGTATTGAACACCCAAGATTCTATTGATACAGTGATTTTTTTTTTATGTTTTATGGTGTTATAAAAATGAGTTAAAAATTGGCCCCTATGTCTTTTACTTCTTCACAGCTGGTTGGGACCATTAGCCCAAAGCCCACTGGTGCCAAACTCAAATTTTTACAGTTCCAATTGCTTTAAATATAGCTCAAGTAAACATATTTTTAGTCGTTTAGAGCCTGCCTGCTTTGCAAACCCCACAAAGCTGAACTTATCTGCTAGCCATACAGATAAACTCTGGTGCAGTAAAAGACCCCAAGTTACTGCTGCCCTTTGAAGCTCTTTGACTCAGAGACTTCCCATCTTGCTGCTAAGCAATATCACCTAGACATGGGGGCCCCCTCTCCAATACACCTCTCTCCTGGGATTTCCCTTGTTTCCTTCCTCTTCTGGGTGGTGGTCCTGCACCAATGTCTCAGCAGGTCTCCTGCTGTGAGGGACATCCCCTCTCGTGCAACCTGTCAAAGTGGCACCCAACTAAAGCTCATTGCATACTACTGCCATCATGAGGTCCTGTCTTTTCTTTGACCAGCCCTGAAATCCTCACCACATACAGATCAGTATTTAGTTATTTCTAATATAAGGTTGGGACTCAAAAGTAGCAATACTGATTTTAAATGTGTTTCTTTCCTTCTGCTAGGCTGTAGGCTACTTGAGAGCAGGAACTGTGATTGATTTATCTTTTTGTTCTGTGATTAGGCCAAACTTAATAAATCAATTTTGATTTTTAGAATTAATCTTATATTCGTAGTTACCCAACAGGCTCAATTTATTGTGTTTAATTATGTTTTTTTATGCCTGATATTAATAGAATGAGAAATGTAGATGGTGAAGTTTTAAAAAATATATTCTGATCTGGGCTTAGTCGTGTTGTTGAATAAATTGTTTATGTGGAGTTAATATCTTCTTATGTAACTGCCACAAATTTTATAAAGTGACCTAATGCTTTTGAGTTTAAATTTAAAGAAATTTTTATCTATGTTAGCTAACATTTTTGAAATGGAGTAAATTAATTGCCAAACCAACGTCTGAAAGAATGTTTCCTCAAATGTCTTGCAAGGGAAGGAAGATTATTTAACATTTAAGGATTCATTTGCAGTTGTTATCACCATGTAGACAGTGTGACTGATCTGCCTTAGAACATTAATTGATCTATTATTGGAAGAATGGAGAAAAATAAAGGTGACCAACTATAATTTACAACTGGCTGTGGGTTGGTCGGTTTGTGTTTTATTTGAATATATGTTTTGCAAAATTGTTTCTTTCCGTGAGAAAATTAATAGTAAGGAACTGGAAGATGATTTTGTTTTTCCATCTCCTACCCTGATTAATTCCATGTTGGGAAAAAGTACAAATCACTTAGCTATGGAATTGTTCCTGAGCTGGGAAGATTGTTTGTTAAAGAACACTGACTTGGGGTCTAGATTCCATGTGACCAAGTAGAGAGGCCACAGTCTTTCAGAGGAAGCAAGAAAATAACTGCTGTTAAATCACAAAACATGATATATGGTAGCAGGTACAATTTGTCTCTAAAGTATTTACAACAATTCCAATTTTAGAACTACTCACCTAGCCTTTAAGACTTCTTTTCAGTGATATCTTAGAAAAACCTTTTTTTTCCTGTGTGAATTGTGATTGGTTATTTTTTTAGGATATCTTAGAATTGGTTTTAGGAAGTTTTACCTAAGTAAAGGATTACTTAAGTCAGTGCTAATGAGACATGCATATTCTGGTATGGTTCAGCTAGTAACTTAAATATCTTTCAAATACAGTCATATTTAAAAGCTAGTGAACATTTCTTGTTTCCTAATTTAAATTGCTTATTATTCTTTTTAGGATAATGGGTTTGAATTACTGGTTTTCCTCTCCTGTGCTCCGATAATTAGATTTACTTTAGTTTTTATAATTCTGTATGGCAATATAATGAAATAATCTTTGGCAGCTATCTTTTTAGAGCTCATAGTCTTTTGTTTTTCCTTGTCTTATAGTTTCAAGGGACGTTAGTTCATAATTCCTTCAGTATAGTATTCATTTTGGGAGAGGCTAAGAACTGAGAAGAGAGTTGGATAAAAAGCATATCAAGAGTGTGACTTCACTGATCAAATGAACGTAGAAATTATTTCTGCATGTCCTTGTTCATAGCATATATACTCTTTAAATGGAAGACTGTCAGTATTAAATTACCCGTTCAGATTTATTTGCTTTTTGAACAACTCTCTTATTTGGTAAGGTTATACCAAGTTACGTTTGGTTCCTTTTCTTTTGATCATTGAAAATGCCTGTGTTTAATGAGCTGAAACTGAAGTAGGTCAATAAAGTGAAGAGATTAATAGTCTGTTCTTCACCGGGCTTGGAATACATTTTACTCTGGGGTGTAAAAGTCATTTTTTAAAAAAAGATTTTTTGATTAACTTAAAAGGTAAAGGAAAGAGGAATAACATTGAAAGAGTCAAAAAGCTGAGGAATCCACGAGTTCTTCAGAGTCCTCTTTATTTATCAGGTGAAGATATGTGGGTCTGGATTTGAAGAGTTAAGAGCTTTAGCTGCAAAACAAAACTAAATGTTGCTTTTTACCTTTCTAAGTTTAGGGTCACAGATAAGCTTGAAGTTGTTAAAAATTTAATATTTAGTTTATCTTTGGACATATCTTACATAGAAAACAAGGAAAAGTGGTAAGTATGACAGAGCATTGAAAAGTTGTCATGGGATAAATAAATGGGAAATGAGACATTTTAACTTATACTTTGTCCCATATTATGGTCACATATTTTAGTGAATACCAATGAATTTCATTCTGAAATAGCTTGGTCTTGACTACATCCCTTATTAGCTATGTGACCTTCAGCAGATAACTCAACCTCTCAGAAAATGTTTTTCTTTCTTCACAGGGATAGTATGTAGGCTGTTCCTGAATTTCCCTTTCAGTGGTTTATGAGGACCACATGGTATGGTGTAAAAGCTTTGTAAACAATAATATAATCCATAGTAATATAGTTAATTTTATCAATACTAGAAATGTAATTCTAAGATACATTTAAAAAATTCTTTATATGAGATCAAAGAGCAGGCAAAGTAGAGATCCTTTTTCTTCATGCTAATAAACTTCTAAACTTTCAAATAATTTTCTCCCATCACTCACTCTCAAAGTATTGATCCTCTACTCACAGAAACTTAGTCCATCCTTTCACTATTTTAGTTAATAAGTTACTTAATTGTTTATAGTTTAATTCTAAGGTAAAATCAAATTTGTTTATTCATATTATGTAGTTTAAGATCTAAAGACTGGTCTTTTGTGAAATAATGTCATTTAAATTAATTCTATTAAGATCAAGAGGGAGGTACTTTGCCTGGAAACATGCTGATCAAATGCAAGCAGGGAGAGGCTCTGCAGCTCGTGATTGACATCATTAGGGGGAGTAGGGGTTAATTTTCTACTGCGTTTTATCACGTTCTTGCACGTCACAGTGCTGCTGGGTCTTCTTGTGTGTCTTCTGCATTGCAGATGAGAACATTTTTTCCATAAGAAAGGCACAGAAGTGGAGCATGCTGGTGAGTCTCTGCTTGCCCCTTTAGATGGACTCTCCATCCTGCTCTGTCCCTGGACTACATCAAAGGCATTCTTGCCTCTGGCAGCCCTTGGGAAGCAGTGGCTGGAGAAGAAGGCTGGGCAAGTGGAGTGTGGTGCATTCCAGGTCTCACCTTGTGGGGTCCCGGCAGTCTGCCTAAGTCCCTTTACCTAAGCACACAGCTCCTCTCAAGCGACCTCACTTCTCTGGATTCTGGTAGCTACTTTCTCCTCTTGTCTCGTCTGAGGTAGTAACAGCCCCTTCTCCACAGTTATTAGCCAGGGAATACTGCAGTATCCTTTATAGTTTTCCTATACCCTGCCCTTTATAAAAAATTTTATTGAATAATTCTATTTGAGATACCAATTTATTTCCTTTCAAGATCCTTCCTGTATGACAAAACTTTACATACTTCAGATATTTAAACCCATAGCTTTCAGAGATCATTTGATTTGTAATTAAAATATATAGAAACACAAATCTGTTCTAGAGTTGAGTTATAAATGCTTTTAGAAGTTCTAATCAATGATGATCTCTCTATTCATATTCAGGTACCTCGTGATCATGCTTCTGTTAATTAGTTGTTTCTTTCCTTCCATTTTCCCTCACCCCTTTTATGAAGAACACTGGTGCTGGCTAACTCTTTAGGTTTCAGTTGGAAATTTGACTAAATAGATAACACCCCAGAATAAAAAAGCAATTTAATCCCCACTGACTCCACTAATTCAATCAACAGCCAAATGTCACAGAATCTATTTTACAAACGTCCCCGTAATTTCTCTACCCACCACCACTGCCACCACCATGCTTTAACCTAGTGCCTTCTCACGGCTGGATTACTCAGTCAGCCTACATCTGTTCTTGGTCCTTGCCAGTTCATTTCCCAATTAATTCCCAATGAAGTAAACTTTATCTTTATTTCTCATGTTAAATCCTTCAATGATTTCACATTGCCTTTCTCTAAAAAACAAACAAACGAACAAACAAAAACCAGCAAAAAGAACAAAAAAGTGATTCTATTTGAATACGTAATTTCTGTATAATCAAAAAATAAAATAAACATCACAGTGAAATAAATGGGGGAAAAACTCTATGTCATTTCATCTGTAATACACACACAATCGTGCATGAGCTCTTATAAATTGGTGACAAAGACATTAATATTGCAAGGGAAATGAAAAAAGAACATAAAGAGGAAATTCAAATGATTAAATGACTAATAAGGATATGTGAAAATGATTGACTCGAGTAAGAGAGGAAAACCAATTTCTTAGGAATATCACATTGTCAAAGATTAAAAATACTGATAGCTAATGCTCCTGTAATTGTAGCAAATAGAGCACTCTCATCTACAAATACTGAGAAAGAAGACTGGTGAAGACTGTCTGTACATTCAGGGAGAATTTTGCATATATCACTCAAAATTTAACTTTTGTATACCCTTTGCCTACCAATTCCAATTTATAGGAAAGCGTTCTAACAAAGTAATTGGACAAATTTAAATGAATATATATACATACATAAGCAGGTTTATTGCACTTAGAATCCACAGCTAATGTAGATGCCTATTAATGTTTATTAAATGATAAATTATGGATAATCATGTGGACACTAAACCCAGAGGGGTAAAGCTATGTAACCAAAGTGACTCATGGCCCAATTGAAAGGAAAAAGCAAATTATGGCTTGACTTAAAAAAAAAAGGAGGAACCGGGCTCCCCTGGTGGCGCAGTGGTTGAGAGTCCGCCTGCCGCTGCAGGGGACACGGGTTCGTGCCCCGGTCCGGGAAGATCCCACATGCCCGGAGCGGCTGGGCCCGTGAGCCATGGCCGCTGAGCCTGCACGTCCGGAGCCTGTGCTCCGCAACGGGAGAGGCCACAACAGTGAGAGGCCCGCGTACCGCAAAAATAAATAAATAAATAAATAAAAAGGGAGGCTTGGGAGGAGCCCCTGTACTTACTCAGAGCCCGTCACTGAGAATTGGGAGGATGTTGGAGAGGCTGGATAGAGGGCTGCGTGCGCTTAACGTGCTTACGTTTATCACAGTCTCTTTCCCAATGTCCTGGCTCTTTGCAAATAATAGCAGAAACTAGGAGGGTTTGGGTTTCACTTAGGAGCCTTCATTTATTGGAGTTGAGGATTAAGAAGTTTGGTGGTCTTCCTTATAGGCGACTCATCTAGAGTGTGAGAGAGCTGGTGTGCCAGATTAACTGAATCTGGGGTGGACAGTTTCCCATTCCATCCTGGTCCTTTTCACTAGACGGGAAAGGTCTTGGTTCAGCCCATTAATAAACATAGAGTTAAAAACTATGCAGGTGAAATCAACATCTGAAGGAAGACCAGAATTTTCTTTAAAAACAATCTGAAGTCAATCATAATCTTAATGAACAGGTTCATCAGATTTCTGTGTTCAAGGCTGACTATTGTTCTAGTCAAACAGGCTTTGGAAAAGCCCTAGGAATTGCTCCCTGAGGTTGCCTAGTGATCACCTGAGCCTGATCATATAAGAAGTTAGGGGGCTTTTTTCCTGATTGTAATTCTAGAAACCTTTCAGGTCTTTGCTAATTGGTGGTTTCCATCCAATGCTGGCCCTGGCCTTCACCAGCAGGCATATGGACTAGCTATTACAAGTCAGAGAAACCAGGTTGATAAGCTTGAATGACTACATTAAAGTCCTCAGCAAATCTGTGAGGATCTTTGGTTACTTTGGGAAAATCTTCAACTATGGCTTGCAATTCAGCTTTAGCCCAGATTTCCTTTTCTTGGAGAGACAAGAGAGGCGGTCAGGGCATAAGAACTCCCTTTTCTGGCCTCCTGACTCTAACTGGTTTCTATTTAATTGTTTTCACAAGTCACATGCTAGCTTGTTAACTTGCAAGCAGGAAAAACTCCCAGACCCTTCACACTCCCCAGCAACCACCCCCACCCCCACCCCCACCCCCACCCCCCACACACCATACATAGACCTGGTGTTCCATTTCAACCATAGCTCAGTGCTTTTGGTTTCCCCAATGAACCATACCTTTTCATACATCTCGCCTTTTGTCAACTCTCTGTGGAATATCATTCCCCCCCACCCCCTGCTTTTCTGCCTCTAATCTTGTCTGACCAATCAGAATTCAAATTTGTTTTTCTACTTATTAGTTTGGTGAACTTAGACAAATTTAACCATAATAAACTCACTTTCTCATTTATTAAACAGGAATATTTTCTACCCATTTTTTTTTTGGTGAGGATACTATAAAGCATCTAGTTAAAAAATTATTCAAGATAAAGCTCAAAATCCCCTCTGACACCCTCTCTTGTCTCTCCAAGAAGAGGAAACCATTTTTTCCTTTGTGCTTCCGTAGAACCTGGTACATACTTCTTTCATAGCACTTTGTCACATTAATTAAAGTTTTTACAAATGCGTCTCCCCCTAGGTTGAGCCCTGGAGGGGCAAAACTGCATTCTGTCCTTCTTGGTATCCTTAATAACTATCACAGTGTCTTGAACAGGACAGGTGTTTAATCAATATTTGATGAATTCATTTGATTTATTAATCAAAATAAGGAACAGGAGATTACTCTGCAATTTAACACAGGTGCAAGGAAGACTCAGCATCTTTTGAATACTCCCCTGAGAAGGGGGGCTAAGAGCCCATGTATGCTGTAAGGCTGCCCACTTGCACCCACAACTCAGGAGCTTACACATCTATCAGCCTTTAAGATGCCATTTTAAGAATGCTGGTTAAATTGACCTCAAAAAGAATAACCAGAAAACCCAGACTGTGATCTGCTGCATATTATTTCTATGGGCTGTCTCATTAGTGTTCTTAGCAGGAGGGTCTCACTAGCTCGCAAGCAACGCTGCATCCTGAATATGTTTCTTAAAGAGCCACAGTACATATCAGTATTAAAGCTCTGGGAAGTACTACACTTGAGAGAGTCTATTTATTTGATTATTAAGAAAAAAATTTATTTGCATAGGGAAAGAGTGTTTTTTTTCCTCACTCACTTTTTATTTATTCTCCTGGGACATTTTTACTTAATACCAATTAGGGAAGCTCTTCTTGAAAAAGTGGATGGAGCAGATGGAGAGATTTAGAAGGTGGGATTTTTAGGGGATTTGAGTGGAAGGATGAGTCTAGTAGGATGCCCAGTTTTTGAAGTAGCTTTCAGAGTGTAGAAGACAGTCTGCAGGGAAGAAGGTACAACATGGGGCATGTCAGTATGGAGGTTACTCTGGTATACCTTGGTGATAATGTACAATAGATAGTTGCAAGCATGGGTCCAAATATCACTTGAGAGAGGGATGTACATAAAGATGTGGAGATCATTAAGTGTGTGGGTGAATCCCTGGGAGTAGAAGTTCATTCAGGGACAGAACTGAGAGGCAGAACCTGCATCAACACAAATAATTAAGGACTAGGCGAAAGCAGATAATCCAGTGATGTTCTAGAAATCAAAGAAAGGGAAGGGTTCTGAGAACTGGGGAGTAAGTATTGGCAGACTCCACAAAGAGGTCAAGAGTGGTTAGAAATGGATATGTGTCCCTTGGATTTGACAACGCGGAGTTCACCAGTTACCTGGGTGTGTGCATTCACCAAGGAGTGGTCAGGTCAGACTTGAGACGGCAGGGCTGGCATGAGAATGAGGTGGAAACAATCAATTCAGACCCCCCTTTCGAGAAGCTGAATTCTGCAGAGAAGAAGAGAAAGAGCTAGAGTATAATTGGTCGTTCTTTTGCGTATGAGCGTTTTGCAAAGTACACTCTCTATGAACATGTCTGCAGCTTAAGAAAGTGATGAAATGAGTGCAGAAGTGGTGACTGAGAGACAGCCATCCTTACCTAAGGCCTTTTTGGCTGTGTTAAGGATTTTGGACTCTATCTCAAGAGCAATCGAAAGTCATGGAAAATCTTTTAGCGTAAGTGCCATGATCAGATTTGCATTTTAAAAAGACTTTTCTTGCCGGTAGCGTATCCATTTAAAACTTCTTTTCTAGGTTTAAGATTTGAGTGGTGGTAGTACAGGTGGAAAGAAGTAAACTTAAAAATTATTTAAGAGGTGGAATCAATATGATTTTGATTTCTTCTACTTGTCTTGCAACAGCAATCTATTAAGGTGCTTCTCATGTACTTTAAAAATTGTTCATCCAGCTGAAATCAGTCCCAAAAGCAAGAGGAACATATTGACCTTGAATTCATGGCTATTTGACTAACCTGAATTACACTGCATGTTGTATATGGCTATTCAAATGACATATGCTTCTCACTGCATGGTTAATAAAGTCTCATGCTGTAGCTCCCTACTGTCTATTTGTAGGTGAGTTATAAAACTTCTAGAGGAGCTAATAATCTGAGCCAGAAGGAGTCAAGCCATTCAATGTCTTAAGTGATTTCAATTAGCCATAGATCTCTACATATGTGTTTGTATCCTAGCTCTTCTAATACTAGTTTAAATCAATGTGCAGCTTTTAGCAGACAACCGTCAGACTTATTTATGAATTTATGCATCATGGGCCATAGGAAAATGTCACTGTCAGTTATGTAATTATTAGAGTATAAAATGGAGATAGTTTGTGACCAAATAACTCTTGTTTGAGCAACTGCTTAGTAACCTTTCGTGTTAACTTTGGGCCTGGGTTTATGTTAATGTGACAAGGAGGGAGCTGCAGTGATGGCCTCAGACTCCTGGCTTTACCTGTGTCTCACAATTCCCTGCATCCCTAGAACAGTTAGTAAAGTTTGTGATTCTGTGAGTCACTGCTTCTGTGAGTGGGATTTGATAATCCAACTCTTTTCTTTTTAATCCCACTTTCTAGGCTAGTGGACTTTCAGATTTGTGGGTTTCCTTTGTAATTAAAAAAAATTTTCTACATTATATGCCCTAAAATTTCATTTTGTCAGGGAAATGGTAACATAACCATTTTCAATAATCAAAGGTAGGTGACCATCTTATACTTGATGAGAACATAGCTGTAATCCTCATGGAATAACCCACCTCTCCTGTACCTCTATTTCTTAAAGTTGAGAAATCAAGAGACTCTTGGCTTTTTGCATGTCAAGCTGTTTATTCTTTTTCTCTTTTATTTGCCTACCCCCAGTGCCAGCAGCATAATTTCCTATTTATTCCTACTATTTCCTCCTTTCTATTATTTTTTTATGCTTACCTTTTGATGTTTTGTGAAATAACTTCTTAATGTGTGCACTTAATAAAATAGTTCCTCCTCCTTAAAATAATGTATAAATAAATTTATGAGGCATCTTTTAGTGTCTTAAAATGGAGAAAATGCAAGAGTAGATCTTGGAATGCAACTCAAGGTCTCACTCTATCAGGCATCATTGTGATCCTATCATAAGCACATTTCTACCAGTCATTATAAATCAATATCACCTCCCATAGTCACCCAGAGGGTGAACAAGTAAACACTTTCAAGGATTTTAGAATCATCCACCTTTTTCTCTTAGCTTCTGTTCAAAGAATCTGCTAGCTTATTTACTTGTGTATCCTGAGGTAGAAACTTGTCTAAATGTCATAAAGAACTGCTAACAGTTATTTGGGATGTGATGGTCCATTTTTACAATTACGTACTGTGAGGCATACCTCTTCAGGAAGTTCCATTCTAATACAAAAAACAAAACAAAACAGCACATTAAGAAAGAGATAAGGGCTTCCCTGGTGGCGCAGTGGTTGAGAGTCCGCCTGCCGCTGCAGGGGACACGGGTTCGCGCCCCGGTCCGGGAGGATCCCACGTGCCGCGGAGCGGCTGGGCCCTTGAGCCATGGCCGCTGAGCCTGCGCGTAAGATAAACTTTTGTTTGTTTAAGGTGGAATTCAGAATGTTAGCCTTTTAAAGGTGGAATTCAGAATGTTAGCATTTTAAGGTGGAATTCAGAATGTTAGCATTTTTAAGGTGGAATTCAGAATGTTAGCCTTTTTAAGGTGGAATTCAGAATGTTTGTTAGCCTTTTTAAGGTGGACTTCAGAATGTTAGCATTTTAAGGTGGAATTCAGAATGTTAGCATTTTAAGGTGGAATTCAGAATGTTAGCATTTTAACTCTTGCTTTTTCCTCCCCATCCTCCACATTATGATAAAAGTCATTAAGCAATAAAATAGGGAAAACATGTATCATTTTATGGAAACCACAGTGGAATATCACCCAAATACCAAAATATTTGACAAATTTCTCCATGATAAAGTTCGTGAAGGTAAGAATGAGGGAGGGACCAATAAGCTTACAGTTTGCTGAAGCTTGTGGAAGAAAAGTTGCTCCAGAAATCAGAAATGTCACCCTAATGCAGCCTCACTAACACCTTTTGGCTCAGAACTGTAGGGCCCACCAGGGAGGTGGGCCATGAGACAGCGGATGAGAGGAAAAGTATTGATTATACTGCTGTTTCCTAAAGTGTTCCGCATGTCGGAACTCCCAGAGGATATGTGCACCCTAACGAGACTGGCATGCCAAGCGAAGCAGGGCCACTGCTAATGTTGATCCCAGCAAAGGCAGGGGTACCAGCTGAAGAAGGAAGCATCACCCTGGAGACCCTGAAAAATGGTATAGAAAATTGGGCAGAGCCTTGAAACTCC
Organism: Delphinapterus leucas; assembly: GCF_059928025.1. Lineage (NCBI taxonomy): Eukaryota > Metazoa > Chordata > Mammalia > Artiodactyla > Monodontidae > Delphinapterus > Delphinapterus leucas. The sequence continues at coordinate 18,485,559 of NC_143146.1, read as the reverse complement.
CCATTCCACAGTGTCTTCCTGATGCTGATTCTTCCCTATCCCACCTGGACTCCTGGGTCTCCCAGCTAGTAAAGAAGCATGACTGAAAACATTGATTAACATTCCTTTCTGGGTCTGAAATTCAACAACAGAAATCTAAAAATTTGACAAGCTTAATTGCAACTCCAAATACATCATAAAACAGATAACTTCTATAAGGTACATGTAAAAATGGAAAACCAGCTGGACTTGTAAAAGATCCAGAATTTCAGTCTGAGAGATGTTTAATAGAAAAGAATACCTCCTAATTTCTCATTCATATTTCATGTTGCATTCATAAGACAAAACTGTACATCTTGGAAAATAATCTGAGAATAGAAAAGGATTCTTGAAGGTCAAATTCATGGTTTTCTTGAAGAATGCAGTGAAGCCTATGAAAAATAGGCTAAATAGAACCTGAATGACTGAATTAGAAGATAGGTTTAGAAGTTCCTCCTGAATTATGAAGAAAAGGTTAAAGTAATGTAAACTATGAACAAAAAGATGGGAGGAGTGCAAGATACAGTCGAAAGATCCAACAACTGATAAATATTTCAGAGTGAGAGAGAAAAGCATAGGAAAGGCAGTCTCAGAAATAATAGAAGAAATATTACGGAGTCAGAGACTTGAAGCATTATGGTCTAATATTTAAGTGCATGGGCTTTGGAGCCTTGCTGCAGGTTTCAAGTCTTAACTTGGCCATTTATTAAGCATTTATATTATTGTTTTTGAGGCCATTTTTATTATTGAAATGATTTATAGTCTGGTAAAATTTTTGAACCATTAGTACTTTAAAAAGTCATTTAAACTTATAGTCAGAAGAAGAGAGGTTACTAAAAGGACAAATAGGCAGGTTGATGTTGGACTTCTCTACGATACTGGAAGCTGGAAGATACAGACTTTGGAAGGAAACTGTATTTAAGATAGTAGGCATTCTCAGATACACAGGAGCTTAAAAAGGCTACTGTATGCGTACAATTCCTTTTTTTTTTTTTTTTTTACTTAAAAGTTTCTAAGTTGGGCTTCCCTGGTGGCGCAGGTTCGTGCCCTGGTGCGGGAAGATCCCACATGCCGCGGAGCGGCTAGGCCCGTGAGCCATGGCCGCTGGGCCTGCGAGTCCGGAGCCTGTGCTCCACAACGGGAGAGGCCACAACAGTGAGAGGCCCGCGTACCGGTTTAAAAAAAAAAAAAAAAGTTTCTAAGTCAAGTAAGAAACAATTAGAAATAAAACAATCAGTCATAATACATACTTGGAATAAAATGACCCGTGATAGGAAAAAGTAATGAGTCATTATAAGTATTTTGTAAATGAAGATTTCTGACCTCAGTTTTGTGTGATGTTTGCAAATAATGATTCTAAATCATAAATCTGATATTAAATTTATGGAGGTAATAAGAAATATAATCTCTTGCACTGTAATAGAAGGAGGATGGGAACTCATAGCAGTTGATTGGTTTTACTTAGGGATAGATTTCTGCAGACTTACAGGATCCTGGGGACCTGCAATTCTATTTCATCATGACATTGCTGGATTTTCTTGGGACAAGAATGACTTCTTTTGGTGGAGTTGGTGGCAGGATTAGATAGTAAAGTGTGGTGGGTGAAGACTGCCAGAATCCAGTGTTTTTTAGGCACAGCCTGGAATTTAGTTACCCCTGCTCTGGATATCATAGTCATGACTGATAACCCAAGTTTTTGGGTGAAACTGGGCCCAGTACGGAGGCTGGCAATCTAGTATGGGTTGGGGAAAACAGTTTGACCCCATTGTTAGAAATGGAATAAACAGTAGGAGTATATATAATTTAGTTACTGGAATTCAGGTATGAAAGTATGTCAGGACAAGCAAAGGTACTAAATATGTTGAACCAATGCAGAATGAATTTTGGATACTTAATTGAACCCTTGACTAGGATTCAGTTAATACTAGAATCTGGAGTGGGATGGAGCCTGCAGGTAGAAATAGGGTATCTCAGCTGACTCAAGGGCAGGCATCTAAATAGATTGTTAATTTTAAAATGAGATGTTTGTCATTTAAATGGGATGTTTAGTTATCATAGCTATATGAGAAGAGAAAAGCAAATACCATTTTTGACAGCCTGCTATACACCAGGTACTTGCTAGGATTTTTAATCCATCATTTTGTTAATTTTTAATGTGTTTGGGTATATTATTAGAGCTTTTCTATAATAAATGTAACCAATTTTCAAAGTGCTATTTACCTTTTTTCCTTTTCTGAATTCCAGTATTTGGGTTAACACTTTTTCAGATGCAGAGTCTTCTACTCCATAATTTACTCATTTCCTGGGTAAAATGGATTAGTGTGTTTATCTGCTATACTATTAAATCATTAGGTAAGAACTTTTTGTTCCTTACTTTTCTTCTTTCTAAATTCAAAAAATTCAAAGGCAATTTTTTTTTTGGTTAAGGCTAAATTTTAAGTTGTTCTGAAGGAATAAATGTTTGTTTGAACATAAAGATTTTTTTTTTTTAGAGGCCTCTTTTTTAAAAAATAATTAATTAATTTATTTATTTTTGGCTGTGCTGGGTCTTCGTTTCTGTGCGAGGGCTTTCTCTACTTGCGGAGAGTGGGGGCCACTCTTCATCGCAGTGCGCGGGCCTCTCACTGTCGCGGCCTCTCCCGTTGCGGAGCACAGGCTCCAGACGCGCAGGCTCAGTAGTTGTGGCTCACGGACCTAGCCGCTCCGGGGCATGTAGGATCTTCCCAGACCAGGGCTCGAACCTGTGTCCCCTGCATTGGCAGGCAGACTCTCAACCACTGCGCCACCAGGGAAGCCCGAACATAAAGATTTTTAAGGCACATTTTTTCATGTGCCTTACCAATTTTGAGTTTGTTTTAGAAAAAAATCCTGTCCTATCTATAGTATATTTAAAAAGCATCTAGTTTATGAGCACTATTTTAATAAAAAAAATTTTTATTACTCTTCAAGACAACTCATAGACTAGTGTAGAATAACCAGTCCTTCTTTCCTTCCTCCCTTCCTCCATTCCTTTCTCTTCTCTTCTCTTCTTTGACAAACAGTAATTAGTAGTTTATCAGATAAAGGAGAAATTACAAGGTCCTTTTCCTCAAGAAGCTGATGGTTTTTAGGAGGGAAGAAAATGTAGAATAAAAATATTTTACGTACTAAGATAGTGTTTTGGATAGAGCTGATAGAGTTCAAAGTAGGGATTGGGTAATCCTAATAGGGGCCCTCAGAAAAGTTTGAACTGAATTTGGAAAGATGAGAAAGTGTTCAGTAGAAAGAATAAAGGAAGAGAGGGGTCAAGGGCATCCTAGCCTGGGGCAGAAATGGTATAAAGGCCTGGAAATGATGGAACAACATTCTATGCTCAAAGGTAGTGGAGTTGATGGTGTGAGATGAGGCAAAGTGGATGGTGAGGCAGAGATCAATGTCTCTCAAATGTTAGTATGCAAGACAAGAACCTGTAGTGTCCCTTAGAAATAAAGATCTAGTCATTCCCCTAGACATTCTGATTCAACCAGTTTGGTAATCTTCATTTTCATAAAGCAGTTTGCCTTCTCCCTATCAATGATCTTTTTTTTTTTTTTTTTTTTTTTTTGCGGTACGCGGGCCTCTCACTGTTGTGGCCTCTCCCGTTGCGGAGCACAGGCTCCGGACGCGCAGGCTCAGCGGCCATGGCTCGCGGCATGTGGGATCTTCCCGGACTGGGCACGAACCCGTGTCCCCTGCATTGGCAGGCGGATTCTCAACCACTGCACCACCAGGGAAGTCCACACATGCAGGAAGTTTAAGCTGGGTAGCACAGTGATATTCTTGCGTTAGGTTGTTCATCCTGGCAACAGTATAAAAGATGACATGAAAGAGTGTAAATTAGAGGAACTACATAATTTAGGGAATTTGCTGTAAGAAAGTAGCTAGGAGAAAGATAGAAGCAGGAAATCCTAAAGGAGCAAGAGGAAATAATGAGATGAATGAAGTGCCTAAAATTATAGGAAATGTAATGGTTAATTTTATGTGTCAAGTTGATTGCACCACGGATTGCCCAGATAGCTGGTTAAACATTTCTGGGTGTGTCTGTGATCATGTTTCAGATAAAGAGGTTAGCACCTGAATTGGTGGAATGAGTGAAGCAGCAGGCCCTCCCCAGTGTGGATGGGCATCTTCCAACTCACTGAGGGCCTGAACAGAACAAAAAGGCAGAGGGAGGCTGGATTCGCTCTCTCTCTCTGTTTCTCTCTCTCTCTCTCTTTCTCTCTTTCTCTCTTTCTCTCTGCCTGACTGTTCAAGCAGTCCTGGAACTGGAACTTACACCATTGATACCCCTGGTTCTCAGGCCTTCGGACTTGGACTGGAATTTACAGCACTGGTTTTCCTAGGTCTCTAGCTTACAGACATCAGATTGTGGGACTTCTCAGCTTCCATAATTATGTGATCCAATTCCTTATAATAAATCTTATTCATAAAGGTACAAGTGTATCCTATTGGTTCTGTTCTCTGGAGAACTCTGACTAAAACAGGAGGGGTTAGATTATGCACATTGGATCCAACTTCAATGGGAGAAGAGACATACCTTTTTCTGAGATGAGAAGTGAAGATGGGTTTGGATTTAGAAATATTCGAAGTTGTGGAGGTAGAAGGATCTAAAGCCATTTGCTCTTTAATTTAGCAGGTATTTGTGTTTGCTTGGGTTTCAAATGGAATTATGGCTTGGAAGTTTATTCTGTTGCTTCTGAAAAAATCTTCCCCAGAGGAACAGGGTCAGAGATTGATGCTGATGAAATGATCCTCAGTAGAAAACAAAGTGTCTTTTTTACTCGGTAGGACTGAGAGATATGGAAAACTTGGGGAAAACATTTCTTAGAGCAGATGCATTCTAGCAGGTTGGGATTGAATTGAGGGTATTAGCTGGTGTTCCTTGCCACTATTCATTTGTATGTATATCTGCTCTACAGTCTTAAGACTGTTCGTTTTTATTTAAAAATAAATGTAAAGTTTAATATAAAGTCATGTTTTGTTATTACTCTGTTTTCTTTGAGGCAATCAAGTGTAGAATTATTATACTTCTCAGTTTGTGGCACATTTATTAGCAGCCTGTGCAAGAACTTTCTCAACTTATTTGATAATATCCCTTTCTCTCCAACCCATTCATCTTTTCTGTACCCCATACTCCCCTCTGCTTGCCTAAACCACTCTTGTTTGATGTATTTCCTCATATGTACATATCTTTAAAAATATCAGTAGTGTAACATATATATAATTTAAACTTACTAAATGTCACCGTGCCAAAGATGTCATTTTGTTTCTTACATTTGCCATTTAAAGATTCTTTTAAAATTCATCCATGTTGCCATGTGGAGCTCTACTTGTGTAACTTATTATCTCTACCATGTTATCCCCCTTTTTTTTTTTGCGGTACGCGGGCTTCTCACTGTGTGGCCTCTCCCGTTGTGGAGCACAGGCTCCGGACGCGCAGGCTCAGCGCCATGGCTCACGGGCCCCGCCGCTCCGCGGCACGTTGAGAGTCCGTGTGCTTTTTTTTAAAATTTAACTTAAAAAATATTTTATTGCTAAAAAAATGCTCATCATCATCTGAGCGAGTTGTAATCTTTTTGCAAAAGTAACATCAAAGATCACTGATCACAGATCACCATGACAAATATAATCATAATGATAAAGTTTGAAATATGCAAGCATTACCAAAATGTGACACAGAGACAGGAAGGGAGCAAATGCTGTTGGAAAAATGGTGCAGAAAGGCTTGCTCAACGCAGGGTGGCCACAAACCTTCAATTTGTAAAAAAAACACAGTATCTGCAAAGTGCATTAAAACAAGTTCTGCCTGTAGCTTGTCCAAAGCCCAGCAGTTTGCTTTGAGCCACACAGCTGAGACTTGGAACCAAGTCTGTGCTCCCAGCATTGGAGCTGAGGATGTGCTTAGTATCAGCTTCTCCCGGACCGGGGCACGAACCCGTGTCCCCTGCATCGGCAGGCGGACTCTCAACCACTGCGCCACCAGGTAAGCCCTTTTGTTTATTTTTATTCACAAGTATCTGGGTGACACAGTTCCCTTTAATGTGTGTGTTAACAAACATGGTGGCAGTGGGGTTCCCTGTAGTAGAGCTGGTGAAGAGTTGTATTTAATACATTACTTATTTCTAGCCACAAAAGGTAGCCTTGGTGTTTGGGTTGGGACACTTTTGAGTGTGTCACCATTCTCTACCCAGAAGCACTCTGCCTGCCCACCCACAATTTCTAAGCCTGGTTTCTTTGCCTGGGCTTTTCAGCGTGTTTCACCGTTCCTGAGATCCTTCTATATAACATCGATCAATTCATTCTTTCCTGCTACCCCTCCACTAGAGTATTAGCTTGGGTACTTTGGTTGCAAGAAACACTAATTATAAGCCTTAGGTGTATCTTATGAAACCCCATAATAGGGGAAATAATTTGGTCTAGGAAAAGAACTACAGTAGGAAGTATAGAGAACTCTGATGGCTTTCCCTTCATTTCTCTACTCTGTACACTCTGATTTTTTGTCTCCATGGTGAAATAGCATGGACACCTCACTCCTAAATTATGTATTAAAACAGCCTGATGGAAAACAGACTAGACTTTCTGTGTGCTCCAATGCTAAATTCTCAGATGAAACAGTCCAGTTGATTCTGTTTCAATCACTTATTTGCTTTCAGTTCAGCAAACTTTAACAGATGTGAGGTCACCTGACATACCTGAGACTGGCAGGGACCTCTCCTGTGGAGGTGTTGAGAGAGCAGTTCTCAGAGGAAAGGGGTTTACTGTGAAGTGGGCTGATTCCACAGGAATTGTGGCAGGCAATTCATTTTGCTCTGGGCTCCATTTATGGTTGGGAGCTTTCTCTCCTTCCCCACCGCTAACCCCACCACCGACAAGGTCTTTAGACCATGGACATCTGTGGATGCAAATACATCCTTCAAAATGGAGAAGTAATGCTCAGTTTCTTGTGCCAGATAGTTCAGAATCTCAGCCTCAGCCTGGCTTGCGGGAGCCGTGCTGCATGGGCCTGGCTTCATTTAGAGAAACAGTGTGGATTGTTGGCTATAGAACAGTTTGGGGCTCATTAAAACTGAGGGGATGAGATTGCAATTGATTTTTTTTCCCATCCCTCAAGGAGCAGGCTCTACTGTTGCTGGTTCTTAACAGATATATGTATTAATATATATTTCAGCTTTTTCTCCTGAGTTGGTTAACATGTCAGAGTGTCGACTCCGAATTCATGACTTCAAGTTTGAGAAAGCATTCCATTTAGCAGATCTTTTCTCTGCTTCAGGACATACTTTCATATGAGAATTGCTTTGTTATGGGTTATAAAAGTAAGGATTTAAATATGTGATTTTGTGTGAACATTCATCAACCGTGACTAGAAAAACAACTGAATACATTATCCATTGAAGGATCAATGATGCCATTTATATGCGAGGGACAGCATTACTGCTCTACCAGTGGGTATTATGTTGACCCTATTTGTTTAAATTTGTAGATTAGCAAATGTTACTTATTTTATTTATTGAATGTTTAATTCAATTTTATTATCATTTTTTATTGAATCCAGAACCATAAAAAACCCTTAATAGCTGAAACACTTAATACTCTTATGAAAAAAAATTTTTTTATTTTAATGAATAATATCAATATATACTTTTAGAGGACAGTGCCTGTATTCCAGAAAAGAAAAGAGATGAATCTTTAAATTACAGTGGTACATTATTGAGGAATATTTGTAAAAATGTAAATTCGATCATCATAAATACTATTTCAAAATGTTTATTGAACCAGTTTTTAATGTCCTCAGCAACACGCTCATCCTGGATCTATATGGAAAACTATCTCATTAATTTTAAGCCGTGAAAGTGCTTTCTTAGGCTTCTTGCAAAATATTTATGTGCAAGTAAGGAGAAAGGGAGGGAGACTAATACTTCCCTGAAGATCTTTTGTTCCAGGCACTGTGCTAGTTACATGCAATACATTGGGAAACAAGGCAAAGGTGCTCATTATCCTATCGGAGCTTGTAGTCTTGGGAGAGAAGCAAATTAAATGGAATCAATTAACTACACAAAGCAAATGTTCAGGAAAGCACCAAGATGCAGGGTGGTATCAGGAACTGTTAGGCAGCCCTTCAGGTCAGGGTTGGCAGAACTTAGAAAGGAATGAGCTTTAAAACTGTTAAACAGGTTTTAGGCCAAATGCCACAGAGATGAGAAATTAACCTCATGCTTTCCCATTTCCTCCAAATACTGACACCTGTCCAGAATCCTTCTTCTTTTGTTCTCTCTCTAGGGCTTTCAGGTCATTGATTGTTGTATCTTGCCCAGTTCATGGTGGCTTTCTGTGGCTAGCACTGCCATGTTGCAAGTGGAATCCTTCTTGTTATTTCTTGGACGTAACACAGTTTATTTCATTTTGGAGCAGAGAACTGGAATGGCCACTAAAAGAGTGTTGTCAGAAGCTGCATTTAGTATCACATCCTTCTGATGTCCTGGAATAAACCATAAAAGAGAGTGGAATGATTTGGCCTGCCATAATCCTGGGAAATATTATTAGGGTTGTATTGGCTAGATTTCTTGATAAGGTAGGTAACTGAAGAATCTGTCGTAGATCCAGGCTTTACTCTGAGCTGGAAAATGACTACGGCATCTGCAAAACTTGCATTCTTGCATAATTGAATTCAGGTCCAGCAGAAAAGAGAAAGCTTTGCTTTCCTGGAGGCCTCAGCAAATATCTCTGCATTTCTTTCTTGGGACTGGCCGTCTATTTCTGAATCAGTCATTGTGCTGACAGGATAAAATGCTGTGTTTTCATCCTTTTGTGTGTATCCATTTCATCTAAATAACATGTATGTGAGTGAGGAAGAGGTAAAGCTTCAAAGGAAATTCCAGGAGAGGGAACAGATGCTACTCAGCTCTCAGGAGATACAATGCCATTGTCATGATTCCTGCTAGATACATGGACTTAAGTATTTTTTATTCTACCTGGATGAAGGAGTACACTTGACTCAGTCAAAACCCTTTCACCCTGATAACATTTCACAGATGATCAGTTTCAGAATGTATGGCAAGAAGACACACTCAGAAAAGACAGAAAGAGAAAAATTTACCAGTATCACCTTACTACTCTGAATTCCAAGGCCCTGTTTTCATCTGGTGAGAATTTGGTATTTTATGACATGTAGCATCCATTCTGGGGAACTTAAAGTATATCTTGATGTCAATGTCTTGACACCAAGGCCCTTTCCTATGTCAGCCATCAACAAAGCTGATATGCGTTACAAACATAAAAATCCTGCTAGTTGGCTAGGGGAGAGGTAAATGTTTGAAATAAAAAGAGAATGTATATTATCAATCAGTGGTACTATTTTAAAAGTTGTCTTTTTTTTTTTTTGTAAGAGAAAGCATGGATACAGAAAACCCTTGGATTTAAGCTTATTTGATTGGTTGTAATCCATTGCAATTATTATTAGGGATGCTTAAATTGTCCCATGTTTAGCCAACAAAAACGTTTTGAAGTTGACTTTTTTTCAGTTTTAATATTTTTTATTGAAGTAGTTGATTTACAATGTTGTGTTAATTTCTGCTGTACAGAAAAGTGATTCAGTTACATATATATATATAAAATCTTTTAAAAATATCCATTATGGTTTATCATAGGCTATCGAATATAGTTCTCTGTGCAGTATAGTAGGACCTTGTTGTTTATCCATTCTGTATATAAAAGCTTACATCTGCTGACCCCAGCCTCCCACTGCATCCCTCCCCCAACCCCCTCCCCCCTTGGCAACCACCAGTCTGTCCTCTATGTCCATGATTCTGTTTCTGTTTCATAGATAGGTTCATTTGTGTCATATTTTAGATTCTACATATAAGTGATATCATATGGTATTTGTCTTTCTCTTTCTGACTTACTTCCCTTAGTATGATAGTTGAAGATGGCTTCTGCTATGGGCTAAACTGTGTTCCCCAAATTCCTAAGTTGAAGCCCTAGCCCCTAATATGACTTAGGAGATGGGAGGTAATTAAGGTTAAATGAGGTCATAAGGATGGGCCCTAATCCAACATTACCAGTGTCCTTATAAGAAGAAAGACATGGGGAGAGCACATGTACAAAGAGCAGGCCACGTGAGGACACACAGAGAAGGTGCCATCTGTAAGCCAAGGATTTGAGAGGCCTCAAAAGAAACCAAACCTGCCAGCACCTTGGTCTTGGACTTCCAGCCTCCAGAACTGTGATAAAATAAATTTCTGTTGTGTAAGCCGCCAGTCTGTGGTCTTCTGTAATGGCAGCCCTGGCAGACTAATATGATTCCTGAGTCCGTTTTGATATGACCCTGGTAGTTATTTGCTATCTACTAGCAAGTCTATTAGCAAATAACTAGGGTTATTTGACCCTAGCTTCTTGGCTATCTGGTGGACAAGATGCTTAGCTAGTCTGTCATCTTATCTCTTTCCTGCCCCAGACCTAGAGGGAGGCATTTCTTAGAGAAGCACTGACTTCTTTTTGAGAGTATTGGTATTTCAAGATTATAATCTGGGCACAAGGGGGACCGTTTGCCACTCAGTTATTCATTGTTCCTAGGCCTTTTCAGTGAAACTAGGAAATATATTTTTTTAAAGGTAAATTTCTTCGTGCATTCATATTGCTACTTTAAGTCAAGTTTGCAGAGGTTTTTTTTGGTTTTTTTGATATCTTTATGGTTTTTTTTTAAACATTTTTATTGGAGTATAATTGCTTTACAATGGCGTGTTAGTTTCTGCTTTATAACAAAATGAATCAGCTATACGTGTACATATATCCCCATACCTCCTCCATCTTGCATCTCCCTCCCACCCTCCCTATCCCACCCCTTCTAGGTGGTCACAAAGCACTGAGCTGATCTCCCTGTGCCATGTGGCTTCTTCCCACTAGCTATCTATTTTGCAGAGTTTTACTTAACCTCTTCTTTATTATGTCTGTATTCTTTTCTTCTTCACTAAAAAAATCCTGATTTTCAAGGATACAGGATAGAATTAGAGAACAGAATTTGAATAGTCCATAATTACTTATTTGTTTTATCCCATTTCACCCTCACAACAGTTACAGCATAAAATAAAATACAGGTTTTAGTATTTGTCCTGTTTTCTTCTTCAGGGGTTTACGTAATAAACAATATTTTTTTGTCACTGTCTTTCAAATCCTTTTGTATTTTTTGATTTTTCACAATTCCTTATTTTCCACCCTCTGCTTCTTTTAAGGTATTACCTTTGTGTGATTGGCTCCTGTGTTTCTTCTAGTTTAGTCTTCTCTTCAGAATGTTTTTCTTTCATCTTTAATTCTTTCCTGAGTACTGTCACCTCATATCTGAATTTTTAAAACTCTGATTTGTGCTGTTCTTTCATGTTTTATGTCATCTTTTAGCTTGCTTTGAAATAGCATGGTTGAATTTTTTATTTTTTGTGGGGGAGGGCATGTCTTTCTGGCATGATTTCTTTGTCTGTAGGGATGTTATTCTGTTCCTTTTTCCCTTTTTTATCGTAATAACTCTGTGTGAGATTTGACCTCAATATTTTTTGATGTTCACATGAAGTTGGTGTTTTTCCTTGGAAATTTAGGTTGAAATAGACTTCAGAATAGTTTTTGTGACTTTACAGAGTTTCTTCTTCTGTTGGTTTTATGTAGTGTTTAAAAGTATGGCTGCTTGTTTTCTGAAATTTCCTGGATTTATTTCCCTTCCCACTTTGGTCTGGACCTTCTCTGTGTACGTCTCTTAACTCCTTCTTCTGTTGAATTTTCATTCCGCTTCCAGACGTTTCTCTTCTGTGTGGGGTTCTTCCTTGGAAAGGAGCCTGCTGGATCTCTTTGGAGAGTTCATAGGGGTCTGGATTGCTCCTGCTAATTCATTCATTTTAATCTTGGCTTCTTTGCACACATCCAGTGATCGAGAGGGCAAAACTCTCCATTTCAGCTGCTGTTCACAGATTGGTCCACTGTGCTTTCTTGTGAATTCTGATTGGCTTTTTGGGGCTTCATCTGTCCTTAGGTCCTTCAGACATTATCCCTCTCTTTCATTTTTCTCTCTTCTGCCCAGACCCTGATACTGTGAAGATCTGTGGCTGTTGCTGTTTTTTCCCCACTCCACATATATTTTGAAGGTTGTGGGGATATTACGTCACCCAGTTTTGTTGTATTTTTTGGAATTGGTTTCAAGTTCTGTCTGGTCCATGTGGGGATTTGGAGATCGTGAAAATATGCTGCCACTTTCACCATCTTTCCAGAATGCCTCCCAATTTTCCTGTTTTAACATATTAACAAAAGTACACAAGCAGGTAGATGGCTGTTAACAGGGACAGAAAGGAAAACGTAGTAACCAGTACTGCTGCTTCTGGGTAGGCAATTAAGAAAAGCCCACACAATTCTGGTCGAGGGCCCCTTCAGCAAGGAGCCTGCTGTTTTATTTTTAATTTCATTTTGTTTTTAGCACTTTCATTCTCACAGAGTTTGGTTTTACTGATCAGAAACACGACTGCTGCTCCTGAGCTTGGGTTGCGTACTCTTGTTGTTTCATAAGCATGCTCAGTTATGCCATGTTCTTTGAAGCCAGGCTTTGAAATATTTTAAAAATATATCTTGTTACCATGTAGTATCTGTTTGGGGTCCATTTGGCTTTGCTTTCTTATGATGATAAGTGCAATGAAGAGGAATGAGGGGCAGTCCAAAGGCATAGAGTAGGGACTGGAGCTGTCGGTGGGGTTAAGGAAAGTTCCTGTGGGAAGACATAATTAAGACCTAAAGAAAAATAGATGGGAATGAAGTCAGGGAAGGTGTGTGTTTGCCGCAAGACTGTCTAAGACAGAGGGAAAAGCGTGCAGAATGGCTCTGTGCAAAGAGGGCACTTGGTGAATATGAGGAAATAAAAGAAGGCTGGTGTGTGAAGGGAAGAGTACAGTGGCTGATGTTACTTGAGATGAGGCTAGAGCAGGAGGGAAAGAAGAAGTGGTCCAACTTGGGGCCTTCTTGGGCCACGTTTAAGAATGTGATCTACAGATCAGAAATAAATGAAAAAGAAATGAAGGAAATGATAGCAAAGATCAATAAAAATAAAGGTGGTTCTTTGAGAACATAAACAAAATTGATAAACCATTAGCCAGACTCATCAAGAAAAAAAGGGAGAAGACTCAAATCAATAGAATTAGAAATGAAAAAGGAGAAGTAACAACTGACACTGCAGAAATACAAAAGATCATGAGAGATTGCTACAAGCAACTCTATGCCAATAAAATGGACAACCTGGAAGAAATGGACAAATTCTTAGAAATGCACAACTGCCAAGACTGAATCAGGAAGAAATAGAAAATATGAACAGACCAATCACAAGCACTGAAATTGAAACTGTGATTAAAAATCTTCCAACAAACAAAAGCCCAGGACCAGATGGCTTCACAGGCCAATTCTATCAAGCATTTACAGAAGAGCTAACACCTATCCTTCTCAAACTCTTCCAAAATATAGCAGAGGGAGGAACACTCCCAAACTCATTCTACGAGGCCACCATCACCTTGATACCAAAACCAGACAAGGATGTCACAAAGAAAGAAAACTACAGGCCAATATCACTGATGAACATAGATGCAAAAATCCTCAACAAAATACTAGCAAACAGAATCCAACAGCACATTAAAAGGATCAAACACCATGATCAAGCGGGGTTTATTCTAGGAATGCAAGGATTCTTCAATATATGCAAATCAATCAATGTGATACACCATATTAAAAAATTGAAGGAGAAAAACCATATGGTCATCTCAATAGATGCAGGAAAAGCTTTCGACAAAATTCAACACTCATTTATGATAAAAACCCTGCAGAAAGTAGGCATAGAGGGAACTTTCCTCAACATAATAAAGGCCATATATGACAAACCCACAGCCAACATCATCCTCAATGGTGAAAAACTGAAAGCATTTCCACTAAGATCAGGAACAAGACAAGGTTGCCCACTCTCACCACTCTTATTCAACATAGTTTTGGAAGTTTTAGCCACAGCAATCAGAGAAGAAAAGGAAATAAAAGGAATCCAAATTGGAAAAGAAGAAGTAAAGCTGTCACTGTTTGCATATGACATGATACTATACATAGAGAATCCAAAAGATGCTACCAGAAAACTACTAGAGCTAATCAATGAATTTGGTAAAGTAGCAGGATACAGACTTAATGCACAGAAATCTCTGTCATTCCTATACACTAATGATGAAAAATCTGAAAGTGAAATCAAGAAAACACTCCCATTTACCACTGCAACAAAAAGAATAAAATATCTAGGTAGGAATAAACCTACCTAAGGAGACAAAAGACCTGTATGCAGAAAACTATAAGACACTGATGAAAGAAATTAAAGATGATACAAACAGATGGAGGGGTATACCTTGTTCTTGGATTGGAAGAATCAACATTGTGAAAATGACTCTACTACCCAAAGCAATCTACAGATTCAATGCAATCCCTATCAAACTACCACTGGCATTTTTCACAGAACTAGAACAAAAAATTTCAAAATTTGTATGGAAACACAAAAGACCCCGAATAGGCAAAGCAATCTTGAGAATGAAAAATGGAGCTGGAGGAATCGGGCTTCCTGACTTCAGACTATACTACCAAGCTACAGTAATCAAGACAGTATAGTACTGGCACACAAACAGAAAGACCAATGGAACAGGATAGAAAGCCCAGAGATAAACCCACGCACATATGGTCACCTTATCTTTGATAAAGGAGGCAGGAATGTACAGTGGAGAAAGGACAGCCTCTTCAGTAAGTGGTGCTGGGAAATCTGGACAGGTACATGTAAAAGTATGAGATTAGATCACTCCCTAACACCATACACAGAAATAAACTCAAAATGGATTAAAGACCTAAACGTAAGGCCAGAAACTATCAAACTCTTAGAGGAAAACATAGGCAGAACACTCTATGACATAAATACAGCAAGATCCTTTTTGACCCACCTCCTAGAGAAATGGAAATAAAAATAAACAAATGGGACCTAATGAAACTTCAAAGCTTTTGCACAGCAAAGGAAACCATTAACAAGACCAAAAGACAACCCTCAGAATGGGAGAAAATATTTGCAAATGAAGCAAATGACAAAGGATTAATCTCCAAAATTTACAAGCAGCTCATGCAGCTTAATAACAAAAAAACAAACAACCCAATCCAAAAATGGGCAGAAGACCTAAATAGACATTTCTCCAAAGAAAATATACAGATTGCCAACAAACACATGAAAGAGTGCTCAACATCATTAATCATTAGAGAAATGCAAATCAAAACTACAATGAGATATCATCTCACACCAGTCAGAAAGGCCATCATCAAAAAATCTAGAAAGAATAAATGCTGGAGAGGGTGTGGAGAAAAGGGAGCACTCTTGCACTGCTGGTGGGAATGTGAATTGGTACAGCCACTATGGAGAACAGTATGGAGGTTCCTTAAAAAACTACAAATAGAACTACCATATGACCCAGCAATCCCACTACTGGTCACATACCCTGAGAAAACCATAAATCAAGAAGAGTCATGTACCAAAATGTTCATTGCAGCTCTATTTACAATAATCCGGAGATGGAAACAACCTAAGTGTCCATCATCGGATGAATGGATAAAGAAGATGTGGCACATATATACAATGGAATATTACTCAGCCATAAAAGGAAACGAAATTGAGCTATTTGTAATGAGATGGATGGACCTAGAGTCTGTCATACAGAGTGAAGTAAGTCAGAAAGAGAAAGACAAATACCGTATGCTAACACATATATATGGAATTTAAGAAAAAAAAATGTCATGAAGAACCTAGGGGTAAGGCTGGAATAAAGACACAGACCTACTAGAGGATGGACTTGAGGATATGGGGAGGGGGAAGGGTAAGCTGTGACAAAGTGAGAGAGTGGCATGGACATATATACACTACCAAACGTAAAATAGATAGCTAGTGGGAAGCAGCCGCATAGCACAGGGAGATCATCTCGGTGCTTTGTGACCACCTAGAGGGGTGGGATAGGGAGGGTGGGAGGGAGGGAGACGCAAGAGGGAAGAGATATGGAAACATATGTATAAGTATAACTGATTCACTTTGTTATACAGCAGAAACTAACACACCATTGTAAAGCAATTATACTCCAATAAAGATGTAAAAACAAAAAATTTAGTTGAACAGTTAAGAAAAAAGAAAAAGAATGTGATCTCGCAAAGTGATGTTAGGTATTTAAATTCTGGAGAGATATTTGCAGTGATCTATTATTGTTGTTGTTGTTACTATTATCATTATTTTTATTCCCTAGCAGTCTTTCCTGTAGCAAATACGTTTATATCTTTTAATATTTATTCATTGGTTCTCTTCCGCAGTCTCTATCATTGTTTTTCTCTGAACTCTAATTCCTCAGTCTTTCCATTTAGGAAGAAAGCTGAGAAGATAGCTTTGTTTTCTTTAAGTCAGTTTTACTGTTTGAAGTGGAATTTGCATTTGTATAACTTTAGGCAATATAAATAAAAAATAATTGCCAAGGTGTTACCTACTGTGACACATTTTATGTGTCTGAGCCTTTGTGCAGTGCTCAAGGACGCTGCTGTTTATTTGTCTAACTTACAGAAACTGAAGCCTGAGGCTGAATCTTTGTGGAAAAGGAGATTGAAAGGTGGCTATTGTGTGTGTGTGTGTGTGTGTGTGTGTGTGTGCGCGCGCGCGCACATGCACATTTGCATATTTTATGTTTGCTGATCTACAGTTGGTCAGTGAAGAGCTAATGTGGAAGCTGTGAAACTCTGCAGAGATCAAAGACCATAACCGTTACTCCTACCCTAAGATAAGGGCATAACTGTATTATATTGGGCCATGTAAATACAATTGTCCTGAAACCTGGGTAGGCTTGGGATGCCCTGAAGCTCACCCCATGGTGCACCCTCAGGGTTGTCCTCTTTAGGCACTATTCCACGCCGCATACCTTTTTCTCTGTTCTCCAGCTTACCTGCTATGGATAACGGGGCTTGCCCTGGGCTCCTGTCTAGGATAAGAGTTGTTAATCATATTAGCAAGATTTGTTTCTAATTTTTTTTATTGCAGTAAAATATGAAATTTACCATCTTAACCACTTTATAAGTGCACAGTTCGGTGGTACTAATTACGTTTATGTTACACAAACCACTGCCACCATCTACCTCCAGAACTCTTTATATCTTGCAAAACTGAAACTGTCCCCATTAAACAGTAACTCCCCAGTCTCCCGCCTCTGCCCAGCCCCAGCTAACCACCATTCTACTTTCTGTCTCTATGATTTTGGTGATCCTAAGAACCTCATATGAGTGGAGTTATATTTGTGTTTTTGTGACTGGCATATTTCACCTAGTGTAATGTCCTCAAGGTTCATCCATGCTGTAGCATAAGTCAGAATTTCCTTCCTTTTTAAGATTGAATAATATTCCAGTGTATGTATATGCCATATTTTGCTTACCATTCATCAATCCATGGACACTTGGGCTGCTTCCATGTTTTAGCTGTTGTGAATAATATGCTGCGAATATGGTGTACAAATATCTCTTCAAGACTGTTTTCAATTCTTTTGGGTATGTATACAGAAGTAGAATTGCTGGATCTTATGGTAATGCTACTTTTGGGTTTTTGAGTAACTGCCATATTGTTTTCCACAGTGGTTTTACCATTTCACATTCCAACCAGCAGTATACAAGTGTTCTAATAACTCCACATCCTCGCTAACACTTGTTATTATCTGTATTTTTCATAGTAATTCTAATGGGTGTGAGGTGGTATCGCATTGTAGTTTTTTTTCTTCCAGTTTTATTGAGATACAAATGATATACAACACTGTATAAGTTTAAGGTATACAGCATAATGATTTTACTTGCATACCTCATGAAATGGTTATCACAATAAGTTTACTGAACATCTATCCTCTCTCGTAGATACAAAATCAAAGAAATAGAAAAAAGTTTTTCCTTGTGGTGAGACTCTTAGGATTTACTCTCTTAACTTTCATATATAACATACAGCGATGTTACTTATATTTATCGCATTGTACTTTACATCTCTAGTACTTACTTATCTTTATAACTGGGAGTTTGTACCTTTTGACTATCTTCATCCAGTTGCCCCTTTTCCAACTCCCTGTACATATCTGATCTCTTTTTCTATGAGTTTGTTTGTTTTTGAAGTACAATTGGTGTACAACTCTATGTTAGTTCCTGTTACACAGCATAATGATCTGATATTTCAATACATTTCAAAATAATTGCCATAAGTCTAGTTACAATATGTCACCATACAAAGATATTATGTAGTCATTGACTATATCCCCACACTGTGTCTCATTTATTTTACAACTGGAAGTTTGTACCTCTTAATCTCCCTCACCTATTTCTTTCTCTCCCTATTCCCCTCCCCTCTGGCAACCACCTGTTTGTTTTCTGTATTTATGACTCTGTTTCTGTTTTGTTTGTTCATTTGTTTTGGTTTTTAGATTCCACATATAAGTGGAATCGTACACTATTTGTCTTTTACTGTTTGACCTATTTCACCTAGCATAATACCCTCTAGTTCCATTCATGTTGTCACAAATGGCAAGATTTTATTCTTTTTCATGACTGACTTTATATATATATCACATGTGATATATATATCTCACATGTGATATATATATTACATTATTTATCCATTCATTTATTGATGGGCACTTATGTTGCTTCCATATCTTAGCTATTGTAAATAATGCTGCAGTGAGTATAGGGGTGCATATATCTTTTCAAATTAGTGTTTTTTGTTTTCTTCAAATAAATACCCAGGGGTGGGATTGTTGGATTATATAGTAGTTCTATTTTTCATTTTTTGAGGAATTTCCATACTGTTTTCCATAGCAGCTACACCAATTTACATTCTCATCAACAATGCACAAAGGTTCTCTTTTTTTCCACATCCTTGATAACACTTGTTATTTGCTGTCTTTCTGATAATAGCCACTTGGACAATGTGAGGTGATATCTCATTATGGTTTTAATTTCCATTTCCCTGACGATTAGTGATCTTGAGCATCTTTTCATGTGTCTGTTGACCATCTGTATGTCTTCTTCATAAAAATGTCTATTCAGAACCTCTGTCTACTTTTTAACTGCATTGTTAGTTTTTTTGATATTGAGTTGTATGGGTTCTTTGAAGATTTTTGATATTAACCCCTATTGGATATATCAGTTACAAATATCTTCTCCCGTTCAGTGGGTGGCCTTTTCATTTTGTCGATAGTTTCCTCTGCTGTGCAAAAGCTTTTCAATCTGGCATAGGCTCATTTATTTATTTTGTTTTTGTTTCCCTTGCCTGAGGAGACATACCCAACAAAATATTTCTAAGATAGATATCAGAGAGCTTACCGTCTATGTTTTCTTCTAGAAACTTTATGGTTTTGGGCCGTATATTTAGGTATTTAACCCATTTGGAATTTATTTTTGTGCATGGTGTGAGAGGGTAGCCAGTTTGATTCTTTTGTGTGTCGCTGTCCAGTTTTTCCAGCACCATT
This sequence comes from Delphinapterus leucas, assembly GCF_059928025.1. NCBI lineage: Eukaryota > Metazoa > Chordata > Mammalia > Artiodactyla > Monodontidae > Delphinapterus > Delphinapterus leucas. The sequence goes on along the minus strand of NC_143146.1, from coordinate 18,465,979 downwards.
ATTGAAGAGGCTGTCTTTTCCCCATTGTATATTCTTGCCTCCTTTGTCATAAATTAATTGCCCATGTAAGTGTGGGTTCATTTCTGTACTCTCTATTCTGTTCCATTGATATATGTATGTGTTTTTGTGCCAGTACGATACTGTTTTGATTACTGTAGCTTTGTAGTATAGTTTGAAATCAGGGCGCATGATTCCTCCAGATCTGTTCTTCTTTCTCAAGATTGTTTTGGCTATTCAGGGACTTCTGTGTTTCCACACAAATTTTAAAATTATGTGTTCTAGTTCTGTGAAAAATGCTCTTGGTATTTTGATACGGATTGCACTGAATCTGTAGATAGCCTTGGGTAGTATGGTCATTTTAATAATATTAATTCTCCTAATCAGTGAACATGGTATATGTTTCCGTATATTTATGTTATCTTCAATTTCTTTCATCAGTGTCTTATAGTTTTCTGAGTACAGGTCTTTTACCTCCTTAGGTAGGTTTATTCCTAGATATTTTATTCTTTTGGATGTGATTGTAAATGAAATTGTTTCCTTAATTTCTCTTTCTGATAGTTCATTGTTAGTGTATAGAAATGCAACAGATTTCTGTATATTAATTTTGTATCCTGCAAATTTACTGAATTCATTGATGAGCTCTAGTAGGTTTTTGATGGTGTCTTGAGGATTTTCTATGTATAGTATCATGTCATTTGCATACAGTGACAGTTTTACTTCTTCCTTTCCAGTTTGGACTCCTTTTGTTTCTTTTTCTTGTCTGCTGTTGTGGCTAGGAGTTCCAACACTATGTTGAATAAAAGTGGCAAGAGTGGATATCTTTTTCTTGTACCTGATCTTAGAAGAAATGCTTTTAGTTTCTCACCACTGAGTATTATGTTAGCTTGGGTTTGTCATATATGGCTTTTACTATGTTGAGATATGTTTCCTCTCTGCCCACTTTCTGGAGTGTTTTTATCATAAATGGATGTTGAATTCTGTCAAAAGCTTTTTCTGTTATCTATTGAGATCATATAATTTTTATTCTTCAATTTGTTAATGTGGTTATCACACTGATTGATTGATTGATTGGGGATATTGAACCATCCATTCATCACTGGGATAAATTACACTTGATCATGATGTATGAGTTTTTTAATATAATATTGAAAATTTGGTTTGCTAATACCTTGTTGAGGATTTTTGCATCTATTTTCATCTGTAACATTCCCCTGTAATTTTCTTTATTTTTGCGGTGCGTGGGCCTCTCTCACTGTTGTGGCCTCTCCTGTTGTGGAGCACAGGCTCAGCGGCCATGGCTTGTGGGCCCAGCCGCTCCGCGGCACGTGGGTCTTCCCGGACCAGGGCACGAAACCCGTGTCCCCTGCATCGGCAGGCAGACTCTCAACCACTGCGCCACCAGGGAAGCCCTGTAATTTTCTTTTTGTGATACCTTTGCCTGGTTTTTGTATCAGGGTGATGCTGTGTTTGTAGAATGAGTTCCAAAGCTTCCTTCCTCTGCAATATTTTGGAATAGTTTGAGAAAGATAGGTGTTAACTCTTCTCTAAATGTTTGGTAGAATTCACCTATGAAGCCATCTGGTCCCGGACTTTTTTTTTTTTTTCTTTATTACTGATTCAGTTTCATTACTGGTAGTTAGACTGTTTATATTTTCTGTTTCTTCCTGGTTCAGTCTTGGGATATTGTGCATTTCTAGAAATTTATCCATTTCTTTTAGGTTGCCCATTTTATTGGGCTATAATTATTTGTAGTAATCTCTTGTGACCCTTTGTATGTCTGTGGTGTCAGTTGTAACTTCTCCTTTTTCATTTCTAATTTTATTAATTTGGGCCCTCTTTCTTTTTTGATGAGTCTGGCTAATGGTTTATCAATTTTGTCTGTCTTTTCAAAGAATCAGCTCTTAGTTTCATTGATCTTTTCTACTGTTTTTATGTTTTTTCAAATTCTCTCTTTCATTTATTTCTGCTTTATGATTTCTTTCCTTCTACTAATATTTTGTTGTTATTTTTGTCATTGTTCTTATTTTTCTAGTTCTTTTAGGTATAAGGTTTGGTTGTGCTTTTGAGATTTTTTTTTTCCTGAAGTAAGCTTGTATTGCTATAAACTTCACTCTTAGAACTTCTTCTGCTGCACCCTATAGATTTTAGATTGTTGTGTTTTTATTTTCATTTGTCTCTAGGTATTTTTTGATTTCTTCTTTGATTTCTTCAGTGATCCATTTGTTGTTTAGTAGCATATTTTTTAACCTTCCTTTGTTTGTGTTTTTTGCCTGCCGGTGGATGGGGCCAGTTTCTGACACAGCTTCCTGTGGGATCCAGGGTATCCTAAGGCTGGTGTCAACCCACTGGTATCATTTTTCTGGTGGGCATATAGAACATGAACCTGTAATGTGCAGTGCTGATCATTAATGTCTGATACGTAACATCTAATGTTTGTTAAATGAACAGGTAATTATTATGAAAAATATTCTATGTATTCCAGGGCCTGATCTTCAGGTTTGCATAGCCAAAAACCCTGCATGTTGCACCAGGAAGATGGAGGAAAGTTATCAAATCACAGCTCGCCAAGATATGCAGCAGGTGCTTCAAACATCCAGCTCTACATTAAAGTTACTGATATCTCGAAACACAGCTGCCTTTCAAGGTAAATGTATCATTTCTGAAACTGAACATAAATCTTGCTATGTAATTTACCTATTATTATTATTATACTGGTAAATTTGTCTAGGTTTACTTCTTTGTCTTTGCATATTATTCTGGTATAAAATGAGGTTTTAGCTTTTTCTGACCTTCACAGCTTGTTTCTGAGGTTATTCTGGGGCATATAAATTGACTTGGAGTAGGGAGTCTGTAATGTTAGTGAAATTTATGCCTTTCTGGGGGTTCTGCCAAATCCTGCAATACTCTGACCCATGGTTTTACTTCAGTATGAACAGACATGATTATTAGATTTTATTAAATTGTCTATAAAACAAAGTCTCGTCACTTTTAAATGGGTAATGATAGATTCATTTTCAAAAATATAATTAAAAACATATTTGTCTAATTTTTTCCTCTAGTACTTCATGTGATTTTCCTAAGAACACCAGTGTGATATATCGAAGGGTAGACAAGTCTGATAAATAGTAAAATAGGAAATATTAATTGGATGTTTAAGGGTCAGCTACGACCAGAATTCAACCTTAATTCAAACAATATATTCAGAAATAAAATCAATGGGTTATAAAATTACAATACACATTGGAAAACAGGTGATCTTTTTCTTATTTTAGTCATCTCCTCTGTACAATTCCTTATTGCTACAATAAAATAGCTTAATTTATTTTTCCTTTTATAAAGCATTAGCTATTCTGTATATTATTAGAATGAAAATCTTTAGATTACACTGCTTTTCAAACAAAATTATTGCTTTTGTTCAATGCAAAATATAACTTCTGCTAGTATTCCTTTTAAATAAGTATATTAATGTCAATCTATTTAAATAATTTGTGCTTTGTTTACATACAGAACTAAATCACAAAGCTGATTAATTTTTAAAACTATACTTATTAAATAAAATAAATATAATAAATCAGGACAGAACTTAAGTTGAATTAAAATGTAGTTCATGATGAATTGATGATTTTTTTATAGAAATTGTGACATGTCAGATTTGAAGATGTTTTAATCCAGTAATATTTTTAGATGTCTTAGAAAACAACCTTATTTATGTTATGGAATTTATTCATGTGAAATTGTTGGAGGCAAATATATTGATATGCCTTTTAAGCAAAGCTTGGTGGCTTGAACTGACTGAACTAGAAGATATTAACCACCCACAGAAAGTGATGTAATGATTTTTTCTGATGAAAATGATAGTGTGTACAATATGGAAAATACAGTTTAGAGATAAAGGGGGCAGTGAATAAATCAACCTTACCAGAACAGGGAGATGTGGATGGGAATTGCGGACCATATGCTTGAAAAGGCAAGTTGGACTCACGTGAAAGAAGACTTGAAACATCAACTTGAGTTTGAGAGAATCATTAAAGATTTTTGAACAGGGAAGCTTCATTATGATTTCTCATCTTTTAATGTCAAAACTAAATCCCTCCAAGTAAGAAGGCATGGCCGAAGAAGATCATGACAAATCAAACCTACCTTTTGGGACCCAATGAATGGTAGTTGAACATTTTCTTCTGTCTTCAAGTATACTCTAAAAACCTTTTCACATATTGTCGGATAAATTGATCAAGATAGAGCACATTAAATTCAAAAGATTGGGAGAAATCTAAAACCTGGAATGTTTAGACTTTTAACATGGGTTTAGGCTGCTGAAAACTTTTGGTGATATTGCTAAAAGTTTGGCGACAACTGATCAGTAGTATAAGGACATGAGGTTATCTCTACTGGAGTGTCAGTTAATATTATGTATAACTTTTGTTATTTTTTGTTTAGTAAATTGCACCTGCTATATTTAATAGGGTGAGTTTTGCTGTGTATTTAAGTATCAATTACAAAAGTGAAAAAAGGGCCTTTCTTAAATATAATTTGTTATAATAAATTGTCATGTTCTCCCTTTGTGACCTGTCAATTTTATTTAAGAATCATGAGAAGGCAAGACAGCTTTAGAAGAAATTTCCTAAAGACTAACTTTACTGGAACGAATTCTCTTACAAGAAGAATACCTGCTTTTAATTTAATTATAGAATAAGTAGCTTTAGGCTTAGTTCCATAAAAACAAGCTAAATATATGTGCTAAAAGCCATTTGAGAGATCACATTTGCTGTATCATAACTGAACAGGCTACTTTATCAATAAGTAAAGCCCTCTGTCTAGTTTCTATGTAATGAAAATGTCTGAACACAAATCAGCCTTTGTGTTTCCTAAGAAGAAAGAAGCTAATACATTTTAGTGGGAAACTTAGTCTTCTTGAGAGCAATTTAATGGAGGAAATCATTTCACTGCTTAAGTCATGTAAGTAGATGTGCTACATTTTGATCTTTTTATTTTTTAATATTTCACTTCTATTTCCTACTTCAGCAGTACTACCCTGTCCTTTTAGCCATATTGTGGGTTATAAAAGACTTTGGACTGGGATGTAGTCTGGTCCCTTCTCTCATAGATCTTATGGGGTTCCTTGGGAGCATGTTTTTGAAGTAAACCTTTGGATATGACTGGTGGGGATGATCACTTGGGTGTGTGGGTGTAGCGGACCCCACACGACTGTAAGATGAAGGCTGGGAGGCTGGGATTGCTCCGAAGAGAGGAGACAGTGCCAGCAGCTGGTACCAGAAGACATAAGGTTATTCCACGTACAGCCCACATTCAGCTCTGGAATTTAGCCCTGGAAGGTAATATCACTGGGGCTGGAATCAGCCTCCTTACTGGGATAATTCTACTTTTTTCAGTTAAGGTATTTGTTATAGGTTTCCTGAAAATAAAACAGGCAAACAAAAATATGGTTTTGGAAGAACCCATAAGTACGACCTGGGGTTCAGTGTGTCCTGTGGGTTGTCATTCACGTAGCATACAGCCTTTGATAAGATGAAAGGAGCAAGCGGGTATCCCTGTGTCTGTTGCTCTTCATAAATTAGTGGTGCTGTTTGCACAGAGACTGCTGGCTTCGTCACAGTGCAGACAACAACTGCTCTTCATTTTCAGGGGCTTGATTACGTTCATGAATAAAGCGGGCAGCCTGCAATAATGCGAAAGAGTTTGTTTCCCTTCAGCCACTTTATGAGTGTGGGATTGCCTGCCTTGAAAACCTTTTGCAGGGGGGTAGGGGGTGGTGGTGGTGGGTTGAATTGGGAGATTGGGATTGACATGTATACACTAATATGTATAAAATAGATAACTAATAAGAACCTGTTGTATAAAAAATAAATAAATAAAAATAGATATCATACTTTAAAGAAGAAAAAAAACATTTTGCAAATATTTTTTATAAACGTTTTATTTATTTATACACTAAAGTTTGGTATGACTCATGAAGAAATAAAGGAGGTTGACAGAGAATGTGTCAACCACTGTCAAGAAAAGCAACTCTTACCCAGCTTTCAAATTTGTCAGTTTTAAAATCTCTGTTTAAATAAGAGAATAGGGCTTAGTTTTTGTTTTCTTTAATTTAAAACTGTACAAAATTTTCAGGATAATTTTCAAAAATAAACTGCAGGAATATTTGGGAGAATACAGAAGCTTATCTTTTGTTTAAACGTTATAAAGATAAGGTTAAGAAGTTTTATCTTTCCTTAGAGATAGATCTTTTCCTATTTCTCTCATCTTCAAATAGCTCACATATTTCTAAAATATATGGTATATACTAAGTCTTTATTCTGGAAGTTTCCAGTTTTTTATATGGCATTTAAAAAGTGCATTATCACAAAAGACTCAGTGATGAACGATATCTAGAACAAGAAGGAGTTAATATTTTTGTTGACGATTTCATTCTCTGGGCTAATTAAATTTTCATTCTTGATTAAAAGTACTTGAAAGATTGGTAAGCTTGTCCTCTTGGGTTGAAATGTTAGATTTAGGACTTTAATAAAAATTACATTCCTATTTTTAATGAAATATAGGAATGTGTTCAAAATTAAATATCTTTATTTAAAAAGCAGGTAAATTAAGAGTGAGAATGTGAATGTAATTAAAGTATTGTCCTTTACACTAACAGATATTACCTACTGTGAAGTGTATAGCTAGTGTATAGCTACTGTAAAACCGGTGTAAAATGTATGTACATATCCACATACATATAGTCGAAGGCACAAGGATGTAGTGAATATTTGAATAGCTTAATGTATGAGATGAGTAGATTTATATAAATGTTACAATAGTAAGCCTGGAGTACATTAATCTTATTTTGTTCACTTTTGTTATGCTTTACAGAGGTGAACAATATTTAAAATTATTCCTTGGAAGAGCATTATGTGCAAGGATAAAGGAACAGTGTTATTTCTAACACTGAGAATTACCTGATCAAAGGCCCAAGGGTAAGAGAACAGGTAGCCTTAGACTGGCAGTGTTGAGGAGACGTGTTGGCTTTTCTCTTTCTCTAGACCTAGAACAGATACGCCGTAAATGTAATTAACTGAACTGCATGAATACATGGATAAATGAATGAATGGATGAATGATACTTAGCGGGAAGCTGGTTCTGAAATAAAATGAAAGAGTTCTGCGCTCCCTCTCCCCCTTCATCCTTCCCTTCCCTTCATGCATTTAATATCTCTGTTGAGTACCTACTAAGTGCCGGCACCGCCAGGTGCTTAGATGGTACCTTGCCCAAATTTTCAAGCTATTTTACTTTTATTGGCTCCTTCAGGCTTCTGATATGCCAACATTTGTCTACTGATTTTATAAGCTAGGAAGGAGGGAAGTCCCTGGCTGTCCAGTGGTTAGGACTCAGCACTTTCACTGCCGAGGGCCTGGGTTCAAGATCCCACAAGCTTCATGGCGTACCCCTCCCACCCCCGGCTCCCAGTAACCAGGAACGAGCACGTTATAATGTTTCTGTCGGTGGTGTATTCTGAATGTGATTGCATTTTCCCCTTGGTTTGAAGCAGCGCGTGGTTTAGTGTGTTATCTCACATGGCAGCCACCAGTGCAATTGGTCTTTATCCAACTGTCCTGTATCTCTGAAATGTTAAAAATTTTTTCTTTTGAATCTGTGTCAGCAAGCTGCTATTAATTATGAAAATGACTAATTTTAATATATTCTAGATGAAAATTCCAGAGCTTAAATCACTTTTCAGCTGGAAATAAAGCTTGCTTTGCATGAAGCAAAAAAATTGAAAAGCGTAGAACTAAGTGTGGAAACACATTGAAGTGTAGAACTAAGGGGTTACTTTGCCATATTTCTTTTTTAAGTTTTAGGAAGTAAACTTTCAGTTGTTTTAATTCTGACTGATGATAGTTTATGATAATATCACCTATTGCTATGATCATCTTACCTAGAAAGCACAATAACCTGCTTATGGTAGGCTGAACAATTCTTTCTTGATTTTATATTAAATATATTTTCAGTTAAGTCTTTTTTTTTTTTTAAAGTTGTACCTTTCTCTTAATTATTTTGGCACAATCAGGCTTTTCTATTTCTTTTTTTTTCTTTTAAATTAATTAATTAATTTATTTTTGCTGTGTTGGGTCTTCGTTTCTGTGTGAGGGCTTTCTCTAGTTGTGGCGAGCGGGGGCCACTCTTCATTGCGGTGCGCGGGCCTCTCACTATCGCGGCCTCTCTTGTCGTGGAGCACAGGCTCCAGACGCACAGGCTCAGTAGTTGTGGCTCACGGGCCCAGTTGCTCCGCGGCATGTGGGATCCTTCCAGACCAGGGCTTGAACCCGTGTCCCCTGTATTAGCAGGCAGATTCTCAACCACTGCGCCACCAGGGAAGCCCATTTTCAGTTAAATCTTTTCAATGTGAGAACTGTGTATTTATTGCCTAGAAGGTGAGTTGGCATTTCATCAGGGTCTTTATCATTTTGTCATCTTCATATTAGTTTAATCTTACTTTTACATGAGGGATCACAAGGGATGATTCTTAAAAGGTAACTATGTATTGAGTAAAGGCCAGGACATGTGGGAGGTTACAACTAGCTATGTTTTTGAGATTTATCTGTCCCCCTATCTCTTATTCATCTGTGTGAATTGATTTATACAATTTCTTTTTATAGATATGTGGCATTTATTTACCCTCCCTGTGATGGACATTTTAATAATTCCCAACTCGTATTTGCACTTGTAGTGCTGCAACAAACATTCTTGTTCATGTCTCCGAGGGCATGTGTTTCTCTAGGGTTTATATGTAGAAGTGAAATTGTGGCTTATAGGCTGTGACCTCGTCAACTTGACCAGATATTTTGCAGAATTACTCTTCTAAGGAGCTGAACCTATTTAAACTCGCGCAAGCAGTTGGTGTGCTTTGTCCTTATTCCACATCCTTCCCAACACTTCCCAATAATTCTGAAATTATTGTCAGAATTTAAAAAAAATTCTAAAAATATTTTTTAATTAAAATAGAATTTTAAAATAAAATTTGATGAACCGATAGATGTGAAATGGTATCTTGTTTTCAAAACGTGCAGTTTCCTAATTACTGGGGTGTCTGAATGTCTTTCCAAAAATACTTCTTTATTTTGCGTGTTCTTTATTTTCTCTTATGAATATGTCTTGTGAATCTGTATACACACTTAGGAGATATGTACCATGTTGTGTTTCTGTATGTATTAAAAATTTTCTTCTAGGTACAGATATTGCCACGTCTTAAAGTTTTAGCTAAAATAATTCAAATTTCTTTCCATATTCTATGGCAATTCAAGCTCTCCAGAAGTTTTCTGCACATTTCCACAGTCTGCAGTCTCATGGTTACTACTGCCTCTGCTTCCCTGCTTTCTTTCATTTGCTTTTGTGTCTCTTTTCTATCATATTAATTTCATATGAAAAATTTTTTCTTAATTACCACTCCATAGACATACACATACATGTACACACATTAACCTAAGTTGTATGTATAAAATAAATTTTATGAGATGATGGTGATAAAGGAAGGTGAAATCTAAAAATCACAAATAATTTCAAATTGAACACAGATTCCTGTGTTTGCAAGTGTTTTCTAGCCCACCCTCCACCATCAATCCTTGGAACTACCATCCTCACATCATTCTCTCTGGCCCTCGTGTCTCCCACTTCCTTGTGTGATACTCTGCTCTTCTCAGATGGTGAGATGAGGGGATCTTCTGGTTCCTTACATTTATTATATGAGCATGGAAATAGCAACTGTCACGTGGATCTGAGGGTGCATTTAAAAGAAATACTTTTGTTTTAGGTTAAAAAACCTTTTATCTTTTTATGTTAAAAATTTCCCCAGCTTTATTGAGATATAATTGATATTGTGTAAATGTAAGATGTACAACCCATTGATTGGATACTCTTACGTTGCAACATGGGTACCACTGTGGTGTTAGCTAACACCTCCATCAAGTCACATAATTACCAGTTCTTTTTTGCAGCAAGAACATTTAAGATCTACTCTTTCAGCAACTTTCAAGTATATACTACAGTACTGTTAACTGTAATCACAGTGATGTTCATTATATCCCCAGAACTTAATCATTTTGTAACTAGAAGTTTGTATTCTTTGACCAGGGTCATTTCTCCGCCCTCCAGCCCCTGCTAAGCACCATTCTACTCTCTAAACTTAGTACTTGTTGATCAACCTATTGTCTATTAGATATTTTAGAAACAATGAATTTCCTAAATCCCACATTCATGCAAAATACAGTGACCTTTTATAAAGTGTAGACAAGGTATATAATCTTTTTTTTCCTAGTATTTAAATTGAGTCTGTTTTATATTTTCAAATGTTAATGTTGATAACATTAGTAATCTATGGAAAGAAAGAAACAATTAATTATTAACTACTTTTGAAACAGAGCTCATTTATCTTAGAAGTGTTTACTTCCAAAAGTAGTAATAGGCTATTAAAGTTAATCAGGCATTTTTAGAAGATTCAAAATATGTTTTCTTTAAAATATTTTTCTTATAACTAAATATAGAAAAAAGAAAATAAGCTGAATTAATATTAAATTTTTCTAAATATTGTGTGGCAGTAAACTTCAGGGGAAACTTGTGATGTCACTAATGTGTGGTTGACACTCACTTTGTAATGTAATATTTATGAATTCTTTTAAAAACCTTTTACTCCAGGAACAAACTTTTTCATTATGTTGATAATGCAATCTAAAATGTACATGATATTAAAAGTGAAATTCATGCTTTCCCCCACCCCCAGATTAGCTTTGTGCATTTAACATCTGAATATGGATTTTTTTTGATGATGTCAGCTAATATATTTTGTCAGTGTGTGGCTTGGAATTAATATTTCTAAGAGTAAGCAGTTTTAATATTGAAAGTATTTCCCTGTTTATAAGAGGCTGGTAGAAAGGTAAAGATTGAGGGATCCTTTGAATATATCTAAATTTATGTAATGTGAAGAATACAATTACAGTAAAAGTAATAATTTCATTATATGTTTTTACTGATTATAAATTTCATTAACAAATTCTGTTGAAATATATCCTTGATGCACTTACCAGCTCTTTTGATAGATCATTTTTTTAATAGCTATTTTTGAGTCAACATATTTAGTTTCATGAAGGGTGATTTGTCTCTATTAAATGTCCAATGTATTTTAAGGCCCTACAAAATTTTATCTAAGCTAGGTAATACTATGATTTAATGATCAATTTATTTACATTATTTTTACAAGAAAGATAAAATATTGGCATTATTAAAATATTAAAGAAATTATTTTAAAACTCAACAATGTGTCTTTTCACATTTTGCGTACTACCTCATAAGTAGTAGTTTATCGTGAGATATTAATTTATGTCTCACTATGGTTGTTGTGTGGCATATGCCACATGAAAACCTTTTGTTTTTCCTCTGCCTTACTGGTTGAACCCCAAGTTTGGGGGTGATCACCCTCTATGGCAATGTGCTTAGGGACAGTGAACCCTGCTGGAGCTCTAGGGGATGGTGTGAAATGGAATAGGAAGTGTGTGTATGGTGGTGAAGTTTTAAATAGCTGTGGTGGGAAATGGGAAAGCGGCCCATTTGGGAAAGCGGCCCAAATGGGAAAGCTCAGCGGCCATGGCTCACGGGCCCAGCCGCTTCGCGGCATGTGGGATCTTGCCGGACAGAGGCACGAACCCGTGTCCCCTGCATCGGCAGGCGGACTCTCAACCACTGCGCCACCAGGGAAGCTCTAATTTTTAAATATTTTTTTTAAAACCACTTTGTTGAGGTATGATTGATAAACAAAAAGCTGTATTTCCTGTATAAAACTTGATACAAACAATTTGGAGATAAGTATACACCTGTGAAACCATCACCACAATCTACGCCATAAACATATTGGAGGAGGTTGATCACTGACAAGAGTAATGGTGTGGAAGAGCCAGGCGACATCCAGCTCCTCCCTACGGCCCAGCTCTGTAAAGTAGTAGAGATGTTTCTTTCTTTCTTTTTTTTTTTTAATTGGGGTATAGTTGATTTACAATGTTGTGTTAGTTTCTGCTGTACAGCAAAGTGAATCAGTTATACATATACATATATCCACTCTTTTTGGATTCTTTTCCCATATAGGCCATTACAGAGTATTGAGTAGAGTTCCCTGTGCTATACAGTAGGTCCTTATGAGTTATCTATTTTATATATAGTAGTGTGTATGTGATCCCAATCTTCCAGTTTATCCCTACTCCCCCTTACCCCTGGGAACCATAAGTTTATTTTCTACATCTGTGACTCTATTTCTGTTTTGTAGATGAGTTCATTTGTAGGCTTTTTTTAGATTCCACATATAAGCAATATAATATACAATGCGATATTACTCAGCCTTAAAAGAGAACAAAATAATGCCATTTGCAGCAACATGGATGGACCTAGAGATTGTCATACTGAGTGAAGTAAGTCAAACAGACAAAGAGATGTTGTTTCAATAACATATATCTAAGTATGAAAATAAAATTAATTTTGATAGAATAACTCATGATTCTATCCAATGAAACCTATTTTCAATACTTAGCATAATTTAAAGTGAAGGGCTTTATAAAGAAATGAATAACACACAAATAAGTAAGATTGACTTGAATGAAATTTGTAAACAAACTTTGAGAATGGACTGGAGAAAGCATGTAGTGAGACAAAGTATTTAGAATAAAGTTGCATAATAGAAATTATGGGCAAAATCATGAGTTTATGTATGAAAAATTTATTTTAAACTTATTTTAATTATAAAAGGTATAACATGGTTATATAAAATTGAAAATAAAATCTTTGTCAATAACTCAGCAAGTAAGGTTCTGTGATGAGCTTAAGTCCCTTAAGACTCAAATTTGAAGTCTTGGTGGTACTTCTTAGAACACCAAGAGCACATTTTACATTTTTATATAAATAAAAATGAACTAAGTTCTGTTTACCAAACAATATCAATAATTATCAATCATTTTAATAATGTCTTTTTATTATGTCATCGCTTAACGAATTAGAAATACAGTTCATATAAGTGGCATTATTGTCTAATTTGAAATTTTAAATAATATAATAATTCATTGTAAATTATAAAGTACAGTTTATTAAAACTGTGAGAATTTTCTTAATAGTTAAGCTTTTTTTCCCCTCTATAGCCTTGGGGGAAGAGCAGATTAAGATTAAAATATTAAACAATCGTCCATAATATTTAATTGGTAAAGTGGTAAGATATAATGGAAAATAAGATACCTCTCTTTCTTCAGGCAAATAGAGGACTTAAATTTTATAGCCATTCCTCAATGTAGCTGTTCATGATGGGAAATTATCCATGCATATCTTCATGCTTTTAGCATAAAATATATCTAGGAATAAATGGGATATATATGCTATAGCTCTCATGCAGAAGGTAAAGGGCTTGAAACAGCATCTTAAGATCCAGAAAGTCATAACAGTAAATAAAAGGTAATTGTTGGATAGCTATGCTGTGTTTCTTTTTTGCCAGAGTAATTCTGCCAGTGGGCTAACTTTAGTATAAACAAAGATAATTGAACTCTTGCACTTTGAAGAATATTTTCCTCTTGTACTATTTCTTTGACTCCATCTCCTCAGGGTGTAAACTTGACTTGAATGTTAACTTATGAAGCATATTCATTTTTTTACCATAAGTAGGAATAAACTGAAGCTACTTTATAGTAGAATAAACATTGGTCTTTCTTATGGGAAAACATTTGTTATTGTTATCAGATAGGCAGTATGCTTAAGAGTTTAAGAACAGGGTTCTAGAGTTAGAGAACCTGAGTTTGAATACTCTCTCAAGACCTGCATCTAGGCTTTCATTTCCTTGCTTGTAGGATGGGGATAATAATAGTACCTTCTTCTAGGTTGCAATCAATAAGAATTGGTCATGGTAATTCCAGTAAAGTAACTAGTATCATGCCTGGTATGTAATAAGCACTCAGTAGATGGTAGCTATCCTTCTTCCTTTACGTGTGGTGTATATTTTTTTCCCTAACATTTGAGTGGCAGCAAAACATCTCAGGGTAAAAATTGTCTAATGGAATTTCTGTAAGTGGGGAATTGCATAAAGTCAACTGGCACATTATCAGAAGTGCCTCAGTGGCCAGGAAGGAGAAGGGCCTTGGTGATCCAGACTTCCTCGGACCTGCTCCTGATGGGCTTTCCAAGAGTTAAGTTGCAAGTGTGTGGGGTTATGGCCAAACATGCTCTCTAATGGTAAAGACAAGCCATTGAGAGAAATTATTTGGTGAATAATAGCTGGTACATTTTAAAGCAAACTCTTTTTACTGCCCAGCTGGTAATCAGATGTAATTTCGAATTTCATTAAATGGTATTAAATTGTAATATTTTGACTCTCACTGTAGTAGAAACTAACATAAACACCAAAATCTAAGGTTTGGTGCAAAGTGACAGAGTCCATGGAAAACTATTCAATGGCTTAACGAAAGCCTTAATCTTCTTAGCATCCTTTGCCAAATGAGAATAACTTCACATGTGAAAGGCTTTACATTTTTGATATTGCTAGATTCATTTGGATCACTTTCGGGGATGTATGCAGTTTACTTTGGCATTTCTTTAGATTATGCATTTGTGAGTTTTTAGATAGAGCCACTAACTTTAAATTGGTCCTTTCACAACGGCATGGAATAAATAAGTAAATGCATAGTCTTCAGAGCAATGTGAAAGGTTTTGTGCTTGGTAGAATATGGCAAAAAGTTTCATCTAAGATTTCACTGAACTACTTTGGAGGGTACTGTTCATTAAGATAATTTTTATTTTGGTCCAAATGTTGCTAATTATTGTTCCATAAAATTATGTAACTATTTGATAGTTGTACTTCCTACCTGCTGGAAATGTGAAATATTATTATTGCTTGTCTGGGCGGCATTTTAGAGGGTTTTCTCTTTATGTGAGGAAAGACAATATGGAGAGAGATGGACACTAAATCCCTGGAAAGTGTGATTTAGGAAAGGGGTCAGAGGGGTGGACAAAGGTGTCCTGCGGTTTAAGAAGGAACAATAAATTCTCTGTTCATGTTATGCTTTTTAAAATCTGGGTTTAATATGCTTACTTTCTAGCTGTAGTCTCAGGGCAATACTTTAGGATGATCTAGGCCAATTTGCTTAATTTGTTTCTATTACGAACCTTCATAGTAGGTTTAAATTAAATTATCTCTGTATTTGGCAACTCTTATGCAATATATTTAGTGTATTTGTTATTTTAATGGGATTGTATATTTCGAATGCAAATTAAGAATATATTTAATAATCATCGGCCTACACTGGTGCAGCTATTCTGGAAAGCAGTTTGACAACACTTAGCAAAAACATGTGTTCTCTCTCCCTCTTTTTCTTCTTTCTGATTCTCTACTGCTTATATATATATATATATTGGAAAATTTTTTAGAGAACATTTGGGGACATATAAATGCATATTAATTGCGGTGTTTGTTGTAATAGCTGGGAGTTGAGGCAGTCTGGGTGTCTGTAATTGAGGGAAAGGTAAGAAAAATACACAGAAATGTGTTATGGAATAGTATGCATCATGAGGAATAATCAACTGGATACATACCTAGTGACCGGAATAGACTTTAAAAACATAAGGTAGAGTGAAGAAGGGCAGAATGAGAATGAGGTATGTAGCACAATACCATATATGTATCTTAAAAATACATGTACCAAACAATTCTATATATTTTACTGGAACACTTACAAATCAAAGAGTTCACATGAAGCACATTAGAGTGATTGCTTAAGGGAATATGATTGTGTAATTATCGTATCATCCAACCTCATACATTTTAAGAGATATGGGGGATGTGAAGAATAGCTAGGAAGAAGGAAAGTGAAAGAAAGTGAAACTCTTAGGTATAAACCTTCCCAAACTTGTACAGGATCTGTACGCTGAAAATGCTAATGGAAAAAAAAAATCAAAGAACCTGAATAAATGGAGAGGCATACCATATTCATGAATTGGGAGACTCAACATAGTAAAGATGACCTTTTTACCTAAATTACTCTATAGGTTTAACATAATTTTTTTTTTTTTTTTTTTGCGGTACGCGGGCCTCTCACTGTTGTGGCCTCTCCCGTTGCGGAGCACAGGCTCCGGACGCGCAGGCTCAGCGGCCATGGCTCACGGGCCCAGCCGCTCCGCGGCATGTGGGATCTTCCCGGACCGGGGCACGAACCCGTGTCCCCTGCATCGGCAGGCAGACTCTCAACCACTGCGCCACCAGGGAAGCCCGGTTTAACATAATTTTTATCAAAATCCTAGCAGACTTTGTGTGACCTATGCAGGCTTTTTCTAAAAGTTATATGGAAAGGCACAGGACCTGAAATAGCTTAAACAACTTGGACAAAGAAGAGTGAAGTGGGAGGAATCACTCAACCAGACAATGAGACTTACTATATAGCTACATTAATTGAAAGTGTGGCATTGGCAGAGGGATAGACACATAGAACCGATTAAGGAGCCCCGGAATAGACCCACAAAATTATGCCCAATTGATTTTTGATAGGTGCAAGAGCCGTTCAATGGAGGAAGGAATTCCTATTCAACACACTGTGCTGAGCAGTTGGGTATCCATAGGTGAAATATTATTGTAATATTTTTGTATTAAAATGTCTAAATGTTTCAACCCAAAGATTTTCACAGGTTCTGTCTTTTCTGCCTTCGTTTAAAGAACTTTTCTATAATTTTTTCCCTAAGGCAAAATTTATTAAATAAGTCACCTCTGTGAATCTATTGAATATTCCATCAAATCTAAGTGCTGTTAATCATAGACCCTCTCAATTTCAGTGCATTCTAGTAGGCAGTATAAATTTATTCAGATAAATATGGTAGCTTCATCAAAAACTTCTTCCCAGAATTTGAGTTAAACTAAATAAAAGTTAAATCATAAACATTGTTTGAGATCTCACTGTTTACTCAGTTCTTCTCTTGCTTTTTTCAGTAAGGACAAATTTCAATGTCTCTTTGTTTGGAATGCTTTCAAGAATTGAAATATGTTAAAAGTTTTTAAAACTGTTTTTTAGTATATATTTATTAAATATTGATTTAAGATTTTGGCTGATTTCTTTTGGTTGTAGTATGACCAGTTAGTTTATCTAATAGTCTGAATGAGAGAAAAAAAGGAGTGAGTTTTGTTAATGATGATAGAGAATAGGGGAGGGGAGAAAGAAATTCTAAGTATATTTAGAAGAAAAATTTAACAAGACTGGGTAACTGAATGACTGGAGTGGGATTAGGAAGAGAAGGAACCCAGGATCAATGTTGAGTCTTGCAAGAGAATACTCTCAGGGACTGATTTATGTTGTCCTCATTTTCCTTATTTCTATCTTAATTTTTAGTAAATTTTTTTTTTTGAAAATTCTGTTCAACTCCAAGTCTGTGTGTAAGCTGCTCTAGAGAATCCATCCATTCCTTCGTCAATATTTTACTTAGTATATGTCAAATACTGGGCACTTAACTGTATTCAGGCAGTCCTCGATTTGCACAATTTTGTGTAACTGAAACTCATGCCCATCTGAACCAGGTCCTTGACTGACATGGCTCCATTGATCTTAGTTACCAGAGAACTGTGCAAAACGAGGGCCGCCTGTCTTTCATCTAGAGACAGGACTGAAAATGATGACTGCTTTCAACAAGCTTAAAATCTATGGCTGGAAATAGACGATTACCTTTCAGTGTGTTTTAAGGATTTAAAGATACCTTTTAGGATATAAGATAGGATCTCAGACAGACGACATCTGATGTGGATTGCTGGGGAAGAAGATTGGGAAAGAAATTCTGAAAATGGTGATACCAAGGGAAGAACAAAGGTCAGGTGATTCCTCTCCCTAGTGAAGAAGAAGGTCTGGAGAGTTAAAGGGCCCACGAGTACTCCCCTAAGGCCACAGCCAAGTGTGGGAGCTGGGAATGTTGGGAAGTAAGCTTGAAGAGTATTTAATTTCCCAAGAGTCTGTGTTTGTGTCCTTTCTCATTCCTAATTTTGCTTCTGTCTTTCTTGCCTTTCTTAAATTTCCATCCTCTTTATGCTGTCATTTCTCTCCCACTTTCTCTTTTCTCTAGCTTCTTTTCTTTGTCTCATGATGTCTGTCCTAATAAGGGTTTTGTTTATGTTGATACTATTTTTCTAGAACATTCTTTTAGATTTAGTTATCCTTTACCCTTTTGTTTTTAATAAGGTCTGTTTTAATCTTTGAAAACTCTCTCTTGCTACTTTAAAAAAATTTTCTTTCATATGTTTCTGATTTCTTAAGATGATTATTACTTTCTTTGAACTTTTACAGTTTTCTTCTTTGGTAATGAATGTATTTTAGGGGATGCATTTTCCTTTGGTTACAGCTTTGCTGTAGTGCATAGATTTTACTATGAAGTGTTCTTTTCATTTTGTTTTAGACAGTCTGAAATTTTACTTTTTTTTTTTTTTTTTACTTTGGTTTTCTTCTTTGAGGTAATCTAGAGGGTTTTGGGATAGATTTGACTAGGTTTACTGTAGTTTTAATTACTCCCAAAATATTAGTGGCTTACATCCACAAGGAGGTTCCATGTCCTTTATGTGTAGGTGATGACTTTTCCTGCTCGGGCTAAAGGAGCAGCCCTATCTGGGATGATGTTGCCATAGTGACCAAGGGAAAGATGGTCTTGGCTCCCCGTCTCTGCTCAGAAGGGGTACATGTTGCTTCCACTCACATCTCATCTGTCAAAGCGAGTCCTGAGGCCAGGCCTGATATCATGGAATTGTGCTCACTGATGCTCCCACAGGGAGCACAGAACGCATATTGTATGAAACTTTAATCTACCCTAAAGAATGTTGATGTAGGTTGAATTGTGTTCCCTCCATAAAGAAATGTTGGAATCCTAACTTCAGAATGTGACTTTATTTGGAAATACCGTCTTTATAGAGGTTATTAAGTTAAAATGAGGTCAATAGTGTGGACCCTAATGCTATATGACTGTTGTCCTATATAAAAGGCAAATTTTGACAGAGACAGACATGTACATGGGAGCACATCATCTACAAGCTAAGGAATGCCTGAGCCTCCCAGAAGCTAGAGGAGATGCATGAAACAGACTGTCCCTCACAGTCCCTAGAAGGATCCAGCCCTGAGAACAACTTGATCTCACACTTCTAAGTCTTCAGACTGTGAGACAATCAATTTCCATTGTTTAAGTCATCCAGTTCATGGTGCTTTATTATTGCAGCCCTAGGAAACCAACACAAATATGTTTCAAAATTTTGAAGATATGATCAGATTCTTATTATTTATTTCTAGCTTTATTACATTTTTATTAGAAAATTTAGCCAATAAAACCTCTGCTATTCAATATTTAAGCTTTTTTTTTTTTTTTTTTGCGGTACGCGGGCCTCTCACTGTTGTGGCCTCTCCCGTTGTGGAGCACAGGCTCCGGACGCACAGGCTCAGCGGCCATGGCTCACGGGCCCAGCCGCTCCGTGGCATGTGGGATCTTCCCAGACCGGGGCACGAACCTGTGTCCCCTGCATTGGCAGGCGGACTCTCAACCACTGCGCCACCAGGGAAGCCCTAAGCTTTTTTTATGGTTAAAATTATGATCAGTTTTACAAATTTGCTTCAAATAGCAAATTCTATAGTTGAAAAATTTCACTCAAATTTCAAAGGTTATCATATCTTTTTCTTTTCTATTCAGAAGTTTAAATAACACTGTTGCCCTCTTCTAATTTACTACATTCAGGGTTTTATAAACCTTATT
This sequence comes from Delphinapterus leucas, assembly GCF_059928025.1. Taxonomy (NCBI): domain Eukaryota; kingdom Metazoa; phylum Chordata; class Mammalia; order Artiodactyla; family Monodontidae; genus Delphinapterus; species Delphinapterus leucas. Next base: position 18,446,215 of record NC_143146.1, on the reverse strand, counting down.
TATATAAAAATTCAGATTCATCTTTCCAGAAAAATAAATAAATACCCTAGGTTTGAATGTACCCTTATGTTAATCTTTTCAGTTGTTTTATTATTACGTTGCCGTGACCAGGATGATTCACAGTGTAGTAGGTTGATTATGTCATTGTAACTGTTTTCTCTTAGTGCCTCATCCATGAACATGCTTTCTTTTTTTCTTTCATTCCTTTTTTTCTTCCTCTTTTTTATTTCCTCTTTTTTTTTTTTTTTTAACTGAAGCAGAACAGTGATTTCCTTCAGACAGCTGTCTGCAAGGCCTGTCTACAAGATCCCTCCATCTCTGTCAAACAGCCCCTTGGAAATTACAGAAATGTGCTTCGTTACTACAGGAATCTTCCTTTCCTTACCAGAGCAGCTGAAACTGACAGTGGTATCACAGCTCAGCTGGGAAAGGAAATGGGGAAAAAGAATTGGACAGGAGACGGAAGATGGAAAGTAACAGATTACAACCTGCTTTGTTCTCAGGAAAAATTCAGATGCCATTAGAAGGCATATTGAATTTAAGTACATAATCTGTGATCCGCTGACATCATCTGCATTCTTTTGAATCATGTAAGTGTTATTTTATGACCTGATCTTGCATCAGGTAAGAGAGTGGTTCTAACTTATGTGTGTCTTGCCCTTTTTATCTCACACACTGTGATCTTGATGCTATTTTTAACTTACATGTTTATACATGTAGAAATGTCTAAAATAATTAATGTAACCAATTTTGTATCTTCAGGATTAGCTGTTTGCTGGAGCAAGTCTTTACAGTTGGACTATATTAGAATTCTATCTACATTTTAATTTGGTTCCTGCTGTGTGGATATATTAGACTGAATCTATTACCTGGCTCAATGGTCCTCTCAGACAGTTTCCCTTTCTCATTCTGATTTTTATTGTAAGTGATCGTCAACGTACTGTAGAAGTCTGCAAATCCAGTTTTGATCGCTCCCATGAGGTGCTGATAACTATGGCCTTACACTAAAAAAACAAAACAAAACAAGAACTGAAGGAGTGTTGTGATATTTAATAGATTATCTTTTGATTAAAGGTGCTAGTTGTGGAGTGTTTTGTGAGACTGTATGCTTGGACATTTCTTCTTTACTGATCCTTCATTTGAGTGTTTTGCAGAGGAAATTCTGTAGCAATCACCCCTTTGAGGCAGGACCTGGTTTCACATTAAACATTCCTGCGTTACGTGTAATTTTACTTTGAGTTGCCTCTTATCCTGGTGATCATGAACTACCTGCTGTTTTTTCGTTTGAAGATACTGTCTCTCTGAGTATTTATTATAATTTCAGCTTTAAATATAGTCTTTTCATGCATTTAATACATTTAGTCCTTACTGTGAAACAGATTAATGGACCTTTGGTGGAAAGCTTAGGAACATTAATTTGGTTCACTCTGGTTTATTTGTGTTGCAGTCTTACTGGGGTATACTTTTTCAGGGCACGTCTGGAAGTTAAGAGAGATGATGTTAAGTGGTAATAGCATGGCACTTCATTTTCTCATGCTGCCCAACAGTTTGATGAAGAGTGCTCTTAGGGAAAAAGAAATACTACTAATTCATTTCATTTGCAGCTCCATCCTTAGAACTGTCCTGTCATCACCTTGTATCTGGCACCTTGTTGTGGACCCTCATCCTGATTCTAAGATCATTTTTCCCTCACTCTTTTTATCTTTCCTCTTTCTATTTTTGTTTCTTTGAATGTTTCATTCTTAACCTAGTCTTGTCTCTCAGCTGCCTGCTATATATATTTCTACCTGGATATCCTGCTAGCACATTAAATATTATGTTTGAATGTAAATTTCTCATCCTTTTCTCAAAAACAACTTTTCATCCCATCCTTCCCATTTCTATGCATGGTATCATCATTTTTACCCTGAGTCTCAGACTGAGAACTTCAATGACATCAATGACTCAAATTTCTTCTTCTCCATGTTAGTTAAAATTGAGCTTTTCTTCTCAAATTTACTTTTTTCTTCCTGCTCCTCTTGACACTTTCTTTTTTTTTTATTGCAACAGCCTCTTGGCTGGTCTAACTACTTTAGCATTTTCCTCTGCTGATCCCCAGTGACTTAACAGATTAAGATTTTAATATAATATTCATGTGTCATTCTGCAATTTAAAATTCTTCAGTGCTTTGCAGTTTCTTGCCACGTAAAATGTTATCGAATATTCATAGCTTTAAATGTCCACTATAATCTCTGTTACATCTATTCAAAATTAGTTCTTAGTCATTTCACAGCATCTTTTCTTCACTAGCAGGTCCTGTCCCCAGAATTCTCTATTCATCGAGTATTCTTACTTTCTTAAGAACAGAATTTATGTCTTATATTGGTAACCATGTTTCTATAGAATGAATGTTTGTGTCTCCCCCCCAATTCATATGTTCAAACCTGATCCCCAATGAGATAATATTAGGAGGTGGGGCCTTTGGGGGATGATGAGGTCATGAGGATGGAGCCCTGATGAATGGGATTAGTGCCCTTATAAAAGAAGTCCCAGGGAGCTCCCTCACCCCTTCTGCCATATGAGGATGCAGCATGAAGACATCCTCCTATGAACCAGGAAGTGAGTCCTCACCAAAGGTCAAATTTGCTAGCTCCTTGATCTTGGACTTCCCAGCCTCCAGAGCTGTAAGAAGTAAATTTCTGCCGTTTATCAGCCACCCAGTTTATGGTGTTCTGTTATAGCTGTCTAAATAGACTGAGACACATTTCTTCAGCATAGTACCTAATCTGTGGTTGATGTTCAATTAATGTGATTTTTGTTTGTTTGTTTTTTGGTGTCAGTCAGGGTCATATTTAGATGGATTGGATGGTGATTTTTCTTTTATTTTGCACTCTAGACCTTAAGGTATGGTCTCTGTGGTTGCATCCTCTGGGCTTAACTCTAACTCTTATTTTGTGACCTTAGATAATTTACCTAATGTCTATGTGCCTCAGTTTCCTCATCTGTAAAATGGAGATAAAAACTATATTAACCTAAAAGACTTGTTATGAGGACTTGATAAGGGACTAACATGTACAGGGCTTTAAAAGTGTGACTGATATATAGTAAGTGCTCAATTAGGTATCAATAATATTTTGCATACGTAACATATCTTTCTAGGCTGATGGCACTAAGAACATTTCTAGTGGCCTGGTAAATTAGGTAGAGAGAAATATCTTAGTTGGGGGAACTCAATTTTTATTTTATTCCTAGTTATTGTCAATATGTATGTTATTTTTATAGTGAGGCTATTTATATATACATAAGTATTTTTGTCTTATTGACTCAAACTGATATTTGAAACTATTGATGGAAGTATTGATGACAGTTGGAATAATGAATTTACTGAGTGTTTGTAAGATTAATAATACTACTTATTAATACAGTTGTGTCTGCTCCTACCACAACTATCACCACAGTCATTTATTGAACACATTATTTGTCATTTGAATTTTCTTAGTAAACTACAATTGATCCACTAAGCACTAGGCAAAAATGTATTATAAGATATGCATATATAAATTATTACCGTAGGAGTATATACATGTCAAATGATAAAGAGTTAGAATCATCCTTCTAAAAATTATCTGGTGGGAAAGTTGCCCATTTTGCATATTATTCATACTTCTTAAGTTTTCTCTATCTCCCTTCCCACCATTATCTCAAATATTTTTGTCTAGTAAGTGTAGAATTTGCTTGGAGTTGTTCTTTACAATTCTGAATTTTATTCTTCCATCACCTTTAATATATGTATGCTAATATTTACAATAATTCCAATTTTAAATGGCTTTTCCTAGAATCTAGTAATATCCTTTAAAATATTTTGAGCTGCTTTGATAAATATCATCCCTTACTAAGGAGAAGAATCTGAGTTTTGCTGCTTTTTAGCAAAGTGGAAAATGTTTTCTGCAGGTTGACGTTAGGTGGTTTGGTGATTGAGCTCACCAAAGTGAAGAGATGGGAGAATGAAGAGTATGATTTCACTGTTGAATTCAACTGAGTGAGCATATGTTGAATATTTCTTTCAGACCTGAGATTCTGCGAGGTGCTAAAAGTACAGGGAGCATGCAAACGTAGGTCCTTCCTCCCTGACTCTCATATTCTATTAAGGAAAACAATGAGTAATCACAATAGAGAGGGGTCAACACAGCAATAGAAGTAGGGTCAGACAGTGGAGGGACTGTCTTTATTACAAGGAGAAATGTAAGCAAGGTTGGTTATAGAATGCTTCCTTGTAAGGGTACAGTACAAGGTTCACTGTTTTTTTTCAGTGTAATTGAGATTTGGTTGGTATATTTTTATTTCCATATATTTGACATTAAGCAAGAATATATATATCTTGGCTGTTGTAAAATTGTTGTACCAAATCTTCTTAGCCGTGACACAGTCATACACCTCACTGTAAACTTGAGTTTTATCTCCTTCACAGGTGATATTTAGAGTTGGCATCCATCAACAAAGCTTCAGAACAGAATATTACCAGCAAAGAAAAGGAGCTTAAACAGGCAGTTCAAAATTTTATTTATACTCCAGGAATAGTAAGGAACCTGTTTATGACAGCTATTTCTCTCCTCTCAGGTTAAGATGCTCCATTTCTTAGCAGTGTTAGTTGAGCAAGGATACCATGGAGAAATCTTTTTGTTTTTTTTTCCTAGAGCTCTCTAGACTATCAGTTTTATAGACTCCGTATAATTCTCAATAAGAATGTAGTTTGAAGCAAGCTGTTCTGATTAGTTATTGCTCATTAACTGGATCTTCACTCTGCATGAAAGAATATTGCAGTCTTTTCCCTCATTCTAAAAATCGTGTTGCTTATATTAAAATTGAAATGTATTTGGGGAAGCTGGAAGTTGAGATACCCAGGGTGGGCTGTGGGGAGGGCAGGAACTGTTGAAAGCTTTGCTTCTGTAGTACTGTGCTGATGCCCTCGTGATTTTTCAGTAAAGTAAATTAGATTTCTCAACATCAGAATTTATATAATAAGTCATTTGTGATGGAGATATTTTGCATATCTTGTACTTTATAAATCTGTTTTCTTCTTGGCAAGAGTCCTTGGTCAATGTGTACAGTTAGAAGATATTGGAAGAATACAGTGCCAAAAATGTTCACGATGTTTTCTTGTCTTTACAGAATATTAACTTGGTTTATCAATATCCATCTGAAGGAAAACTAGGATAGTAACATGCAATTTTTTCACTCTTATATAAGGATAGGAGATAAAGATTTTTGCATGTGATTATATGACTAGTTTTTCCTTAATAGTTGTGCTGAAATCTGTCAATTTCTCTGTCTCTGTCCACAGCTACCTTTGAGAGTCTGATACATACGATTATGCTCATGTAAACAATGAAAATAACATAAGAAAGAAACTGTGCCAGTTTCTGACTTACAGGCAAAATTTGTCCATAGATAATTAGGATGGCCATTTCTAACAATTCATTTGTAGTCTGAAAAGAATGATTGACAAGCATTGTTAGATTAGTGGGGCCAGTTTTCAGATATAGTTGATAAACTTTTGTATTAAATAAGAAAAAAATTTGATAACAGTACTAGTAGGAAGTAAAGGCAGTATAAAATGTGATTGACAAGGTATTTTTCACTAATAAAACACTTATTGAATAATTACTATGGGCAACATTGCTACTAAAGTTTATAGCATTTAAGGCAATGAGAAGGATAATATACTGATCCTCTAGTTAATGTCCTTAATTTATATCATATAAATAACAGGAAATCAAGAACCAAAGAAATGGCACATAGAGCAAAAGAATATTAAACATAAAGAACATTACTATAACTTAAGATATTCGGAGTAGAGTTACTTTAATTTTCCTGTCTAGGAAAGTTCATCGTAATTTACATCTTCTTTTCCTAATTACATGAGATGGCATAAAGTGCATCCCAGCTGTTGCTTTGTTTCTTATCTTCTTCCTCTCCTGTGCTTTTTCTGAATAATTTCTTAATAAATAGCCAAATTTTGGTCCCTTTTGGGACTCATTTTCCTTTGGAAAGAAAGCCTTTCATATATAAGTATATAACCTTAAACGTGAAGTGAAGAAGAATGCATTCAGTAGGTAATGTTATGCTGTCATTGGGTATTCCTCTGTGAGAGATTTCATTCTGGTAAGAAAGATGTCTTGCTGTTAAGTTTTCTTTTTTTCTTTTAATGTGGGAAAAAGCATGTAAAAATAAAGATAAAAAGGCGTATTGTTTATCAGTCAATTATCACTGTGTAAGAAGCAACCACAGAATCTCAGAGGCAGAGAGCTGCAGCGTGTATTTCATGTTTGTGTGTCTGCGGATCAGTTAGGGTTTGGCTAATCTTAGCTTAACACCAAGCTCTGGGTTGGATCCAGGCAGTTGTGTTCCAGGCTTTGGCTTGTGGGGATGTGCTTAGATCTGTTTCCTAAGTGTTTATTTTGGGGCTGTGATGAAGGGAAAGCGCTCAGGAGAAAGCCGTTCTTTTGGTTATTGGCAGGAGTTAGAGAGCAAGTGGAAGCATGCAGTGCTGCTTGAAGGTGAGGCTCAGAGCTGGCCCATTGCCACTTCTGTTGACATTCCATTGGTCAAAGCAAGTCGATGGATGAGGGAGTATATTTCTCCCATGGAGTTGGAGGATACAGGGAGTGAATACTTGTGGAACAATCTACCTAATCTACTGTAGAAGAGGAGTTCAGTATTCAGAGAGAGGTTTTGGTGGAGAGACAGATCAGGGAATAACCAAAAGATAGAGTTAGCTTCTGGGGGGAAATTGTCCAGGAAGAATATATACGTTGGGAAAAGAAAAGGGCTGTGGATGGATTCCTGGCGGTAAAAGTGAGGCATATGAGGGGCTTGGTGAGTGTCTATGGGGAGGGCAGCGTCAAGGAAGTGAGAACAGATTCTCAGAGGAATGTGGTAGGAAACCAGAAAATGACAAAGAGGCCAAATGTGATGCTGCACATTCTTTTGCATTTAGCATTTACCACTGTAGTAACAGGGCGAAGCCATTTCACGGGGACTGGTGGTTACAGTTAGAAGTTAAACAGCGGTGATTGTGGTACCAAAATAGAGGTCATGATAGAAAAACATTCTTTAAGACATTTGCTTTACAAAGAAAGTGGGAAAGTAGATTGTCTTTTGATGCACAAAAAGACTTTCCACGTTTTTCATGTTTCTTTCATAGAGAAAAATTTCCTGAGAGGATTTGAAGAAAAAAGAAAAGATTCATATTTAGAGGACTTATTCAATGTTAAGGGAACTTTTAATGTGAAAATTGCCTGTTTTGTGAGCATTTTTTAAAAAAAATTTTGCTTCACAGTTAAATTTATCTATACTTTAAAAAGTCACTAAAACCAGAAAAAAAAGTTAAACTTTGTACCTGAAACTTAGCATCGCGCTTTTCATAAAAGAACGGAATCCATCCACTAAAATGAGAAGAAAGGGATCCTTTTGAAGGGCTCACCTTTTGACTGTGCGTTCATAAATTTATTTTGTATCTCCAAAGAATCACTTTAAAATGTTATTAAAATGAACAATTTCCTACCAATTTTATTTCACTTTTTTTCTCTTTTCTCTCAGTAATTTTTTTCCTTCTCATTAAATTTTTTTCTAATGCTAAGAAATGTAAGGAGAAATAAATGTAATAATCATTATTTAGGATATAGGTTAGGATATTACATAGCGCTAGTTATTAAGTATTTTTATTGTAGTTTTAGCATCCAAAATTTTATCTACCAAATATTTTTTTAATTGTTTACACATTGTATTTTGAAACCTTTATTTTAAAAGCTTCTTATTATAAACACTTGGATTTTGAATGCTCATGGAAATATATTTTAATTAAACTATTTCCCTTTTCTTCCCCTAATGTAATTGTTGCATATATGATGAATCAGGAGTACTTGGTGTGGGTCATTGAGTTTGCTCACTAACAAGGTGACTTTGGTCAAGTCATTTATTCTTCACTTGAATTAATAAGTTTCACTTTTTAGAAAGAAGTTCTTGGGATTGTAGCACTACTAGTCATTTACATCTGAAATTTAAACCTTTTAAAAAATCTTTTGGGAGCACCTAAACTTTCATTAAAGGAATAAGATTTAAAATGGGAGAAGAGATATATGGTTGTGGAGAATGAAATAATATAGGTGAGTAGAGATGTAATTGTGCACTGTAATTAAATAGAGTTTGGCTTCATTGTCTGAGTTCAGCATACCTTTCTAAATTCAACCAATACTAATTAATGATAAGTTTATAATTATATATTCTATTTTATTAGAATGATGTAGAATAGACTTAGATTGTATAAGGTGAGGAGGTAGGAAAGAATTTCTATTTTTGTGTGTGTGTGTGTGGCTCTTATACTCTCAGTGGAAGGTACATTTTAAAGGTAAAAACCTGCTGAAATACTATGGACTGTATAAATTTGCAGAATTAGAAATGAGTATAGATTTTATGCTTTAACTACTGTTTATATGGAGACTGTAGCCCTAATACATTCATCTGTGGAACTGGAATCTCTTTGTATGTGTTGGCTGTGTATATATCAGAGCTAAAGATATTCTAAACAGAAAGAATTAGAAAATTTTTGACAAAGAAAGGGGTTTTATTTACTTCATTTTGGCAGACTTCATATGTTTGGTGATTTGAGGCTTCTGACGTGAAACATATTTTGTGTTCAACTATAAATACACCTTCATTTATGAAACCAGAAATAGCTATACTATGGACAGGATATCTCTCCTAAAATAGAAGGTTACTTCTACAGCACAGAGAAAGAGAACACTAATCAATTAATTTTCTAAATTTTCCCTGCTGCAGGTTTCACTCAGTGTTAAGTCTTCACCACACGGACATGTCTCTCTATAAAGAGTGATGTGTGGCTAGAGATAGTTGAGCTGCCATTACTTGATGCATAGGAAAACCACTTTCTATAATCCACTGCCAAATCCAGCCTGACTATCCATTACTTACTCCTAAAAGACTTTTTTGTAAAACTTTCTAAATAATTCACTAGAGCCTCAGTAAATATTGCAGTTAGATTTCTATCAAGACACATTGAGTAGAAATTCTGTTAGGTTCTTTCTTGAGAAGACAGGCTAGGATGGAAAATAGAATATTTCAGAATTGAGGAAGCACTTGGGGAAAAGCTTTGTATATATCCAATAGCCTTCAGTGTTACTAATTTTTATTTTTGCAATTCCTGCTCAGTATTTTTAGATAATTATAGACTAATATTATCATAATAGTTGTCAAATCTATAGATTCTGTTGGTTGTAAGCAACTATATCGGGCTCTGTCATACTTATAAAGAGGGATTGGTTGGAAAAGTTTCTGAGGTGTTCTCAGTTTAGGAGGAAATGTCGAACTGAGCCTTAAGAAAGAAAAGAACAAGGCAGTGTCAAGGACCTCATCAGTCAAAGCTTGCAGACATTTTCTTTAGAACCCCATCCTAAACATGACAGCACCACCCACTTCCAGTCTCTTTGTTTTTCTGTTGAAATTTCAAATTCTGGGAGAGAGAATTATGTCGGCTCAGTTCGAATCAAGTATCTGTTCCATTGGATTGATTAGCTGTAGCCAGTGGCCAAGACCACACTGTGCACACGTGACCACTAGGGGGATTAGACAGCCACACATTTTGTCTTCAGTGTTCTTTAACCCTTGACTCTTCAAGGCATGTGTGTTTACATCAGCCATTCCCCCTTGGAGACAACCCACAGTCTCTACAGTTACTGCATTGAGAGTCAGCATCGTGGGACTACTGTTCTCTGAGACCAGGATCACTTGGTGATTTTTATTTCTTTACTAGTTATGTTGTAGTCTTGTCTTGAATATCTGTAAAAATGACTAATGGTAAGGGAAAAAGAAAAGTCATGGGAGTAAATTACGTATTTCATATATATATATCTCCATGCACTTAGGGAATACAGTAGTCTCCCCTTATCCATGGGGGATATGTTCCAAGACCCCCACTGGATGCCTGAAACTGCAGGTCATACCTTGGTGAAAGATAGTCCATGTTTGTGCCTAACCACCAGGGCTCCTTTCTTTTCTTTTTTCTTTTTTTGTGGTACGCAGGCCTCTCACTGTTGTGGCCTCTCCCGTTGCGGAGCACAGGCTCCGGATGCGCAGGCTCAGCGGCCATGGCTCACGGGCCCAGCCGCTCCGCAGCATGTGGGATCTTCCCGGACCGGGGCACGAACGCGCGTCCCCTGCATCGGCAGGCGGACTCTCAACCGCTGCGCCACCAGGGAAGCCCCAACGGCTCCTTTCTTCATAAGCTCATTGAACAAATGTCCAGCTCTCTTTGCCATGTGAAAAATATCCTCAATGCATTATCCAGCCGCATGGTTACTAACAAGTTTTTCTGCAGAGAATGTCTTCTAGTGAACATTCATGTGCACTACTTGGGTCCTTAAATCTCTTTGTAATATTTCTTTCTTTTTGAAAAAATTAATTCACTTTTGCCTGTGTTGGGTTTTCTTTGCTGCATGCGGGCTTTCTCTAGTTGCAGCGAGCGGGGGCTACTCTTCATTGCGGTGCGCGGGCTTCCCATTGCAGTGGCTTCTCTTGTTGCGGAGCACGGGCTCTAGGCACGCGGGCTTCAGTAGTTGCGGCGCGTGGGCTCAGTAATTGTGGCGCACGGGTTTAGCTGCACCATGGCATGTGGGGTCTTCCCGGACCAGGGCTCGAACCCGTGTCCCCTGCATTGGCAGGTGGATTGTTAACCACTGTGCCACCCAGGAAGTCCCTCTTTGTAATATTTCTAATCAAATATTAGGTAACTTATATAAATCCTGATTCCAATCCATTGTTCCTTCCAGGTAAAGTGGAGGATCTCAAGTGACTCCTCAGAGTTTTGTACACAGAAATTATTTGCCTTGTCCATTGTTCTCAGTATTATTTCTGAGATGTGGTATAATCTTAAAGTACGATTTTGGCTTGTGGCAGCCTATTGCAGGAGTCGTGCTCCTGATGATGTGAACAAGCTCTTGCAACTTACTCATGCCTTTGGGGCTCTTTCAGGCCTGCTTGCATAAACCACTTCTACTTAATTATGGAAAGCTGCTGAGTAACCCTGACTTCACAGCTAAGTTGATCTGATAGCACCTAGTTTATGATGGCAGCCTTGGATGAATGGCTGGTCCTCTGAAGTCCCATCCAACATTGGAGCCAAGTATCAAACCAAAAGATCATACTTGTTGAAGGGTGCTTGGCCTTCATTAATTCTAAACTCCAAGTGCCTCTTCTAGATTCTTCCATCAGGGCTTGCCATAAACTTCATACGTCATCCAGGCCTAAAGGGCAGAACCATTTTACTGGAACCTGTGCCAGCTAGAGACCTCTCTTTGGTTTTATACCTGCCTCAAATTTGATAGCCTCTTAAAGGACACAGTTAAAAGGCTAAGAGCAGAATATCCAAAATCCGAGTCCTCATCTGTCACTGTGACTCCTTGGCAAGACTAATTCATTCTGGAGGAACTATCCCATGTCAGCTTTGCTTCTCAGAGTGTGACTTAGGAACTAGCAACGTTTCACTTAGGAACTCGTTAGAAATGCAGATATCAGAACCCATTCCAGGCCTACTGCATCAGAATCTGTATTTTAATAATATGCTCAGGTGATTTGTACACAGTAAGACAAGCACTGCCTTAGATAATTGGATCACAGGGAGTTCATGGAAGTAGGAGCCTCCTTGTTTCCCAGGGATTTATCTCTACTCCTGCTTCCTGCTCTGGGATCTTATCAGCATGGCACCATTCACGTAATGGATCTATGTGGTGCTCCTGTGGGAAGGTCAGAGAAATACTGCTCTCCTTCAGGTAATCCGACAGTTGCTTTTCATGATTCCTGTGTGTGAGGATGGAGAAATATTTTGCCATAAAAATACTGGGAGCTCTGTGAATTTGCTTCACTTAGCAAACCACACCTAGGGTTGATTGTTGCTGACTTGAAGTCACCCTCTGATTGTGTTTGTTATAATCATAGCAGTAATTTTTATTTAGGCCAGTTAGTAGTTTTCTGTAGCATAGTTACTGAATTGGAACACAGTGATCCAAGATCCAAAGGAATTGGTTTTAACATAGATCTATAGCAATATCACCCCAAAGTTTGGGCATTCCTTTTTTAGCAAGGTACAGCCATTGAGTTAAAAGTCCTTTTTGGTAAGTCTTAAAGGAGAGTTCACAGTACAGTCTGGTGAAGGTAAAACTGAGTCTTTCCTCAACAGTATCTGGTTTCTTCATGCAAAAGGCTCTGGTCTGTGATCTGGGAGTTAGGCTAGAAGCTCTGTTCTGTAGCTGGTGGCTCACATAGGCTTTTGTAAGTTAACACTGGAAAAGTTTTGTTACAACGTTAATAAAGACCTTGGGGGATGTGTTATGATTTTATTTCTGGGGATCTCTTGATTAATTAATCATACCCAGGATTCTATGTACGTCAGACTATTCCATATGCCCTCATGACTACTCCAGCTTCATTGCTTATTATCATGCTCCTCCCCCCCTGCAACTTTGTTTCTCGAATAGCCATCCTGGTCTCCTATCACTTCCACTGGGATAGGGTTCACATTAGGTTTACCCACTAACATCCCTGACCTAGAAGTAATAGCTAGTCAAGCACTATTGAAAATGTGGATACTTGTCATAATACTATCTTCCCAATTGCAAAGGGGGTAGTGGAGAACATTATAGATTGATATTAAATAATATACATCATACCTTCCCTGAATTTATTATTTACCATCAATATTACCTTCATATTTATTTTTAGAGGCAGCATTGTCAAATTAAAGATATCCTTTACTTTAAAAAGTGGCAATTTATTTGTTATTGTAATAAATTACTTTAGTAGAATGTGTTTTTTCTTTAAATGAACTATTTTCTCTAAAATGTTTTGACACTTTTCTTTTGGAGTTCACACTATGATATCTCATTTGCTTCTCTGGTTAATTTTCACTGTATTGAAGCAACACTGTGATATGAAGAAGGAAAAGCATTAGGGTCCAAAGAACAAAGCACCAGGTCTTAGCTGTGTCTCCTACTGGCTCAGGGACCTTGTAAGAATTCTAAACTTCTCTCTACCTCAGTTTTTTTAAATGAAGAAGATATTCTGCCTACCCGATAGGATTATTGCTTTTATTACTTAAGATTAATACAAAAATAAAATTTAAGTCTTATATATGTCAATAAATCTTCATTGAGCACATACTGTAAGCCAAGCTCAGTCCTAGTCACCTAAAATTAATGTGAAGCACTTTACAATAAGCTTTTCTAATATTGAGCCTTTAAATTCTGAGAAAGCTTAATTAAATTTGGCAAAAATCTAAGAAACATAATTACTTTGAAGATAGTTACTATACATAAATGTATATGAATTTCTGTTTTGACTTGGGAGAGGAGTAGCAGAAACTGTGGCAAATAGGCCTTTTTCTCCCTGCTTTCACATATTTTATTAGGAAATTAAATAATTTTAGTTTAAAATAGTTGAGATGTTTTTTGGGATGAAGATAAACTCCAAAATGGAAGAGACCACCGATTGAATAAACATGTACTGAATGCTTGCTATATTCCTAGATGTTTTGTAGACACAATCACATTATTTGTGCTTTTCCTGCCTTCCAGAAGCTCTCATCAGAAAGTTCCTCTACAATCAGTGAACATTGTTAGACTTTTTATGCTCGTTTCTCAAAGTGTGATGTACAGACCAGCAACATGTGTGTCACCCGAAAGCTTATTAGAAATGCAAAATCTCAAGCCCTAACTCATATCTACTGAATTGGAATCCTCATTTTAATAAGAGCACCAGGAGATCCATAGGCACATTAAAGTTTGAGAAGCATTGTTCTGGATCACAAATACAATCTTAGGCTCAAATCTTAAAACATTTCCAAGTAATTTGGTATGTTTGTTTCTATACCTCCATAAACTCCCCCCCTCTTCTTCTTTTATATATTGTTTTTCTTTTTTTAAGATGTTGGGGGTAGGAGTTTATTAATTAATTTATCTTTGCTGTGTTGGGTCTTCGTTTCTGTGCGAGGGCTTTCTCTAGTTGTGGCAAGCGGGGGCCACTCTTCATCGCGGTGCGCGGGCCTCTCACTATCGCGGCCTCTCTTGTTGTGGAGCACAGGCTCCAGACGCGCCGGCTCAGTAGTTGTGGCTCATGGGCCTAGTTGCTCCGCGGCACGTGGGATCCTCCCAGACCAGGACTCGAGCCCGTGTACCCTGCATTGGCAGGCAGATTCTCAACCACTGCGCCACCAGGGAAGCCCTATGTATTGGTTTTTTTTTTTTCAACTTTTCCTTTGTCAGAACAAGGGAGAACTAGCAATAGCTAATAATAGTAGTAGTAGTAGTAATAGTAGTAGCTAGTAATAACTACCCACTCTGATTTTTTTTTTCTTCTTCCAACTAAGATCCTAAAATGTCCAGTTTCCTATCTGTACATAGTTACCTGGGTGACCAAGTAATTCCTTTTTTCTCTTCTTGTTAAACTAACCACTGGGCTCCTTTCAATTCCCACCCCTACCGTGCTCCTTCAGGATGGGTTGGTCTTTGCCAATGTATCACTTTTTAACAGAACCCTACAATGTACAGTTTGCCTCTCTATTCAAGCAAAACTGCTTCTCAAGTAGACATTGACCTCCTTTCCCCCCCCACTGTACCTTTTAAATATATTTGATAAAGCTTAACGTAGGAAAATAATGTAAACTATGTTATGTTTAAACCCACTGGGTTCTTTTTAGGGGCCTTTCCAGAGACCCTCCAGTAATACTATATAGTAAGTTGCAAGCTCAGTTATTTGTTAGACTAACTTTAATACCAGCTTGCCATGTCTAGGGAGGGGAAATAATTCGAAAATTTCTAAGACTAGCTACCTCCTGGTCTTGGTATCTTTGAAACAAGGCAAGACAAAGCCAGTATGTAATCTGCCCACTTAAGGCCATCTTTGAGTTAAGTGAAGACAAGCAAACAAACAAACCCAATATGGTGGCTTTAAAAATAAACCCTAAGTAGGAGGAATGAGATGCCTTTTACTTAATTATGAGTATGAGGAAGAAGGTGAGTAACTTGGAATGTGGCGTTAAATTTTGAACTCAAAGAGTAAATTCTGGAGAAGCAAGCAAAGATGATTCTGTTTATTGTAGTGAACAGAGAAACAGGTGAGGGTTGGGAAGAATGGTTCATGGATTCTCTTATGTGCTACCTGGAGCGATTCTCTGTGTTCAGGCTATATTCCTGCAGAAGGAAATCTGTGACTGATTGAAGATTGCATAGGGTGTATCTGAGAAACAAAAATATCCAAACTGAGCTTTGGTTCAGGCTTGGTATCCTTATTTAGCACAGAGTGTTCCATGGGATGGCTTATTTTTGAGGTAAGAGGTTTAATTTAACCCTTACCTGTATCATTGGGAAATCTGTTATCTCTATTTCTCCGTAGTACAGCAGACATTATACATCAGACTAAACTAGTCTTCTGTATTCCTTCAGGTCCCATTTCTTATCTTTGATTTTGTCCCCACTGAAGGAACCTAATATGTTAATACTATCCTACCAAATAATGCCGCCAGAAAGTATTTGCCGAGCAACTACCATGTGTAACATTTTAACACTGGGCATTCAGAGAGTTTCTTTGGGAATGTTTACATTATAGCTAAAGAGATAGGTCTATAAAACAAAGTACAAGATAGTGTGCCCAGAGAAATTGCATTATACACACATTTAATTCCACTATAAGTTTTTCAGTGGAGGGAGGGCCATGAGGAGGGAAATACATATAACAAATTAAACAGTTCCATTCATGGAGAGCATATGACCCAATGAGAACATACAGTAAGAGAAATGGGCCTGTTGTTCCAAGTTTCCATATTTCTATTATGATGGTTTTCTCAGTGTGAAACGTCTCCTTGAGCTGAGTTTGATAACGAGCTAAGATTCTTTCTTTTATGGGTGATTTAAGAGTTTTAAAAAGGTTATTTAGACTATACTATACTTGATTTTCACTTTACCCCCTGACAATCCTGTAAGGTTTTCCCTCCTAATGCCAAAATGTCCCTTGCTATGGGAGATTAGAAGGGTGAAGTGGTTCCCTCCTGGAAGTTGGGACAATCTGAGTTGGGTCTTAAAAGAAATATAGACTGAAATGTCACAAAATAAAATCTGGGGTGTATTGAATGAATAAATGGATATATAAATGAGTTAACACCTGTGGCTAAATTAGACTCAAATTATTTTTGCTTTTAAAAGTATTTCAGTTTAAATAATGAGTGTTCATAAAAACCATTTAAATAGTTTCCCGGGTACTTCAACTTTTCTATTTATTCCAAATAAGCATATTTTAAAGTTGTTTTAGTGCCATTGTTACCGAGTCTAAGCTCATACTGCTCGCTGCACAACAGGCCAATAATCGAGAGATGAGTTTTGGGGGCAAGGAATAACGACTTTATAAGGAAAGCCAGCAAACTGAGAAGATGGTGAGCTTGTGCCCCCCGAAGAACCATCTTGCCTGCGTTAGAATTCAGGCTTCTTTTATACTAAAAGGGGAGGGAGTAAAGTCAAACACTTCCTGGTTCCCATCAGCCTCTGGAGGGGATGTGTTCATTTCTTCCTCCCAGGAGTCATTCACAGGTGAGCCTGGTCGGGATGTTTCCTGTGAGCTAAACAAAGGTATTTTAGCTTAATGCTCATTACCTGGGAAGCAGGGTTCTCAGAGATGGGCCGTTATGTATAATTTAAACTTACAGGGAACATCCCTTTAGTGATTAACTTATATCAATATTAGAATACAAAAGGTTCTTCCCTATTACAGTATCATATATGGCATCCTATAGTCTAAGGGAACCAAGTCCCTATCCTCCTCTTTCCTTTCTAAATAAGATGTTTTAGGAATGTTTTAGCAAAACCTAATTGCTCTGGGAGAACAGATATGTAGTTACAGATACAAAAACACTTGCTATTACTGTTACCAGTTTAGTTGTGTTTGAGCAGAAAAACAGAAAAATTAGGAGCAGGAATGTGAATGAGATTTACTTTTCAATGTACATGTTTAAGTATATCTGGAAATTTGTACCACATGCACATGTGAATTATTACTATTTTTTTAACATCTTTATTGGAATATAATTGCTTTACAATGGTGTGTTAGTTTCTGCTTTATAACAAAGTGAATCAGCCATACATATACATATATCCCCGTATCTCCTCCCTCTTGCGTCTCCCTCCCACCCTCCCTATTCCACCCCTCTAGGTGGTCACAGAGCACCCAGCTGATCTCTCTATGCTATGCGGCTGCTTCCCACTAGCTATCTATTTTACATTTGGTAGTGTATATATGTCCATGCCCATGTGAATTATTAAAAGAAAAAGTGGGGGGGATCACCTAAGCTGGAGATAACATAGCACTTTCACATACTCATATGCTCTGTATGGTTACTTAAATTCCAAATGAATAATACAGACCATGATTATTTGGTAAGGAGTTATTATTATTATTAGAGATGGTATGTGTAAATCAGAACATTTATTTTTACACAAGTTTGAAGAATTGGAACGGAGACACATTGGAGTGTGGAAGTTTCAGAATAAAATGCTCCACTAGGATAATGGATGGAAACAGAATAAAATGGGTGAATTGGAGAGATATGTACCAGGATGAGTCATCAGGCACTTTGCTTGATGATGGAGAGAAGAAACTTCAAGCTTTCAGGTGTGGACCCTGAGCAAAATGAGAGTGCCACTGAGAAATAAGAAATTTCAGAGTTAGTTCTAGGGGAATGGTAATGATTTGGGATTTTAAATAAAATAAGCAGATTGTGGGCTAGGATATTTAAGTAGCATTTCCTCAGGGTTTTGTTTGCTGGGTTTTTTTTTGTTTTTTTTTTAACTTCCAATCTTTATCAAGCCTTTTTAGGCCCTAGGTTTAATTAGTTAGCCTGGTTAGGTATTAGTTAAGCAATATGGTAATAAACTAATTATGAATAAATGTTCATTGACTGTTGGTCTTCTTACCCAATTTGCATTTTAAATCAAGGCTTCAATCTTTAGCACAATAGTAATAAATATATATGCTTGAAGAAAAGATGGATACACGTTTAACTTATTTTACAATCTGTCTAGATCTAGCCTGGAGAGAAATCACTAAATGTACAAATTGCTTCACTCAAGGAAACATGGTCAAAACTCCCTTCTTTGTTTCCTTTGCTTTTTTGCTCTACAAGGTGTGCACTGTGGGGCATATAACCTAGTTTTACATTGTAGAACCAATGTCCAGCTGCCCTGAATTTTTCACTTTTCCTGAAATGTGCTGTGTCCCTTCATTACTCCTTGCCTTTGCACATACTGTCTGGACTAATATTTCACTACTTACTGTAACTTCTTACCTTTTCAAACTTCTCTGCTTTCAAGATTCGGTTCAAATGTCCCTGTGGGACTTTTCCTCACTGTATTCATTTCTGCAACAGATTACCATAAACTGAGCAGCTTAACATAACAGAAATTTATTTTCTCACAATTTCGGAGGCCAGAAGTCCAAATTCACAGTGTCAACAGGGCGGTACTCTAGAGCAGCGGTCCCCAAGCTTTTTGGCATCAGGGACTGGTTTCGTGGAAGACAATTTTTCCATGGACCGGGGCGTGGGAGGAGTTGGGGGGAAGGGCGTGGTTCAGGCGGTAAAGCAGCGATGGGGAGCGACAGGGGAGCGATGGGGAGCGACAGGGAGAGACGGGGAGCGATGGGGAGCGGTAGGGAGTGGTGGGGAGTGACGGGGAGTGATGGGGAGTGATGGGGAGTGGTGGGGAGTGACGGGGAGTGGTGGGGAGCGACAGGGAGCAATGGGGAATGACAGGGAGCCATGGGGAACAACGGGGAGCGATGGGGAGCGATGGGCAGTGGTGGGGAGCTATGGGGAGCAATGGGGAGCAGAGATGAAGCTTTGCTCACTCGTCCACTGCTCACCACCTGCTGTGCAGCCTGGTTCTTAACAGGCCACGGACCAGCAGTCTGTGGCCCGGAGGTTAGGGACCCTTGCTCTAGAGAGATTCCATTTCTTGCCTGTTCCAGCTTCTGGTGGTTCCAGGTGCTTCTTGGCTTGTAACTGCATAACTCTCATCTCTGCCTCCTTGTCACATGTCCTCTGTGTTGGCGTCTTCGCCTCTTCTGTCTCTTATAAGTCATTGCATTTAGGGCCACCTGAGTAATCCAGGATGTTCTTCAAAGACCCCTTTTTTCAAATAAGGTCGCCTTCACAGGTTCTGGGTGGCCATATCTTTAGAGAGGCCACTATTCAACCCACACAGTTTGTTCATTCATTCATGCAGTGTCTATTGAGTACCTAACAATCAGTTCCTCCTGTTATCCCATGTGGCTTGATTCATCTCTCTGTTTTAGCACTTACATCACTTACATTACATTAAATTCATATATTTACTTCTGTCCCACTGGGTTGGGAAGTTCCTTGATGGATAATATTTGATTTATCTTTTCTCATTCCTTGAAAATTGAAAGCTCTGGTTCATTGTCATTGTCTCCAGACACTACTTCTTGGTGATCATAATTTTTGATGATTTAAATAACTGCCAGTATACTAACCTTTTGGCTACTGAGTGTCCTTTCTTCTAATGATCTTGTCCTCTGTGTTCTCTCAACCATTTACTCCATGGACATAGACCTGGTCCTTATTACAAATAACTGTGACTGCTCCAAAATCTCAGTTTCTAGCATAGCATCTCTTATGATCACCGTCTACCATTTTTGCCAGATGCTTCTTTTGAGAACTACTTCTTAACAATTCCTTGACATCATGCATCCTACCCCCCTTTCACTGTTGCCCTCAGCCCTCATAATTCTCCTTATCTAAGCAGATTTACTGCCAATCATTGTAATCATTCTCTTGTATCCTCTTCTTTTGTTTTGTTATATCCCCTTTCTTTTTTGCACCATTATGTTTTTTTTCTTCTTTTCTTGGTCCCATCAGTATAGTAATAAGCTCTTATTTCTCCCATTAAAACAAAGTATCTTTGTAAAGAGATTTTTTTTCCCCTTCTGCTGCTCCACTTCTTTTCCCTTTTATAGAATGTCTTTAAAAGGACTGCCTACATCTGCTTTCTTCATTTCTCTCCATTCTGCTCTCATTTGAATCTACTGCAACAGACTTTCACCTGTGCCACTTCAACAAAACACTTCTTATCAACGTCCCCAATGATCTCCACATTGTTAAGTGCATTGTTCAATCCAATTTTCTGTCTTCATCTTAAATGACTTGTCAGCAACATATGACAGGATGATCACTTCCTTCTCTTTGGAATTTATTTGTTCACTTGACTTCCAGGATAGCACATTTTCTTGTTTTTTTCTTCCCTTCCTGACCGGCTGCCCTTCGTTTGTCTCCTTTGCTGGTTCCTCCTCAGCTGCTCCCGTGGGATCTCTAAATTGCACCAAGGTTCAGTCCTTAGCTCTCCTCCGCTTTTCACCTCTACTCACTTTTTTTTTGTTTTTTTTTTTGCGGTACGCGGGCCTCTCACTGTTGCAGCCTCTCCCGTTGCGGAGCACAGGCTCCGGACGCACAGGCTCAGCGGCCATGGCTCACGGGCCCAGCTGCTCCGCGGCATATGGGATCTTCCCGGACCGGGGCACCAACCCGTGTCCCCTGCATCGGCAGGCAGACTCTCAACCACTGCGCCACCAGAGAAGCCCTCTACTCACTTTTTAAGGTGATCTCACCAAATACTGTGACTTTAAATATCGAAATTGCTCTCTTCATCCTGAACCTCTGTCCTGAACTGCTCACTCATGTATCCAAGTGAATCCTTGACATCTCCACTTGGACTTCTAAGACGTATCTCACACTCTGAGTTGAGCTCCTGATCTTATTCCCCAAAGTGGCTTCTCTGAAAATTTTCCCTGTCCCAGGTAATGGAAATTCTGTTCTGGAGTCACCGTTGATTCTGATCTTTCTCTCATATCCCTACCTAAACTGAACATATACTATTGGCTCTAAGTCAAAATATATCTATAATTTGACTACATCTTATCCCTTCCACTGCTACTGGACTAGTCCAAGCCACCATTGTTTTTTTATCTAGAGCCATATACTGTGCTCACTGCTGTACCTCCTTCTGTCCTTCGACCCGTGCAGTCTGTTCTTGATACAGCAGCCTGGGGGAGGGTGGGGGTGGCTGTTAGGTGTGAGATTATGTTCCTCCTCTGCTCAGTTCCCTCCCACAGCTCCCATTTCCTTGAGGGGAAAGCACCTTACAAGGCTCCACTTAATCCGGGCATCTCTCTGATGTCATCTGTAACTTTGTTCCTGTGCTCTCACTTTGTTCTGGCAACAGTGGCCTCCTGGCTTTTCCTCCAGCACATTAGCTGCTACTTCAGGGCTTTGATATTTGCTCTTTTCTCTACCTGGAATACTTTTCCCCAAGGTAGCTTGCAAAGCTTTGCATTCTACCGTAATGTCTTTTCTGACTTCTTCATTTAAAATTGTGTCCCGGGCTTCCCTGGTGGTGCAGTGGTTGAGAGTCCACCTGCCGATGCAGGGGACACGGGTTCGTGCCCTGGTCCGGGAAGATCCCACATGCCGCGGAGTGGCTAGGCCCACGAGCCATGGTCGCTGAGCCTGCGTGTCCGGAGCCTGTGCTCCGCAATGGGAGAGGCCACAACAGTGAGAGGCCCGTGTACCACAAAAATAAATAAATAAATAAATAAAAATAAAATAAAATAAAATTGTGTGCCCAGCACTCCCTTCCAAAATGGGGAAACAAAGAAACACTGGTAAAGAATGACTCTTGTAATCTTTTATAGCTAAATCTAAATGGAGAATAATGATATGACTGGGAAATGCAGCATTAGTATTAAGAACCAATTCTTAAAACAAAATTGCATTCTGTAAAGGAATAAAAGTACAAACTTAAAACTAAAATTACAAACTATATCAGCATATCTGTTCTAAGAATACTTAGTAATTGCTATATTCTTGAAGTTGGGTCTTCTGATTCTAAATTTCCTTATTAACCAATTTTCTTCCTCCTTTACTTTCCCCTTTTCTTACATACTTACTGCTCCTCTGCTTATTTTCTTCATACACACACACACACACACACACACACACACACACACACATGAATAAACAATTAGTATATTCTTTCTGTCCTCTAGGTTGTTTTTCTTTAAAAGATATTTAAAACCAATAATGGCCCTTTATGGAACAATGTTTGTTATAACTACTGAGAAAGATGTATGACCATTTATAATTATACCTTACAGTTTTACACATAGACCTAGCTTTGAGTCACTTTTAATTGTATTTCTGTCCAAACAAATCTGATTTAAAATCTTTCTCTAGGTTATTATGTGTCAGATATCTTACTGAAGTCAGATATAGTTTATGCTTCTGATTTTTTTTTTCAACAGCAAACTCTCTACGATAAAGAAAAAAAAATCAAATTAGTCTGGCCTGGCAACTTCGTTAGTTCCTGCTATGTTCTCTGAATAATGGCTCATTATTTCTCTACTTGTTCTAATTCCTTTAGAAAGGATGACACAATAATTTTTTTAGTTGTTTTAAATATTTCTTTCTCCCCTTCATGCTCCAAATTCGTGTATTTATTGCATTTAGCTTGATTTTTATAATTGCAGGATTGCACTCGTCTCCTAACCATGCACACATTAATCGCACAAACTAGTTCATAAATATCAATACCATTCTTCATTAAGTAGCATATATTTAAGCACAGTGTTGAAGAGTTGAAGGTAAAAAGCTGGAAATGTTACTCTGTCAGGAAGGCGGGGCAACCATTGTGGAACCACATTTGATGATATCAGTGGCGGCAATAATTTTAGAGATAAACTTAATCTATAAAGTAGAAATGGGAATAAGTTATTTCTGCCATTTCCCCCAATTTTTATTTTAATATGAAAGTTTATTCCCCTGCCTGATATTCTCCAGGGGACTTTTTTTTTTTTCTGTGCAGAGTTAACAGATTTTTATTGTTTTTGCCTATTTAGAAGAATCCAGTTTTCAACTCAATTCTACATGTTTCCATATATTTCCACTAAGAGTTCTAGTTATAGGGTGACCAGCAATCAGTTTGCCCAGGGCTGTCCCAGTTTTAGCAATGAAATACCCACATCCCGAGAAATCTCTTATTTCCAAGCAAACCAAGATTGTTGTTTACTGTAGTTCTGGGTACTAACATGTGCTATAGAAACCTGGGAGTAGAGGTAAGCAGACTACTATTAGCACTTAGTTCTTAGATATAAACTTTTGTTCTTTTTAAAGCATGCTTATGGTAGGAAACTTGCTAAATAAATGATGAAACATACAAAAAAGCATAAAAGTCACTCATAATCCTACTAATTAGAAGTGAGTTTCAGAACCCTTTGGTGACTTCTCCATCTATACATATTTTCTGGCATTGTTTAGATCCTACTATATTTTGCATTGTTCTCTTTGTTTTTATTATAACACAAGCATTTGTTTTGATGTTAACATTTCTTTGTAAACATAATAGTTGATGATTGTATAATATTCCACTGGAACATTTTTGTATTTTTTTTTCCCATTTAAGAAAAATTTTTATTATAATTGATTTACAATCCTGTGTTAGTTTCTGCTGAACAGCAAAGTGTATCAGTTATACATATACATATATCCACTCTTTTTTAGATTCTTTTCCCATGTAGTTCATTACAGAGTATCTCCAATGACTTTTTTTTTTTTTTTTTTTTTTTTTTGCGGTACGCGGGCCTCTCACTGTTGTGGCCTCTCCCGTTGCGGAGCACAGGCTCCGGACGTGCAGGCTCAGCGGCCATGGCTCACGGGCCCAGCCGCTCCGCGGCATGTAGGATCTTCCCGGACCGGGGCACGAACCCACGTCCCCTGCATCGGCAGGTGGACTCTCAACCACTGCGCCACCAGGGAAGCCCCAAGTGCTGTTTCCTTTTAATGCTCCCTCACACCCGCCTGCGCCAGTTTTATCTTGGCTACTTCCTTTTCATTGTTGAGATACCTATCTAAAATCCCTTTTTTTGCTTACTTCATAGTACTTATCACCTTTTAAAAATGATTTTTTATTTACTGTTTTACTTTCTGTTGCCCCCCAGGAGTTGTGAGTTGCATGTCTTGTTGACTGACTAACTGACTGAACAGATAAAGGAGAAAAAAGAGCCTCTTGCCTGTGCACAGAGGGGACTGAGTGCACAGAGGGGACTGAGTGCACAGAGGTGAGAGGTGGAATGCACCCTGACTGATGGTTTGTATAAGAAGTGAGAGGTGAGGCTGCACCATGGCTGGGATGGAAACTGAGGGCAGGGCTGCCCAGGGAGATGAAACAGCAGAAACAGAGGTTAAGGAATCTCGGAGAGCATCATGTTTTTAAACATGACAGTAAAATAATCATATTTGTGCTTTAAAGAATAGCTCCTAGGAGGGTTGAGGGTGAGTGGGGAACAGTGTAGTAGTAGGAGAGTCAATGAGGAAGCTGCTTCGGTAATTCAGGTGATTGATATTAAGGGGCGGGACTCAGGGAGTTCCAGAGGAAATGAAGAGAAATGGGACCAAAGATGAGTCATGGGGGGTAGAGTTGGGTCGTCATGGGCACTGCTAAGCTACAGTCTGCAGGGCAGGTGGGCGGTGGTCTGACTGGTAATTCTCTGGTCGCTGGATGCCTGTTATTATCCAAGAATGGGAAGAGAGAGTATCAGGTATAATCAGATCAGGTTTGGTGTGGTTGAATGTGATGTATCAGTGAATTATTCCAAGTGGAGATATTCAATAAATAATATGTGTTTGGGTCTTTGGGAGACAAAAATCTGAGTCCTGATCAAGGAAGTGAACGTGAAACAAGAGAGGGTGAGAAAAGGGAAAGGAGGAGAAAGTCGAGGCTGAAATCCAGATAAGAGAAGGAGAAACACCTTGATTTTTTTCTCTTCACTCTCTAAATACTTCTTAGTCACTTGTGCTGTATCTTCCTCATCCAAGATGTCCGGAAAATTAAGCTTTTACCACTTTGCCCTCAGCAGTTGTTCCATCACTTCTTTTTGCATTTGGTTTGCAGTTGCTTTCTACTCCAGACAGCTGTCCTCAGAGCAGCCTAACCTCAGCTCTTTAGGTGGATGGTTGCTAACACCTCAATCTAAAAACAGACATATCGGGTCACTTTCTATTACATTAGGCTGTTATCATTTTCTCTGTAAAAGTCACCACTGTCCGATATTTTCCACCTTGTTTGTATTTGTTTCTTTACTGTCTGTCTCTATTTGTGGGAAGTGTACTCCATGAGAGCAGTCACTGGTTCTATATCCTGGACTCTTCTTGTGTTTCATTTGTGCTTCATACTTTCTCTTCCATAAACTCTTAGCCAGACTCTTAGATCATGCTCTCATTTCCCTTTCATCCTTTGCTTACGCATAGGCTTCTAGGACAAGCTTTCTGTCTCTCCTGTATCAAATAGACCCCACTTCCACGCTTACCACCATTTATACCCTGATATTTCTTAACAGCACTGACAGTTTTTTAACGTGTTTATTGTCTGTATCTTGCCATTAGAATGTAAGTCCTCAAAGGTAAGGACTTTGTTTCCTTCACTGCTATGTCCTTAGAAATCTTAGGATGGTTCGTGGCCTAAGTAAATAGAATTTACTTAACATTTGATGAGTAAATGACCGAATGGATAGAAGTAGAGAAGTCTCTTTTGCCAGGCAGGAGAGTTAAGAGCCTTGGTCAGGCAGTCTGACCCTCTGATTCTTCCTGCTGGTGAATCCTCCTTTTTTCTTGTGATCAGTTTGTGATCCATTGGACACACATGAGATGGGAATTGAGGAAGATTCTCAGGCAAAGAGAAATACCTAAGATTATATAGCAGCAGACCTAAAAACAAGTAGAATCCTAATTGGATGATCACTCTTGCCACTGAGACGTTTGAATACAAATGAGTTGAACATCGTTTCAACATCCATGGAAGTTCAAGGCCCTTCCCCAAATTTCTGTAAACCTGCGTGCTGGTAGTGGGGGTCTTATGGTCCTCTCCCTTCTGGACTTTTAACTCCCTATGTGTAACTGTGTGCTATGCCACATCAGCCCAGATGTGAAACTCAACTGTTTGTTCAAGTTTCACAAAATAAAAACTAAAGCAACCAATCACTGCTACTCTAAGTCAGTTACAACTCTTTCTTGCTATTTCCATCTTCCAACATTTTGTTAACCATTCTTATCTTTTCCTGTTCTTTGCCCTTTACACTTTTTTGTTTCACTTGTTGTCATTTTCATGGAGTTTTGGTGGGGGAATTCATCTCCTGTAACTTCTTTTTAAAAAAGAGATAGGGCTTCCCTGGTGGCACAGTGGTTGGGAGTCCGCCTGCCGATGCAGGGGACGCGGGTTCGTGCCCCGGTTCGGGAGGATCCCACATGCCGCGGAGCGGCTGGGCCCGTGAGCCATGGCCGCTGAGCCTGCGCGTCCGGAGCCTGTGCTCCGCAACGGGAGAGGCCACCGCAGTGAGAGGCCCGCGTACCGCAAAAAAAAAAAAAAAAAAATAAAAAAGAGATAATAATTTTCTGGGTAATCTTACCTTCTCCAATATAGTCTTTTGATGAAATCTCTGATAACACCAAGGTTCTAAGCAGTTTAAAAGTACTGATATATTATTTTATTTAGCTTTCTCTTTGTAAAATAGGATTTGTGTGTTTCTGTTATGTGACATGGACTTTGTATAGTTTCCCTGATTTAACCATTCACAGCAACTCCATTAGGCGTATATCCTATTACTCCTATTTTATAGACGAGAAAATTGAGGACCAGAGAAGTGAATTTCTTTGCCTGAGATTGGAGAGTAAATAAGCAGCATATTTAAGTCAAAGCTTCTGATTCCCGGGCTTCGCTGGTGGCGCAGTGGTTGGGAGTCCGCCTGCCGATGCAGGGGATGCGGGTTCGTGCCCCGGTCCGAGAGGATCCCGCATGCTGCGGAGCGGCTGGGTCCGTGAGCCATGGCCGCTGAGCCTGTGCTCCGCAACGGGAGAGGCCACAACAGTGAGAGGCCCGCGTACCGCAAAAAAAAAAAGCTTCTGATTCCGAAGTCCGTGCTCTTTCACTATATGCCATTTTTTTCCCTTTGAAATAAATGTGTTACTCTTTAAAGATGAGTAATTATTTTATTAATTTAAATAGATTCATAAAAGTAATTCTAAACAAAACAGTTGCATTTAAGATTGAGAAGAGAGTGAAAAATACAGCAATGCTTTTGATACCCCTCCAACCTCACCCTCTTTACTTAATGTTTAAGACCATTAATCTTGCTCTCTTGTTTCTATGGGTTTTAGTAATGAGTTTCCCTGTTCTATTGCAGTGTAGTCTGCTTTCCCAATATTTTATCTTGATGTCTCTTGCTCATCCTATTAACAAGATACTGGGAGATATCACAAAATTGCATAAAATTCTGAAAGCCTGAAAGAGCTATGTGCCAGTAGGCTCTTTGAGTTTATGCATAATATAGAGGCAAAGTAGTTAACAGAGAAATGAGTAAAATTTACTTCCATATGATGAAGTGGAAAACACTCTAAAACCAGAATGTTTGAGAAAGGCAAAAGATTTAAATCAAGTTATACAGAAAGAATGAATAAAATATTTTAAGCATATTTAAAATAAAAGTGCATAAATGTCAATATAAAATTTAAAATATAGTGGATTATCCATGGGTGACTTTTATTTATAACTTAGATGATAAAACATGATGTTCTGATGTGCTTATTACATTGACTGATATTTATTACAGCTATTATCCAAGTAAGAGCTTAAGTACTATTTTAAAAGGAAAGCTTGCCCACTATAAGAAAAAAAAAAAAAAGAAGAATGGCAAATCCTCTTGTCCCTTAATTCCCACTTCCCAGTCCCAAGCTTGACATAGTATTTTGTTATGTACATTCTTGTATATACCAAGTATGCATATACTTGATTTTGAAATATGTGTATACTTGTGCATAAGCACCCATATGTCAAAATGAAATTATGTTGTATGTGCTTTTCTGAAACTTTTCTGGTGTATGAAAAAAGGTTTAAAGTGAGATGAATACTGAAAATACTGAGAGTTTACTTAATTGGAAAAGACTACCACTCTCTTTAAGATATTTTTCAGTCTTAAAACTTACTCTGTGAGTCTAAAACAACATATATTTAAAGAAAGTAAATTTCTTAGACAATATCTTGAAGGAAAGAGATAGTAAAAATATAAGGTAAAGGATAAGTGACCTTTTCTTTCTTTTTATTAGATGTTTGGCATTTTTAAAGATTATTATCAGATGGTCAAGACACCTCATATTTTCAAAATGGAGAAAATCGGGCTTAAAAAGAGCTGGCATACAAAAAGAATCAGGGCTTTAGCTAATGGCAGAACTCATTAGTTCAACAATATGAATTAAATGTGAAAAATACTAATGCAAAATTAGACTGCATTCGGAGAAGTGAAGTTGGTAACAAGGGAAGATGTTATTTCCTGATCATCTGTAACTGACAAAACATGTCTAGTAGAAAATGGTCTGTCCATGAAGCCACCTTGTTAGATGAACATTGGCATTTAAGGCTTACAAAAAGGAGCGCAGCCCTGATGGCATTCTAGTGGAAAACTATGCCACGTGAAAACAGATTGAAGGAATTCAGGGTGTTTAGTTTGTTAAATAAGTTTTGTTGGTATGGCTACAGACAAAATAAGGACAATGGAATTTAGAGAAAAGCAGGTTTAAACTCAGTAGAAGGAGGATAAGAACCTTCACTTAATTGAGTGCCTACCCTGTGTCAGGTAACCTAAGGGATACGGTATGCGTATAAGGTGGAATTGAGACTGAGTTTTCAAAAAGATGGAGTAATCACCAAAATACCATTCAGACAACTGACTGGAAAAAATATATTTAACTCTTTACTTCATGTCTCACTGTAAAAGAAATGTAAAAAGTATAAAATATTAAGGAATTAAATGTAAAAAATTCTATGTAAATACACAATTTGTATAGAATTACAGCTGGTCCGTAAATTAGGCCCATTTTAAAGCTAAGGCAGCTGAGGATCTTGAAGGCTAAGTAATTTGCATTATTAGGTTAGAAAACATCAGGTTAACCCTGCTCTGACCCCAAAGCCCATATTCCAACTTCCATGATATGATCAATAACATAGCAATTAGCCCAATACAAAAGTATTATAGGTAACCCAGTAAGCTGGTGTAAGAGCTTCCCGAGCCTCGAGGATTGAGACAAAATCTGGAGTACCATCCAAGCTGTTGAAGTGATTCCAGAAGAAGTAGGGGATTGTGTGAGCGATCTCTAGTATTCCCTACAAGTCTAAAATATTATTGTTTTAATGCTCAAATAAATAATGGCACAGTAACTAGAACTTCTAAAGTATGTTATTATTAAAGCGAAACTCAAAAGCATGCAATGCTCAGAGCTATTAAAATGTACACACTACTCCCCACCGAACCTCACATGCAAACAAATTTCGGTTCAAAGTGATGACTGTCCCAATATATTTTATCAAGTTGCTTCAACTAGGTCTTTGAAAGTGATCAAAAAGTGTTCATATTTTAAGAGGTGAAATAGTGAGATATTCATATTTTCATAGGCATTCTCACAAAAAGTCTCACTGTGTAAGAAATTATGCTACAATACACGTTCATGAAAGGTAGATGGTAGAAGTGATTAATAACCTCATTTTAGAATCCCAGGAAAGTGATATTTTGAGACTGTGTATTTCATATTACATGAGGATAACATTAATATAACACTAAATGCTCAAAAAAAGCTTTGTGTTAAGATGTTTCTTGCTCAGATTTCTTTATTCTCTTTCCTAAAGTAACATTTTAATTCAAAGCCATATTTAATTACATGGGAACACTTAAAATTAGTCATGATCTGTTTTAGTATATTCATGTATTTGCCTTACATTGAGCATACAGCCAAATAATATTCATTTAATAATTAATATATAAGTTATAAGAATTTCTAGTACTTGTATCAGCTATATCTAAAGAGGCTTGAGTACACAAGATTAACTCTGAATGTAAGATAAATTAATAATTTGGTTGCAGTATATACGATCCCATATGGTGATAAATGTTATTATCTAAATAAGCCAAGATTACGTTCATCATTATCACTTGAAACATCACCATTCCTACAAAATTTCTGATGATATTTGAAGTATTTACTTCTTAAAATTTTCCTCTGTTTACATTCTCTTTTATATATAAAGTCTACTATATATACTTTTTTTATTGTTACTTCTCCATGGTATTAAATATTCTTTGGAAAAATGATATTTGATAGCTACAGAAGATTACACATGTATTTTATTATAAAGTCATTCTCTTTCCAAGGCTGAATTATAAACACAGTACTTATAGCTATCATCTCTATTGTGCTTATTTTGTGCTGGGAGCTGCTCTAAGTCTTTAGAGATATCATCTTTAATCTGCAGAACAAATTCATAAGTATGTGCTGTTTTTATCCCCGTTATACAGACGTGAAAACCAAGGTACAGGGAGGTTATATATGATTTGCCCCAAGTCATGCAGCTGGGAAGTTGTAGAGTCTGAATCTGAAACCAGGATGTCTGGTTTCAGAGTCCTAGCTGGTAACCATCATGCCTGGCATTTTGCCTTAAAATGTGAAGTGTGATAGACATCTAGGGATGTACAATTTTTACCCATATCTTAGGTTTTGTTTTTTTCTGAAAAAATTCTCAACTTTTATAAAGATCTTGACATGTATTGCCAAGTTGTTTTTCAGAAAGGTTGCATTAGTATATACCCTTTCAAGATTATTCCACAGATTCCATTTTCCTGTATCTCCTTTAGTAATAGGTCTATTAATTTTGTTAGTTTTCCAGAAAAAAATTCTACCAATTTGCATTTGTTGCTTACTTTGGAGGATATTAACTTTCCTAGCTGTTTTACTAGTTAACTATATTTCTTTTGTGAATTATTAGTTCATTCTATGTCATGTTTTCCCTATTGAGGTGTTAGTGATTGAAAAGGGTTATCTTCATCCTTCATTAGAATATTATATATTCTATAAATAGATATAATTTTTTTCTTTTGAGATTTTTCATAATGTACTGCTTTTATGCATAGAAAGGCTTTCTCTACCCTGGGATTAGCTATTTATTTCAGTATAATCCTTTTTAATATATTTATATTGAATTTTTAAAACAACATGTAACGCTTTCATCCATTTAGGTCATATTTGAGTTTGTAGTAAGCCTCTTGTCTCAGAAGCATTTCCTTTATCCTTTCTTTTATGATGTTACTTTTCTAATATATGAAATATATACACACAAACCACACACACACACTCACTCACTTATTCACACACCTGCTCATTTCTTTGCTATTTTATCTGTTTAGAATTCAGTATAACATAATGAAAAAGAAAAGGTCACCAGAGCCAGACTGCCTTTATTCAAGTCCAGATCCAATGTTTATTAGCCACACTACTATCGCCTGTGTTTCATTCTCCTTATTTACTAAATTGAGATAATAGTACCCACCTAAAATGGTTCTTGCAAAGATTAATAGATTAATCTGTGGAAAGCACTTATAATGGTGACTAGCATAATTCACAAGGTGTATTATAGTTTTTTTTCCTTAAATTTTTGATGGATTATATTTGATTCAATTTACCAGTAAAACTATCTAGGTATGCATTTTGTGTGTGTGTGTGTATGTGTGTGTGTATGTGTGTGTGTAATGTCTTTTAACCAAAAAAGCCATTTTAGTTTATTTAATGGATATATTATATTTTATATTTATTTCTCAGTAAATTTTGATAGTTTATGCTTTTCAAGGAATTTGCCATTTTGTTGAAGTTGTTGAGTATTTCCCACTTAATTGTTTATAACATTCCTTTATTAACCTTTAAGGTCTGCAGGATCTGTAGTAATACTACTTCTTTTATTTTTGATATTTGTAATTTCCCTATTTTCTCACTTTTTTCTTGATTGGTCTTGATTAATCTTGGAGTTCACTGATTATTTACTATCCTATAGCCACTTTGCTGAAGCCCATCATAGGAATTCTCATCTTCATATTGTGTGTGTGTGTTGTAGGATTTCTATTTGACTCTTTTTTATTGTTTCCATTTCTCTGCTAAAATTCTCTATTTGTTCATGATTCTTATCCACCTTTTCCTCTAGATCCTTTGGCATGTTAGCCCCAGTTATTTTAAAATCCCTTTCTGATAGTTTCAACATCTGGGCCATCTCTAGTTTCAGTTTTGTTGCCTACTTTATGTCTTGACAGTGGGTCATTTCTTCTTGCCTCCAGTTTTTCTCATGAACCCCAAGGGGAAGTTTCTGGGAAAGAGCTGATGAATGGGTGTGTATTTCATACACACACACACACACACACACACACACACACACACACACACAGTGGAATATCATTTTGCTGTAAAAAAAAAAAAAAGTAGCCCTGCCATTAGTGACAACATGGATGGACTTGGAGAGCGACAACATGGATGGACTTGGAGGGCATTATGCTAAGTGAAATAATCTGGACACAGAAAGACAAATACTGTGTGATTACACTTATATGTGGAATCCAAAATAGTCAACACATAGAAGCAGAGTAGAATAATGGTTGCCAGGGGCTGGGTGGAGGGGGGACTGGGAAGATGTTAGTCATAGACTTTCAGTTATGCAAAGTAACTAATTGTTGGTGATCTACTGGTGATCTGTTGTACAGTCTAGGTCCTATGGTTAAGCATTGTATACTTAAAACTTTACCAAGAAGGTAAATCATATGTTAAGTGCTCTTATCACAAAAGGAAAAGAAAACAAAGGTGGCGGGAGGAAACTTTGGAGGTTATGGAGAAGCTTGTGCCATTGATAGTGACGATGGTTTCATGGGTGTAAACTTATCTCTAAACGCATCGTGTTGTATACATCGGATATCTGCAGTTTTTGTATGTCAATCATAAAATGAGTTTAAAAATTGTGTGACAACATGCACTTAAATATAAAATTTTAAGTTCATTTTTTAAGAAGAAAAACAATGAACATGATATTTAGAGTTACGTATTGATTCAGGTAAAGCTTTATATCTCATTTTAATAGACGGAGAGTTCAGATTCCTAAAGGGACAGCAGCATTCTTAGGCCACACAATGAGCAAATTGCAGATCTGCAAATAGTGTTCACATTGTCTGACTATAGTCTTGACACTTACCACACTGCATCGTGCTCCCACAAAACTTTATTAGCACTCTAATATCCTGGAGGTTGAGTTTGTAATATGGGATCTTTTAAAACGAGTTCATTAACTTTCATAACCTTTTCAGTGAAGTAGTTAAAATGGAATATTTTATTTTATATTTTTCTGGAAGGGATTGACCTGTTGAAATTATCTTAGTGACTCATGTTCAAATATCCTATGTAATAGTGTCTTGTGGTAGATAAGTTATGTTCAATCACTGTGCCCTATATTTCCATCTACTCCTTATACCTGCACCACTGGGAAGTAAAGAAAAGCTGAATCATGACCCCTCTCTTCCTCTATTCGTTTGTGCATTTTTTACCTTAAAATAGCCATTTACATTTTTATGATATGGGAATTACATAGTCATCAAAGATAGGATAATAATGAGGATTTGTAGATGTGGCAGGTTGGTGTTTATCTGTGTAGCTAAATCTTCAATGATTTTCAAAGGAAGGTAATTATTTTGTAATTGCAAACTGGTTTGGGGTAAAACTCGAGAGTATATAAGGTTGAAAAGAGAAAGAAGTTCCAAGGAAAAGGGAACTTATCCAAAAAAACCAGTGAGTAGGGACATCTCTGGTGGCGCAGTGGTTAAGAATCTGCCTGCCAGTGCAGGGGACAGGGGTTTGAGCCCTGGTCCGGGAAGATCCCACATGCCACGGAGCAGCTAAGCCCGTGAGCCACAACTACTGAGCCCATGTGCCACAACTACTGAAGCCCACGTGCCTAGAGCCCGTGCTCTGCAACAAGAGAAGCCACCGCAATGAGAAGCCCGCACACCACAATGAGTAGACCCCGCTCGCCGCAACTAGAGAAATCCTGCGCAGCAACAAAGACCCAACGCAGCCAAATATAAATAAATAAATTTATAAACAAAAAAGAATCAATAAGTAGAGCATTTATCAAAATCTAATGTAATCAGATCAGGAAAATTTGGGGATCTGGAAGCACGGTAATAGAAATTGCAAGATGAGTTGACTGGCCAGGGATGGGCCGGAGGAAGCTAGAGGTTTGATCACACATTCTAGACATACTGGCAAGAGTGGAACCAATAAGAACAACATTTTATATAATAGACTCTCAGCTTCCAGAAATCTTTACTGTCACAGTTGTTATAGGGTGAAATACAAATGGATTTTCCAAACGCTAAATAAATTCATGAAAAATAAAAAGTCCCATAGTGGTGTAAATGATCACTAAATACATTATGTGGATTACCTGCATTAGCAAATATTTTAATAAGAGAATGTTACCTGTGTGATGGTTAACTTTATGTGTCAACTTGGCTTGTCTCTGGTGCCCAGATGTTTGGTTAAACATCAGTCTAGGTGTTGTTGTGAAAGTATTTTTAAAATACGATTAACATTTAAATCCATAGACTTTGAGTAAAACAGATTACTTGCCACAATGTGGGTAGGCCTCATCCAATCAGCTGAAGGCCTTGAGAGAGAAAGAAAGACTGAGGTCCCCTGAGGAACTGGAAAGTCTGCCTCTAGACTGCCTTTGGGCTTATGCCTGCAGCACCCACACTTCTCTGGCTACACAGTCTGCAGCCCTGTCCTGAGGACTACAGACACGTCACCCTCACAATTGTGTGAGCCAGTTCTTTAGTACAAATCTCTCTCTCTCTGTATGTATATATAGCCTATCGGTTGTGTTTCTCTGGGGAACCCTGACTAATACAATACGGATAGCTTATTTTTAAACAGTAATAAAATAAACCTGTCACTGCTTGTTATTTTAGGGTTGTTTAACAGATATACTACAAATTTGTGATTTTCTGTAGAAATGATGATTTTTTATTTTTGGTAACTATCAAAGTTATAACCAAAAATCATTATAATTTAATGATTGGTTATTTGGGCATTTTAATTAGTTTTTTTAAAGTTAATTAATTTATTTTTACTTTTTTTTAAAACATATTTATTGGAGTATAATTGCTTTACAATGGTGTGTTATACAGTCTAATTTTGAATTCTAGTAGTTATGTTTATATGTAATAAAATATAATTCTTTAATTGATATTCTTGTGAAGATTTAAACCAAGCCCCCAAACTGAACTGTAATGATGATTAATTTATCCGTTGGCACCTGGAACAAGGCCAAACCACTTCTTTACATTTGGCATCTACCCTGCTGTTTCTCTTTTATTTTTCTTCATGTGAATAAACAAGAGAGGTTTGGTTTCTAGAGTTGTCGGTTTGGCAGTGTTTCATGAAAACTGAAACCAGTTCAGGAAAATTAATGTAATAC
The DNA here is from genome assembly GCF_059928025.1 of Delphinapterus leucas. Classification (NCBI taxonomy): domain Eukaryota; kingdom Metazoa; phylum Chordata; class Mammalia; order Artiodactyla; family Monodontidae; genus Delphinapterus; species Delphinapterus leucas. The sequence continues at coordinate 18,410,732 of NC_143146.1, read as the reverse complement.
CCAGTCTTAACACAATGCAAACCTCAGTGAGGCTCCTCTGCTTTTCATTTCGGTTCCACAATATTCAAGGTTGTTCTAGGAATTGAACCTGAAGCAACTTCTGGAACGTGAAAGAGAAATATAAGCATATGCCAAAGAATACTGCCAGTGCCTTTTTATACCAATAGCTTAGTTAGATGTAAGTGACATCATAGGGAGAGAGAAATACTGTTTCTCTCTCTCCCTCCCTCCCTCCTCTGTCAGCAAAGAGTGTCTCTTGTATACTTTTGTCCATAACACTGACGTTTAACTTTAAAAACCTGTGTGGTTTCAATACGAATCAAATATAGATTTCCTCTATAACTGTGCCTTCTCTTGTCAATGACATATGACCTTTTTTGTTGTAGACTAAAAGAAATGTCAAATAAGGATCACACAGTTTAAAAATTTAAGGGAAACTACAAATAGAGGCCATCTTTGAACATTAAACAATCTGTAAAATGAACTGTTAAAGGAATGGTTTCTCAGGTCCTTTAAAATTCATTTCCCCTTTCTCAGCACCAGCATTTTGCCAATGAGAAAACTAAGGCTCAGGTTTTACAGTGTGTTAGTCACACAGCTGGGATTAGAACCCCTACAGCTTTGGAATCCTGCTTAAACACCTTGTCTTTGACGCCTCACAGCTGAAATTCTCAATTTAAAGACATTCCCTGGAATAGCTTGTTTCTTTATGCTACCACTTAATTGGGGGTGGTGTCATTTTTTAATCGATGTATTGTGGTCACAATTAGCGTCAAGATATCAAAATTTCACTTCAGCAAATGAAGAGAACTTACCTATGAAGCGAAAATAAATAAGCTCAGTCCAGGAAGCTTTTAATAAAAAATAAATTTCTATAGCTCCCAACCAAACTAATTTCTAGAATACGTAGACTACCTTATTTTTCAACGGGTAATATTGCTAATTATGTTTTGTTTGTACACTGTCTAAGGGCTTATTTTCTTTAGATTATTTTGCCTACTTTCTGCTTTACTTCCTCCTGGGCTACACCAGGGAAGAGTTAGTTCTTTGGGCCTCACATAGGTATCGCTTGCTCACTGCTACAGCCAGGAATCAGCCATTGCTGCTAGCTCACAGGCCTGAGGTTCTTGCCTCAGTTTTTAGAGGCAAGAACCTATATTCATCCTGTCCTGAACGCATTGGCTTACCATGGCATCTGATACTTAGTAAGAGTCAAATAGGTAAATGACTGTTTGTTTAGTTAAATACCTGTCCCCATTTTCTTTAAAAAAAAAGTCAAAGCAATGGAGATGACATGTGAGTCCACCACATTACTTATTTACCTTTAAAAAATTCCCTGTTGTATTATTGATGAAAAGATGTAATTTTACTGTTGCTGTCGAAGTCCGGTGTGCAGATGCAGATTTTGAAGCTCTGAGGCATAGAATGTCAGAAACATATGTATTAACATTTATGTGTATAATTATCATCTCTGCAGCCTTCTCTCCCTTCTTTTACGTGTACAGCTTGCTTGTGTATCCAAAGGAGCTATATTTCTTTCACTTGGAAATAAAAAGTCCATAGATTTAAAGGGATTTTACTTTTTTGCTTCAGAAACATTAATATTCTGTCAGGGAATATTCTTTTCTAGAGCACCTTGAAAGATTTAGTAAAGATAATTGTGCAATCAATAAAATACTTAAAGGGTGCTGTTCATATGTTAATGTTTTACACGCCTTAATGAATTTTAAATGTTATTTGGTACTGAATATTAAAATCCACTGGGAGTATATACCATTCTTCAAGTTATATATAACTTTGGGAGCTTATCAAATTAACTATATTAAATTTTAGCATCAGCAAAACCAGTACTTCTGAAATTGTCTTGATTTCTGCCTTATTTTTTTAAATTGTGGTTATTACAGAACTGCAAACTTGAGAAATAATGTTATTATTTACTTTTTATACACTACCTTTCTCTGAAAGTTCTCTGTGGCATTTTTACTGAGATATGGGATGAAGTGAGTAAGGTTACTGCAGTGGTTAGCGTGGAAAGGAGCAATGGCATGTATACTCAGAAGTTTAGTTATTCATTTGGTATTGTCTGAATTTGTTCTCAGTGTATGAGCTACTTTTGATTCAATATGAATAGAGCTCTGGGTCCATTTTTCACTTCACTGCAGTTACTGTAGAGTTTCTCTAACAATAATGAGGCACTTAGGAGTTAACACAATTGTACCTTCAATCAGCAATTTAGGTAAGGGAAAGTAAACAATATATATATATGGCTTACAATCTTTATTACATTAAATGACCTAACCTATTTTGGGGATCAGGAGAAGGGGAACACCAAACATATGTCCTCTATACCACAAGATGCAAAAAGTTGAATTTATATAGCAAGAAGTAGGGTCTTCTACAGAGAAAGTAATTAGCTAAGAAGATAGATTGGGGGTTGAGTACATAGTGATGATGAAATGGGAGGATGAGCTGGAAAATAATTTCCCCGGTTCATATGAAAAAGTATGGCCCTTCTAAAATTTTGATTTAGAGATTCAAAATACTATGTGAATTCATTCATTTGGAGTAGGGGATGGAGTGGAATGGGGGAAGGAAGATTTTTATACATACCTATGTGAGATATGCTTTTGAGGCATCTTTTAATACTGTATCTAAAATAGTCATTAGTTTTCCCAACATTTATTAAACTCTCTTGGGTATACTCTGCTAGACATTGGGAACAGAAAGATGAATTTGATTTGCCCTGAGTTGAAGAAGCTTGCTACTTTCAAGGAGAGTGGTGAGACAAGAGATAATCGTAACCTCACGTGATAGAATGCCAGCATGAGTATTGGTGTGTTGAAATACAGAGAAGGCAATGCTCATTTCTTCCAACATAAAGGAAAATGGGAATCAGAAATGTAATATTGTCTCAGACGCTGGTTAGAAGAAGCTAGATTCAAAGATTTAAAGCCCAGAAACCTAGGTTTTATTTTTGCCTATATCTTAGCTTTATATGATTGACAGGGAGTTTTGCCATTTTAAAGGGGACTGAGAACTTGTCAGATGAAAGCAAGTCTTGATGTCAGTGGCTATGACACTTGGCCTTTTCATAGTTGCTTTTCTTTGCTTGATGTGAGGATTTTGAGAATAATGAATCCAAGCTGATTTTATTATCATTATATTTTAGGTATAAAATATCAATGTAATTAGTATACAGAGGGTGAAACTGCTTTTTGGTTCACAGACTGAGACATTTTGTTTTGGTTATCCATGTTTAACTTGTCAGCCAGCTTAGACATTTGTATATTTTTAAAATTTTATTCATGCCTATCCTGCTTTTCTTAACCATTGAGCTTCATGTTAGTTAAAATTACTTTTAAAGTTACTTAAAAAGTAACATATTAAGATGTATACATTGTTTGATTTTTCTCAGTTTTACCAAATTTATCTCAAAGGGAAAATAAAGAAGAGGAAGTAAAATCATTTAAAGCACAAGCTTTGGGATGACACCCAGATTGAAGCTGCGGCTGCCTTAATTTCTAGCTTTGTGCTTTGAGAAAATTCATGTCTCTTGCTTCAGTTTTTTAATTTGTAAAATGGAATACTGGTTGTTAAAGGAGAATCAAGGTAATGTTTGCCACGTCCGTCAAAAGTAATCATGCAGCTAGTTTTAATGACAGCAACAATAATAGCATTGTTAACTTGATATATAGATAGATAGATAGATAGATAAGATGATAGAAGGTCTGAAAGATGTAGAGGGTAGTTTTTCCAGGTGTTAAAAACATATACTCTTTATTCTGATTTCTCTCCATAGTAGCCAGGGTCCTGGTGATTTTCCATGGGAGATTTAGGCTTTTGAACAAGATCCTGGCTACTTCACTTTTATTGTCTTCTACTATGACCTCATGTTTCTGAGTCCCAGGTATGTCTGAGCAGGGGCTGTGGCTCCTGGCTTTGCATCCTTGACCTGGGTCCTGCTATAAACGTTAAACTTGCCTCCATCTTTTTCCTCACCCCAGTTAGGGACACTGATAGAGACACAGTGGGTAGGAATTTTGTGAGCAGGGTGATGTCGTCTTGGCAGCTTGAAATCAGCCAGGTGGGAATATTTACACCGTGATCGGCAGATGCTATAAATCAGGGCTTTCCTGTTTCCCAGAATTGGTTTGACCTCTAGTGTAGGACCTCTGACATCAGTATTCTAACATTTGGGGCTGGGGTAGTAGTACATGCATAATATGCCTTCCTCATTTTAAAAAGAACAATTCCATAAAAGTCCTAAATTTTTCTCTAGTGATTTCACCTTTAGCTTTATCAGCCACTTCCATGGCAAAGAGCCATGGAAGAGCCTTTTCTATATCTCTTCATCCTATTTAATAACAGACTGAGTGCATGCTGGCATTTGTGAAATCCTGTGCATTTAATTTACTATAGCCCAAATCAGACCATGATTGTTCTAGTCTCCAAGGACGTGAGTCACCAAGGGAACAAGATATTGGAATCTTTAGGTTGCCTTTTTTAAGTAAAGGTAAACTTTGCAGCAAAGATTTCATTTCACTCATATGAAAATGTTTAAAGTTTATGGATATAACTTCAAAATAGGCCATATACTTATTTCTGCTAATTGATCATATTAGCTCTTATTTTGAGCATAATGGTGGACAGTTCTTTGGAACCCTGGTATGGATAGGTCTTTAAGAGATTCTAGTTTGTGGATTATCATTCCGACAGTAGCTCCTTCTTCCTGCTGATATTTAATTTCCCAAATTGTCTACATTTAGGGAGCTATTGTAGAACATTTATCTTTGGTTCCTCAGTGACTGTTTGCTCCAGCTCTGAAGAATGCCCCTGGAAGAGTGGTCTGACTGAGGTAAGCTTTACAATATCTTTGAGTCTTGATGATTTGATTTAGAACTTAAATGTAGTTGTAGCACATTATATTTTAAGTCTTATTTTGTGGTATTGAAGTTTGCACAAAAATGATTTACAAATAGTGTTCCCTTGTATCACTCTAAGACAGCTTGATACTTATTGAATAGCTTCACTTATCCACTTCACTGAAACCTTGAAATGACTTTATAGAAATCATCTTGAATAAAGCAAAGATCATAGGATTTTCTTTTTCCCACAAAAGTTCAGTGCTAACCTAATGACTTTCTCTGAGCTACTTGGAGGGGGAGGGAACTGGTTATTGGAAAATAATTCTTGTTCTCTTTTAAAACTCACAAAGGGATGGTACTTGTTAGTGTAAGTGTTGAAAGCTGTTACCCTAGGCTCCTTTAGGAACTCATCCTTCACTTGTGGAAGAAAACAGAGGGGGATGTGTCATTACTTGGTACACTTGTAAAATGTTAGAAGACAGATGTCTTTATACTCAGTCCTTATTCAAAGCGTAGCTGTGTTTATGTACTTGTCTTTCTCTTTGTTCGTTATACAAAAGTAGCAGCTTGAATAGAAGCTGTGCAGAGTGTACTCTGAATAGGAGCTGGTATGTGTGATTAAACTTTAGAGGGTAAATACCTTGGATCAGACCTTTCATTTTTACTCAGTTTCTCTATACTTCGTCATTCAACTTGACGTTTTCTTGTACTTCCAGATTGGGGATGGTGGTGGAAACACTTTGTCTCATTCTTTCCCTGAGTGTCTTAGAAAGACTTTTTCACTAATGAGACTGAATGTGTTACTTGCAGCAGCAGGATTTTGTCACAAAAACATTTTTGTGAGGATCCAGCTAACTGCGTTTTTCTAATCTATTCAAGCAGTTATTGAGCATTTAATGATTTGGCATGGGAATCAGGTAAGTGATTGTAAGACACTCAATTAACTCCTTACTGGAAAAAATAAAGAGGGGCAGATCAAGGAAATTGACAGTTGAGTGAAGAGTTTAATACGATTTTGACCAAAAATCCTGAATATTCATTTTATACAAGCTATTATGAAAACTCTGCCTGAGAACAATTAAATTGCAAATGGTCTTGAAAGGGTAATAATTCAGCATTTATATAATCCAGATGCAGGAATATGCTCCAAGTTCAGCCAACCAGATGATTCTAAATGGAGACAAGTACCAAACTGACTCAAAGTTGAAAGTATATGAATTGTGTTGCTAATTGCATCTTCCATCTAATTTATTCAAGTACTTATTTTCATTTTTTGTCAATAAAGTTTCTAATGATTAGAAAGTTGAAAGTCTTTGTGTCCCATGGAACTTTGTATATTCATTTACATCAGTTTTTTGTCCATTTGTTTCAACTGCATTATGAGTCATTTTAGGCTTGATAAAATTAGTAGGTAAGAAAAAAGAAATTATAGAATGGCACTTCTTACTAAAAGATTAATAATATAATGGAGAAGAACAGAAAAAAAAGTGTGTGTGTGTATATATATATATATATATGATTAATAAGTTACTAATGGAGAGGGAAATTGAAGAGTATCGTTGGTCAGAATAACTCACATATTCTGAAAGACAAGAAATTATAAGAATCCAGAGTTAGATGGTTAGTCTGTGAATGTATTGGAAAGATGAAGATCCTTGAACTTTGATTTGAAGCTTGGGAGGGGAGAAGAGAACCATATAGGCAGATTTAAAAGCAGGAATGGGTATGGTGAGTGCAGGGAAGAGCTAGACAGGGGCTGGCTGTGAGGTGAGAGTAGCCAGGTGATTTCTCTAAGACATTGTGCTTCCCGAGTCCTTCTTGTTCTTTCCAATTTATTTCTGGTGATTTTCAAAGAACTGTTATAATCATCAGGCTGGAGAAAATTAGTTGAAGGGCTGGAATTATCATTCATAGCTCTGTTTTTATTTTCTCTGTGGGTCAGCTTATATTCTGGAATAAAAAACCCACATAGTAATCTGTAATTAAAAGTGCCCTTAGCTCCCATCTGTGAACTACAATTTGGGGCTATATGAGGAATACAAAGTCTGACAATCTCAGACTTTGACCTTGTGGAACGAACAGTTATGGGGAAGACATATTAAACAGTGGTAAAGAGTGCTATGCAAGAGAACTTACAGAGGGTCTGGGAGCCTGATAAAAGGGTAACTGACTAACATGGTCAGCAAAGAACTCCCCAAGGAAGCAAAACTTAAACAGGTCTATGAATGCAATTGAGTAACCTCCATAAATCTTTTACCGAGCACCTACTCAGTACAGTAGATATTAATGTAGAGGGAATTAGGGACTTGAATCATGTATGTGATTCTGAAATCAAAGATTTAGACCCCCCTAAAACGTATTCCTTTCAATTCTGAATCTGAGAGTCGACATCCAGAAAAGTGCAGCTAACGAAAATGGGCATAAGGGATATTTCAGGTGAAATATTCTCTGTGCTTTATTATTTTTAATGAAATAAGCAGCTTTTTTTTTTTTAAAGCTGCTCCCCTCTGAGAATTTGCACTGAAGCACAATAATACAGTTACTTTTGTGTGAAAAAGAGTAGTCTGCCCTGCTGAGAACTCAAAGCAGCTTTTGTCCTGAGAAGCCGTTATAGATTATATATTGCTCACCTAATGTTGGGATCCTTCATGATTATATATTATGATTTAAGTATAAATTAACTGTGGAAGAACAGAAGTTATTTTCTATTATTAAAGTTGAAAACCGAACTGGGCATGTTCCTTTTCTCTCCCTTATTCTTTCCCTCTCTCATTATTGATAGAAACCCTGTGTATATACGCTTACATACACACGTATAGTAACAATAAGCTTATGACATAATTCCATATTTGTGTACATTTTTCCATATATTGTTTTATCTTTGCTGTTCACTGCCTGTGCAAACCTTGGCAAGTTGAACTGTTGATGCCTCAGTTTTCACATCTGTAAAATGGAGACTAAATGACTTAACAACAACGTAAAGTACTTTGAGTGGAGCTGGCATGTATTTAGAATTCAAGAAATGTTAGCTCTTGTTATGGCAGTCCGTGCTGAGAGAGTTGATTCTGTTGAAAATCAAATTGCTAAAATTAAGCACTCTTTGTATTAGAACCACTCATCATAGAGAAAGGAATGATGGCTTAGTAGAGAATTATTGAGGGGATTTGCAAATGACGTGTAACTCCCTACAGTTATATCATTGGGAATCTGGAGGGTTGTGTCATCTTTAATTCTTCCACCAACCTCATTACCCCTCCTAATAAATCACTGAGTCCTGGCAATTGTACTTTCTCAATTTCTCTGCAGTACTACTTTTCTCCATGCCTCAGTCTAAGCCACCATCGTTTCTTGGCTTGGTCATTGCTTTAGCCTCTAGACTCTTACAGCCATACCTGGCTTCCATTATTCTTCATAGTATATCCAGGATGCTCTTTTACAAATGCAGTTCTAAGTATATTCAACCCACTATTAAATCTACTGTGTTTAAACCCACCCAATGGCCTTCCATTGCCTTTAACAGCAAATCCAAAATCCTTTAACTGGCTTATAAAGATTCTGTGAGCTCGTGCAAACCATTTCTTGTTTCTCAGACTTCATTTTTATCTCTGACCTCTCCTGTCTATTCTCAGTGTCTCAGGTTTATCACATTTCTCACGCCCCAGGAGCACTGCATCTGTTAATTTCTGTCTGGAATTCTCTCTCATGCTCCTCTGGCAGAGGTTACTTATGATTTAGGGCTCAGTTTAAACATCACCCTTTCCTCAGAGAGCTCACTTCTGACCATCCTAGATATGATTAATTCACCTTGCGTCTTGTACCCTAAACCTTAATTTCTGTGAGTTTTTAAGTGTTACAAGTTTTATAAGTTTTTATGAGATAGCAGGTCCTCTTATCCTGTGTTGTATTAGGAGGGCCAAGGACTGTGTCATGTAGATAATTACGTTCAATTGCCTTTTCCTCGTGTCTGCCAGTAGAGTAAGTGATGATTTAATACATTCTGTTTATGTCTAACTAACGAGACTGTTATATACCCACTAAATCATTTATTTATTGATATGGATAATTTAAAATAATTACTAAATTCTTGTTGAGTACCCAGTCCCGTGCGACACAATGATGATCAAGAAAGAGACACAGCCTCTGTCCTCAGGAAGCCCTTTTTTTTTTTTTTTTTTTTTTTGCAGTACGCGTGCCTCTCACAGCGGTGGCCTCTCCCGTTGCGGAGCACAGGCTCCGGACGCGCAGGCTCAACGGCCATGGCTCACAGGCCCAGCCGCTCCACGGCATGTGGGATCTTCCCAGAGCGGGTCATGAACCCGCATTCCATGCATCGGCAGGAGGACTCTCAACCACTGCGCCACCAGGGAAGCCCAGGAAGCCCATATTTTAATGGGAAGTCGGGCAGTTAAACAAACAGTGATGATGATTGGACATACCTGAAATATCAGGGAAATGCAGGGGTCTCTGGAGCTGCTTGACAAAATGGAGTAGGCAGATCCCATCTACAGGCTTAGAATAAGTGGTAAGAGGGAGGCTACCAAAATCAGACATATCTGAATGTGGATACTTACTCTGTTTGCTACCTCCGTGATTGTGGAAGAGCTGCTTAAACCCTAAGCTGCAGTATCCATCTACAAAATGGAGAGCTTACTGTTTTCCTCAAGGCACTGGTGTAAGAATAAAATAAGATAATGCATGTGAATCATCTATCACAGTATTAAGCATGTAGAAAGTTCATGGTTGCTGGTGTTATTTTCTGGAATCATGAATATTTTTGTATTCGATTAACTACTTTAAAAACATTTTAATGGCTGCATAATGTCATTATATAAGTTGGCTACCATTTGCATTTTAATTTCTCCAATTAAATATTTCCCCTTTTTGTATTATTACAAAAAATACTTTGCTAAATTTTCTTGAATAGGATGTTGCATTAAGGACATTTGAAAATTTGGCCCTCCATGAAAACAAGAAAATATCTGGCAAAAATTGTCAGAATCAAAATTTTCATAATTTTGGAAGTTAACCAAAGGTTTGCAGCAACCCGGGGAGATTTATTCAAGAAATGTTACTCAGTCTCGATAAGAACAGTGAACTTTGTGGTATTTTAACTTTCTTAGTCTCTTCTGCTGCTTTCTGCCTCACATTCGTGGTTTTGAAGGTAGCAGAACAAAGCTAGGGCTCTTTCAAAGTCTCATTCCCAAATAGTTATTATTTGATTTGTTTTTTGGTTCCCTGGAAGACACCACTGGAAACACTGTCTTTCACCTGAAGTTTCTTGTTACAGGTCTGGAGGCTAGAAGTTGAAATCCAGGTGTCAGTAGGGTTGGTTCCTTTGAGGGCTGTGAGGGAAGGATCTGCTCCTGGCCTCTCTGCTTGGCTTGTAGGTGACCGTCCTCCTCTGTTTCTTCCCATTCGTTTCCCTCTATGTGTGTCTTGTGTTTAGTTTTCACTTCTTTTAAGCACACCAGTCATACTGGATGAGAGCTCACTCTAAAGACCTCATTTTAACTTGATTACCTCTAGCACTAAAAGGAAAGGAGCTTATTTCCCATTGACCAAAATCTGTGTCTTGCTCACTATTCTAGATTTGGGCAATTCCTTTTCTTGAAGTATCTACTCATACGGACTGGCCACCTAACTTAGGTCATATTCCCACCCTGGAGCCACGGGTGGGGTCTGCTGACGTAGACACGTTCATAGAGAGTTGGAGAGGATGTTCCCAGAGGGTGGATACAGAGCGGTGACAAAACTGAAAATAAAAAAGAAAAGAAAAGAAAGAAAACAAGACACTAAGAAAGGATGATGTATACTTTATAATAATAAAGGATACAATCCATAGTGAATATCTAGTAGTACAGAATGTGCCAAATAGCAGCGTCATACGTGTAGCAATAAATTAAGATAAAATATAATAGAAATAAAGATGAAAAAGTAAAGGTAGGGCTTCCCTGGCGGCGCAGCGGTTGAGAATCCGCCTGCTGATGCAGGGCACACGGGTTCGTGCCCCGGTCCGGGAAGATCCCACATGCCGCGGAGCGGCTGGGCCCGTGAGCCACGGCCGCTGAGGCTGTGCGTCCGGAGCCTGTGCTCCGCAATGGGAGAGGCCACAACAGTGAGAGGCCCGCGTACCACAAAAAAAAAAAAAAAAAAAAGTAAAGGTAAAAACATAACAGAAGTAGAAAACTGATGAGTTGTGGAACTATTATATAATTCTAAGAGCATAATGGAAAACCTGGAAGCATTTGCTTTAAAATCTGAAATAAGACATCTTTGTTATGTATTATATACCTCCAGTTAATGTTTACATGGAGGCACTAATTAATACAATAAGACAACAAAAATGTAAACATGTATTATGTTATTTGCTGGAAAAAATGTTACACGAAGCTATATAACTGAAACCTAGATAATCCTCTGTTCTTTATTAAATGGTGCTACGACTAAGCAAAAGTAACTTAGCTGCACCTTCCAAGAAATTATACGCTACTACTGGAAGAAAGACTGTGAAACAGCCAAACAATTGACTTATCAAAGCCAACAGCTTGCCTCTGACGATTCCCTTCAAGATCCTTTCCCTGTTAGCTCACCAATCTAAAGAAACTCTGTGTCCACTCCCAAACACTTTGCAACTTTTTTTTTTACATATATCCACTCTTTTTTAGATTTCCCCAACTCATATCTGTTAAGAAACTTAGTAAGTTTACAATTAGCAATTTTGATAATACTGAAAAATTCCAAAAAATGTATGCTATCTTTAGTCATGTGCTATTTAATTATTTTTTTCCGTAAGGGTTTTCTTTTCAATGCCAGACTACTTTTGCAAATACGCCAGAGACGTTTAAAGATGCTCTTCTTTGCTGTGTCTGCCAAGATGTTTGTGTTTTAGAAATATTTTAGTTTCCTTTCAATTAAACAAGCAAAAATCAGGCAGTTTGTCTGGATAAATTGGAAAAAAATGACCAGCAAAATTAGATGAAACAAAGCGGACCGGTGCCAGGTCACGAAGGACCTTGTAAGCCATATTAAGGATTTATGACTTTGACATAAAAGTGGTTGTGAAACCATTTAAAGAGTTTTAGTAAGTTATCCACTTTGCATTTAAAAAGAGCACCCTGCTTAGAATTAAGAAAGAATTGGAGTGGATAGAGTGGATTCAGGTAGACAAAATTTGCAGGCCATTTTAGCTGTCATGACAGCAATGATCTTGGGTTAGACTAGAGCGAGGACAGAAGAATGGAAAATTCTCGTGGTCATAAAGAGATAAATGGCTAAGTTTGGGATGTGTGGAATGAGAGGAAAGGAGGTGAGAGAATGATTCCCAGGTTTCTACCTTGAGCAACTCGGTGAATTTTCTAAGAGAGAAGTAACCCTGGAGGAGTAAGTTTGGGGGAGGAATAGAGATGAGGGCACTATAGAAAAAAATAAGCTCCATCATCCTGTGAAAATCAAGTTAGAGATGTTTAGGAGCTATTCATATTGGTCTGAAACTCAGGATGGTATCCTGGAATGGAGATAGATAACAGAGAGAGTGTATGCATAAAATTTGATCTGAAACCATTAGAATCTATGATCTTATCTAGGGGAGGGTATAGAGGAGAAGAAAAGGGACTAAGACAGAATTCTCATTGAAATCCAACATATGAATCACTACACACACTGTCTGTTAACAGCTTTTCCTCTTTAAAGTAGGAAGTTGGACATCAAAAATTCATGGAAACAAACACAACTGTACTACATCTCTGAAGGTTTTTTATTATTATTGTCACTATTATTTACCATTTTAGCTTCCTAAATGGTACATGCAGTTAGGAGTTTTCTATTAGTATTACTTGATGGACTGATACATCAGTACCTTATTGACTTATGAAATTAATTAGGTAGAGCTCAATAAAGCCAAAGTTAGAGAGATCTTTTCAGACTTCATCAGACAATCTGGAAAACAGGCAACCTGATTAGATAAGTGGATTTAAAGAACTCAAAGAATGAGACTTATTGATATTGAATTAAGCCTACTATCTCCCAGGGAAACATGTTTTAACAGTTGATGGTGGACTCTAATAAGATTTGTATTGTTTTATATTAAGGGAAAGTAATAGTAATGTCTCTAATTCAGAAGAATCTGAAAAGGAATAAAGGAAAAGAAGGGAAGAAATGACAATAAAAGTATTGGTACAGAGTTTAGGAAACACTTAAACATTCGCTGTGGATGTTCTGGTTGACAGGAAATATAGTGAAAAGAATACACACACTAGTGTCAATGGGCACATCAAAATCATAGCTGTAGTTCTGCTATTAGAGAGTAGGGTGACCTTGGATCAATTTCTTAATTCCTCTTGGATCTAGTTTTTTTTTTTTCATCTGTGAAATGGGGCTAATAATCACGTTCTGGGTCATTGTGAGGACTGAGTGGAGTACTAGTGTTTAGCATTTCATATAATGCTCAGTACGTCGTAATAGTAATTCTTTTTTTCCCAATATTATACACTTGAAGCTGTTAAGAGACTAGATGTTGATTGTTCTCACCACAAAAAAGAAATGATAATTATATGAGGTGATGGAGGTCTCAGCTAATACTCTGGTGGTGTTAATCATACTTCAGTATATAAGGGTATCAAATCAACATGTTGTACACGTTAAACTTACACAATGTTATGTGTCAATTATATCTCAATTTTTATTTATTATTTTTATTTTTGGCTTCACTGCATGGCTTGTGGGATCTTAGTTCCCCAACCAGGGATCGAACCCGTGCCCTCAGCAGTGAAAGCGTGGAGTCCTAACCACTGGACCGCCAGGGAATTCCCTATATTTCAATTTTTAAAAAAAGAAAGGTGCATTCAGTCCTTTGCATTTGGCACATTTTTAATTTTTTCAGGAAGCTCTTTTTTTTAATTAAAAAAATTTTTAGTGTTTTGACTCCCTTCACCCAGTTCTCCTACCCCCATACCCTTCCACCTCTGGCAACCACCAGTTTGTTCTCTGTATCTATGAACTTAGGCTTTTGTTGTTTGTTTAGATTCCACATATAAATGAGATCATATGGTATTTGTCCTTCTGTCTGACATTTCACTTAGCATAATGCCTTTGAGGGCCATCCAAGTTGTTGCAAATGGCAAGATTTCCTTCTTTTTAAATGGCTGAATAGTATTCCATGGTACATATATATATCACATCTTCTTTATTCATTCATCCGTGAATGGGCACTTAGGTTGTTTCCGTATCTTGGCTGTTGTGAATAATGTTGTAGTGAACATAGGGATGCATATATCTTTTTTTTTTTTTTTTTTTGCGGTATGCGGGCCTCTCACTGCTGTGGCCTCTCCCTTTACGGAGCACAGGCTCCGGACGCGCAGGCTCAGCGGCCATGGCTCACGGGCCCAGCCTCTCCGCGGCATGTGGAATCCTCCCCGATCGGGGCCGAACCTGTGTCCCCTGCATCGGCAGGCGGACTCTCAACCACTGCGCCACCAGGGAAGCCCTGCATATATCTTTTTAGTTAGTGTTTTTGTTTTCTTTAGATAAATACCCAAAAGTTGAATTGCTAGATCACATGGTATTTCTAATATTTGAGAAATCTTTATACTGTTTTCCACAGTGGCAAACTTAGATTTCCGCCAACAGTGCACAAAGCTTCCCTTTTCTCCACATCCTTGACAACATTTGCTGTTTCTTGTCTTTTCAGTAATAGACATTCTAACAGGTGTGGGGTGACACTGTGGTTTTGATTTGCATTTCCCTGATGATTAATGATGTTGAGCATATTTTCATGTGCCTACTGGCCATCTGTATGGAAACAGTAATTCTTAATGGATGAGAATCATCTATAAAATAAGTGGGTTGATTCTTGAGTGCTTATGGGCTCTAAAGTTCTGTGGTTCAGTGAATAGAGAGTAAAATCTTTAGGATGTGAGAGTAAAATGGAAAATTGTTCAGAGTTGAAAAATTATTACTGTCATTGTAATATATTTATTGTCTAATCATCCATTATATTTCACAGAACTTAGACAAAGAACAAGGAAGACACTATTCCAGTCTCTGTTTAATCTTTCAGAGAAAGGTAGACAAGACAAGGCAGAGTTTCACAGAGCATTCTCAAAATAGAGTAAGAGTTAGACAGCATGTTTCATCAAAAGGCAATATATGTGCAAATACTTGGAACAGTTTAATCCCATGTTATGCTAGGAATCAGTATGCTAACTGAATCACAAATATGTTAATTTTAGAAGGGAGCGTAAAGAAAAATGTATAATAAAATGGGGATAGCAAAGAGTAGCCCTGAGAATTCTAGATTTATGTGTGGTGGAGTGAAAGCTAAATTTCATTTATTTTGTGCTCCTTCTGCAAAGATGTGGAAAAGTAAAATTTTTGAATTTTGAATTTGAATTGAATGTTTAAAAGTTTTTGTGAACAGCATAATGGGAAACATCATTCATGGAAAAAAAATATGGTCAAGGCATGTGGTGGTTCTTTTAGTAGGAAAGCAGTTTACATTGAGACATGCTGTTTAACATAAAAGGGTTTAAATTTGAACGCCCATTAATTGTTATTACATATCTTTCACATGCTGATAAATGTTTCAGGCCAACAGATTAAGTCTAAACGATGAAGACAAATATTACCAGAAAATCATCTTGGGAAATGAAGTGACTTTAAGAATCTAATTTTATTTTAGTACAAAAAGTGTACTGGACCATTATCTTGTAATAACGTATAATGGAATATAATCTGAAAAAATACTGAATCATTATGCTGTATACCTGAAACTAACACAATATTGTAAATCAGCTATACTTTGATACAAAAAATATACTGGCTAATTATTGTTCTAGTATTGTACAATCATTATGAACATGATTTATTATAGTCTCTTATTATTTTTAATGATCAATATTCTCATCTTAGTTATGACAGGAGTCTAGAGGAAGATTATTGGTTACCCCAGTGGTATAGGTGAGGTTTTGCCCCATGTCCTTTATTCTTTTTTTCCTAAGTTAAACAGTATTTGAAAAGCTTGCTTTACGGCACAGTTGGGTAGGTGATGGACACAGCTCTGTGGATAAGCAGCTCTTTATAGTTCTAACATGTAAGGAATATTGTATTTCAATTCTAATACACACATTTTCTTTAAAACGTTTTGCCATCTTTGAAATCAGAATATATCTTAAAATTGATGTGTTAGATTAAATTTGATGGTATATCATAGTTTAATTGGCAGAATTTTCCTTTCTAAACAGAACGCAAAATAATGATGAATATCACAGTCTTGGATTCAATGAAATATGGTATCTTACATGTGTCTTGAAGAGTCGGTGTAATTGATCTGGATCATAAATGTGAGGGGAATGTGATAATCTGGGTCTGTCTGGGGAAATGACTTGGAAGTAAATGACTTCTTTTATTCTCACAAGATTGTGATGCAAATTAAATGTTTCATTCAATTCAGCCATCATTATCTATCTGTCTCATTTCTATAAAGAGTATGAAGACAGGTGCATGCCCTGAGTTTTTGGAAGGCAGAAATAGCAGTCTTAGGTAATTTTACCTAAGTCTTAATTTTACCTAAGTCTTAATTTTACCTAAGACTTATATTTAATAAGTAATAATTAAATATACTTATATTTAATAAGTTTAACACGTAAACCCCTTGCAGGCAGGACAAGTGTATAACACTTTTACCCACACTTTAAATATATTGCATAGTAAATACCTATTAGAGCTGAATCCAATGCAGCATGCACTTAGAAACAAAACGAGTCTTCTCTCGCCTAGTTCAATTGGTACATGAGGTAAATGGCTGTCAGAAATGTCAGGAAATTTTTTGATATGGTATTAGTTTGTCTATGAATTTGATAGATGAATTTTTACACTCTTTTATATGGCATTATTTTATATTTGACTTTCATATCATTTTAGAAGATTCAAGTTAGAATAAATATTTTGACATTTCTTTCATTAAGTAAAAATTATATATTTCTAATGATATGTTTTAGCAGTAATTATGTGTTCTCATTAAAATATTTTATGAAAACTGCAGAAAGAATAAGAAATTCTCTTGTTAACTGCAGCTGGGACCAGTTTGATTTTTAAGAAGAATGAATTTAAAGAGTATTTAATATAGCCAAAGAAATTAGAAATGAATGAAATAATAACCTACAGTGATGTTATCATTCATTATAATAGAGATTTTATTGTTTTGAAGCTTAAGATTTTAATGGGGTTTGGAATTTGGGATTTCTTCAATATTTATTAAATTTCCTTCTGAATTAAATTTAATATAACCCATTTCTTACTGCTGATTATCAGTTCCTTTTACCACTACTTTTTGTCTAGTAAATAAATATTTAACCCTGATAACACTGGGCCTTCTTGTTTGCATCCTGAAACTTGGCAAAGAATAAAAAAAAGACAAAAACTTTTTAATGTTTTTAAGCTGAGTTTGTTTACCTTCCAGGCAAGGATGCAGGCATACGCATGCACACACACACACACATGCACACACATACACACACATCCTCAGTGAAGAAATTCGTTAATTAATTTGCCAAAGGGGCAAAGTTAGGGAGTCTTATGTGGTTAAAAAAAAAAAAAAGAATTTATGGTGGATATGCTAATTAAAGCTTGAAAGTTTGCTCTCTAGATAAGACAAATGAATCCACTGGTCTGTACATAGTTGGCTAAAACAGATCTTATTGTTCAAAACAAATCCTTTTGCTCTCTGGTCAGGAAAGAGTCTTCCTTTAGGTCTAGTGAGGGTCTGGCGCATTCGAGTCCCCCCAAGTTCTGGGTCCTTTTATAGCTTTAGCTTGTTGGGACCTACCGTGGTGAAGCAGAACATTCACTTTTCATATCACTTTTTCATGGTGTTGAATTTAAAACAAACCCACATCTAAATCCGGAAAGCCTTGAAAAATAAGTCATTATTGAAATCGTTGAGGGGCAGAGACTTAACACACAAGCAGAAGTACTAACAGTGCTCTTCACTTGTCTTCTAACTGTCTTTAGCCCATCTCCCTTCCATGTCTCCAAACAAGAAACAAATAGCAAACTTTAGCCCATAAAGGCTCTTTTTTTAAGTTTGAGGGAAAGATGACCACGGAACAGCCTCTACCTTCCTTCCTGCTGGTAAATCCCTGTCTTTTATTACCTTTTCTAATCAAACTTTTAATTTCAAGTTACTTGTAGATTCACATGCAATTGTAAGAAATCATACAGTCAGATCCAATGACCCTTTACCCAATTTCCCCCCAGTGCTGACATTTTATGAAAGTACAGTACCATGTCACAACCAGATATAGACATTGATAAAGCCAAGATACAGATTAGTTTATCACCCACGGATCCCTCATGTTGGACTTTTATAGTCATACCCACCTTTCTTCCACCATCTTTGATCCCTGGCAACCACTAGTCTGTTCTCCATTTCTGTAATTTTGTTATTTCAGGAATGCTGTAGAAGTGGAACCTTATGGTATGTGACCTTTTGAGATAGGCTATTTTTTAACTCAGCATAATTCCCTTGAGATTTATCCAAGTTGTTGTGTCAGTAGTTTATTCATTACTAACACTGAGTAGCATTCTATGGTATGGATGTCCCAGAGTTTGTTTAGCCATTCAGTCATTGAAGAACATCCAGGTTGTTTCTAGTTTTTCTTCTATTAAGAATAAATCTGCTATGAATGTTTGTGTACAGATTTTTTGGAGAACATAGTTTTTATTACGCTGAGAAAATACTCAAGAATGCAGTTGCTGGGTCTTATGGTAATTGAATGTTTCGTTGTGTACGAAACGACCAAATTGTTTTTCAGAGTGGCTGTACCATTTTACATTTCCACCAGCAATGAATGAGTGATTGACTCTTTTTCCGTTCTTGCCAGCGTTTTGTGTCATTATTATTTTTTACTTTAGCTATTCTGATAGGTGTATACTGACTCTCATTTTGGTTTTAATTTGCATTTCCCTTATGGCTAATGATGTTGAACATCTTTTTCATGCTTATTTCTCTGCCATTTTAATATACATTAATTTACCTTTTCTACTTACTCTCCCTTTTATCTGTTACCCTGATCAGCAAATCTGTAACTCAGCCCCCATCTATTTCATGTCTGCTTCTGAGAAGCTGCATGAAAGGCCTCCCTGTTGCCTCCGGGGATGATGATTTCTTCTCATCCTGGGAGGGCCGATGTCCAAGCGCAGGACTGTGTCCCCTACTGGCCTCACAGCTGTCAGTCCTTGAGGCAGAAAGTAGAGCATGTTTTGACTCCAAACCTCTACTGCACGCTGTATTTAGGTCCAGAAAAGGCACTATTTGAACCCAGTACTGCACTAAGCCTTCTCATTTAAACAGATTCTTCATTTGCTCTCGACAACTGCTTGAACAAGAACATGGGAGTAAGCAATCAGACCAGGAATAAATACATCGCAAGAAAAAGGTGTTTTTAGAAGGCACGCATAACGTGCAAAGAGACGTTTCTGCCGTCAGCTAAGCAGCCTTTTATATTACCCCCAAGCAAGTAGCACAACTTCTCCTGATTGGGTTATGAATTCTGTTGTGGATTCTCAACTCCCCGAAATACAACCAGAAGAGCCTAGGGTTGGGACAGGTGCAGTTAATTAGGTCCACTGCATTAGGCGAGGACACTATTCTGATGGGGTCTTAGAGTCTCAGGAGAGAGGAGTCATGGGAGCGTATTATTAGGGTTTTAGACCCTAGACTGGCTAGTTTTAAGCTGGCCTTGCAGAGTAAGAAACGTGGAAATTGATGGAGTTGTTATGTAATAGCTCTAACTTTGGGATTGGTGGGCTCTGAGAGGTCCGGCTATGGAAACAAGTCTTAATGAGCAAGCTGTTCCTTCTGGTAAGGAACATGTTTGGCTGCCCACAGTCTTATCATCCAGGGGTAGGTAATACCTGATGTACATAACTAGGTAATTTTGCTTGGACTCAGTATTGGTTAACGTAGAGACAGGAAGCTATACCTAGTCCCAGTACTGTTACTACAGGGAAAAGGAATTATGCTGTTTTCAGTTCTTACTTCTTTAAATATGCATAATAAGGAAATTACCCCTGTGCCTGTGGTAAATGTATTGCCTCTCACTTCCAAATTCACCCGTCATTCCCTGACTTATGATACTGGGGCCAGACCTTGTGAACCTTTCTCCTTTGTCCACTGACATGTTATGCATTGTTAGTAGAAGGTGCTAGAAGGACACTGTAGGAAGAAGAGACTTCTATTCCTGGTTCCAGTGTGATTCTCCAGTGCGCTTGCTCCTGTGGCGCTTGGTTAGCATGCAGGACATCCAGTGACACTCATGCCCAGTGAGTTTTAGTGGTAACATCCTTGCAGGAAGCTTCCTGGAGAGTTTCTCTGACAATCCTGAGAACGATTTCCCAGTGACACCGAGAGACTCTTGCAGGCCTCAGTGAGTTCTGTTGTCCCCTTAAAAGGTGGTTTTCTTCTTGCTAGCCCCAGTTTCTAGTACCCCAGCAGACTTTCCCATCAGCCAGAAGACCGTAGCTGTTCCCTCTCCAGTGATGTCTGGATCTCAATCTTGGGAGGGGTGGGGCTCTTCCAGATTTGTTCCTTCTTTGAGCGCTCTGCCTCCGTCCTATATCTGCTATTCTTATATCCTTTAGAATTCTCTTTACCCCTTTCTAGTTAATTAATCTCTTGTAAATTCTTTATATTGGTCTCTTTCTGGTCAAATTGCTATGTGGTTTTTGTCTTCTGACTGGACGCTGACTGATACAGAAGTGCTACTGTATTGGTCTCAGGAGACAGACCCACAAAGATTGGAATGTGGGATTGGATTGAACATGCCCTAGGATTTGAACATAATTCTGAGCACTTTGGCAGCAGAAAATGAGATGCTAGTATCTATTTCATGCAGTGGCATCATAATTAATCAGGTTATCGCCTATGATTGATTTTGATGAAGAGCTAACTGCAGTAAACGCTTTGGATGCCCACCTGAGAGCAGTATTTGAACATTCTGTCTTTCATGATGGCTACAAGGACTGTGGTGTGGAATGGATTCTACTGAGCACACTGGAGTGCTCACAGAAAGAAAACGATGAGCTCAGGGCCTTGAGCTCTCAGCTGAAGTCCTGGTCTGAGAAACAGAGAGCTTTCTTGCCAGCCTTAAATAGTCTCTTATTTATTGTAACTCCAGGGCTGATATTGCTAAAATTAAATATAAAATTGCATTGTATCTTTTGTTGAATTTTATTGCCAATTCCTCTACAGTCTTCCCACATTTCTCCTTTGAAAGTTAGGGCACTAATTGGGAAAGAATGGAGTCCTGAACTTGGCATGGGGACATATGGTTGGACCCACAAGAAAATGACTGTCTTGAACCCCAAGTCACTCTGAGGCTCTCTTACCCCTGAGGTAGCTTGCCCTCCTGTGTGTGAGGAGACTACCTGTACTTTGCTTGAAAATTTTATGATAACCTTACCTGGGGAAGATGATTTAAAAATGAGTATTCATTCTCTTCAGCTCTCACCATGACCAATCCTGGTAATTTCTAGGTTCACTGCAAAGGGGGAACCTCAGGATGCTCCAGGGAGACAAGTGCACACTATGACCCAGGGGTAAATAATTTACATACCAAAAAATGTGTGAGACTTTGCTGTTGCACATGTTCAGAACGCTGAGGAACCTGCGTAAGAGTGGATCCAAAGGGTGTTAGGCCAGAGAGTGTAGAATAAAACACTAAATGAGAATGAATGCATTTATTCAGTCCTATTATATGAGTGCACTTACTAGAGGGTCCAGATTTAACGTGTTAGCTTGGGAAATTACCAGGAACATAGACACCTTTATGTTTAATGCTATCAAATTTGTACCCATTACAGAGCCTTCAAAATCATCTTCCACGTAGTAACTCAGTACATATTCACTGAATTGACTTGAAATCTCAGTGCCTGGCCTCTAAAACCAAACGTCTTATCAAAAGAGAAAAAGAATAATGGTAAATAAATAATAGAGAATTCACACTGCAAATAAGAAGGGTAAAAGAGATCACAGCCAACTCAAAATATTTGTTGATTTATGGATCATTAAAATGTGGAAGAGACTATAATATGAAAATCCATACAATAATGTATACATAGTCACCTTTATAATTACATGGGGAAATTTTTCACTAAACATTTAGAAAAAGAAATCAAACAAAATTTTATTTTCTAGTTGTCATACATCCAATGATTGACTGTTACTTCTTACGTTTCTTACTAGTTCTTAAGTGCATAAGAATACTGGAAAGCTAAGCAGTTCTGTTTCCAGAAATAACCCAGAAACGTAAAAGGTTTCTGTGGATAGAACTATGTGTGTGAGATCTCTATCCCTGGAATCAAACTTGTCTCTAAACCATCTTTAATTTAAAAATGAAGATCACATATTAGAAAATTTTGCTGGGAAACATATATTATTATTCATCAAAGAGGAAAAATTAAATTTCTCCATTTAAAGTAATTCTCTATACTACCTTTTATTTTCAAATATAATTTACTATGATAAATTATGTTTAGATTTAATGTTCATTGGCACAAGACAATAATAGCTAACAGTGATGCTACTGTCAAGTTTTGTAAAATCCTTGTTTCTAATTTTACTTGGTGCTAAAAATTGCAAGTAACTATTTTGAAATCATGTAAACTGGCAAGTTAGTATATGGTATTACATCATGGAGGCTATATTAAGAAACTCCAGATCAACCTGTTAGTAACTGAATTTACATACACAAATGTATGCAGACTGCCTGATAATTAATGGGTAAATAAGGAAAATATAATATCATGAATTGTGGTTTGCCATTCTTTGTAATAGCAAGTTAAGAAAGACATCCTGCATCAGACACTAATGCACATCAGAAAATGAAAATAGTTTTAGGTTTCCATAAGTATTTTGAATGCTGACATATATTCCATATCTCAGACATCTTTCAGTGCTGATACTGTAATAAAGATTGCACAGTTAATTAAATGAAACTATTAACACCTTCACGGACGTTTAAGCGGTGCTCTAACTCACAAGTGGAATGACTTAATTGCTATACATTTCTTCAGTCATGATGCATAATTATAGGAAATTGAAATAGTGAGAAATACATGTATATACACACACACTCTGACCCGTCTATCATGAGGGAAGCACCAAACCATGTAATCCTTATTTCTCTTGACAACACCAGCAGACATCTGTGTCTCCCTGCCCTCAGCAGGCTGTCACCTCCCCTCTGACCAGTTCTCTCCTCCACATTGTTGCTTGCCTCCTCTTGGGGATTTAACAAGAGTTTTGGCGGGATCCTCTCATCTGGACTAATGCTTAATGCCTTTGTAACTAGAATTGGGAGCGTTTTGCCTCTGGTTCTCCTTTTCCCTCCCCCCTGATCCCAGCCAACTCCTCTTTGAGGCTTCCACAGAATTGCCTTATTTTTGGTGCCTCATCAAGGAATCTGGAAAAAAATCCATAAGCATAGATTTTAAAAGCATTTAGATGACAACACCCAATTCCTTGCTCAAACGTATTCCTTGCCAACACTAAGACTTTGTCTTAAATCAAGGGACCTGCTTTTGGCGCTTTCTACCTTTGAATGAATTCTTTGCCCCTCCTCCCACCTCCTCACCCCTGCTTACCATCATCTTATGGTGACTTCTACTCTTAGGAGAAGATTCCATCCTTAAGCCACAGTAAATTGTGTTAACTAAATGTCAAGTATGATCTATACTGGTATGTCATGAAGAGGTAACACGTATGTTAACATATTGATCCCTTCAGCTCTTGGGACATCATGGCAGGGTCTTGTTGCATCCGGGTACAAAGAGCCTTGTGTCATTAATTGTTTAGAAGGTGAGTACTATATTATTTAGAAGGCTTATACTTTCTACCATTTCAGTTAGCATCCTTGGGATATAGATAGATATGAATAACTTAGATAAAATCCAGCCTTCTAAGAAAATAATTGGAAGACATGAATGAATTTTAAGGTATTTGCAGAGCAATCTCATGAGCATGTAACTCCGAATAACATGGGGCAGAATAAATCATCTACACACTCTTTTGTAATCTCTGCCATCTTAATAGAATAGCAAGTTTGCTTATAGGTATCCCTGAGATATGAGTGTAAATGGAGATTAATGATGTATTTGAACTTCTTCCCAGATATCAGATATGGGCTTTTGCATTCTAAAACTTACGAGCTGTAATATTGACTTTTGTTTAAGCTTTAAGTAATTTACTCGTTTTCCCAATATGTTACCTTCATATTATACTATAACACAAATAAAATTCAAATATTTGCATTTTTAAAATTAAATGAAATAATTAAAGGAAACAGACTAGATACTGATTTTTTCTAGGTCATGTTCCATTTTGATCTTTAAGTATTTATATTTTAATGAAAACCTGGGGTTTATACTTCTTAAGTAACGCACAGTTGTTAGAGAAAGTTTGAATCGTTGCTTTTATCATTTAGGATGCCTTGGGGTTTGAGTAGTAACAGAATTGTTAACTACTAACTGTTAGTACCTAAATAATAGTGATACATTATTTCATTATTATAAGTCTAGGGTTACATGGTGCCATAGTTATCAAAGAACCCATGGCTCTCCATCCTTCTCCCCTGCATTCCTGTGCACATGGGGTTTCTGCCTCTGGTTGGCCCTCACATGGTCACACTATGGCTGCTGCGGCTACTGGCACTTCATTCTCTTATAACCATGTCTCAGGCAGGATGTGCAGTTTCCTCCTGAGCATTTCTTTCATCAGGGAGGAAAACCTTTGCAAAACGTTTCTTCAGCAGGCTGCCCATTACATCTCACAATGTTATTTTTTTTCCTGGAAACTGATGGTGTTTATCATTTCTGTTCTGAAATCATTAGGGACAATGATACTAGACTTGCCCTTGGAACCCTTTGCTTCAAGTGTGAACAATTGATTTGGTAGATGTGTCAGAGAGAGATTTTTATCAATACAAACCATAGTTAACCACATAACTTTAGTAACAGTAAAGTAAGGAAGCATAGAGTAATGGTTAAAATTGCAAGCTTTGAATCCAGACCTCCTTGAGTTTCAGTTTTGTAATGACTACTAACTAGCTATGTGTCCTTGGGAAATTTACTTAACCTTTCTGAGTCTTAGTTTTCACAACTGTAAAAATGGGAATTATATAAAATCCAACTCAGAAATGATGTGAGGTTTAATTTAATTAACGGATATAACATTATGTGTTTTTTGAAAATTTATTTCTTTATTTATATATTTATTTATTTTTGGCTGCTTTGGGTCTTTGTTGCTGAGCACAGGCTTTCTCTAGTTGCAGTGTGTGGAGGCTACTCTTTGTTGCAGCGTTCAGGCTTCTCATTGTGGTGGCTTCTCTTTGTTGCGGAGCATGGGCTCTAGGCACGTGGGCTTCAGTAGTTGTGTGCACGCGGGCTCAGTAGTTGTGGCTTGTGGGCTTTAAAGCGCAGGCTCAGTAGCTGTGGCACATGGGCTTAGTTGCTCCACGGCATGTGGGATCTTCCCGGACCAGGGCTCAAACCCGTGTCCCCTGCATTGGCAGGCAGATTCTTAACCACTGCACCACCAGGGAAGTCCCAATATTATGCTTAAAACAGTACATGCTCAATTAATGGCAGCTATTCCTGTACTTTTACTAATGACTAAGAGAAACTGAAGAAAATTCCAGTGTTCTCATGCCTAGAAAGTGATGGGCGTGGATTCAATCTCTGGTCATTCTAAATTCAGAGTCCCTGGTTCTCTGGACTTATTGTATCTTATTCCTTGTTGTAACTTTGCTAGCATGCTGCAGACACAGACATAGGGTGAATATTATTAATTCATTAATTGACTGGTCATTTGCTTATAGAGAAATAGAAGAATACACTATATATAGCAAGAAGAAGAGTCTTAGATTTTGTGTATATTTTACTTAACCTTTTAAAAACCATGACATTAATTCTGCCATGAGTTTATACTTAAAGCATATGAATATCATTGCATTTTTTGACAGTCAACTTCTGAGCTTGTAATAAAAGTTACTTTTCTCAAGCTAAAAGTTCCAAGAATATTTAATTTGGGGATCAAAACATTATTCTATATGATATTTAAAAGACACTTTATGACAGTGTTTTGTATTTCTGAGAATATAATACAGCTTTGCAAATGAATTCTCAACTCTACCCATGTGTTTGGGATTGGCCTACTTCTACTTCAGATACACGGGCAGGGCACATAAAGTTCTTAGGCAGACAGCAAAGAACATTTGTTCAATTTATTACCCCAGAGGAAGAGGCAATAAATAATTAGGAGAGCGGTTTGCAGAGGGGGTGGTTATTGGCAAGGAATCCTGTGCAAGATACAGGAGGTATGAAGGTGGAAGAGAGTGTGTGTTAAGATAAAGCAAACATCTACTTACAGTCTTGATTGTTTGTCCTAGACCCCCATGCCTGGCACACAAACAGATATTACCTATTATTATTTACATTATTAATGGCATATATATATGTATTTTGAGGGACTGCATTCATTTCCTAGAACTGCTATAACAAATTACTACAAACTGGGTGGCTTTAAACAACAGAAATTTATTTTCTCATCGTTCTTGAAGGCAGAAGTCCAAAATCAAGGTGTGAGCAGGGTGGGTTCCTTCTGGACGTCCTGAGGGTGAATCTGTTCCATGAATCTCTTGTAGCTAGCTTCTGGTGGCTGTTGGCAGTTCTTGGTGTTCATTGGCTTGTAGACCCATCACTCCAATCTCTGCCTCTGCCTTCATATGGCTTCATCTTTTGTGTTTGTCTTATTATAAGGACATTGGTTAATAGATTTAGAGCCCACCTGCTAATCCAGAATGATCTCATTTCAAGATCTTTAACTTAATCACATCTGCAAAGACGCTTTTTCCAAATAGAGTCACAGTCACAGGTTCTGGGAAGACATATCTTCTGGAAAGTCACCATTCAACCTACTACAGACTCAAAAAGTGTGTTAATGTTCGTTTTGAATTTCTTAGCAAAAGAGATGTAAAATTTTCATGTGAATGAGAATGACTTAGATCACCTATTTAAAGTGCATGTCCCTGAGCCAATTCCCAGAGATCCTATCGAATTACTATAGGTATGTGCATGCTCAGGAAGCACATGGATGCTTCTGATGCAAATAAGCCTTCGATGCATTTTGAGAAACATGCTCAGAGGAGGCTAATCCTAGGAGAAGCAAAATAAAATATTTACCTAAAACTTTTTAAAAAAAATTATTTATTTTATTCATTTTACTTTTGGCTGCGTTGGGTCTTCATTGCTGTGCGCGGGCTTTCTCTAGTTGCGGCGAGCGGGGGCTACTCTTCATTGCAGCGCGCAGGCTTCTCATTGCGGTGGCTTCTCTTGTTGCAGAGCACGGGCTCTAGGCGCGCGGGCTTCAGTAGTTGCAGCACGCAGGCTCAGTGGTTGTGTCTCGCGGGCTCTAGAGCGCAGGCTCAGTAGTTGTGGCACACGGGCCTAGTTGCTCCGCGGCATGTGGGATCTTCCTGGACCAGGGCTCAAACCCATGTCCCCTGCATCGGCAGGCGGATTCTTATAACCACTGCATCAACAGTGAAGCCCTAAAACTTTACCTCAGTAAAAAGGAAGGCACATCTCAGATCCATATGACATTGTACTTCAGTACAAACTTGTTAGGAGGGATTTAAGGGATTTTTAATTTTGAAAACTAATTAGTCAGCCAAAACATTAAGTGGGTATTCTTCAAGGTGAACAGTTTTGAGAGTATGTGACAAAATTAATTGAAATATTTTCCTTCCAATTTTTAGCTAGCAAAATAAATCATGAAAGCATTTAGCAGTAATTGGGAAATGAGAGGCAAATGTGTTATAGAAGAGAATTTGGGACTATGTTTACCTTCACTGTCTCCACAGGCTCCTGTCCTCACTCTTCTGTTTTAGATCCTGGGTTGGGGTTTTTCTCAGAGCCAGCCCTGTCCCATAAGCTTACTACTCCACCTTTATAGACTTAAAAAGGCAGGTGATCAGAATTAAAGTCATTTACAGTAACCTTGGAAATTCCTTTTTTGGGGCAGAATGGATCAAGTTGGGAAGGGTGTGTGTGTGTGTGTGTGTGTGTGTGTGTGTGTGTGGATGTGTTTTAAAAGCAACTGTTGTAATCTTTTGTTTAGATGATCTTTACCTGCAGCGTATTTCTGGGTCTTCCATGTTGCTAATTTACTTTTTTTTTTGGTCAGGATCTTAGTTCCTGACCAGGGATTGAACCTGGGCCCTTGGCAGTGAGAGCAAGGACTCCTAACCACTGGACCACCAGGGAATTTCCCATGTTGCTAATTTAAAATGGGGTTATAGATGCCAGCTAACTCCTCGCTTCTCAGAGTGTGATCTATGACCAGCAGCATGGCCATGGCCTGGGAGCTTATTACAAATACAGAACCTCAGGCATCTTTCAGAACTTCTGAATCAGAATCTGTATTTTAACACACTTTCCAAAGGGTTTCCTGTGCTCATTAAAGTTTGAGAAGCTGAACAAACGTATTCAATGCTTCAACAGATCAGCAGTTGCTTTTAATACAGGAGACAGTCCTTGTAACGGTTCCCAAGGTAACCTTTCCCAAGTGATTTTCAGAACTCAAACTATTGAAGTGATACGGAGTTATTCTTTTCTGTAGTGCCTCACGTACTAATCTCGTGTTATGAAATCTATAAAAATTGAGGAAAAAATTGTATTTTATGGGGAACAAAAACTTACATTGGAACTTTAGAACTACTAGAAGAATCAAGATATGATCCTTGGTGGTGTGCAGGTAGGCCTCTAGCAAGACATACCTATATATAAAGTCCTGAGTCATATGTCACGTTGCTAGGAACAAAGTAGAGCTTTTATTGAATAATGGAATGTAGTTTTGGTGTTTTGCTACAGTATAAAGATAGGTTCTTTCTAAAAATTTTCCATGTATTTTGGCTTTAATATTGTGCAGGTTTGTTAAAGATCAATATGAACCAGAAAGTCCACCAGTGCTTTTCTTAAAATCAATTTTACATAGAAAATCATGTACAATATTGTATTTCTTCTTTAAGGTAAGGTATGCCCATGAAATTTTATAACATGTAAAATAGACATTGTAAACTATTACAAATTAATATGAGTGAAAGCCGAGGCAGAGTAGAAAGTTGAGCAACAGACCAAGGAATAGATAAAAATTTAGGACTTAAAAGTGTCATATCGAATTAGTGGGAAAAGATATTTTGTTCAATAAATGATAGTAGGGCACCAGCTACACATTTATGAAAATTTAGATTTTTTTTCATCTCGTATTATACCCCAAGATAGTTTCTAGATCAGTATTTCTAAACATTGTTTTTAGTAACACCTGTAAAGAGCCTTTATAGATATATATGTTTTTCCTAATTCACTCTCCCTCCCCGAAAATTTAATGACACAGATATAGTCTATTTATGTACTGTAGCCCTTTGGAGAATATGAATGATTTTAATACCAAACATTTTCTGTCCTTTTCCCCTCAACAAACAATTTTGCCCCTTTGGGGGTGGTATGGCTGCAATGAGAATGCATGTCCAAGAATCTAGAAAAAGTAAAGTTTTAATGTAACAAAATAATTACAGAATAAAATAACTTAAATAGATGTTTATAACTTTAGGGTGATTAAGCCCCTTCAGAGGAAAATAATAAAAGACAAAATGCACAAAAGAGGTATTGGTGTCTCTTGATACCAACTGAAAAACCTTCTGAACTATAAAAATCATCATTGTAGACAAAACTTTTAACTTGCATCTGTCTAGATCCATGTTGACAAAGAGATAGCACCAGAAAGTTAACAGTGGTTACTTCTTATTGAGGTTATCGTGCATTTGAAAATGTTCGTCCACACATTTTTTACAGTGAGCATTACTTTCATAATCAGAAAACATTTAAAATTTATAGCTTTCTAACGGAATACCTGTGATTATGTTATTTAAACCACTCACCTATCTCAAGGATCTTGCTGTAATTTCCACTTGATATTTGAGAATACACGGTTTAGAGCGGTTACTTGAGCGCCAGCATTTACAGTGAGTAAACGTTAGAGCTTATGTTTGAACTAAGTAATCTCTGACTTTAGAGGTGTTACTGAATAAATCGGTCCTGCTGCTTGCCCCTGCAAAATCAATTACGTACTCATAAATGGTAGAGGAGAAAGGTGCCTTTAATCAGAATGCCGGCAATCTGGGGAGATGGTGGATGCAGCTTCTCCCAGAAACCACCTCTGAAGATTCTGCTCAGCCATGCACGTTTTTAAAGAGAAACAGAGAAGTAATCTCAGTTACTCATTGAGATAGGGGCTCAGAGTTGTCTCCATTCCGCACCGCGGGCAGGCTTGTGTGCAGGCTTGTTGACTCCTTGTGACCTTTCTGTAGATGCCGTCTTGTTCACACAGTTTGTTCGGGAGATTCCTGAAGGGGAAGCTAGGAAAGAGATCTGGTCCTCTGTTAATTACTTATTCTTCATTTCTACTTCTCTGATCTACAGAGAGAACCGACAAGTTAGGCGAGGTGTTATGTGATTAAAAGATTTGAAAGGTGTGCTTGGGCCGGAGGTGAATAGAGCATGGGGGTGCCTGCTATAAAAGTTAGTTACAATATAGCTTTGCTAAAGTGACAGGAAAAGGGGCTTCCTGCTGAGG
Source organism: Delphinapterus leucas (assembly GCF_059928025.1). Taxonomy (NCBI): domain Eukaryota; kingdom Metazoa; phylum Chordata; class Mammalia; order Artiodactyla; family Monodontidae; genus Delphinapterus; species Delphinapterus leucas. The sequence continues at coordinate 18,380,183 of NC_143146.1, read as the reverse complement.
GCAGTTTCCTGTAAACAGCTGCTTACAAAGGATTTGAAATTCCTGTAATGTATGATTTTTCTCTAAGCTATTTTTTAAGGCTTAAAGCCATCACCTATGATTTCTACATTCACCAGTCACCGTTTTGAAATGGTTTTGCTTCCACTGTGGATGTGGTTTGGTGAACCATTTAGGTGGGATGTATACTCTGATGAGCTTGGCACTCAGAATTCTGGGTCCCTCTGGAACTGACATTTAGAAAGAGTCAAATTTCTGAGCCACATAAAGTCTTAATTAGAAAAGCATGTAACTCTCTAATTAGTTTCTATTATACATAAAGGCGATAACCTATTAAAAAACACATAAATTGCCTCAGCAGTTAACTTTTGTTGTCCTAATTGGTTCCTGTTTATCTTGCTTCCCTTGTTTGTTTGATGCTTAGGTCTGTATAAAATGTCCCACATTCTCATCGTACTTACCTTTGTTTTTAATGCTTCTGGTCTTTGCACTACTTCACAAGTAATTGTTTTATAAAACATTGAGGGTCCTTCTTGGATAGTAATTCAGAGTCCATTTTATTATCCAGAGTTAATGTCAACTTTTAATTGATGATTAGCATACAAGTGTAACTAATGCCTTTTTTCCTGTACTTGGATAGAAATATTCAACTTATTCCAGGTCTTGTGATATGCTAGTTTTCTTTATCCATTTGTCAATCTGGGGACCTGTGTTCACTCCCAATTCTTTGTTTTTATTACACTTGTTGCCAAAAATCCGGAGTCATGAAGGTATATTGATGAAAATTAAGGCAACAGTCAACACAACTTCACTTAATTAGAAGATTCTGGCAGAACTGAGAGAAGTTGAGGAACGATGGCCCCCATTATTTCTGATTCCCCCATAAATCTCCCTGATGTTCTGGGAAGAACATGGGTGTTGGCAAACCAGGTTAACTTTAAAGGGGTGAGCCAAATTTTATCCAGCTTAAGTCCGGGGATGCATAACTTGGTCCCTGGTTTGCAAGGCAGAGCTGTCAGGAGCTCATCTGAGAATGATGAGGTAGACTCATGGACAGGTTCTTGTGTGTTGGCCCACTTGGAAATCAGTGGTGTAACACATCTGCCTGAATCTTGTGTAATCTACTCTTAAGTGTCTTATATTGCACATGTATACAAGCAACATGCCAAATACAGATCATTTCTTATATAGTTATTAGGACAATTCAGGGAAGGTGACTACAGTCAAGAGAATGTTTTTGGGTTAATTCCTGGTACCATGCATGCTAAAAAGCAATAAAGTGAATATCTTTAGAGCTATTCAGTATTTTCATTCAAAAACATATTTGAGTCATCACTATATGAAATGCCTTTTAAGAGCTCCAAATGTAGCTGTGTGTTCAATATGCTTTACTCTCAAATACTTGAACATGTAAAATTGTATACTGATAATTTTTTTCTAGTAGCAGTATCAGACTAATTTCCTAATTATATATTATACAAACATATTAAAATCAGTTTATATTCTTGAACACTAGTTACGATGGAAGTAAGACTTGGTTACAGATAATCTTCTGGATAGATAAACGTGGTGAGATGTAGTTAAAATGGACCCTAATGAGAAAGTAAGTGTTCCAATAAAAATGAAAACTTGTTTTTCCTCAAAATTTTATCAATTATATGTGTGTGTGTGTATGTATGTGCATGTGTGTATTTATATCCATATCTTTCTCTACTTTATCACTACATCTTGCCACTTGGTTGGTCATCTCTAGAAAATAGATAAGGGAAGGAAACTGATCAAACTTGTATCAAAAACTGCAAGAAAAATGACACTGTCTTCAAGGGTAAATACTTTATTCTTTTTTTGGTCTAAATTGATTTTTTAAAAATTAATTAATTAATTTTTGTCTGCGTTGGGCGTTGGGTCTTCATTGCTGGGCATGGGCTTTCTTTAGTTGCAGCGAGCAGGGGCTACTCTTCATTGTAGTGCGTGGGGCCTCTCATCGAGGTGGCTTCTCTTGTTTAACATGGGCTCTAGGCGCGTGGGCTCAGTAGTTGTGGCGCACGGGCTTCATTGCTCCACAGCATGAGGGATCTTCCCGGACCAGGGCTCGAACCCGTGTCCCCTGCATTGGCAGGCAGATTCTCAACCACTGCGTCACCAGGGAAACCCCTATTCATTTTTTAAGCTTAGAAATTTTAAATTTGTAGCCATAATATAAGAAAAAAAAATTCAGAAGTCTGTTTACATTTGAATACAGTCAGAGTCATTTTGTTTTCTGGGACTCATTTGCCACTTAGTAGCTCAAGAATGTAATTTGGGAAGAAGGGACATTTGCTTTCTAGTCTATTGTGAACTGTGTGACTTTAGATATGGCACTTGAACTATCTGGGCTTTAATTTCTAAGCTGTAAAATAAGAAATTATTTAGCTTTAACATACTTGGTAATTCTAACAGCCCATAAGGTAGATCCAAATGCCTCAGGCAATAGCAAGTGTCAGAATCAGGTGACACATTAACATACAGGGGACATAGATGGTTTTCTGGAATTTGATTCTACAGGGTCAACAAGAGGGCCAGCAGGGGACCTATAATTCAAGCATTGATATTAAAAGTCTCTTCAGTCAAGAAGTAAGAATCAATACACAATCAGAATACAGCCTATCAGAAATCAGACCTAAAATATTAGAAAGCCATAGAGATGCCTTAGCAAGAAGAAGGACACCTTATGGGTGTGCCTACCACGTGCCAAGCAGTGATTTTATCTTTCCTCTCAACTGCCCTGAGAATAAAAGGGTTTCCCCCGATATAAATACATTATCTGAAACACGAAGGTTAGGTAACTGGCCTAATATCACATTAAATTAGGATCTAGGACTCTGGCTGTCTTCTAATGTGATGAATGACTAGTTACAACAGTGCCTAGTTGGACGTTAGATTTCCCAGGTGCACTTTAAAAATACAGATTGCTAGACATCATCCCAGATTAGTGGATTTAAAACTCTGGGCATGAGGGCATGAAATTTGTTTTGCTAGAGAGTTCTAGAAACAACTTTGCTGCCAGCTTGGTTTGAGAAAGATGCTAGTCCCAAGTCGATACAGCAGAGAAAGAGGACGGAGGAATAGAAGTAACATGTACTGCAAAATCTGTCATATTTAATTACTGAATTAGTTTTCAAGCACAACTTCTGAAGTTTTACTTTCTATGAAATCCTAATTCTATCCATCTCAAACCCTACAGCCTTCTTCTTCCAACTCTTTTACTACATTGAATTTGTTGGAAAGTATTTAAATACCAAAATTAAAAAAAAATCTGTTTTACTTTCTTTCTTGGAAAAAAGACTGTTAAATTATAGTATAAAAGAGTTGTTTCTAATGATACTCACATTTACTGAAATAAATGAAATAGAAACCCTCTATGAATCAGATTGTGTTTGTTCCATGGATTTTGAAGCTTACTGCTAATCGACACTTCGAAAAGCCCTAGTACGGCCCATTTAAAGATAGGGTACATTGAAAATGCATCTTTGAAAGAGCTATTTGCAACTGGAAAATAGAGATGTTGAGAATAACCGACCTTTACAGGGAAATACTTAGCCTTTAGCTAGCATAGAATCTTTTTTCCTAAGGAGAACATAACATAACATTTTATATGCATATTATGCCCTCTGGCAGACTAGCTGTATGATGCTTAATTTAATAGCCTGCAGGTTTTTTGTTCTTCTCTACATGTTAATTGGTTATTCCTTTAAAAGTTTTTTTTTAGTTTAGATGAAATAGAAAATGTATGAGGTCACTTTGGTGGCTACAAAATGAGAAAGCAGTGACTTTTTCCATTACTAATATTTTGAGTAACAGAGCTATTTTCTTTGAGAGTATGCTTATAAGCAGCTGTACATTTGAAAAACTATTTTTATACTGTATCCATTATGGTTTTCCTCCTTTCTAGTTGCCACATTACTTTCAGTGACAAAAAGAGTTATAAGATAATAAAGGAAATAACAAAACGGAAGCAATATTAAGATTATATAAATGTCAATAATCCAGTAATTTAGGCCAGATTTATTCAGTATAAAAACGATAATATAAAAATATCAATGAAGAGGTAAGTAGGAATGTCCCGAATTTTGACAGTCAAAAACAATGTAGGCAAAACCAGAGGCTAAGAATAAATAGGGACAAGTAAAAGAAATATAATGAAGTAAAACTACTTAAAATAAGCTAAGTGGGAAGGAAAACGCTCATGTATCAGTCAGGCTCCCAGCAGCTAACAGCACTGAGTGTTGGGATTTGTTTTTTCTTTTTTTTTTCATCAATTTTATTTATTATATTTAGTTTTTGGTTGCGTTGGGTCTTCGTTGCTGCACACGGGCTTTCTGTAGTTGTGGCGAGCAGGGGCTACTCTTCACCATGGTGCGCGGGCTTCTCACTGCGGTGGCTTCTCTTGTTGCGGAGCACAGGCCCTAGGCACGTGGGCTTCAGTAGTTGTGGCACCCAGGCTCAGTAGTTGTGGCACACGGGCTTAGTTGCTCCACGGCATGTGGGATCTTCCTGGACCAGGGATTGAACCTGTGTCCCCTGCATTGGCAGACAGATTCTCAACCACTGTGCCACCAGGGAAGTCCCGAGTGTTGGGATTTTTGAGGAAACTTTTCAGTTTACAGAGGTGGGTGCGGAATTAAAGGAACCACAGTGTTGTTAAGGCACTCAGGGATGAGCAGCATTCGGAAGACATCACACCTGTAGGTGCAAGGGGAAGAGCTGTGTTACTAGAGTCTGCGGAGATGTAGAGCAGTGGGAGGGGCCCCTCCTGCCAGAAACTGGTCCGAAAGGTCCGTAGTCAAGCCAGAATGGCACAGAAGCAGAGAGGAAGTGGAAATCTCCTGTCATTGCCTCTCGCTGGCCAAACTAAACTGAAAAGCACTGACTAAAACAAGGTTCTAGATGGTTTGAATTTACACGTAACTCTTAATATCACACTTTGAAGCTTCACAGTGGATTACTTACAGTTTTTAGCCTCTGGTCCATCTGATTTTTTTTTTCTTTTGCATGTGAAAAGACAAACTTTACATGTTCCCCTCCTTTTCTTGTGTCAGAATTTTTTCATAGAGTCTCTGTTCCACCCACTCCCCATTCCTACCTCACTTTGGCATGAGGGCTCTACTGCCCAGGCTTGTGTTTTCCCTAAAATAATGCGAGTAGATTCCTGGTTCTGCCTATCCCTCTTGGCACCATGTGGATTCCCCTGCTGTCAGCTGACTGAAGGGCTGGATGATGTGGGCTTCCCTTTAGTTACTTAGCTGTCGCATGAGGGTTGTGGAAGCAGTTGAACCCTTGAGAAATAAAACTTGAGAGATATGGTTCATTTTCTCCATATATTTGTTGAAATAGTGCCAGTGAATCTGAGCTCTGCCAGCTGAGGAAGATATACTGGCCTAGTAGAGAGAGCTATTAATCTTTAAATTATAAATTGTCTTTCCACCACCACTTCACCCTCACAGGCTCGGCAGTGCCTCGGCCACTTTGGAAAAAAGTTTCCTTGGAGAAAAGTCCCAGGTTTCTGTACTTTCTCTTTGATGACCTGCTGTTACATCCTTCTCCTCTTGGCTGTTGTTGATGCATCCCTATGCAATCCACTCCTCATTTATTGTTCCTTCTCTCTCTCCCTCTCTAGGCCAGAAAATCATAGGATTGTCCTAGTATGTGCAGAGTACATTTGATGGTATTCAACATCCATTTATGGTAAAAACATTTAGCATCTACAAATAGAAGTGAATTTGATAGAGGTATCTAGAAAAATGTCATATTTCAGATGTCATATTTAATAATAAAATATTGATAACGGGCTCTCTTACACTGGAGAGGCAACAGTGATGCCCACTATCACCACTTCTATAAAAAAATACTATTGGATGTGTTAGTAAAATAAGGCAAGTAAAAGAAATAAAAAGTATACCATTGGAAAGGAACAAAAATGTTATTTTTTGATATGATGATTTTAAAGAATTCCATAATGATTTACATACTTGAAGAATTAAAATTATGAAGTGAATTTCACCGAAGCCATGGACATAAGGTCAAGATGAAAACACTATTTCAATATACCAACAGTAAAATAAAGTTTACCAACAATATAAACTAAAAATGAAATGTAACAACAATAAAACGAAATTTAAAAGAGAGTTGCCATTTACAGTAGCACCAACGATATCAAGTACCTGGGCCTGACAAAACTGCTACCCAGGATAGTGAAATACTATTGAGAACAACTGATCTATAAACTCAAAGCAATCTGAATAAAACTTCTGTTAGGGTTTTTTTTTTTTTTTGGTAGAAATTGAAATGCTGATTTCAAAATTTATATGTAAATGAAAAGGGACAAAAAGAGGTTTAAGTTAGCTGAGACCCTCTTGAAGAAGGAAGTGGGAGGACTTAACACTTTCCGAAATAAAGACTCTTTTGTAAAGTTATAGTCCATAATATAGGGTACACAGAGTGCAGAAACATATCCACAAATATATGAAAATTTGATTTAAGATAATTACTTCATTTTAATAAATATTAACAACTATTGCTGACTCAGTTGGACAATCCAAAGGGGAAAAATGAAAATTGACCTCTATACCATTCACACAAATATATCAATTCTGTGTGAAATGTTGATTTAAATGTAGAAGGAAAAATACTGCAAATATTTTCATAACATTGGAATAAGGAATAATTTCTTAAGCAAGACATAAAAATCATTAACCATACTATAAGAGAAGACTGAAAATTTGGACTACATTAAAACTAAGAACTCCTGTTAATAAAGACTCCAGTCCAGAATGAAAGGTAAATCAGAGGTGGAAGATATTTGCAACACATATATTAAAAATGGGCAAGAAACTTGAGTAGGTGCTCTACAAAGCAGACTATCTAAATGTCCAATAAACACACGAAAGTTGTTCAATCTCAGTAGCAGAGAAGTGCAAATCAATGGCTCAAATGTTAAAAGACTGACAATACTAAATTTAGGCAAAGATGGTGAACTCTCATACACTACTGGTGGGAATGAAAATTAGCACAATCATTTTGGAAACAGTTTACTAATATTGAACACATGCATAATCTAACCCAGCAATTCTACTTCTGAGTATATACCCAACAGAAATACATACACATGAAAACCAAGATGCCATAGAAGAATGTTCATAACAACATTATTGTCATAGTCAAAAAGTGGAGACAACTCACATGTCAATCAACACTAAAAAGAATGGATAGACTGTAGTCTACTCATTCAATGAAATACTATGCAACAGTTAATATGAATGAACTGAAGCTAACATGGATGAATCTTACAATCATAATGTTGAGTGAAAGGAACTACAGTATGTATATGGAACCTAATCAGACTTAAAAGCTTTTGCACAGTGAGGGAAACAATCAACAAAATGAAAAAAGCAACCTATTGAGTGGGAGAAGATATTTGCAAGCAATAAATCTGACAAGGGGTTAATAGTAAAAAATATATACAGAACTTATACAACTCAATATCAGTGAAACCAAATAACCTTATTTAAAAATAGGCAGAAGAGTAATGGCCTATATGGGAAAAGAATCTAAAAAAAAAGAGTGGATATATGTATATGTATAACTCATTCACTTTGCTGTACACCTGAAACTAACACAGCTTTGTAAATCAACTATACTACAATAAAATATTTTTAAAAAAGAACAGAAGAAACAACCTGATTAAAAAATGCCTAAATGGACATTTTCCCAAAGAAGACATACAGATGGCCAACAGGCACCTGAAAAGATGCTCAGCATTACTAATCATCTGGGAAATTCAAATCAAAACAACAATGAGATATCATCTCACACCTGTCAAAATGGCTATCACCAAAAAGACAAGAAAGAAATTTTGGCAAGGATGGGGAGAAAAGGGAATCCTAGTACACTGTCGGTGGGAATGTAAATTGTTACAGCCACTATGGAAAACATTATGGAAGTTCCTTAATATTTTGAGCAACATTATTTATAATAACTAAGATGTAGAAGCAACCTAACTGTCCATCAACAGATAAATAAAGAAGATGTGGTATATATGTACACAATGGAATATTACTCAGCCATAAAAAAGAATGAAATCTTGCCATTTACAACAACATGGATGGGCCTGGAGGGTATTATGCTTAGTGAAATAAGTCAGACAGAGAAAGACAAATACAGTATGATTACACTTATATGTGGAATCTAAAAGATAAAATAAATGAACAAATATAACAAAATGGAAACAGACTCACAGATACAGACTACAAACTAGTGGTTACCCTAGGGGAGAGAGAGAGGGGAGAGGAGGGGCAAAATAGGGGAAGAGGATTAAGAGATATAAACTACTAGATATAAAATATATAAGTTGCAAGTATGTAATGTACAACATGGGGAATATAGTCAGTACTTTATAATGACTTTGTATGGAGTATAATCTATTAAAATTACTATGAATTACTATGTTGTACACCTGGAACTAATATCATATTTTACGTTAAGTCTGATTCAAAAAAAAAGTCAGTTATCTATTAAGGAGCTCCAAAAAAGAAAGAACTATGTATATGGTATTATTCTATTAACATGAAGTTCAAAAATATGCAAAACTAATATTTGGTGTTTGATTCAGAATAGTAGTTATGTTTGGGGAAGAAGGAGGGGTCATAGTAAGAAAGTTGACAAAGACAACTTCTTGGATACTGGTAATGCTCTTTTCAAGAGTGTTTGTGCTGAGCTGTACACTCTATGTGTGTCTTATGTTTTTAAAAGTCAAGGAGAATATATAGAATTCAGTGTTGAGCTCTGTCTATTTCTATCTACATTTTCCGAGGTTATTTTTTCTTTTAAATATTATTTTTAATATTTAGTTATTTTATTTAAAGCTTAAAGTCAGATTCATATGATAAAATGTGAAAACCTGAGGGAAATTTTGAAAAAGAAAACAGCAATAAATTATATTCTTCTTTAAAAAATGGATTTCTCCATCTTATCTAAGATCAACTGCTTGTATTGGCTCTCCTTTAAGCTTAAAATAATTACATGGTTCTGCATTAAATATGATAGTCATACTGTTACGTGGCTCACAATAGAGCCAGTTTTATTTACACAATATGATTTTTGATTAATTTGGGGTTTTTAAATGGAAGTGTTTGGTAGAATATGTAACCTTACCAAAAAAAATAAAAATGAATTTAGATATATGTTTTAAATTAATTTAAGGGAACAGGCTAGGTATATTAAGTATGTAGGAAGAAGTTTCATATCAACAAAAATCAAAATTAGTGTCTCTAATAGTGACATGCTGAAATTATGGAGAGGTCATAAGCAATTTCTAATACATTTCAATAGAATTTGCACAAGAAATCTGTTTTTCAAGCTGCTACAATAATAGCTGTAGTTACTGGTAACCCATTGTTTTACTAAACAACTCGTTTAAACTTCCTGTCTTCCTTGACTTTTTTAGGATGGTATGTTGATTTGTTAATCACAAAATTTTTTATTTATTAAATTTTATTTAATTTATTGTTAAACTTTTATCTGTTTATTAAATTTTATTTAATTTTTATTTTAGGCTACTTATAGTGCTATTTGAAGGTGAAATCTGTTATTTACAGATAGACCTTGCTTCAGCCTTATTAAATATAGAGTAAAAATATACAACTAAACTGAGGATAATTTTTTAAAATGTCTTCTGTAGACAATAGAGTTTCTTAGTATTTGATAAATGATCTAATCATGGGTTTTTCAAGTGTGTATTTATGCATAAAATTATAATAGTAAACGAATGTAATAAAAATAAGGCATATGAGTATTGGTATCAGTGTACAAAACATGTTCTTACTTAAGAAAATAATACAACAGTTTGTCTAAGGAGCTGTCCTTTTCACTTAACCTTGAAATCCAGTTCCCTTGCTTCCTTCCTTCTTTCCTTCTACATTTAGAAAATCATTCGGAAAATATTTTGTGTGTGTGTGCATGTGTCTTCTTCCTTAGCTTTCTCTTTTATGAAACATTTTACAGACTATTATAGTATACTGTCTCTTGTCTTAACCATTATATGATTTTTTGAAATGTCATCATTTTGTTACTATTAGCTTTTGTATGAATGCTCTTTTTTAATGAGACTATAAATTTCTGAGAGCAGAAACTGCCTTTTCTTGTTCTCCCACATATCAAATATCAAGGAACACAGAATGTACTCAAGACATCCTCATCGAATGGAGTTGTATTGTTAAGGATTTAAGCTTAAGCTTGTATTATTAGTAAAGTCCAACATTTTGGGGAGATCACTGTTGATATAATTCCTCCTGCATATATTGCTATTAAAGTAATGAGATTTCTGGTTCAGTACTCATAATATGGAACCTCCCAGTAAGAAATTATAAAGAACAGCTTCAAATCAGTTTCAATGCTGGTTTCGAATTTAAACCACTACAGATTTACTATGCTACTTTACAGAAATTGAGTGTTTGCAAGACTAAATCAACCAGAAGATACTAACAGCATTGGTGTGATATTCTTTTTACTGGGAGTTGGAAAAGCATCCTTTCGACTAGAGGTGTCTTGCATTTCCAGAGAGTGGCTAATAGTAATCATACATCAGAAATCTACACACACAACAATGGTAAATATTCTTAAGCTTCAAATTTACATATGACCTTTAGGATTAACTTCCCCACTTTCTGAGCATGTGCTACTGGCTATGTATAGGGATATCAGATTGCTTTATATGATAGCACTTTTCTAATCCTCCTGCCTTAAAAAAAAACACTTCTTTTGACTCTTATTCCTCCTCTTTAATTATAAGGATTACATATTTCTAGGGTTTCATCCCTTACCTTTTTCTCTTTCTATGTCTTTTTTATCCATCCCCCATCCACCACCACCACCACCACCACCCCCGCCCACCAGTGATCTCATTTACTTGTAGCCTTTTAACGCTCACCAGTGTTCCAATGACTTTACAGCCTGAATTTTTTTTTTTTTTTTTTTTTTTTGCGGTACGCGGGCCTCTCACTGTTGTGGCCTCTCCCGTTGCGGAGCACAGGCTCCGGACGCGCAGGCCCAGCGGCCATGGCTCACGGGCCCAGCCGCTCCGCGGCATGTGGGATCCTCCCGGGCCGGGGCACGAACCCGTGTCCCCTGCATTGGCAGGCGGACTCTCAACCACTGCGCCACCAGGGAAGCCCTACAGCCTGAATTTTGAGATCATGTCATCTGTCTGCAACTCCAAAGGCGGGATGAAAACAGGCTGTTGTATGTCCCGTAAGCATCTCAAAGAGAGCATCCCCAAGATGGCAAATCAGTCTTGTCTCCTCCATTCCACTTTTCTAGACCAGGCCTTCATCCGCTCTCATTTGGACCCTTGCGATTATCTCTAATTTAGTCTCACTATTTCAAGTAGTGAGAAGAACAAGGAAGGAGAGGTCTATAAATGCATCGCTGAGAATTCCATTATAATTTCCCCGGTGTGCAGAAAGTTACTGGTTAGTACTGATTGTCAAAGGGACAAGGGTGGGATTTTTAGTTTCTCTCTCTGAAAGTCAACTTCCCCATCTTAGATATACTCAAGTTTGTGAGCTATTTTACATGACCTGTGTGGTCATGTGGCTGGGAATACTTTATTTGATACTTTATGTAATTTGTATATGTTTATCAATAGTTCATGATTAGATTTAGAGATGAGGAGATGCAAATTACTTCTTCAGTGAATATTAGAAATATTATACTTTAATATGTTTCCTTGTTAAGCTTTATGACAATTTATGGGTACCTTTATGAAGAGATTTTATTAAATATTCTGCTGTCCTTTAGTGTGTTACCTTGAGATCTGTTTACTTATCCTATAAATTATGTTAAAAATAAAAAGCTTACTTTTAAAAGTGATGTATAATAGTGTGCTCCTGAATTTATGTGATTTATTTATAGCTCGCTAATTTCCATATTTTATATATTATAAATATATTTGACTTTTCATATTTCAAACTGCTATTTATTCTTGTGAGTCATGGTTGTACTTAGAAAAGGAAAAGGAAGGATCCTTAAGAGGAAACAAAGTATCAAATTATTCTGAAATCAAATATCAAATAAATACAAAATATCAAGTAATATTTCCAATGTATTTGGGAAAAATGTTTTATTTACCTTTTTATTTTCTACTATAAAGACTGATTTCTAGAAATGTTTGTTGATTTAAAGTCTTTGAACTATTACTGTCCATCCATTTGGGCTGCAATAACAAAATACTGTAGACTGGGTAGTTTATAAACAACAGAAATTTATTTCTCACAGTACTTGTAGCTGGAAAGTTCAAGATCAAGGCACTGGTAGACCCTGTATCTAATGAGGAGCTGCTTTCTGGTTCATAGATGGTGCCTTCTTACTCTGTCCTCACTTGGCACAAGTGGTGAGGAATCTCTCTGGGGTTTCTTTTATAAGGTCACTTATCCTGTTCATGATGCTTTGCCCTCATGACTGAATCACCCTGCAAAGGCTGTACCTCCAAATACCATCACAGTCAGGATTAGATTTCAACATACAAAATTTGAGGGGAAGCAAATATTCAGACCATAGTGATTCCCCTTAATAACATTTGATTTCCCCACTTGTTTAATAACAATTTACAAATCTAACTGGAAAAGTGAACAAATACGATATGTTTTCCTATGTTTTCTCTTAAGTAAATGTGTCCATTGGTATATAGTTGTATCTGTTTGCATGTATCACAGCAACAATAATTTAACAAGTTTATTTGGGTTCCATTCACCTACAGTTTGTAAGCCTAAGAGTTTATTGAATTAAATTACTCTGTCCTCTCTTGTATATTCATAAATTTAGTAGTCCTTTGTGGTAAATTAACTACAAAAATAATATTGTTTTCTCAAGAACATTGAAATTTTAGAACAAATGTGGTTTGTCGGCATTTCTGTGTTATTCGTAATAAGGCATACATTCACTTATAAAATACTATAACCATTTATCATGACTATAAGCATTATTATAATTAACAGATGAAATATTCATCTCCTTTATTTTAAGAAACATCTCCAGGTCCTATTTTAAAGGAATTTAAATAGATATGTTGCCAGAATAATATGATTTGTACTCTAAAACTTGCATTTTTACCTAAAAAGCTATAAATATCAACGTTTTGTCCTATGCTAGTTATATCTTCAGAACAATGAAACAAAATTATAGTTCTGTAGTTTTTTTGTTTTGACTTGAGTGATGAATTAAGAAGCTGTTACATAAAATGCTAATATTTTCTGTTAAGTACCTTTCTGTGTGTTCTATTTCACTGATTTTTTTTTGAGGTTTTGGTATTTTGCAGCATCATATTTTATAATTCAGTAAGAAACAAAATTATACCTCAAAGAAGCCTGCATTTTGGTATTTTTTTTCTCTCAAGGATGCTTTTTTAATATATCATCTTTTGTTTGGTTATTTTTGGACTCTGAAAATAATGTATTTCTGTGTACTCTGTACACTTTTTAAGGTTCTTGAATTCTGGACTTAAATATGAGTGATACACAATAGTTGTGAGTGCAAACTGATTCTAATGTTTATATGGAGGGTTGAAAGACCCAGAATGGCCCATACAATAACAAAGGAGAAGAACAAAATTGGAGGATGAACACTATCTGACTTCAAGACTTACTATAAAGCTACAGTAGTCAAGACTGTGGTATCAGTGAAAGAATAGACAAATAGATCAATGGAACAGAGTGCGGAATGCCGAAATAGATTCACATAGTCAATTGATCTTTGGCAAAGAATCAAAAGCAATATAGTACAACAAAGCCTTTTCAACAAATGGTGCTGGATCAACTGGACATTGGGATGCAAAAATAGTGAATCCCACTATAGACTTTACACCATTCACAAACATTAACTCAAAATGGATTATAGCCCAAATGTGAAACACAAAACTGTAAAACTCCTAGAGGGTATCATGGAAGAAAACCTTAGGTATGGTGATGGCTTTTTAGACACAACACTAAAGATGTGATCCATGAAATAAAATAATCGCTAAGCTGGACTTTATTAAAATTAAAAACTTATGCTCTGCAAAAGTCAATGTGAACAGAATGAGAAGTCAAGCTACAAACTGGGAGAAAATATTTGTAAACAATAAATCTGATGAAGAACTGTTATCCAGATATACAAGAACTCTTAAAACTCAACAATGAGAAGACAAACAACCCAATTAAAAATGAACCAAAGATCTTAATAGACACCTCACCAAAGAAAATGTACAGATGGCAAATAAGCATTTGAAAAGATGCTCTACATCATATATCATCAGGAAAATGCAAATTAAAACAACAATGAGATACCATTACGCACCTGTTAGAATGGTCAAAATCCAGAATACTGATAACATCGAATACTGGTGAGGATGTGATGTGGAGGAACTGTCATTCATTGATGGTGGGTACCATGCAAGATGGTACGGGCCCTTTGGAAGATAGTTTGACAAGTTCTTACAAAACCAAGCATATGCTCACCATATGATTCAGCATATCACACTCCTTAGAATTTTCCCAAAGGAGATGAAAACTTATGTCCACACAAAAACCTGCACAAGGGTCTTTATAGCAGCTTAATTTGTAATTGCCAGAACTTGGAAGCAACCAAGTTGGCCTTCAGTAGGTGAATGGATAAATAAACTGTGGTGCATCCCGACAATAGAATATTATTTAGTGCTAAAAATAAATGAGCTATCAAGCCATAAAAACACATGGAGAAAACTTAAATACATATTACTAAGTGAAAGAAGCCAAGCCAAAAAGGCAATTTACTGTGTGACTCTTAATTACGTGATATTCTGGAAAAGGCAAAGCAATGGAGACTGGAAAAATATCATTGGTTGGTAGCAGTAGGGGCAGGGGAGAGATGAATAGGTAGAGCACAGAGGAATTTTAGGGCAGCAAAACTACTCTGTTTGACACTAATGATGCGTACATGGTAATATACATTTATCCGAATCTGTAGAATATACAACACAATATTGAACCCTAAGAAAAACTGTGAACTTTGAATGATTATAATATGTCACAGTAGGTGCATGGATTGTGTCAATGTGGTGCTCTGGTGGAGGATGTTGCTAGTGGGAGAGGCTGTCCGTGAATGGGAGCAGTGGGTATATGGGAAATCTCTGTCTCTTCCTCTCAGTTTTGCTGTGAACCTAAAACTTCTCTGAAAGAGAAAAAGTCTTCAAAAATAGTTTGATAGAATGGGACAAGATACTAGCAATAACTGAATAACATTTAATAACATATTCTGGATTCCCATACATTAACCACTACTTCCCTTCCCAGGATTTTAATTTGTAGGATGCTTCA
The DNA here is from genome assembly GCF_059928025.1 of Delphinapterus leucas. Taxonomy (NCBI): domain Eukaryota; kingdom Metazoa; phylum Chordata; class Mammalia; order Artiodactyla; family Monodontidae; genus Delphinapterus; species Delphinapterus leucas. The sequence continues at coordinate 18,364,824 of NC_143146.1, read as the reverse complement.
TTTTCTCCTCTTTGAAATTTTCATTTCTCTCCCTTTCTATTCATTTTCTCTTTCGCTTCTTCCTCCAAGTCCTGTACTAATCACTAATACACAACTCTTTATTGTTTTAGAAACTATTTATATAAATAGTTAAATTCATTCTATGATTTAACCTCCCCGAAAGTGAGGTACAGGACACCCTAGTGGCTACAAGCGTGAACTCTGGAACCAGAATGCTTGGAATCAAATCCTACCTAGTGATGTGATGTGTACAACTTACCAAACCTCTCCCTGGGCTTTTGTTTTCTCAGCTGTAGGATGGGGATGATATACAGCCTACCTCACAGCGTTCTTATGAGCATTATATTGTTGATATTTGTGGGGTTCTGAGAACAGTGTGGGCACTTCCTGAACACCTCGTGTTTGTTTAAGAAATATGCATGTTCTTCATTGGGTGCCCCCTATTCTTCAGTCCTTTCCAAGTAGAAAAAAATGCCTCTTTTCCTCTCTAAGGCTAAATCTTCAACATGAACTCGGATTTTCAATGACTCTTACCTTCTCAGATTCTTCTTGGCTTCATGAATTATCTCCACATTCCTTTACTGGACTGGTTGCCATGCTCCCGCAGTACAGAATATTTGTAATATGACAATTCTGGGCCTTTATATATGATTTTCCCATTGCATAGAACTGTTTTTCCCACCTTGTGTGCTTGGCCTAATTTGACTTGTTGTTCAGATTTGTTCTGATACATCTTTAACCTTCTCTACTGCAGAGTACCAACTGCACGGTTCCATCATAGACTTTGCCCCCCTGACTTCTACGTGTTGCTTTACTTACCTAGGCCCCCAGCAGAAATAAGTATTCTTTCAGAGAGATGATGTGTTCTTCCAACCCATGATATCAACAGAATGATTGGCCCCAGTTATATGTTTTTACAGTCAGTGAATAGTTGAGTGTTCGAATTTGATAAGCACTTTATTTCCAGTTTGCTGTCATATGAATTCATTTCAATAAAATAATGTGTGTCTTGACAAATAGCAAAGATTCTGTTTCCATTATGATTAGCCAAGAAATGTGCTCTCACCAAGAATTTTGAAAATCAAAGATTGTTACTTGACAGACCAAATAACAAAAATAACAGCTTTATTTTTTAACAAATTCTTATTTGAGAGAGTCTCATATTCCATTTACTATATAATCAATTATCTTATGTTTTAGAATGACCAACAATTTAATATATCCCATGCTATCATCTGTCTTCATAGCTTTTTCCTAGGAATTAATTTCCTTGTGAAGTCAATGCAGATTATATCTTATAGTCAGAGGCAAAGGATTAAAAAATAATGTTACGTCATCTTATTACAGGAAAAAAAATGTTCTTAAGGGATATTAGTTTCTGTGACTCAATGTCCAGATGTATATCAACAGTGTGTGGCTAAAGAAGGTGTTTTCAAAAGCTTTTGGTGGTTTAATGTATGCATTTTTAAGATATTGACAATATATTGAATTTTGGTGATAGGCATTTATTGTTCCATTGATCTTGTCTATATCTGTTTGTCTTTGATTGAATACAGAACTGACAGAATTGTCAGTGTAAGTGGGAAGGTACTTAGCATGTCTCTCCTTGAACTTTGCAGGTTTAGCCTTTAAGCATTGATCTGCTATTGGATTGATAAGCCTGACTGTCAAGTATGTTCAGTAATTTAGCTTTAGAAGATCTTATGTCTTATGTTCCTTAAGTGGTCCACATGTGGAAACAAACCTACGGGGGAACTATTTTCTTTTTCTTTTTTTTTTTTCTAAGTGAATTTTTTTATTCATTACAATTAGCCTTTGAAATTTTTTTGAATTTAGTCTTTAAAATTTTTTTAATATAAGATTTAAAGATTTTAAGTATCCCTCTAATATCGCTTTAGCTGCCTCATCACAAATTTTTGTCTCTATTATTACTTTAATTTTTGTTCACTTTGAAGTATTTAAAATTTTTTATTATGATTTATTATTTAACTTCTGAATTATTTAGACATGTGTTTTTAAGTTTCAAATATGTGAAGTTTTATATTTCTTCTTGTTATTGGCTTCTCCCTTTTACCTTTTTCAGATTGTTGCTTGTAGTTACCCCCATTCTCATCTGTACTGTACATAATTTTTTCCTGTACTGTCTGAACTTCCCTTTAAGCATATGTTTGTTCTAGTTTGTTTTCTGTTTCAAAAAAGCAAACAAAACTTTTGACCGCACCTTACCCTTTGTACAAATAATTTCTTAGCTCCCCTTCACAGCGTCAATTTTGAAGGAGTCCTTAGAGTTGCTCTTTCCACTTTGTCACCTCCCATTCTCTTAACCCATTTCAGCCAGACTGAGATCCCAGCAATCTCTTACAATTGTTTAATGATCTCCATGGTACCAAATCCAGGGGTGATGTTTTGGACTGATTTTCTGTCTACTTGTTCTGTCAATTAGTGAGAACAGATCTACTTCAACTGTAGATTCTTCTTTTTTCTTTGCAGTTCTATTTTTTTTTTTTTTTTTTGCTTTAGGTATTTTGAATTCTGGCTATTAAGTGCATAAACATTAGTGATTGTTATATCCTCCTGATGAATTGACCCCTCTATTATTATGAAATGATCTTCTTCTTGATAATATTCTTTGCTCTGAAATATACCTTGTCCGATATTCATATATCCATTCTACTTTTCTTTTGATTAGTGTTAGTGTAATATATCTTTTTCCATCTTCATACTTTTAATCTGTTGTTGTCTTTGTATTTAAAGTGCGTTTCTTTTAGGCAACGTAAGAATGGGTCTCACTTTTTTATCCAATCTGACAATCTCTGCCTTTAAATTCGTATGTTTTGATCAGCTACATTTTATGTGATTAAACACATGATTAGGTTTAAATCTACTGTCATTTTTAATGTCTTTTCTGCTAATTATAATATATTCTGTTCTGCATTGGCTTTGATTTATTGAGTTTTCTGATTACGAGTTAGCTGTATTTTCCTGCTTCTTTGCATGACTGGGAATTTTTGGTTGGATATCAGACGTGAATTTTTACCTTCTTGGGTGCTGGATATTTGTACATTTCTATAAATATTCTTGAGATTTGTCCTGGGATATAGTTAATTTTGATCTTTTGACTCTTCCTTTTCAGATTTGTAGGTAGACAAGAGTGATGTTTAGTCTAGGGTTAATTATCCTCTACCATGAGGCAAGACCGTTCTGTGTACTCTACCCAGTGCCTGGTGAATTATGATGCTTTCCAGTGTCACTGGTAGGGCCAGACACTGTCTCCTGTGTGAGTGTTGTGTATTCCCTGTAACGCTTTGGTGGTTCTTTTCCTTGCCTTTGGTAGTAACCTTGCATTCATGGACAGATCAGTGTTCTGATGAACACTCCAGGCGGACTCTCTGCAGATCTCTTGGAGTTTTCTCTCTGTGCTGCTCTCTCCTTTTTGTTACTCTGTCTTGCAAATTCTGGCTGCTTTAATTTCTTCAGATCCTCAGCAATGTCCCCTTAACTCAGCCAATATTCCCGACTGTGCTTGTGTTTCCCTTCCCAGTGCAAGGCCTGGAAATTCTCCAAGCAGTAAACTAGGACTTACTTTATCCTGCCCCCACCCCCAATCTCAAGGATCGCTGTCCTTCATTGCCCGGCATCCAGCATCGTGAAAGTCCTTGGTCCACATTTTTTGTCTACTTTTTAAAAATTCTTGTTCACTTCTGATAGGATGGCAAATCCTGTCCCTGTTACTCACTTTTGACCAGGTGCAAAGCTCAGAATCCTTTTTGAGTTTTCTTTAGCATAACTACTTTCTCAGAATTAGTTCTCCCATGTGTGGCGTAGGTTAACTGTCTTTCCAGAGTTGAACTTGCTCATACTTGGCAGATCTTGTTTGGAGCTCATCTTCTGAGGGATATTTTCCCTTATATGCTCTTCTAGTGAGTTAATTTTGAGCCTGCCAGTAGCCTGGCATTGCTGGGTGCACAAAGTCAGGTTGTAGCAGTTCTTTGACGCATGGGTTTTTGCCCAGTGTTATTTGTGTAGCTATGAGACAGCCCTCTACCCCACAAAAAATATAAGCCTATTTCAAATCAGACTCACTACACCCTGGCCACAGTGAACACTTCATTTTTGGTAGGTGGGTAAGGAGTAGGCACTATTCCTGTCCTCATTCATGGTGGAAATCTTATTTCTGGTTCGTGCCCTGGGGTCCAAAATGGGGCGTATTCCTGATGGCCTCAGCCCTAAGGCCCACAGTCCAGCTTGTCCGTGAGCTGTTGATTTCAGCTCCTGTTTACTCCTCTGAGTTCCCTATTCATTTCTGGCTTATGGAGATTTTCTTTCCTTGGATCTTTCAAACCTGAAATGTTTTGTATTAAGTTTGTGTTTTGGGAGTAGAAAGGGAGGGATTTCCATTTATGTTTAGTCTACTATTTCACCCAGAATGAAAAGAAAAACAAAGTTTTGACAAGATGGCAGACAGTAGAGACCATGAGGGAGATAACACAGTAATTTCAGGAACCCTTATCCTGTTTCGTTGAAATTCTCATCAGTTTACATTTCTTTACTTTTTAATATAGCTTTTGTGTTACCTTGGCAAAGATTCCACTCAAAGATTTTAGGAAATTCAGAACCTAATTCATGAGGGATAGTAAAGATTTTGCTGGAGCTGCTCATGTTCTACTGTTTTTCAAAATTTTGGTAATAACTGGAAAGGATAAAAACTAGCTTGTGAAGTATTGGCAATAATGCACTTTTTTTTTCAATGTCGTATAGCATGAGAGTTATCACCTAGAAAAATTGAAAAAAACCCTTTAAATGATACAGATATTTATAAACATGTTATAGGTAGAGCTATTTCACTAAGACTTGTTCATGTGGAATATGGGAAATGAATATCTGATTAGAATATCTAAAAAATGAAAAAAGATTCCGGTTGTGGTCAATCTATGACTGACCTTGTGTTTCAGTATTCTCTCTTTGCCATTCAGACTGGCAGTCCAGGGGCCCAAAGTCCTTGTTTCCCTTGGTCCATTTCCACTGTGATGTGTTTTATAGTCCATTGTTTTAAACAAAGGCAATAATTTGTATTAAAGATATTTTCGTCAGTTTAATGCACTAGTTGAGGTTTGTCAAAAATTTTTTAAATGCTCCATAATTGCTGAGTCATTCTTAATATTACGTTTTACCCATCTTTTTTTAATGCCTAAAAATTAAAAAATCTCCTACGGAACATTATTCCATATGTATAATTTTCCTTGCACGGATACTTTTCAGTAATTGAACTTGTTTTCTCATTCTGCTAAATATCAGTTTTTCTCTCATCTTGTTGCACCTTAAACCTTTTTATATAGTTGCTGAAAATATAAGTGCTCCTAACGTTTGCAAGTTTAATATGCTGAAGTCCCTACCTTTATAAATAATGCTTCAGTACATTTTCATGTCATCATAAACCAAGCTTGGTAATTGATTAGCATAATTATTATCTTTGAGCATTTGGACACAGAGTAGCCTTAAGTAAACATCATCATCAAGATATTTATTTACATAATTGATTCACATAAGAGTTTATTTCTTCACATAAATTATTAAGCAAAATACTAATGTACACATTTAAGACTCAATACTATAATTATGAGGAAAGACAGGCTAGTAAAACATTAAATTCAGTCATTATAGGAACCATTCACTTCTATAAAGTAATGAAATTAGTTTACATAAGGTACAAAAGAAAATCCATCTCATTAATTCATAATTATGTAGTCTTCCCTTTTGGGGTGGGATGTGGAGAAGTGGCAATTATGTGTTCATTCACGAAAATACTTTATAAATTAGGTAAGCTATATTTAAATATATTGAGGTTCTTCGGCACCTAAAAGTAAAACGGTGATGTGGTTTGTTGAAACTGAAAATGTCTTGGGAGTCATTTAATTAATGGAAATATTCCAAAAATCTACATGGATAATGTAAGCAGGATACACAGTAAAAGCTCAATGATTGTTTTTTTCTTTAAAACTTTGCCTTCTTATAAATAAATATAGCTAATTGATCTAACCAAAATATAGGAAATTATTTATTTAACAACTTTTATGTGAGATTTTGCCAATAATTTCTGTAGCTAAAATATTAAAACAACATAATGCAACAGATTGGGGCATAAGGTCCATTATGTACTTTAGTATTACAGCATTGATTTAATGTCTGATTTTAGTCTAATCATAGGAAGATGCATATGCTTTTGGAAGACCCTGGTCTCTATAATTGACTTCAGCCAACTCATTGAGAAATATATCCTAAAAACATAAAAAAAGGAGGTCTACTTATCCTTGTCTTAACCTATTATAGTTAAGGTATTCATTTACTAATATATGTTGAGTTCAGATATGGCTGAATGTTCCAGGCATCATGTTAGGTCCTGAAGAAATGACAAATAGAAATGAACATGGCCAAGAAGACTGTTATTAATGGGATTTTCATTCTAAGGACCTCTTCAAGAATTATTAAAGTTCTTCGAACCAAAAATGAGTATCCAGTAGATAGTTTGACAGTTCTTATTTTAAAGCAACCAAGCAACAACCATTTATAGAAATGTATACTTAACTCTGTGCTTGGTACCATGAGCTGCCAAAAATATATGACTCTTTGGTCCATCGATTGTATGAAGAAAATAGCTCATGACTTACTTGCCCAATCCTGTACTTCTGTTTTTCTCACAAAACATAGGAGTAGATGTTTAACATATCTTATATCAGTAGGCATGAGGGGATAAAAGAATAGAGAAAGATGGAAGCTGAAGGTCATTCATGAGTTAGGGTGGAAAGGATATACATCAAGTCTTCCTAACCAACCCCTCTTCACTATCCAGACAAGCGATATGATAGTAGTTAAGAGGGAGAAAAATTGTACAATCTTGGCTCTGTTGTCTCCTTTACTTTTTCAAGATTTATCTGGGAGGGTGAGGTACATGCATTCACAATACTCATGGGTAGTGGGATATTTTCTTTATTCAGAAAATATGTGAGTGTCCAGCACTGTTCTAGGTACAGAAAGCACCTGACCCAGATACACTGGAGTCTATTTACAAGAGTGTGATGTCTTTAACTAATTTACTACAGCAGTTGTTTCAGATAAACTAAATCATTACCCATACTGAGATCAAATGTAGGAATCTTAGTGATTTGACTCACATTTATTCATCTTTGTGAGGTAATAAGCAATTAATCAATGATTAGAATTCAGGAGATAATTTGTAATGATGGATGTAATAATGGAATTTAATTAACTTCAAATAAGTATTTTAGTACACCCAGATATTTATTTATAGTATAATAGCTTCTCTATTTTTGTCATTACCCACTGCAAGTGGGTAATGGAAGAAGTCATGCAGCAGAGTTAGTGCCAACCTAAAATGCCATGGTCTAAAAAGTCATAGCTTTTTAGCATCTGTATCATGATTAGTAAGCCGACAATTCAATGTGATTGATGATATTGTTTTCCAGTTCCTAAACACTTTGTTCTGATTCTCTCAGATCAATGTGTATGAGACTGGCTATTTTGTATGAGCTTGGATATTTCTTAATTGATCTTGGGACTACATTTATAAAGCATAGTTCAAGAAATTACTCTTTGTAATTATTAAAAGAAATAATCTTATTTGCTACTTGAAGTATAGTAGTCAAAAGGAAGTTGATGGGGCGTCCCTGGTGGCACAGTGGTTGAGAGTCCGCCTGCCGATGCAGGGGACAAGGGTTCATGCCCCGGTCTGGGAAGATCCCACATGCCGCGGAGCCCACATGTTGTGGAGCGGCTGGGCCCGTGAGCCATGGCCGCTGAGCCTGCGCGTCCGAAGCCTGTGCTCCGCAACGGTAGAGGCCACAGCAGTGAGAGGCTCGCATACCGCTTAAAAACAAAAAAACAAAAAGGAAGTTGATAGTTGATGAATAGGTTATCCAACCTGTAGCAGAGAACCGAGGTAAGCCTGGAATGTGGAGTTCAGTGCTCTTCCACAATCTGCCTCAACACATAATTGTTTGAATCTACCAATTACATGGGAAATAATGATTCTCTCCAAAAAGCAGCCACTACAACATGGGTGTAGAAATATTTAGACATGACCACAGTAGTGGGTTGGGAGTACAAAAGAAGGCTTCTGAGATTTTATTACAAGGGGAAGCACAGTATAACTTGGCCACACGTCCTCAGAGCCAGAGCACTGTCCCAATTTAGAACAGAGTGAGATCAGTCTTGTTTGAACTAGTTCACATCCAGACCACCTGGCAGGGAAAAAAGGGTATGTGTGAAATTTTAAAGAGCTCTCAGCATAAATGTTGTGATGCCTCTGATTCAAGCAGCTTGGCTTTGGGGCTTCTCTAAGGAGAGAAGAGTTGCTTCAGTCATGAGTGACAGCAGCTAGCCAGCTTTCTTGAGGAGGGAGTGTTAACTAGTGGCTCAGAAGTGCACATCTTTGGCTCAAGGTGTTAGTAGATGTAGAAGATCGAGATACGGTATATAGCTGGTGGCAGAAGTGGTCCATGGCCCATCGTGAGTACTCTCAATATTCTCAGTGAGACTTGGAGTGGTACTATGGTTGAGGGTGTATCTTTGAAGGTTGCTAAGGCCAGAATGATGCCAGTGTTATTACTGAGCTTGCTAAAATTTGTATGTAAATGTCAATGCGATCTAATTACTAAACACGGGCTGGTCACATATATAATTTTTTATTTTGATGTGAAGCCCCTTTGAAGGGCATATTTTTGGCAGGGAAATTTGAGATCAAGTGTAAGAATATTTTATTTTATATATGTCTCTTTAATGAAGCAAAACCAACAATCCAGCTAAGAATACTTTAATATGAGGCATCTTTTGGGAAAGCATCTTCTATTTTTTTTTTTTTTTTTTACCATTTTCAGATGTAAAAAGATATTGGCACTAAAAGTGTTGATCTTACTGATTGCAATTAACCTTTACGTGTATTACATTTTTCTTCACATGTAAAATTTGAGCACAGAAATATAGATAACTTAACATTAAATATTGCCCCCAACTGTAGACCTTTGAATATTTCTGTACTAATTGCTATTACTATACAACAAATTACCAAAACCTAACAGCCTTAAAAACACATTCATCATCTCAAAATTTTGTGGGTCATGAGAGTGGGCATGGGTCCTCAGCTCAGGGTCTCTGAAGACTGCAGTCTAGGTATAAGATGGGCTACAGTCTCATTTGGAGGCTCTTATTAGGGAAGAATCTACTTCTAACCTCACTCAGGTTATTAATAGAATTCATTTCCTCATGGTTATAGGACAGGCACCATGGCTTCTTGCTGGCTTTCAGCTAAAGGCCACCCTCAGATCCTAGAGGCTGCCTTCAGCTTCTAGAGGACACTTTCTCTTCCTGAAGGTTGCCCACATTTCCTTATTTCTTTACCACATGTACTTCTCCAACCTGGCCACTTACTTCATCAAGCCAGCAAAGAGAGTTTTTAGAGTGAGTCTGATAGAAAGACAGTCGTATATAATGTAACATAACCACAAAGGTGAGATCCTATTACTTTTGCCATATTGTTTGATTAGAAGCAAGTCATAGGTCCTGCCTACCCTCAAGAGGAGGAGATGATATGAGAGCATAGATCCTTAGAGGTGGGGATCATGGGGGCCACCCTAGGGTCTGCTCACTACAATTTATTTATCATCTATATAGAACTTATTTATTTTAATGAACTCACTGTTTTCCTAGGCATGTGTTATATCAAATATGAGTAGAACTAGTGACCTGAAGCTTAGAAATCTTTTATTGTCACACCCTTTTTGGGGTTTAAATATATTTATTATAATGATTTTTTTTTTTTAAAGAAGATGTTGGGGGTAGGAGTTTATTAATTAATTAATTTATTTTTGCTGTGTTGGGTGTTCGTTTCTGTGCGAGGGCTTTCTCTAGTCGTTGCAAGCAGGGGCCACTCTTCATCGCGGTGCGCGGGCCTCTCACTATCGCGGCCCCTCTTGTTGCGGAGCACAGGCTCCAGACGCGCAGGCTCAGTAGTTGTGGCTCACGGGCCTAGTTGCTCCGCGGCATGTGGGATCCTCCCAGAACAGGGCTTGAACCCGTGTCCCCTGCATCAGCAGGCAGATTCTCAACCACTGCGCCACCCAGGGAAGCCCTATAATGATTTTTCATTTCTCTCTCTTGATCCTGTAAAATATCTTCCCACTGTTCATATGTATAATGTTAAATATATATATAATACATATATATATTAGAATTAATTACTAAACTTTGTGGATTTTATTAAAATCTATCCTTTAATAATATAGTTAATTGGGCTTTCCTTGATTTAGAGTTAATGATAGCTTAAAAGTCATTTATTCTTTATTTTGAATTAAATATTCTGGAGAAATATTTGAGATATCAAATAGATAGTAAATACAGAGTTCTATGTCACCATATCAGTAATAATGCCTACTGTGCGGCCCTGAAAACTACAGGCATATCTTGACATCTTGGCTGGTGTTGGCTCTGAGAACCATATCAATCTGTGCTTGGGTGGGTGTTTGCTGAAGCCATAATTTCCTAAGTCCTACCATTCTTATCATATTTTGGAGTGTGATAGAATTATCTTTTCCTCAAGTAACCTGAACATTTTACACTTGCCACATATGATTTTACACATGCCGGGGAAGAAGCTTCCACCTGCCTAATGTGCTTTACCTGTCAAAGGAGAAAAGGATGACAGTGGAAATGAGCAAAAGCCCTCCTTCCCCTGATGCAGCAGGATGCTCAGGCCGTACACAGATGGTAATAACAGCTCACAATCCAATCTTTTAGACTGCGGGGCAAATGAAATAAACACCTTTTATTTATGTTACATATCTACATTTAAGCCAAAGTTTTTAGTAGAAGGTGGAATCATTGCTCAAACAAAGTTTTATTCCCTGGATTATTCCTTGGCTAATATAAGAGCTATTTAGTATTCATGGCCACTCTTTTAGACAGTGAAAGGTTTTCCCCTAAAGACAGCCATACAGAGAAAACCTTCATTTCACATTTCCTATCATCTCTATCCTAAGAGTATGTAATAAACTAAGAGATGGGGCTTTCATTAAATCCCAGGTGGAAGAAGTAGAGAGGGGCAAGAAAGTAGAGTTGGAAATAATATTTAATATTGCTTTAGAATTTCCTGAGTTTGAGTTCTTTCTGAATCTGATTCGCCCAAGGTTCTTTTGACGAAGGCCGTTTTTAGTTCAACAGGCATTATCCCCAAATCGTACATTTATTTTAGTGGTGCTATATGGGAAATTTTAATAGTTTTAATGTTATTAAAGAAATTTAATTGTTTTATAAGACAATTTTTTTGAGGAAATTATAAGTTATTATAAAACAGTGTTTCTCAAGTGACTTGTGCATGGTAGGTGGGAATAAGGTGGTAAGGTGTGGTAACTTCCAGGCAATTCATTGATTATTCAACAGTCATTTTTGTAGCATCCATTATGTTCTTACAAGTGCCAGGACTGGATTGCAATAGGTGACAAGAGAAGAATGGTTCCTGCCATTATAGAACAGGAAAAAGGAGATTTGATCTCATTTTCCTAGGACAAAATGCTATACAGTATTTTACATCTTTTTAAAATTTGTTATGCCTTTAGGCGGTGACATGGTGCTTAGCTTCTTGCATATTTTATATATAGGTTGTTGCACGTGTATACTCGCGTGCTTATTTGTCCCTTGTGGATGTTTCACGACTGCAGCTGTAGCGGTTGGACATGTTATGTAGGGTCTAGATCCAGTTTCAGGGGAGCACACACACACAGCAAGAAGTGTCTACCACCTTAATCTTAAATGCCTGTAGTTACCTGGGGCTATTCGAGGGGATTGGAGTGGTGAGCCAAGAGAAAATGTTAGAATGGAACAAACGTGGGTGAATGAAAACAAATATTTGTTCATTTTAATCATAGTTAGTTTTGCTTAATAAAATTTAGAAAGTTCCCAATTGGGATGGGCTGAACTGGCTCCAGTGACATTTTGTGTTAATGATTGAGCATCAATCCTGGGTATTTGCTTTCCTCTTTGACCAAAGAGATGGAATCAGCCCATTAAATTTGTTTATTTAGGATTTGTGTCCAAGAAAAGATTTTATTTAGAATGATTTAATCAGATTGTTAATAAAAACTTGAATTCAGTGTGACAGCTTTGCAGGTGTGTGCCATCCAGGTATAAACTTTAGATTTGACCAGCATCCCCTAAATACAAGTGTGTCTGTATCAAGGAGAGAAGATCAATCTTTTAGGCGTACTAAGTGAGGTAAATATTTTGTTGAAGAGATTCCACCACTGTGATGCCCGTTCACGGAGCCAGGTCTCTGAAATTAGCGGACCATGTCATTCTGTATCTGATAAGATCCAAAGTACTGTATCATATTAGCTGCAGTGGCTGGATCTCTGAGAGCCAGGGGTAATAGAGGATGTTAACATGACCAATTAGCGTCTTTCCGACAGCGCCTTGGAATACATCGAAGCAGAGAGCAAACAGGATAGAACTGTGAAATAGCCAAAAATATGAGAGACAGAGATCAGAAACAGTTCACTTGGCAGTTTATCCAGAGGATTTGGGGTTTTATTTATTCTAAACTCTCATAATAGCATGTTGTACAGTTTGTTCTTAATTGGAAACTAACCTAACAGTAAATAAAATCATATATATATATATATATATATATATATACACACACACACATATATGTGTGTGTATGTGTGTGTGTATATATATGACATATACATAGGAAAAGCTTCAGAGTGGATTTAGTCTGACGAGTTTTTACAACATCATCAACAACAGTAGCAGCCTCTTTGGGCTGATCTTTCATCATGAGACAACTTTTCGTCTATCACATCACGTGCATTGTTCAAAACAGCTTATGACTGTATTATTATTTAAGCCTTTTCACAGGTGAGCAGTCAGACACAGGGAGGTGTGGGAGGTGACGAAAGGACAGCCTTACGACCAGATGAATTAGCTCAGTCTCTGTCTCACTTAATCTTAGCTTCTCTTCTTTACTGGACCATGACACCTAAGGACTTACATAGATTATGGCCATGTCCACTTGATCTCTTTTTGTGTGCGTGTAATTAATTTTTATTGGAGTGTGGTTGCTTTACAATGTTGTGTTAGCCTCCACTGCACAACAAAATGAATCAGATACAGATACGCATACACATACAGATACCCCCTCCCTTTTGGCATGTCCACTTGATCCTTCACCAAAGGTTTCTGCCTGTTGTTTTAGGCATTCTTTAGGCACAAGTCAACTTGAATTCAAGATTAAGTAAACCTGTACTCCATCAACCAGTACACATTGGCTTTGCTATTTTAAAATTCTCTCTCTTTCTGAACCTTATTTTCCATGTTATTCCCGAGGAATGTCACCCAACTCAGTAGCTTCATTTACCATCTCTATGCTGACAGTTATAAAAGGTATGTTTCTAAGACAGCTTTCCCAAGCTCCAGTTTCAGATACAGTATCAGTTGGGGTCCAGCCAGGAGCATGGAAACTGTACTATTTCAAAAAGAGGAAATTTAATGTAGAAAATTAGTTCCACAGGTGTTGAAGCCTAGAAGAGCAAAAATGGGAAGGTAAAGTAACCCTAAGATTAATACATTCATCAAGAAGTAGCCTTTGTTTAGTGTTGTTTTCTTTTTTTTTCAGCTGTAAGTAAAAGAAATTCAACTCAAATTAGCTTAAGCAGAGGAGGAAGTGCTTTGGGTCATAGACCTGAGAGGGAATCAGAGGCAGAGAAGCAGGTAGCTGAGGTTTAGAAAGTAGAACTAGGTCTGAATTTCTTCAGGACACATTCATTCATTCTCATTCTCATGCTCTCCCTCCGCCCCTGCCTCACCACTTCCTCCTTCCCTCCCTTCCTACCTCCCTCCTTTCTTCCTTTGTTCCTCTGTCTCTCCAAATGTCAGGGAAGATGGCAGCCACATTATCATATTCTTCCAGTTAAACCCCTTGGTCGAAAAATAGCTATTATATTTAATAACTCATATTAAGGTATATCGATATCTTTGTTTTTTTAAAGATATATCAATACCTTAATCCACCGTGAAGAACTTGCCATTTGGAACAATTTATGTTGCCGAAGACATGGTGTTATGTGGATTGGTTAGTCCTGTGTCAAATGCCTGTTCTTGAGGTGAGGAGGTGAGGTGATAGAATTGGGAGAGCGAGGCTTTCTAAATGAAGGGATGGCAACCGGGCAAAAATATATGCCCACACGATGTTACTGTTATTATTATCTTGTCTATGGAAAAACAAGGACCCCTGGTATACAATATTATAAATAAATATTTCAATCCCTGTTCTCCATTAATTAATAACAATAGTTGAGCTAAATATGCCTTTGTTGCTCTGTGTCTTCTGTGGCCGTCCTTTCTGATCTTGGCATTGACTTCTAGAGTTCTGCATGAGGGCTATGCAGAGCTTATCATATTTCAGAAGGCAAGAGCTTGAAGCGAGCTAAAATATGTTTTCCAGAACTTGTAGTTATGCATTCTCATATAAAACAATCTCTGTTTCTCTGTTTTCCTTATCAAAAAATAATGCATCAAATAAAAAGCATTTATTGAATACAGACTATAAACTAGATCTTCTCTTCTAAATTAAAAGGATTAAAACATTGTTTTAAATTCACCATGAATCTTTTTGTAATTTTATTAGAAGAGAGTTACTTGTTTTTAAAAATTCTTCAAAGCTACCACCTGTTTGTATACATTCATATGTGGACTTCAGTCATTTAGTCATTCAGCAAATATTTATTGAATACTTTCCATGTATGATGTATGGTGTCAGCTGATGGTGATTACTATCAAGTGAGCAAATATTACAAAGGTACCATTTGGCATAGTTATCAAGGTTTTTGATTTTTATTCAGTGCCTAATGACAGGGCATACATTCTAATTGGCTCAGAACAGTAGGAAGACAGGTTTTAAATTGATTATAAAATCTTTACACATCTAATTGCTAAATCCAAAGATATTTTTACACCCCACAAATAATAAATTTTATCAACTTTCTGTCATTCTGAAAAACTGTAAGCATGAGGATTATTTTTTTCTTGCTTCTTCTTCTTTTTTTTTGCCTCTGAAGGTAACTTACTTTATTTCTGTACACTTTTCTTCCATAATTCATTTTAACCACACTTTTCTTCCATAATTCATTTTAACCACATTCCTTAAATGTCAGGTTCATTTTTTCCGTATATCTTTCATTTTTTGAGTTGTGACAAATAAAGGGATAGGCTGTTAAGAAAAAGGCATTATCTTTAAAAGTGACAGTGCTGTTATAGTCATGTCAACATCCCATCAGGAGTTCATTAGTGGGCATGGTTCTGGGTCTGAAATTTTCATCTCCTGGTTGCTTTCATTTCCTAAATCATCTTGCTACAGGTATAGCTTTACTTTTTTCTTGGATTTCATTTAATTCTTCTTTCATTTAATTATTCATCTATGAAATAAAGACAAAGGCTTCTTCTATTACTGGTATCATCCCAAAGCTGCTGTAAGTATGAATAAGTATGGCTAACGCTAAACTTCTAAATTAAAGGAATAATGGCACTTTAATTATTTCTACCTTTTCTGTCTAATGGTCTGTAAGTGGGGAGGGGTTATGTTAAAAGTGTCCTTGCAGGTGGAGAGTTTTACCTTTGGAGTTAAAGGGATTGCATAAAGGTTGAGTCATCTTAAGATTTTTCATCAAGTTGAAGGGTAGATTCTGTGAAGGGATGGGGTTCTTAATTCCAGTTTCCAGAAAGTGAGATTATCAAAGTGACAGTGTGGATAAGATTTTTTTTTTTTTTCTCTCTCATCATGTCTGTTAGAAATTACCAGGGAGTCTAGATCCCACTGGGTGGTTATGAAAGATTTGTCAGATTGGTGAGAGTGTTCAGTAATATAATGACATTAGTTAACTAAATTGCTTCCTTAACTAGGGCGTATAACATTGAGGTTTTTTTGTTTTGTTTTGTTTTTTTGCGGTACGTGGGCCTCTCACTGTTGTGGCCTCTCCTGTTGCGGAGCACAGGCTCCGGACGCGCAGGGTCAGTGGCCATGGCTCATGGGCCCAGCCGCTCCGTGGCATGTGGGATCTTCTCGGACCGGGGCACGAACCTGTGTCCCCTGAATCATCAGGCGGACTCTGAACCACTGCGCCACCAGGGAAGCCCGACATTAAGTTTTAAAATGATAGCCTAAAGATTTTTAGAGATCTTTAGATTAAGAGATTCGACAAATGAAAACTAGTAGAAGAATGTAAAAATTCTTTGCTAAGCAGTTATAAAACATCTTTGTTGTGTGAATTTCTTATGACAACTTTCTGAGAGGTCAAGGCTATTCGGCTTATATAACAACACATGTGCTTTGCCCAAGATCATGATTTAAAAGGATGAAGGTAAAATGTGTCGCCTACTTTCCTCTCAGTCTTCAAAGTCCTTTTAGCTGCCAAGGCTGGGTTCACTTCCAGACTCAGACTGACTTAGATTCCGGATCCAGTTAGAAAAATATTAAAGAACCTTTGGTTATTGGTTCATCAGGTAGTCAGCCTACTGCTGGCTTTTCTTTCATCTTAAACTCCAATCAGGGTTTTTCATTATTCTTTAGGTCTAAGCTCCTGGTTTATATATCATTGCCACTTGGTGGGTGCCTGGATTATTGTAATGTGTCTAAATCCATGGTGTGGTTCCTTAGCAGGTCTGACTCCTTGAGAACTGTGATTCTGATTGTCACCAGGGTCACATGCAGTCCATGTGACTACGATCCTGATTCCTACTCCATGACCATCCCAACACCTATCACCTCATCCAGGTTATCTGCTTTACTGTTTTCTGCTGACTCCCCTACACTTCCTTGCACTGCCTGCAGCGGGAACCCACTCTGATCGTCTCTTGCCCTTTAAAGGTCTCTGAACTCTAGACACACCAAGTGAGGCCTGTTGCATTGACAAGAGTAGCCTACCTGTCCTTTAGCCATTTTGCTTCTAGCTTTTACTCTGAGTTGTATTTTTTTTTCCAACTTTGGAAACTTGCTGTTTCATACAAAGGTGGAGAATACTAAACAAGAGGTAAATGATAGTCTGGTTTGGCTGAGACAGCCCCATCTCCTCTTGGAAGTGGTTAGAACTTACCCAGGTGACTGTGATAACATGAATGATGGATTACACTTACCTAGCCCTCACTATGGGGCCGATTCTTTTCTAAGTCCTCTTCCAGTATTATTATACATGTAGCAGATTATAAAATCTACCATCATCAGAAGCTAGGCAATGTCACATTTTAAGCGCAGCAGGGCAGTCAGACCTTTTAGATTTCACTAAGTTGTGTATCATTTAAGCCTCTCCTCACATTTCAGCATCGCCAACATTCAGCTTTGGGAGAAAAAGTAAATGTTACAATTGTACAGATTCTACACAGCAAATATGAAGAAGGAAATGTATATAGCTCTACCTAATTATATGAACTGAGGTGAAAGTAAAATGTCCAAAGATAAAAGGGAATCCAGAATATTAGCAGGTGGTAACACCCATGGGTTAAGACAAACAGGCAAACAAGACCCAGGATATTAGAGGGTTGTAAAGACAATCACCTGTCCTGTGAGGGCAAAAGAGGGGGAGACAAATGCAGTCCAATATAATGAGATATTTATAATAGTCTTACATATTAAACTGATCACATTTCATTCTCATTTGTTTTCTTCATTATTTTCTGAAGCATTTTAAATGAATGTGTACTGGTGATCTTCCTTGATGTTAGTAATAAATATAACAAATAAATATAAATATAACAAAATAAATGTTAGTAATAAATATAACAAAAAATAAATAAATATAAATAAATATAATGTTAGTGATAAATATAACAAATAAATAAATAAAATAAATAAATGGGATGTTTATAATAGCCCCACCCTCATGGAAGCTAGAGTCTGCCGGGTGGTATGGATGAGGAAACAGGCAATTACAACGCAGGGTGGCAAGTGCAGTAGCACAAATTGGGCTTTGGATTCAGACAATCCTGGGTTCAAATCCCATCTTCACCACTTACTAACTGAGTGTTTTTGGATAAATTATTTATCCTCTATCAACCTCGGTTTCTCCGTCTGTAAGCTGGGCATAATAATTGTACCTGTGGATTACATTAAGTTGTATGGATTACATTAAGTTCTAGGCAAATACACTCTACTCAATGTATAGTATACTGTTATCTCCATTTCACTTGGCACTTAGGGCAGGGATATTGGTTGGGAAATTATGTAATATGGTCTCTTATACAAAATTAAAATCCTAAAATCTCTGGAAAATGGAAAAATTTGGGAAATAGTTTATGGCAAGACTTCATGAAAGAACTATTGATACAAGAGCAAGAGGAAGAGGTGGTGGGAAGGATGAAAAATCAGATTTGACATATTGATCCTGCAGCACCTCTGAACCATGACATTGAAATGACCAGTAGGTTTTGGATATAAGGATTTGGGATGTATGATATATATGGGATAGGACAAATTTAAGTGGTAATGATCCGCATATTCATGTGTCTAGAACTAAGGGAGTAGGTGACATCACCCAAAGAGAGTGTTGAGAGAGAGGAGAGGACAGAACCCTAAAGATTACCAACACTTAAAATACAAGCCAGGAGGAGGAGCAGATGAAGGAGACCGAGAGTATCTTAGAGACAAAAAAGACCCTGTAGATGTAACTTCCAAAGCCAGTGGAAGATGATGCTTCAGATAGGAGTGGATCCCAATATCACATGCCAATGAAATTTTTACATAAGAGTTGAAACAGATATGCTAGAGAGTATATTAGTATGAGTGTTTCTGATTCCTGTGTGAAATAAATTTTAAGGTCAACTGCTGAGAGTAAGGAAAAATGGAAGAGAGCGCTGACTATGGAAGTAAAACTGCTGTACAGGATTGAGGAACTAGTAGATGTGGGAGCTCATGAAGTCTTGGCCAATGTCTATAGTGATACATTATGAATAGTTAAGATATTCCTATCTTTCCTTCTTCTCAACTTGAGCCCAGATGTGACTAAAAGACTAAAGACTGCACAGGTCTAAGGCAATTTAAAAAAAATCTTTATTGAAGTATAGTTGATTTACAATTTTGTGTTAGTTTCAGGTGTACTGCAAAGTGAATCTGTTATACGTATACATATATCCACCCTTTTAAAGATTTTTTTCCCATATAGGCCATTACAGAGTATTCAGTAGAGTTCCCTGTGCTATATAGTAGGTCCTTATTACTTATCTATTTTATATATAGTAGTATGTATATGTCAATCTCAGTCTCCCAATTTATCCTTCCCTACCCCTTACCCCCAGGTAACCATAAGTTTGTTTTCTACATCTGTAACTCTATTTCTGTTTTGTAGATAAGTTCATTTGTACCCTTTTTTTAGATTCCACATATAAGCTATATCATATGATATTTGTCTTTCTCTGACTTACTTCACTCAGTATGACAATCTTTAGGCCCATTCATGTTGCTGCAAATGGCATTATTTCATTCTTATTTATGGCTGAGTAATATTTCATTGTACATATATACCACATCTTCTCTATCCATTCCTCTGTTGATGGACATTTAGGTTGCTTCCATGTCCTGGCTATTGTAAATAGTGCTGCAATGAACATTAGGGTGCATGTATCTTTTCGAATTACGGTTTTCTCTGGATATATGCCAGGAGTGGGATTGCTGGATCATATAGTAGCTCTGATTTTAGTTTTTTAAGGAACCTCCATACTGTTCTCCATAGTGACTCTACCAATTTACATTCCCACCAACAGTGTAGGAGGGTTCCCCTTTCTCCACACCCTCTCCAGCATTTATTGTTTGTAGATTTTTTGATGATGGCCATTCTGACTGGTGTGAGGAGATACCTCATTGCAGTTTTGATTTGCATTTCTCTAATAATTAGTGATGTTGAGCATCTTTTCATGTGCTTTTTAGCCATAGGTATGTCTTCTTTGGAGAAAATGTCTATTTAGATCTTCTGCCCATTTTTTGATTGCATTGTTTATTTTTTTTATATTGAGCTGCATGAGCTGATTGTATATTTTGGAGATTAATCCCTTGCTGGTTGCTTCATTTGCAAATATTTTCTCCCACTCTGAGGGTTGTCCTTTCATTTTGTTTATGGTTTCCTTTGCCTTGTAAAAGCCTTTAAGTTTAATTAGGCCCCATTTGTTTATTTTTGTTTTTATTTTCATTAAGAGGTGGATCGAAAAAGATCTTGCTGCGATTTATTGCAAAGAGTGTTCTGCCTATGTTTTCCTCTAAGAGTTTTATAGTATTCAGCTTTACATTTAGGTCTTTAATCTATTTTGAGTTTATTTTTGTGTATGGTGTTAGGGTGTGTGCTAATTTTATTCTTTTACATGTAGCTGTCCAGTTTTCCCAGCACCACTTATTGAAGAGACTATCTTTTCTCCATTGTATATTCTTGCCTCCTTCATCATAGATTAGGTGACCATAGGTACATGGGTTTATCTCCAGACTTTCTATCCTGTTCCATTGAGCTATAATTTTTGTGCCATACAGTTTTGATGACTGTAGCTTTGTAGTATAGTTTGAAGCCAGGGAGGCTGCTTCCTCCAGCTCCATTTTTCTTTCTCAAGATTGCTTTGGCAATTTGGGGTCTTCTGTATTTCCATACAGATTGTAAATTTTTTTGTTCTAATTCTGTGAAAAATGCCATTGGTAACTTGATAGGGATTGCATTGAATCTATAGATTGCTTTGGGTAGTATAGTCATTTTCACAATATTGATTCTTCCAATCCAAGAACATGGTATACCTCACCATCTGTTTGTGTCATCTTTGATTTCTTTCATCAGTATCTTATAGTTTTCTGAGTACAGGTCTTTTGCCTCCTTAGGTGGGTTTATTCCTAGGTGTTTTATCCTTTTTGATGAAATGATTAACTCGTATCTCCTTTTCTCTTCTGTGTCTATTACTTTTTCATATCCATCCTTCCATGTATCCAACCACTCATTGATCCATCCATCCATCCATTTATGTATCCATCCTAAGTTTGTCCAGACATCTTTCTATTAATTAATTGATTCACACACCATGACCCACCATGACGCACTGGGGATATAAAAATCAGTACAATGATGGTTTCTGTTCTCACAGAGTATTTTAACTAAGATACAGGTTCAGCTCAGCCAAGACAGATGTTTATTTGTCTCTTTCATAAGATTATGAGTAAATAGTTCAAGGAATGCAGGCTCTTTCCATCTCTTTACCATCTCATAACCCTAGGTTACTGTCCTTATGCATATGGCACAAGATAGCTGACTTCCTGTCCACATGTCCACATACTAATCAGTGGAAGAAGGAAGATAGGGAAAGGTATGACTTAGAAGTTGAACATATCACTTTCACTCATATCCTAATTGCCAGGAAAATAATTACATATTGCCTCATCTAGTTTTAAAGGAGTCTCAAAATGAAGTTTTAGTTTGAATGACCATATAACCAGCTAAAACATCTGTGAAAGAAAGGAGAAGCCAGATATTGAAGAACTGACAGAAGTCTCTCACATACAGAGCTTATGTTCTGGTTAGAGTTACACGCAGGTGAATTGACAATTACCATAAATTGCGGAGGTCACAGCTGCAGGATGTGGTGGGAGTTCTTAGGTTTTCTACTGCACAGTCCTTTCTGAAGGTACCTGTCCCCAAAATTAGCCCTGGAGAGTATCCCGTATCTCAATGTTTTTTCCCCTTTTCTCAATACATTTCTCATTTCCTCAGAGTAACTACATTTTGAGAAAAAATAACAATAATTAATTCATCCTAATATGCTTATTGCTAATCACTTCTTTAGTCTCCCCCCACCCCTTTCTTTGTAATTCTAGGATGTCTTCATGTTTTTAACTGGGGGGCTTATAGGCTGACCTGGAAAGATATTTTCAGACAGAACTGGTTATTCTGAGTACCAGGTTTATTATTAAGATTTGAAGTTTAGAGAGTATGAGAAGGAACCAATTGAAATGTTACTAAAAACAATCCAGTAGTCATATTGACATGTACTGGTAAAGACAAAAAAAGTTAAAAAAAAGAATGTTGCACTAATTTCCTGGTCATTAAAAGAATCTTGTGGTGGGGTTGGTATAATGCCTTGGAAGAGAGTAGATACAACCTCTGGGCGAGCAATTTACTTCCTAGGACTGATTGCTTATTCTTGATTCATCATGGAGCTGGGCATCTTGACAATAAATATTTCCATCAGATTTAATTTTAAAGAACTAAAACTCTTATGAGCTACTTAAGATTACCTTTCTTCAAACTAAACAGATCAAGCCTTGGTAAAATGACTCTAGAAACAGAATCTATTAGGCGTAGAAACATAGGGAGCCCCCCGGTGTTTCTCACAAAGATGTCTCTGGGCTTGATAAACTATGGGAAAGCCTCGGAAAGTCTGAGATTAACAATAACACTATAAATGCAGATTATCTCATTAAGAAAGATAATTTGATTTCTGTCTCACTGTACTTACCTGGTTATTTTGCCATCTTGTGTTCGTTAAGGACTTTTATGACTTGTAATTTTCCCTGCTGAATTAAATTGTTTATCTCTGCCCATTTAAAAAAAAATTGAGTCAGTTTTCTAAGCATTTAAGCTTAATAATTTTGTCTATCGCCAGGTGTCTATCCCTAGGTATGACATAGCACTGAAAATAACAGATCATATGTTTAATTGCTAGTCATCTAAGCTTTTTTCCTTTTAAGTGATATTTTCTAAGAAGCTATATAAATTCTGAATGTTAGTATTATGATTGGTTTAATTTTGGCAGCCTTAGGTAATTTCTCTGTAATGAAAATATGTATATGATATTGGGTTTTTATTGCTTTTTAACAATCATATTCAACTTTTTCAAGAGATGAGCAATCATCTTGCCACCTTGGGAGCCTCTACCCTGATTCTGATGCTGCTGTCTTTGTACAGAACATTTTTGGGGGGAGAGGCTCTAATTTTTCACTTAAAATGATAATGTAATTTAATTTCACCACAAGTTTTATTAAAATAGAAAAGTACACTCACGTCAGAGCGACTGGTTGAATCTTTTCGGTGTTAAATCCACTGGAGTATTAGCTGGTTATTGATTTGTTTACTAAACAGTTACTGAATGCCTGTCATAGGTCAGGATTGGGTACACTGATGAATTCTGTCATCATCCTTGCTTTTGAGGTGCTCATGATTTTGTTAAGAAGCAAAATAATTAAACGTAATTGTAGTATGTTGCAATTGTTGAGTCAATGTGGCAATATATGAAGATGAGGAAGCAAGTTATTTTGGATAGGCTAGGGAAGACCATATAGACAAGATGCTGTTGAATTTGGACTTTTAAGGATTAATAGCTTTTCACTAGGCAGAGAAACAAATCAGTGTCTAGAGGGAGGAAGCTTATTAAGGGAGAAAAAACTTCATAAACAAGGCACAGCATCTTGTGGTTAGGAGATGGATGGATGTTGGGTGTTACTGGAGTCTAGCTGCTGGGAAGAAGTAGATGTAAAGAAGAAGCACTAAAAGCAATTGCAAAAGGGCTTCAATAAGATGCCAAGGTATTCTCTAAAGAGCTCTTGACAAAGGACCCTTTGATTTAATTTTCACATGCAGGATTGTTTTGTGGACAATTTTTTTCCACCCTCCCTCCCTCCCTGCCTCCTTCCTTCCTTCCCTCCTCAGTAAATTTATTTGAACGTTCTTTTCTAGGTACTAGGGATAAATAAGTGAACAAAGCAGAAAAAAAAGTCTTGTCAACGTGGAGCTTACATTCTAGAAGTGGAGCTTCCATTTCTAGACCACGTAAATGGCAAGATAGTAAATATTTTAGGCTTTACAAGCCATGTACTTTCTGTTGAAAATAATTCTGCCTTTGTAGTGAGAAAGCAGCCCCAGACAATACATGAACAAACGTGCATACCTTGTTTCCAGTAAAACTTTATTTACACACTGAAATTTGAATGGTCATATAAATTTTGTGTGTCAGAAAATATTCTTTTTTCTTTTGTTTTCTTCTGCAGCCATTGAAAAATGTAAAAATCATTCCTAGTGCACAGGCTGTATGAAAGCAGGCAGGGTAGATTTGGCCACAGGCTGTAGTTGGCCTCACCCTGCCCTAGAGGGTCAGGTTAATGGAAACATTTAACAAGACATTAGCTGGATGAATCAAAACCAGTTTACATATTTAAAGGACTTAGAAAATAGTGCAACCAGCTTATAATGCATAGAGATTCATCAGTTCTGCAGGAGAGACAAGGAAGTGCAAGCTATTGGGTCATGGACCATTTTAGACGTTAATATCCGAGTGAGTGAAGGTTACATCAGACCTTCTGGACATCCAATTGCCCCCTTCCACGTCTGAGCGTATATTCATGTGGCATTTCTGTATATAGGCTAGTCTGGCTCTATCCTGGCACCACCTCATCTGACCCAGGTTCCTGTCCTGAATCTTGGTGTTATATAGTAATCAGTGCCCACTCAGGCACGGTTTCCATTCATCTCCCTCAGTCTACCCATGCGAACTCAGCCTGGTTCAAGTACTTTTCTCAGATGAGGACTGCAGAACTACTGTTATGAGTATTAGTTGCTCAGGTGTCTCTGAGAGTAAGCTACTGGGCCCTCAGACCAACTGCAAGAACTTGCGTACACATTTTAATAACATACTCTTCATCTACTCACGATATTATTTTCATTCAATTATAATTTCATTTTAACAGTAATTTCATTGTTGAAGTTCTGAAGTCATTGCTGCTTGACATCCAGCTGTGTGACACCAGGCAAGTTATGGAGACTTTCCCAGCCTCACTTTCCTCATTTGTAGGGAATAATACTCTTGCATAAGTTACAGGGCTGTGGCTTTAAATGAAGTAGTCCTCATAATCCTTATCAAGCACATAGTAAAGTATCTGGTATGTAATAAAACAAGTAAATAAAAACTGACTATTATTATTATTACTATGATTGTAGAAAATAAGAGAGGCAATTCAGCATTCTTCTCCTAGTAGAGTTTTAGCTATTGTTTTTAAGATTCTATGAAGATTAGAAAGAGGAGAGAATTAACTTACTTAGAAAAAACCTGATTTAAACTTCTAAAAAAATCCATTAGAATATTGCAGATAACTTAATACAAGGGAAATTAATTATGAGCGGCATTGTTTTGAAACAACACAATCAACCATTAAAACATTTCAAAAATTTGAGAAAGGTTAATTACCTTACCTATGCCAACTACATTTTTAAATGAAGGATTTTTAATTCTTTTGAAAACATGCTCAAAACATATTTGTTTAATTTAATACTGTGTGTAGTGGACCCCCACCTCCTATACAATGAGTGTAAACCACTATAATATATCTTAACCTGAAGGCTCACCACAGCCACTGTTGACTTCAGCTGCTAAAATTAGAGTCTGCTCTTTTCAACTTTCTCCTCATTGTATTAGAATTTGCTTTGTTCTGAAACCAGTAAGAGGCTTTTTATTTACTTTCTACAGCAGGGAAGGATTTCAGTTGGTTCCACGGCTCTTAGTCAAGTATCACTTTATTTCTGGACAAGTGGTTCAGACTTGTGGGAGTCATCCCATAATTTAACAGTAGAAAAATTTAGGACCTGGGACTGTCACACAAAAAATTGCACAATGGAGAGAAAGTTGTGCTGATCTTCATAAAAATAGTGAAATGCTACCAATTCAATACACTTACAAGTTTTGTGCTTTGGAGTTTTTCTCCAACTGAGAGAAAAGGCCCTCCAGTCTACAGTTTGCCCAATGGTGTATATTTATCCATGTATATTAACATAAATACATGTTTAAAAAGTGTGTGTGTGTGTGTGTGTGTGTGTGTGTACAATTAGGACTTTATGTCCATGGAATTTATTTCTTTGTTCAAATTGCACTGATTCATACATGGCCATCAAATCTACAACCAACTTTTTGGTGAGTTATTTATATTGGCCTCAATTTTCTCATGGATGAACTAAAGCTTATATCTTGGAAGGGGTTATTGGAAAGACTAACTGAGATAATAATTATAAAGTGACTAGTTTAGTGCCTGAGTCAGTAGGTGCTTAATAAATGCTTGATTTCTTCCCTTCTATCTTTCCTATGCCTTTACTTTCACCTTCTGGCCCAAATCATGCTTTAACTGCCACAGGTTCTCTTCTTTCATTTCTAAAATCACCATGTAATTTATTCCCACTTTTAATCAAAAGCAGACAAGTAAACTAATGTGATAATACTGTTTCAGAGATTTTCCAGTTGTAAACATGATGAGCTATGCTAAAGATAGGTATTAACATAAACAGAGTAATTGAATTATGAAATGAACATGAGTCTCCAGGCTTTTATTGTGCATATAACTGAAAAGGAGTGTAAATGTCATGTATATTAATGGGCGAGAGTTTTGATAAAATGACCAATAACCTCACATTATTTCCTCCTTGGGCACTGGCGAGGATGGGCTACAGCATTTACTCACCACCATCATGTGGAGACCCTTACGTTCTGCTTCTCCCTCTGCTGAGCTGTCAAATTCATTTATCCCCACTGGCATCTCCCATACAATAAGATGGTCTTACTTACAATCCCTCTGCTCTTTATAAAGCAGAAACTAGCACACCATTGTTAAGCAATTATACTCCGATAAAGATGTTAAAAAATATATATTTATGCTCCTTTATTGCGTGTCTTGACTCTGCTGGTTGCCAGGCCCTGTAGACTTTTCCTTGTCTTCCAAGCCTTTTTGTTTTGTCACTTAATGTTTGGAATTATTTGTAGCTAATGCTGATGAAATTGGTCTAGAGGTTGAAATTGGTCTCACCTGGGCATGGCTATTGGTTATGGCTATTGCTCTGCAAAACTTTAGTTTGCTTTGAGGCTTTTGCTGTATCGAATCACAGGGTTTGTCTGCTGAGTTGCCAGACAATATATGCTTGAAAAATTTGTAATAATACAATTTTATAGCTGGACATTTCTGGGAAATCTCCTCCAGGCCAATAGCAGGTCTGGGACTAAAAGTTTAACATAGCAAAGATGTTCACAGCCAGAGTGATCTATATCCAGTGTTGCCGTGACAGCTGCGAGAGGCCTTCTGCGTGAGGAAGCAGTCCGTATCTCTCTGCTTAATTCCACCATATCTGACTTACTGTATGAGTAAAAGGGAGCTTCAGTAAAAACAAACATAAAACATAGTTTATCTGATAGGAAGTTTTTCTAGGCTGAATACAAGTTTTTTCTCTTTAAGGTATGGTAAATGACATTGAAAATAGGTATCTGTTAGGTTTGTCCCACATCCATATTGCTTTCATATTCCATTTCAATTCATTCATCGGCTTTTGGCTATATCTTTCTTTTTAAATTTTATTTTATTTTACTAAGAACACATAACAGGAAATCTACCCTCTTAATAGATTTGTAAGTATACAGGGCAATGTTGTTAACTATAGACACAATATTGTAGAGCAGATCTCTAGAACTTATTTATCTTGCATTACTGAAACTTCATGTTGTTCATTAGCAACTCCTCATGTTCTGTTCCCCCCTGTCCCTGGCAACCATCATTCTACTCTCTGCTTCTATGAGTTTGACTATTTTGGGTACCTCACATAAGTGGAATCGTGCAGTATTGGTCCTTTTGTGAATGGCTTATTTCACTTAGCATGTTGTCCTCCAGGTTCATCCTTATTGTTGTATGGGTCAATGGCAGGATTTCATTCCTTTTATGGCTGGATAATATTCCCTTGTTTGTTTATGCCACATTTTCTTTATCCATTCATCCATTGACGGACTTTCAGGTTGTTTCCATATCTTGGCTATTGTGAATAATGCTACAGTGAACATGGGAGTGCTAATATCTCTTTGAGATTCTAATTTCAAATCAGACTGACTATTAGAAAAACAAACAAAAAAAGACAATGAGTGTTTTCAAGGATTTATAGAAACTGGATTTGTTGTACACACTGTTGGTGGGGATGTAAATTGATGCAGTTGCTTTGGAAAACAGTGTGGAGGTTCCTCAAAAATTAAAAATAGGGCTTCCCTGGTGGCGCAGTGGCTGAGAGTCCGCCTGCCGATGCAGGGGACACGGGTTCATGCCCCGGTCTGGGAAGATTCCACATGCCGCGGAGCGGCTGGGCCCGTGAGCCATGGCCGCTGGGCCTGCGCATCCGGAGTCTGTGCTCCACAACGGGAGAGGCCACAACAGTGAGAGGCCTGCATACCGAAAAAAAAAAAAAATTAAAAATAAAAATACCATATGATCCAGCAACGCGGTGTCCCTTTCATCTGATAACAGCCCATTCATTTCAGCCCATGTGGTCCAAATGAGTTTAACATTTCAGTTAAAGTCATTTCAGCCCATGTGGTCCAAATGAGTTTAACCTGGACATTAAGCATGAGTGTGTAAAGAAGCCTGGCCAAACTCGTGCTCCTTTCCTTCAGCCACAGGGAGACACATTAGAGCTAATGAGAGAAATTCCTGGATTTCTTTTCGAGAATTGTTGGAAGAGAGAAGCTTTCTTTCCATGGTTGTGTCTGATAGAGTAGAATGAAACTCCGCGGTTGCTGACAGCCATCTTCGCCATCAGTAGGAGAGAGCTTGCCTGAGAATGGAGTGAACAGAGGAGAAAGCAAGACGTATTTGAACCTGTGGATCTTCCCATGCCTGGTGTTTTCCCATCTAATGAAGTGTCCCGTCTCACATTCACTTTAATACATTTTAATTGGCATCTTACCATATTGGTGTGCCATAATGTACCCATTGCTCGTTATTTAATGTCTTGTCTGAAATTAACCATCATGTGTATAAGTGTTTGGTACTTTGGAAATATAGGGGAGTGGCATTGCTAATTCAAAATACGTAAAGATTTTCTAAGACTTTTCATATGGTAGGCAATACAGTACATTTACTGTATTGCTTTTTGCTAGGACATTCTGTTTTAGGATTTTGATGTATGTTCCCAGTTCAAAATGTTGACAAACTGTTATGAATAAGTTTAAATATAGATTGAATGAATTGTTTTTCTTAGAAATGTAAGAAACAGAAATCATCTCTAATGTGGTGTTAAAACTAAATCAAGAAAGCTGATGTGTTACACAGCAGCATATGGGCTGAGTGGGATCTGCAGGCAGCTGTGTCTAGCGTGAAATGCTTACGTGCTTTGAGAAAGCATGCAGAACAGCGGGCAACCCGAACATGAGTGTCAGGTATGAGCTATAGGCCTTTGAGATGGGGAGAGTGAAGGAGAGCTGGCTAGCCTTGTCTGACTCCCCCCACCACCCAGGTCGCAGCACCTGTTTCCCTCTAAGAGTGGAGAGGGGATATCAATATAGTTCAAGGTACATACAATCAACACCCTCCCCAACTCACATGCTCGGAGTATGGTGGGAGTTAGGTTTCCCTGCTGTCATCTTGGGTTTCACTAACGTGGTAGTATGTGGACCTGGCTCTCAGAGAGACCTTCCTATGACTCTTTCATTTCTGCCCCTCAGCCTCTCCACTCTCCAACCTCACAGCTCCCGCCTCTCTGAAGCATGCTCTCCTGTCACCTCCTCAACATCCTGAAATATTCCCTTGAAAAGCCAAACACCCCTTTTTTCCCTTCTAGTTGGCGAGGCAATGCTAATTACATTTATATAAGTACGGAAAATGGGCTCATTATCATTGTTACCGTCTGATTGCAAAAAAAAAAAGTAAAAATGGATGTTATAGTAAAGTACAGTGACTTTGTAAAAAAAAAAATGAAGGGGAAAAAAATCTGGTTCTTATCATAGCAGTTCCATGTACTATCTGTGAGATCTTTGTGAAATTACTTAACACTTCTCCAGTCTTTGTCAGCTTTTGCAACTAAGGAGACCAGCAGAAAAGAAGCTTCTTCCAGATACAAAGAGAGGGTATTGATTTTCCAAATAGCAAATACACCAGGTTATTGCTGTTGTTTACACACCCCGAGGCCCATGACTAGGCTGGGAGAAAGAAAGATCAATGCAAAAGGGATTCCAGAGTACAGAGAAGAAGAGCAATCAGAACAGCGCAAGTTGACAGCGCCTAACGAAATAGAGATAGATGCTGGAATAGAGGCACTGTTTCTATTATTTCTCTCTATATTTGCATCGCTAGCTCTCTCTCTGCCTAAGGATCTTAAGTAAAATCGGATGTGCAAAAAACCAAAAAGATCTCTTAAAATAAAAAAAAAAGAACTGAAATATTCAGGAGATGAATTAAAGGAGAAGGTAGCCAATTTGAGATCAGAATTAATGGACAGGATGACATAGTGGAAGAAATAACTTAAAACACTGAACAAAAATACAAAATGTTGAAAATTAGGACAGTAAATAAAAGAAACACAGAGGGAAGATTCAGGGGACCTAACATGTACATATTAGGAGTTGTAAAAGAGGAAAAAATTTTAGATATAAGTGAAGCAATAAGTTTTTAAAAATATAGATGAGAACTTCCCAGAGTTGAGTTCTTGAGTCGGTAGATTTAAAATCCCACCTCTGGGTATATATCCAAAGGAAACGAAATCACTGTTCCCAAGCGATAACTGCACTCCATGTTCATTTCAATATTATTCACAATAGCTAAGATATGGAAACAACCTAAGAATCTGTTGATGGATGAATGAATAAAGAAAATGTGGTAGATACATACAATGGAATATTATTCAGAGATTAAAAAAGAAGGAAATCCTGCCATTTGTGACAACAGGAATGAAACTGAAGGACATTATGCTAAGTGAAATAAACTGGACACAGAAAGACATATACTGCATGATCTCATCTACTGCATATACTCATGAAATCTGGAATCATGTGGAATCTGAAAAAATCAAGCCCACAGAAACAGATAGTAGAAGGGTAGTTAACAGGAGTCTAGGGAACAGGGGCTGGATAAGTTGGGGAGATGTTGATCAAAGGGCTCAAAGTTTCAGATATAAGATGAATAAGTTCTGGAGACCTAATATATAGCATCATGACTATAGTTACTATTCTATTGCATACTTGAAATTTACTAAGAGGGTAGATCTTAAGTATTCTCACCACACACAAAAAAGAGCTAATTGTATGAGGTAATGGAAATGTTACTTAGCCTGATTGTGGTACTCATTTCACAGTGTATACGTATATAGAAACATCATGTTGTACACCTTAAATGTATACAATTATAATTTGCCAGTTGTACCTCAATAAAGCTGGAAAAAATCTTCACGAGTTCTAGGTGTGATTGAGGAAAAAAGACACAGATCTCAGTGAATCTTGGCAAGATTCCTGAACTTTAAAGGTTAAGAGAAATTGTACAAGCTTGTGAGCTAAAAGAATATATTTACAAAATGAGAAAAGATCATAGAGATTTCAGCTCTCGTCTTCAACATTGAATTTTGAAAGACAATTATAGATTACGGAGATAAAAGCACTGCACCACACGAGTCCAATACCCAGCTAAGATGCAACTCAGCTGTTAGGTTCATGGTGAATAGGATAAAGTACTGTGGATATTCAGTGATTCAGAGAGTGTATCACCTATGTACTTCATGAGGGATAATTGCTTGAGAATGTACTCCAACAAAATAATAATATAATAGATCAGACCTCAAGACAGGAAAAGGAGAAGGAGGTGGTGAGTAGTTAGATTTTACCTATCTGTCTATCTCTGTGTATACCTAAATAGATGATATCTATTTCTATATCATCTGTCTGTGTATACCTAATAGGATGAAGGAATATGTATTATGTAAATGCTAAATATTGATTATTGAAAAGGAAAATACATCAAAAGAAAGTTATTAGTAATCTAGAAGTAGATTTACTATAACGCGTAAGCAAAATGTGAGAGTTCTGAGGTGAGTTCAGGGATTTGGGGGATGATCAGGGAAAAATATATGACCTTGAGGTGGCAGTAGCACACAGCAAGCTTTATTTGGGTGGCAACTGGACAGGTTTACGAGCCCTCAGAGCATGAGACTTTCCAGAGACAGTGGTGCAGGGCACCACCCAGAAGGGGAAGAGGTAAAGGAAACCTTGGGGGAGAGGGGAATTGTATGTTCCGGTGATGTCACTCAGTAGGATGGCACGGAGTTTCTGGATCAGAGAACTCCAAAGGGAAGCAGCAGTTTGGGGTCTTTTCTAGCCCCTGAGATTTGTCTTATCTTTGGCTAGCAGATGTTGGAAGTAGCTTTATGGGGTATGCATCACAGGCACGCTGTAAATGCCTAGCAATCTGCATATTTGGTTTACATTTAAAACAATTTGATATGTAAAAATTTGAGTTCGGGCATTGGCAGGCTTTTGAGCCAACAGTACCCGCCTGCTATGCAGAAGTAAACAACATAGGGCCATTACCCTGGGGCCGTCTTTGGCTCATTGGTATAACACACTGGAAATGAGGAGCACATACTCTAAATGTCTAACGTGGGAGGAGAAAGAATGAGAAGTAAGAGTATTATAAATGTTTTATCTTAGGGGGACTGGGTATAGGAAGCAGCAGGGGAATATAGAGTCCTAATAGATAAGAAGCATCACGCTTCTTATAATTGAGAAATATTTTATATTTCTTTTTTATAATTGAGCAATATTTTATTATAAATGGTAGTAAGGGGAAAATAAACTAAAGAAATAAACTAATATAAAAGTGGAGTGAAATTTCCAAATCAACAAGCAAGCGAGAACGAAAGGCTTGCAGTTTGATCATATCAGCGAAATATTGGAACAGGGAAAAAATTGTTTTAAAGAAAACATAAACTAAAATAATTAATGATATCAATTGTTATACTAAATGTGAGCAGGCTGAATTCTGTCTCTTATGAAATTGTAGAGACTGTCAAAAATCTATCCCTAATGTATGCTATTTATGAGAAGCACAAGAGTAGCGGTATGATTATCAGACAAAATGGTCAAAGCATTTACTGATATATAAACATCACGTCATAATAAAATGCCTGTTTTTAAAAAAATATATAGTTGTCACAAGTCTGAGTACAACAAACAGCGTAGCTGCTAAATACATATAAAAACAACTATTAAAACTCCCAGGAGAACTTGATAAAAATCCAGTTACAGTGGGAGATGTTAATATGCCTATTTTGGGGTCAGATCTACTAGAGAAAATAATTGAGGACATAAAGAATTTGAATGATGTCAGTAAACATAAAGCTACATATACAAATTTACACTTTCAAATAGAAATATTGTTTTATATGTCTATGAAATATTCATAATTAACCATATACTTGACACTGAGGATAACTAGTAAAGATGGTAGAACTTTACAAGTTACATGTTACATTTTTTATTGGATCAAAATACAATTAGTAATAGAGAAGGAGATTGCAATCTCCTCTGTGATAGGAAATTAAGAACTACAGTTCTAAATTAATTACAGATCAAGACAGAAATTAAAACTAAAATTACAAATTATAAATGATTTTGAAAACATTGTAAGGGAGAATATTTTATAAAACCAAATAACCTCAGTAAAACTCTGTTTAAGGAATAACTTCAGTCAGTGATCCAAAAATAAAGAGCTTTATGATACTTTTTTAAGTTACAAGAAAAGCAACAAAAGCAAAAATGAAATTGGTGAAGGGAAATACTAACCTTAAGTCTTGTGACACAAAAGTGAAATAGGAAAGATAAAGTAAAACTGTTTTTCTCTGAGTAGTCAAGGAAATCAATAAAACCCTGTTGAAGGGAAAAATAGAACAACATTATACATGCTTAGGAATAAGAAAGGTCACAAATCTACACAGACTGAAGACATTAATGACATAAGGAAGCACTATATGCAACATAAAAAAAATAACCAATAAAAATCCTAGGAAAAGTTTGGACATCTATGTATGTATAGACTCAGACTTTCAAAGACCTGATGAAGTAAGGTAGGACACTTGGAAGGTAATAAAGAAAAGACACGCTCTCCTATAAAACAAAATTTTTATGGCAAAGAATATTGTAAATGAACTCAAAGGGAAAAATAGATTTGTATAACTTTCTTTTCTTTTTTCTCTAAAAATCTTTTTTTTTGAGCATGAAGAAAGCATGGAAGGACATATATCTTAGGCTATTACTACTAGTCACATAGTGGTGGAGAAAAGGTGGGCTGGGTTTCGGGGGTGGAAAAGTTGATGGGTAGAGTAAGAAGAAGTAAAAAGAATAAAAGAAGTAAAATGACGTAATAGCTACAGACTGTAGGTTTAATTTAAAACTTACAAACTCTGGGGACTCCCCGGCGGTCCAGTGGTTAAGACTCCGCGCTTCCACTGCAGGGGATGCAGGGGAACCAAGATCCCACATGCCATGTGGCGAAAAACAAACAAAAAAACCCCTATGAACTAGGAACAATAAAGCCCTGATTCAAGCAAATACCTTATCCTAACAAAAACTGGGGAGAACAAGTATGAGAAAGACTTCTAAAGTATTTAAAATTTAAAACTACTTCTATAGCCACATTGTTTAGGGGGAATGAATTGGAGACCCTTACCACAATCCATTGCGTATCCTTTATAAAGTATATATTTGTATAAAGTTGTCATTGAAAACAGTATTGCATTGATCAGCCCTCCAAAAACTACCTTGTATAGCGTGTGATCTTAATAACTAGTTTTCCTTCCCTTCAAACCTCAATTTTACTTTCCATGAAGCTATTCTCTTGTCTAATTTTTAGCAGGTTTTACAATTTCACTTATGGTGTGTTTTTGAAGTAGTAGTGACCCCATTAACTGCTTAAGAGCCCTACTAGTATTAAACTGAACATATTTTGCTGTAAAATAATAACGGTTTCCTAAGAAAAATCATAGTATTATGACTAAATCTTGGGATAGAAGAAACCTTGACCTGTTTTCGTGGGAAGGAATCTTTTAAAATTTTGTATTTCAAGGTTAGTAGCATGGAGTGACATTTGTTACAATGAACACAGATCAGCATCATATATCAGTTTGACATATAAAGTCAATAGCACATTTCTAAAATAGGGGCACCGTGTATTAGTAGAGGCACAGGAAACCTGACTTGGGCCTGGCTCCAGCACGTACTGACACGGGTGTAGGACATGTTACTGAATTTCTGTCTCAGTTTACACAACAGAATCATTGTGGTCCACCTACCTAGAGGGTTTGTTGTGACAATCAAATGACTACTTTATATAAGAGGGCTTTGTAAGCAAGAACACATGCATGAAGTATATGATTGAATAGCTTTTTTTTTTTCTTTGTGGAAGGATTTTCTTCAGTCTTTTCTGTTAGACGTTAGATTTTACTTGTCCTTTTCTGGATACATCTAGGAAGGAATTTATCTGTGGTACAAAATCTGAATCTCCGGAGACGATGTTTGAATAATAATAAAAAAGATGATTTAATTCTTGTCCTTGGCATAAAAGAAGTACCATTTTAGGGAGATCTACAATTAGCTTGAATCTTGAAACAGGTGCTTAAAATACAAAATGAAAGTTAGTCTACTTGGAATCATTTAAATTCTGTAAAATTTGATTTAATAAAATGGCTAAGGACATAATTTTCATGTAGCAGTAGATGCCATATAGCCT
Source organism: Delphinapterus leucas (assembly GCF_059928025.1). NCBI lineage: Eukaryota > Metazoa > Chordata > Mammalia > Artiodactyla > Monodontidae > Delphinapterus > Delphinapterus leucas. The sequence goes on along the minus strand of NC_143146.1, from coordinate 18,329,255 downwards.
TCTGGAAGAGAGGATGTAAAGGTGTAATAAAATATTATGTTCCTTCTAACGGTATTCTTCAACATCAATATATTATGTAATTATAAGTAACTACTACAAGTAGATGTTTCCTGGTACTATAGAAATTCTGTTTCTGTTATAAAGGAAACTTCATGTACTTAATACTCCAACATTATATCTTTGAACTCCTTCTTCAATCACAATTTACAAATTGTAATAAATCCAAATAAGATAATTCAATTTTTATATTTTTCTATCATCTACAAGAGACCATATTAACAGGATAATTTTCTCCTGATGAAAGAAGTTAACTATTTATTGTGGTGGCTTCTATGTATTAATATTATCTCACAGCTCCTACAATGCTATATTTCAGCATTCTGAAATTTACCATAACATAATCTTATTATAATGTAATATAATATAATATAATAAAAATGTTTTTAGCCTATTTAATTTCTTGGTCCTAGTTGTGGACTTTTTTCTATTAGGTCATCACAGTAATTTACAGTAATTATTATTACTGCTTTATTAGTAAGAATAAACAGAAGAATGATATTAACTGAAGTTTTAATTAGTCTCAAATGAAGGGCAGTATAGACTATTTAAAGTGTCAGAACTCACATTTTGTTTTGCAATTAAGTTGTACGTATTATGTAGCTGTATCTATCTATATCTACCTATCATTTATATCTATTTGTCTACTATCTATCTGTCTGTCTGTCTATCTACCTACCTACCTACCTATCACTTGAAGTAAAATAAGATATATAATTCCAACTGGAAAATAACATCATAAGGGGGAAACAGCACAGGCTTTGAAATCAGACAAGAGTTCAGCTCTGCTGAAAGTTTTGTGATAACTTTCAAGTTGTTAAATTTCTCTGTGTTGATTGCTTTATCAGTAACTAACACAGATAATGGCTAAGTTCATCTCTTTTCCTTTCATAGCATTGTCTACGCAGTGGTTGGTTGTCAAACCTTAACATGCAAATCAGTGCCATGGAGACCTTGTTCAAATGTAGATTCTGCTTCAGTAGGTCTGAAGTGGCCCAGGATTCTGTGTTTCTAATAAGCACAAACTCCACCTGCCTCAGGTTGAGTAGCAAGGTTGCAATGTACACTGGGAAGCAGAAGGTTTGCTTGTGTGCTGATGTGCTCTTCTAACATCTAAAATGGAGAGTTATTGTGGCAGTTAGGGATAAGAGATGTGTAAAATGCCTTTCCTGGCTTGTTACATAGGAGGACCTCAAGAAGCGTCATCATTGCGTCATCATTGGGGTCATATATATATATTTTTCTTTGGTAGTGTTCTTCTTGGAGCCCTGTTTTTTTTTTTTAATTCAGGTATAATTGGTATATAACATTATATTAGTTTCAGATGTATCAAACATAATGATTACGATATTTGTATATATTACAAAATATTCACCACAATAAGTCTAGTTAACATCCATCACTATATGTAGTTACAACATTTATTTTTCTTGTGATAAGGACTTTTAAGATTTATTCTCTTAGCAACTTTCAAATATGCACTATGATATTGTTAACCACAGTCACCATGCTGTACATTACATCCCCTTGACTTATTTTATAACTGCAAGTTTGTACCTTTTGACCCCCTTCACCTCGTCACCCTCCCACTTCTGGCAACCACAAACCTGTTTTCTCTATATATATGAGCTTGGGTAGTTTTTTGTTTTGTTTCTGTTCTGTGATCATCTCTTTAGGTATTATCTGTGTGTAAATAAATCATACGTTTGGCAGTAAAGCAGGTCACAGCTGGGAGTACTATTGGAATCATTTTGTGTAGACCCCTTGTTTATAGAGGAGGAAACTAAGATTTCTAGAAGGAGAGTTCCCAGAGGATAGAAACTCAGACCTCATGATTGTGAACTTAACTCTCTTCTCATCCCATCATAGTGTCTTCCTTGTCATAAAAGCCAAATAAGTTTGATATCTAAAACGTCCAGGAAGGAATGATTTATATTTAATTTTTTAAAGGAAACTAGGACTTAGAAGCCATTTAAATGAACAGAAGGAAATTCCAAGTAAGTTAAAAGATGTCAGTGAGAACCTGGACTTCCTTGCGTTATCTTTGCTTACTGTTTTCATTTTTTTGGGCGCTCAAGGTGGAAAACGGCACATTCATGCAAAAATGACTTTGAAGTTGTAGTATGTGTCAAGGAAAATCTTGTGCAGTGAGCCAGATAGGCTGTCTGGTAAACCACACTGTAAAGGTTGGGATGTACGTACGTTTTCTGCACCTCATTTTTACCTTTTTGTGACCTTTTTTCAATGACCACCTATCTCACCATTCACAGAATTTTCTCTTGCCTATTAGTTTTCCCCTTTCTAGGGAGGCCCTGATTAAATATACTCATTCAAGCGTTAGGAATCAAATAGCGACTCCTTGTGGGTATATTTGTATTAAAAACAAAAATAACAGCAGACACACTTCAAAGATTAGAAATGTGTTCAGGTTCATTTTTTAGGGCTTCTTGGTTTCTTTCAAATACTATTATAGAAACTCTTTGCTTTTCCTCTTTGGAAGCCAGCATCTATTAAGATTTTATAATAACAGTGAAAGGAGTCTCTGAAGGATTGGTTTTTCAGATAAGATCTCATGGAATAATTAGACTGTAAATAGTAGATGTACGCTTGATTTTTATTTCTAGGTGATTGGAGAGAACAGAATCAGGGTTGAGATGCTCAATAAATAATGCTACCTTGGTATCTTTCTCTCCCCACTCTACACAGGTTTAAAAGCAATTTAGAGATAGAGATAAAGCCGGGCATATATATATATATATATATATATATATATATAGTGTAATCTTATCACTGATATGGATGAATTTAGGAAATTTGGATCTTCTAGGCAAGTGTATTTGCGAAGTTTGCCCTTACGTTGGAAAGACTCAGCACATTTAATTCCAGTTAGAGTCAATGACTGCTCTGGGTGATATCAGATCTCCCTACAAGAGGGCGTCCCTCTCTACTTTACAGAATGGAGGAGCATGCTTTCTGTGGGCAGGATGGCTGCCAAACAAAGGCAGAGGAAGAAAAGAACTGAGTCATCCTTGACCAGTACCTGCTCTGAAGTTTTCTAATCAGAAAATTCACATTTCCGCCTCTGGGGGAGATGTGAGAGGAGAAAAGAAAGAGGGAAAAGAAGTTACTTTAATGAATGACCCTCAACAAGGAGTAGGGGATAAGTGATCTTCCCTAACATTTTGCACATAGTTTTTTCTCTTAATCCACTGGCCTGATGATAAGTTAATGTTATCAGTTTTCAACGAATAATTTTTGTTTTCAATAATAGTATTTTTCAATTAATTTGATTTATTTTCAAAAGGTTACTTTTTTTTTTTTTGTCTTTACTTGTCTGATTTCTCTTCTCAGTTGATTCTGAACCTGACCAGGGAACAGGGGATCTCTTCACTGGAATAGCTAGAATTCATTATCTTGTACCTTGGGCCAGAAAACTTGAGAAAAACACAGAGAGTGGAATTTGGGGATAAAAATTACTAATATGTACCTGATACGTGACTTAAAGCCTTAGATATTAGCAAGTAAGTATCACTTGGGTTTTGGCTTGTGTTATGAACTTTCATAACTTGGTTTGGTTGGTTTTTAACTGGCGGAGCCTGGTCAGGTAGCTTCATGCCTTTGGCTATTAAGCATGGGGCACTGCCTGTAGACCTTGGTGCTCTATTTTATGGTCTTTGCCCAAGTATATGTGGCTGTTTTTATGCTGGCAAGTAAGTAGGATATGTCTTTACAAAACACTAGCCATTTAGGAGGCCAGAGAACATGGGCTGCTGGTGTGCACTGAACTACACATGCACAGTTCAAGCCCCGTATGGCAGCCAAGTGGCAGACAGGCATGAAAACACCAAAAATATGTGTTTTAGTCCTCAAAACAAATAGTGCTTCAGTAAAAAAAAAAAAAAAAAAAAAAGATCTGAAGGCAGCCAAGAAGTACATGTGTCGTGGAGCACCCCCAGGCGGTGCTAGCTGTAAACTCTTTGAGGGTAGGCAATACTAAGAGAGACATTTCAAGTCCTTTTACTAAAATTAGGACAAAATGAGGGAACCGGTAATTAAAAACTCCTGTGACTGTTTCTAGATATAAGAATTGGAGAAAGGAGAAATCAGAGAGTTTGGATAATACTCGTCAGTTTTATTATCAGGACAGGAATAGTGAGAGAATAAAATGAAAGGGAAGAAGACAGACTGATTCAGCTGGAAGGAGAGAGAGATTTTGTTAAGGAGAGCTGCTGGCAGCTTAGACAACCATCTGGGAGAGATGCAAGGGAATTGAGATGGTGGAGAGAGACAAAGGAGGTGCAACTACATCTTTAATGTTCCTCCAGCGGGAATTAGACAATGACGATCTGTTAGGTCTTCCTAGATCACAAACAGTAACTAAGCATAATAAAGTCTAAGAGAGACAAAATTTTAGAGAGCCAACTGGAACAATTAATCTAACAGGGTAAAAGAAACTCTTGAAAGATGGCCTTTTAAGGCTAAACCTTGAAAAAGAGTAGAATGTGGTTGCCAGGGGCAACTGGGGACTTGGGGTACAAAGTTTAAATTATGCAAGATGAATAAGTTCTGGGGATCTACGGCAGTGTGACTATCGTTGGTAATATTGTATTGTACACTTGAAATTTGTTAAAAGAGTAGATTTTAAGTGTTCTCAACAAAAAAAGAGAAAATATTTAAGTATGTGAGGTGATAGATAGTGTGGTGATTATTTCACAATGTATATGTATATCAAAACATTAATTATACACCTTCAGCATATACTCTTTTATTTGTCAACTATATCTTAATGATCCTGGGTGGGGGAAATCCGCATCTGTCCTTATAAGTATACTTTCAACCGTTTATCAAAAACTTTGTGCAATTATTCTCTCTCAACCTAGACTTTGTAACAACAGGTTTCTTAAGAACTTTTCAGTTGTACTTCAGGGTTGGAATTCTAAAGTTTACCCACCGAAGAATATAAGAACACACATGGAAAATTAAAATTCTTTATAATGTCGAAAAAAAAGCTGAAGCTTGAAAGATCTTGGTAGGACTTCTGAGACTGTGTTGCCTGTATTAGATAAGTATAAACTATCTGGATATGTTTGAGAGGGGAAAACGTAATAGCTGTGTAAAATGATCAGAGAATTGGTAGGTGATTGATATGCAAGGTGACACATTCATTGTAAGTCATCATAGGAATCGTCCATGTTTTTAGGAAACAAACCCAAGAGATACATGGAATTAGGATTCTAAGGGAAGCAGCAAGAGCAAGAGAGACAGACAGGCTCATTAGAGGGGATCCAGGGAAGATAATGATACTTTGAGTCCAACCTCGGTTTAGCTGTTCAAACAATACTTTTATTAGTCTCAGTAGTTCTTGACAATCTCATGATAGGAGATGAAAACAAGAGGGTTATGTCAGAAAATAAAATATCTGGGCCAGAAAACAAAGGGAAATGTAACGGAAAGAAGACTGTTGAACACAGCAAACAGCGCTGCCCTACCTGAGTTAGAGAAGGAAAGGGGCCAACCTCAAAGCAAAGAAAACCATCGAAAACTTAGCTGAACCATCTTGAAAAAAGTAGAAAACAGCAGAGAGAAAGAAAATATTAGAGGCGTAGTCCAGATTGTAGGAAAATATGTACCAAAGGGAAAAGCTACTTAACTCCTGGAACAATGAAAAGCTGTTGAAATAAGGGACAGTGGGAGGATCATGGCAGAGGGCTTTGTCCTCACGAAGCCCAAAGGGTCACAGACTTTAGAAAGAATTGAGCTTACTTAGCCCAGGTTCTTCCTCTTTCTTTCCCTTTGGGGTCTGATAGCCTGCAGAGAGCACACATTCTTTTTTTTTTTTTGCGGTACGCAGGCCTCTCACTGTTGTGGCCTCTCCCGTTGCGGAGCACAGGCTCCGGACGTGCGGGCTCAGCGGCCATGGCTCACGGGCCCAGCCGCTCCGCAGCATGTGGGATCTTCCCGGACCGGGGCACGAACCCGCGTCCCCTGCATCCGCAGGCGGACTCTCTACCACTGCGCCACCAGGGAAGCCCTAGAGAGCACACATTCTGTTCTGCGCCTTCGTGGACTAACATTTCCCGAGGCAGCTTCCCATGGAAAGGCCCCTGATGGTGCAGCTGTGCCCATGACTAGTTGGATACACCCACAGGAATTAGGCAGATGGAGTTAGTAAGTCCTGTCAGCCGAACACCTAAGCCATATATGTCAGTATTGCTTTTATCAATAATAAAACAGGCATTTGTTCTCCATGTGCTTGACTCTTGTGACTGTCTCTGAATTAGTGTCATACTTGGGTAGGGAATGAAGACGTCATTTACTGGGTTCCCTCAAACCTCACCTTAGAGAATCATGACATCTCCTAATGGAATAGATTATTTTGTTAATGTTTTAAAGTAAAAATCTTATTATTCAATTATAATTTGTTGCTAAAATTTCTAAGGTTGATTAGGCATAAAGTATTGTACTTTAGAAAGTATAAAAGAATGTTGGGTCTTAAATGAAAAAGACACAGAAACATAGAATCAGGATTTTGAGTGGCAAGTAATCTTGGAAGTTGTTTATCCCAATGCATTCATTTAATATTTTTTAGTGGTTGAAGAAACTGAGAGAGGATAAGATACTGGCTTAAGTCGCACAGCTGATTTGTGGCAGAATCATTTCTTTTTTTTTTCTAAAGCCTTGACATGAGCTGTTTATTCTTGTCGTTGAATTAGAACAAAAACAAATGATTAACCAAAGTCCTATAAATCTAGGAACTGCTTTTAAAACAAATCACCTGACTTAGCTCACTCTTCCCATCAAGTACACTCTGTTGTTTACGGCACCCTCTTTACCCTTTTGAGAGTCACAGTTTTTTTCTCTACCTTCTTTATTTCACTTGATAAATACTGATGTCTTTCTGTGTTTCTACTGGAGCTTGAAATTAATGTCGTTTTCTACACCAATATTACCAATTATGTGAGCGATTATAGGGCTTAACTAATGTTGAAGAGTAGCGGAGGGGTAGGCTGCACTGTTTAGAAGAACGTTCTGTTTAACAGACGCATATGATGAGGCTGGAGAGACAGAGAATGATTTGGTCACAACACCTGTCTTGCTTTCCCATCCTCGAGGCACCAACATTTCCCTCAACAACTGCGAGAATTTACACTCCTTAACTACTGGTTCTCCCTCATTTCACCATGCAGTTTTGTTGCAGAATGTGTAGTTTGTTTTTCATCCCTTTGTGTGCATATGATGCTACTCCCTGAAGTTAGAATTTTAGAGTTGAGCAAGACTTTAGGTTAGATCGAAAGATGAATATATTGAGACACAGGGAAGTGGCTTGCCCAGAGTTGGCATACGCACTAATGGGAGAAACCCAGACTTGGACCCCAACTCTTAATTTTGGAGGAAAGAAAGAAAAGTCTTTTTTTCTTTTGTATATAAGCCTAATATAAACCCGTGTAGAAACTTGCAGCAGTAGAAGTATAAAAATGAAAATGCCAATTGTATATAATTACACAATTCAGAGGTAACCCGTATTGACCTTTGATGTTTATCTCTCCAGATATCTCTCTCTGCCTATTTACACCTGTCATCCTAAATATTTGTCCAAGTTAATGTAAATATCCATGCACCACTACTTTAAATATCAGTTTGATAATACATTTCACTGATACATCTTATTTTATTTAAACATCCACCTGTTGCTTAACATGTATGCCCAATCAATGTTTTTCTTTATGTTATCTATTTTTTTCTGGCAATTAAAATACCACTGAATATTTGCTTTAATACCTGTATTATATAATTGTATTGTGCTTATTTTATATATATTATCTGGGATGTATTGTAATGAAGGCTGTGGGGTAGGGTTTCCCAGTGGTACTTACTGAATTGCCTTTTTCTCCCTACACTGATGCATTGATGCCAGGTATTCAGAGGTTTATATTTGCAGATGAGCTTTAGAATTATCGTGTCAGTTTCATATTTTCCACCCCCCTGGGATTGTATTGAATTTACAGATTTCATTTAGGGAAGAAACTGACATCTTTACAATGTAGAGTCCTCCTATTCAAGAAGAAGATGATATCTCTGCATTTATGTGAGTCTCCTTTATCTCCCTCAGTAATTTTATAGTTTTCTTTATTATAGTTTCTGCACATTCTTATTGCTTATTTCCTTGTTTGGTTGTTGTTACTGTTAGATTTATACAATTCGCTTATATTTACATTTAACAATATTAGAGATTCTGTATTTTTTAGGTGTTTGGGATTTTCAAACTACAATAACGTACCTTAAAATAATCATTTTTTTCAATTTTGCCAATATTTATCCTTCTATCTTATTCTCGTTTTTTAATTGCATTGTGCAGCACTTAGTATGTGAATGATCGTGCTATTATGTGTCTTTACCTTCTCTCTGATTTTAATAGAAATGGTACTATTGTTTTATCATTTCATATGATGACTGTCAAATATGTATTCAATTAAGTATATGACTTACAAAGCTTGTAAAATGGAAGTTCTATTTTCTTTTTTTTTTTTGTGATATGCAGGCTTCTCACTGTTGTGGCCTCTCCCGTTGTGGCCATGGCTCACGGGCCCAGCCGCTCCGCGGCATGTGGGATCTTCCCAGACCGGGGCACAAAACCGTGTCGCCTGCATTAGCAGGCAGACTCTCAACCACTGCACCACCAGGGAAGCCCTGGAAGTTCTATTTTCATTAAAAACATAGATATATATTATCTGTGTATATACTTATGTATACACTGTATATACACTATGTGTGTATGTCTATGTATCTGTGTATGTATACAGATACTTATATGTGTGTGTGTGTGTATCCTTTTAAATCAAATTCGGATTGCCATGAAATAATTCTTTTTGTTCTGTGATTATAGTAAACACATAGTGGCATTTTATACTCATGAGTATAGCATAGATAAATAGAAATGTGTGGGTCGTGGTAAGATGATCTCCGATGGTGTACCAAGTATATCTCCCAGTGTCATGTTTTGCTGCTAAAATTCGATTGAAAAGATTTCTTTTTAAATTAATGAATGTGCCTTTTATCAATGACTTATTCATTAATTTAAATTACTGGGGTGAATTATTCAAGTAGGTTTGACACCTTAGTATAAATCAGAAAACCACATCTTGAATATGTTGTGGAAAAGAGGAGGTGTGTATGGGCAGGGTAAAGGGAGAGTTACAATGTAGGAAATTCTCTTACCTCTTTCTGGGTACCTGGGGATGTAGGAGAATATCAGAGATTGAGAAAGCTTGTTAAAATTGGGTTTGGAAGTAAGAAAGTTGTGCTTTTCATAGAGTGTATGTATAATGTAATCTAGGTTCATGTTTAAATATCTTTCTCTAAAAGAATGAGGGATAAATCCATGCTTGAGGCTGGAGATTTACATATTAAGTGTGAATGGATGACCTTAAAATATTAAATGTTTTATGAAAGAAGAAATTCTCAAGGGACAGTGGAACTTTCCTTTTATTATGCCTGGTGACTGTGGACAAGGGCTGTACAATCATGCAGGATGGAAGGATGTGGAAGCCACATGAGTTTATAATTCTAGAACGAGTAAGAACTGGTGGTGGAGTTCAAGAAAAGCTACCAGAGCATGAAAAATAGCCCAGAACAGGAGAAAAGGCTAGAAAAGGGCCAGGAAACACTGATGTAGATGGAAGAATATTGGAACACCATGACCCAAGACCTCACTGCTGAGATGATGATGGAATGGAGGTGGTGAGAAAAAGTACTTGCCAGAAAAGAGAACTCAGAAGACCTTTGCTACTCGGGTGAAGGAAACGATTTTGACCCCAAAAGTCCTACTTAGTTTTGGTCCCTAAATTGGATTTTGTATTCCAGAGACCAAGAAGGACTGAGCACACCTTGCATTGGGACAAGAGCTGGACTCATTTTTCAAGAGCTCCTCTGTTAGGAGAGCTATCTCCCTCTGTCCTCGGTACCCCTCTCTACCTGTGACTAACTGATTTGCTGACAGCTGATTGGATGGGATCACCTTCTGCCTTAGTAGACTGTAGTCTTCCAATAAATCAACAGGCAGAGAAAGAAAGGAATACTTCATGACAAGAGGAAAAGGTAGGAAAATACCAGGGACTGGAAGCAATCTCAGTTGCCTTTAGACATAGTAAAAAGCAAAGCTGAGATGGATCAGAGCAAGGATGGGGAGGGGACTCTCACCCAGGGGCCAGGCTGACAGTAGTGTAACTCTGAACTTCTGGAACTTCGTTTCTCTAACTTCAGAACTAGCCTGTTGGATAAACAAAATGTGAAGTGTCTTCTCTGTTCCTCTAACTTTTAAATCTTTGTACTTTCCCTTATCAATTTATTTCCAGGATGCTTTATTCTTTTTTTTTTTGATTTACAATGGACATTTCTAAATTAGTTAGTGATGGCTTAAATGTAGAACTCTAAATTGATGAGTGAGTTTAAAAATCTTTTTGTAAACAGAGGCTATTATTTTTAAGAGGAAGCGATGTCTTAAAAATGAAAACAAAAATCTATACCTAAATGTCCTATTTCCTTAGTTTAATTTTTCTGAAAAATGATATATCAACTTTTAGGATGAATTATTAGTCTACAAGTAAGCTGAGATTCAGCCAAAAAAATTAATGAGTGACTTAAATTTGAGGTCTTTTATTCCTTGAAAAATAAAAAAAAATGAGATGATAATTCAAGAAGGTAAAAAAAAATCTGAGGGAATACTAAGTTTGAGTCCATCTTGTATCAAAGACAAGTGCAAACAGTATTTTCTATATGCTTTCTGTTAGCAAGTATATTACAAAAAAAACTGCTGTAAAGTTTCCCTTGTTTTATTTTAGGAGGCAATATTTTAAGTTTAGGAAGTTTGACTCACCTTTTCCTTAGCCCCCCCATCTTAATTACTTCCCACTACAGGTGTGTGGAATATTATAAAGTTTGTCAGAATAAATAATTAAAGTTAAAAAAAATAGGTCATTGGGGGGAGGAGGAAGGAAGGGTGTAAATACAGTGATGCTGGAGGATAAAAAGAAATACAACACACACCTGGCTTGGGATCAGTAGGAGAAAAGTGACACATGAAGAGACCAAGAAGGACTAACTAGAGACATGTGAGGAGAACGAGAAGGGAGTGATGACGCACAAGCCCAGGAAGGGAGAGTTCCAAGAATGATAGTGTGGTCAGTCGGCATGGTCAACCACTGCAGAATGTTCTATAAAGATAAATATGATAAGCATCTACGGAGCTTGGCGATATGGAAGTGGTTGGTGATACCAGAGAGAAAAGGGATGGAAGTGAAAACTAGATGGCAGTCGGAGTGAAAGTGGCAAGGGAAGATTGCCATCAATCATTTTGCCATACAGTTATTGAACATCTATTAATTCATCTATCCAGGTTCCCACCATCCTGGAACTTGAGTTTCAGTAATGTAGCATCTCTGGAGCAAGGTTATGTGAGTGCCATCTCTCTCTCTGTCCTGTACTACCATTTATCAATGGACATGCCACGTTGCACAGCTGAGACTGGTTCCATGTCTTTAAAATGGGGTAATAATTGTAACTACCACACGGGTCCTAGTGAATACAAAACAAGCTTGCATTCAGTAGAATGCCCAGTTTATGGGAAGTGCTGAGCCGTTGCTGTTATTACCTCACTACTAGTTGCCCCTTCCTGATATTACTTAGAGAAAGCAAAACCGATGAATCCTCAGTGCTCTTCACTCTGATTATGCTGCAAACTGCCCTGTGATGTGACTGTAGTCGGGGCTTATATTTGGAATCACGGTGAGCTCTTCTCTCCACAGCGTGTATCATGCAGAGCACATTTATGCTGATCGGCACACACGGAGTCCTTTTGCTTACCTGAGTTGTGGCATGTTGGAGCATGACTACAAAACCCGTTTATGGGCCCTCACCCCACCCCAGTGCCCTCTCAAGTGAATTTTAGTGTGTTCCACTTGGCTTTTTTCTTTGAATTATCCCAAACATATCATCCAAATTTGGTGGAATTTTGTCAGGGAGTAACAAGTCACCGGAAACTTCGTTTTATTGCTACTGATGACTATAGCCAGGTTTATAAATTGCATAGCTTTTTCTTCTTTTTCACACACATACACACTGTATTTTATATTTACAAGAGATAAATAAACTGACACCAAGCATTGTAAATAGATGACCACAACAAAGGCAACAATGATTGCAATTACCAGACACGAAACACTCACAGTATGTCATAATATTGACATTCAGTCCAGGAATCCTCCACTGTAACAGCTCCTTTACTTTGCAGTGAAAATTGATTTGTATATTTTTTGCCTCTGAGTCCTTGTGGGATTTTTTTTTTATTCAAACAGAAAGTGACAAAAATTATAATCATTCTCATCAGTTCACTCAGTCCCATGTCATTAATTTTTTTCATCTTGATCTTTTGTTGGCACTTGTGAATTCGTCAGTTTTCCATTAGAGTTCTGAAAATGCTTATTCACTCAGTTCAGCGTATAGTCAGTTACCAGGAACCTGTGCTTGTCAGAGTCTTTTCCACGAATTCCTTGAAAACCCTTTAATAGGAACATTTTTGCAAAAGCATCAGAGTACGCCCAGAACTGTCTGTAAATGACAAGAGACTTAAAAATGACCACGGTTAAAGATTTGATGAAAGTTCATGATAACGCAATTGACAAGGAAATTTAGTTATTTCTGAGATATTCATTTTAAAGTAATAACAAGAATTATGACTTAAACATTATACCAGAACATATAAGATTTTTAGAAATTTCATGTAATGTCTGAAACATTTGTATTAACATATTTCCACACAAATAACCGAAAGAAAGTTTAGTATTAGTTGTTTTTTTTTGTTTGTTTTTTTATACTGCAGGTTCTTATTAGTCATCAATTTTATACACATCAGTGTATACATGTCAATCCCAATTGCCCAATTCAGCACACCACCATCCCCACCCCACCACAGTTTTCCCCTCTTGGTGTCCATACGTTTGTTCTCTACATCTGTGTCTCAACTTCTGCCCTGCAAACTGGTTCATCTGTACCCTTTTTCTAGGTTCCACATACATGCGTTAATATACGATATTTGTTTTTCTCTTTCTGACTTACTTCACTCTGTATGACAGTCTCTAGGTCCATCCATGTCTCAACAAATGACCCAGTTTTGTTCCTTTTTATGGCTGGGTAATATTCCATTGTATATATGTACCACAACTTCTTTATCCATTTGTCTGTCGATGGGCATTTAGGTAGCTTTCATGACCTGGCTATTGTAAATAGTGCTGCAATGAACATTGGGGTGCATGTATTTTTTGAATTATGGTTTTCTCTGGGTATATGCCCAGTAGTGGGATTGCTGGGTCATAAGGTAATTCTATTTTTAGTTTTTTAAGGAACCTCCATACTGTTCTCCATAGTGCCTGTATCAATTTACATTCCCACCAACAGTGCAAGAGGGTTCCCTTTTCTCCACACCCTCTCCAGCATTTGTTGTTTGTAGATTTTCTGATAATGCCCATTCTAACTGGTGTGAGGTGGTACCTCATTGTAGTTTTGATTTGCATTTCTCTAATAATTAGTCAAGTTGAGCAGCTTGTCATGTGCTTCTTGGCCATCTGTATGTCTTCTTTGGAGAAATGTCTATTTAGGTCTTCTGCCCATTTTTGGATTGGGTTGTTTGTTTCTTTAATATTGAGCTGCATGAGCTGTTTATATATTTTGGAGATTAATCCTTTGTCCGTTGATTCGTTTGCAAATATTTTCTCCCATTCTGAGGGTTGTCTTTTTGTCTTGTTTATGGTTTCCTTTGCTGTGGAAAAGCTTTGAAGTTTCATTAAGTCCCATTTGTTTATTTTTGTTTTTATTTCCATTACTCTAGGAGGTGGATCAAAAAAGATCTTGCTGTGATTTATGTCAGAGTGTTCTTCCTATGTTTTCCTCTGAGAGTTTAATAGTGTCTGGTCTTACATTTAGGTCTTGAATCCATTTTGAGTTTATTTTTGTGTATGGTGTTAGGGAGTGTTCTAATTTCATTCTTTTACATGTAGCTGTCCAGTTTTCCCAGCACCACTGTGTCCCTAGGTCTGAAGTGGGCCTCTTGTGGACAGCATATATATGGGTCTTGTTTTTGTATCCATTCAGCCAGTCTATGTCTTCTGGTTGGAACATTTAATCCATTCATGTTTAAGGTAATTATTGATATGTATGTTCCTATGACCATTTTCTTATTTGTTTTGGGTTTGTTTTTGTAGGTCCTTTTCTTCTCTTTTGTTTCCCACTTAGAGAAGTTCCTTTAGCATTTGTTGTAGAGCTGGTTTGGTGGTGCTGAATTCTCTTAGCTTTTGCTTGTCTGTAAATCTTTTGATTTCTCCATCGAATCTGAATGAGATCCTTGCCAGGTAGAGTAATCTTGGTTGTAGGTTCTTCCCTTTCATCACTTTAAGTATATCGTGCCACTCCCTTTTGGCTTGTAGAGTTTCTGCTGAGAAATCAGCTGTTAACCTTATGGGAGTTCCCTTGTATGTTATTTGTCATTTTTCCCTTGCTACTTTCAATAATTTTTCTTTGTCTTTAATTTTTGCCAATTTGATTACCATGTGTCTCGGCATGTTTCTCCTTGGGTGTATCCTGTATGGGACTCGCTGCACTTCCTGGACTTGGGTGGCTATTTCCTTTCCCATGTTAGGGAAGTTTTCAAGTATAATCTCTTCAAATATTTTATCTGGTCCTTTCTCTCTCTCTTCTCCTTCTGGGACCCCTATAATGAGAATGTTGTTGAGTTTAGTGTTGTCCCAGAGGTCTCTTAGGCTGTCTTCATTTCTTTTCATTCTTTTTTCTTTAGTCCGTTCCACAGCAGTGAATTCCACAATTCTGTCTTCCAGGTCACTTATCCGTTCTTCTGCCTCAGTTATTCTGCTATTGATTCCTTCTAGTGTAGTTTTCATTTCAGTTATTGTATTGTTCATCTCTGTTTGTTTGTTCTTTAGTTCTTCTAGGTGTTTGTTAAACATTTCTTGCATCTTCTCGATCTTTGCCTCCATTCTTTTTCCGAGGTCCTGGATCATCTTCACTATCATTATTCTGAATTCTTTTTCTGGAAGGTTGCCTATCTCCACTTCATTTAGTTGTTTTTCTGGGGTTTTATCTTGTTCCTTCATCTGGTACATAGCCCTCTGTCTTTTCATCTTGTCTGTCTTTTTGTGAATGTGGTTTTTGTTCTACAGGCTGCGGGATTGTAGTTCTTCTTGCTTCTGCTGTCTGCCCTCTGGTGGATGAGGCTATCTAAGAGGCTTGATGGGGGGGACTGGTCAGTTGCATAGCTTTTTAAAAAACTTCTTATCTTGAAATAATTATAGACTCACTGGACTAGTACAAAGAGGCTCTTCACCCCTCCACCAAGCTTCCTTCAAAGGTGACACTCCACATACCGCAGTGTGATAGCCGAACCAGAGAATTGACATTGGAACAATACTATTAACTGGACTATAGACCATATTCAGTTTTCAGCATGTACTCATGTATGTTTATGTGTGTATGTGTGTGTGTGTGTGTGTGCGTGTGCGTGTGTAGTTTTGTGCAGCTTCATTACATGTTTAGGTTTGTATAACCACCACCACTGCTCCATTACCCTAGGGGAGCTCCCTCTCGCTGTCCCTTCTAGGTGCACTCATCTCCCCACCTGAGTCCCTGTACCCAAGCACCGGTCTATTCTCCATCTTTAAAGTTTTGTCCTTTTAAGAATGTTAAATGCAGTCATGCAGTGTGTAACCTTTGGAAATGGACTTTTCCCAGAAACCATAGTCTTTCAAAGCATACTCTTTTTTCCTGACTATATACCATGAACATCATTCCATTCAACTTGCTTTCCCATCTATTCTCATTTGTTCTTTTACATAGGAAAACAACCAAAAGAATTAAAACAGTACACATCAAGATGATAAAACTGTGAAAGAAAAACAAATTTGCCTGCTGAATATAAAGTATAATGAAGATATTTTGTTTTCAAACTTCACTTAAGTAACACCAATAAAACAATTTTAATTTAATCTGAAAGTGGAGGCAGATATTCCTACTTCTCTCTGACTACTCCATATGAGACTCCAGGGAAAGCAGATAGAAAAAGAACTACGAATGCCAGTGACATAAAATTCTCATAAGCTACTTTTTTTCACATCTTTATTGGAGTATAATTGCTTTACAATCGTGTGTTAGTTTGTGCTGTGTAACAAAGTGAATCAGCTATACGTATACATATATGCCCATATACCCTCCCTTTTTCATCCCCCACCCTCCCTATCCCACCCCTCTAGGTGGTCACAAAGCACTGTTTTCTTTTTAGATTCTATATATATGTGTTAGCATACGGTATTTGTTTTTCTCTTTCTGACTTAGTTCATTCTGTAGACAGACTCTAGGTCCATCATAAGTTATTTAACATGGAAGGTGGAAAGCCATATGCTCTACACTGGAAAAAAGTTTTCTTAATTTTAATGAAATTATAAAATCCCATGATAAATTGAAAAAAGCTTCTGTTTAAGTTGATGCCTTCTACCTAGAAATCTGCAGCAAAGATTTTCTCTTCAAAGTCGTTATTAATATCAGGTATATTTCCAACATTGCTGAATATTTCGTTAAGTCACTGATATAAATTCAAGTAATTCAAATGTCACGCTGAGTTCTCAGTAGTGATTTACATGGACAAGAATTTTATGAGAGTGCATTATTAGTTTGCTGGCTGCCTTCATATATAGAGGTTATAAAAAGAATTTTATCCAACAGTTATGATTTTTAGCATAGCACTAGGTAAATATAAATACCCCCAAAAATGTATGTGGCTTCAAAACTTGAGCAGAAATGGCCAAAGAGTGATTTGGCTTCTCAAATTATGGACACCCTTTTTTCTCATTAAATGATACATGCAGTCTTTTCTCATTTGGAATGAAAGCATATCTGATAGCTGTTTCGATAGTTTTGTAGTGAATCCTGGACTCCACATTGGTTTTTCAGCACCACCCTTCCCTGATAGCTCCACCAAACACCCTGACTTTAACTATATGTGTACTTTGGACATTTCAACTTTTAAAACAATTTGTATATTTTTAAACTATCCACTTGGAAAACTTGTCAGTATAGATATTGTAATTCAGATAGGGCAGGAAGGAGTCTCGGAGGATGATTAAATTTTAGTGTTTCACTGTCTGTCTGAGATTTGATTCTTTAATTTACATGTTTAAGCACACACCTTTATTAGTTTCTTCAGAAAAAATCAGTTGCGTGTCCCACTTTAGAGAAACTGATTTATAAAATGAGTGTATTATATTAATTATGGAATTCTAAACATGCGTTATCAAATGTCACACTCTCCTGGTCACAGGTGGGAAGTTGCCTTCTCAGAGGATGGAGTTATGGAGAAGAAGGCTGCTTGTTGGACAATGAATTAAAGTGAAGCAATTTGGAGGTTTCTTAAGACACTTGGGAACTAGAGAGAAAACAGGTGCCTTTCCTACACCAGGGTTTCTGATTTAGGAGGTCTTGCCTTCAGAATCTATTAATAAGCTTATCAAGGTTATTCCTGTCATTAAGCAGAGAAACACAGTTTTAAGTTGTATGTCCGTCAATCTGTTGTAGTTTGCTGGTCAACCGAAAGGGGATTTCTACAGCACTGTTCACATTTGTCAAATCCTCCTTTTCCGGGGCAGTGTTGAAAACATTTTTCTTCTTTTCCCTTCCCCATCTCCTTCTCACACTCTTTAAAATAGTTCTCATCTATTTCCAAAGTTAAAACATCATAGATAATTTACAATTAATTAAATTACATCATAGATGCTACATTTTTAAGGCTTTAAAGGTGTAATCGACACATAATAAACTGCATCTATTTTTCTTTTTCTTTTTTCCTTCCTTTGCGGTATGCGGGCCTCTCCCGTTGCAGAGCACAGGCTCCGGACGCGCAGGCTCAGCGGCCATGGCTTACGGGCCCAGCCGCTCCGCCGCATGTGGGATCTTCCCGGACCGGGGCACGAACCCGTGTCCCCTGCATCGGCAGGCGGACTCCCAAGCACTGCGCCAACAGGGAAGCCCTGCATCTATTTTAAATGTACAATTCGATACATTTTGACAAATGCATATACAAGTGAAGTCATCATCAATCTCAAGATAGTGAACATGTCCGTTAAAAAAAAAAAAGCTCCAAAGTTTTCTTGTGTCCCTTTGTATTTCCTCCTTCCTTCTCATTCTCACCCCCCTAAATTCCAGTAGCCATTGCTCTGCTTCATAGGTTAAAAGGATCCATTTCTGCCCTGGTGGCACAGTGGTTGAGAGCCCGCAAAAGGATCCATTTCTGATGTGATTTCAGAAGGCATTACCAGCTTGCTGAGATTTTACAGGCACCCTAAGATTTTGAGTTGGTTGTTTTCCCAGGGCGGATCCACTTTCTAAGCTAAGTGTTAGATTTCTGGCCACACACACGGAAAATTGATTATCACCTTTCTGTAGGGAAACCTGATATGTGCTTATATTGTTTAAAATGTCCATGCACTTTGACCCAGAAATTCTGCCTTGAAGAACATAGGCATGTGCTTAAAGATATTGTGTGATATTCATTGAACAGATCTTTGTAATTAAAAAAAAAAGGAAAATTCATAAATATCCTTCAATAAGGGATTAAGTAAAAACTGGAACATCTGTGTAGTGGAATAATATTAAGCTATTAAAATTATTTTGTAGATTATTGTTGCAGAAAGATATTTATAATATATCATTCATGAAATCAATCACTGGGCACAAGTATATTTATGTAATATGAACTATGAAAAAATATATAAAAATATTGGGAAGGTTATATTTTAGATCAACAGTGCCTCTTGTTAGTTGAACTCTGAGTATTTTAATATTTTTCCTGTTTTGTTTATATTTTCTAATTTTTTCGACAGTGAAATAATGTTTTGGAAAAAGTATTATTGCAAATTATATTTTATGTAATAAACTTAGCACAATGCCTGACTCTTCACATTTTCAGGGTTCTTTTTTCTTTATTTTTTATTGCTTTTTGTGTGCTTTTACCCCACTATTAAGGCTTAAACCCAGTGAGAGCTTGGTCTGTTTTTGACATTCTTGTTCCTTATACATATTCACATAGAGGGAATCAACTGCTTTTTTTTTATTATTATATTCTCAAAGCAGTACTTATAGGTCTATAATTGTATCCTTAACATAACTTTGCAATGATTCCTTTACATAGTTCTCTTTGTGGAACTGAAATCCAGTTGATAGCAACAGATGAGTCTGGTTGATTTTCCTTTGCTTCAAGGTATTTAATAAATACCGACTCATAGAGACTGGCAGCCTGAATGGATGGTCTTCTCCATGTGTCAGGCGCAAACGAGTATGTGATCAACTAAGTGGTGATATTTACACATAGCTTTCGATTATTTCAGATTGTGTGATGTCAAAGTTTGCATTCATTCTCTTTTTCTTTTAAAATCATCATAACATTAATGAACTGAAAAACAGTTCTGAGAATTTAAAGCAAGATGGCTTATACAGTAACTGTTACTTCCTAGGCCGATTCTTAGAAAACATATTTATACTAGAACATTCTAAAATGTATGAACAATCTTGACCCTTCAGTTTGGAGCAATCTGGAAATATATGGAGCTATGCGTAAGTAATGGTTAGTGAAACTGTATGTATATTGTCATGAATATATAGTTGAAAGGGATTTTCAATTTAACATATCCATTTTATAACAAAAATGAGTTGAACAATAACATAATAAGAGGTACATATCCCTAAGGACATTTAAAATATTGATAAACATCAAAACCAGTAAATGTTTTGAACTAGGTGGATTTCATAATGTGTACTTTGCTAAGAGGAGTACAAAATATCTTTTTTGGTTTTTATGTTTATCAAGTAGAATACAAAATACTGTTTAAAATATCACTAAATATGAGTTCTAAAACAGAAATAAATAAACATTGCAATATGTTTGACTTTAGAAAAAAATCCTCATAAAAATACCTGTCAGCTAAAGATAAAATTTTTTTTAAATTATAGAGTTTATTGTCTGATTGAGATGCCTGCTAGTTTGTCAGGAGAGAATATTGTTTGGCATTCAACACCCAGAGGAATCCCTCTTTTCAGGTGAAAGAAATTATGAAGTCTGTTAAGTAAACAGCACAGTATCATATTATATCCTAGTGGCCCAAATAAATGCAAGGCACAACTGAGGCAACCTCTGTATACCTGAAATATCTTTTAGAGATTGTTGTGTCAACTGAGAAATGCATTCCATGGAGTCAGCCTCCATGCTTTATTATGCCCCTTTAAAATTCACCATCTTAAAAAAAAAAAAATTCACCATCTTTATTACCTCTCACTACTTTTACTAACCAATTTGAAAGGCAATATGGTCTTTCTTTTCCCCCAGAAATAGCAGTAATAGAGGCAGTGCGGAATAATTAGGACACTAAAATCGACAGCTGAATTTAATGTTCCATTACTCCTTTAACCGTATGTGCTGTCTCTGGATGTACATGTAATTTTGGGGAATAGCTTTATTGACATCATGCATGGTATCACCTAAAATTAAATGGCAAGCAACAGTTCACCTATAGAAATGCTGTTCAAGAATATAACAAATCGTGGAAATGGAAAGGGTGATAGCGAGGTATAGATTTGCTAGTAAGGATGGACGTATACAATCGACTGTGGCCTAATACTTGCTTAACTCTCATAAAATGTGCTAGTGTAGGAGAAATATATGTTGAACAGAGTGAGATTTTCTTCAAAGAAATGATTATTAAGGGATAAATGTGGGGTCTTGGAAAAATATTTAAAAACAACAAAAATATGTATAGCAGAGAAACTCCATATCATGAAACCGTATCAATTATCTGGTAAAGACCCAGGTGAAATTTCAAAACCCCTGTTTGGCTCTCCCACCCATGAGTGATCTATGCCTGGCCCCAAACTCTCCCTTCTTTGTGCTAATTTTTGGATAATCTCAAAGATGACATAGTCTTTGCCTTTCCTGCTATAGCAATTTAGTTTATTTATTTATTCAACGCATATTTATTGAGTACCTGTAATATTCTAGGAATAGTGCTAGATGTAGGTAATATAAAGCAAACCAAGGAGCTGTGGCGGTACAGCTTAGCAAGAAAGAACTCAGGGTTGTATATAAACACATTATGTATGTATATATGAATATATAAACACATTAGATGTAATATATAAACATATATAACAATTAATATATAATATAATAATTAGCATATAGTACCCTATATATAATACCCCTGTATTCATCACTACAGATGCTGAGGTGTCACTGAACAATTTAAGCAAGGTCATGATAGTATTAGATTTGCATTTTTGAAAGGTCACACTGGCAGGAGAAAGAAGGTAAGTTAAAAAGTGAGCTTGGAAGTAGGAAGACAAGTTAGTTGACTGCTGTAATTGATAAGAGGTAATAAAGGCTTGCACTGGGAGAGTAGCCTGGGTGAAGGGTTATCTCTTCCACATGGAGGGAGCAGAAGAGTAAAGGAATGGAAGGAATTCAGGATTATATTCATAGTTTCTTGTGAAACTGGATGCATGCTGGTGCTAGTAACCTGAAAGAAGTGGGTTAGGCACGTGGATCTCAACTGGGGGTGATTTTGCCTCCCAGGAGATGTTTGGGAATGTCTGGAGATATTTCTGGTTGTCACAATTTGGACTGGGCTGGGAATTGTGTTGACGTCTACTGGGTAGAGACCAAGGATGCTGATCAATATACCACAAGGCACACAACAGTCCTCATAACAAAGGATTATCCCCCCCATGTCATCCAGGTTGAGGAACCATACATTAGGGAAATGGAAGCAAGATTTAGGCATTTTGGTAGAGAAATAAGATGTTAAACTGTTTTGTATATTTTGAATTTGAAGTACCTGTTAAACATTATCATTCTGCTTAAATTACATGACTTGTTAAAAATCAAGGGGTAGAGTGTTGGGGTAACTTGAAAAATTGGTTGCAGTCACAAATTAAAGGGCATGCATTATGTATAAATAGTATAGAAAGATTGTTATGTATATATGCAGAAATTATGGTTCCTTTTGAACATAAACTAAATATATGTATATATATTACATAGGAGTATAATTTGAATAGTACTGTCTGTATAGAAAGGAATAACAGTATGGGCTATGGCTACTTTGGGTGTTTACAAATAAGTTTATTTAGCTATATTTTATGAAATCGAGGAATACACTATGTTGTCATACCCTAAAGAACAATGTAGGATACATATCACTGTCTTCAAGAACTTTCTCTCTTTATAGAATATTTTAAAAAGTTTAAAAGATCAATATGTATTTAAGTTGATAATGGGTTGGAATCGAGAAAGCAAACTGAAAGAGGTACAAAAAGATCAGATTGCAAGCAAAACTTGTTTCAGTTCCCACTTATTACGGGGTTATACCACCTTATGCTTTTCTTAGATTCTTCCTAAATGGTGGACATTCTACACTTTAGGCAATATTGATAAAACCCAGCTGAATTCCAGTAGTAAATAGAAAAGTACCTTTGGTGCCGTGATCTTATCTATAGCATATTTCTTGTTCTCACATTGGTTTGTTTTGTGTTTATAGGATGCTATTTTTGAGAAAAAGCTCATATCCTTTTCAAAGAGCTGATGGTTTCCAAGATTTAATTAATAAGACCAATTAATTCAGATAATTGTTTCCGAAGTTGAAAATTTTGAGCCAATTATCCACCCAAATTGACCTTTCTGGTGTTAATACTATTTGAATTGCTATACTCAGCTTATGTTTAATTACAGTATCTGTGTTTAATTATCGTATCTGAATAATGTTTAAGGAGCTCCCGTGTTTAATTACTATTTCTGACTAATGGAATTTCTCTTAAGTAATCTCTGTCATTATCAGCTAAGCAATGTGAGCTCTGCGGGTCTGTCCTCAGCCTGGTTCTTCAGGCTCATCTTGCTTCATGGGTCCCTTTTGTGTACTGTGTGCCAGCCCCAGGCATTCTGTTAGCTCCCTTCCTAGGAAGGGAGCTGAGCTGCTTCTTACTTTGGGGCCTTCACACTTGTTAATCCTCCTTCCTTCTGCTCTGATCTGTAGATCTCAGCTCCTGACACTATCTGAAGAACAATATCTTCTCTGGCTTTCCAGAGCAGTGGTCCCCAACCTTTTTGGCCCCAGGGACCGGTTTCGAGGAAGACAGTTTTTCCACGGACAGGGCGGGGGATGGTTCAGGTGGTAGTCCAAGCGAGCGATGGGGAGTGATGGAGAGTCACAGGGAGCCACGGGGAGCGGCAGATGAAGCTTCTCTCGCTCGCCCACCACTCACCTCCTGCTGTGCCGCCTGGTTCCTGGACCGGTACTGGTCCACGGCCCAGGGGTTGGGAACCCCTGATCCAGAATACTCCCTTCATGGGCCCCCGCCCTTTTAATGTTAGCATATCATTGTGCAATTTTCCTTTATATGAGGTACTGCAGTTGTTTTTATTTGTAATCTGTGTTTATTTAATTTTATGCCACAAGCTCTACATAGTAATTCACCACTGTGTACTCCACAGCATTTGTTGAATAAATAAATAAACGAATATGAATAAATGAATGAGTCAGTCAACCACAAAATTCAAAGATAGGCTTTTAATTGTCAATGCTTTATACCTATGGGTCTCTAAAGCCATTTCATTAGCACAGTGATTGAAAATACAGATGCATATAAAAACCAGAAAGTAAAAGAAATGAGTGAAGTGTCAGAGCTAGGTCAATAAGGAGAGCTGGGTGGGAGAGGACTTTCAGGACAATGGTGAAGTGGGCAACCCATGCCATTGGTATTCAGATTCAATAACTTTAACACTGGATGCCAGTGAATAATAAATTAAGCTCATGGGTTTCAGTACGTTAGTTCTCAGATGCCGGGAGCAGTGGCAGCCTCAGAACATGAATGTTAGGCGGATGGTTGCTTATGGCCACATACCATAGCTTTGCTTAGATGTCACCAAGCCAAAGACCCAAATGTGTCTATGAATATTCAAGAATATTCATTCAGTTATGCCGTAAGATATATCATTTATGTAAGCAGTGTTGAGTTACAATATGTATGAAAATAGAAGTGTAAGATAGTCTCGTTCAAGGAATCTCAGTGGAAATTTATAATTAAGATCTAAAATATACTTGGATCTAGTGTTTATCAGAGTTAGGTTGGACTGTGTGGATATGGCCTCTGAGATGGCAAGCAGTGATCCGTGCCTGCTGGTATTGACACTCCTGTGTAATGCCCTCCACTTGAGTGTGGGCTGGACTCACTGTCTCAGTTCTAAGAAAAAGAATATGGCAGAAGGGATGAAGGTCCCTGAGATTTGGTTAAAAGACTATGGCTTCCGTCTTGTGTCTTCTCTCTCGTTGTCTCTCATATCACTCACTCTGGGGGAAGCCAACTGCCACGTTGTGAATGTGGAAACAGAGGACGACTATTCAATGAGAGCAAAGGTTATTTACTCAGAGCTTGCTAGAGCAAGGGAGTCAGCCACTGTCACTTGAGTTTGGCAGAGACTCAAAGGCAGTCAGAGGAGTGGCAGGAAAGGGTGGGCTTCAGGAGTACCCTTTAGGAGGCTGTTGGCCCGGGGGAGCTGAAGATGGACTAACCAGAAGTGGGGAACCCTCTGAGGTTGGTTATAGGGGAGCATGTTTGACTTTCTTTGTCCTAAATTGGAATTAGGGGGCAAAAATTAGGGAAGCTGACCATCTTGGCCGTTTGGATTGATTGCGACAGAAGTTGTGGTTTGAGTTCCCGGTTAGTTTACTGCAGAGGTCACGATTGGGCTTCCTGGACTGGTTGCGGGTCAGAGTTTTATTTTTATATATGGTCTGGTTCTTGTCCATTTTATATTCAGTCTCTCGTGAGGTAACCGTGCTGAGAGACCCACATAAGTGAGGCTAGAAGCAGGTTTTCTGAGGCCCGTCAGTAGCTATATGACTGAGCTTAGAAGCAGAGAGAGCTTCATCCAGTAGAGCTTTGGGGTGACTGCAACCCTGGAAGACCCCTTGATCACAGCCTTGTGGAAGAGCCTCCGCTGAGACTACTGAGCTAAGTTTCTGTCTGATTCCTGACCAACCGAAACTGACATAATAAATGCTTATTGTTGTCAGCCACTAAATTATAGGGTATTTTGTTATGCAGCAACAGTTAATACAGATGGTCTTCTGTCAATCAGATCACTGAGGATTTTAACTTAAGAACTAAGAGTTTTATCTGGGAGGCAAAGGCCATTGCAGTATTTCTCAGAAGGTATAATTTCTCTCCAAGAAATATAAAAACGAAGTCAAAAAGAGTTGATCACTGCTCCTTGTTGAACCGTCTTTTCCTTTTCTATTTTATTTAATGACAACATCATCGACCCAGCCCAGTAGCCAAGAAAATCTTGAGTCATCTTCTATTCTTTAACCAAATATTTACTGGATCTCTACTATGTGCTAGGCACTGTTCTGTCACTTAGATTATAGCAAAATTACCTGCCCTTGTGGATCTTACGTTCCAGTGAGAAAAAGGGAAAATAAACTAAAAGCATAACTCTTGTGAGGGGAGTAAGGTCAAATTCTATGTCAACACAGGGTATGGTATAAAGAGTAAGCTGTGTTGAGGCACACTGGAAGCCAAGTACCAGGTCAAGACGAGAAGTATGGGTCCCCTAGTTCTTGATAGTCTGACAGTGATGCCAGGTGGACATAAAATGGATCTGTTTTCCAGTGAAGGGACGCAGTCCTCCACTGCTCTTCTTTTTGTGAGAGCATGTGAACAACTTTATTTGCTCTTGGAGGGACTACTTGAGCACCAGACCATCTGGGCGGCAGTTTAGAGTCATTGGCTAGTAAAAGTCAGCTACCCAGCGTGTGGAAACCTTGGGAAGGTTTAGGCCTTTGTTCTAGAAGAATCCAATGTGCCTGTGAATTTGCATGGCATTTGAGTTCAGGTGCAGCCCCTCCAGCCAGGATTAGGGGGCTCCCCAACCCTTTGTCTTAGATTTCCTGGAGTCACTTTCTGACAGTTCTTATTGCAGTGGCATGATAAATGCATCATTTATACAATGCATTATGTGCTGTGCACTATGGAAAAAGGAAAAGTGAAGCATGCTGTGTAGAATAGAGGGTGTGGAGTAGAGGGGTTATAAAGAATGTACTGGATGTATTTGAAGAATGGTAAGGTGACCAGCACAGCAGGAGTGGAATGAGAGAGGGGGAAAGGAGTAAGAGAGGAAGTGAGAAAAGTAAAGAGGGTTAGATCATACAGGGCCTTGTGGGACATTTTATGAACTTTGCTTTAACTTTGAAGTGGGGAGCAATCAGAGATTTGTCAGCACATTGACCCAGTCCTGCGTTTTAGAAACTTCATTGTGCTGTTGTTTTGAGTATAGTCTAGACATGTCTGGAATTCAGGAAAGAGGTCTAGACTAGAGATATGCAATCGGGAGTCATTGGCTCACATAGAGTATTTAAAGCCATGAAACTGGGTGAGATCACCAGAACGTGAATCTAGATAGAGAAAAGAAGAGGACTGAAGCCCAGGTCCTGGGAACTCCAAAATTAGAAGGTTGGAGGAGGAAGGGAAACAGCATAGGAGGCTGAGAAAGAATGACCAGTGAGGCAGGAGGAAAACCAAGAAAGTATACTGTACTGGAAAGCTAGTAAAGAAAATGTTTTAAGTAGGAGGGAGTGAGAAACTGTCCAATGCTGCTGGTATGTCACCTGTGATGGGGACTGAAATTCACCAATGAATTGGCAACTGAATGGGGGTCACCAGTGAAGTGCACAGGATTTGTTTTGGTGGAATAGTGGAGGCAGAGCCTGATGGAAGAGAGTGTTACAGAAAACTGGAAAAGAGAATTGCAGTGATAATGTATAAATTTTGAGTAATTTTGATACACAGGATTGCAGAGAATTGGGGTAGTAGGTGGCAGCAAAATTAGCAAAATCTCTCTCAACCCCTGCAGATAATTGGATATCAAGTCTAGTCCCCGATTCTAATTTTATCCTTTAACATTATTTTCCTCCATGTTTATGTCATTGGCCTGGGGATTTTCATCTGGTTCTTTGCTATCTCTCACCTGACCTATGACCTAGCACCTCACTATGTATGTCTGTAATCACCTTATTACCATCCCACTATTTCCATAGCATCTTCCAGCTTCATTACGCCTGCTGGGACTCCCTCTCCAAAACATTCCATTTGTGATGCCACTAACCTAAGCTGGTTAAGTCTTTAAATGACTTCCCAAATATAGATTGGTTGTAGCTCCTAAGCAGGTTGGCCCTCCAGCGACCCAAAGACGGGT
The DNA here is from genome assembly GCF_059928025.1 of Delphinapterus leucas. Classification (NCBI taxonomy): domain Eukaryota; kingdom Metazoa; phylum Chordata; class Mammalia; order Artiodactyla; family Monodontidae; genus Delphinapterus; species Delphinapterus leucas. The sequence continues at coordinate 18,301,849 of NC_143146.1, read as the reverse complement.
AAACCGGGCTTCCAGAGGAAACTAGATCTAGGCTGTGTGGTGTGGCTAGCCTGCCAGATGGGGTCGCTGTTGTAAGATCTACAGTGTCCAAGTCATAGTGAGCGTTTCTCTTCATCAGGACCTTTCAGGAGTCAAAGGCCTGATTTTATAGGTAAGAAGATGAAAGCTCATCACCTATCCTCCTTAGTAGAGTACAGCCTGGTTATGCAGGGTGTCGGATTTAGGACCACAGGTGATTTTAGATACCCACATGGTGGGGAATGTAAGATTCCTAAATTTCTGACAGGTTTAGTTCTCATTGGTTCACGTTTTACCTGCAGGTGGAAAGTTTTCAGGCCAAGCATTAGTTGACATTTGTTATCTCATTCCATAAATGTACCAACATATGCTCCTCTACATTATGAATATACCTATATTTTTTCTATAAGTATGTCTGTATGTTGTGCTTACCTTTTTTGCTTTTTTTTCTTTCTCCTGATTTTGAAACTCACTTTATTTTGTTTTAAATAACATAAAGTCGTTAAATTTGTTGGTGCCGGTGTATTGCTGCTGCAATAACCTTGTTAACCTTTACTGATTCCAGATGTACTTTTGAGAACCAGGAACTGATTGTATAATCACTGTGATTTGATGAAAAAGACACCTTATTTATTTATTTTTTAAAAATCTCATGTCTTATAATCAGAGATGGCTTAATCAATAATATCACACTTTCTAAAATGGTGTTCCATTATAAGTATAACTCATGCCCTTTTATAATGTTTGGTGACATTTTAAAATATTGTAGTGCATACCGGGCAGGTTAATCATACTGAAAAGATCAGATGTTCCTGATCATATGCTGATTGCTCAGCTCCTGTTTCAGCCACAGGTAAAGCCCTTAGAAACTTCCTGTAAAATTATGTGATTCACCTCTGTGAAGTGTCTCTGCTCACTTGCATGATTATCCTTTTCAAAGCATTTATCATTTAGTAGTGGCTTTGTCCCTTGTGTTTTGTGCTCCACATGTCACCTCCATGGCTGTCTATTAGAGAAGAGTTTTATTTTTCTGTTTTGAGTTATATCTGGTTTACTTAACACTCATGGAGCAAATTACTCCCTGGTTTTCCTTTTCCAAATTTTAAGTGGTAGTGTTTTTATAAATTTATACCCTATCTCTAAACAGATTCGGTCATTTTATACACATGCGACTTGCATCACTAAACGTTTCACATAAGTTTTTATGAAAACCAGGACCTAACATTCTATACTCTGCACTGAGATTAATATCTGTATATTACTTAGATTTTATGAAGATGGAGACATACACTCTTTTGTGTTTTTCAGTTTTTTCACTGTTCACATTTTACATTAGCAAGCTCTCCAGAGATGATACTAAACTGGAACATTAACCACAGTCTTTGCTCATCATCCTTCACCTATGGATCCTCCAAGATACGAATCACATGCCTTCTACAATTGATGCACATTTTCTGAAACTGAACTGGAAGGTCCCCATTTCGTCCTCGTATTATGCCTGTAGTTAATTGGTATTTTGATTGAACCAGCAGAAGAATAAAAATGCCCATGAATCAAAGAAAATTATTCTCATTAGATATGAAACAAAGAAAGCAGTGGTTTCGAGAACAAATATTGTTCAAAAATATTCTCATTAAAAGAAATTGCTCTCTCTGGTATAATAAAATTCTTCTAAAGAGAAGCATCTGGCAGAATCATATAATTTACTGTGGCATAACATTTGGGATGGATTAAGTTGCTTCATGTCACAAAATGCTTTCAAGGCTTCTCAATATTTTTTCTTCATTTCAACTTATCTGTGTCTCACAGTTCTCCAATTAGATCATTTTTTACTCAGCATTTCTTTAAAGACCTCACATTGTAAATGTTATGTAGAAGTTACAGTCCCTTGAAGGTTAGAATATTGATAAATGGAATTAGTTCAAGCCCATGTGCGGAATATGAAAGTCTTTCCGTGCTGGATTCACCTGCACAATTTTTCATACTAATTAGTGGGAAGATTGAACTCCAAGTGCTGAGATAAATGAGCTGTGGAAGTGGACATTGAAGAAAAGACAGTCATTTGAGCTCATGTGTTTGCCAGCCACCCATGGGTAAACCTGCTATCACCCTGCATCTGAGCATAATTGCGTTGTTATGTCCTTGAAGAAGCATTAAAATTAAACCTCAATGGATCTTAAAGTTGAAAGGAATTTTAGAGGCCATCTCATCCTCTGGTCTCTCCATTTCAGGTCAATTATTTCAATGACTCCTCTAACAGGGCAGCTACCCACAAGGAAGCCCGTTCCATTTTCAGAAAGGTTTTATTAGACTGAGATATTGCCTCTGTTTCCATATTTTGTTCACAGATCTACAAAACTCTTCAAACCCATCTTCTACATAAGGGCCTTTAAATTTCTGAAGTCAGCTTTCACATACCCCCTAAATATTTTTAAAGTGGTATGTGCATAGTACTGGAAGAAATCTTAAGAGAGAGTTAAAGAATGACACCATTGCCTCTCAGGAGAATGTATTGGAATAAATGGAAGTAGTATGAGTTTTAGATCAAATACTAGGGCTAGAACTCCATTCAGCATTTATAAGCTGTGAGGGACTATTTTTTAAAATGTCTTTGTTTGTGGATAACATTGCTACTAAATTAGGAAAATTTTAAAAAGATTTTACACTTAAGGCTCTTAAAATATCTGGAATAAAGTCACATTAAGTCATTTTTTAAAATAAATAGACACAGGCTTAAGCATAATAGAGGGTATGATTAACTCCGAATGAGTTGACATAGGTCTTTGTTGCTTGATGGATGCACGGACTGGCGGTATTCGTATCCACTGGGAATGTGTGAGACAAGCAAAGTTTCAGCCCCTACCCCAGACCTACTGAATCACAAGCTTCATTTAACAAGAGCATAAAGTGATTCATACGCAAGCACTGGCATATATTAGAGATGAGTAATGGAAAGCCAGAAAACAGAAAGGTTATAGAGTAGCTGAGAAACTATTCTTTAGAATGTGGGGACCAGGGTAGGAGAGGAAGGGGTTAGGAATTATTCCCTTTTGGAGGTCTAGTAGGTGCAAATGCCTGGAGGTGGAAATTACTGGGGACATTGAGGAGACTGACCTCACGTAATGTGAAGGATACCTGTTAGGGAATAGGAGTCCGTGAGGGACTTCCCTGGCGGTCCATTGGTTAAGAGTCTGCGCTTTTACTGCAGAGGGCGCAGGTTCGATCCCTGGTCTGGAAATTAAGATCCCAGATGCCATGCGGAGCGACCAGAAAGAAAAAAAAAAAAAAAAGTACATGAGGCTAGAGGATCTTGAAATGAAGCACTTTTTTTCTATTTGATGTGGTAAGTTAGCAACTCTGTATAGGTTGGACTATATTGGAAAATAATAAAACAAGGGAAAGGAATTTACTGGAAGTAAATCCAGACAGGAAATTATAAGACCCTAGTCTAGAATGGTAGCAATGAGAAAAGAATGAAACCACCATTCTTCAAGTCCTCGGTTCATTTTATTACTTAAATTTTTATTTCACAAAAAAATGTACTTGTACATGTATTGTGTTTTTAGGTATTGGTGAATCTGTTTCTGTGGAGTGTATTCCCAGGACTGTGATTGCTTGTTTTAAAAGTATTGGTTTTTGTTTACTTGTTTGTTTTGTTTTTGATGGTGGTTTTAAAAAAAGGTGAAGGGGGGCTTCCCTGGTGGCGCTGTGGTTGAGAGTCCGCCTGCCGATGCAGGGGACACGGGTTCGTGCCCCGGTCCGGGAAGATCCCACATGCCGTGGAGCGGCTGGGCCCGTGAGCCATGACCGCTGAGCCTGCGCGTCCGGAGCCTGTGCTCTGCAACGGGAGAGGCCACAACAGTGAGAGGCCCGTGTACCGCAAATACAAAAACAAAAACAAAAACAAAATAAACGATGAAGGGTTTCTATTTTCACTGACAGCAGAAAAAGGCACACTTTCTTTTGAAATACTGCCAGCAGCAGATCATATGGTTCTTTAATTTTTGTCAACTCGGTGGATGTAAAGTGATATCTCATCATTTTCATCTGTATTTCCATGACTGACATTTTTCCTGGCTATTTAAATAGACACTTCTGTGAGTTTTCTCTTCAAAACCTTTGTTAAGTTTTTATCCTAAACAGTGGGAAGGTGTTGTCTGAATATTCTTCGTAATAACCATTTTCTGTATTCTCTACAAATAGTGTTTCCCAATTTACCGATCATTTAACTAAATTAGGGTATATTCTGTTATGCAAAATCACTTAACATTTTTTATAAGCAAATACCTATTTCTTTGAAATTTTTGAATTTTCTACCTAGACTAGAAAGGCCTCTCAATTTCTAGTTGATTATATGATATCTTAAATATTCTTCTAAAAACCTGTTTTATTTCTTTTTACATTATTAGATTTTAATGTCAATGAAAATAATTATCATTTTGATGTGGGGTAGGCATCCAACTTTATTTTCTTACAGATGTATAGCCAATTGTGCAGTCATTACGTTTGAAGTGGCTACCAGATTTATCATTTATTATGTTCCCTATATGTCAGAACCTGTTTTCTGGGCCCTCCATTATTTTCCTGACTTACTGATCCAGTCTTATGCTAATATCATGTGGTTTGTTTTGTATAGTATTTTAACATTTAGTAAGCTTAGCCCCTCTCAGTGTCTGTTTTTTTTTTATCATTTGGGGGACTATTCTTAGATATTTAATTAAAACAAAATATAATTTTAATTGAAATTGTATTTAATTTATCTATTAGTTTTAGAAGAATTGATTTTTATGGTATTAAGTATTCCCACTCAATAACATGATGTGTCTTTCCATTTATTCAGATTCTGTTTTATATCATTTAATAGATATTGCTTGAAAAATCATTTTTTCTATATAGCTTACTAATTTTTTTTTTTTTTGCGGTACGCGGGCCTCTCACTGTTGTGGCCAGAGCACAGGCTCCGGACATGCAGGCTCAGCGGCCATGGTTCACGGGCCCAGCCGCTCCGTGGCATGTGGGATCCTCCCAGACTGTGCCCCATAGCTTACTAATTTCATTCTAAATATTCTAGCAGTTTATCCAGGGAGCAAGGAGGCAAAATGTATGCTTTTCATTTTCTGGTTCTAGAGGGTTAGTGCTATATTAGAGACATGCTTGTGATTTCTCTCTTTAACTTATCTCTAGCATGTTACCAACATACCTTAGATTTTTGGTCTGAGCCTCTTGGGGTTTTTTATAATACTTTATCATTTCTTTTCCAATTCATTTGACTACACTTTTCAAAACAGTTTTTCATGTAAATGGTGATAGACATTGTTTTGTTCCTGATTTTAAAGAAATGGCTTTAACATTTCACCATTTAGAATTTTGTATGCTGTTTGTTTTTAAGAACTGGTTTGTCATATTTAGGTAGAGTCCTTTGATTCCTAATGTACTTAGAGTTTTAATAACTTACAATAGTGGAATTTTATCAAATACCTTTTTTGTATCTATTGATGTGATCATGTGACTTTTCTCCTTTAAGTTGTTGATATCATTGATTATGGTATGAATTTTCTTTTTATTTAACCATCTTTGCTCCCTGGAATAAATATTTGTTCTCAAAGTATTATTTATTTTGTATTATGCTAATTCTAGTTACGAATTAACTATAAGTAACTGGTTACTAACATATATATATATTTGCCTTCTTTTTCATTTTATTTCATATTTCCCCCATGATAATGATTCCTCTTAAAAAAATTAGAACAGGTTTGTGAAGGGAGAAACAGGGATGTGACAGATGAGTGGAGCTTAGCTTGGTCTTGACCAGGTTTGTGAAGTTATTGGTGGAGTAGAGCTGCTACTGCCAGATGAGTAGGTCAGGCTTAAAGGGGGTGGGAGGCATGGGAGGGTTCTTTTGGTCCAATGGGATCTATAACCAAGGTCTCGTTCCTCATACTTTCTCACTTCTAATCAATGCTGCCATTGTTGAGGATGAAGTGTTAATGGACCAAAGCACATGGCATCTTGGCTTTCTGCTCAGTCAGGTTCTCCACATCTAGGGCCAGCTCCAGGTAACAGAGCTTGTCTGGGACTTGCACATAATGGAGTGCATGCTCAGTGAGCCCTGTTGAGGTTGAGTTAGTCCTGGAGTAGCCCAAATCTGCTCCACAGAAGAATTCACTGCAGTAAAACCTAGAGAACTAGGAGATCCCAGCATGCCTTGAGGAAGTTCATCTATTAAACCTACTGGGTAAACTATTGGATGGGGAACTGGTCGGGAAGGGGAGGCATAGCTTCCGGCAGTGATGGCTGCTGCAGCAAGACAGGGACTCCTAAGTACAAAGAATGTTTCTTTTCTTCTTTGTGCTGTTGTTTCCCCTTTTGTAACACTATCAGGCTTTGTTATTAATAATTGGTGGCTTTATTAAATGAACAGTGAAGGCTTCCAGCTTTCACTGTAGTTGAGAATAGAAGTGTCTGCTATTTAGAAATTAGATAGTACTCATGTGTGAAGTCTGCTGGTTCTAGCTTCTCCTTCCTTTTTCTCTTCCACATGAAACCACGTCTGAATCTAGACTTTGGCGTTCATGAACTCATGCATTTCACTGTGTACAGGACTGTGGTCTAAGCATTTCACAAAGGTGCCTGGTTTAAGGGGTGAGTGGGTGCTACATTTATCCGGGGCTTTGCTCTTTAAGTTCCTGCTTCTGGTATGGATCAGCAATGCACATTTTCCTGTTTCACACAAAGCTACAGTATCAGCTAGCAGCACGTAGGCTGGAGCTAAATGATGTTCTGCAAGCTCTTTCATCTCTCTGAGCCTGTTTCCTTATCTGTTAAATGAACTATTGGGTACCGCCTACTTCTCAGTCCAAATTCTCAAATATATGTGTAACAGTTACTGGAATATTTAACATTATTTTGTTATATTTGTCACACTTAATGATAATATTTGATTGTTATTCACATATTTAGAATATATCTATTTCCTGTTATTTCTACCTCTTTTGATATACTTTCTAAAAAAGCAAAAAAAAAAAAAAAAAACCCCAAAACACTGGACCGTAAGGGAAATGAATTGTCCTTGTCAGAAATAAAGGTACTTCTGACATATCAGAGATCATATTGACAATCTAAAAGTGCCCTTGCTTCTCGTTAATCATTAACTTATTGTTTATGGAAAAACCTTTAACATCTGGACAACTCCTAATATAAGCAATAAAATAGGAAATGGTTAATAAATATAACTCAGTTATTGTTCTATCTCTTTGTAAATAATGCAGTAATTGCAGTGGCATTTTCTAACAAGGAGAATGCAACAAATCCATTTTTATAAAGTGAAAATAGGCATCAGGGTAAAATAGAACACATTGATTACTCAATATGCCACTGGCTTTACAAGGCCTAACTGGGGAGTACTTTCAAATGATAATGCTTAAATAAAAAAAGAAATAATATTGTGCAATCCTGCATAGTAATTGCAGATGCAGTAGGAAATTGGACAGCTGTGTTTGGAACAGGGACCAGGAAGGCCTGTGACTTATGGTTCCAGTGGCATCATTAGAATGTGTGTGCACTGAGTTGGGGACTGACACGCGTCCCCCAGCAGCCACTCACTGTCGTATTTTGATGGTGTAGAAAATGTGCATTGCAATCATACTGCCAGGAACAGTGAGACTAAACACGGTTCTTTTAGAGGACCATGATACAATTCTGAATGATTAACAGTGATTGCATGATATAATTCTGGGTGATAACAGTGAAATGAGTCAGCATGTGATTTCAGTTCCTAGGCCAATCAGAGAAAGCACTCCACGACAGAAGTGTGAATGAATGTTAAGGCATGATCAGGTGACAGTGAACAGACACTCAAGTGGGAACTTTGGCCAGATTAAGGATTTCAACAGCCCTGATGGTTAATTAACTTATCTTTCACTGACCGGCTAAGGAAGGCTTCATTCTATACACTACAGGAAGAGCTAGTGAAGGAATTAGTAAAACTTTACTGAGGTGTTAACAGATAAACTGGCAGAATGAAGTGAGGAGAGAGGTTCATCCAAACTGAAAGAAAGGTGATTTTTCTAAGGGGCAAGTTAGGTCAGAGAAGGATTTTTTTCATTACCTCTGGATTCTTTATTAAGTGTCTGTAGAAGTAAAGTTTCCATCAGAACGGCAACTGAAGTTTCCTTTCAAGGCCAGTCACTGTCACTGAAGGACCATTAATTTACTGTGACCCTGAGACAGATAGGAAGAGATGTGTCTGCTTGTGTATGTGTTTGAAGGTGAGAGCCTTGCATGGAATTTAATGATTAGCGCATTTTTGAAAATCTGAATTCTGATTTTGTTAGTAATTCATCGTCAGCCTGCCTTGCTAAGATCTCCAAGTATCATGTATGTCAGCTGTTTTACTGGGCACTGAATGAATCCAGAGTAAAGACAGGATCACCGTGGGATAATTAGACTAGAATGAATTTCTTGGGAGAATTGGGATATGAGCTAGAGCTTGTAAGGACGCTCATTTCATGAATGTAGCATCACATGTTGGCATTTGATGAATGATACAAAGGGGACCCTAGATACAAAGCTTTAAATGCCAGGAAATCACTTTGGTTCGCTCTTTGGCAACAGAGAAACATTCTGTATTTTGAGGACTGATGTGCGTAAGTGTTTGGTGACTATTAATCTGTTAGCGTTCTGCACAAATTCGGGTTAGGAGAGTTCAGTATTGAGTCTGTTACAATGCTTGAGGAGATGGGTGTGGAGACCAGGGTGGTGGCCATAATACCAAAGGTAATAAAATTTGACAAAATGGTGTGAACCAGAGAAAGAACCAGAGACAACTCTAATTAGTGGGGGATAGTCAGGGCTGGGAGATCAAAAGCAGAGAGCTCATTTTGGAAGATAAAAGCAAAACAAAATCTTAGGGAAAAAAGAATACAGTATATTTATATCTAATTAAAAAAATCAGTGATTGTCAACTAGAAGCATTGGTGGCTACAGTTCCCCTACCTTCCTACCACCAGTCATTGTGTCTTCTCCTCTGATCTGCTTCAACTAATAATTTTGAATGCTGAGAACCTCATTTTTTGTTGATACCTGAGATGATGCCCACTTGAAGGTGTGGGTTCAGCTGTGGAATATAAGATAATTTCTGGAACTGTTCTTTAACCCCTGAGCATAATTATCTCTCCTAGACCGCAGACAGATCTGAAAAATGAACTAATTTTGACATGAAATTGCAAAATATTTCCTTTTGTGATGAAATTGATAGGATTTTTCAAAAAAAGACCATAACCCTCCTTTGCTCTTCTATAGCAAAAACATTTAAAAAGGCAACTTATATGGGAAACAAAAGCAAAAATAAACAAATGGGGCTACATCAATCTAAAAAACTTTTGCACAGCAAAGGAAGCTGTCAACAGAGCGAAAAGTCTGCCTACTGGATGGGAGAAGATATTTGCAAATGATGTATCCCATAAGGGGTTAATATCTAAAACATGCAAATAACTCATACAACTTAACATCAAAAAAGCAAAAAAGTCTATTAAAAAATGGGCAGAGGTCCTGAATGGACATTTTTCCAAAGAAGACATACAGATGGCCAACAGACACATGAAAGATGTTCAACATCATTAATCGTCAGTGAAATGCAACTCAAAGCCACAATGAGATATCACTTCACACCTGTCATAATGGCTGTTATCAAAAAGGCAAAAAATGAGTGTTGGTGAGTGTGCAGAGAAACGGGAACCCTCTGTTGGTCAGAATGTAAATTAGTGTAGCCACTATGGAAAATAGTATGAAGTTTCCTCAAAAAATTAAAGATAGAACTACCATATGATCCAGCAATTCCACTCCTGGAATCTCCAAAGAAAACAAAAACACTAATTTGAATAGATATATGCATCCCTGTGTTCATTGCAGCACTATTTACAATAGCCAAGATATAGAAGCACTCTAAGTACCCATTGATAAATGAATAAGGAAGACATGGTATCTATCTATCTATCTATCTATCTATCTACAATGGAATATTACTCAGCTATAAAAAGGAATGAAATCTTGCCATTTGTAACAACATGGATGGACCTAGAGGGTATTATGCTAAGTGAAATAATAATTCAGAAAAAGTTGAATGCTGTATGATTTCACTTATATGTAGAATCTAAGAAACAATACAAATGAGCAAACATAACTAAACAGAAGCAGTCATAGATACAGAGAACAAATAGGTGGTTGCCAGAGGAGAGGGGGTTAGAGGGAGGAGAGAAATAGGGAGATTAAGAGGTATAAGCTTCCAGCTACAAAGTAAATGAGTCACAGGTATGAAATGTACAGTGTGGGGAATATAGCCAATAGTTATGTCATGTCTCTGGTGACAGATGATAACTTGACTTATCACAGTGATCATTTTGAAATGTATAGAAATATCAAATCCCTGTATTGTGCACCAGAAGCAAACACAGTGCTGTAGGTCGGTTATACTTCGAAACAAACAGCACAAACAAGCAAACGAAGTGACAGAAAAAGAGATCAGGTTTGTGGTTACCAGAGGCAAGGGGTCGGGGGAGGGGGAATTGGCTGAAGGCCGTCAAAAGGTACAAGGTTCCAGTTATAAGATACATAAGTACTAGGGATGTGATGTACGACATGATTAGTATAATGAACACTGCTGTAGGTCATATATGAAAGTTGTTAAGAGAGGAAATCCTCAGAGCTCTCATCACAAGGGAAAATTCTTTTTCTCTTTTATTTTGTAACTATATGGTGGTGGATGTTCACTAAACTTTTTTTTTCATCTTTATTGGGGTATAATTGCTTTACAATGGTGTGTTAGTTTCTGCTTCATAACAAAGTGAATCAGTTATACATATACATATATTCCCATATCTCTTCCCTCTTCACTAAACTTTAATGTGATAATCATTTCATGATGTATGAAAGTCAAATCTTTATGCTGTACACCTTAAACTTACACAGTGCTGTATGTCAGTTGTGTCTCAGTGAAAATGAAAGAAAAAAAGGACGATAAAAGGACAGAAGTGGGTGTGGATATCGTCATGATAGCCAAAAGAAGCATTAGCATCATTAGTTTTACAGCATGTATTTGCCTTGTTGTCTTTCCCATTCTTACACTGACTTAGAAACAACAAAATAAATCCACTCATCTACTAGACAGGTGTCCCAGACTAATATTTCTTGGCTTACAGTACAAGTCAGAGAATGACATTTTAAATTAACTGTAGTAGACATTGTACCTTGAATTGGACTTCCATAAGTATCACTGAACTTTATCGGTATGAGAAGCAGAACTCAAGCCTCATTTGTGGTTTCAGGTGTTTGATGTTATATGGGAAACCAACAACAGCAGGAAAAGTTAAACTCAGGATTTTGCTTTTCTTTTGACCTGAATATTTTGGTATTGTCAGTCTTCATAATCTGGTCAATATATAAGCTGAGATTTTGCAACATTAGATTGAAACAAAGGAATAAATTAGTAAAGTAAATCCTAGAAGTTCCTGGATATTTATGCTTGTTTTATATTTTTCCTGACAATTTTAGTTGTGTGTTCACATACACAAGAATAACTTGCATTTTGAAGTTACAGAAAATAATACAAACATAAATTCATTTCCATCAAAGGACTGAAGGTTTCTATATCTTCCCCTCTTCCCTCTTTCCTACCTTCCTGCCTTTCTGCCTGCCTTCCTTCTTTCCTTCTATATGACTTTAATATGATGGTAATCAATATAACATGATTCCACAGTAATAAAAGTCAGTAATTCTGTAAACTGTGTTCACATGTTTCCCTACAAAGAAGTTGCCCAAAAGAAATAAATGTTCTTTTAAATAAGAAATATGGTAAACCAGCTTCTTGAAAAAGTTATCTAGGCTAGATACCAAAATAAGAGTACGTTTTGCTTAAAGAAGAAAAAAACCATCTTCAGTGGGTTAAATTGTTAACAAACCTTTTTTCCTGAGAGTATTCTTGTGTCAAGCACCCTAGAAGATATTGGATATTTAAGTTGAATAAGACCCAGTGCTTGTTTTCCAAGTGCTTGTAATTCAGTGGGGGTGGAAGAGAGACAGACAGAGAGAAGAGAGAGAGAGAGAGAGAGAGAGAAAGAGAGATAAACAGGTGAGTAAAATGAGGAATGGTAAAATCAAGTGCTGGAGATGGTAAGATAGCACAGCAGCAAAGTATTTATTTCAGTCTGGGGAGAGATTTTGGAAGCGGTAACACTTGAAGAAATTAGGAGAGAGAGAGATGAAAGGCAGAGGCAGGAGTGTGCCAAAAGAGAAGGGAATACAGGCACACCTTGGAGATATTGTGGGTTTCGTTGCAGACCACTGCAATAAAGCAAATATCGCAATAAAGCAAGTCACACGAATGTTTTGGTTTCCCAGTAAAAAAAGTTATGTTTACACTCTACTGTAGTCTATTAAGTGTACAATAGCATTATGTCTAAAAAAACAATGTACATACCTTAATTAAAATATAGTTTATTGTTAATAAATGCTAACGGTCATCTGACCTTCAGGAAATCCTAATTTTTTGCTTAGTAGAGAGTCTTGTCTCAATGTTGATGGCTGCTGACTGATCAGGGTGGTAGTTGCTAAAGGTTGCACTGGCTGTGACAATTTCTTTTTTAAAAATTTTTATTGGATTATAGTTGATTTACAATGTTGTGTTAGTTTCAGGTGTACAGCAAAGTGAATCAGTTATACATATACATATATCCACTCTTTTTTAGATTCTTTCCCCACATAGGCCATTACAGAGTACTGAGTAGAGTTCCCTGTACTCTACACTAGGTCCTTATTAGTTATCTATTTTATACATAGCCTTATGTATATGTCAATCCCAATCTCCCAATTTATCCCTCCTGCCTTTCCCCCTTGGTAACTATAAGTTTGTTTTCTATATCTGTGACTCTATTTCTGTTTTTAAAATAAGTTCATTTGTACCATTTTTTTCGATTCCACATGTAATATCATATGATGTGTCTTTCTCTGTCTGACTTACAGTGACAGTTTCTTAAAATAAGACAACAATGAAGTTTGCCACATGAATTGACTCTTCCTTTTACATACGATTTCTCTGTAGCCTGTAATACGGTTTGATGGCATTTTAACCATAGTAGAACTTCTTTCAAAATTGAAGTCAATTCTCCCAAACCCTGCTGCTGCTTTATCAACTAACTTTATGTGATATTCAAATTCTTTGCTGTCATTTCAACAATCTTCACAGCACCTTCACCAGGAGTAGATTCTACCTCAAGAAATCCCTTTATTTGCTCATCCATAAGAAGCAATCCTCATCGAATAAAGTATGATCATGAGATGCAGCAGTTCAGTCACATCTTCAGGCTCCACTTCAGATTCTAGTTCTCTTGCTGTTTTCACCACATCTGCACTTACTTTCTCCACTGAAGTCTGGAATCCCTCAAAGTCATCCATGAGGGTTGGGATCAGCTTCTTCCAAACTCCTGTTAATGTTGATATTTTGACATCTTCCTGAATCACAATGTTCCTGATGGCGTTTAGCATGGTGAATCCTTTCCAAAAAGTTTTCCATTGACTTTGTCCTGCTCTGTCAGAGGAATCACTCTCTATGGCAGTTACAGCCTTAGGAAATGTATTTCTTAATAAGACTTGAAAGTCATAATGACTCCGTGATCCATGGGCTGTCATTATTAGAATGAATGTTGTGTTAGCGGGCATGAAAACAACACTAATCTCGTTGTACATCTCCATCTGAGCTCTTGGGTGACGAGGTGCATTGTCAATGAGCAGTAATATATATATTTTTTACATCTTTATTAGAGTATAATTGCTTTACAATGGTGTGTTAGTGAGCAGTAATATTTTGAAAGGATTCTTTTTTTCTGAGCAGTAGTTCTCAACAGTGGGCTTAAAATATTTAGTAAACCATGTTGTAAACAGATGTGCTATCATTCAGGCTTTGTTTTTCCATTTGTAGAGCACCTGCAGGGTAGATTTAGCATAATTCTTAAGGGCCCCAGAGTTTTCAGAATGGTAAATGAGCACTGGCTTCTAAAGTCACTAACAGCATCAGCCCCTAACAAGAGAGTCAGTCTGTCCTTTGAAGCCTTGAAGCCAGGCATTGACTTCTCCTCTTTAGCTATGAGAGTCCTAGATGGCATCTTGTTCCAATATAAGGCTGTTTTGTTTACATTGAAAATCTGTTATTCAAAGTAGTCTGCTTTATTAATTATCTAAGCTGGATCTTCCAGGTGACTTGCTATAGCTTCTACATCAGCACTTGCTAATTCACCTTGCATTTTTATGTTATGGAAGTGGCTTTTTTCCTTAAACCTCATGAACCAACAACCTCTGCTAGCTTCCAACTTTTCTTCTGCAGATTGCTCACCTCTCTCAGCCTTCATAGAATTGAAGAGAGTTGGCTTTGCTCTGGATTAGGCTTTGGCTAAGGGAATGCCATGGCTGGTTTGATCTTCTGTCCAGACCACTAAAACTTTCTCCATATCAGCAATAAGGCTGTTTCACTTTTTTTATCATTCGGGTTTACTGGAGTAGCACTTTTCATTTTCTTCAAGAACTTTTCCTTTGCATCCACAACTTGGCTAATTGTTTGGCACAAAAGGCCTAGCTTTAGTTTTATCTTGGCTTTTACATGCCTTTTTCACTAACCTTATTCATTTTTAGCTTTTGGTTTAAACTGAGAGACATGTGACTCTTCCTTTCACTTGAATGTTTAGAGGCCATTATATGGTTATTAATTGGCCTAATTTCAACATGGTTGTGCTGTGTGTCAGGGAATAGGGAGGCCCGAGGAGAGGGAGAGGGATGGGGGACCAGCTGGTCAGTGGAGTAGTCAGAATGCAAACAACATTTATCAATTAAGTTTGCTGTCGTGTGGGTGCATTTCATAGCACCCCAAAACACTTACAATAGTAACATCAAAGATCACTGATCACAGGTCACCATAACAAATATAATAATAATGAAAAAGTTTGAAATACTGCAAGAATTCCCCAAATGTGACACAGAGACACAAGTGAGAAAATGCTGTTGGAAAAACGGTGCTGATGGATTTGATTGACCCAGGGTTGCCACAAGCCTTCAGTTTGTCAAAAAAACCACAGTATCTGCAAAGTGCAATAAGTGAAGCACAATAAAACGAGGTCTGCCTGTATAAACAAAGTTGTGTTCGTCATCAGACAGAGAGAGGGAATCAAGAAGGATCTAGATTTTTAGATACTCTAATCAATGAAATGATTACTTTCTTATAGGCAGTAAAAGTAATGTACTAAACTAACTGAAATATGTCTAAGGAAGTTAGATAATTTTCTTATTTTCTTGGCTTTTTCATTTTGATAGTCTCCTTTTGGGAGAGAACATAAAATATCAAATGCTTTCCAAAATCATTTTCACCCATTTCCTCTGGTTTGTGGGATGTATAAGTCTCTGCTTGGACTTCCCACTGGGTAACAGCACTGGTGTGAGTGGGAAAGGAGAACACAGGACAGAGCAGATCAGCTAAAGAAACACTCGCAGAGCGCCTCCTATGGACCAGCCCAGAGACACTTGCTAGAGATACCATCATCCTGATCCCAAGAAGGTCACAGCTGAGTTGGGAAGACCAAAGAATGAACAAAGGATAACGATGCAATAAAAAAGTATTCCTGGGCAGGTATTGCCTCGTGTGTGCACAGTTCCAAGTGGGTAAGAGTTTCTGTGCTAAGTGACAGTTCTGCCCCTCTGCATTCCTCCTTCCAAGCCCCAAAGAAACAAGTGTGACTTTTTCCTGTACCGGAGTTTAGGATCTGATTTTTATATTTTTCCTCCTTACAACCATGGGACTGAATATTAGGACTATTTTATGAAGAAATAAAAGCACTTCTCATTAAGTAATATAATCATAACACTTTATTCCACAAATGTCATATGAAAATCTCTAAAGAATCACTTCATCAGCCTTGTGATTGTGTTATTACACAAGTGTAAATGTGATTTATGTACCGGACATGGGGAAGAAAATTTAAGAGCAGATGAGAGTTTCATTCAGCGCTTTGTATTTCTTCTTTTATTGATTAAGAGAAACTAGTAGGCTGTCTGATAGGTACTATTCAAGGTCCTTTCAAAAGCTTAACTGATGTAATGCTAATGTTGACTCTATGAAGTAGATACTATTGCTGTTTTATAAAGAGGGAAACAGGGACAAGGAAAAGTTAAATAACTTGCCTAAAGTCCAGGTGATAGGTGGCAAAGCCAGAACCAGAACCAAGGCAATGGCTGTGAAATGTACATGGTGGCGTCTACACAACTACGTGGATGTGTAAGTTGGAGATTACTACTGCTTCAGCCTCCTGGGCACACACTGTCTTTTAGTATACACATGAAATGTGTTAAATCCTTACATAATTTCTTGTAATAAACTCGAGACCCACCCCACTATTTGTAAGTGTTCCCAGAGAATTTATGTTCACGTCACCACTTCCGGCTCCAGGTTCCAACCCCTGCTGACACCTTGACGGCTGTCTACTTTCTTCCTTCCTGAAGCGACTGTCCCTTCTTCACTGCCACATCGCAGGAGCAGAGAAGTTGACACTTTCTCCTTCAAACCTCCCAGTACATCATTAACCCACTTTTGCTGTATATAACAGAGCCTTACCGAAAGTTTGGGGATAGCGGGGTGCCTACGAACATAAAGCAGACACTGTTTCTTGACACTTCAGAATCATTCCTGTCAGTGGAAACTTCTTCCCAAGTCCTTTCATAATCCCTTGCAACATCCTGCCATTTTGCCTGAACCGCTTCTTTTCGCACGTTGCTTCCAAACCGGAGCAGGCAGGGGCCACCCCAAATTCCTATCCCTTTTTTTTGCAGGCAATTTTCTAATATTTATTTTACTTTTTCTTCCATCTAGACGAATCCAGGGGACCTTGCACTTCACAATGAAAAATACAATAATGGTGCTTTTACTATCCAGATAGATCTGAACATCTATCAGGAACATAAGCACATAATTAGAAAGTAGTGTGTTATGTATCATGTGCAAAGTGATAGGTACGCAGTGGTGTAACAGAGAATCTACAGCTAGCAGCCTGACTGGGTCAGGGAAAATAATGCATAAGATGCCCTTTGCTCTGAAGGATGAGTGTGAGCGTTCCAGAGAGAAAAGGGTAGAAGAGGAAAGGGAATGTGTGAAGGCTTGGAAAAGCAAAACGGCATCACATCTCTGTGTTCTGAGCATCAACTTTGTGTGTGTTGAAAGCAGAAGGGGATTGGAGGTAGAAGGAAGGGAGAGAGACGAGTGGCCAAGATGAGAGTGGAAAATAGGTCAGGCTCCACACAAGAGAGGACATTGTATATCCCACTCCAGGTTTTAGAGTTTTAGAAACACCAAGGCCAGGTTTTACAATGCTTGTTAAAAACACAGATTTCCGGACTCCATCCCGACCTACTGAATCTAAAGGTCTTGAATGAATCAGAAACCAGAAGAAACTTTTATGCATATCAGAAACTCTGCTGTGAGAAATGGGAGCCTTTAGCTAATTCAGTGTTGCAGAATGCTAGGTCATACCTAGCACTGCAGACCCATATACTATAGAGTATATTGTATGTGTATTTAGAAACATAATGAAATAAATTAGTTTTTATATAGCTTGAAAGCTGTACGGTACCCTAGGTGGCAATTTGGAGTAGTTTAACTAGAAGAAATTATAATGTGTCTACTAAAATATCATCGGTAAAACTTTACCAAGTGTTTTTTTTTTTCTTTTATTCCCTCCCGCATGCACAATAAATCCTGTCTGAATAATTTACTCATTCTGGAACATTAAAACAGACTTTGTGCTTTGAGGCTAACAAACGATTTTCTTAACTATAATGAGGCTTTTGAAAATGCTGTGCCACAAAATTTATGCGGGGGAAAATATGGCTTTATTTAAACTTCCAAGCCTGTATTAGTGGTTTTGATGAGAAGCTGTTCTGTGGTCTGGTTAGAGCAGGGAGTGAGCTGGCCCTTTGCTACCTGAGGTCTAAGAGGGAGCAGTACTCTTGAAGGCTGTTGACGGAATCAAGAACACAATCTGTGTATTTGTTTAAAACACTTCACTGTAGATGAGCAGGGAACAGCTTGTGTACGTGGAAGTGGATTCTGAATTAAAATTGAACATAGAAGAACAAAATGAAGTGCAGTAATGACAAGTGTAAACTACAACACGAACAAAGTAGAAAAGCTGTTGCAATAAATAATGCTAATATTGTATTAGAGTTCACTGTAGAAAGATATAAGAAGCATCATGGCTAATAGATTCAAAATGAAAGAACTATACTGGGATTTAGAAGGATGACTGCAATACAGAGGAAATACGACTCAGTCCTATTAAGGCTCCACATTGATTAGTATCTTCCTAAATGATGGGTTCTACTTTTTAATGCTTTTCAAATGTATGGCTACACCACATAGAAGCTATAATCAGTTCCCGATAAAACAAATAAAAGAAAAAAAAGAAATAGATTTTAACTCTAGCTTTATGACATTTGATGCATTAGCTACAAGGGTACTACTATGTTTTGACTGAATTAAACATGGCAGTGGAACGTGAGAACGGTTCTAGAACTTCTTTATCTGAAGGGCTTAATTGTATTTGTTTATTTTTAATAGGAGAGAGCTTAAAGTCCCTGAACTGATTATGGAGCATTTGGGAGATGAATTTTAGTACATCTATCATATTTTTTGTGTTCTTGATACACTGGTATTCCAAATGCTTTGACCTTGTTTGGTAAAATTGTAGCAATAAGCTTTACCAGTTTTATTTAACAAATATTTGGGGGGGTGCGTTTGGTAGATTTTCATAAATAAAATCCATATTATGTCTAAAGTCATATCTTTGAAATCATAATTATTTAAATTTTAGATTTCTAAAGATATCTTTGGAAGCACAATTAAAAAGATTAGATTTCCAGCAAATTTATAAAGGGCTGTTAGCATCCTATAGGTAAATCACATAATTGTTACATCCTATGCTTTCTGCTTTTGACTATGTTACTATTGGAATATTTTTCTGATAACATCTATGAAAGTAGGAATGGATGTTGTAGCAAAACAGACTCTTCTCGGTCTGATTGATTTTGTGCTTTATAACCCATTTCAGTTACCAGAAAGTATTGCAATTTTTCCTCCTGCTGTTTGGAAAGAATGTAATGGTCTAAAAGATTGCCTGCCGTCTGAGGGAGTTACTCTCTTGTCAAGGTAGAAACAGTATATTAATTAAACTACCTGTAACTTTGGAGTGAATACTTTCAATCCATTTCTTTCTCTGTTTGCTGGCACTCAGACATGACACTGGGCAACACAATGCAGCAGATCTGGAGGACCATGGCTAGGATGTTCTAAAATCAAGAGATTACAGGATGGAATTAATTTTTTTTTTTTTTTAGTTTCCTAATATTATAACATAAGGTGGTTAGACCTCATCAATATTTTACTTTAGTGTGAATTTATATAACGACTATTCTTGTATTGCTCAGTGAAATTCCTTAGCCATTACTATAAAGCTAATAGAAACAAACAAGTGTATTTTTAACACTATACTGTGGGAAAATATCCCAGGAACCATAAAATGGGGAAGATGTAAGATGCTAAGATACATATTTGTACTTCACTATTTGGGGAAAACAAATCCATGAAAATTCTCTAGAAGAGTATATAAATTAAAGATATTTCTTAGACCAATAAATATGATCAATGACTTGCAGTGATTTGACATAATGAGATAAATAAATGCAATTAAATATAATGACAGGGTACTTCCCTAGTGGCACAGTGGTTAAGAATCCGCCTGCCAATGCAGAGGACACAGGTTCAAGCCTTGGTCCAGGAAGATGCCACATGGAGCAACTAAGCCTGTGCACCACCACTACTGAGCCTGCGTTCTAGAGCCCGCGCACCACAGCTACTGAAGCCCGCGTGCCTAGAGCCCGTGCTCCACAACAAGAGAAGCCACCGCGATGAGAAGCCTGTGCACAGCAACGAAGACCCAGTGCAGCCCCCAAATAAATAAATAAATGTATTAAGTAAATAATAAATAAATATAATAACAGAGTAAATTGAACCACCACTATTTAGAGGGTACTCTCAGTATTAGATGGGAATCATTTGCTTTTGTGAGTTTGTGGATTGTGTAGAGCTGACTTTAAAAGGAAAGACTGAGGTCAGTATAATTATGTAGTTAGAGGGACTGTAAATCCAACTGATTCCTTTTAATTCAGAATGCCACATACTACTTGACAACGGGCTTTTCTAGCACCTGGATATCCTTTTAAGCATGCTTTAGAGATCCAGCAGTGTAAATAAAATTGCGTTGCTTTGCCCAGGTTTATGGGATCTGGACTTGGTCCTTGAGTGAACATTGTGTTTAAATAAATAGGTGAAAGGCAGGATGAAATAGGAATGAAAAGTCCCAGGACTCTCAGCCTGGATGCTTAGAAGGCTGATCCTAACATATGAAATAAGAAAGTCAGACAGATGCAGAGAAAAGTAGAAGGGAATAGTAGGCAAAAAGAGATCCAGGTGGATGTTAGGCATTAAAAAATAGTTAGGAAGTGTTTGCTTCAGCAACCATTCTCCAAGTGTCATCTGAGGCTCCTAAGATCTTTTCAGGATGTATAGGAGATCAAAACAATTTTCATAGTATGAAGACTTGCTTTGCCGATTTCTCTGTACTGGCTTTTGCATTGACAGTGCAAACACAGTGGTGAGCAAAACTGTTGGAGCTTTAGTACAAATTAGATTAGTGCCACCAAACTGTACTTGTAGTCATTGTATTCTTTACATCTACAAAATTGCAGGAAAATAAAATCCAGTTTCACTGAAAAATGTCCTGATGAAGCAGTAAAAATTATTAATTTTGTTAAACATCGACCCTCAATTATATATATTTTCTATACTCTGTGTGATGACATGAAAATACATGAAGTCTGTCTTCGGCATAATGAATTATATAGTGGCTGTCTTTTTTTAAAATTAATTAATTTATTTTTGGCTGCGTTGGGTCTTCGTTGCTCCGCGCGGGCTTCCTCTAGTTCTGGCTATCGGGGACTGCTCTTTGTTGTAGTGCGAGGGCCTCTCACTGCGGTGGCTTCTCTTGTTGCACAGCACAGGCTGTAGGCACACGGGCTTCAGTAGTTGTGACACGTGGGCTCAGTAGTTGTGGTGCACGGGCTTAGTTGCTCCGCGGCATGTGGGACCTTCCCGGACCAGGGATCAAACCCGTGTCCCCTACATTGGCAGGCAGATTCCTAACCACTGCACCATCAGGGAAGTCCTATAATGGCTTCCTTGATGAAAGGCACTTACACAGTTTGAATTGCAAGCTGAACTAGCCACTTTTTTTCCTGAACACAATTTTTTTTTTTTTTTGCGGTACGCGGGCTTCTCACTGTTGTGGCCTCTCCCGTTGCGGAGCACAGGCTGCGGACGCACAGGCTCAGCAGCCATGGCTCACGGGCCCAGCCGCTCTGCGGCATGTGGGATCTTCCCGGACCGGGGCACGAACCCGTGTCCCCTGCATCGGCAGGCGGACTCTCAACCACTGCGCCACCACGGAAGCCCCTGAACACATTTTTTTCATGAAAAGAAAGGATTGACAGACAAAATATGATGATTTAGACCTGGGTACTGGCAGACATTTTCTCAAAGTTGACCAAGATGAGCCTGCCACTTCAAGAAAAACATCTTACAGCGTTGTTGGCAGTGCTTAACATTTGACCTTTCAAGAGAAAATTGGAATTTTAGAAAACTTACAGCTGTCACCATAAACTTGAAAGTTTCCTAATACTTACAGATATGATGACCTGTGTCAGCATTGGGAGAATATGAATAATGCATGAACCAATATTTTTCAAATGTCAGTGCATAAGTTACAAAATCACGCATGGATAACCAAACCATTTATAGTAAAATACAGACCAGTAGGACATTGCAATTAAGTACTTGTCAGGTTTTGGTCAAGCACTTAATTACATCAAAGAAGAATGTTAATTATCTGGAAAGATGATTACATATATCACCATACAAGTTGCCTTCCTTTGGCAACTGTATGTATGTATGTGGCTGGATTTTTTCATATATCTCAACCAAAACAGCGTATTGTAACAAATTGAATCCAGAAGCAGATATGAGAATCCAGCTCTTTTTGATTATTAAGCCATATATTAATGAAATTTGCAATAATATAAAATAATGCCGCTCTCACACTAACATTTTTTTTTGGAAAATACAGTTTTTTTTCCAAAATATGTACTTTATTCTAATGTAGTAAGTTTGTTATGATTATTTTTTAAGTGTATTTAGTAAATATTTTAAAATAATTACCAATTTTTATTTTTAAAATAATATATATTTATAAATGCAACCCTCCAAGATAAAAGCTCTACAGGTTTCTCAGTAACTTGTAAGAATGTAAAGGAGCCTGAGAACAAAAACTTTGGGAATCACTGAGGAATGTATGTAAATTTCAGAGTCATCAGCTTGGGGGTGTCATGTACTATTATTTGAGTGGTGTTATATTTTGAACAAGGTCATATGGAACAAGAACCATGGCTTTGAAAAATCTGGCCTACGATTTAGAGGAACGAGTGAAAGAAAAAATAAATGTACTCATATAGGATGGAAGAGAATCAATATCATTAGATTTCAGGGCTAGAGTAACCAGGAGAGTGTGAGCCCTGAGAAGAGCATTGCATTTGGTTAGGAAGAGGTTGCTAGAGACCTCTGAACCATGTCAGTGGCTCAGAACAACCCCTGATCTGACCCAATCAGTTATTTCTGCCTGCCCAAACCTTCCACCCTTCCCTAATGGAACTTGAAGACTGTTACCAGCAACCATCCCTATTTCCTCAACCTTTATCTCTGAAGGGAACTTGACTTCCTTGTTCTAACTAAATCCTGGTGTGTCTTCCTTTACAGTCTCTTCAAATATAAACTTTTTTTTTTTTTTTGGAAGGTTGGATGTGGTAAAAGAGCAAGCAGCTTTTATTTCCTTCTCCACATGTCTTTGGTGATAAAGATCTTACATGGTATTCTTTTCAGCGATAAGAATGAATTTTTCAGTTAATAATTCCAAATATTAGAAAATACACAGCTTATTTGACTCCAACACAACACATGTAGGGCCTTCTCTTCACTTATTTTTGCTATAGTAATAGTGATAGTGTTGGTTAATGGTATTAGTTAATTTCCAAAAAGAGGAATAATTATAGTAGCTAATTTGTATTATTCCACATAATGGCTCAATGTGCTAAATTAACAATGAAATCTTTGCATTTTACTCAGGTATATAAATAAAGTTTTGTTTTGTTTGGGGCTTAAATACATACCAAACATCCCAATTTCAAATAATTTAAATAGACTTTCAGTGTATTTAAAAAGAAACCATATATCCTAAAGGTTCAGAACCCAAACTCTGGAGCCAGGAAGCTTGGATTTAAATCCATACACTTTCTATGTAAACCTTGAGAAATTCACTTACGTTTTTGTTGCTTCAGCTTGATCATCTTTAAAATGGGAATAATAATAGCAATAATAATAATTATTATTTTTATTATTGTTCTTCTAATTATTGTTATTGTTAAGAGTATCCACACTATGAGTTGGAAAATCAAGTGAATTAATTTACCGAAAGAACTTAATGAAACATCTAGTTTATGATACGCAAGTACATGGCAGAAATGAGGGATTATTATTATTATGATTCTTTAATGTATTTCAGGCTCTTTCCACCTGCAGGCACTATGCATGTATGTAGCTTGTACAAATTCATTTAACTCTCACAGTCACCCTGTGAAATAGGTACCACTACCCTAATTCTTTTCTGATGAGAATAAATGAGGCATATGGAAATTAAGAAATTTGCAGTCACGCAACTAGTATTTAACTGGAGTGGACTTGAACCTAAACCTATCAGAATGTATTGAGCTCCCATGGGCCAAGGGTTGGGAGATATAAAGATGAACAGGACAAGATCCCTCTCTCAAGGGACCCATGACCCCTCAGAAAAGGCAGGAGGTTACAGCGATTCGTAAAACGTTTTCTAGCACAGGATGTAGGCGTAAGAGGAGGGAGAGTTCACCAGGTATCACCCTGTACTTACCCTATCCCACAGTCAGAACAGGCACTATCACATACATTTTATTAAAGATAAAATTGATGTTTAGGGAAGTTAAATGGCTCATTCAATTGGTACACGAAAGAGTCTAGGTTAGAATCATTGCCTCCTGAGTTTGCTAGTCAAAGGTAGACATTTTTGGTTTTCCATGATCGGTATTGTAATAGGCTGAATACTGGCCTCCAGAGATATCAGGGACTAATCCCTGGACCTGTAAATGTTACTTATAAGGAAACAAGGTCTTTGCAGATGTGATTAAATCAAGGATATTGCAATGGGGAGATTATCCTGAAATATCTGAGTGAGCCCTAGATGCTCAAATATGTCCTTAAGAGAGGGAGGTGAAGGAGATTTGAGATGTACACAAAAAAGACAGTGTGACTGTGGAGTCAGAGACTGGAGTTACTTGCCCACAAGCCAGCAGCCCCCAGAAGCCAGCAGAGGGAAGGAACAGTCTCTTCTAGAGTTTCTGGAAGGAGCTCAGCTTACCCTATCTTGATTTCAGCCCAGTGCTTCTGATTTTTCTTACTTTTGGTATCCAGAATGGTGAGAGAATAAGTTTCTATTGTTTTAGCCTACTAAATTTGTGGTCATTTGCTACAGCAGTCATAGGAAACTAACAGAAGTGTTCTCCATGGTTGGAGGAGGTGCGCGTTCCTTTATCCACATTGTTACTCCCATTCTCCTCAAGAAAATTCCCCTTGGTACCTGCCAAACGACTCACAACCTGCTAGCATAGTACTAGTACTAGTACCAGTAGATAGTATGCACTACTGCATACTGTCATTTATCAGATTTCTGGTTATCATCTCTAACCAACTCAAGATTTTATTACTGACTTTCTTTCCCTTAATTTCTCTTGCCATCATTCTTGGCTACCTCAGTCTCCACTGATCTATCCAATATTCTGGCCTCCACACACGCCTTAGTTCACATTATTTTTCTTATTCAAGGAATACTCTCCCACAGTTCCCATGCCCCCTCCTCAGTCATCAATTTATATTTGTCTATCAAAGTACTCCTATCAGCAAATGAACATCCAGTAAATTCTCCACCCTCAAAAAACTGGAAACCTTTGACCTCATGTATCCCTTGGGCATCGGACTTGGTTCTCTGCATCCGTTACAGGAAACATTTGCAAGAGCGTTGTCTATAGTTGCTTCAATGGAATAGTACTCAGCCATAAAAAGAAATGAAATTGAGCTATGTGTAATGAGGTGGGTAGACCTAGAGTCTGTTATACAGAGTGAAGTAAGTCAGAAAGAGAAAGACAAATACTGTATGCTAACACATACATATGGAATTTAACAATTCCTGTTCTCTTTTGTGCTCACATTCTGCTGAGGTAGATCTTGCCAATGTCAGTAAGAGCAGTCTGTCTTGTCAGTTTCCATGGTCAATTGTTATTCCTCATCTCAGTTGACCTCTTAATAGCATTGAGATGATGGATTACTTTCTTCTACTTGAATCACTTTCTTCCCTTGATTTCTTGCACACTCCACTTTCCTGATTTTCCCTTTCCTTCATTGCCTTCTTATTCCCATTCTTTGTGCTGGCTACCCTCCTTTTCCTGAATCTCTGCACCCTTCCCAATCTTCTCTCTTCGGGTTATTTCATCCAGCACGATGACAAATCAGTCTCAGATCTATATCACCAAGCTCAACTTTTCCCCTGAGCCAAATTATTATTGTTTTATCTAACTGTGTATTGATAAATGTCGTTTGAATTTTTAATTGGCATTATCAATCTTAACATGTCCAAAATAGAACTTTTAATTTCTAACTCACACCGTAAACACAGTGCATCCATAGTCTTGCTTATCTGAGTTAATGGCACCAGTGTACATCCAACTGCTGAGGTACAGACTTCAGAATTATCCTTCATTTATCCATTTCCTCTACACCCTACACTTGCTGTACAACAGTAAATCCTTTTGGCTATGCTTCAGTACATATGGCCAGTGCCATCACTTTTTGCAAGTTGGCCCACGACCACTGTAGTCCAGCCTTAAGTGCCTGTCACTCATCTTATTACTTATGTTACTGAAGCCCATTCCCTGGACTCCCTGCTTTCAGTCATGCCCCTGCCCCAACAGTTGATTCTGCACACAGCAGCCACTGTGATCCTTTAATATGCAAACCAGATCACATTTCTCCATGTTTAAAATTATTCAGTAGCTTCCCATTTTACATATTAAGCCCCCAAACCCCTTTCCATGGTTTTGTGAGGCCGCTGTGATCTCTGCCTGCTTCTCTGACCTTTCTCTCCATCACTCACTGGTCTCCAATCACACTGACTTAACTTTTGTTTTTTCCAAAGTCAACAAGCTTTTCACAGCTCAGAACCTTGCATTCCAGTTCCTCTGAACCTGCAAATCACTCCCCTCTCCTCATGGCTGGGTCTGTTTCATCATTGAGGTCTCTGCTCTGCACTGATTTTATTAGTTACACAAGTGCTTAATTGAGTTTAAATTCTTTGAAAAATCATAAATTGACTTTTAGGAAATAAATGATTATAAAATGATATTAGAAATAGATGTGAAGCACCATGATGACCAAATTAATGGAGAGGGAAATGAGGAAGGAGAAAAGTTGAGAAAGCATTTTTCCATGCAGTGCTTATCCTAGGAGACCAGATTAATTACCAATATGTTAATTCATGGTGATACAGATTAATATCACACTCACTATTTATTTGTATAGATGACTAATTTCTGAAGAATGATATTATAAATCATACTGCATAACATTTAAAGATATGTCATTAAATTAATATTCTGGAAAACTTAACTACACATGAAAAAATTGAGGAAATATGCAAATGTCATAGGGGTGAATTCAGTATAAACATAGAGTGGAGAAATAGGTAATTGCTTCTTATAATATCTTCAGAGTAGTTATAATGATCTTCTGATAATTAAATGAATTATTATATGTGACTGTATTAAAATAATTGGAAGGCATTTTTATAAAAAAAGTAGGAGGAATTACAATTCATTGTAATGTGTGTGATAAAAACTGACTGAGAAATTGCTCTTTAAATGATCTAGCTATCTCTTCATCTATCTGTAATGCAGTACAGAGGGATACATAGTTTTTGGCAGAAACTAGCTCTAATGTAGCAGGATAGTAATGAATTATCTGTTGCAGTAACAAAATCTGTGAGTTGAGAATTGTAATGCACAAATATGTAAATTTACTCTAAAAATTTCTCTTCAACACAGATACACATTGTAAACTCATCTGATTATCCATGGTTGATATGATTTAATCTTTCTTCGTCTTTTTCATTGCTATGTTTGAGGATGTCTGTGGCCTTAAACTATAATAGGCACTTCAAATTTTGTATCTTAAAATGTTCACATATAGAAAATTATAAAAAGTATGAAAAGGGTCATAAAATGTCTGTTCATGTCATGCTGGGGAGGTTACTATAACAGTTATTTCATGATCATTAGTTTTGAAATCAACTTAATCTTTAAAGCAATAAAAGCCCCATAAATATTGTTTCTCCCATTGCAAAAAACCTACCTGCATGTAAATCTTCACTGACTTTTCAATGTGTCAAATTTGATTTCAAATCAATATCACCTGATTTTTTTTCTCCACCAGTTTTATTTAAATTTAAATGCTTGATTTAAGCATCAGTAGTTCTTTGTACCTATAATAAAATGTCTCTAAAGGAGATGTGGGCTGGAAAAAGTTAATATAAACTTTCTAGTCATAGGTGTTTTGTTGTTAAATTTTCACAGAATGTTAATGTTGAACATTTAAGTAGATGCATGGACACCAAGGCGGGGAGGTGGCGGGAGGGTGGTGGTGGGATGAATTGGGAGATTGGGATTGACATGTATACACTGATGTGTATAAAATGGATAACTAATAAGAACTTACTGTATAAAAAATAAATAAATAAAATTTAAAAAAAAAAAGAAAATTTAAGTAGATGCAGATAAACTTAATGCATTCCAAATTCACTTTCTACTTAATGAGATAATACATAAATTAATTTTCTCATAAAAAATTATGAGAAATAATGGGAGAAATTATGTTTTTATTCAGTCAGTAATTAGATTGTAGCTTTTAATGCAATCTACCACTCTTAGTTAGGCATTAAAAGGATAGTTGGAAGTTTCCTGCCTTGATAGACTTGATCTGATATCACTGAAAAGAAGAGCTTGTTGAAATTCTCAATGGAAAAACAACAAAAAGATCATTTTTCCTAGGCTATTTCTTAAATTCCTTAAGCAAACCTAACAAATGTTTATTCTAAATATATGTTACAATTTTAGGCACATCAATAAAAAGCTATTACTTGTATAGCTTGAGTAAGGGGTATTTTTTATTTATTAAAACTTTGTAATCAAAGCAACTGTATAGTTTCTCTTTAATAATTAAGTAGATCTGATTAATTATTCAGCACCCAATCTACCTTGGATTTATAAACGCTGGTTTTGTATGTCAGTTATTCTTTTTTCAGAACTGCAAACTATTTTGTTCATTTGACAATTCTTTGGACAAGTTTAAATTCTTGTTAAAATCATAATGTTAATTCCATAAAATGAAAGCACTCAACTTCGTGGTAAACATAGTAGAACAAAATGATAGTTTAGCAAATTCAGAATTAATACAAACAACTAATTTTAGTAAATTCAACTTCTGATTTTATGAACTTTTTAGAAAAAATTACTAACAAAATTATCCAATTAGCTGACTTCTAGATTGCTCAGTTACTGATATGTGTTTATATATTAAAATTTATGAAGTTATTAGGCCCAAAGATTCATAAAAGTATGTTTATTCCTAAGCATTAAAGAATCAAATGTATATATTATAGAACAACAGTTCTCACCATTGACTGAATTTAAGAAATGTTTATTGATAGAATCACAAATAGACACATTCAAAAACACATAACATATGTTTAGGGAATTCAATTAACTGGAATATGTCAATATCAGATTTTAACACAGATTGAAAGAAAAATCCTTATATTGTGATGGGTTAATAGCATAGTGAAAATCTGTTGTAGAATAAATCTATTTTTAAAAGCCATTTGTGTTCAGTATTTAATCAGATGTTGGTATCTGGGAGTGTGCAATCTCTTATTCAAAGGGTGGTAAAATCAATATATCATTAAGAAAACTAAAATTTTAATGTATACAATATTAAGGGAAAGTTTTTAAATGTTGCTTTAATTGACTTTTTAATTTTTACCAGTTATTTAGTTATTTTGTTTAAAAAATAAAACTAAATCAGAGGAAAACTAGTCTGAGGTAAAAAATTGTAGACCTTTTCAGAAATCTATTTTTTAATTATTAACTCAAACAGTAGTCAACTTAGTTTATTGACGATAGTGCAGAGCAGCCTTATAAAGAAATAACAATATTTAGAAATACTTTCCTCATTTTTATTTTGAATGGATGCTCCTAAATATTAAATATATTTTCAATATTGCTTTCATAAAATAAACTTGCAAAACCTACTAGTTATAGCATCTGAAAAGATAAATCCCATATATTCCTGAGTCATTATAAATTATAACTTAATGGGAATGGAATTTATAAAGAAACACTTTATTTTTTACTTTAAAATTTAAAAAAAAAAATTGTGTGTTTGAACATCATTTAGAGTTGGCAGGAATCAGATGGAACGCTTGTATTGCCTAGGGAAGCATTCTACATTAACTGTACAGGGAATCATATGGCAGATATCAATGACACAAATGCAGCTATAGCACATACCTTAGAAAACCTGGTGGAAAGCATGTAAGAGTGCCTGTGATATACGGGTTTCTTTAAATCTATCCTTATCTTATCTTTAAAAAAACCCCTAAATTGTTTGCAAACATTGCTATTTAACCATTATTGGTAAATAAAATCATTGCAACTTCACAATTCATAGCCACAAACAAATTGCTGAGAAACAAAATGAGCCTGTATTATTGAAGAAAAAAATATAGTCTCAGCAGTTTTATTTTAGTTCCAACTGCAAAGGTTTAATTTCCTTTTCACACTCACTCCTGTTGGTCTGTGGAGACAGTGTAGTGGCTGAAATTGCAGCTCTGGGGTCAGACTGTCATGGTGGAATGCTTGCATAGAGAACGTGTCTCAGATTACCTGCAACTGCAGTGTTTCAAAACCTGGCCAGATCGAAAGAATCACTGGGGCTGCTTGTCACATAGAGGCTCCTGAACCAAGACAAATCTACTGAGTTGCAACTCCGGTGCAGAGACCCAGTGATGTGTAGTTTCCCCACAGAGCCCAGGTAATCAGGCCATTTGGCGAAACCTGGTGTTAATGCAGTCTCACTTGGCAGGGCAGCTAACCTGAATTGAAGCCTTCAGTCACCCTACTAATTCCATTCTTTCACACTTTCATTGAATACATAGTACGTAGCTTATTCTCTAGTGGGCACTGGAGAGGTGTGGGTAAACACAGGAGCCCTGCCTAGTTAACAATCTTGTTTGGAGTGCTCTGTGTTGCAATAGAGTTGCAACATCCTTTAAAGCTGTTCCCTTTGATTGTAGGGTAGGGGCACTTTCTTAGTTCCAGCTGCTGTAACAGAATACAGTAGACTGGGTGGTTTATAAACAACAGAAATTTATCAGGGTACCGGCAGATTCCATGTCTGGTGAGAGCCCACTTCCTGGTTCACAGATGGCTGTGTCCCCGTGTGGCAAAACTAGCAAGGGAATACTCTGGGATCTCTTTTGTAAGGTCATTAATCCCATTCATGAGGGCTCTGCCCTCACGACCTAATCACTTCCCAAAGGCCTCCACTTCCAAATACCATTACGTTGGAAATTAAGTTTCCACATAAGAAGTTTTGGGGGGACACAGACATTTAGTCTATAGCATGCACCTTGAAATACCACACTAAAGCCGGGAACTCAAGAGGAATCGGTCTTGGAATAGAATCAGAATACATGGTATTGTATTTTATCTGCCTGTGTTCTTCATGAAATTTTTTGTTTGTTTGTTTGTTTTTATGACATTATGGCATTACTCATGACACAGTTTCACTTCATTAGTAGCTCTCCCTGCAACTTTGCTTTTATCATTTCATTTTATTCTACTGTTCATCTCTTTTTATAATACATTCAGCGGTTTGATTGCTGAATTATTGTGTGGTCTTTTACAACCTAATTTAAAATAACTGCAAGAGTGGGGTTACGGGAGATAATTTTGTTGATGAATTTTATAATTAATTATATATCGACACAGTCCAGTATCATATTTAGGCTAATTATAAAATGTAATTACTAGGATATCCAAGGTGGTTGGCTGCTGTCTAAAGCTATCATTTTGAAATACAATTTTCACTTGCTGATTACTATAACCTCCTTTAATTTGTGGATAAATCATTCTCTGTTCTTTCTGTGGAGAAATTGATTTGGAAGCATTCATTATAGAAGTAAGATAATGAAATATCCCACAGTAAAGTCTTTGAAGATAAGATGATTAAAACAACAGTTGATAGACGGTTCAGAAGGTGGTCACACACTTACTTATTTTCATCAGTTAATGCAACTTATGATTTTCCCACTGCTTAACAAGGCTTGAGAATTTTAAGGATGGTTTAATCATGAAATGTTTTATTTTCTTTTTAATTTGAACATTCTGGAAGCCTGACAATTCTCAGGTTTCCCTTTGGGAATTTAACCTCTCTTTGTAGTAACTTGTCTATAATCTACTAGCTTTCATTCTGAAAAAAAAGAAAAGAAAAGAAAAAAGTGAAATCATAAAAATACAGTAAGTGTTGAGTCAAATATCTAATGTCATTGTCTTTTATAAATAATGAATTCATGACTGGAAATTGTTCTCTTAGTGACATTTTTTTCCTACCGTTAGCAGGTTATGAATGACTGAATAAAATCAATAAGAATTTACTATACATGTAACTTCTTTTTGATTTCTGCACTTTTTGTGTTTGATCCTAGGAAATACATGTCTATAAAACGTGTGTGTCGTGCGTAGTGCCCACCTTCCGCCAGGCGTTATCCTTGGGAAGCTAACTTGGGTTTAGTAGGCTGAGCATTCCCATTTAGATTCTTAGGTTAGTTTTGCTGCATTAAGCTCATTTACTGTCTGGAGCAGGTGGATGAACAGTGTCAATGTGAATACTAAGCCTTTTCATCCTTTACTTCTGCTTTTGTTACAGAAACCCTTGAAACCCTCATCAGACAAGCAGAAAATTACACCAGTATACTGTTCTGCAACACCTACAGGAACATGGCCTTAGAGGCTGCTGCTTCCGTCCAGGAGTTCTTCACTGACGTAGGGCTCTATTTATTTGGTGCGGATGTTAATCCTGAAGAATTCGTAAACAGATTCTTTGACAGTCTTTTCCCTTTAGTCTACAATCATATCATTAACCCTGGTGACAGTTCCCTGGAATACTCAGAATGCATCCGGATGGCCCGCCGGGACATTAGTCCATTTGGTAATATTCCCAAAAGAGTACTGGGGCAGATGGGGCGATCGCTGCTGCCCAGTCGCACATTTCTGCAGGCGCTGAATCTGGGCATTGAAGTCATCAATACCACAGACCATCTGCACTTCTCCAAAGAGTGCAGCAGAGCCCTCCTGAGGATGCAGTACTGCCCGCACTGCCAAGGCCTGACTCTCAGTAAGCCTTGCATGGGATACTGCCTCAACGTCGTGCGAGGCTGCTTGGCACACATGGCAGAGCTTAACCCACACTGGCATATGTACATCCTGTCATTGGAAGAGCTGTCGGATGCCATGCATGGGACATACGACATTGAGCACGTGCTGCTGAACTTCCACTTGCTCGTTAATGATGCTGTGGTGCAGGCTCACCTTGATGGACAGAAATTATTGGAACAGGTAAGCAGCCACTCAGTGTTTACTGATTTTTTAGAACTCAGCAATTAGCTATATATTACATAAAGTGTGTGGATTATAAGCACATCATCATGTACTTTAAATTATGGCAGCTTAACAAGCTAATACTTTAGGAAATAGTAGGAGAATGCATGAGTTACATTCAATTCTAAATATAGTTTACATCTTACATCAAAATTTTGGTTAGCTAAAATACCAGTTTCTCCTCTAAGTAGAAGCCTTCTTATAGGATTAGTTCAGTGAGGTAGAGAGGGCTCAGTTTTAAAATCAGGACCAGTATAGATTTGATTCTGCTGTCTGCCAGTAATTCTCAAGTCCCTTAGCTTCTCTGAGCCTCAGTTTCCTCACTGATAAGAAGAAAATAGTAACACATAACTTTTGGAGTATTCTTTTTTGGGAAGATAGGCAATCATGTAGGCATACTACCTAGTATGGTGCCTGGTACTCCAAAAATGGGTAGTTATTGTTGGCATTTCAAAAGTATTCAGCTTCAAAATAGAAAATGCCAGTTATATAGTCATTAAATGAAAATTTGATATCTTAGGTTTCAAAAGTGTTTCTTCAGAGACTCTCCAGAATCTGGCACAATCGTGGTGTGATGATTTTTTTTTTTTTTTTTTTTTTTGCGGTACGCGGGCCTCTCACTGTTGTGGCCTCTCCCGTTGCGGAGCACAGGCTCTGGACGCGCAGGCCCAGCGGCCATGGCTCACGGGCCCAGCTGCTCCGCGGCATGTGGGATCTTCCCGGACCGGGGCACGAACCCGTTTCCCCTGCATTGGCAGGCGGACTCTCAACCAGTGCGTCACCAGGGATACCCCAGGAGGGCCTTTTTGTATCCTTAAAATTTATCACATAGAAAAATATCTACTTTTTCTATTCCAAAGGCTAAACTAACACAGGTTTGTAGGTAGATAGACACGTTTCAACTCCTGAGTTTCGTACTCATTAGTCATGTGGTCTGAACAAGCTACTAAAACCCTCTGAGTCTGTTTTGTCCTGTGTGAAGAAGGAAGTGATGGTTTAAGTGACACAAGGTAAGGCTCTGACATTCGTAGGTACTTGGTACCTGAGAAGCTTGCTTTATTCTTTCCATATTCTGGGACCAGCCCTGAGCAAACCTCGGTGAAGCAGGTTACTTTAGTATTATAAATGATTAGAATCATCATCATACTTGCGTTCTATAAATAAATTTTTAACAACATTTTTGTCATATGAAACTCCTTAGTGGATTTTCAAAGAACATTCTTTTCTTTAAGCAAATAATTCTATTTCATTTAATAAGTGGTCCTTAACTATCTTGAAAAACATCAATTATTACTAATAAATTGTAGATTCTTTTCCAAATAAAACAACTGAGACTTTCTTTTTAACTTATGGTGACAGAGGAGAAACTGACTTTAAATTCCTTGAAAATTGGCTCATTATATTTATTTCTGCCAACTTCAAAGTGATTTATAAGCTGTTTATCAAGCTTTGATAACCAGTTCACACATCAATGAATTTAATAAATTCAAAATAAATTACTGGTGAGCCGGCAAATAATGACTTTCTCACATTCCCAAAGCAATCTCTGAGATCTAGTACTTTCAAGTCTAGTCCTCAGTAATTACGTACAGCCACTTTAAGAAATCCATAGGGGTACCTGATGTATCATACTTCCGTTGGATGCATTTCAACTGGAAAAAAAAAATTCTCAGTTTCCTGAGAAAATTATAAATATCTTCTATTTGGTAAACCATTAAAGAAACAAAATCTAATTTATAAGAGAGCATTTAAATTTTATAATCGTTCTGGTGATTAAGACAAAAATCTAATAAAGCATTAACAGAGGCCATCAAAGTATGGAGATTAAAAGCACAGACTCTACTCTCAGACTGGATTTCCCATCTGTCTCTACCACTTACTAGCTGTGAGTTTGGGAGCTTGATTATCTAATCTTTCTTGAGTTTCCTCTTCACTGAAATGGGGTAATAACAAACAGTACCTACATCATAGAGTTCTTGTGAGAATAAAATGAGATTCGGTTAGTGTCTTACACGTGGTAACTGTTTAAAGCCTACTAATTATTAGTACATATGTTCTTTATAAATACTTCATTGATCTCTCTGGTGTTTTAAATGCTTTCAATGTGAATACCTCTTTCTTCCTGTGGTATAGAATTCAAAAAATATTTTAAACGGGCATTTAACGTAAGCGGACAATTGTAAAGATGTTCCTTGAAGGAGAAGAAAAAACTGGAATTTTTATTTATTTAAATATATATATGTATTTTATTTTTGGCTGTGTTGGATCCTCAGTGCTGCGCGTGGGCTTTCTTTTAGTTGTGGCGAGCGAGGGCTACTCTTCATTGTGGTGCGTGGGCTTCTCATCGCGGTGGCTTCTCTTGTTGCGGAGCACGGGCTCTAGGCACGCGGACTTCAGTAGTTGTGGCTCGCGGGCTCTAGAGTGCAGGCTCAGTAGTTGTGGTGCACGGGCTTACTTGCTCCGCGGCATGTGGGATCTTCCCAGACCAGGGCTCGAACCTGTGACACCTGCATTGGCAGGCGGATTCTTAACCATTGCACCACCAGGGAAACCCCAAAACTGGAATTTTTATAAAATATTATTTAGAAGTCTACAATGTGTTTTAATATTAATGGATATTAATTGCTAATTATTTGATAACAGTAATTCCTTTGTGAGGAAATGATTGAATGATTGATTTTTTAGTAGGAAATGATTTAAAGGATTGAATGATTTCTTGGTAGGAAATTATTCATTTTGTAAATAAAAACTTGATATTTTAAAAAATTATATCTGCTATTAATTAAATTTAGAAAATTAGTTATTAATATAATTGAATGCTTTAACTTATTAAAGAAACAACAATGCAGGATCTGGGTTAATTCCAATGTTTCAACCTCTTCTAAATGGAACATATGTTACCAAGAAACTCAACTGAATGTTGATTCTGTACAATTTTAGAAATAAAAAGGTTTTTTCAGCTTTATTGAGATCTAGTTGACAAAATAAAATTCTTCTTTAAATATTTGGAAGAATTCAGTAGTGAAACCATCTAGTCCTGGGCTTTACTTTGTCGAGAGGTTTTAAAAAAATTTGTTTTTTAAATTACTGGTTAAATCTCCTTATTCATTATTGGTGCTGTTCAGATTTTCTATTTTTTAATGTCTCAGTCTTGGCAGGATATATGTTTCTAGGAATTTATCCATTTCTTCCAGGCTATCCAATTTCTTGGCTTATTATTATTCATTGTAGTCTCTTATGATCCTTTGTATTTCTGTAGTGTCAGTTGTAATATCTCCTCTTTCGTTTATAATTTAATTTACTTGAGTCTTCTCTCATTTTTTTCTTACTCTAGCTAAAGATTAGTCCTTTTTCTACCTTTTCAAAAACGAGCTCTCAGTTTTGTTGATATTTTCTATTGTTTTTTTCTCGTCTCTGTTTCATTTATTTCTGCTCTGATCTTTGTTATTTCCTTCCTTCTGGTAATGTTGGGCTTAATTTGTTCTTCTTTTTCTAGTTCCTTGAGGTATAAAGTTAGGTTGTTTATCTCAGATCTTTCTTTTTCCTTAATGTAGGTGTTTATCAGTATAAACTTTCCTGCTTTTGCTGCATCTCCTAAGTTTTGGTATGCTGTGTTTCCACAGCTGGGAGTTGAGGGTTCCCTCTAGCCTGTGCTACCTGTTTCCATGTGGGTATTTTCTCATTTGCTTGATGTACAGGGGTTTCTCAGCTAGTTTCTAAAATGGCTCTGTGTATACAATAGCTGTACATTCTGTGTATCTTCGGGAATAGGGAACTTCCTAGGGAAACGAGGAGCCTCCTATAATGGGAATTGCTGCTACAGAAAGTTTCTGTTTTTAAGTCTGTACTGGGTTCCAGAGCATAATTTCCAACAATAAAAGTCCCACTCTGTATTTTTAAATAAAAAATCAGTTTTCCACATCTCTTACCTTTGCACTATTAGTACAGTTTCAGCTGATTGCATCCAAATTACTTTAGGATAGCTATGTACTTCAGTTTCCATACCTTTCAAGATTGAGTTTAAGGTGAACTGTACACACTAATGCCCTCTAATTAAACTACATTGTTGTGATAACTAATATTTGATCACTGCTTCTCTACACATCTACATTTATCTGAAACTGTGAAATGAAAGCCTAATAAATTAATTATGTGTTTTTAGGTATCTCAATGATATCTTTATATATAAATTGAAAGGAAAATTAAAATGATAGCCTGGGTTATTTATGGTAAAGCACTAATTTTATTTTATTTCTTCCATAGTGTGGTATATATTTTCCTAAAAATCACTCTGTATTCAATTTTACATAATACGGACTATGGGACAAATAAGGTTAAGGCAACACATTACTCTCTCAAGTCTGTGTCCTTGAAATTGCCCCTAGTGTGGGAATGGTGGGTGGTATATACATTCCAAAGATGGGGGGTGGGGGCAGGTAAGGAGCCTCTGATCTCCTGGGTCCCGCTCACGTGTCAAGTGGCAGTCACATCCTCTCGATGACCTCTTCCAACAATATACAAAAAGCCAACAATGCATTATTTCTGAAGCAAAGTTTATTTTTTTAGGAGCTTTCATTCACGTATATTTTTGTACTTGGCTAACAGAGAATAAAGGGCTGTGACCAAAGGTTATAAATCAGCTACCTGTGGACAAAGTTTATGAGTAGGTGGGCAAGACTTCATTGAAAATACCTTCATCATGTCATTTGATATATCTTGATGACATTTTCATCAAAATACCATTTTTACCTTTGCCTAATTTTTGTTTAACTGATGGGTTGGGCTAATGTCGAACTTGTAATTATTATATTGTTCAGATGAGCTGGTCCTTTTGAGGAATAAGACTGGAGCTTGACAAGAGAAAAGGGAAAGGCATAAGAATTAAATTAGCAACAATTGAAGGGGGAAGACATAAGCTTCTAGAGCAAAAGTAAAAGCTCAGACAGAATCCAATGAAAATGGGCTAACTGAAAATAGAAAAATCTATAAGCTAATAGAAAAGAAAAGGAAGATTCATTAGACTGTGAGAAGGTCATCCAGTCCAACTCATCATTCTAGATAGAGATCACTTTGAAAGGTTTTCACCCACTTAATTCTGGATACTAAATAGTGATAGGGAGCCTGCTCTTACAGAAATGGTAGCAGTAAAGCATGTAGCAATAATTAGTGGGTTTTCCTCTCAATGGTAGGCCCATTTAGTTCTTTTCAGATGTGGAATGAGACAGAATTTTCTGACTAGAGTTAAGTCAAAGGGTAATCCTATTGTCCATTGATTTTCTACTCAAGCATTACGAAAAATTGAGATATTTCTATAATATTTTCAGCCCCAGCTGATAAGAATTTTCTTTACATGCCTGATTAGATCCAAATCCTTCATCTTTTGGAGACTTGCTCCCTGCACATGTGGATCATGGGAGGAGGGGGTGTCCTCTTTGGCCCTTTGATAACCTCTCTTGAAATGATTGGCAGTGGTGAGGACCAATCAAGATCCAGGTACCTCATATGAGAGGTAAGTCTAAATTTTTTTAGGAACACATTGGATAACAACTTGCATAATTTAAGGATAGATATTTTATAAGACTTTAAAAATATTGCATGATTAATTTGTGATTTTACCTTTCTGAGCAAGATTGTGGTATGAATTACTTGAGAATAAGCACTGATAATCATGATTCTTTATTTCTACTTAATTTCCTGGGAAAGAAAAAAAATTATTCAATGTCTTACGAAGCCCTGAAGTCCTATAAAGGGAAAGCTGGACACAGATCTCTGGGAATAATGGTCTATCAGGTTTGTGGACAGCTCTAGTCGTTGGAGAGTTCACCCTTATGGTGAATGAATGTCTGCATCTTCAGTTGTCCTGCCTGGTACTCTAGAATGGAATGCGTTGAAGATAGGGACTCAATCTTGGACATCTTACACATCAGCTATGTGAAAGCTATTACTATGCTCCTTGCCTGATAGCTTCTTCTTTGTAGGCTTTTGACTCCCTTTATATTCAATTCTTCTTTACATGCTTTCTTGTTAAGATCAAGATTTTAACCACGCAGCTCTGTCTTTCTCTCCTGGAGGACCTGCTGACCGAGGATGGAGTCGGCCACACTGGAGGGAGCTTGGGGGTTGACAACTGGTAGACTTCAGGCATGAACTTTTTCATTCCCTCACCATCAAAGCCAGATGCTTCTCCTTCCTCAGGGATCTGGAATCTGGAGGATTCCTGATTGTAGTCTCAAGACTCTATCAAATATACTTTTTAGGAAATTGGGAATGGAAGGATAATTTTCAGAACCTTTAAATTTCCTTCTCAATTTTTGCATCATGTATGCCTCTGTTTTGTTATGTTGTTGAGGTTTCTCTGAGCTAACAGAACTCTTACACCCATAATATGAGCTTGTGTCTTCTGGGAATAAGAAGGTTTTAATAATAACCAGCGATTCTTTTTAATTTTTCTGAAATAATTTTTGCTTGAAGTTTTAAAGTGTGTAGCTGTTCATATACATTACTGATGTTTTTGGCTGGTTTGGAACAGCTGTCCTCTACCTTAAATGGTATAAATTCTCTCTAAATTGGATACTGCATAAAAAATTGTTTTTTTCCCTTAAGTGCAGCAAGGATGCGATATTTCTTTTGGAGTTTTTGCCTCTCCCTTTTTACCCGAGTGTTTTCTGAATGCAACAACAC
This sequence comes from Delphinapterus leucas, assembly GCF_059928025.1. Lineage (NCBI taxonomy): Eukaryota > Metazoa > Chordata > Mammalia > Artiodactyla > Monodontidae > Delphinapterus > Delphinapterus leucas. The sequence goes on along the minus strand of NC_143146.1, from coordinate 18,262,111 downwards.
TTTCTTGGTTAGAGATTTTTAATGCTTTGATTTTTAATGCAGATAATTTTTAAGTGCATTGATAATTTTAGATTCTGCATGTAATTTTGTGTACATTTGCTGTCTTTTTTTTTTCTTTGAGAGTTTGTAAACTGGCATTAACTCAGTCTCATAAATCAGCAATCTTTTGTCTTCACCAATTAAGAGGTCTCCATTTTCTGATGCCTTTGACATATGCAATTCCACATTTCCACACTTCATGTTGTCCTTCCCCAGAACAGCAGCCCAATATCTCCTCTCTAGCAAGTGTTCATTTAGGGTCTTGATCAGACTCTCTTTATTATTAAAAACTCAATCCAAAGGCAAGGTTTTTTTTTTCCTTCTAAATTAATTTTGCCCATTCTTCCCTTCCATTTTTGAGATTTTATGAAAGCAGCTTTATTCTTCTCTGAAGGTTGGAATTTACCTCCAAAGGCTCTGTTAGTGCTATCTGAAGCTGTCCTCCATTCTTCTGATGGATTTTGAAGGCTTTTTTGGTTGTAACCTTGTTTCGTTTGCTTTGATGCGTTTCCTAAAAAATTTAATCTTGCTTATAATGTCAGCCAGCAGCTGAACTTGTAAACATTTAGATTTTTCTCCTTTCTGTGCTTTCTGTAAGTATTTGGTTTAAGCCCAAGTAAAGAGATGTAGCTTCTCAGCTCTTTATTCATGGTCTTTACATTTCCCATGTCTTAGAGTACTGGCTTCCAGTCTGGTTGATTTAAGGTCTCCAGACTCTTTCCAAAGTAGCTAAATTTCTCAATAATTCAATATTTTTCCTATAGAAGGACAGACACTCCAGTGGGCAGTTTTTTTGTGTCTCCTTGCATAGAAATACAAAGTTTTAAGCCCAAAACCCTCACTGTGACTATAAAAGCCATCATCGCTCACAGCGTTTCTTGGGGATCTGGGCCTGTGCTAAGCTCCCTTGACAGCACTGCCACTGCTGGGCATGGAGTCTCCAAGGATCAGTATCACACAGAGCATCACAGCCATTAGTGGGCTCCCCATGGCCCCCAAGGCCACTGATGACTCAGCTCAGGCTGCCACGTTCCTATGGCCATAACAGATCATACAACCCTGCACTGAGAATTCTGCCCAGAATGTCCATGGTGCATAGAAACCAGAGCATTCCTCACTGGAAGTGGTATAAGTGACAAGAAAAACAGTGCCTCTCAAGATGTGCCCCCCACATCTGAACCCACAATGTCAGCGGTCATATCACATGACGCTGGGGTACCGACGAGGCTCCATAGGGCAGAGGGGATGGCCAACAGCTCCGGCCATACTAGGTGTTTCCTGGCTGCCCCAAGAACTAAGCAGGGAAATGTCTTTCTGTGTCTGTAGTTGTTTCTGTTTGGGAAGCTCCATGGTGAAGGGCTGCAGGCCCCCGACAGTGGCCACTGATCCTCTTGTTCTTCAATGAACTTTTCATTCTGTGGCTTTGGAGTTCTAACCCAGCCCACGATGATCAGAGAAGACTCTGACTCTCCGTGTGCCCTTGGTTTGTGTCTGGCTCGCCTTGAGTGTGTAGGGGCCAAGTGTGTGAGTGGCCTTATGATGGGCCCTGCATAGGGTTTTGACTCACTTCTCTGTTTTCACATTTAACAACTAAAGAAGAAATCATAGGAATTTTCAAAGTCTTCACATTTCAAGAATGTGCAGTCTTACTGTGATCTTTTGTTCCCCTTCCACTTTTCTTCTCTGTCTGAGCCCACAGGGACTGCGTGGACCAGAAGGGTTGGTGGCTGACATCTAACCCTTCAGCAGCAGAGACAGGTAGACTCTCCTACCTTTTAAAATTGAGGCTTGCCTTCTCCTTACTCCATTTTCAGCTATCACTGTGTTCACTTGGAGACTAGAATAAGTAGACGGAACCCTCTTGGTGTCAAAATTACCCAAGGGAAATATAAATAGTGATAAAAATAGAAAGCCAGGAAAAGTGCATGGTAGGGTGTGAGAGAGTCAGTTTTAGGCTACATACTAAACTCATCAATGACCTTGAGCTGTATTTGTCTGTACTATATGAATAGTCTTACTTGAAGAAGATCCCACCTCATTACATCAAACGGTAGTAGATGCTTGATGCTAGATATCACTGTTGCGCAAGGAACTGTGCATTTCAAGGTGACCTCCAGGTTTTAATCTAGGGTTAGGAAACCTTTATCCTCGAACTGGATAGAGAAGGATTCTAAAAAAATCCACCATGTTGTCAAATGATAGGTGGTTATAGCTTCCGTCAATAAAGTAGTAAGTATGGGGAAAAATAATCCAAAAAAATGAAAAGAAGGCAAGCATTACTCAGTGCTATTTCTGTGTATAAGGACCTTACTATGCTCTGTAGAGTCAGATGTTATTTTACGGAAGATCGATACATTGCAAATAATTTTTGTCCTTTTGTATCACAAGTTATTTTCATCTGATAGAGAAAGCAAACTGGAGAGTTATTGTTTTATTTACCCGAAAAATATTAATCATCTTCTACATCTCATTTTAGAATAATATTCTGGGGTTCCTTCTTTCACGGACTATAACACTGGTATGTACTGTCAAGCAGCTTTACTGGGCTGTTTTTCCCTCATTAAGGAATTGAACAAATATTTCACAACTGCTCGTCATATGTTAGTTTTTCTTTCCTTCTTTCCTTCTTTCCTTCTTTCCTTCTTTCCTTCTTTCCTTCCTTCCTTCCTTCCTTCCTCCCTCCCTCCCTCCCTCCCTCTCTTTCTTTCTTTCTTCATTGGGTCTTCATTGCTGCACACAGACTTTCTCTAGTTGTGGCGAACGGGGGCTACTCTTCGTTGCAGTGCGCAGGCTCCTCATTGCGGTGGCTTCTCTTGTTGTGGAGCACTGGCTCTAGGCAGGCAGGCTTCAGTAGTTGTGGCACACAGTCTCAGTAGTTGTGGTGCATGGGTTTAGTTGCTCCATGGCCTGTGGGATCTTCCCTGACCAGGGCTCAAACCTGTGTCCCCTGCACTGGCAGGCAGATTCTTAACCACTTCACCATTAGGGAAGTCCCCATATGTTAGTTTTAGAGTCACATTTTTTATCTTTTTTGAAAATTATACTGTGACCTCTCACACTGAGAAAAAAAGGTTCTAGAAAAGTTGTTATAATGGATGGGATTCTTTGGAAGTGACAGGAAATCAAACTCATTTAAACCTTCCTGAGGGGGGGGTAATTTTTAAGTCACGTGACTAAAGGTCAAAAGGTACAGGTAGCTGAAGATCTGACTTGATCTGTTTCTTCATGAATGTTATTAACATGCTTCTCTACTTCTCAATGAAGCTTTAGTCTGTCTTGGTTTGTTTCTCAGGAAGACCGTTCCCGAGTGCTAACAAGGTAGGCTATACAATCTCTAGGCTCATCCTTGTGTAGTTTAGCAAGAATAAAAACAGAACTTATTTCCCATGGATCAAAACCTCTTATATGCTTGCTCCTTGCTTTGATTTTGAGCCCATTCATCTCTCTGAACTATCTGCTCATGCGCTGGCTGGACACCCTGGGGTCATTTTCCCACCCTGGAGCCATATGTGGGGTCAGCTGACTTAAACAGGTCAATAGAGAGTTGGAGTGGGTATTCCCAGAGGATGAATGGAGGACAGCAGTGAAAACAGAAAACAAAAAAGAAAAATCAAACAGATAAGAAATGAAGTATATGTTATCATGATAAAGGATGAACTTCATACTGAATGTCTTTTAGGAATATGCCAAATAGTATTGACATACACGTAACCATGAAGTAAGATACAAACGTAATGGAAATATACATTCAAATGAAAGCTAACACATAATGGAAACAGAAAACTAAAAAATGTTAGAACTATTATATAGTTCCAAGAGCACAGTGGAACTTCTGGAAGCATTCGTTTTAAAATCAGGAATAAGACATCCCTGTCGTGTATTACACTCTCCGAGTTAAATGTTTAAGTGGAGGCACTAATTAATGTAATTAGACAACACATCAATAAAAAGTAACCTAATAAAAATGGGCAAAGGGTTTAAAGAGACGTTCTCCAAAGAAGGTATATAAATGGCTAATAAACATACAAAAACATGTTGTCATCATTAGTCACTAAGGACATGCAAATCAAAATCATAAAGAGACAGTTACACTTCACACCCCCTAGGATGGCTCTAATGTAAATGATACACAATAACAAGTGTTGTTAATGCTGTGGAGAAATTTGGACACTCACACGTTGCTGGAGGGATTGTAAAATGATGCAGTCACTTTGGAAACCAGTTTGACAGTTCCTCATAATGCTAAACATAGAGTTATCATATGACCCAGCAATTTCATGCCGAAGTATATACCCAAGGGAATTGAATACGTATGTTCGCAAAAAACTTATATATGGATATTCGTGGCAGCTTTATTCATAAGAGCCAAAAGGTGGAAATGACCTAAATGTTCACCAACTGATACCTGGATGAATAACATGTTTTATAACTGTACGACGGAATGCTATTTGGCAGTAAGGAAGAATGCAGTACTGATACATGCTACAGTGTGACTTAGGCTACAATGATTGAACCTTGAAAATACGCTATGTGAAATAAGTTAGTCACAGAAGACCACATATTACGTGATTCTAATTATATGAAATATTTAGAATAGCAAATTCACTGAGATAGAAAGTAGATTAGTGACTACCAGGGGTGAGAGAATAAGGAATTACTGCTAATGCATATAGGATTTTTGCAGGGGAGAGTGATAAAAATATTGTAAAATTACATAGCAGTGATGGTTGCACATCTCTGTTAATATAGTAAAATTCGCTGAGTTGTGCATTTCAAAAGAGTGCACTTTATGGTACATGAATTATATAACAATAAAACTGTTATAAAAAGTCATAATATATAATTTTGAAAATTGACTCATACAGATCGAAAACCAGTATATTCCAGTGAATAATTTCCATTTATACATTTGTTCTTTTGATTCGCCTATGCTTCTTGAGGCTTTGGGAACTCAGAGGAACAATGTTTCTTTTCACTTGTCATCCAAATGACACACTAAAAATGTTTTCAGACATTTTATCGTGAACAGTTCAAGGTCCTTCAGAGAAAAAAAATGTCTGTCCTTATAGTAAAGGTGTTTTCCCCATAGACGGTAAACTTTTAGACCTTGAAAAGCTGTTTTTCTCATTCAAGAAAAGTTTGGGTCAGATAAAAATGGATAAAAATGGTGGATAATCTCGTTCATTTATCTGAACATGCAACAGATGTATGTTGCGTCTTTCAGTGTACCAGGCACTGCTAGACACTGAGTTTATACCAACTGGGCCTGCAGCTGCCCTGTTAGAACTTACAGTGAACTAATTCATTTTTCCATAACCTTGTTAGCATCTCAAGTCTATTCTCCAGACAGAAGTCAGGATAAGTTTTCCAAAATATAAACTATATTATATGTAAAATCTTTCAGTAGCTTCCTATTAACCTTAGAATAGAATCTGAAAGCCTTTAAATTGACCTTTAATGCTTTGCATATCTGACCTTTACCACCACTTTACCCTCACTTTGAACCACTCTTTTTTAAAAATTTTTTATTTTATATTGGAGTATAATTGATTAACAATGTTGTGTTACAGACCTACTAGAGAATGGACTTGAGGATTTGGGGAGGGGGAAGGGTAAGCTGTGACAAAGCGAGAGAGTGGCATGGACATATATACACTGCCAAACGTAAAATAGATAGCTAGTGGGAAGCGGCCGCATAGCACAGGGAGATCAGCTCGGTGCTTTTTTTTTTTTTTTAACATCTTTATTGGAGTATAATTGCTTTACAATGGTGTGTTAGTTTCTGCTTTATAACAAAGTGAATCAGTTATACATATACATATGTTCCCATATCTCTTCCCTCTTGCGTCTCCCTCCCACCCTCCCTATCCCACCCCTCCAGGTGGTCACAAAGCACTGAGCTGATCTCCCTGTGCTATGCGGCTGCATAAATAAATTAAAAATCATAATATATAATGATTAAATATATTAAATATATTTTATTTAATATATTTAAATATATTTTATATTAATATATTTAAATATATTAAAAATCATAATATATAATGCCAATAGAATGTGATATTTTCATTACTTGTTTATCAACAAATAATATAATCTATGCAATTAAAATATACATCACAATCATCAATGTCCTTGATAGAGCATTCTTATTTCCACACTGGGATATATAAAAGTCCCACTGCTAAGTCCCAGCCCAAAAGATAATGCATAGAATCCTTTCACCCCAGTGTTTGGCCTCCTATGACTTTGCTGTTGGTTTTTCCTCAGCATGACCATCTGCTGACTAGCCTTAGAACAAAGGGATATCGGGTGTTTCCTAATATGTTTCCTACAGAACAAGTCATACCCTATTAAGAGACAAAGGACAGTCCTACCTAGAACTTTAATAACCCACCATCTGAGAAGTAAATATTAAGATTAGTGGAAAAAAGAAACCAAATTAATATTACAAGATGGATAAATGGAAATAAAAGAAAACACATGCATTCACTTTAATCTACAAGCAAGAGGGTTTTTTTAAAATAAAATTAATTTTATGTTTATGAAAAATTTGAAATAAGTAAGAGAGCAGTGCCCCATTTAAAAATACTCCCTTTAATGCCTAGGTAGTCAGATGTGACCAGGTGATGGTAGTATCCACATCTTTTCAGCGTTTTACCTTTTCACCACTTGCCACAGTTCCCAGGATAAAAAGAAGTGTAGTTAACAGTAATGTCTTTTCTCCCTTTCTTTAATCTCACATTCTCTACCACTGATGATTTCATGTTTCTGCGACATAAAAAGTGGTTTATTCCCAGAGTCACTTTGGAGACCCTTGTCACATCAGCCTAGAAATTGATGTCTCAGATTAAATTACCACCTTATTTGTATATATCCAAGGCAATCTCTGAGCGCCAGACCTATATACATAGTTTTCGCTTGACACTTTTTCTCAGAATGGTCCCAAACTGTTCAAAACCCATGAATCCAGAATTGAACCCATCATCTTGTCTCCCAATCCTGATTAGTCTTTGGGATCCCCTGGCTCAGTACATCCACCCATATACCTAGGAATCGTCCTTGACACTTACCTTCCAGTACTGATTCCTATTGATTTCACATCCTAACCATATCTCAAATATGTTTGAATCTCTCCACCACCACCCATTTTCTTGCATGGGTGATGGCAGGCAAACGTGTCCTAATTAGTCTAATCTCATTAAGTCACTTCATGTCCATTACTGCCCCACTCCATCTATAGAGTCACCAGAATAACACTTGAAAAACTTAGTTGCAACCTCCTGTACTCAGGATTTAAAGCGCTATAATTGTAGATCTGACAAATCTCTTTAACATGGTCATCAAGACTCCGTATGTCTGACTTCCAAACGTCTCTCAGTCTTATGCTCTCACCAGCAGCTCCCCTCTGTCCTTGGTTACCTTGGAGTTCTACAGATGTTGACCCCAAAGTCCAATTTCTTGAGACTCTATTGTATTGAAATAAAAGTACTAGTAGTATTCAAAGACATAGTACAGAGATGTTTGTATCAATATTTGCAGCGACATTCTAACCACAGCACTGGAAACAAACAAATATTCGCAATGGTGGACTGTTGAATAAATTAGGATACAGCCACACCAAGGAGGGTTATGCAAGCATCACAGATAATGAATTTAAGCTGTATCAATAGACGTGAATGGATTTTTATGTGATATCATGGGATTGAGAAAGTGGAATGAATAGGAATACATATGATCCTATTTTTATTAAGCATTCAATTTTTGCATGGAATATCTTTGTATTTATAAATACATACGTATATGTATATATGTTTGAATATGTGCAGAGTACATGGGCACGTGAACGTGGAGAACAATAGAAAGGGATGATAAATGATTTGCTTCACCTGATGATCTGGGAAGGAAAAGATGTGAGTGGCCATAATAAGGGAGAGGGAGTTGGAGAAGCAAACAAAGTAATAGGAAAAATCTATGGCATTAAAAAAAAATAGAATGCAGCATTATGATCCCGTTTATGACGTATATGAGCGTGTATATGTGTGTGTATCTCTATGTACACATACTTAAGTTAGAAAGCATAAAACTGGCATTTGTATACACTAGTGACTTCTGGTATGTTCATGAAATTTCAGTTGCAAAAGAAAGCTTTGCAGGGATGTATACAATATAATTCTAATTTAGTAAAATCAGACCAAAAAAAGAATAAAATGTGTGTATATGTGTATATCTGCTTGTTTGTAAAATTGAGGAGAATGCTGTAGAAGGTTAGGTCTCAGCCAATTTGCTTTCCTTCCCTTAGGAAAAACTGGTTAGGTAGTCTTCCAGACATTTAACATGCATTTATATGCATAGATGAATGTAACAACAGAAATACGTGATGTTTTAATTTGAATGCCATCAATCGTATCCTATTTTACTTATCATTTTTCAGTTTTTTTAAACTCATAGTACGTCCTGATATTTCACTTTTAACCATTGCATAGTACTCTATATTATAATATACTATGATTATGTAGCGATTATCATGACAGAATGATGGACATTAATTTCTAATTTTCATCATTAAAAATAAATGCTCTCGGGGCTTCCCTGGTGGCGCAGTGGTTGAGAGTCCGCCTGCCGATGCAGGGGACGCTGATTCGTGCCCTGGTCCGGGAAGATCCCACATGCCGCAGAGTGGCTGGGCCCGTGAGCCACGGCCGCTGAGCCTGCGCGTCCGGAGCCTGTGCTCCGCAACGGGAGAGGCCACAACAGTGAGAGGCCCGCGTACCGCAAATAAATAAATAAATAAATGCTCTCTTAAGCATCTCAGAATGGTCCCAAACTGTTCAAAACCCATGAATCCAGAATTGAACCCATCATCTTGTCTCCCAATCCCAATTAGTCTCCCAATTAGTCTCCTTGTTCTTAAGTGTCATTGTTTCTTTAGGTGAGATACAGTTAAGTAGAATTGCTGGCTGGTAGAAAGTGTAGACTTAAAAACTTAATAAAAACAGCCAGGTCCCCTCCAACAAGAGTTGGAGGTACCGTTTTATACTCACGCTAGCAGTGTAAGAGATCATCTTCCCAACACCTTTGCCAATAGCTGATACTGTCCATCTTTAAAATGTCTTCTAGTTGGGTGGATGAAAATTGTATTGTTAATTTCATAGATAAGTGCTAAGGTTATCAGCTTTCATATGACTTTTGCTATTTGCATTTTTTTTCTGTGACTTAGGTATTCATATCCTTTGTCCATTTGCTTTTTTCCATTGGGTCATTTGTCTTTTTAACTTTTCTGAATAATAAGCATTTGTCTCTTAAATATATTGAAATTATTTTCCCAGTCAGCAGTGTTTCTTTCAAGTACCCTTCTAACAATTTTCTAACAGTGCAATTTTTTGACGTCTGAATGTTACATGGAGTATTAGTTATAGGTGGTCAGTATCTATGAAAAATAAGAAAGGTAGAAAAGCCTGTAATGCCTCAGTGTGGTAAACAGGAAGACACAATGTTATACTTTGAGTACTTTATGGAGGGGGGTATTTAAATTGTCTCCAGAATTATCATTTGACTATTCCCAACAAATAAGGTAGTTGAGAAGAAACTACTAATTTATTTGCATAAATGTGTATTAGCTTTGTTTGGGGGGCTGAGTCGGGACTTTGATAGCAATTAGGAACAACAGAAAAAAACCAAGCAAAATATTTCTCTGCAGTACTCTAAGCTGTGGCGGAACAAATCCTATTGAGATGTACAAACCAAATGCTTGCAAGGTTGACAAATAACCTCAAGTTGAGAGCTCAAGGGTGACAATTTCACAAGTGATATTTTAAGTGAACCTTGGAAGACGGTAACATTTAGACAAGCAGAAAAGAAGAAACGTTCAAAGACTGAAAAGTACAGGGTAACTTTAGAGACTATGAGTAATACAGTTTAGCTAAAGCGTATAGTGTTTAAAGTGGAGGAGTGCTGGGAAATTTGGAGGTTCTGCTGTAAATTCACTTGAAATGCTTTAGTTTGTACTCATTAGGAAATGGGAGGAACCATCAAAGGCTTTGGATCAGAGAAGCAATATGGTCAAAACGGTGCTGTAGGAAGATGAATCTGGGAGCCTGGGCAGAAGGATTAGAGAGCTAGGAGAATCGGAGAGAAAGTCAGTAAGGAAGCTCTTGCATCTACACAAGGAAGAGCTAATGGAAGCCCATTCTAGGGGGAAAGAATTTCCAATGCAGGGTAGGAGAAGTGAAAATGCAAGAGACCTTATCTGACGAGAGCAGAATAAATAGCCGTTGAACTTTTAAAAAAAATTTTTATTGGAGTATAGTTGATTTACATTGTTGTGTTAGTTTCAGGTGTACAGCGAAGTGAATCAGTTATACATATACATATATCCACTCTTTTTTTAAGATTCTTTTCCCATATAGGTCATTACAGTGTACTGAGTAGAGTTCCCTGTGCTATACAGTAGGTCCTTATTAGTAATCTATTTTATATACAGCCTGTGAACATTTAAACCTCTAGCTGATGCCATTTTAAAGCATCTTCAAACATCTTCAGCTTTGAAAAAGTGGGGAAATATGGTCGTATTGATGTATCTCCGTTTTATTTTTTACCTAATTACATTTAAAAATATTTACTTTCACAATGTAGGATTCTCACTCCCTTTGGTAAATGAAATGGTCAAGTTTTGATTTTGTCTCTAGGGATATTATTTAGTCTTTCAATGTCCTCTGTTCTTCAACTTGATTTTAAGTTGCTTCTCTTTCCTCCCTTGTGGTTTCTCACCACCTCAATATTGAGGTAGTACTGGCTGGTTGGCCATCTTTTTGTGACAGAGCTTAGTAGTTTGTAGAATATTAGACTGTATATCTCAAGGAGTTTTAAATGTCACGAAGCCCAATGATCACAGAAGGAAAAAAATACTTTTTTCTCCAGAGATCATATCGAAAAATGTAACTGAATCAAGCTTTGCTTAGTATAACCAAATTAATATCCACTGTTGAGAATTTTTTCTCATTTCCATCCCCTCAGCCTCAGGGTAGAATTCCTCTCTCTTTTTTTTTTTTTCTTTCTATCAATGATTCAAGGTTTGTCTAAAACCTTCCCGGGTACCTCTGGTCCCTAGTAATTTTTCTTTGGGCTCCTATACAACTCCCTGCTTATAACATTCTTTTGACACATAGTTTATACCCTATTAAGACATTGTTTATATCATATTGAAGTTAGCTTTATATATTTATCAATTTGTTTCATCATTGGAAACCCTACCTCCCTAATTAGATTATAAACTCCTTGAAGATAAGAAATTAGCAAAATACATTCTAGCTCTAGCTTTTATTGCCCTTATCAATAAAAACTTCCTTCACGCAATGAAGAAAGAAAGAAATCCCTACATTTAGAGATGTTTACAAAATCCCCACAGCTGCACTGTGAATTAAGTATGTATATTTTTCCAGTGTCAAAAGATGAACAGAGCTTATAAGTTATTTGCTTAAAGTCAGATTGTAAATTTTCTCCTAAACCCTGCAATTGCCAATTATGCTAGTACATCAGCATCCTGCTGACCTTCACCAGTGGTGTGGTCAGCCTTCTCAGATGCTCCAAGCTGTCCCAGCCCTCTAACCACTCCCAGGTCATTCAGTATGTGGCTCTGACTACAGGATCAACTCCATTATGCCTTTCTTCCCAAGTTACATCAGTGACCAATGGAAATTCAAAACGCTTGGATTATCTAAGATCATTAGTCCATGACCCATCTCCCAGGGTAATGGAAATAAAAACAAAAATAAACAAATGGGACCTAATTAAATGTAAAAACATTTGCACAGCAAAGGAAACCTTAAACAAGATGAAAAGACAACCCTCAGAGTCAGATAAAATATTTGCAAATGAAGCAACTGACAAGGGATTAATTTCCAAAGTATACAAAGAGCTCATGCAGCTCAATATCAAAAAAACAAACAACCCAATCAAAAAATGGGTGGAAGACCTAAATAGACATTTCTTCAAAGAAGACATACAGATGGCCAACAAACACATGAAAAGATGCTCAACATCACTAATTATTAGAGAAACGCAAATCAAAACTAAGATACAATGAGGTATTACCTCACACCAGTCAGAATGGCCATCATCAAAAAATCTACAAACAATAAATGCTGGAGAGGGTGTGGAGAAGAGGGCACCCTCCTACACTGTTGGTGGGAATATAAATTGGTACAGCCACTATGGAGAACAGTATGGAGGTTCCTTACAAAACTAAAAATAGAACTACCATACGACCCAGTAATCCCACTCCTGGGTGTATACCTGGAGAAAACCATAATTCAAAAACACATGGACCCCAGTGTTCATTGCAGCTCTATTTATAATAGCCAGGACATGGAAGCAACCTAAATGCCCACTGACAGAGGAATGGATAAAGAAGATGTGGTATATATATATATACACACACATATACACACAATGGAATATTATCCAGCCATAAAAAGGAATGAAATTGAGCCATTTGCCTAGACGTGGATGGAGTTAGAGACTGTTATACAGAGAGTGAAGTAAGTCAGAAAGAGAAAAACGAATATTGTATAATATCTCTTATATGTGGAATCTAGAAAAATGGTACAGATGAAAACTTATTCGCAAAGCAGAGATAGAGACACAGATGTAGAGAACAAACTTATGGATACCAAGGGGGGGAGAAGGGGTGGGATGAATTGGGAGATTGGGATTGACATGTATACACTACTATGTATAAAATAGGTAACTAACGAGAACCTACTATATAGCACAGGGAACTCTACTCAGTGCTCTGTGGTGACCTAAATGGAAAGAAAATCCAAAAAAAGAGGGGATATATGTATATGTATAACTGATTCACTTTGCTGTACAGCAGAAACTAACACAACGTTGTAAAGCAACTATACTCCAATAAAAATTTTTTAAAAAATTAGTCCAACCTGCATATCTTGTAATCTGACCGTATCCCTAATCACTCCCACCTTCCCAAACCTATCACTAGTTCTGGCACCATCTCTGAATTCTGCAATTCTCACATTATGGTCATCATTTCCTACCACTGCAGTTCTCTTACTCTTGTATTTCTAATCCAAAAATTATTTTGTCTTCTGGAAATGTTCAACATGTTTACTCTCCTCTCCCATTTTCCCCCTTATTTCTCTCCTTGCCCAATCTACATTCTATGATCTAGCGCCTCCAGTGCATGTGAACACAATTCTAAGCAGCTATGGATAATTGCAGAAGTAAAGGCACTCCAAGTTCAGGTTATTTGTTTAAACTACATGTCTCCCTGGCACTCACACACTTTGAAAAATAACTCACTTGTTTTGAAATAGAGCTATTTAGGATCAAATTATCTGAAATGGGGTCTCTGCCATTAAACATGCAATCATGTTGTAAAAGCTACTGTCCTAAAACAAAACAAAATAAAACAGAACAAAAGAAAACAAAACATGTACTTGATTCCATGCCTTTCTAGGCTGTATCCCATAAATCTACTCGCCTTTGCTACAAAACTCCATGGAAGATTGGTGTATTTTCACAGTCTCTGCTTCCTTTCTTTTTTATCTCTTATTCTCCCCTCGAAGACTATGCATTCTACCACAATTCTCCATAAAAACCACACATTTCACAAATCACCAATGGTCTTTTTCTCATAAGATCCAGTGGTTAATTTCCATCAGTCACTTTGAACATATCTGATCACTTGTGCTTTAAAAAAAATACTTCATTTGTATTTTCCGATAGCCCACTCTCCTGGGATTCCTCCAACTTGTCTGGGAACTTCTCAGAGTCTCTTTCAACTTCTGTTTGGCTCCACCAGCAAATGTTGTCATGCCTCAGGAATCAGTCTTCAGCCGCCTCCTCCATCTTTACTCATCCCAAGTACATGCTGTTGACTGCCACATTTATACATCTTGCCCTTGATCTCACCCTTGAGTTTTTCAGCTCATATAACTAATAGCCTATTGGGCAGCTCCTCTTGGACGAATAATAGTCTTAGAAAGCCAAACATATCCCAAAGAGTCTTTTCATTTTCTCCCCAAATCCATTCTTCTCTATCTCCATTTGCCCAGATGCTTCAGCCAAAAAGTACTAGAAGTCATTCTCGAATCCACTGGTTCTTCACTTGCTATGTTCAGTCTATCCTCAAGTCCTGCTGTCTCCACCGTCAACTCGATCTCAGTCCTCATAGACCATCCTCAGCAAAGGCAGCATCCCACCCTGAACCATACCCCAAACTTTACATCTGGATTCACTGTTTCCATCTTGTCTATTACTTTTTTACATCTCGCTCAGACTTCTCTCCAACCAACATCCAGTGTGATATTTTTAAAACAAAACAGACTGGATTATCATTAAGCTCCAAACTCTCTATTGACTTCAACACCCACGTACAATACAAACTCACCCTTTGGCAGACTATGTGGTATGTGAAACCATATCATCTGGCCAGCCTACCTCTGCTCTCTTTCTCTTTACTCCCCTCTACTATAATGTATTTTTCAATTGCAGCAGCCTCCCATTCTTCTCTTCCCAGGGCTATTTTAATTACTGTTCTCTCTATATATGAAGCTCTTCCCTGCCATCTCTCCATGGTTGCCTCTTTACCTCACTTCAGAGCATAATTCAAATACTACTTTTTGTGTGTGTGTGTGGTATGCGGGCCTCTCACTGTTGTGGTCTCTCCCGTTGCAGAGCACAGGCTCCGGACGCGCAGGCTCAGCGGCCATGGCCTACGGGTCCAGCCGCTCCGCGGCATGTGGGATCCTCCCGGACTGGGGCAAGAACCCGCGTCCCCTGCATCGGCAGGTGGACTCTCAACCACTGTGCCACCAGGGAAGCCCCAAATACTACTTTTTAAAGGTCTTTCTTGACCACCTAGTTGAAGCTGTCCATCCTCATTCTATCCCATCAGTCTGGCAAATATCCATTTTTAACTGAATAACATTCATCAAGACCCAAAAGTAATCTAATGACTTATTTTCAGTTTCCCCTGCTAGAATGTAAGCATCTTGGGAGAAAGTTTATCACTTTATTCCCAGCTCTTAGAATCATGCCCTACACACAATAGATGCTCAGTTTATTGTCATTGCAATCTGTAGCTAAATAAGGACTAAAATACACGTGTTTGACTTTCAGTCCTGGGAACTTTCTAAACTAATGTGCCCTTGTAAGTGGAAGGAAGGAAAAAAGGAAGAAAGGACGGAGGGAGGGAGGAAGTAAAGAAGGAAAGGAAAGAGAAAGGGGAAATAATTGACTATCATGGTCAATTTTCAGTCTCTTCCTCTTCCTGACTCCAAGACAGCTCGGTTAGGAAAAATTAATCCACAATTCTGAGTTGGTTTTCCTTTTCTCATTTAACCAAATTGGTAGTGTACTCTCAGTCTAGTAGTTTTCCATAGAAGACTGGATTTTTATAGAGATCTCATGTATCTAGGTATTTGTCGCTTTGGTCTACAAGTTGTATTTTTCTCTGCACGGCCTGAACTAAGTGATTTAAAATGTGTCCATACAATAAGTTTAATTAATGATTAAGAATAGGACTGAAGGGCTTCCCTGGTGGCGCAGTGGTTGAGAGTCCGCCTGCCCATGCAGGGGACACAGGTTCGTGCCCCGGTCCAGGAAGATCCCACATGCCGCGGAGCGGCTGGGCCCCTGAGCCATGGCCGCTGAGCCTGCGCGTCCGGAGCCTATGCTCCGCAACGGGAGAGGCCACAGCAGTGAGAGGCCCGCGTACCGCAAAAAAAAAAAAAAAAAAAAAAAAAAAAGAATAGGACTGAAACGCAGAAGCTCCCTCTGGTGGTTTAATTTGTAGGTGTACAAAAGTAGCAGTGCAGCCTGGAGATCCTGCTCACAATGGGCCAAACAGAAGATCGTAGAAATATTGTTCTGCTTCTGTCCAGCCTCTTCCTCCTCCCTCTCCTCTTCCATCTTCTTCTTTTCTTAATTTCAACTATAAAATGAATTTGGGTGGCAACTTTATGATGATAGCTACAAAAATCCATATGGAGAAGCAACTTCTGGAAAATTAAAAGACTAACAGAAAGCAACCACCCAAGACCAGACATTCTGTGGCTCCAAGAAAATACTTTTAAAAGGGCCTTGTTTGCTCTTTGCTAACTATAGAATAAACATATCTCTAGCCCTTGCAAAGTGGAGACTGTAGGTGTTTTCGCCCTTCTTCAACTTTAACACCGTTTTGTTTGCTTTTTCCTGGGAACTGGGCACCTTGTACAAATTTAGAATTCTTATGGATAATATATTTAAAGGAAGTTCTTTGTAGAGCCTTAATAATTTATAACTTGCTATAAATATTCCTTGTTGCAATACTAAAATATACTAGTGGTTTAAAAGTGGTATTATAGTTATTATAACTTTTATATCTTTTCCATAGCTGGCTTCTGGAATTATTTGTACCTTGAACTTCTAAGTAACATGCATATTATCTGGATGATGGTGTTTCCATAGTTTTAGGGTGTGATGGTCCATAATCATGTATTTTTGTATTTCCATTAATACAAACTGGGCAAAAGTTTTTATAGTAATATACTATCACCATGCAATAATTCTAATCATCATGAAGTTAATTTTTTTCACCAAATGTAACTTCGGCTGGGAAAATATCTGGCTTACAAATGGAAATTGTCAGGAAAGTAGAATATATTTTATGAATAGCTCAAGCTCAGCTTTGCTGAAATTTATCTCTGCTTATATTATTAGTATCGTTTAATGTTGTTTCAAGGTTTATCAGTATTCATCCAGTATACTTTTATACTTTTACTGAAGTATGTGTTGCATTATATTGAAAAATATACTAGGATCATGTTTTGGGTGGAATCTACCTGATTTAAAGGTTGAGTTCATAAATTATGTTATGTTATATGGGGGACACTATGATATGTATCTATAGAATGAGAAGATGTATACCTCTTCAGTCAAAATACAATGACATAGGAAGGAAATTAATATATTTGATTATTTAAGGGAAAATTAAACAGGATATTACAGTCACTTAATTACATGTATCAAAACAGAATTAAACCACAATAAAGACTATTTGCGATGTTAGTAACAATTTGTACAACCATTAAAAGATATGTGATTTAATGAAGCCTGATTTTTGGCATTGTATTAGTCAGGGTCCTCCAGAGAAACAGAACTTATAAGATATATAGGATGAATATACATCAGAAGGTATTTATTTTGAGGAATTGATTGTCTCACATGATGTGGCAGCTGAGAATTTCCACAGTCTGCTGTCTGCAAGCTGGAGACTCTGGAAAGCTGGTAGTATAATCCAGTCTGAGTCCAAAGGCCTGAGAACCAGGGGAGCCGATGGTGTGAATCCCAGTCTGAGAGCAGAAGGAGGTGAGATGACACACCTGAGCAGTGAGGCTGGGGTTGGGTGGGGGAGGGGAGAATTCCTCCTTCCTCTGTCTTCCCTCAGTGGATTGGACGATGCCTCCTCATGTTGGCTAAGTGATCTACTTTACTGAATCCACTGATTCAAATGCTGATTTGATCTGTAAGCACCTTCATGGAAACAGTGTTGAATCTGGGCACCCTGTGGCCAGTCAAGGTGACACGTAAAATTAACCATCACAGGTATTCAATATGCAGTTATAATAACATCGTTAACACCAGTGTTTGTCAATTGCCTCCCAGGTGAAAAGCACTGAAGAAGATGACATTAAATGTTTGGTAACTTATAAAAGTTATTTGCAATACCAGAAATAACAGTTATTCACTAAAATTTTCATATGCAGTTCTATGTTTCATATGCAGTTTAAATGTGGATTAGAAAGGTTTTGATGTGAAGCGTGGATTTCAGGTGCAACTACAGATCAGTAGCAATATGAAAAGCATTTTCATACTGGAAACAAATCTAATTTTTTAAGAAAATATTGAGGATTCTTAAATCTGAGAACATGTAACATATGTTAAGTGTGACAGTTATAATGAAATCTGCCAATTTTGCTTTTCTTCCTTTTTTCTGAATTTTATTTTATTTTTTTATACAGCAGGTTCTTATTACTTACCTATTTTATACATATTATTGTATACATGTCAATCCCAACCTCCCAATTCATCCTGCCACGCCCCCCCACCACTTTCCCCCCCTTGGTGTCCATACGTTTGTTCTCTACATCTGTGTCTCTATTTCTGCCTTGCAGATTGGTTCATCTGCACCATTTTTCTACATTCCCCATATATGTGTTAATATATGATATTTGTTTTTCTCTTTCTGGCTTACTTCACTCTGTATGACAGTCTCTAGGTCCATCCACGTCTCTACAAATGACCCAATTTCTTTCCTTTTAATGGCTGAGTAATATTCCATTGTATATATGTACCACATCTTCTTTATCCATTCATCTGTCGATGGACATTTAGGTTGCTTCCATGACCTGGCTATTGTAAATAGTGCTGCAGTGAACATTGGGGCACTTGTGTCTTTTTGAAGTATGGTTTTCTCTGGTTATATGCCCAGTAGTTGGATTGATGGGTCATATGGTAATTGTTTTTAGTTTTTTAAGGAACGACCATGTTGTTCTCCATAGTGGCTGTATCAATTTTGCTTTTCTAATTGTTGAGCAGGTATTTGATCTCACCAAATAATTTCATTGTGGTCGTTTGTAGATCAGGAAGTTACTGACTATTCATTTTATGATGTTACCTGCCCTTCTGTAGAAGAGAGGAAACTGTTACATTACTGTCTCATAAAATTGGAATTTGGGGGTTGTGTATCATGGGAGGACTTCTTTTCATCAATCAGTTATCCTGGTTTTCCTCCTAAACCCAGGTGAGAAATCAAGTTGTCTAATATCCTTGTAGTTCCTCCCTTTCCCGACCCCTATTCATTCCTAGGAATCTTAAAGGGAAATAACTGAAATGTTTCCTCTCAGCCACTCCTACATACATAGGGGAGATGGGATTCTCTTGTCTACTCATATATCTAGATCATTTTCAATCCAGATTATTTATGTAGGACACTTAGGAACTAGGACTTATATAATGTGAATCCCACACAACAGATGAAGATAAATACCACTAATCATAAAGAAGAGACCATTGATTCTATAATAACTAGAAACTCATCCGCTAACTAGATTCAGTCTTAGCAAAGTTACTGTCCTGCTTTGGGATTCAATTTTCTCAGCCTTAGGTTAAGGTTAGATATCTTCTCTTAGAGACTAATAGAGACTTCCAGCTCTATTAGTCTAAAGTCCTTCCTCCTTCCCTCCCTCCCTTCCTTCCCTCCTTTCTTCCTTGTTTTTTCCCCCTTTATCCCTTCCTTCTCCTCTTCCTCCTTTCCAGTTTCTCTTCTCTCTCTCTTTCTTTTGGGGAGTATATTATCTGAATTATCTTTCTCCTGCTTCGGAAAGATTTTCTTTCTGACCGTCTTTACATTCTATATATGTTTTGTAATTTCATCCATTTTCATGGCTTTAACTATTGGCTCTATGCAGGTAATTCTAATCATTAACTTGCTCTTTATTTCTAATCCACCATTTAGAAACATCTTTTCGAATGACCTCCAAATCCAAATTCTAAATTAGAATTCACCTCCTGCTCTGGGGAGCAGATGAGCCCAAACAGTAAACTTATTCTATGGTCTAACTTCCACATATTGGTTATTGGATCTTTATTCACCCTGCTTGCCAGATTCAAAACTGCTAACTGCTTTATTTCTTCTTCTTTTTTTAATCTCCTATAGTGAATCAACCAGTAGCCAAATCCCATTCATTCTACTTATAAAAGAGCTTTCCCTTTCTCTTCTCAGATTTCGTGGGTTCTTATTAGGTTTATTCTAGGATTTTCTTGTTTTACCTATGGGACATGTCTCCTTGTCGGCCAGATCTTTCTAAAATGAGGCTCTGATAATGCTGTTCCTTTGCTTGAACCTTGTAATTAAGCCCCCTCCCAAACCCTTATGAACTTGCCCAACCTACTTTTCTAAGTTTGTTCTCATGGGAATAAAGCTAAAATCATGGATTTCATCTGCGTCTGGAAAAGTTAGCCTCATTATGATTTGTGGTAACAGATTTTACCCCTAACACCAGCCAGTTGTTTGGCAAACCATTTCCGAGAGTAATAGGGAGCTGGGCAAGAGAAAATTAATGAACTCACATTTGTTGTTAAAACTAGAAAAATTGCCAATAGTATGTTCCCTCCAAATAGTTTAAAAGTAGCTTTTAATATAATGGAGCACAGCACATTTGACCCAAAACCGTTCTGTTTCTTATTTTTGTCTGTTATTTATTATTATTGTTGTTGTTTTCCACCATGCTTGCAGAGTCATATCTTATGTAATTTCTTTTAACCAGCTCTTATTTTAACACCAAGCATCCTAGATATGGCCTGGTTTGGTCACCTGTTGCATACACAGTGATGTAGAGTCCACCTTTGCCTCATCCTCTGAAACAGATTGCTTAATAAACACTCACACCATCTCCACATTCACTGCTTTTCAAGTTATAGTATTTTAAACATTTTTGCTTTTCAATTTCATTATTATTAATAAACATTTTAAAAGATCATTGCAAACTAAATGGAAGCTCTGCTGATGGATGTCAAATGAAAATGAACAGTTTTAAGTTGTTTCTTACAAAGCTTTTAGGGGTTATTAGCTAAAAGCTTTGAATATTTGAAGATTTAAATAAGACTGAGTGAACAGACAGAGGGATGCTGTAAACAGAAGTTTACACTTTGTATGTAGTGCCACGATTACAGTGAGAATGGAGAAAGTCAGCTAAGTGAAAAGGAGTTGTTGAAACAAATACTTGAGCAGAGTGGGAGAAGCGATATGGGTTAGGAGCAACTAAGAGAGTTATTTCAAGGTGAGATGGGAATTTGAAAATCACTGAGAAGCCAGACATGGAACTTAAAGCAGACACAGGTAAGCATTAGGGAGGAAAACTATTTTTTTCCAAGACACGTCAGACTGATTGCAGGGGAGAATGGTAGAGACCAGGGTGGAGGGAGAATAAGGAGGAAATTGCAGTATAAGTCAAAGATGAAAAATTGTCAAAGTAAGTGGGAGGGATTTTTTCAATAGCAAGAAGGTGCTAGTATTGAAATGGTCCACCCCAATCGGCTTACTCAGGGAAGCTAAGGTGACAGGCTAATGTGCTGGTAACAGATCGTTTTCCATTCCCTTTCAATAAAGCGTGAAGTGGAGCTCCCTGATAGCAAGTCAACACATATAAAGGCTCTGAAATTTATTTGTATGTATTGGAATCTGCTCTATATGCTTGTACCTTTGGATACAGTTAAAGATGACTTATTAGTCTATGGCTTGTACATTTTCTTTTATCCTTGTAAAAAAAATTGCAAAGATGATAATGGGAATAAAAATAACGTGAGGCTGGTACTTTCAGCTATCTTTCTGCCTTCCTAGGAAATATGTGCAATAGCAGATATGGTCTTAGGTCCAAGATGGGATCGACAGGGTGAGATAAGATTTTCCTTGTCTGGCAACTGCAAACTGGTTTTATTTTCTCAAGTTTAAAGGATGAGAAAACTGAGATTTGTAGAAGTTCTGTAACTTGTCTACAGCTCTATGGCTCATAACATGGGATCATAATTGCCATTCCTTTCCCTTTTACTCTTCTTCTTTATTTCAAAATCTCCTGTAGTGTCGCCAGTGTTACTCTTGACATTCCCACCATCAACTTATACCATCTTCCCTTGGTTCTTGCTACTAGGAGTTGTTGACAGTGAAGATACTTTCCACCTTTGTAATGAATATTTTAGCATCTTGTTAATATATTTACACTCCATCACTGTTTTTCCGCTTCAGTGATTGGAAATTCACTCTGAGCTTTTTAATACCTTGACCTTACACATCCCTAACTTCTCACTTTCAGAAATTTGCTGAGTTCTGTTGATTTTTTTTCAAAACAAACCTTACTTTTTCAGAGCAGTTTTAGGTTTACATCAAAATCGAGGGGATGGTACCAAGATTTCCCACATTGCCCCTGCCCCAGCACGTGCAGAGCCTCTCCCGTTATCAGTATCCTCCACCACAGTGATGATACATTGGCTACAATTGATGAACCGGCACTGACACATCATTATCGCCCCAAATCCACAGTTTAGAGTTCATTCTTGGTGTTGTACATTTTATGAGTTTGGACAAATATATAGTGACATGAATCTACCATTAGAGTATCATACAGAGTAGTTTTCATTGCCCTAAAAATCCTCTCTGTGTTCTCCATTCATCCCCCCACCCATACCCACCCCTGGTAACCACTGAATTTTTACTGACTCCATAGTTTTGCCTTTTCCAGAATGTCATATAGTTGGAATCATACAGAATGAAGCCTTTTCAGTGTGACTTCTTTCACTTAGTAATGGACATTTAAGTTTTCTTTATGTCTATTCACAGTTTGATAGTTTGTTTCCTTTTAGCACTGGATAATGTTCTGTTGTCTTGATGGACCACAATTTATTTATCCATTTACCTACTGAAGGACAGCTTGGTTGCTTCCAAGTTTTGGCAATCATAAATAAAGCTGCTATAAACATCTGTGTGCAGGTTTTTGTGTGGACATACATTTTTAACTCCTTTAGGTAAATACCAAGGAGTGTGATTGCTGGATCATATGATAAAAGTGTTTTTGGTTTTTGTTTTTTTTTTGATTTTGTAAGAAGCTGCCAAACTGTCTTCCAAAGGGGCTGTACTCTTTTGCATTCCCAACAGCAATGAATGAGAGTTTCTGTTTATCCACATCCTCGTCAGCACTTGGTGTTGTCAGTGTTCTGGATTTAGCCCTGCTGATTCTTCTTCTCTTCTCCCTGTACATGATTCATGAATCCTTCTCTTCATGGACACTGTCACTACTGTACTTCAGAATAAAATTCTCTTTCCTGAGAACTTCAGGATCTGTTAACAGTTTACCTCCCTTTAATGGGTCTCTCTCTCTAGTCCAACTTCTACAGGGCTGTCAGGTCCATTGCTAAATATCAGCTCTGGAATTTTGCTTTTCCATTCAACAGCCATCAGAGGTTTTGTCTAATAAATAAAACTTCTTAGCTTATCATTTTAAACCCTCCAAGATCTGACTCCAGCCTACTCTTCAAACATAATTTCCTTTTACTACTACCCTTCATGTTCCCTTCTTTCCAGGCAAACCAAATTTTTATCCATTTTTGATGTCAGCCTGATTTTTCTTGCACTTATATCTCTCAAGATTTTCCCTCTGCCTTCCACCATTATTCTTTGTTCAGAAAACATTATATATCCAATCAGTCTCCAAGCTACTATCTCTCCCTCCTGTCTACCTCTATATCGTCTGCTTCTTTCACCACTTCTTCTGCTGACTTTGGGCCCCAGCATTTCTCTAGTGTTCTACTGGAGGACCTTTCATCTCCCTCCCTGGAAACTGCTGTTATGAAGATTTTTCTCTTGTGGAAATCGTTAAGCAACCATTTTCCACCGTGGAAGCTTTTGCCTGCTTTCCATTTGCTTAGGCAAGTTCTTTAGCTTGATATCCAAGACATATTAAGGCATTTTTAAAGAATTGAGATATAATTGATCTATGACATTATATTAGTTTCAGGTGTACAACATAATGATTAGATGTTTGTATATATTGTGAAATGATTACCACAATGTCTGGTTAACATCCATCACCATATATATCATGGCATTTTTTATGTCTTACCTTTTGCTATACTGCTTTCTTTCACTATGTACATTTTGTTCTATGAAACATGTTAAGTTGTTTACACCTCTTTGCCTTTCTACTCTCTCCTGGAAATTTCCTGCTTTGTCTACCTGACAAACCCCTAGTTTATCTTTTAATCTGCCATTTAGACATTACGTACTGAAGCTCGTCCCTAAGCACCCCAAACAGAGTTAATCTGTTCATTTTCTACGTTACAGTGTTACTTCTTTTTCTTTTTTTATTGAAGTAGAGTTGACTTATTATATTCGTTTCAGGTGTACAATATAATGATTCAATATTTTTATAGATTATACACCATGAAAAGTTATTATAATATTATCGACCATATTCCCTGTGCTCTACATTACATCCCTGTGACCTATATTTTATAACTGATAGTTTGTACCTCTGAATCCCCTCCATCTAATCTGCCCATTCCCCCCCACCACCTGCCTCCCCTTTGGCAGCCACTAGCTTGTTCTCTATATCTGAGTCTGTTCCTATTTAGTTATATTTGTTTATTTGTTTTTTCTTATATTTCACATATAAGTGAAAACATAGTATTTGTCTTTCTCTGTCTGACTTATTTCACTTAGCATAATACCCTCCAGGTCCATCCATGTTGTTGCAAGTGGCAAGATTTCATTCTTTTTTTAATGGCTGTATAATATTCCATTGTATATACAGTTGATCCTTGAACAATGTGGGCTTGAACAGGTACACTTATATGTGGATTTTTTTCTTTGATAAATATGTACTACAGTACCACACTGTCTGCAGTTGGCTGAATTCATGGATGTGGATCTGTGGATACACAGAGTGGACTATAAAGTTATATGTGGATTTTTGACTGTATGGGGTTGGTGCCCCTAACTCCCACATTGTTCAAGGGTCAATTCTATTTACCATATCTTATTTAGCCATTCATCAGTTGATGGACACTTATTTAGGTTGCTTCCATGTCTTAGCAATTGTAAATATTTGTGTATTTAATAATCTTGATTCTTCTAATCCATGAACACACAATATCTTTCCATTTATTTGTGTTGTCTTCAATTTCTTTCATCAATGTCTTATAGTTTTCAGAGTACAGGTGGTTCACCTTTTTGGTTAAATTTTTTCCTGGGTATTTTATTCTTTTTAATGCCATTGTAAGTGGAATTTTTTTTACTGATTTCTCTTTATGATAGTTCATTATAAGTGTATAGGAATACAACAAATTTCTGTATATTTATTTTATATCCTGTGACTTTACTGAATTCATTTATTAGTTCTGGTAGTTTTCTGGTGGAGTCTTTAGGGTTTGCTATATATATTATCATGTCATCTGCAAATAGTGATAGTTTTACTTCTTCTCTTCCAATTTGAATGCCTTTTATTTCTTTTTGTTGTCTGATTGCTGTCACTAGGACTTCCAATATTTTGTTAAATAAAAGTGAGAAGAGTGAGAATCCTGGTCTTGTTGCTGATCTTAGAGGAAAAGATTTTAGCTTTTCACTGTTGAGTATGATGTTAGCTGTGTGTTTCTCATAAATGGCCTTTATTATTTTGAAGCTTGTTCCCTGTATACCAACTTTGTTGACTGTTTTTATAATGAATGGATGTTGAATTTTGTCAAATGCTTTTTCTGTATCTGTTGAGGTGATCATGTGATTTTTTATCCTTCCTTTTGTTAATATGGTGTATCACATTAATTGATTTGTGGATATTGAACCATCCTTGCATCCTGCAATAAATCCCACTTGATCATGATCTATGATCCTTTTATATTGTTGAATTCAGTTTGTTAATATTTTTTGAGGATTTTTGCCCCCATGTTTATCAGGGATATTAGCCTGTAATTTTCTTTTTTTGTATTATCTCTGGCCGGTCTTGGTATCAGGGTAATGCTGACCTTATAGAATGAGTTTGGATGTATTCCTTCCTCTTTAGTTTTTCAGAATAATTTGAGAAGAATAGGTATTAACTCTTCTTTAAATGCTTAGTAGAATTCCCCTATGAAGCTATCTGGTTCTGGACTTTTGTTTGCTGGAAGTTTTTTGATTGCTGATTTAATTTAATTACTATTATTGGGTCTGTACAGATTTTCTGTTTCTTCCAGATTCAGTCTTGGAAGACTGTATGTATCTAGGAATTTATCCATTTCTTCTACATTGTCCAAATTTTGGCTTATAATTGTTTGTAGTATTCTCTTATGATTGTATGTATTCCTGGGATGTCAGTTGTAACTTCTTCATTTCTAATTTTATTTATTTGGGTGCGCTCTCCTTTTTTTTTTTTTTTTTTAATGAGTCCAGCTAAGGGTTTATCAAGTTCATTTATATTTTCAAAAAAACAGCTCTTAGCTTCATTGATCTTTTCTTCCTCTTTTTTTTTGTTCTCTATTTCATTTATTTCTACTCTGATCTTTACTATTTCCTTCCTTCTACTATCTTTGGTCTTTGTTTGTTCTTCTTTCACTAGTGCTTTTAGGTGTCAAGTTAGATTGCTCCTTTGACATTTTTCTTGTTTCCTGAGATAGGCTTGTATCATTATAAATCCCTCTTAGGACTGCTTTTGCCACATCCCATGGATTTTGGAAAGTTGTGTCTTTATTTTAATTAGTATCAAGGTATTTTTTGATTTCTTCATTGACACATTGGTTTTATAGTAGCATGTTGTTTACTCTCCATGTGTTGGTGTTTTCTCCAGTTTTCTCCCTGTAACTGATATCTAGTTTCATATCTTTGTGGTCAGAAAAGATGCTTGATATGATTTCAGTCTTCTTCAATTAATTGAGACTTGTTTTGTGGCCTAGTATGTGATCTATCCTGGGGAATGTTCCATATGCACTCGAAAAGAATATGTATTCTGCTGTTTTGGGACGGAATGTCCTGTAGATATCTGTTAAGTCCATCGAGTCTAATGTGTCATTTAAGGGCAATGTTTCTGTACTGATATTCTGTCCAGATTATATGTCCATTGCTGCAGGTAGGGTATTAAAGTCCCCTACTTTTGTATCACTGTCATTTTCTCCCTTTATGTTTATTAATATTTTCTTTATGTATATAGGTATGCCTATGTTAGGTTCATACATGTTTAAGAATTCTTCTTGGATTGACTCTTTCATCATTATGTAATGTCCTATTTTGTCTTTTGCTCTAGACTTTGTTTTCAAGTCTGTTTTGTCTAATATGGGTATTGCTACCAAAGCTTTCTTTTTGTTTCCGTTTGCATGGAATACCTTTTTCCATCCTCTCACTTTCAGTCTGTGTGTGTCTTCAGCATTGAAGTGAATATCTTGTAAGTAGTATATGGATGGGTCTTGTTATTTTTATTCATTTAACCACCTTATGTCTTTTGATTAGGGCATTTAGTCCATTTATATTTAAAGTGATTATTATAGGTATGTACTTATTGCCATTTTGTTCATTCTTTTCTGGAGGTATTTGTAGTTCTTCTCTGTTCTTTTCTTCTTTTAGTCTCTGCCCTTGTGGTTTGATGATTTTCTTTAGTATTACTTTTGGGTTCCTTTGTTTTTTTGTGTATCTATTGTAGGTTTTTGGTTTTTGGTTACCATGAGGTTCATATATATAAATATATATATTTTATATATATAAGATTTGTTTTACATTTTCAAATTCTTTGTTAAAATTCTCACTGTGTTCCTATACACTTCTCCTGAGTTCAGTGAGCTTTTTTAGGACTGGTACTTCGGACATTCTATCAAGTAAATTACTTATCTCCATTTCATTAAAGTTTGCTTTCTGTTGTTTGTCTCTATAAATTAGATGAAGCAATTACCTCTCCTGCTCTTGAAGGTATGTCCTTGTCTGGGAGTATCCCTATGCTGACTGTGTGTGCCCAGTGGCTTTGGCAGGAGGACTGGAGCCGAAGTGAGCATGGGCCAGGGCCTTTCCCAGCGTTCTCTGGGGCTGTGACATTGGCAGGGTGGGCTGGAGCCTGGTGTGGGCCAGGCCTTTTCTTAAGGTGCATGTGCATTTTGATGTTTGGGGGGATTGTTTTTTCTTTCCTTCTAAATTGTCAGCTCTTTTGGGGTAAATTCAGTTTCTAATCTTTTATGTCCTATAGCATCTAATACATGTTCTTTGCAAATATTGGAACAAAATAATTATGGTTTAAATAAATGAGTTGATGCATAATTCCTGTAATGCTCATTCATGGAAAATTTAAAAAACTTTAGAACTTTAAGGGAACTTTGGAATAATTTTTTCTAAGTTCTTCATTTTACATATAAGAGAATCAAGTTTTAAAAAGTTCTGCCACTGTTTTCAAGATCTCAGCAATTAAGAAGGAAAAATTAGGACAGGAACCAAAGTCTCCTGATTCTCAGGCAATGCTTTTATGTATTTTTAATTATATGACTATGCCTTTTTAAATGTATAAGTTATCTTGTGAATCTTTTTTGATGCTTTACATGGTAATGTGTCCAATTAATTCCTTAATTTTCAATGATAATTACATATGAAGATCTTTACTAGATAAGTAGTATTAAAAAATAAAATTTTCAATTCTATAAATAATTTTTAAAAAAGAGACCATAAATAACACCCTTGAAATCAAACCAGATTGAGGAAAAAGATATACAACTATTACAAAATGAGATCTTATATAAAAATATTTATTGCCATTTCTAAGAAAGCATTTTAAGAAGAAAACTACCCTTAGAACTCATATAGAAATGGACCACATATTCAATAGCAAATTGTTTTATTAAAAAAAATTAGTACAAGTAAGTAATTAGTCATACATATGGTTATAAACCATAAATAATATCTACTTTGATTAGTTTTATTTATACAAGCAGGCTAGTTTATTGTAGTTCTCTGATTTTGCATATATGTTTTTATTCGTGTATTTTGCACTTGCATACATGCAAACTGTATAAATGTGTATAGCATCAATTTATTATGGCTGCCGTTTTATACAGATAATTTTATTCCCTTTATTTTAAAAATTAACAAACATTGTATGTCTTAAAGGTTATTAGTGTGCTATAAATAAGAATATGTTATTGTTTTGGACTCTAGTGAACATTACATTCTCAGAAAGGCTGGAGCATGCTTTCTAACTGTCTTTAATATTTTCTATTTAAAAGGTAAATAAGATTTGTGGCCGTCCAATCAGAACACCCACACAAAGCCCCCGTTGTTCTTTTGATGGGAGCAAAGAGAAGCATGGAATGAAGATCTTTATAAGAAATGGGGAAGAGACACTTGCCAACAGAAGAAAGTAAGACATTTGTTTTACAACCAGAAAGAGAAAAGAAAGTAAGCTATTAATTTTACAACAGAATAGAATGTATTCTATTCTGCAGGGGTTGAATTAAGAATTAAGTAGAACAAAATACACTATTGAAGAAACAAAAGATCAACATTAATTACCTTTAAAATTCAGTGCTTCCTCCTATTCTGTTAATTAGGAAGATAAGTTCAACTCAGGAGACCAAAAAACCTTTCTGTGATAAGGGAACATTTTTTATGACACAATATGGCAGGCCTTACATACACATGATCATTGTGCACTTCAAATGTGGCTAGTGTTCAATGTTGTACAGCAATCTGTAACACTCAGTCATCTTGCTTAACTGAAACTGTGCCCCTTGAAGAGTAACTCCCCATTTCCCCTTCCCTGTAGTCAACAATATTGCATTGTACACTTCAGAATTTATTAAGAGGGTAGATCTCATGGTAAGTGTTCTTACCACAATAAAATAAAAATTCTTTAAATGTAGCTAGTGTGACTGAGGATTGAATTTTTAACGTTACATAATTTTAATTAGTTTTAGTCAAAATTTTACATGTAGCTAATAGCTACTATATTGGACAGAATGCAACACAGAGAGAGTATTCATGTAAATGATGTGATAAGTATTACTGAATGTTAAGTACCTGTTAAAAAATGTAAAGTGTCCATACCTTTTACCTGGAATGCTGAAAATTACAATCTTTCGATTCAAAATGATAAGCATTAACTCACATTTCTACCACTGTGCCCGTGATTAATTATTAAATTAATTGTTAAAGCCTTCATTAGTGTCCGGTTGCTTGAGAATTGGTGATTAAACTAAAAACTTTTTAATACTGGAGGAAACTATTATTTATTTATTTTGGTATTCAGTTGACCAGTACAATGGCAAATACTAGATTCTCAGTAGGTATTTTTGAATTGACCTAAAATTCAGAATTCTGTGTTTATTAATTCAAATAATTATTTCTAAAAATACCTTATGGAGAATTCAGTATTTTACATACTTTACTCTCTATAATGTAAAATCTGTTTCCTTTTAAGAGAGTGCTCTTAATTGCCCCATTCTCTCCTCAGTTGGGTCATTAGCACAGGGTAAAGAACTGAGCTATTACTGGCTATGTGCTACAGCTGAAAACAATTAGCACATTGTTTGCGAGTAAAATAGCTGTGTTTTTATGTTTTTTTCAATTTAAACATCTATAGTGATCAGTAGTTATTTCTTGCATTTGAGAAATCAGTATGCCTTGGCTATGGTGGTTCTTATAATAAAACCCAGCTAAGGAAGATATTACGTTCCTAAAGATCATGTCAGTTTCACCACCAAAACAACCTAGTTGCTGGAAAAGCAAAACAAAACCCGGTACTTAACATGGTTTATTCCCTTGCAAAACTAAGACCATGCAGGTGAAATGTTACAGAATGGCTCAGGAGCAATGAGGGGCTTATCTGAGTGGAAAGTTTTATAAGTATCTATCCTGGCCATTGAATAGACCTCCATGTCACCAATCTTGCAAATTCATTATTTCTATGCCCTTGACTGGTCAGCCGCCATTAACCATTTCCCATGAATCAGGGTAGGCTCATCACTGGCCAATCTCTTGCCACGTAAGGTGAACAACCAGAGGTCCTGCACTTGAGCCAGCTTAAGCATTTCACTTTTACACATTTTTTATTGCCATTCCTGAATGGAACTTAATTTCTGTGGCAGTATATTTCCTCTTGATGCCTATATATTGTGCAGACCTATCCATAAAGTAGACCTGAATTTTATCTATCCTTTCCTGTCGTAAAGTAGACTTTGTCATCCAAGCAGTGCAGAAGGCTCCAAGTAAGAGTTTATTTGGGCTATTAGGAATTGCAATTCAGGAGAGAGATTTGGGTGAAACTAAAAGGGTGTTGGAGCAGAGGAAAGAGTCAGGGGCTTATAAAGATAAAAGCTACAGTGTTGTTAAAGTTGTCTGGCAAGAATTATGATTGACTCTGATACAAGAAAGGAAATATTTATTCTTAAGTATTCTTAAGGGCTATTTTAGGGTAAGGGTTCAATAAGTAGATAGGCTGTCACGAGTTATTTGTGGTAAGTATCCGATAAGTATCATTGGGCAGGTGTTCTGAGTGCCTGCATTAAGACAGTAAGTGGTCAAAGGTCAGATTCCATCCAGGTCCAGATGTACATAAGTCACACTTCCTCAGTGGACTCCCAGCTCCGTTTTAGAAAGCTCTCTTAGCAATATTATTTTGATTTTCCTTTTATAACCTGAATTTTATTTATCCTTCATCAACTTATCTTTCCCCATGAGGTCATAAATTTTGATTTAAGTAGGTGGGGCAATGTAGCAAGAATAGGTGCTTAGTGAGTCTGGGCTAATTTCCATGCATCTTACTTGTCCTTTTCCCACCTGCTTGAGCCTGATTTCCAGTCGATCACGTCCACTTGATGTTATATTGCTTCTATACAAGCCCGATCTTATAGCCTGGCAGGTCAGATAGTACTTATTTCCTCATGAGCATCTCAGGTTGCAGAATCATTTGCTGGTTTATGGTCAAGTGTGCAGGTTCTGCCAGAGGCAAGTTGTAAACCAACCAGCTGACTGACCTACTGAATGACAGATGGACCAACCAACCAAACAAACAAAAATAGTGTTCAGTAAAAAAATAAATGACTTTACTCTAAAACCCTTGGTGTCTATACTGTGATTCTTCTTATGGGGCTTTCTGGAGTCTCTGCAGAGCATCTTTATTTGCCACCAGTACTTCAGTCACCATTGCATAGATGAACTGGGTCATCTGGACTGAATGTCAGAGTACCTTGGTGCGTGCTACTTCATAAATGGGTTGTAGCAACACAGTATGTGGTAATATGTGTGTAATATGTTTTCTCTAAGATGCAAAGGGATCCCAAAAGCTCTGTGCTTCTTCCTGTGCTTTAGGTCATCTTAAGTGGTGAAATTTGTCTTTTGCATGAGAAGAATATCCCAATCAGATTCAGACTACTAGACATTTAGAAACCCTGCTGAATTGTCAAGCACTCAAAACGTCAATATTTTTCCCCACCAGAATCATTCAGACTAAGTTATCTAGCATAATGTGATCAATATTTGATTATCAGCATGGTGTCCTGTAGGATGTCTAGATGATCATGGCTCCTGTCTATCATGGAGTGGGAGAATTGCCTTGAGGTCTAACAGTGAAGGGGTTCTTGCCAGCTGAAAGTGAAACGTTTCTAATTGTCCTTACTAATTGGTAAAGAGAGAAAAGCATTTGTCAAGTCATTAGCTGCATAGCCGGTGGCAGGACATGTATTGATTTGCTCTAGCAGACAGCACATACAAAGGAGTATGTAATTGGAGTCACCCTCTGACTCAGGTTATGAAAATCCAACCATTATCTGTGTCCACCCCCTGTGCATAGACCAGCCAAACAAGTGAGGCCAATGGTGAAGTGTTAAGATCACCACCACTACAACTTTCATGTTGATGATGACCCTAAACTCAGCAATTCCCAGGGATATTGTGATAGTGTGATTTATAGTAAGAAATATGTATTTGTTCTTTGACACCATTCGTGGCGTAGACTCCTAAAACGCTTGGATTTTCCTAAGTGATGAGAGAAGAACGGTGTCTTTCATTATGTTAATGAGGTGACTTTTGGGTCCCACCTAAGGATGGGGCTGGCTGCCTGGAGAGCCAAACATGTGATTAAAAGGCTGGAACTTTCAGTCCCACCTCCTAATCTCCAGTGAGGGGCGAGGGGCCACAGGTTGACTCAATCGACAGTGGCCATGAGTTAATCAATCCCACCTGTGTAATGAAGCCTCCATAAAACCCCGGATGGTTTGTGGAGCGTCCGGGTTGCTGAGCGTGTGGAGGTGCAGGGCGATTGGCGTGCCTGGAGAGGGCATGGAAGCTGTGTGCTCCATCCTCCAGTGCCTTGCCCTGCGCAGCTCTTCCATCTGGCTGTTCCGGAGTTATATCCTTTTACAATAAACTGTTGACCTAGTAAGTAAAACATTTCTCTGGGTTCTGTGAGCCGCTCTAGCAAATTAGTCAAACTCGAGGGGGGAGTGGGTAGTGGGAACGTGTGATTTATAGCCAACTGGTCAGAAGTACAAGTAACAACCTGGACTTGAGACTGGCACCTGAAGTGTGTGTGTGTGTTGGAGGGGGTGGGACACAGTCTCGTAGGACTGAACCATTAACCTGTGGAATCTGATGCTCTCTCTGGGTGGAAAGTGTCAGAATTGAATAGGATTTTTAGATACGCTGCTGCTGTGGGAAATTTGCCTTTTGTTGGTATGGGGACCCTCACTCCTCTCCACATACTGGAATTGGTACCAGAACCAAAACAGCTGTGATATTCTCTTGTTTTACTATTTTTTGTACAAGAGGTAGTTTTAGGAATTTCAGTTTGGCCCCCATTCCATGCGTTGAGGAACCATTGTGGGGATTGTGCAAGGGATGTGTATGTCTCTTCCAAAGACATATTGAGAAGCGTGAAACAGACACACTTCTGTGGATTCATTGGGCCCAGTGTGAGACAGACTGAGCCTAAAATTTCATTTTCATTTTGTAACTGAAAGTGGGGTCCGGCTGCTCGCCACTCAAAAGTCAATAAAGAGGCAAGGTTGGGGCTTCCCTGGTGGTGCAGTGGTTGAGAGTCTGCCTGCTGATGCAGGGGACACGGGTTCATGCCCCGGTCCGGGAAGATCCCACATGCCACGGAGAGGCTGGGCCCGTGAGCCATGGCTGCTGAGCCTGCGCGTCCAGAGCCTGTGCTCCACAACTGGAGAGGCCACAGCTGTGAGAGGCCCGCGTACGGAAAAAAAAAAAAAAAGAGGCAAGGTTGGTGGAAAGGAAAGCTTGCTTCATTTCAGATGCTGGCAATGGGGGGGAGGGCAGAATCCTGTCCTAAGGCCGACTGGCCCCCCCGCACTGACAATCAGTGGGCAAGAGCTTTTGTAGATGGAGGGAGGGGGCTACATGCAGAAACAGCACAGTCAGCTCTGACAGTCATCTTGAAATTGGTCATGTGGTGGTCTGACCAGCGTCATCTTGATTGTTTTAAGTACCGTTAATCTTCAGTTCCAGGGTCGGTTTGTTCCCATTTCTTTGAGGCCAGTTCTCGGAATGATGGCAGCTTATGTCATGGCTACAGCCTGGTCATCATGTAGTTCACCTCTTCCACCTGGTGAGGGTATCAATATCTACAAAACAGCTCACAGGATACCGCTCAGAATATGATCTATAGCCCATGAAAAGGAACTAAAGGTCCTTAACTATGCTTAGTGACTAAACTATACTATTTAGTCTTGTTGGACTGTTCTCCTTTGTTTCTACATTTTCTCACTTTTCTGATTAAACTTATTCTTTTTTTTTTTTTTTTTTTTTTGCGGTACGCGGGGCTCTCACTGTTGTGGCCTCTCCCGTTGCGGAGCACAGGCTCCAGACGCGCAGGCTCAGCGGCCATGGCTCACGGGCCCAGCCGCTCCGCGGCATGTGAGATCTTCCCGGACCGGGGCACGAACCCGTGTCCCCTGCAAGGGCAGGCGGACTCTCAGCCACTCGCCACCAGGGAAGCCCTAAACTTATTCTTTGCCCAAAGTTTTTTCACAGACAAAAGCCAGACTGAGGACATGGGGGGCAGGGATCGTAGGGTCCTGCTCCATTTCAGTTTGACCTCTATGAGCCTCATTTAGACAGAGTAGAATGGCATTTTGGGTCTTTAGGATTGAAGTTAACTGAGAGCTGGTGTCTATTGCTGGGAAGCAAAAGGGCCACAGGACCCTTAAGGAAAGATGGGAAGAACGCTTTACGCTGCATAATTGTTGGGCTTGTTCAGGGATCTTTCTCAAGAGAACCCAGCCTTAGTATATGAAGGTACTCAGAAGCTGGGATTAGGAACTAGGTGAGAGACTGAGAATTCTTTTTGTGGCAAATAAAGTGACATTTCTTTTTCTTGTACTTTATATTTTTGTTAATTCAGATCTCTTATTTCATGGGTGAGCTATTTTCTTATCACTCTAATCAATTTATTAACTAATATAGTTTAATAATAGTTATATAAGTTAACTAATACAAACTAATATAGTTTTAAGATTTTTATTTCCTAAAATTTTCTGTTTTCTCATTTCCTTTTTTTCTGTGAGCTCAGTTTCCTACTAGATTCCTTTTTAAATTTAACTTAACCATTTGTAAGAGTTTCTTTTTATGTTCTGTATATTGTTTGTCAGTTTTAGACTTTGCAAACATTTTCTATCTAAGGTGATAGTTCAGTTAAATGTAAATGAGTTGATGTGTAACTTAAGATGATCTTTGTTAAACAGAAACTGAGTTTATAAAATGTTTTCTTGTTTAAAAATTTCTTGCCTGTGTCAATTCAAAAGGATAGTCTACTATTCTTTTTCATACTAGCATTATAGTTTTGTTTCTCTCATTGTTAATATATGTAGAGACTATATCTTTATATATGTTATGAGGTAAAGTTCCAACTTAAATTTTCCAAATTCTGAGGCAGATTTCAAGGGTTGCTCTAAAACAATCCGTCCTTTTTTTTTTTTTTTTTTTTGCTTCATACTCATTCCAAGTTCCCTTAGATAGATACACTGGCCTGTTTATAAGCTCTCTCTGAAATTGCTCTGTTTACTGGGTTTTGGTTTTTTTTTTTCCTTTTTTCTCTTTTGCTCTTAAAGATTTTCTTAAATCTTGTTAGCCCCTTTACCTACTGTTTTTCAAAATTCTCTTAGATGTTTGTAGAATTATTTTTTCAAATATATTTTATAATCTCTTGAGTTTTGATTAGGGTTATATTGAATACAAAGATCGATTCAGACAAAGATATGTTTATAATGCTATATGTGGCTACTTTTTTATACTCTGTTTCTAATGGTCAGTCTGTTCATGGGACTGGGTTTTCTCTGTGGATGATCACATGGTGCACTGGTACAGCTGTTCTGGCAAGAGGCTTGCTGTACCTGGTAAAACTCATATACTCTATGCACTACAGTCTACCTTTTAAGGATGCATCCAAGAGAAACTCTTGCTCATATCCAGTATAGTTGCTCTAGTTGTAAAATGCATCAGTGTCTCTGACACTGTCTTACCATGTAAATGAAAAATAAACACTGTTCTATTTACTAAAACTTTAAACTCTTTTTACATATAAATAAGTCATAGTCTTTAAAAATTATATTGTCATAATTTACTTTAGATTTATTTTCTTTATTGGTATAGCTTATAAAAATTTCTGTTTTAAATTATGGCACCTGATTTAAAACATACATATTTTCAGGTCTTTGTGGCAGAGTAAGAGTTAAGTTTATATAGTTTCCTTTATTCAAACAATTCTTTTGAGGTTTATATAACCATTGTTGACATAAATAATTTGATCTTTGGCAGGGGTAACCAACAATATTTATTAAGAGGTGATTAATAGTTTTTGTTTTTTAATTGGAATGTCTAGTGCATGGTTCAAAAACCAAACTCTACTGAATTAAAAAAAAAACAAAAGCAGAAAGATGAGTTTATTGCAAGGATTTCAACCTGCAAACTGGGAAACTCAAGGCTATGGGAGTAGTGAGTACTGATTTGCTCACAGACTAAGGGATTTTTATGGTATAAATATGGAAGTTATTTGGCTTTTTCAGGTAATTGTTTGGCTACTGGTCTTCTTTCTTATTTGGATCAGGGTAGCTGAGTTAGGAGAATAGGAAGTCCAGAGATGGCAATGGACAGACTTGGTGTTTGGGGATTGGCTGGTGGCCTCCGCCAATTTCTGAGAAGAGCTGTAAATTCCTGTAAGGTTAGGTTAAGTTTCCTTTATGCACCTACGATGACCATCTTCATTTTGTCCTTGACATAAATGACTCAATTTTAGGTTGGTTCTACAGTGTTTTACAGTGATATATAATATACTGAAATAGTAGTTGGGTTTAAGGCTACCATCTTGTTCTTTGTTATCCCTTTATACCATTTTTTTTTATTCCTCCTTTCTTGCCTTCTTTTGAGTTTAGCTGGTATTTATTATTTTTTTATCTTCAAAGCTTTTTAGATTTATGTTTCTTCAGTATTCTCAATGGCTATCATAGAGATTAAAATATGCACTTTAAATTTTTTACCATCTACTTTAAATTAAAAGTTTTACCACTTCATTGAACAATATAAGTACCTCAAAACAGTTTCACTCTATTACTCTCTTCCTAGCTTTTGTGCTATTTTTGTCAACAAATCTTACTTCTACCAACATTTTAGCAACCCCCAAGACATTACTGTTATTGTTGTCTTTAAGTAGTCAATATTTACCTATAATTACCTATTTTATTCTTGTACTTTTTAAAATTTATTTCTGTGTGTTCATCTAGAATCTTTGCTTTAGCCTTAGTACATCTTTCGTTGCTTATTACTAGTGATGAGTTTTCTCAGCTATTGTTTGTCTGAACATATCTTCACTTTTGAAGAATATTTTCACTAGGCCTAGAATTTCAAGGTGTTGCCAGATACATTTTTTAAAACTGTAAATGTCCAAGTCATAATTAAGTTCATGGCGTGACACTGCATTAAGGAGTATGAAGGGTTT
Organism: Delphinapterus leucas; assembly: GCF_059928025.1. Taxonomy (NCBI): domain Eukaryota; kingdom Metazoa; phylum Chordata; class Mammalia; order Artiodactyla; family Monodontidae; genus Delphinapterus; species Delphinapterus leucas. The sequence continues at coordinate 18,224,570 of NC_143146.1, read as the reverse complement.
AATGGAAACATTTAATGTGAAAGGTAACTAAGGTAGTTGATGTTGCTGGCGCCCTGCTTGCATCCCTTTACCTGTCCATTTTGTCTGCTTCTTGGTTGCTGTGTCCTGGCTGCGGATAACGCACAGCTGCCTTATTATCTGGGGAATTGACCTCAACAGATAGGAGCCTTCTGTGTTTATTATCTATTGCTACCTAACAAATCATTCCAAAACTTAGTGGCTTAAAGCAAAAATAAGCATTTATTATGTAACTTTCTGTGGATCAGGAATTTGGGAGCTGCTTAGCTGTGGGGTTTTAGCTCGGGGTCTCTGGGAGACTGCTGTCAAGAAGTCAACTGGGGCCATAGTCATTTGAAGGCTTTAGTGGAGCTGGAGTATCATCTTCCAAGATAGGTCACTCACATGGCTGTTGGCAGGAGGCCTTGGTTTCTTGTCACAATGACCTCTCCATAGGACTGCTTGAGTTTTCTCACCACATTGTGGCCGGTTTCCCTCAGTGTAAGCAATCTGAGAGAAAGCAAGGGAAAAGCTGTAGTTTCTTATAATGATCCAGCCTCCGAAGTCCCACACTGTCACTTTTGCAATATCCTAAAAGTTATATAAGTCAGTTCTATTCAGTGTGGAGGGGGACTACACAGAGGCAGGAAGGGAAAGATCACTGGGGCTCATTCTGGAGAGTGGCTATAACACCATCTCATCCACATGGGTGAGGGGGGTAAACTGCCACCTACCTCACCCCGTCGGTGGCAGCTTGCAGGCAATGACTGACACAGGAGCCTACAGGGCTCGCCCCTTGCTCAAGGTGGTAGGACCAAATATGTGGTGAAATTCACACTGCAGCACTCCTTGTGGAATCTGGCTGAAGATGAGACAACATCACTGCTTAACTTCTTCCTCCCCCACTCTATCTGGCTTCCCTGACTACCCCTGTCTTACGAGCATCCCTCAGTGAGTCACCTGCGTCCACATTGCTGTGTCAGACACTGCCTCTAGGAAATCTGACCTAGAGATGCCTGAAGAAGTTCCTAAAATAAATGCAGAATAAGTGTAAACTAAGGCAGAAGTATAGCCTCCTATCATAAATATAGATATTTCTCTATATATTCCTAAGTTCCTAACTTGTTTTTTGTTTTTTTCCCCCCACTTTTTCTGAATTCATAGGGAACCTTTCTGTTGAACGCATTGCCTTCTCCTATTTGTAAAATTTGAAGAAGGAAATTTACATATTAAAATCTGTCTCTGGATCTAAGGGTTGTGCTAAACTTGTTGATAGAGTCTGGAAAAAGGAGCTAAACTGTAGTTTATTATTATTTTAATCACATTTTGGAGATGTACTTATTCAGTCTACCCAATTTTTCCCATGTATATAGCCTGATGGTAATGAGCTGATTGGAGACTTGGAGTGATTGATACATACCAGTTACAAAGGTCTCCGAAAGTTGAGAAAGGCAAGGAAAAGGCTTTAACCATCTAGCAAAGCATCACTATTTAGCCTTAGTTTGGGGCGGAAACCAAGTCAACACGGCTGTAAAGGACACTGCCCTCATATAGCTGTCTAAACCAGCCCAGGCAGAGTGCTTTCCCTATGGCAGTTCCTGCTCTCTGCTTGATTGCTTGAAGTTAGCTGGTAAGAGTAAGCTATTAGCAAGCTTAGATCAGTGATAATTAGCTGTACATTATTATTTCAAAGCGGTGTGGCTGTGCCAGTTAAGTGGGTAATTAGGAAAACCCCAGGACAATAAATTAAGAGAGAGTCTCAACATCAGTGCCCCATCTGTTCTCCAGCTAGCATTCCAATTAGCCAAGCCTCTCATTTAAGAATATGCTGATTAAGGGGTGGGCTGTATGCCTGAGTGTGTATTGGGGTAATAAAGACTTAGGTTTCAGTAAAAGTAAAATGTTTTTAACGTCAGAGGTGATTTTGACATGAAGGTGGGGAAAGGAGAATTTTTAGAAATAATAGATTTTCAATGTTGGAAACGAAATATAATTTAACTTGTTTTATGAGTTTTTGTTTCTCTCAGTTTTCTCCTCAGAACTTCTTTGGGATATTGTATCAACGGGAAGTTCCATTTTATTCTAATGTGATTATTAAATCTTGAATTGGATGAAAATTTTACCACTTGGAACATGAAGAATTTTATTTATTGAGGATGGGAACTAAAGAGGACACTTGAAATTGCATAGTTTAAGGAGAGGAATGAGTCGGGGCCCCATTCTTATTCAGGATGGGTCTGTCTATGAAAGCAAATTAATTGTTACCCTGTACCTCACAGGAGAACACAGTGATGTGGTTAAAAATAATTAAATTACAGTAGGAAAAATCTTTAAACATATACTGAATGAAGAACAGTTAACGTTATTTAGGATGACTGCCAAGATAGCTCAAAAGGTTCATATTAAGTAGAATCAGTTGGCTTAAAATACATGAATTCATAGCTACGTTGTTAAACCTTATTTAGTAAAATACTTTATTGAAACCACAATTAATTTTTAAAATTCTTGATGTGCGTGTGTTTGGGTAAATGTATTTGTTTACATGGGTAAATCAGTATTGATAGACTGGGCTTAATGAATTGTATATACACATACTCAGCGGATGAAAATATCCATGGGTTAGGGAAGAGTCAACTCTTTGAGAAAAATTTAATATCATTTGTAGGACTGGAGAAAGCAATTTCCAATCTGTTTCCTAAAAGGAAGTTAGTGCTTCTTTGAGGTGCCATTGTTATTTATTATCTGTACGTTTAATTTACTAAAATAAAGGCCATGTTCCGTTCAATGAGGACATTTCTGTTTAATTTAAGACAGTGCTTAGTGAGTGGTGGCAGTGAGGTCACCTAGGGCAGGGCAGGCCAAGGTGAGGCTTTGGATGAGGGGCCAGAGGCCAGGCCAGAGCAGGGCTAAGAAAACGTGAGCGCAAGGCAGGCTAGCGTCAAGCCCTACATGAATAATGCAGGGCAGGACCCCATGGGTCAAAACCCAGGCACACAGGAAGAAGGAATGCCAGGAGGCAGAGCAAACATGTGGCAAAAGTTTAGGCTAGTGGTGCTTAACCTTTTGTGGGTCATGTATCCCACTGAGAATCTGATAAAAACTTCGCAGAACAAGAAAGTTCATAAACAAAGGACTTTAAACTGTGTCTGCTCTTATTTTCTAGATGTTCGTGGAAAAAATTAACGACCATTTCATGAAATATCTGAAACTAAATCCAAACAATGGGCAGTTAAGCTAATATTCTACAGTGTTTGTGTTGAAAGGAGAGACGGCTCCAAGTACTTGGTATAAACTCGAAGTTGAAATTGTGATGGTCTTAGAGGTTCGGCGTCCAGTGCATGCTGCTCGCTTTTTTTTTTGATGGTAACGATTATTGAAAACGACAGAAAGCAAATGTATGTGGTTATCAGTGTCTGCGATTAGCGCTCTCATAGCTTGCTTGCTTAGATGAGGATAGGCTTATATCAGGGAATATGAGATTTACTCTAAATTCTTCAAGTTATTTACATCGATCTTCCATAATGCTCTGGACCTCAAGTTAATTTGCGACATCCGTAATATTGAGACTGTCAAATTTAAGTTAATGTGAGTCAAAATCTCCCCAAATTTCTCACTACAGAAAGAATAATAAAATATATTTCTCAGCCATAGGAAAAATCTCCTTTAATTTGGACATTTTCTAACTGGTTCTCCAAAAACCTTCTGTTTCCCAGTAAACAGCAGCTTTGCCAGGTGAGCGTAGAAGGTTTTCAGTAGTATTTATAATCATGACTATAGGGTTATCTCATTTATATGGCTCAAGATATCCCCCATCAAGAAAACCAAACTGTGAATGCAATTTTCCCTGTCTAATATACCTGAAAGCAACCTTCCTCCTTCCCTCCCTCCCTTCCTTCCTTCTCACAAAAAGTGAATCATTTATCCATTTTCCTTTGGAAAGTCAGTGAACATCTGCAAAGTTGAAGAGAACCCCAAATTCAGCTCACATTTTTTTCACTCAAATTTTTTAAGCCATGAGGAGGATTTTAAATATGTGTCGTATTGAAATTGATGATTTTTATGGAAGTGTATAAAAGATACTTCAGAATTTTTAGCAGAATCTATGGGGCCTACATCAGGATGATGAGTGAGGCTCATTTCTTTTACTGAAGTAGCAAAAGTAATTGTACTTAGAAGCATAGTGAGTGCTTCATCTACAGCAAGAGTACCAAGCACTTTCTTTCTCTTGGTTTTCTGTTGAAAAGAATATTCCATCATTTTAAATCTATCATTGGCATTTGAAGTGTCCAAATCATGCATACAGGTAAGAGTGAAAAATGGGGAGCAGGTAGAATCAAGAGAGATTCATATTTTTTTATCCAGTTGTATATTGAATAGAAATAACAAAGCTGCCAATTTCTCCATAATTGTGCTCAAAATAGAAGAAATGTGTTTCTAGAGTAGATTATATCATTTAACAGAGGCTCTGCTTTTTCTGATTTTTCTCACCTTCGAGATACAAATTTATGTCAACCATTTCCAGGCCATACCATGGTCTCCAGAATCACATGTGGAATCTTTTGCTTAGAAGTGCAACTGATGAAAGTTTTAAGGTAGTTTTGGGATAATTCTTTTCGTTTAGGCCCATATTCATAGACTTACAGACTTGCAGATCAAATTTTCTTCTAATTGATTGATTCTGTTTGATGATTTTTGAAGATTAACAGTCTAAGGTGCTCCTTTGGCTGTGTTGGTTTGACCCTCCTTCAGCAAGAATCTTGTTAGACATGCAACACTGCAACTCTGGGGTCCTGCAAACTGAGTGAATCCAAAGGATTTATAATCTTTACTGTATTTGGTTTGTCTTACCTTTTCCAATGTAAGCTAAGCCTTATGTACACAAAGTACATATGAATAATCATAATGGAAGCATGGAATTACTTTAATTCTGATCATAGGGACAGTATTTTATTATTTTTTTAAAGAAAATTTCTGGTTTATTTGTCACAGCATGGTTTGTGAGATGTGAGGGGCAGTATTTTAGATGTCATTATTGGGTAAATGTGATTATGTATAATAATGATGTATTGTTTAACCCTGGTCAGCAATATTCTATGCCACCTTTCAGAAGTTGGGCATACAATAATACCTGGTTTACATGTGATATTCAAGAGTAATTTTTTTCCAAAAATGAGAATTAGTAGAATAATAGGAATATAATTGAAGACTAAAAGAACTCATTTTCTTTGAACCTGGTTAACTATACATCTCTTGACCCTAAAGCCTGTCTTAATATCAGACTCCAGGAACACAAATCTATGCATTGAGAGGTATACAGTAAGTGAAAATGCAAATGAGAATAATTTGTATTGTCTATTATTGTCAATATATTGGCATATATTGTCTATATATTGTCAATATATTGGCATATATTGTCTATCAGTTAGACAAGTTTGTGGATGGAGGTAACCAGGAATATCTGACTGAAGTCATTAAATTAAAAAAAAGAAAAGAAGGAATGAGAAGGAAGCCCATTTATTGGCAGACTGTCAAAGTGAAAGTAGTTCATTAATGTTCTGATGCTGAGAGAGGAAAATGTTGTCCAGAATGTTTTCTTATCCCCCAAGTCATGGAGTTTATAGTTAAAATGTTAGCAACCATAGAAAATATCTTACTGCAAAAGAGAGTAACATTCAAGATTTGACTTAAAATCCTGAATCTCAAAATACAGCTATAATGTTTCTTTGTATAAATGACCTATATTAGAATCATTAGATTTGCAAATATTCTGTTTGGCTAAACCTTCTCATTGGTCTTGACCCAGTCAGGTCCTAGACACTTTTTTCTATTGGAAGATTAATAGCATGCTTCCCGAAACTAGTATAACTGAACAAATAATTTCATATTTTAATGAAAATGAACAAAGTTATGAGGTAGGAGAGAACATCACACCTCCTTTGGGATGGATGCTCAGTTTAATACTATCTGATTTGTTTAAATAGTGGATGTTTGGTTCTGTGCTTATTTTTATAAATGAGTTAAGGTCTTTGTTTAAAGTCCTTTTTAATGGAGAACAGAGTCGGTGCTTTGTGAGGTACTTTTTTACAACATGGGAAAATGAGGTGAGAGCTTGTTTTGAAAACCTAGTTTTGACATCAGGTTTAAATCACTCTTTTAGAGGAGGATGCTTTCAGAAAGGGTGCTTCTTACTGGGACATTAAATGGTAATGTGTTGGGTTTGAGGGATGTTGAAAAGTGAGAATAGAAGAGTCTATACTAATTGTATAGATGGTCATGAATGCCCAGCTCAAGGCTGGTATAAAATCACCACTAGGGAGCCTTAAGCACACAGCACCTGTTGGAAAAGAATCCTCTGCAGAGGATGGGAGGATGTTAACATGTTTTCAGTGCTTTTTCCCATCATTTTCCCTGTGCCCCCACCCCAGTCTACTGCCCATCTTAACACCTTCAGCTCTGTTGAGAAAGCACAGTAAATCTGTGAAGGAAGGGAACCCATCTCATGAACAAGAAGACTTCCTACCAGGAGGGAAAAACCTGGAATCATTTAGTCAGAAGAAAGAAAATCCTTCTCTAGGAGAATAGTGCTGGTTCTGAGGTCACAGCTTCCATCCTGAGCAGTGGGTTCAGAGAGCAGACTTTATGAATTACGCTTTTAGAAAAAAACAGTATTTTCCTTTTTAATCAAATATGAATGCAATGTGCTTGAAACACATTTCCATCTGTGATAAAACTCCCTGGTGCCATTTATTGCTTTGCTTCTTAGTGCCACACTCACCCTCTCCTCGCATCTCTCCAGGAATCATGAAGCCTGTATAGAAAGGGACCAAGAAGCTAGATTTCAGTCTCCCCATAGCCCATCTGCCTGCATGTATTTAATTATTTTCAAGCATTTACAACGAGAACCATTATTGCCATAGAACAGAAATCTAAAGAAATCTTTAGAAATCCCTTCTCAAGATCTATACAAATATTTTGTCAAATAGAATGACTTCGTTGAGAATTAAGTTAGATGATGAAATATAGATTCAGAATTGCCAGAGAAAATAGCCCTTATCCAGAAACATGTGATTATGTATTTCCTCTGCGGGGCAGGAGACTGACACTTTAAATGTCTCCTGTTTGACAACCGTGGTCAGACACGTCCACAGGTTTGAGCCTGTTCATTAGTGCCATATTAACCTTAACTCTGCCTCAGGCCATTAACCAGCAAACTGCACATTTGACCTTTGTTCTACAGATATTTTCAAACAGTGTGTGAGAGGCACTGCTTTTAATTTGGTTTCTGTATTATGTGTGGACTGATGTGAGGGCTGAAAAAATCAATATATATCATTAAATACAGAAACGTGTGGTCTGAAACATTCCACAGAGAAAAGTTCCATTCGAAAATCAGGTTCTTCTCCAACATTTTTCCAGATAATCACCTTTGCTCAAAGTTAGAAATAGTCTTTTATATCATGTTCAAGGGAAAAAAGGCAAGGAAGTGTTCTATGTAACAGTTGATAAATGTTTTAAAATTGAAACAAATGCCCACTAGATTAAGACCTAAGACTGAGAGGTATGACTTTTGAACATAGCTCTGTTTCCAGCAACGTCTCATGAAATGAAATGCAAAATCAAATGTAGATTGGAGCCATATGCCTAAGTGAAAACAGCTCTCTAGAAAATCAGCAAAGATTGAAACACGCCGTTGTCACCCTTTAAACCATACGTATGAGAAACATGTCAGCCTTATAAATTAAAAAGTAAAAATTGGCTTAGTGGGCTATTTTAATAAATTATGCTAGAGTTGCTATATCCGGGTTTTGGAATATTATACATCTGTATAAAAATAAGTAACTCCTAGATTTATTAACCTGAAAAGGGTTCATGATATATTGTCAAGTGAGAAGAGCCAATTGCATGTACGTGTATAGCTTGACCCTAGTTTTGTAAAACCAAACCATCTCTGTCCCTGTCTGTTTTTGGTTATGTTAGGGTGCACATAGAAGAAACTGAAGAAAGCACCCCAGGCTGTTAACATTTGTTACCTCAGGAGGGAGGATGGAGAAACACTGTGGAGGGACAGATATGAACTTATTCTTCATGTGCCTTTTAGTTATTTAACTGTTCACCAAAAGATATGTTACTTTTGTTATTAAAAATGATTAAAGTCAAATGATAATGGTAAAGCCAGTCGAAAGTGTCACTTGGTTTTAGAGTAGTAACTGGACATTCCTGTGTCAACCAAACTAGAAATGATTACTTCAGGATGAATTGCATTTCCTTTCTTTCTTTTTCTTTTCTATCCCTATCCTTTTTTTTTTTTTTGCCACGTGACAGATCAGGAGACTTTCTGGCACTGCAGGCCTCCAGGGCATGGGAAGCAAGGAAGCACTAACTATGTTGGTCCATGTTCCTCTCCAGTCAGTCGGCTCAGGGCAAGCAAGGCTGGAAGCTATGAATGAGCAATTGTGTTCCAGCCTTTTTCCTCTTTCCTGTGCTAGCACAGTGTGCAAAGCTGTTCATTAGCCAGAGATCAGAATTTTCTCCACTCCCTGCTTCCTGCACCAGATCTTTCAAATTGGTAAAGAGATACAGATAAATCCTGTCTAAACATGTTACTTTCTAAGTGCAGATTTTGGCAGGAAGAACTGATGTATCTGTTTTCTATCTGTCTACCAGTCTACTACTGTGTTCTCTGAAAAGCGTGATTATTTCTGTAAAATTTTAAAAACAGAAATATTCTTTTCTATAGTCATTCAACTTTGATTTGTCAAATATCCAATATCTGCCCGATACTGCAAAATCATGGCATTTTTATTAATTAATGAAACAACGATGTCAAGGTCTGCATTAACTAAATGCTTGACTAAATAACTAACTTAATAAATAACTAACTTAGTCACTTTTCACAAGTCCTTCCCCTTCTTTGGTTTTAACTTTCCTTAGTTATAAAGTAAGAGGCTGCACATTAGTATCCTGTAGGAAGCTTTCAGAAAAACACAGGTCCCTGGTTCCTACCCCGAGCACAAAATCTGAATGTCTGAGGGAGAAATCTAGGCATACAGTTTATGTTTCCTTGGTGATGATAGAGTGCATTTAGGACAGAGCACTACTGGATCAGATGATCTTTAAGGCTCTTTCTAACTTGTCTTTATAATATAGTATACCTGTGATATATTAATTATAATGGCTATCTTACACCACAGTGTGGCTAAATGTTAATGTGTCAGTACATGTTAACTTCAGCATCACATATATATTGGGTTGGCCCAAAAGATCATTCGTGTTTTTGTGTGAGATCTTCTATATTCTCTCCATAAGAATATATATATATATATATATATATAGTCTCTATATATGTTCTATATATAATATAGAATCTGCCTTGAACCTGTTTAGTAGAATCTGGCACAGCTTATAGTCCTGCCCTTGAGATTCCTTCCATTTTCTAGGAAGGTCTTTCTGATATAGCTTCACAATCTAGGAGTGGGTCCCGTAATTTAAAGTTCCCCAAGTCAGCTGTGCTCTTTAAGGACTTTAAATTATCATTATCATTTTTGAAAATTGTATTTCATTGTAGAAACGTCTAATTCTGGAAGTTGTTAAAAACTAACACCGCATCTGGGGCCAATTCAACAAGAATTTGTTAGGTGCCTGTGGGGTACCACACTGTGGTCCAGACCCTGGGGATATAAAGCAGACATGGCTCTTGTCTTTAGAGAATGCACCCTTTAATCAGGGAGGCAGATATACAGACAGCAAAATATAATACCAGATAACCAGGGCTATAAAACAGATGGCAAGTGTGGCGTGAGAAACGGATAGACCAACAGAAGCGTCACAGGCTGGTCAGGCAAGGAGTTAGGGAGGAGATGAGGATAAAGCTGGATTTTGAAGGATGGGTAGATGGTTGACAGGGAGAAGTGGGGAGGGAAGGCCATTCTGGGGAGAAGAAAAGGTGGCATCCTATGCAGTAAATATTGAGATTTCTTAGGCAATATGAGTGTGTGGTTTTGGCTGGGGTGTGAGGCTGGAGGGAAGGGGGACTGTCAGGGCAACTAAGGGGCAAAGAGTAGAGAGATGATGAGCCACGGTAAGACATTTTACCTGAATGCTTAGGATTTTAAAGGAGGAAAGTGTTATGGCTGTTTTCTGGAGTGAATTCTGGTAAGAACTTGGGGCATGCATTGAAGGGAAGATGGGAGGGCAGACCTAGTCAGAGAAATCATTTGTTAGACTGTTGTAATCCCAAATGAGAAATTATAAGTTCGCATGTGGCCCTGACATATAGGCTTTGAATAAATATTCTGGCAAAGCATGTTTTCCTCTTTAAAAAATATTTTTGGAGTGTTACTCTTAATAATGTTTGATTTCTGTATTCTTGAGATGTCTTAAGACCAAGATGAGCAAACAACATGTACGTAACACAGCTCCTCAAGGATAATTATCTGGAGGCTCTAACATCTTGAATTTATTTTTCTCCTAATTTTAACTGGAAATATTCTCATGACTGTAGAAAAATAAATGTATGGATAGAGTCACCCTTCCAGCAACTTAAATTTTGAATCATCCAAAGAATATAATGTTTTATTCGTTGTGACATTTCATGTACAACTGGAAAAGGAGGACCTGGTGCATTTTTATTTTTTTTAAAGTAGGCTGAGGATAAGCTGGGAACTGAGGTATGGATTCTTTTCTCATGATCAACATTCACTGGAGCTGTGGCAGCAGGTCAATGTTTTTAACCTCACTATGGCTTCTAGTTATTTGAGCCCTTCATTTCTTACCAATTCAACTATGATTATTATTTTTCTATATCCAGTATAGATCTCCTGGTCCTTCAACGCGACCACTTTTTTGCAACACTGGTCTTCATTCTTGTGACCTCAAAACTGCCACACACAGAATTATAGAGTTCCAAAGTACGTTCTCTGCTCGATTTCTATCCTCACAAATCAAACCTTATTTCAACATTCACGTGGACTTTCTTCCATTCTTTTAGTCTCAGGGAATTTGCTCCAAAGCTAACCACTCTGTTTTCCATAATCCTTCCCCTCTCTTCTTTTCATAACTTATGATCCATCAGTTATTCATTTGTTTTTCTTATCTTTGTGTCAATTAAGAGAGACTAGGTTGTGACGTGGTAGCAAAACACCTCAACCTATCGTTGGTTTAGAACCAAAAAAATTGTTTTGGTTCCCAACCAATGCCCATTTCAGACCAGCAGGGCTACTGCTCAAGCTGCGGTTCCTCTGGCTTTAAGCCTCAGAGTTACAGATCAGCTGCCATCTGAAACATTGCCTGCCATCAGGGGAGAGGGAAACAGAAGCTGGCAAAGCCACGTTGGTCCTTAAAGCTTAAGCCTGGAGGGAATAAACATCACTTCTGCGTACATGACTAGAACCCAGGGCAAGTCACAAAGACAAGGCTACCCTCAAAGGGTAGTTCACCTGATTGGGGAGGGGAAGACAATTAGAAGTTATCTTAAAACCTTTGCTTTACCTGTCAATTCTAGATTCCTAATGGTTTTCAAATCTATCATTTTCCTGACGTTGACCGGAAGGTATTTTTCCCCATCCTCATACGTCTCCCTCTGGACTTGCTTATACTCCCCTAAGTGACCTCACTGCTTTTCTGTTTCCACAATACTGCGATGATGATATGTCACTTGCTTGCTGGAAAAATTAATGGCTCTCACCACCTGAATAAAACTGAAACATGTTATGATGATCAACAAGACCGATTATAATCTGGCCTCTTCCTGCCTTTGACTGTGATTCCCATAAGCACACTCCTTACTAGCTAACCTAACTGTTTGAGTCTCTGGATACACAATGTTCCTCTTTACCTTTGTTTATCCTGGATTTTTGTTGTTGTTGTTTGCTTCTTGGTTTGTGGTTTTTTTTTTTTTTTAATTTGCATGGAACACTGATATGTTATCTTCTTATTTCCTGTTTCTTTCTCTGTCTTCAAATGTGACACTACTTATTAATACTGTATTGTTATTGTGGATTTTTCCCGGAATGTGCATTCTTAGAAGGCGGGGACTGTTTTCTTTAGCTATGAATCTCTAGCACCAACACAGAGCTTGGCACTCCATAGTGTTTAGTATTTTGTGACAAATAATTGATAGCCGATGGTTTATGGAATGAGTGGAAATCTTCGAGGAGACTATCCTTTCAGAGACAACGCAGGCAAAGGCCTGGAAGTAAGTTTGGAGGACAGCACGCATCTCACTTTTGTGGAACCCGAAAGTGTGGTTTGGGTTGTTGCTGAAATTGAGATGAAGGGTACCTTATGTAGCTTTCTAAGAAGTTTGGATTTCATGCTGTAGAGAATAGAGAGCCCTTGATGACTTTAAGCAAGTACGTGGCATAATCTGTGGACTACCAGATTTGAATTTCTATAGGTGGCTCTCATGGAGGATGGGAGGTGATGGTTAAAGGAACCGATGGGAGGTATGCTCTCCTGGTACAGTAATTCCAGAGAAATGTGATCAAGGCTTGAGCTAAGGCAATGGCAATAGCATTGGGAAAGGGAACTGAAAGAACGATGTGAACTTTCCCCCTTATGATTGATTGGTTGTGAAGGGAGAAATGAAACAAAGGCACCATTTACCAAGAGTGAAGTAGGAGGTTTGGGGGCCAAAAATTATCTGTTCGGTTTTACATGATCAATTTGAAGGTCTCAACATTTGCAGCCATTTGTGCCAGGCCTCTTCATTTCTAAAAGGTTCTTTGATTCCAAACATGTGGTCATTTATAGTGAATAGAATTCAGGACAGGAGCCATACGTCTTCCTGTTCATTAAACCCCACCTCTGTAAGGAAGAACCAGTCAATTTCATCAATTATGTTTTCATAGCTGCAGCATGAGAATTGATGTTTGTTCATGCATTCCAGTTAGTGGAACACAGCCATCAAGGAGAGACTTATTTTCTAGAAGAGGAAATCGATAAAATATAGATAAGCATTTAATTGTGCTAGTGAGAAAATAAAGCATCATCTTTTTTTTTGATTGAGCATGGGTTAGAGATTTGTGCTTCCTGCAACCATTTTATTATCACTTGTCCGGTCAAACTTTGGTAAAAATTTGATTAAATACTCACCAGCCACTTGCCATGGGAACTTCTGATCTTCTCTGTGGTTGCAGATCTTACATATTTGAAAGTTATATTTATCCTTCCAACAGAGTAGTGGTTATTTACAACTCCAGCAGTTTCTACAGTTCTTTGAAAACCAATAAGAGAGAGAATTACAAGTTGAAATGGTTGAGCATTAGTGCTGTCAAAATTAGATTTAATTTTTAAAAATTGTTTATTCCAGCTATAATTTATAGACACCCCTGCTCTTTAATTTCATTTTTAAAGAAATCATTTTAAAGGTATCAATGGAGAATGCAGTTTCATAATTGCTATATTTAAATTACTCATCCCACGAATTTCTGACGTTTGCTTTTCTGCCAACGTTTCCATCTCCTCTCCCTGCCTTTTAGTCCAGAGGGGGCATTTCCTCTGGATCAGGCTAGTGGCTTTTCTTTTCTTTTCCCCCAAAACAACTGTTTATGTTTAAAAGTTCAGAGCTAAAGTCTTAAGGACTTGGTCTTTTGAAATGCTAAAACTCAAGTTCTTGAGACCTCAAAACCTTGGTTTTAAAACTCCAAAGTCTTGGATTTCTAAATTGAAAAACTGCTTTTTTGTTGAATTTTCCCTTTCCATAATTGATGGTGAAAGGGGAAATATTGGGTTGGCCAAAAAGTTCGTTCAGGTTTTACAGGAAAAATCCAAACGATCTTTTTGGCCAACCCAATAGTATGAGAGGGAAAAAAACTTAATAAATGTATTAAATATTACTCCCTCCAATAACTTTTATTTTCATGCTTCTGAAGTGTGTTACATACCTGGGCTCTCTCATATTTAGTAAAGACATATTAGTTGATGTTCTTAGACCCCAAAGAGAAGACCCACATGGGAAAATCACCGAAGTCTACTAAACTTTTAATCAGTGAGCAATCAGTCAGCTTGTTATAAGCCTCTGATATTTCTATATGGAAAAGAAATTAGTTAATATCACTGTGGTTTAGATGCCAGTAGCTAGTGAGGGCTTTTAGGGAAGCTGAAGTGGTGTTGTGTGTGTGTGTGTGTGTGTGTGTGTGTGTGTGTGTGTGTGTGTGTGTGTGTGTGTATGTATGTGTGTATGCATGTACTATTCACAGCTTCTTGGACCTGGAGTTATATAAAGTTCATACCCAGTGAAAACTTCTATGTAAAGAATAAATTTGAATACATTTTTTAAAAAATGTAGTTTTTGTCTTGTTAGAAAAGTATTGAAAATACATGAAAATAAGTAGAGAAAATTTTAAAAGTTACATTCTAAACATTATGCATAACAAATTATCCTATTTATATTGGCATTTATTATGGATTTTTGGGTTTAATTGTTTTCTTTGTTTTTTCCATTCAGAGAATTTATCAACAGCCTTCGACTGTACAGGACATTCTACGGAGGCCTGGCTGATCAACTTTGTGCTAATGAATTAGCGGCTGGTGATGGACTGCCATGCTGGAACGGAGAAGATATAGTAAAAAGGTATTTTATGTGTAGTGGTCTGTGAAAACATAATGGCCACTTTCATCATTGCCTTCTTTTCCTAGTTCTTGAATGCATTACTTCAGTTTTAACTTTGCCACACAGGTTAGAGGATACATTAATTCCTTCTCTTTAGTTTGTCAAAAATAAGTTTGATTCTTTTTGACATTTTAGAAATATGATAGCATTCTGTGGTGTTCTGAAAGTTCTCTCGTCTTTTCTATCTGTGGCTTACCCAACAATCCCACTTTTTCAGTGAAGTATTACTTAACTTCTAGCCAATCTGTCTTGTTTCTCAGATATCTTTTTTTTTTAACTTTATGAGTATTAGAAAGGAAATTCGGTGAAATGTGAATACCTGTGCAAAGATTTGTTATGTGGATATATGTCACAGCAGCATTAATACGTTCATCCTACAATTGTCTCTGAGTGTATGAGTGTGTGTGAGAGAGGGAGAGAGGGAGAGGGAAACAGGGCTGGTACTTTCATGTATGTCTGTTTGAGGCATTGTTTATTTGTATGTTGTCAATTGTTCTCAAGCTCAGGAGTGAAATTTTTCACCTTTTTTTCTCACCATCTAGAATTTCTAGAGTTTATTTTCCTTCACTTCCTATAACTGGTTGTGCTCACAAGTAATTACCTGAGCTTGAAAAAGTCCTAGATTCTCCCTCTGTTACAATAGTGTTGGTCAGTACAATTGGCCGGGAATTAGTCCTTTGATTTTCCAATGCTGGTGATTTCCATAGATTGTAGACCTGTGCTGTGCTTGGATTAGTATGTTTTAGTGTATTTTACTTTGAGCAATCTGCTAAAAGGTAAGATGATAAACTTTCTGATTTATAAACACACCTACTCTGTATAAAGATAGGTAGTTTAGTTACCACTAGAATGATGAGTTCATTTAAAGTGTCCTTTAGCAAATTCAATTTACTATGATAAACATATACTGTAATTAATATTAATATAAATTTATGTAGTAAAATCTGTTTATTTCTGTGTGATCATATTCATTATAGTTAAAGGTTGCATTCCTGATATATTAAATGATTACTTGTAGTTTACATCCAAATATCTCATAGGGAATCTTTGATTTCACAGAAAATAGTTATTGAAGGCAGGAACTATACTTAAATTGAAATAAAAAATTTGGCTGACATGGCTAGTGTTCTTTTTCCATTATGCCCCTTGGATGCCGAAATGTATTCTTAGATATATTTGTCTTGCCTTTACTGAGAGCAGTCATAGCATGCATAGTATTTTGAATTCTTACAGTATTCATGTTAATAAGATTTCTGCCACTTAGACCTAGTAATTAAATTCTACTTTGACTTATACTTTCTCTTTTCACATTGTTCAAACTGGAATTGAACATTTTTGTGTATTAACAATTTTTCTACAAGGGCTAATGAGAATTTCATGATTAATGAACAATTTAGTATAGAATATAAATATATTTAATATATCACATTACATTATACATTTGATTCTAGAACTGCAGGAACCTTAGTTTCAATTTGTCCCATTCCTCTCTATTTGGTCTGAGGTTTGTATAATAGGAAATACTGTTGGAGAAATCAATGATTTGGGAAAACTTTTTAGAAGGAGAGTATTTTCAACTCAAAAATATATTTTCTTCTACATGATACATATTTTAAGACCTCATTCATGGTTTATGAATAAAGAAAGTTCATCTTTAGCAAGAACCCTCCTTGGGAAGTGTCCACATTTCTGGTAAAGAAAGTGAGCAATTCTCATTATTCTCACTTGCTTCCAGCTCCTGTCTTCCCTTTTCTATACCACCCAGCCTCCTGTTTGTCAGCTGCTTCTAAGGGCCCTATGTGACTTCACTCTCCTGTGAACACCTTCCGCTTTGCTTAATTTTTTCTCAAACAGCCCTTCTAGCTCATCACCTTAGCTGACATTTTCCCTTTTTTTGAGGGTGGTTTTTTTTCCTCCTCTTTTGTCCCTATCTCATGGGTCACCAACCTACTCCCTTGCTTCTCCTTCTCTGGGCCAGCAGATGAACCTCACACACTGGCTCCCTACCACCATCTCTAGGCTACTTCCCAAATGAACATTTTTAGCCCTAATTACTTTCTAGCACTCAGCTGAGGTTTCACAAGAATCATCTCATTGAACTTTCCCAAAACTTTATTCCCTAATGCTTCAGAGTAAGCTGATGGGGTATTTCTTTTCTGTTTGATCTTGAGAAAACTCTCATGTGTACTTTGACATTTTTTAAAATATAATTTAAATTGTAATTTCATTCATGGCTCAGCCAGTTCTTGAAATAAATTTAAAACAGGATTTTTTTTCAATGCAAAGTCAATGCTGAAATATAAATATCCATCATATCTAGTTAACTGATCATGGTATATTGGCAATGGAATATTACGTGGCAGTCAAAAATGATGCATATTTATATCTGCTAAAGTGGAATAATTTCAAGTAAAAATAGATACAGAAAGAGAACACATGTATGGATATCAAGGGGGGTGGGATGAATTGGGAGATTGGGATTGACATATATACACTACTATGTATAAAATAGATAACTAATGAGAACCTACTGTATAGCACAAGGAACTCTACTCGGTGCTCTGTGGTGACCTAAATGGGAAGGAAATCCCAAAAAAGAGGGGATATATGTCTATGCATGGCTGATTCACTTTGCGGTATGGCAGAAACTGATACAGCAGTGTAAAGCAGCTATACTCCAATAAAAAAGTTAAAAGTTGGATGTTAAATATTTTTTAGATGTTGGGGGTAGGAGTTTATTAATTTTATTTATTTATTTTTGCTGTGTTGGGTCTACGTTTCTGTGTGAGGGCTTTCTCTAATTGTGGCAAGCGGGGGCCACTCTTCATCACGGTGTGCGGGCCTCTCACTATTGCGGCCTCTCTTGTTGCGGAGCACAGGCTCCAGACGCGCAGGCTCAGTAGTTGTGGTTCACGGGCCTAGTTACTCCATGGCATATGGGATCCTCCCAGACCAGGGATCGAACCCGTGTCACCTGCATTAGCAGGCAGATTCTCAACCACTGTGCCACAAGAGAAGCCTGGATATTAAATATTTTATCAACAGATTTGCATAAATAAAAGTACTGACAGTCATTCCACATAGAATATTTCTGGACAGTTAACATGAAAACTGCTAATATATTTAAAATACTGGGGAGGCTTTATATTTCCATTATATTTATATTTAATGGAAACAGATGTTATAGTGATGTTAGAATTATGAGCCATTATTGCTTTTTTCATTTTATAATTCTTTTTTGAAATAAAAGCACTACTTTTACATTTCATTTCTAACCAAATTGGATTATTGTAGCAATTTTGTGATATAATTTTTTCAAAGCATTAATGGATATGTTTCAAAAATTCAGTAGTTCAGTAATCTGAGATGGCTTCGATGTAAAGGCAAGTTCTAATGAATGTTACAATCCCGAACTATTAGCTGCTTTTTCCTTGCGAATAAACAGTATAGCAGCGATCAGTGTGTGAAAATGCTAAGATCTCCATATAGAATATTCATTTCAGAGACCTGCAGTTGGTTGAGATAAATAATGCCTTCAAATTTTGAAGAAATGAATATCAAGTGAATTTGTACCACATGTGGGGATCATAGGGGTTTTTTCCTTTCTTGTGCTGGGTTATAATACTCATCAAGTTCATTCTAGAGAAATTACACCAAACACATCAATAGGATAAATTTGTGGCCAAGATTGAGCATATCATTCATTGTTAAGAATGGAGTGATTATTTTGGCAAGATTTCTCCTCCTGGAGGCATTTTTTAGGAGATGATTGGTCAGATTATTTATGTGCACAGACGTGCTGCCTCAAAGAACAGGAGAACCATACAAATTGTTTCAGAATTATGGCAGGCCTATAAATTGGGTCAAATCACCTTTGTGCTCATCAAAAGAGGTGGAATTCCTCTGTGGTTGTAAATGAAATATCTCAAATAGTTGTAGCATATTAATTCATGAAACAAAATCTATTTTAATTCAAATGATTTTAAAGAGTGCATGCATACCATATATACTATTATAACACCGAGGTCCACAGTTCAGATGATTTCTGATTAACGATGAAAATTTACTACTGAAATCCACATAGTCTCTAACTCTTAAAGTCCCTCTTATCTACCCTTCCTGTCTCTTCATCGGGAAACAAAATTGTTCTCTGAAAGGCCTGCCAGTGCTTACTCTGTTCTCAGTTCCTTGTGATTGCAAATTGATTGTTTGATGGCTTGCACTTGTCTTTCTGAGTACAGAAGTTCAGGTGACAGCTACTTAATTACCAGGGCTTCCTTTTCCCTTTTGATTAATAGACAGATAATCCAGTAACTCTCCCTCCATCTCCAGGAATTTATAACTTCCGCAACAACCCTTAAACTAGCCAATAGCTGTTAAGTATCCCCGTAAAATTAATAATCCACGTGATTTCTACTTCATCTTATGTAGCTAATGTTCTTTAATGCTTCTTTCCTATCCCAGTGTTTTCTTTTTGAACTCTTACGATAAGGTGCCCCTTCTCAACATATTAGAATCAAAATTTTAAAAAATAGATAAAAATATAAAACCTTAAAAATCTGAGATTTTATACTTATCTATTATCAGTTTTCTTTCCACCCAGACAATGACAATGACATTTTTTCTGGCCATAACTTTTTTTTACCTCTATTTTTTTTTCTCCTTTACCCATTATTTATCTGGAAAGACACTTCATCTTCAAATTTTCTTTTTCTTCCTGACCTTCCTACGTATATTTTTTTTAAACACCTGGCTTAGTTTTCAAATATCACGGACTCCATTTTAATCCCAGCCAGGTCTCAGGATTGCTCTGAATTTTATTACTGTACAACTGCTTGTTTTTCCTATGTTGCTTATGCAAAGGCAGTATGTTCTTCATGACTTGAACACCAGTCTGTTTTCTATTTTTTTTTCCCCTCACAATTTCTACCTCTGCAATCAGGTTTATAATACTGAATTAAACCTTTGTAATAATCATCAATGTTATCATACCTATGGCCTGTCTTACTTGGTTCAGAATTGGAGGTCACTTAAAAGGGGTGACTACACGGTGTCCCCACTCCTACCCCATTGCAACAATGTGCCATGGACCTTGATATTTCCACTATTAATGGAATATTTTCAACTAAATCATTTTCTCCATACAACTGCGTATACAGTTTTGCCAAACTCCCACTTTTATCTTGGGTGCTAGTGGAATGAATTCCCTCTATTGTGTTTTATTGTAACCTCATGACACTTTGAATACTTTTTTGCATTTATATGTCATATATCTTCCTGTCTACTGAAATTTATTTTATAACACAGCTTCTATATCTGAGAGGCTAAGAGCAATGTCCTTGAACACCTATCAATAATTTTTTAAAGATAACAGGACTCCGAGGAAAAGGAATTTTTATAAGTGTTAGTGAGAACTAAGTTATGGTGATTTGGGGATGTGGCTTGGTGATAACATTTTGGTGGGTAATATATGGTTCCAAAATGAAATTGAGTGTTGGAAAAATGAGAAGAAGAGAGATGAATCATGAAAGTTTCTACCTATGTCTGACTCTGGATACTGATTTTTTTTTTTTTCTAACTTAAGCTTAAGATCAGGCCTGTCCCATTGTGTGTACTTCCATAGACATTTGGTGGAACCAGAGTCTAAAGAACTCTAAGAACCTCCTGTCTTAGAGACATATTAGGTCTGATTGTCTCTATCATAAATGAGGCATCTGGGTTGAGGGTGGGTAAAAGTGCCAAGGTCTGCCCCAGGTCAAAAGCTGAGTCTGCTATCTTCAGCATGGGAAGAACTGAAACATTTTTGCTCTTTTGTGGCAGAAATAAAAAGTGTGGTTTTAGATATATTATGAGACTGTCGAATTCCTCACGTTGTAGAATACACAGTCTAGGTCCAATGGGACAAGTATCAGTATGACTGATGTATTAGGTTCTGAATGAGCATAAAATGTGTAGAGTTCTTGGCTGTGTACCATCTTTCTGCCTTACTGTAGTATACTTGCTTGGCAGATAATTTTTATTTAAAAGATAGTGTCTAAAATAGTTATCCCGTAGTTTGGTTCTGTAGAGAATAAAAGAAGGTAGCAAAGGGATGCACATTTTATCATCCTTTCTCCAAGTTCTGACATTCCTAACTAGTATTAAAGCCTAGGAAAATACCCATTCTTCTCAGGTCAATATACACATTTTGTTATTTTCTAAGAAATGCTCCATTAATTTGGCAATAATTGCATGGTGTGTCATCTTCTGAACCGAGACATTTCTTTTGAATCTTTCTTTACTGGCTTATTTGCTTCGTAGTCAGTCGTCTCCTGTTAAGCAGTACAATCATTACATTTAGGCAGCTGGACTCAAAGGTGAAAGTAGAAACTGTTTCGCTAAACCCACTCTGAAGGCTGCTTTTCCCTGTCTCTAGAATGAAATCACAGCCAATTCTCAGAATTTTTTTTGTCAAATGTCTGAAGGGTCTTTTATTGTCATTAGTTCCATAAACAGTCTAAATTCAGTAATCAAATTCAGCCCGAAGAAAGTCTAAATTCAGCAAGAAGGTCCAGGCTGACTTGATACGCAAAACTTCATTTAAAGCGGCCATTTCTCTGCATTGCCATGAGGTACTGCTCCAGTCTCAGGGGCACCTGTAGTGGGGGGTGAACAACTTCAGGTCCATGTACCAACCTTGACGTCTTGTCCTCCAGCCAATGTTTCTGACTCCTGCATGTTTGGAGCTGGCAGGACAATGGGGCAGCAGTGAGAGAGAAGGGGTGAGAGAAAGGAATATTCTTTATGGCTGATAATTTTGTATCTTTCATCGATGATTGTTAACTTGGTGGCTTTTAAGACTGATGTTCCAGGGCTTCTGTGTGCTCAAGACAATGCCTCTTCTAATCTTTTCCATCTGGCTTCCTTCTGCTGAGATCTTCTGGTTGGGTTCTTTTCTCCTGCATGGTCCACTCTAGACCACAGAAACTTTGCTTCTCTCTCCTGCTTTTGGTGGAAGAACAGCCTGTATTCAGTGGAGCTGCCTCTCTTTACTCTGCTGCAAGGCAGGCAACTTCTGCTACAGGCATGGGCCGCCACAGCAGTCCAAGTTTCTTCAAAGAAATTCTCTCCTTTGGCCTCTTCAACCTCAATCCTTCAATACAATTAAGATGGATGCCAAGATGAAGGACTCAAAACCAGTTTTCAGCCATCTGTTTTTTATGTCTAGCACCTCAGTTTGGAACACTCTCTTATCGTCTTGTTCTCAGCTGAAACGGAAACAGAAAGGATGTAAAATACAACCTTTTACATGTATTTGGGACTGGTGGGAAGGAGACAGAAAACTAGATTCCATGTTAAATACTGCAATTGACCTTGAATGGGATACAAAGGTAAGGCTTTGTCCCCACCTCAGGGACTTAGATTCCAAACACAGTAGAGCACATGTTCACAATATGAACACAGTAAGACAGATACTGTGAAACAAGAGAGACACACAAAAAAATCCCACAGACTTTCAAATAAGGAGGAAATCTCGTTTGTTTAAGGAGATTTGAAAACTATTTAATAAAAGAGGTAATATATGATATGGGTCTCAATTCATTTCAGATAAATTCTCTGAAATATATATGGATGAGATGAGATAAGATGATGTCTGGAATTTGCTTTAAAATAATTCAGTGAACGGGGGGAAGAGGGTAATACTATATGTGAAACAAGGTTTTCTGTGTGTGGATAGTCATGGAAGGTATATTGTGGGTTCAGGGTGTTCTTTGTATTTTTGAAAATTTTATAATAAAACATAATAAAAAATAAGGCATAATAAAAATTATGTTAAGGGTCTATTCTGTCACATATGCTGTTCTGAATAATGGGGATACAGTGATGGACAAGACAGACATGAGCCGTTTCTTACCAGATTCAGATAAAGAGGAGATGAACACTGTTCAAAGGATTACAAGTATGAATGGTTTACAAAATCTTTAAGGTTGGATGGAATTTTAATCAGCTGACCTGGAGGCAAGAAACAGAATGGGAGCAAATGCATTTTTGAATGAAGTGCTCCAAGTTTGGTGACCTCTTAAACAGCATTATTTCCATTTGTGTGTAACCTTTCAGATTTTCTCTTCTCCTTCTCAGCACTCTTTCTTTTGGGCTTCATGGGCATGTCCTGACTACGTAGTATTAAACTTTTGCTTGTTCATTATAATGTAGCCACTTATTCAGAAAGCCGGTAAAAGCTCAGAGGTTAGGACCATAGTCTGAAGAGCCAGGCTACTAAGGTTCTTAGTAAAGATTAGCCACTGTAGCTCTGTGATTTCAGGCACATTTATTAACTTCTAATTGCATCAGTTTTCTTATCTTTAAAATGTGGCTGAAAATAATACCTATCTCATATTTGAGAATTAAGTAAGTTATTAACATCAACAATTTAGAATACTGGCTATCACATAGTAAACATTCAAAAATGATTAAATCTTCTTATTGAGCAGTTTATAATCCTTTACTTCAGTAGGAATGAAACACTATTGTATTAAGCTTCTCTCTTCATTGGAGGTTTCCTATCATGGATCAGAAAACTTCCATTTGGAAAACAGACATGTGAAGGTTGGTTTATGAGTCAGTAAAAATTAATATCGGGGATTTTGGATTGGAAGTAGGAGATAGTGCCTTATGAATAGTTGAAAGAATTATTTCATTGAGGATAGAAGTAGAGAAAATGTATCTTAATAGGCAGTTTATCAAATGCTCCAGTTTTTGGAGAATTTGGAGAGTTGTGGTCTGTCTTGTACCCATGCAACACATCAGTTTTCTCAAGGGAGAACTAAAAGTTAAGATACAAAGAAAAAACATAAAGATAAATGAAAAATATTTTACTCCCAAGCAGTAGTTTGGGAACAGTCAATCACTGTCTTAGAGTTGATCATAATGAACTACCCGTTGACTGGAAATAAATGTCTGAAGCATGACTATCAGTACGCCATACAACAGATTGTTTCGGTGACATGATAGTTTTAAGACTGCTACACTTAGAGTCATTTCTCTTCATCCACTGAGTTCCCGAAGGAAATACATATCATAAATAGAATCACTAAAGCAAAATGAGGTTGAACAGCAGCCATCATCGTGTGTCTAACTGCTCAGTTTCCTGCCAGACTGACAGGGTACAAGGAAGCTATTTTTAACTTGTTACTTGCTTCCATCAGAGATTGTGTGTAGAGAAAGACGAAAAAAAATAAGAGACAGCCAGATAAAAGTTCACTGAAGTGGAAACCTAAAGGACCTTTTCCCATCTGTTTGGCACAGAAGTTATCTCTTTAGGGATACAGATTTCATCACAGTTCCATAGACTTGTGAGTGCAGGTTGTGTTATTGCAAAGCAGCAGCAGCCCTCAAGGGCTCCGGGAAGTTTATTCTTACCTTAGCCTGAGGAGTTCCTTACTTTTCCTTCATTTTCATACTGAACTTAGAAGTGAAAGACTCTTCCCTTTTTAGTAAAATAGCTGTAAGTTTGCTTATCTATAAAGATGGTGCATATTTGCGTTTCTTAGTCTGGTTCCTACACTTCCATATCAGAGGATATAAATTCATCAGTGAATGATTTATTATATTTTATTTTATTTTTTATTTATTTTTTTGCGGTACGCGGGCCTCTCACTGTTGTGGCCTCTCCCGTTGCGGAGCACAGGTTCCGGACGCACAGGCTCAGCGGACATGGCTCACGGGCCCAGCCGCTCCGCGATATGTGGGATCCTCCCAGACCGGGGCACGAACCCGTGTCCCCTGCATCGGCAGGCGGACTCTCATCCACTGCGCCACCAGGGAGGCCCTGATTTATTATATTTTAGAATAAAATGCCAGAAGAGATGAAAGAGAACAGTCACTGATTTACGATACTTTCTTCTTCAAATAGAGTCTAGTTTAGTCTCATTTATTTTATGAGAACAGCCCATTGGTTATCAGCACATTTTCTTGACCAACCATCAGGATGCTTATGTGCTGACGCATTCCTCAAAACAAATGAGTTCCCGAAATCGGATTTGAAATTACTTGCACATTAATGAATGTACCATTTGAAGGTTATTGACCTATATGTTTTGACTGGCATGATTACTATAATTATGTATTTCATTGTTCTGAAGATTTCATTTTCTCATGACTATACTGAAATGAGGGAATGTTTTAATTTTTTTTTCTCCTGGGAAAGAAATGAATGCAAATTATTTTTTTTTGAGTATTTTTTTTGGCATAATCCACTTTCAAAGCTCTATCTTTAATCATTTTTATATGTAATGGAGCCACAAAGAGTCCAAGTTATAAATCTTTAGGGTATTGAATAAGAAACCCAAGAGTCTTAGAATCATGAAGGAAATGAGTCTCAAGTTTGGAAAGCAGCCTAAAAGCCAGTTCATCCGATACAGTACAGAACTCTGAACAATGGTTGTGAGAAGGGAAAAACCAGTAAGAAAATTTTGCTCTCTATACACTTTCAGGATAGTGCTTAAATGTTTCATAACATTTCTATATAAAGAATGGTATTTTCATTTTAAGAAATGCCATTTAATTCTTGAGTTCCCTCTATCAGCCTCAGCCAGCTTGTACCTAAATTGGTACAAAGCTGCTCATTTCTTTTGCCTCATTCTATGCAGTTCTGACAGCAAGAGAGCCCTCCTAATAAAGTGAAGACTCTTTGCTAGCCAGGAAGGTATTAATATATGATGTGTGATGATATAAACATTTTCGTATACATTTTACATACATTAAATATGAAATGACAACTAATTATGCATATGGATGAAACAGTGGTCCTTTTTTAGATTATTCTAAACAGGACCTAGGCATTTTTAGGGATATTGAATCAGTAAATCAACATTATAGAGTAATATATTTAAATTATTTTGTATCAAACAAAATGAATGTCTTCTTTACGGAGTATTTAAGTAGCATTGCAAAGTAGTAAAAAATGTATGGCGCTGTTGGTTTGGAATTGAGTCTTTGCCATCTAATTTGAAGTCATGCTTCTCAATTTTCCATATATGTTTCTTCAGAGGTAAGTGGTGATACTCTGTGGGGTCGAAAGAGGCACAGTATAAACATAAAACCTGCAGTGAGAGGGCTTCCTATGTGATAAATATATAGTAATGTATTTGATGTGTTAGGGTTTCCAGAGAAACAGAACCAATAGCATGTATCTACCTGTCATCGTCTGTCTTCTACATGTAGAAGGAGGTTTTCAGGAATTGGCTCATGGGTTTGTCGGGGCTGGCAAACCTGAGATCTGCAGGGCAGCTGGCAGGCTGGAAATTCTGTTGAAAGTCAACAGTCTTCAACAGTTACAGTCTTGAATCCAAAGACAATCTGGGGGTTGAATTTCTTCTTTTTCTGGGAACGTCTGCCTTTTCTCTTATGACCTTCAACTTGATTGGATGAGGCCTACCCACATCATGTAGGTAGTCTGCTTCACTCAGAATCTACTGTTTTGTTTGTTTGTTTGTTTTTTGCAGTACGCGGCCTCTCCCTGTTGTGGCTTCTCCCGTTGCGGAGCACAGGCTCCGGACGCGCAGGCTCAGCGGCCATGGCTCACGGGCTTAGCCGCTCCGCGATATGTGGGATCCTCCCAGACCGGGGCACGAACCTCTGTCCCCTGCATCGGCAGGCGGACTCTCAACCACTGCGCCACCAGGGAAGCCCTGTTTGTTTGTTTTTTTAATTGGAATAGAGTTGATGTTCAATGTTGTGTTAGTTTCTGCTGTACAGCAAAGTGAATCAGTTATACATATACATAAATCCACTCTTTTTTAGATACTTTTCCCATATAGGTCATTACAGAGTATTGAGTAGAGTGCCTTGTGCTATACACCAGGTTCTTATTAGTTATCTATTCTATATATAGTAGTGTGTATTGTCATACTAAGTGAAGTAAATAAGTCAGACAAACAAATATCATATGATATCACTTATATGTGGAATCTGAAAAAACGGTACAAATGAACTTACAACACAGAAACAGAGTCACAGATAGAAAACAAACTTATGGTTACCAGGAGGAAAGGAGGGGTAGGGGGAGAGATAAACTGGGAGATTGGGATTGACATAAACAGAATCTACTGTTCTAAATGTTAATCACGTCTAAAAAATACCTTCACAGCAATATCTACACGAGTCTTTGGCAAAACTATTGGGTGTCGTGGCCTAGCCATGCTGGCACGTAAAATTAAGCATCACAGGTAGTGTTCTAGGTGATGACTGAGATGGCAAGTTGGTGCTCTCCTGGAGCTGTTCTAAAGATGGTGTGTTTTGGATTAAGTCTCCAGGGAAAACCTCTCTGGAGAAGTCACACTTAAGCTGAAAATGTGGGAAGATCTGATTTTTCCAAGTAGAGAGAACATCATGCCTCATGTGTCTGAGGAACAGAAGGGAAATCAGCATGGGTGCAGCGTAGTGAGGCAAGTTAATGCAAGAGGATCGTCTGGAATGAGATTGTAGATGGGCAAGTGTCAGATTGCATGGGCCAGAGAAGAAGTTTGGATTTTATTCTAGGTGCATGGAGAAGTCACTGGAAGCATCGAGCCAGGACTGATACAATCTGGATGCTTCTTGGAGAGTAATTTTGAATTTAAAGTTGGAGAGAAACCAAAGAGAAACTTAACCATTCCGTACTGGCTGATGTGTGTGTTATGAGAGAGAGAGAATGAAAAAGAGAAAGAAACTGATCATGTGCCTCTAAAGAATAAAACATTATAATTCACAGTTACTGAAAATCTGCCACACTTGTTTTATCTGGGAGATTTGTCTTCTTTGCAGAGCAATACATACTGTAAGCAAACTACAAGTATGTAACCACACTGAGGATAAAACATGCACAATCTATATCACAGAGGGACTTATCCCCGCTGAATATCGTTCTTCCTCATGAGTTAAAAAAACACTGAACATCTAATAGAAAATTGCATCAATAAACAGTTCACAGAAATTTATCAGAGGTTTTTAAACATATGAAAAGAATAACCTCAACCATACAAGTTAAAGAATTTCCAACACAAATTAATTTAAACTAAATTAAATTAAAAAACAAATTATTTTTCTCAGTTATTATAGTGACAAAGATCATTAAATTTTATAATTCACAGCATTGACCAAAATGTGAAGAAAAAGGTATTTAAATACCTCAATAGAAGGAGCAATTATTTCTGTCTTCTGTGTCTTTGAAGGACAATTGGACAACACATATCAATATTTCAAATGCATGTGACCTATGGAGCAGCTGTTTCACATGTAGGAATTTATCTTCAGACATACCAACATATATAAACAATAGAGATTATATTGTACATAGCTTATGGTTGTGTAAGGGAAACCAAAATGCCCATTAATAGGAAAATAATGAATTGTTATGGTATATTAAAAATGGAATATAGCTTTTCAATTTTTAAGAAGAAAGACGTGGTTGTACATGTAGTTATATGGACATACCTGCAGAAGAGAACTGGAGGACGTGTATAGGAAGGAAAGAATGATTGCTTATCATTCTGTGTGCTTTTATAATTTACCGTGTGCTTTCAGTCCTTTTCTCCCCCCAAAATGAAAATAAATTTATTCATATAAATATTCAAGGAAAATTTTCATATATTTTTCTGACATATAAAAAGATACCTTGCTGAGGAACAATATCTTGGAACACCCATACATTTCAAATAAAATACAAGTGAATCATCAAATAAAATAAAAGCGAATAAAGGTTTCTTAAATAGTCTTGCAGTGTAAGGTTTAGAATTATTTGAGAATGGAATTTTATGAAACAGAAAATGGTAACTGCTGCACTGAACGCCAGACTGGTGGTTTGGAGACCGTAGAGTGGTAGGGCACTGATTAGAGCACCCTGAACACTGCTCTCCCAACTGAGTAGAGCCCAAACCCAGCCTGGCTCTCACTCTGCACCCTGGATGACGAGGTGTGGTATAGACTGAAGGCTTGTGTCCACCCACACCCCCCAAATTCGTATATTGGAACCTAACCTCCAGTGTGATGATATTAGGAGGTGGGGCCTCTGGGAGGTGACAAGGTCATGAGGCGGAGCCCTAATGAATGGAATTAGTGCCCTTGTAAAAGAGACCCCACAGAGCTCACTCACTCCTTCCCCCATGTGAGGACCCAGGGAAAAGACAGCCATTTATAAACGAGGACTGAGGCCCTCACTACTGTACCTTGATCTTGGACTAGCCAGCCTCCAGAACTGTGGGGAATAAGTGTTGGTTGTTTGTAAACCACCAGTTCATGGTGTTTCTGTTACAGTGGCCCAAGTGGACTGAGTAGGGTGGATTGGGATAAGGAGAGAACTTGGTCACTGGTAGTGAAGGTTTTTCTTGCCTGTTTATCTTACTACAGTTCCTGTACATCCATATCAGAGCAAATAAGTTTATCAGGGGGTGATTTCTTATATTTTGAAATAAAATACAAGAGAGATGTGTCATAATCATACTGGAAATTCATGTATGGAGAGCATGTGAGTGGTATAAAAAGTTAATTCCAGATATTAATATAGTCATAACTTTTAATCTGTTTCTTTATATTAAAACCATACATTCAGGTATGCTATCATCCAATACATAGTTGATTATACATTTGCTTTTATTTTTCTGAAATTTATATATTGGTTTGCCTTATTTTCATCTAAGCACTCTACTTTTCACTTAAAATATATGTATTTTGAATTTCATCTAATTAATTAGTCAGGAAGAAAGTTTTTTTTTTTCATGACACCTAACCTATTAGTGAGGAAGAAAGATGTTTATTTAAGAGAAATACTAATTATATTACATAAAGATGTCACCTTTAAGGTGTAGGGATACATAGTTAAGGAGAAATGCAGTGTGATGTTCCCTGAAAATACATGAAAGAACTTATGCCATTGAGATATATATTTTTTATGTTCTAAACTTTTAGTACAGTCACTGTTCCCAAAGTGTGGTTCCCAAATTTTCAGGCCTGCACCCCAGGCCTCTACTGAACGAGAAACCCTGGGGCTGGGGCCCCAGAATCTATGCTCTCCCAATGATTCTGATGCACAATCAAGTATGAAAACCACTGCCTTAGGGCATTACATTTTTTTTAAGATTTATTTATTTATTTTATTATTTATTTTCGGCTGCGTCGGGTCTTAGTCGTGGCACGGGGTCTTCTCTCTAGTTGTGGTGCGCAGGCTTCAGGGCTCATGGGCTCTGTAGTTGTGTGCGCGGGTTCTAGAGCATGTGGGCTCTGTAGTGTGTGGCACGCAGGCTCTCTAGTTGAGGCACATGAGCTCAGTAGTTGTGACGCCCCGGCTTAGTTGCCCTGCGGCATGTGGGATCTTAGTTCCCTGACCAGAGATGGAACCCGCGTCCTCTGCATTGGAAGGCGGATTCTTCACCACAGGACTACCAAGGAAGTCCCTACAACTTTTTTGAGTAATTACTTCTTTCCAAAAATTTAGATTTGACTTAAAAAATGTTTTTGGCCGTGCCGCTCGAGGTGTGTGGGATATTTGTCCCCTGACCAGAGAATCGAACGCATGGCCCCAGCAGTGGAAGAGCAGAGTCTTGACCACTGGACCGCCAGGGATGTCCCTCTAAGACTTCAGACTTTTTAAAGTGGGAAAGGGCCCATTTCTCCTCATAAGGAAGTTTAGATGTCATGATGTGATAAATCTTATTGTAGAAAATATATAACGCTTGTTTGGATAAAGATTTTAGAGCAGAGTTGGTATCTGATGGAATTCCATGTTGATATACAGAGCATCTTATACATAATGAATTTTGCATATCAGATGGTTGAAGCCTTTACATAGCCAGACTTTTAAGTATTTCATATTTCTGGAAAAAAAGCATTGATTGTATCCTCCTTAGATATTTGGTATCACCAATGGAAATTAATTATTTAAGCCATATTTGGATCTGTAGCTGTGCTCAGGAGGTGAGGCATTTAAAATCACTATTCTTTCATACAAATATGCATGATATAATATGTAGAGTTTTGCATAATAACGGCTATTAGTCTATTTCTAAATACTGACCATAATAGACTTCTGGGTAACTGCAAATAAATATTAGGTAAATATCAATCATACTGTTCTTAGTATAGCATCTTCAGAAAAAAATTCTGGAAAGGAAATTTACGATTTATTAATGATAGTATTATTTCCTTTAAAAGAAATGTTAGAAATGATCTTCTTTACATGAGGTAAATATATATAATTTTTAGTGTATGTATTTTGGATAAAGATTTCTGTTTAGAACATGATGTTTTCAATATTATGTAGTTCTACAATTTAAAAATATTCTTTGGCCAAAATTCCATGCATTGTGAAGGCCCTCAGATCAAGCTGTTTATAAAGTGGAAAAGCTTCAGGACTGGGCAGCTAATTAGGAATTTATTCATGCAAGATGCAAGTCAGCTTCTCTTTGGGACTCCATCCAAGTCAACATAGCAAGCCTCAAGAAGCATACCCAAACCTGATCCATTAGTGCTTGTACTGGCATAATTTATCATGCTTTTTAATGTGTGTCTTTCGGGAACTATTCACTGGCAAACTTTATTATTAATTTTATTATTTACTTACCTTTACAAAAATTTTAATGCCATTCCTGGGAAGACGCATGGTTGTTTGGGTATGCCTAATTAGCAGTTTCCTGTTCATTTTACTTGCAGATGTATCACTTTCCTTGCTAGAAGTTTTGTAACAGCACAGATGACAAATTGTTCAGCTTCATGAAGATTTCACCAACTAAACAAACTATTTCGTTTTTAATTCAAAAGAAACAGGAGAGCAACTTACAGGTGGTACAGTGTGGAGAGGAAACACCCCTGTCCAGAGGGTTCTTAATGAAAGAATGTGAAAGTCAAGACTCTTTCTCTTGTTTATCTTAATGAAGGAGACGATTTCTAGTTGCATACAAATGAGTACAGATAACCTGGTATCTTGAATTTCTATTAGGGGATTTTAGCTTTCTCACTGTTGAACAACGTTGAACAAATATTTACTTGGTGCCTACTGAGTGCAAGGCCTAGTTACAGTGTTAAAATTCATAGCAGTGATCCCTGCCTTCTTGAGAATTATAGCACCTGGGGTAGCCTGTAGTGTGTGCCGGCATGGTGATGTGCAGTGTGCTATGGGATTCCAGTTGACCTTGAACAACACGGGTTTGAAATGCAGGAGTCCACTTATATGCAGCTTCTTTTCCAATAGTAAATACTACACTACTATGTGATTCCAAGTTGGTTGAATCCTCAGATGCAGATCCTTGGATACAGAGGAACCATGGATACTAAGAGACCACCAATATGGAGGGCTACCTGAATTCTATGTGGATTTTCTACTGTGCTGAGGGTTGGTGCCTCTAGCCCCTGAATTGTTCAAGGGTCAGCTGTATATTGGAGAAGCATCTGGAAGTCAGGCAGTAAAGGGATCTACTGGATACTGCTGCTTCTGCTCTACTCTGCCCTCCCCTTGACCTGCAGCTCATCTGTCCCCCCCGCTGCTGGAGGTGTTGGTGGTTAACAGCTCACAGCTGGCATCCTCTCCACAAACTTGCCACCTAGCTCAGAATCCATGCACCACTCCTCAACACCGACCCCCTCCCCAGGCCCCAGCCAAGAGGCAATGACTAAGGCCCAGGAGAGTGGCATCATTGCCTCAAGGTGGAATGAATTCCATGCTGCAGTTTGTGCTTCAGTGCATCCTGGTGGGAGCAGAGGAAGCTAGATGCCAGCCAGCCGAGACCCATTCTCACGTCTCTCTTATCTCTGGCCATGACCCACATCCCTCACTCCCCTTTGTCTGACAGCACTTCTCTAATAAATCTCTGGAACAAGAATCTGCCTCTAAGGAACCTGATTTAACAGAATGATTTTCACAGAGTCCTGCAGGGTAAGTAGGAGCTCTCTAGATAAAAAGGGGAGGGAGGAGAGAGAATGTCATGCAGGAGAACTCCAGCTGTGAAGGCATATGGGGGAAAGAGTCTTGGATAGAGAGTAGAGTGCAATGAGTATGGGGCAGGGTTAGGTGGGGTGGTAGAGATGGGAGAAAAGTGGTGGACATGAGAGGAGAAGCTGAAGAAGTTAAAAATCTTTGTAAGCCAAACTGCATCTACATCCAATTAATGCCAACAGTTGCGAAAAATCCAGAATATCACCCATATTTTAGTCTATATAAAATATGTGATACTTGAAATAATTTATGTATTTGAGATATTTCAAAATAGTATTTCAAGTTATTTCTTTTGAATGTACTGCAGGAAAGAGGGGGCTGCTATCATGGAATTACTTCTAAATTGCCGTGTTCAACCTTGCTGATCCCAGCGGCAGTTATAAGGCTGTAGTAAGCCTACAGTAGGCATTGTTACCATCTTGTTGAAATTCTCATTCTCTTTCCCAAAGGAAAGTCTCCAAAATGCAGTATGAAGAGCGTACTGTAAGTCTGTAAGGCATAATTTCTAACAATCAGATGGAAAATATATACTTAGCATAACATTTTCCATGATAGGTGTATGGTAACTCAGCTTTTAAACGTGTTTATTCTGATATATTCTATAACCTGGCAGTTACCTATGAAGGTGAGTCTTCAAAAGCTGTGGACTTCATTACTGTGTATGTCACTAAGCACAGATGTATATTATAGTTCCAGTGAAACACATTTTAAAAATTTATATGAAATATGGAAAAATTACTTTTGAGTTATATCCAACTGCCAAACATGGGACTAAATTAAGGGTTATTTTATCAAACTCAACATTTCTCTACCATTTGAGTTGTAACTAATGCTATATTTCTGTTTGGACCTGAAATTGCCATAATTTGTGACTTTCCCCAAATCCACTGATCTAAAAATACATACAGAGGTGGAATACTGATGGGGAGTTTAATTTGCTGTTGTTCCTCCTGTCAATATCATTCTTGGATCAGTATCTTCATTCTACCATCACTCCTATTGCACTCAGGCCCTTATTTTTGCCCCCTAGACTTTTGTGACAGATTCCTACCCCATCCCATCTGCCACCTCCCTTAGGGATTCATTTCCTATTCATCTGATTAT
This sequence comes from Delphinapterus leucas, assembly GCF_059928025.1. Lineage (NCBI taxonomy): Eukaryota > Metazoa > Chordata > Mammalia > Artiodactyla > Monodontidae > Delphinapterus > Delphinapterus leucas. The sequence continues at coordinate 18,190,917 of NC_143146.1, read as the reverse complement.
TATTTGAATAAATCAACAATGCAATTCCTTCTTACAAACCTCTTCACAGTATAAACTTTCTCTGCAACTGTAGATATCTCTTTCTCTTCTGTCCAGCATATCTTCAATTCAAGCGTACCAAATATCCTTTCACATCTCTGTGGTTTGAGGGAAGCATTTCATTCTTCTTGGAGTTTTCTCTTCCCAGCCCTTCAACATCAAGAGCGAATGTGACCTTTTTATAAAGCTTGATCAACCTGCCATTTCCTTCTCTGGTATATGCCCTTACACCCATACTTGGTATACGCTCCTGTGATAGCATTTGCCTAAGGTGTACTTTAATCGCTCACTCAGGTGTTTATCTCTTTCACACTAGACTATTCCATGAGTAAGAGTCCCAGGTTTCATCTAAGTGAGGTTCAGGTATGTCTGGCAAAGTGAAACTGGAAGCATGGGTGGCTAAGACTCTAACTTACAGGAAGAATCGTCTAGATGTAAGGAGCACAGAGAGCCCGGTGGACATAGGAGAGGTCTGATTTCACATGCACCCTAGTGCCTGTCACTCAAATTTATTTCCCAGTTTAGTTCCCATTGTGTCCCAAGTCAATGGAAATATGGGAGTGTGGGCACCTCTGCATTCTGCCCCAGACAGTCAGACAGATTTTGGACTGACGAGCAATCCATCCATGATAGGTGATGTCATAGCCATGATAGCACCCAGAAGATAAGTGGTGAACCCAGGGAGCTGCGATCGTGGTCCCTGGCAGAGACCATGATGCTGGGGGCCACAGTATTATTAGTGTAGTGGCTTTGATGCGTGCCTAAGCAGGGGTTGACTTCAGAGACACCTTTTGGGCATTCTCAGAAACACCTGATTTCAAGGGCTCTTTAGAAAGCTCATATCTAGCATTTTGAAGGCAATGATCATTAAGGTGAAAATTAAGTTAATGTAACCTTGTTTGTTTATACAGCCTTTAAGGTCGGAGGAGACCATCTACACATCAATATTAGGATTATGTCTGGTAAATTACAGTAGAGAACATTACTACTCAGGACATAGCTAAGCACTTTGTATTATCTCCTATTATTACCTATTAAGGAGGTATTATTATGGCCTCTGTCTTCAGAAGAGGAAAGTAAGGATTGGAGACATTAAATCACTAACACAATATTCTGTCAGCAGCAAGTAGCAGAGCTAAAGCTGGAACTGATGCCAGGTCTCATGTTATTTCCATTGTTGTGCTCTAGCGCCCTAATACATTACATATGTGAGTGGTGAGCAGCTGAATGAATGAGTGTAAGAATAACTAGTATTTTTTCATTCAAGTAACAGCACAGATTTCTACACTGAAAGTGTGAATATTTTTCAAATGCCTGTGGTATGACCCGCATGAGCAATAGGACAGTGTTGAAGTCCAGTTTACCGGTCAAATCCCAATGCAGTGCCAAAAGTACCATTCATGCAACCATCAGAAAATAAAATCTTTCTCCATAATCCTTCAAAGCTTTTTAGTCCCTGCTAACACACACTTATGTGAACATTATAATGTGTAATTGCCCAATAAAATTGCTTTTAAAGCCCTTCCTGCTAACCTTTAACCCCAGGACTGTGTATAATTTATTATCCTATAAACAGTCAGATCCTTTCTCATTTTTGGGGGGGATTTCCTTTCTTCCTCCTCCACCAACATTGCTTCTTTACTGGACAATATTGTATCAAGACATTTTTATTATTTTTCATTTTCATTTAAGGGATATGCTCCCTGTTCTTAATTAGCATTTAATGAAAGTAGAATATGTTATCTGTAACAAAATCATTGCTTGTATTTTTTTTTCTTGTTGTACATTTTGTTGATTTCTCTCTAGTCTTTGAATTGATGTCTGTTGTAAAAAAGAAGTTTCTTGCTTCTGTTCTCAGCTATGTTGTTATGTTTTGGGGATGTTGTGATCTGAAGCAAAATATAGCTAAGTTTTTCATCTCCATACATGGGTAGTGTGGAGCTATACTGTGAAGGCACGTGGAAACGTGAATCCATGCTAGGTGGGAATGGCAGAAGATTATAAACTATCCAAGGCTAATTCCAGAATTAATTCTGTTAACTCATTACTTACGTAATGAGGAACAATTACGTATAGGAACGATTATGTCCTGAGATGGCCTCATAAAGTTGTTAATATTAGTTCTTAAATTTCCAGGCTTTATACAACATTTCTTCTGTATTAAATAAGAAATTACCTTGATGTAAAAATAGATCTGGATTTTTAAAAATTTAGATCTCACACAGGAACCTGAAAACTATGTGCTTTACTCAACATCCCCACCGTGTTTCACTTACATAAAAACACTTCCTAAAATCCCATTTCCTTCATGACAATTTCAGACTATGGTCAGGTGACTTCCTCTTCAAAGTAACCTCTCAGAGTGGTGCGTGTTTGACTAATGGGAGGTCAGGGGCTCTGCTTGACTTCACGCCCCAACAGGCCACCTTTCCTGAGAGTCTCAGGAAGTCCCGTCAAGCTCCGCCCCCAACATCACTTCAGGAAGCTCATTCTCATTAAGGTGCCCCGAGCGCTCCTCAAGTGGTGAGAACATCTAAAAACATCCTCTCAAATACCCACCTCATTCCATCATAGTCTGGAACTCCAGTAAAGCAAGATCTTCTTAGAGAAAATTTCCAGGCTTCTTAAAAACAGAAAACGTGCCTTGGCTGTGAAAAACTTCCCCAGGTGGCCACACTGGTACTTTTGTTCTCTTCATCACATCTCACAGGACAAAAAGAGCAAAATCTTTAGGAGTGCAGATACCTCAGATTATTACAGATTTGGCTGACTAGCAAGTTCAGTGAAGCACATAAACCAAAAGTTAAACTGAACATTCCAACCAAAGATTCTGGAGTCAACCTCCATCTCCTTCACTTTCAGATTCAACAGGTACCAGTGTCACACACTGACAAGGTATTTCTGGGCCTTCTGATCTTCCCCATCTATTCCTTCTGTGTTAGACTGGAATCTCACTTATCTCTGGGCTCCTTGCCACCCCCTTGGTTCTCTGCTCCATCCCACAGTAACTCACACAGTGGTTTTCCAAAAGTATAAATATGATCGTTGAACTGCTATGTTTAAAATTCGCTAATATCAGTACCTCCCCACCGTCTTCCAGGTGAACTTCAAGCTTCTCCATTTGACACTAAAGGTCCCCCAAGATATGGTATCTACTTATATGTGTCTCAAACCTCACTTCCTGTCCTTCTTCGTCCACCGCATGTACTTTACACTGAGCCATCACATAACTAATCATAATTCCCCGTGTGTACCATTTGATTTCATGCCTCGTGACTCCCAGCTCTTCCTTCCCTCAGGCGTGCCCTTTACCCCTTGTTTGTCTTTAAAATATCCTATTTCTCCTTCAGCACCTACTTTACAAGAGCATTTCTCATAGAACGTTTCATTATATTTTAAATTTTATTACTATTTTTTGACATTTCTCTCATTTCATTTTTTTCTTTAAGCTTCTTATTTCGGAAACTTTGTATTATACATCAGTGTTTCCCAATGCATGTTGTGGAGATGTGTTAAAATATCAAAATTGCTATTTAGGGGGTTTTCTAGGAAAATTCAGCTCTGGAGTTGAACAACAGCAAATCAAATTTTCCATTTTTTTCTGGTAAAATTTTTACTTGATGAATTACATATAACTTCATCTGTTTATAGTACAACAGTACTTTTTTTCCAGGTCAATGCCACAAACACAATGAGTGTTAGAAAAACAAATCACTTTTCCTGATGAAAAGAACATATAAACCTTCTTGCACCTGTAACTTTCCCCCTAACCCCCATAATCTTCTATCACCCCCTGCTTTAGGAGCAAGAATCACTTTTTTAAGAATTGGAAGTGAAGAGTATAGGAAGACAAGTAAAGAGAGGACTTTCTCTAATATTTGAGGGTATAGAATCTTTTTATTTTTGTTTCTCCGGTTGATTTACAGAGGCTACAAGCTTAGGTGCCTCTGAACAAGCTTAATGAAGACAGAGTGATGGGTCCATTTTCATAGTCATTTGTTGTCATGACCTGTTTGTTGTTCAGCCTGGTCTGCCACTGGCTCTCCTAAGAAAATGTGCTTGTCACAAGGCGATGATTGTTGTCACTTCAAAGCTGGGTTTGCTTGTCCAACCCTGACTTCCAATTTAGAGAACTTAAAGAAGTCAGTCTATCAAAGCTCATGCTCTACTTATGTGGCCATTTTACAGAAAAGATAGTGCAATGACGTAGTTTAATACTAAACAAGTCTAACCTTTTATTTATAAGGTATTTAGGAAAGCATCAGACAGACAGAATAAGTAAAAGGTAATATGTAAATCCTTTTGCTTGCAATAAAGTCAAGTGTAAACAAAACTAATCCATTTTTATCATAGAAAATTGGCAGCCACCATCTGCTTTGTGTCTGTGATATGCCAGCCACAATAATTGAGACCTTTGCCTGAATTGTTCATTTTTTCCCTTTTGCCAACCCAGTGAAATAGGTATATTTCCTCATTTTATATATGAGGAAACTGTAGCAGAGCTAGGTAGAAGAATCCACCCCAGTTCAGGTAATTATTAAATTTCAGAGTTGTGGGTTTAAATGAATTCTGCCTGTTTTCAAAGCTTGTGATTTTTAACCTTGGCAATCTCACATTCAGAAATGTGCTGTAACAGCACTCTTCCCTGCTCCTTACTTATTCTTTCCTAAGTGAAGGTACCATCAAAGGAACACCTGAGAAGATAAACTTTAAAAAATTTATTACATTCTGAGCTAGTACTGCTGAATAGAATGAGATCATCATCGCTAGCTTCAATAATTTTGTCTGAAGATGTATTAAAATATGATTTGCTGAAAGACTATATTTTAAATTATATAATCATAAACTATAAGTATATATTTTCTTTATGGCAGAATACATTTTTTAGTAAGATCCTCTTAAATTCCTTTTGAAATGCTGAGACTCTAGGCTGTGAGTCTCCAGCATTCCTGGTGTTTCTGTATCTTTGATTGCCATCCAGTGGTGGCAGTCATATACTTCTGCTGGGAAGAAAGCAGAAAACCCCTCGATTTTCCAAGCAGACTGTCTCTTATAATCCAAAAGCAAATAATCGATGCTAATTTTGTGTAGCTAATTTATTAAAGTGTTAGCCGTGGATACCATTGAGTCCAATAAATGAAAGATCTATCTCGATATTTAGATGTTGTCAAAAACAACTAGTTCTTGGCAAGGAGAACTTGTTCTTTTACTTTTCTCAGGAAATGTATAACCAACATTTCTCCCTTCAAAAATTTGTTAGAAATAAAGTATTTGTGTTAAAATTCCTGCCAAAGTCAATAAGTAGCAAATCCCTACGTCAGTGATTAATGCAGTCAAATCAAGTGCTGGATTTCTAACATTTTTCTCAAATATAATGCCTCACCAGTGGGAGGAAGCACTAATTTAAGATAGTGAAGTGCATTTAGATTATTTCTTCCCAGATGGCCAAATGGTAGTCTGTGGCATGGATATAATTTACAGGAAGTACTTTAAAGCAATAGCTTCCAGAAATATCATAGAAATTCTGAGAACAGAGATGAGAAACAAATACTTCTATAAAACAAAATGGGATTGTATTTAAGCCACTGAAAATAAGGAAATAAAATAGACACTCTCAGTAGTTAAAAAGTACAGTGCTCATCTGTTCATATTATGGAGTACTTCAGAGATTGTATTTTTTTTAAGTTTGAAGATGAGAAAATTTGGTATCAAAATAATTATTAGAAAAATATCCTTCATCTGAGTAAGAAGTTGTGTGTCTCTGGGTAGACCATTTTATTCTGATTTCACGAATTGTGGATTGGAAAATGGATGGGTAAAAGTAGAGAAAAGTTATCCCATTTAAAACTACTCATTTAATCTCCAAAATATTTTGATCTAAATAGCAACAATGTAATTTTTCAACAAGTTTTTCCATCATTTTTGTTTAAAAATTTCAAACTTACAGAAGTACAGTGAATATTAAATCCCTTTGTCTAGATTAACCAACTGCTATCATTTTGCTGCATTGTATTTACTCTGTGTGTGTGTGTTTGTGTGTATATATATACACATATATACAGATCATATATATTATACATTATATATAATATACATTTGTTCTCTTATCTCACATATTGTGTACACACACATATGTACTTGCACCCATCCTCTTAATTTCCTCTGTGGAATTCCCATTTGAAATTTGTCGCTAACTATTAATACTTTATCCTGAATTTTTTTATAACCTAAGAACTTTAATACCTGTATGACCTAAGAACAACAACAAAAATCCAACAAGTAACGAGAATATTATACAATAAATGTAATGTATATGTGATATCTAATATACAGTCCGTATTCCAGTTTTCCCCACTTCACCAAAAATATCCTACATAGCTTTCTTTTAAAAAAATTCTAGGATCTGGTCAATATTAATGTATTGCATCTGGTGGCCATGTATCCTAAGTCTCTTTATATGGAACACTCTCCCCATATTAACTATTTTTTTTTTTTTACCTTAACACAGACAGTTTTATGTTGTATGTAGTTATCATACAGAATATGCTCCGATATAGATTGTATAGTGGTTTCCTCATGATTAGATTCAGGTTTAACATACTTAATGAGCATCTTACAGAGATGCTCTGCGTTCCACTTATCACATCACATCAGTAAACACTTCATGCCCATTTGTCATATTACTGACAATGTGATATGCATGATGCACACACACAAATCTGGTGTCTGCTAGCTCTTTACATTTTAGTGGTACTCTTTGCTTTGTTATTAATATGTAATCTGTAACGTAATACTTTGAAATCATATAAATATTCTATTTCAATACAATATTTCCCCCAATTCTTTTAACTATAATATGCTAATTTTTAAACAACTTAAGAGTTGATTTCAGTCATTTCCAGTAGAGAGAAGATATTTTGGTGATGCTGAAACTGAAAGAAATATATACCGGCAGAAAAAAGAAGTTTATGTGTATCAAATGGGCAGGGAAAAGTACATTTAAATTGCCACAAAGTTACTTGAACTTTGTGCAATAAAGGACATCAAAATAGTAAAAATGGAGCCGTCTGGGCTGTCCGTTTATATTGTATAAACATAAGGGAGAGATGCTTTCGTTATTTTTAAAATTTATTTTCACCTGCATGATTTACCTGTCACTATTTATTAGTAGGTTACAGTTTTGCCAAAATTAATTAAGCAGCAATATCACTAAAACAGTGAGAAATATCGACACATCGAGAACATTAATCTGTGTCTTGGTAATATGTCTTGTAAAATTATTAGTTGGAGCATAGCACTAAAATTCATTTTGCAACCATAGTAATTAGTTTACCACAATTTGCATCTTAGGGTCAAAACCGAAGACACATTTTAATGTATCTGGATCTACTGAATCATTGTTTCTAAGAAATTTTAAAATAATTTTATAATTACTCATATGACAGAGGGGAGCATTATAAATAGCGAGGAGAGTTTTACTTAAAAGAGCATGGGTCAAATTTAGAAGAAGTGGAAAAAAAAAAGATTTATTTAAAAGCCCTGGGTTTAAATGAATTGTGTGTTCATACCTTCCAAGAAAATGGGTATGTAATCATTAAACAGCAAGACCCCACAGAGCCAGTTAGTAGACGGATTTTAGGTTCAGCTATTCCTGATTAGTCTGCTGTATTTCACAGTGACAGGCAGTTAGCTAATAGAGCAAAGGAATTTGAGAAAAGGGGAAACTATTCCAACATTCTTCCCAGTATCATCATTTCCTTCACAGATACAACTGTCATTTTCAGCAGCTGCTTTTTCAAAACAAATGACAAAGCTCATTGCAGTGATGGAGAACCAGCATACCTAGCATTTATAGCACTTGCATAGGTGTGGTCATTTAGAAGTTAAGGGCAAAATAATCACACCATTAGAAATATATTGGAACTTACGTTTGTTGAGCAAAGCACAAAGCCATTGAGAAATTGTAGAGAGGATGACTCAGAGCTCTCTGAATATTACCTATCAGGTCAGAACCAAGGGAGTGAGCCATGGGCTGGAGTGTGATCTGATGTAGAACAGAGCAAGGAGAATTCAGATGAAGACCAGAAGCAAAACAAAATGTGTAAGAGCCAGCTCATACTGTCTTGGAAGGAGCTGGGTTTTAAGTTTTTGCCAATTTTGAGAGCTAGTTTACTTTACATTGTTAGCTTAAAATTACCATGGGAGGGAGTTTTTATACCACAGTGATCAGCAATTGTTATAATTCAAGCCTGCCTCCATAATCTTACAGAGCTAGTTGTTAAACATTTACCAGCTTATTTGGGTAATAAGCTGGTTTATGAAATAATATATAATTTATATATATTAAATATATGCTATTTATAAATATTATTTGGATAATTATAGTAGTAACAATGGCAGTAGCTTAGTTGGCTAAGGAGGCCAGAGAGTAGTTGATTAACCCAACTATGGTTCAACATTGTATGATTTTTAGTTTGTGTTCTGATTAGCAATAACCAGATTAGAAAATATATCCGATGTTGCTGGTCATAAAGAAGCACCTTTCACCTTCTATCACTCTATCAAAGCTGCTTCCTCTAATATTAGCAGCGGTCCCCAAACATTTTGGCACCAGGCACCGGTTTCGTGGAAGATAATTTTTCCAGGGACCGGCGGGGTTGGGGGATGGTTTTGGAACGATTCAAGCGCATTAATTTATTGTGCATTTTATTTCTATTATTATTACACTGTAATATATAATGAAATAATTACACAACTCACCATAATGTAGAATCAGTGGGAGCCCTGAGCTTGTTTTCACTTGCCATTCACTATAGGGTTTCAATATGAGTCTGCAAGTAATTGATTTATTATGGTCTCTGTGCAGTCAAACCTCTGCTAATGATAATCTGTATTTGCAGCCGCTCCCCAGCGCTAGCATCACCGTCTCAGCTTCACCCTAGGTCATCAGGCATTAGAGTCTCATAAAGAGCGTGCAACCTAGATCCCTCACAAGCACAGTTCACAGTAGGGTTCACACTCCTATGAAAATCTAATGCCACTGCTGATCTGACAGGAGGCGGAGCTCAGGCAGTAATGTGAGCGATGTGGAGCGGCTGTAAATACAGATGAAGCTTCGCTCGCTCACCCGCCACTCACCTCCTGCTGTGCGGCCCAGTTCCTAACAGGCCACAGACCAGTACCGGTCCATGGCCCGGGGGCTGGGGACTCCTAATGTCACCAAGGACCTCCACTTTGCTAAATCCTAGGGTCAGTTTCTCAGGAGTCTTTTTTCTTTTTTTTAAGGATTTTATTAAAAATTTTTTTTTGGCTGCATTGGGTCTTCGTTGCTGTGCACAGGCTTTCTCTAGTTGCAGCAAGCAGTGGCTTCTCGTTGCGGAGCACAGGCTATAGGCACACGGGCTTCAGTAGTTGTGGCTTGTGGGCTCTAGAGCACAGGCTCAGTAGTTGTGGCGCTGGGGCTTAGTTACTCCACGGCATGTGGGATCTTCCTGGACCAGGGCTCGAACCTGTTTCCTCTGCACTGGCAGGCGGATTCTTAACCACTGAGCCACCAGGGAAGTCCCTCAGGTGTCTTTGTAATTGACCTATAAGCAGCATTTGAGACATTTTATTTCTCCCTCTGCTTGGTACACTTCTGCACATGGCTCTAAAGAGACCACATATTCTTAGTTGTCATCCTACCTCACTGGTCGTTCTGTCACCATCTCCTTTGCTAGTTCGTCCTTATCTCACTGCCCACTTCATACTGAAGCTCAGGCCTTGGTTCTTTTCTCCATTTGCATCAGGGTTTGTCAACCATGGTGCTACTGACATTTTCCTTCAGATAATTCACTAATTCTTTATTGTATGGGGCTGCCTTGTGCACTTTAGGATGGTTAGCAGCTTAAACCCACTAGATGCCCACTGCTAACCCCCTGGCTTACATAACAGGAGAAATTCAGGGCGCCATCAGTCACCATGTACATTGCAAACTCTACACCTTGATCTAGATGATGTATCAGGTCTGGATGTGTTTCCTCATGTCTCATGACTTATAAACCAAATATAAAATAGAAGAATGTCAAGGGAAAAATAGTAATTGTTTAACATATGCAACTATATTCATAACTCAAATTTGTGGCTCCAGTCCTTATTTCTGTGATTGGTCACAAGGTCATGTTGGTAACTGTCACTTCCTTATTTCATCACCCAATTCATGTTCTCCTTGATCTCAGAGAGAACCTCAGAGAATAAGAGTTTTTTCCTGGTTTGGACGACTCAGACACTTATTCCTGAAGGTTCTTAATCCTCAGTGCTCCTGTTCTTACTGTATTGCTGTACTCTTTCATTAAACATTACCATTCAACACAGAAGGAATAAGAGGTACCCAGTGAAACTCCTGGTTACAGAAACAGTCTTCCCTGAACCAACTGTGTAACAGCAACCCAGTCATCTCTCGATAATCAGTATCAGTCACTCCATCTAGCATAGCAACACATGCTTGCTATGACTAGGGGCTTAATAGCATGAGAGGAACGCAAAATAACAAAATGGCAGTCTCAACTACCAACTCTTTAAAACCTTTGCATGTCTTTTGGTGGAAGCGTTTCTCCCTTGGAGGAAGTTAATTTCTGGGCCTGCTCAAACAGAGAAAAGTTGGCCACTTTTTTTTTTTTTGAATTTTATTTTTTTTATTTTTTATACAGTAGGTTCTTATTAGTTACGTATTTTATACATATGAGTGTATACATGTCAATCCTAACCTCCCATTTCATCCCACCACCACCACCCCCTCTGCCACTTTCCTCCCTTAGTGTCCATATGTTTGTTCTCTACATCCGTGTCTCTATTTCTGCCCTGCAAACTGGTTAATCTGTACCATTTTTCTAGGTTCCACATACATACATTAATATATGATATTTGTTTTTCTCTTTCTGACTAACTTCACTTTGTATGACAGTCCCTAGGTCCATCCACGTCTCTACAAATGACCCAATTTTGTTCCTTTTTATGGCTGAGTAATATTCCATTGTATATATGTACCACAACTTCTTTATCCATTTGTCTGTCGATGGGCATTTAGGTAGCTTTCATGACCTGGCTATTGTAAATAGTGCTGCAATGAACATTGGGGTGCATGTATTTTTTGAATTATGGTTTTCTCTGGGTATATGCCCAGTAGTGGGATTGCTGGGTCATAAGGTAATTCTACTTTTAGTTTTTTAAGGAACCTCCATACTGTTCTCCATAGTGGCTGTATCAATTTACATTCCCACCAACAGTGCAAGAGGATTCCCTTTTCTCTACACCCTCTCCAGCATTTGTTGTTTGTAGATTTTCTGATGATGCCCATTCTGACTGGTGTGAGGTGATACCTCACTGTAGTTTTGATTTGCATTTCTCTAATGATTAGTCAAGTTGAGCAGCTTGTCATGTGCTTCTTGGCCATCTGTATGTCTTCTTTGGAGAAATGTCTATTTAGGTCTTCTGCCCATTTTTGGATTGGCTTGTTTGTTTTTTAATATTGAGCTGCATGAGCTGTTTATATATTTTGGAGATTAATCCTTTGTCTGTTGATTCATTTGCAAATAGTTTCTCCCATTCTGAGGGTTATCTTTTTGTCTTGTTTGTAGTTTCCTTTGCTTTGCAAAAGCTTTTAAGTTTCATTGGGTCCCATTTGTTTATTTTTGTTTTTATTTCCATTACTCTAGGTGGTGGATCAAAAAAGATCTTGCTGTGATTTATGTCAAAGAGTGTTCTTCCTATGTTTTCCTCTAAGACTTTTATAGTGTCTGGTCTTACATTTAGGTCTCAAATCCATTTTGAGTTTATTTTTGTGTATGGTGTTAGGGAGTGTTCTAATTTCATTCTTTTATATGTAGCTGTCCAGTTTTCCCAGCACCACTTATTGAAGAGACTGTCTTTTCTCCATTGCATATCCTTGCCTCCTTTGTCATAGATTAGCTGACCGTAGGTATGTGGGTTTATCTCTGGGCTTTCTATCCTGTTCCATTGATCTATATTTCTGTTTTTGTGCCAGAACCATATTGTCTTGATTACTGTAGCTTTGTAGTATAGTCTGAATTCAGGGAGTCTAATTCCTCCAGCTCCGTTTTTTTCCCTCAAGACTGCTTTGGCTACTTGGGGTCTTTTGTGTCTCCATGCAAATTTTAAGATTTTTTGTTCTAGTTCTGTAAAAAATGCCACTGGTAATTTGATAGGGATTGCATTGAATCTGTAGATTGCTTTGGGTAGTATAGCCGTTTTCACAATATTGATTCTTCCAATCCAAGAACATGGTATATCTCTCCATCTGTTTGTATCATCTTTGATTTCTTTCATCAGTGTTTTATAGTTTTCTGAGTACAGGTTTTTTACCCCATTAGGTAGGTTTATTCCTAGGTATTTTATTCTTTTTGTTGCAATGGTGAATGGGATTGATTTCTCTTTCTGATCTTTCATCATTAGTGTATTGGATTGCAAGAGATTTCTGTGCATGAATTTTGTATCCTGCAGCTTTACCAAATTCATTGATTAGCTCTAGTAGTTTTCTGGTGGCATCTTTAGGATTCTCTATGTATAGTATCATGTCATCTGCAAACAGTGACAGTTTTACTTCCTCTCTTCCAATTTTGAATCCTTTTATTTCTTTTTCTTCTCTGATTGCTGTGGCTAGGGCTTCCAAAACTATGTTGAGCAATAGTGGCAAGAGTGGACATCCTTGTCTTGTTCCTGATCTTAGAGGAAGTGCTTTCAGTTTTTCACCAGTGATAATGATGCTTGCTGTGGGTTTGTCATATATGGCCTTTATTATGTTGAGGTAGGTCCCCTCTATGCCCACTTTCTGAAGAGTTTTTATCATAAATTGGTGTTGAATTTTGTCAAAAGTTTTTTCTGACTCTGTTAAGGTGATCATATAGTTTTTATTCTTCAGCTTGTTAATATGGTGTATCACATTGCTTGATTTGTATATATTGAAGAATCCTTGCATCCCTGGGATAAATCCCACTTGATCATGGTGTATGATCCTTTTAATGTGTTATTGGATTCTGTTTGCTAGTATTTTGTTGATGACTTTTGCATCTATATTCACCAGTGATATTGGTCTGTAATTTTCTTTTTTTGTAGTATCTTTGTCTGGTTTTGGTATCAGGGTGATGGTGGCCTCATATATTGAGTTTGGGAGTGTTCCTTCCTCTGCAATTTTTTGGAAGAGTTTGAGAACGATGGGTGTTAGCTCTTTTCTAAATGTTTGATAGAATTCACCTGTGAAGCCATCTGGTCCTGGACTTTTGTTTGTTGGAAGATTTTAAATCATAGTTTCAATTTCATTACTTGTGATTGGTCTGTTCATATTTTCTGTTTCTTCCTGTTTCAGTCTTAGAAGCTTATACCTTTCTAAGAATTCATCCATTTCTTCCAGGTTGTCCATTTTATTGGCATAGAGTTTCTTGTAGTAGTCTCTTAGGATGCTTTGTATTTCTGCCATGTTCATTGTAACTTCTCCTGTTTCATTTCTAATTTAATGATTTGAGTCCTCTCCCTCTTTTTTTTGATGAGTCTGGCTAAAGGTTTATCAATTTTGTTTATCTTCTCAAAGAACCAGCTTTTAGTTTTTTTGATCTTTGCTATTGTTTTCTTTCTTTCTATTTCACTTATTTCTGCTCTGATCTTTATGATTTCTTTCCTTCTACTAAGTTTGGATTTTGTTTGTTATTCTTTGTCTAGTTCTTTTAGGTGTAAGGTTAGATTGTTTATTTGAGATTTTTCTTGTTTCTTGAGGTATGCTTGTATTGCTATCAACTTCCCTCGCAGAACTGCTTTTGCTGCATCCCATAGGCTTTGGATCGTTGTGTTTTCATTCTAATTTGACTCTAGGTATTTTTTGATTTCCTCTTTGATTTCTTCAGTGATCTCTTGGTTATTTAGTAACGTATTTTTTAGCCTCCACGTGTTCATGTTTTTTACATTTTTCTCCCTGTAATTGATTTCTAATCTCATAGCATTGTTGTCGGAAGAGGAGCTTGACATGATTTCAATTTTCTTAATTTTACTGAGGCTGGATTAAAAATTGGCCACTTTTAAAGGCAGTTTTTAAACTTTTTCTAGTGAGGCACTCAGTGCTCAAACATAAAGCTGTTTTACTATTTAACAGGTTTTTTTTTTTTTTTTTGCGGTACGCGGGCCTCTCACTGCTGTGGCCCCTCCCGCCACGGAGCACAGGCTCTGGATGCGCAGGCCCAGCGGCCATGGCCCACGGGCCCAGCCGCTCCGCGGCATGCGGGATCCTCCTGGACCAGGGCACGAACCCGTGCCCCCTGCATCGGCAGGCAGACTCTTAACCACTGCGCAACCAGGAAAGCCCTAACAGATATTTTATAATTACTAGTTTATAGGTATATCTTCAACATTATCTAGCCTGATAATTGGGATCAGTAGTTTACATTATACATCTTTGCATTCCAGAATGTAATATAGAAGGCAGCCACTGAATACAGATTAGGTGAATCACAGAATGCATATAAGCATGAAGGAAGGAAGGAAGGGAGGGAGGGAGGCAGGGAGGGAAGGAGGGAGGGAAGTGGGGAGGGAGGGAGAAAGGAAGGAAAGAAGGAAGGAAGAAAATTGGTTTAGTTTACTGAAGAAATTTGGCAAGATCTAAAATTGCTGTCTCTTTATGGATGAACCACAGATGTCTGCTTGGATTAAATTAAAGCAAGAATGCTTTTACGACAGGTCTGCCACCATCTATTTAATTTTATTCCTTTTTTTTTTTACTATCATAAAATCAACACATTGATTGGTAATAATTTGGTTCACGCATCAATTGTTGATATACCTTGAGATTTATGGAACAGATTTTATTTCTTTTAAAAGATGTACGTGGCCTGATAAATTTTATTTATTATTTTAATATTCTCAAGTAAGCCATACACTGAAAAAGTGTGAAATGTCATCAAAGGGTTTATCCTGAAAAGTAACAGTTCGCCTGATTTACCTCCCCGTCATCCCAAAGACAACAAACTGTAGATTTCTGTTTAGGGATCTTTCTGTTGTACCTTCATGTCACTCAGTAGATACTTTCATTATTATTTTCTGGTATATCTGTTCTAGACACCATGTATTGATTACTGTTTTGATGCGTGTCAATGAAGAACACTCAACCTCCTCACTTCCCCTTCCCACCGTTGCCCATCTAGTGATAGCGATATGCTTAGTTCTTCTAGGATATCCTAGTTACTTTGAATAAAATGTTCACTCCTTTCATTTCTGACTTGCCACATCTCGTGAGTATACCTGGTAAGTAAGCTGCCCTCCCACCCATCCTCTCTGAATCCTGAGAGTTGACCCACACCCCTCCTTGGCTGTAGCCCATTCTCTGCCCACTCCAGGCTTCCTCAGCCTGCGTCACCTGACACCACGTTTTCCATGTGCTTTCTTTCAAAAATGTGTTGACATTTTTTCTTTGATGTTAGTGCATTCCTGATCTCTGTGTGTGTGGGTTTAAACCATTACTTCTATATCCTCCAGAAGGAGAGGAAATAAATGTCTACATTTGACTAGGTTAAAACAGAGTATCATTTATTTCTTTTGTTTTTTATTCAGTATTTTATAGAGTTGTTTAGGTTTTGTTCTTTAGTCTACTTTTCTTTTTCTTATTGGTAGATTTTGACTTGATTTTTATCTTCTTCCAGGGGTATGAAACTTTAACTGCTGATTTTTTTCTCGTGGTATATCAAATTGTAAAATTTTTGTTTGCTCTTTTAATTTTTTACCTACGTAAACTTCAGTTTCATATCGTGTGTCATAGTATTGCTCTACTTTAATAAGCTGGGCTATACTGTCTAACAATAATTATAATTAATATAGGTTATAGTTTATAGCACAGGCTCACATAAATTATCTCATTTTTAAAATGACAGTTTTGATGTTTGTCTAAAGAAAAAATTTGTACTCATTTTTTTCCTTCAAAATTAAGCTTTGATAAAGAATTATAATTAACTTACAGAATCCCCAATTCTAGTTACTTTCTTCTTCCTGGTATAGTCTCATTTTATTATAACATTTAGAGAGCACTTGTTTGAGCATAGTGTAGGGTCAAACGCTTTTAAAAGGAACATTATTGCTAAAAAAGTGGTGACATTTATATTGATATCAAATCATTAATTTTTAATATTGAGAACACACTTTCTCCTCTATATTCTTTGTTAATAAATAAAAGCACAATTCCCAGTTTTTATTTTTCTTCTTTAAATGAATCATCTGAGGTCATTTCAACAAATCCCTGTTCTTTCAGAATTCCTCAACTAAGGCAGATAAAATTTAGCCAAGATGTTTGGGAAAAAAAATTTAATATCCAGTTTGTACATTAGAAAACAGATCCTTGAAAGGCAAAATTAAGAGCTCTTCACCTGCACCTAAAATAGAATCAACAATTGAATGTGTTTCATTCGCAGCTGATGTTGACAGAGCGCTTTTTCTGCTACGTGAGCAGTACAGAATACAAGGAAAACTGGGACCGCGAGGAAAGCAGGTGGCAGGCTGACAGCCGAGCTGCTTGCAGTGCCTCAGCTGGCGCTGTGGTCCTGTGGTTGGGCTGTGTTCACATCAAAAGAGCACCCATGAGAGTCGCTGGATTGACAGCTTGGTTGACACGTAATTACAGCTTCTGTAAATATTTACTTTAGACGTCAGGGAGAAGGATAAGCACACGTTATGGGGTGCTGAGTAAATAGGAAGGTACGTGTTAGGGAGAGATTGCTTTTCTAAATAACAAGAGAAGGGTTTCTGTAAGAGGAGTGATTTAAAAGTGTAGGATAATCTTAAGAGAGCACGGTGAGCACATTTTCTCAGGAATGTAAAGAAGATGTGTTAGTATCTTAAAATGTTACTTTACACGTGAGTTTCTTTGAAACATTTCCAATTTTATTCACTTCTTGGTGAGAATTTTTGTGTGTGTCTATGTGTGTGTGTATACGTCTCCCCCCCACCCCGGTTATAAAACATTTAATGGCAGAATCTATAATAATTGAGGCCTGGACGTATCATAGATTCTATCCTAATTATGACATATTCTATATTAAATATATTACAAAATAGGATTTAAGCTCATGCTTTGAACATCGTAGGTCCTCCAAAAGTATTTGTTGAATAAATTTTTTGAAGAGAACATGTTCTCTTTAGGGACAGCAACAGCAATATGATGAAAGTTTAAGAACAAATTTAGTTTGTTTATATTGCAGGTAGTGTTTTATTAACTGTCAAATACAAAAATGAACACTATTGCTACCAAAAGATTGTTATCTTTTATTAATATTTGAGAAGTTATTTTTAACAGTTTAAAGGAAAGAAATATAGGAAATGTTAATATTGGGAACACAAGTCCCACACCCATATTCTCTATTAATGATAAAATGAAAGCACCAACTCTAGGTTTTCATTTTTTCAACATCTTAGTAATTAAGGTCATTTAAAATTTTCTGAACTAATTTTATTCTGTATATAATGAAGTCACATGTCTTTGAAATGGAAAGAAATTGACGTTTTCATTTATAATTTATGAATGCCTTAGAGATTATACTAGCAACCTGATGATTTCTACATTGTTACAAAATAAACCTAAGTTTAAAAAAAAAATGACACCAAAACAAAATGGTTCTATGAAAACCTCATTCAGACATATACATCTTGATATTATTTGAAGAAAACTAAAGATATAACATTTGTAAATTTTTGAATCTAAAACTGAATATTTGTTTTATATTTACAAGAGATGAAATTAATCCTTTTAAGGTGCTATTAAAGTGTCTTACTTAGCTTGCTTTTCCATTCTGTTTTCTTTCCATGTAAGGAAACAAGCACTCAAATCTAAAGGGTCAGAAGTTTAAAATAGTAAACATATGTCACTCAAATCCATGATACTCTAGTGAGATTCAAAGGAAGGAATTTGTCGGAACCCTCTGGATCATCCCATTTCAGCTTTATTCATTAGCTCAGCAATCCAATTTCCTCTTACAATATCTTCATTGATTTCATTTCCTATCATCTCATCACTCATGTGGCTATTTTCACGTAGAGGTCAGGTTATGCTCAGTCTCTTTTGTTAATAGTGATAAAAATAAAACCACATGTCTCACTCTTAGGGATACGAATATAAGTGAGTCAAATGGCAAGCATTCTGCCAGGAGAATTTTTAGAGATAGGATTGATTTTAAGAGTAGATTACAAAATTTCTTTTCTCTACATATTTAAAAGTATACACTAATCTTATTTGTTTCTAGTGGTCTGGATATGGTCTGGCAGATTTTTAGATATGTAAGTCTAGAGATATATTTTAATTTGATTTTTTTCGTTTTTCTACATTCTTTATTTCAAAGTTATTACCTCATGTGTTTCTGCAGGATCTTTACAAGATAAAATGGACTGAGACATCTGGAGCTCTTAACTATAATGTTAATTTTTTTCCTTTTATTTTTTTAAAACCACATTAACTTTTTATATATATTTATTATTTAAGTCTGGGACAATCTACTTGTCAGGTTTTAGTCTAGAAGCCACTCTTGCTGCCATTTTCTCTTATCTTTGAATTTCCTTGTGTGGAAATAATGTGGGAAGATTTAGATAGCCTAGTCATTGAACAAAAAATGTCAAGACTGTTAATAGTAAGAAAGCAGTGCTTTATGGTTTTATCTAAATCTAAACCAGATTTTGAGTAGGAGTAAATCCCTATGACATCAGACCTATGTGGGGTTTTTATTTTTCTTCAGAAATAAGTGTGTTTTGTTTGTTTCTTTGGTTTTGCTTTTAAAACCTCAGCCCTCTGAACTTGTAAACAGATTTCAGGGTTTACAACTGTTTGCTGACTTGAATTAGATCAGATTTTACCCAGCATTCGCAATGTTCCATGCCACAAATTTTTGTTTTGTTCATTAAATGTGTGGGTTCCCCTCTTTTTCTGGTTGTGTCAAAAAGAATGCCTCTAAAAGTATGGATTATACCACGTAGCTGATGACATAAAATCAAATTGACAATTCACAAAGAACAGAAACAGAACTGATTTAATAGCTGTATATCTTCATGTCACAATTTTTTTAATGCCACATAACCACATCTCAACCATGGAAGTATTTCTAATAGCTAACATTTATTGAATGCTTGCTTTGAACTGGGCATTGTGGTAACATTTCTTGGTGAAGAGCATTGTTATTAGCAGCACTTACACACTGCAGAGCTAGCATATGCAAAGCCACATACCTAGTCATTTGCTTCACTGGGATTTGAATCTAAACAGCGTCACCCCAGTGCCCACATTCCCAATCCTTGCATACCACTGTGCTCCAGGCAGGCCACGGTCATCTGTGCTTGGTGCTTCAGCATCCCGCACCCTGGAACAGGACGCTGCTCTCCTTGGATGCGCCGTGGCTCCTTGGCTCAAGGGCATGGATTAAGCATTTGACCCAATGAACTAAAAATGTAAATATTCAAACACAGAACTCTTTGTGTATTACTATTTACATTTACGTCTCAGATCTTATAGAGCAATATGGAAAGTATCAGAAGCCATAGCAGGCAGCACTGAGTAGTAGCATGATATTAAGAACCCTGGACTTAGAAGACCCGAACTCATATTCTGTCTTCTACTTGACATATGAGTGGTTCAGGCTGGTTAGCTGAGCATTGATGAGTCTCGTCTTCCTCATTCAGAATAAGAAGTAATAAAACTTTCCTCTGACTGGATCGTTGTGGAGTTTGTGAAGTAATTTACATAAAAGAAAGAGTAAATCAGCTGACATATGGAAGGAAATAAATATTTGATAGTGTCTTTCTTTCGCTTCTTTCTTACAGAGCAGATGGTTTAAAAATAGTTAAAATTCTCTGTAAAAAGTATTTAGAAACATAAAGTGTTTAGCAATGGGTTGTCTAATTTTTGGTAATTGTACTTGAAACCAGAATGTTAATTTTTAAAACTTTGTTTATAAGAATTATGGTTGATACATCATTTTAATACTGTAAGTATTGAGATGTTAGTCTAGATGATTCATCCTGACCACAAAATTTAATAATTGGAGATAGTTGAATATTTTTCAAATTGTGGAATTGTGGCCCATCAGAAGGTTATGAAATCAATTTTAAAACCGTCTTTTTATTTTAATTAAAAAAAGAGAACAGAATAAAGCAGAGTGTATCACTCAGTAAACATAAATATTATTTTTGTGAGACTTTTCATTTAGTTTTATACACACACTTGCCTATACCTGGTTGTATGTACGTATGTACTGGTTTGTGATATACATGTTACTTCTTACCATGGATTTCAGCATTTTAAAAAGTCACTGTTTTAAGGCCCAATTAACCTCTGAACAGTATGTTTGTTTGCTTGTTTTCATTATGGAGATGAAGCTGTAATGCCATTGATATTGTTTGTCCTCAAGCCCGGTCTTTTCTCTCCTGTGGTCCCATTGCCACACCAATGTGCCAACATACACTTTACAATTATGACACTGATTTTCATCCCCGTGCTCACCAGCCACCTATCATGACAAGTAATTTAGAAGAATTTCTTGACATCTCTTGCTTAAGGCTAATGTCTTACTTAGCTGATGCACTCTCTTTGCTACTAGGTACTGTTAGCCATCAAAAGGCTTGGTAAATTAAAAAAGAGATAAATTGTTCTTTTTCTTATTTGCACTTTGCCTGATAATTCACGCTCATTTTAATGGTTTTTGATGTGTGAAAATGATCTCAAAGAACTGTTTAATAATTGCATAGCCCATTAGGATAACAAGTCATTATGCCATCTTGAGTCCCTGAGAGAGGCAGGTTCAGCAGGGCAGAAGTGTAAGAAAGACCTGCCAGTTAGATTGAAATTTTCCTGGAGCTGTATGCATGTGGACTTTCGTTCAGGCTGAGGCAGCTAAAGGAAAGGAGATAGAATCTCAGTACAGGACCTTGCAGGCCAGGTTGAAATGAGGGCCATCTGCTTCCTCTCACGGATGTCAGGTACTGGAATGAGCAGAGAGGGAAAGCATGATGCTGAGTTGTGTTTCATTGTGGATATTTTAGAGCTTGGAGAGAATCGTCACTTTTCTGAACCACATGGCAAAGCATAGCCTTCACTGTCTCTGTTTCACTCACTTCTGCCTTTAGCAAACTGGCAGAGCAATGTGTAGCTCAAAAAATAATAGAGCTGTGAGAGAGAGGGTGTGATATGGTTGCCTTTTTACTTAAAAAAAATTTTTTTTTGGCTGCATTGGGTCTTCGTTGCTCCACACAGGCTTTCTCTAGTTGCGGCGAGCGGGGGCTACTCTTCGTTGCGGTGTGCAGGCTTCTCATTATGGTGGCTTCTCTTGCAGAGCATGGGCTCTAGGCATGCAGGCTTTAGCAGTTGTGGCGTGTGGGCTCAGTAGTTGTGGCTCACAGGCTCTAGAGCTCAGGCTCAGTAGTTGTGGCACACGGGCTTAGTTGCTCCGCGGCATGTGGGATCTTCCTGCACCAGGGATTGAACCCATGTCCCCTGCATCGGCAGGCAGATTCTCAACCACTGCCCCACCAGGGACATCCTCAAAAATATTTTAATAGTACAGCTTTACAAATTCTTTCACTTCCAACCCTCTTGGTCTACCCTCCACCCCCATGCAAAACTGAGCTGACAGTACTTAAATATAAAACTGAAAATGAGCGGCAGGGAAATATTTTGCATGTAAATATATGGTTAAAGAATCTTTGTGATTTCTTTTAATCCCTTGATACTTATTTTATGCATAGGCTTAAGAACTATTGGAAGGGAAGATTTAATATTTTATTTTCCAAGTTAAAGAGTTATATTTTGCTGCCATTAAAATACCCTAGGCTTTGCTTTATTGGATCATTAATTAGCACTTTGAATGGTCGAAGGAACTTATTCAGTTCACATGTATCTTGCAATACACAAGAGGTGTACCTTAATGAAACAATAAAACATGCCCAAGAGTCCCTTATTGTTATATTAAAACATTTATAAATGGGACTTTAAAGTGCTGCTAAAGTTAAAATGAAATGCTATATTGATTCTCAGGCCAGATGTTCTTTAGAAAATGCAGAGTGTGTATTATTCCCACTCCAAATTATAATTTCACATCTGACCTGGACACACTCAAAGATAATTCTCTAAAGACCAGATGCAAGCATGTAGGGCAATTAAAGTAAGGATCCCTAGGGTGACTTTTGTACACAAGGTGGCAGAGGTTTCCGGGAATATTCCTTTTGTATCAAATACTATAGTTCTGTTCACCTTTGCAACTGAAGACAAAAATTCATTAAAATTTTGTTCCTCAAAAGTGGACTAAGGGCTCTTGACTCAGGAAACCCCCTCAAGTGTCTCCTTTTGACTTGAGCTGGCACAGTGGCAAAGTCGACTGGCCATGGTGAGACTAGCCTGTGGCCGAGGTGATCTGAGGGAGCGTGAGAGGGATTTTGAATATCAAGTCATCAGGGTCTGGCTGTGTAAAAGTCCAAAATATTGAGTGTGATAATTGCAAAATTGAAACTGAGCGGGGGACCAGCATCTTACAGTCTGTTAAGAGTCAAAAATTACATATTCAAACAAAAGGCGGTAAAGTGGGAACAGTTTATGGAAATATAGATATTCATGGATCAGCAAAGAGTGCAATTGAAGGATGAGTTTCAAAACTCAACTTTCTTCAGTGTTTTCCACAAGATGGCGCAGTTAGACAGCGTTACTATTCTCCAAAAGCTTTTATTAGCCATAGGAATTTTGATTGTTATAAGACAGTTTGCATTTTTTCAATCAACTTTTGTTGCTTTCTGTGATTTAGCATAGTATTAAGAATAAAGGTATAATTTTGCCAGAACTTCTGCTGCCAGTGTCCTTGTCCCCAAGATGAGCCACAGCCACACCCTGCCTCTGCAGGAGACCTTCCAACACTAGCAGCCATGGGGCTGACAGGATCTTGGTGCTCTGGCCTGGTGTCAGGCCTGAGCCTCTGAGGTGGGAGAGCCTAGTTCAGGACACTGCCCCACATAATATCAATCGGTGAGAGCTCTCCCAGAGTTCTCCATCTCAATGCTAAGACCCAGCTCCACTCAACAGCCAGCAAGCTCCAGTGCCAGATGCCCCATGCCAAACAACTAGAAAGACAGGAACACAACCCCACCCATTAGCAGAGAGACTGCCTAAAATCATAATAAGTCCACAGACACCCCAAAACACACCACCAGATGCAGCCCTGCCCACCAGAAAGACAAGATCCAGCCCCACCCACCAGAACACAGGCACCAGTCCCCTCCACCAGGAAGCCTACACAAGCCACTAAACAAGCCTTACCCACTGGGGGAAGACACCAAAAACAACAGGAACTACGAACCTGCAGCCTGCAAAAAGGAGACCCCAAACACAGTAAGTTAAGCAAAATGAGAAGACAGAGAAATATGCAGCAGATGAAGGAGCAAGGTAAAAACCCACCAGACCTAACAAATGAAGAGGAAACAGGCAGTCTACCTGAAAAACAATTCAGAGTAATGATAGTAAAGATGATCCAAAATCTTGGAAATAGAATGGAGAAAATACAAGAAACACTTAAAAAGGACCTAGAAGAACTAAAGAGCAAACAAACAAGGATGAACAATGCAATAAATGAAGTTAAAAATTCTCTAGGATTCAAGCAGAATAACTGAGGCAGAAGAACAGGTATGTGACCTGGAAGACAAAATAGTGGAAATAACTACTGCAGAGCATAATAAAGAAAAAAGGATGAAAAGAATTGAGGACAGTCTCAGAGACCGCTGGGACAACATTAAATGCACCAACATTTGAATTATAGGGGTTCCAGAAGAAGAAGAGAAAAAAAAAAGGAACTGAGAAAATATTTGAAGAGGTTATAGTTGAAAACTTCCCTAACATGGGAAAGGAAATAGTCAGTGAGGTCTCATACAGAGAGTCTCATACAGGATAAATACAAGGAGAAACATGCCAAGACACATATTAATCAAACTATCAAAAATTAAATACAAGAAAAAATAATAAAAGCAGCAAGAGAAAAGCAACAAATACCATACAAGGATATCTCCATAAGGTTAACAGCTGATCTTTCAGCAGAAACTCTGCAAGCCAGAAGGGAGTGGCAGAGCATATTTAAAGTGATGAAAGGGAAAAACCTACAATGAAGATTACTGTACCCAGCAAGGATCTCATTGGGATTCGACGGAGAAATTAAAACATTTACAGACAAGCAAAAGTTAAGAGAATTCAGCACCACCAGACCAGCTTTACAACAAATGCTAAAGGAACTTTCCAAGGCAGGAAACATAAAAGAAGAAGAAGACCAACAAAAACAAACCCAAAACAGTTAAGAAAATGGTAATAGGAACATACATATCTATAATTACCTTAAATGTACATGGATTAAGTCCTCCAACCAAAAGATATAGACTGGCTGAATGGATACAAAAACAAGACCCATATATGTGCTGTCTACAAGAGACCCACGTCAAACCTAGGGACACATACAGACTGAAAGTGAGGGGGTGGAAAAAGATATCCCATGCAAATGGAAATCAAAAGAAAGCCAGAGTAGCAATTCTCAAAACAGAGAAAATAGACTTTAAAACAAAGACTATTACAAGAGACAAAGAAGGACACTACATACTGATCAAGGGATTAATCCAAGAAGAAGATACAACAATTGTGAATATTTATGCACCCAACATAGGAGCACCTCAATATATAAGGAAAATGCTAACAGCCATAAAAGGGGAAATTGACAGTAACACAATCATAGTAGGGGACTTTAACACCCCACTTTCACCAATGGACAGATCATCCAAAATGAAAATAAATAAGGAAACACAAGCTTTGAATGATATATTAAACATGATGGACTTAACTGGTATATATAGGACAGTCCATCCAAAAACAGTAGAATACACTTTCCTCTGAAGTGCTCATGGAACATTCTCCAGTATCCATAATGTCTTGGGTGACAAATCAAGCCTTGGTAAATTTAAGAAAATTGAAATTGTATCAAGTATCTTTTCTGACCACAACGCTATGAGACTAGATATCAATTACAGGAAAAAATCTGTAAAACATACAAACACGTGGAGGCTAAACAATACACTGCTTAATAAACAAGAGATCACAGAAGAAATCAAAGAGGAAATCAAAAAATACCTAGAAACAAATGTGAAAACCTGACAATCCAAGTTTTTGGGGTGCAGCAAAAGCAGTTCTAAGAGGGAAGTTTATAGCAATAAAATCCTACCTCAAGAAACAAGAAACATCTCAAATAAACAAGCTAATCTTATACCTAAAGAAATTAGAGAAAGAAGAACAAAAAAACCCATAGTTAGCAGAAGGAAAGAAATCATAAAGATCATATCAGAAATAAATGAAAAAGATATGAAGGAAACAGTAGCAAAGAACAATAAAACTAAAAGCTAGTTCTTTGAGAAGATAAACCAAATTGATAAACCATTAGCCAGACTAATCAAGAAAAAAAGGGAGAAGACTCAAATCAACAGAATTAGAAATGAAAAAGGAGAAGTAACAGCTGACACTGCAGAAATACAAAAGATCATGAGAGATTACTACAAGCAACTCTGCCAATAAAATGGACAACCTGGAAGAAATGGACAAATTCTTAGAAAAGCACAACCTTCTGAGACTAAGTCAAGAAGAACTAGAAAATATAAACAGACCAATCACAAGCACTGAAATTGAAACTGTGATTAAAAATCTTCCAAGAAACAAAAGTCCAGGACCAGATGGTTTCACAGGTGAATTCTATCAAACATTTAGAGAAGGGCTAACACCTACCCTTCTCAAACTCTGCCAAAATACAGCAGAGGGAGGAACACTCCCAAACTCATTCTATGAGGCCACCATCACCCTGATACCAAAACCAGACAAAGATGCCACAAAGAAAGAAAACTACAGGCCCATATCACTGATGAACATAGATGCAAAAATCCTCAACAAAATACTAGCAAACAGAATCCAGCAACACATTAAAAGGATCATACACCATGATCAAGTGGGGTTTATCCCAGGAATGCAAGGATTCTTCAATATATGCAAATCAATCAATGTGGTACACCATATTAACAAATTGAAGGAGAAAAACCATATGATCATCTCAATAGATTCAGAGAAAGCTTTCGACAAACTTCAACACCCATTTATGATAAAAACTCTCCAGAAAGTAGGCATAGAGGGAACTTACATCATCATAATGAAGGCAATATATGACAAACCCACAGCCAACATCATCCTCAATGGTGAAAAACTGAAACCATTTCCTCTAGGATCAGGAACAAGACAAGGTTGCTCACTGTCACCACTATTATTCAACATAGTTTTGCAAGTTTTGGCCCCAGCAGTCAGAGAAGAAAAAGAAATAAAAGGAATACAAATTGGAAATGAAGAAGTAAAGCTGTCACTGTTTTCAGATGACATGATACTATACATAGAGAATCCTAAAGATGCCACCAGAAAACTGCTAGAGCTAATCAATGAATTTGGTAAAGTTGCAGGATACAAAATTCAGGCACAGAAATCTCTTGCCTTCCTATACACTAACGATGAAAGATCAGAAAGACAAATCAAGGAAGCAATCCCATTCACCATTGCAACAAAAAGAATAAAATACCTAGGAATAAACCTACCTAAGGACACAAAAGACCTGTATGCAGAAAACTATAAGACACTGATGAAAGAAATTAAAGATGATACAAACAGATGGAGAGATATACCATGTTATCGGATTGGAAGAATCAACATTTTGAAAATGACTATACTACCCAAAGCAATATACAGATTGAATTCAATCCCCATCAAACTACCAATGACATTTTTCACAGAACTAGAACAAAAAATTTCACAGTTTGTATGGAAACACAAAAGACCGTGAATAGCCAAAGCCATCTTGAGAAAGAAAAACAGAGCTGGAGGAATCAGGCTCCTGGACTTCAGACTATACTACAAAGTTACAGTAATCAAGACAATAAAGTATTGTCACCAAAACAGAAATATAGATCAATGGAACAGGATAGAAAGCCCAGAGATAAACCCATGCACATATGGTCACCTTATCTTTGATAAAGGAGGCAAGAATATACAATGGAGAAAAGACAGCCTCTTCAATAAGTGGTGCTTGGAAAACTGCACAGCTACATGTAAAAGAATGAAATTAGAACACTTCTAACACAGTATACAAAAATAAACTCAAAATGGATTAAAGACCTAAATGTAAGGCCAGATACTATAAAATTCTTAGAGGAAAACATAAGGAGAACACTCTTTGACATAAATCACAGCAAGACCCTTTTTGACCCACCTCCTAGAGAAGTGGAAATAAAAACAAAAATAAACAAATGGGACCTAATGAAACTTCAAAGCTTTTGCACAGCAAAGGAAACCATAAACAAGACGAAAAGACAACCCTCAGAATGAGAGAAAATATTTGCAAACGAAGCAACTGGCAAAGAATTAATCTCCAAAATACACAAGCAGGTCATGCAGCTCAATATCGAAAAAACAAAGAACCCAATCCAGTAATGGGCAGAAGATCTAAATAGACATTTCTCCAAAGAAGGTATACAGATTGCCAACAAACATATGAAAGTATGCTCAACTTCACTAATCATTAGAGAAATGCAAATCAAAACTGCAGTGGGGTATCACCTCACACCAGTCAGAATAGCTATCATCAAAAAACCTACAAACAGTAAATGCTGGAGAGGGTGTGGAGAAAAGGAAACCCTCTTGCACTGTTGGTGGGAATGTAAATTGATACAGCCAGTATGGAGAACAGTATGGACGTTCGTTAAAAAACTAAAAATAGAACTACCATATGACCCAGCAATCCCACTACTTGGCATATACCCTGAGAAAACCATAATTCAAAAAGAGTCATGTACCACAATGTTCATTGCTGCATTATTTACAGTAGCCAGGACATGGAAGAAACCTAAGTGTCCATCGACAGATGAATGGATAAAGAAGATGTGGCACATATGTACAATGGAATGTTACTCAGCCATAAAAAGAAATGAAATTGAGTTATTTGTAGTGAGGTGGATGGACCTAGACTCTGTCATACAGAGTGAAGTAAGTCAGAAAGGGAAAAATAAACACCGTATGCTAACACATATATATGGAATCTAAAAAAAAGAAAAAAATGGTTCTGGTGATCCTAGGGGCAGGACAGGAATAAAGATGCAGATGTAGAGAATGGACTTGAGGACATGGGGAGGGGGAAGGTGAAACTGGGACGAAGTGAGAGAGTGGCATGGACATATGTACACTACCAAATGTAAAATAGATAGCTAGTGGGAAGCAGCCACATAGCACAGGGAGATCAGCTCGGTGCTTTGTGAACACCTAGTGGGGTGGGATAGGGAGTGTAGGAGGGAGACTCAAGAGGGAGGGGATATGGGGATATATGTTTACATATAGCTGATTCACTTTGTTATACAGCAAAAAGTAACACAACATTGTAAAGCAATTATACTCCAATGAAGATGTTAAAAAAATAGTGGACTAAGTTTTTCCTTTTTATTAATATATGAAGAAGTATTTAGTGAAGTTTTTAACTGCATGTTTTGTTTTGTTCGAATCACGGCAAATGTAATGCATTTTGGTTTTAGTGAAGTTTTTTCCAAACAATAGGAGAAATAGGGTTCTGCTGTTCTTAATTTTTAATTTAATTTAATTTCACTTTGTTTAATTTCATTTTATCTTTATTTTAAATTTTATTTTAAAACAACCAAGAATTCATTCCTCATCCTGAGAAAGCGTTATTCAAATAAGTGCATGACAGGGGAGAATGCCTCAAATTCTTGCAACACCTGCTTATTTTTAAAAGACCTTTCATATTAATTGATTTGTGGGATCCTTACAATAACCCTTTGATGTATTATCCCATTTTTACAGAACAGGAAATAAAGTTCAGACAAAGTGAATTACTTCTCCAAGATTAAGTAGTAAATTATAGAAGTAGACCAAAATGGTGTTGCCTTTCTTTTTTTTTTTAATGCCTGGTTTCCACATGAGCACAAGAAAATTCAATAGAAAATTTAACTATAAATGAACTAGGCACTGTATGTATATTAATTAGTGGGAAGGGGAATGGAAATGTAATACGTTATTTTGTTTTTGTTTTAAGTTGGTGTTTATGTACGATTTAGTAGGAAAGGGAAAGAAAGAAACCAAAGAAATGAACTGACTTATCTAAAAATATTATCAGCATTATCCCCAAGTTACCATAATTTTATATTGCATCAAGATTTGTATTTGCACCATTTGGTGTAAGTATTTATAATAGGGTTTCAATACATTCAATGCATTTTTTTTCAAGTGTTCAAAGAGCAGTGTACTCTTTGTTAATAAGTCCGTGCTTCTGCAAGCCTGCTTCACAGACCAATATCAAATTTACCTAGCGTTTATTAAGAATACACATTTCTAGGTCCTCCTCTAAACCTAATTAATCGTAGTCATTGTAAATTGACACAGTTATCTTCATTTTCAAAGAGCATCCAAGATTTGGCCACTAAGTTTTGAGAAACAATAGGTTTTACTTTTTTGACATAAATACAAATAGACATTATCGGAACAGGGTCATGATCACTGTAAATATCTTTTCAAATATAATAAATTTTTATTCCATGTAAAAAGAGGAGATTACATAATAAATTAATAAGTAATGTAGACTTGTAAATAAAAGAAATGGACACACATACACACACGCACACACATGCATAGAGAAGGCACATTGCAGTGGAAAGATTTCTTTTCTAGGTAAATGACTGTAAATGCCTTCAATTAAATATTAGTTAATAAGGCAACATTATACTTTGGAAAATAATTTGAGAAGTATGAACAATTTTGTTTCTGCTTTTATTTTTTATCTCTGACTCCTACGTGGTCTAAGAACTAGCCATTTTATTTCCCTGATTTGCTTTAGTGTAAATTTGGCAGATTTAATTACTGGTGATAGCAGTAGTATTTTTGAGGGTTGATGGTCTGCTATGCATTTTTGTGAATAATTATAAAACCCCGCATGTCAAATGAATTGATCAGCTAAACAGTATAGGCATGAGTGTAAAGGGAATTAATCAAGTGCAAGACCAGTCATATAGAGAAATATTTTCCACTATTTGTTTTGAAAGACACTCAGAAGAGTAACAAGGAAGGAAAACTTTCTAATAATTTTGGAGACAGTATATTTTAAAAAAATATTACATACATTTTCATCTGTTTTTAACTGTAAGAATTCTTAAAGCAACGAATAGGCCAATGCACAGTGAATTCCTTGGGGACAATTGTATGGTTCGTTGTTTTTTGACAGTATTTGGCAACTAAATGTTCTTGCATAGATACCTTGTGGGACTAGAGTAGTATGGAACAAAGTTTAGAAAATCTGAATTTTAGGTACATAGCACCAGTGAACCATGTGTATTCTTTTTAGCCTACATAAGATAGCTCTTTCTAGGGGAAAAAAATGAATTGTGGATAATTTGAATATAACGTATTTTAGAAGTTTTAAAACCACTTTCTATCCTCCTTTCTTCCAGGAGCATAGCTATCCCTTTCACTGTAGGAATGAATTCTGCTTTTTCATGATGTCAAACACGATGTAACAACCTAAGAGCAGCGGTCCCCAACCTTTTTGGCACCAGGGACCTGTTTCGTGGAAGACAGTTTTTCCATGGATGTGGGGCGGGGGTTGTTTCAGGTGGTAACACCAGCAATGGGGAGTGGACCCTTACCGGTCCACGGCCCGGGGTTGAGGACCCCTGCCTAAGAGGACCTAAATACAGGGCGAAAGAAACAAGCTTGCACCAGTTCATTGGGTATTGATTATAGCTCTGCCGGCCTTGATTTTGTGCCTTCCTATCTTTGTCATTCTTATGGATTCTGATACATCCCATCTATTAAGACCTGAGCTCTCTGTCTGTCTTTGAACTGACACTGATCACATGGACTCTGATTAGTTCTCCTACAGTTTCCTGGACTGCCCTCTCATTTGCCTATTTGAAATCTCATGACTCCGTGACAGCTCTTCACTGAGCATCTACCCATGATTCAAAGACAGAGATGGCAAGATGGGAAGTCTAGACCTGCAAGCTCGTACTACAAAAGAGAAAACTGAAAATATTTATTATGCATGCCTGTTATTTTCTATCAACTCCTGCCCACGAAACCTTGTACTGTAATGATGATTTCTTGAAGCCTCTCTGATTCTTACTGGGTCCTTGGACCTAAGTTAGTTCTCCAGAGTGATGCCTTCATGCTTCATGGAAATATTCGTGGAAATAGGACTAAGCTAAAAATTCCATGCAGCAATAAACCACTTCAGAGCCAGTGCTAGCATTGTTCTTTTTTTTTTTTTTTTTGCGGTACGCGGGCCTCTCACTTCTGTGGCCCCCCCCACCCCGTTGCGGAGCACAGGCTCCGGCCATTGGCTCACGGGCCCAGCCGCTCCGCGGCACGCGGGATCCTCCCGGACCGGGGCACGAACCGGTGTCCCCTGAATCGGCAGGCGGACTCTCAACCACTGCACCACCAGGGAAGCCCGCTAGCATTGTTTTATATCTCTGTATTCCAGTACTTAGCTGCCCAGGTTTTAACTAACACAAAGAAGGCCCTTGGTAACTTCATCTTAGAGGAATGATTAGAAAATATAGATAAACGAGTTGAAAGTTATGGCTAAAGTAAATTTTATAATCATGGTAGTTGTCAGCAATGCAAACTGTAAACCCCAAGGACATCGTCTAAGATTTAAAATTTTAATGTTGTAAAAAGGGTAGCTTTACTATATCTCTAAGGAACATGGTTAACTCTCATCCATTTCCATACCTGTTTAATGTGCTTTGGCATTATATTTGTGTGTTGCCAGATATTTTAAACTTAGAGTAATTAGCTGAGAGTTTTGTACCTTTAATCTGGTGCTTTACTGTCAGTATTCAATAGTTATTTTAGCCACTACTGAAATATTTTAAATCCACTGGGGTTGAATCACAGTAATTGTCCTGTCTGCAGAGTTTCCAATGACAGAGAGTGACCTTATGACTGACATAAGGTCATATGGTGACCTTATGGTGATGAATAAAGTTTCTCCTGACACTAAGTTTGCCTAACAAATAAGTGAGAGTCCTTTCCTTTGTCTTTGCCTTGCCTCACCAGTGACAAAACTGTAAGTAACCTGTCCGCTGGCGACATTTGACTTGGTGAAACTATGATCGTCTTGTTGGTTGTGGCTCTGTTAGAGAAAATATGTGTAGTCAAGCAGAATGTTAGATCAGATGAATTCCTCAGCTATTCGGCTCACTTTTGCTCATGGAATTAACTGGAAGTTTAGTATTCTTTTTTGATTTCCTCAGAATATAATGTAATAATCGAGTTCGTTTCCCCACACATACAATTCCCATCTTCTGCTTTTTTTTTTTATTTAGTAAAGAGGAACTTTTAGCAGAGTGTACATGTCCCAAAGACATAGTGAAACATAGGTTAAATTTTTATACTGAATATATATCTCATATATATGAAAAAGTATACATATATGACAAAAATAAAATGGAAACTAACTTTTATAATATCAATCTGGTTTCTGTTACGAAGCAGGAATTAAGAAATAATTCATTCGTTTTGGGGGTATATCTGCCTATGAGCTTTTAGGGAAGGTTACAGTGTGAAATCCAAGACTCAGGGATGCATATTTTTCTCAGGGAACTATGTGCAATTAAAAAATAGCACTTTGGGCTTCCCTGGTGGCGCAGTGGTTGAGAGTCCGCCTGCCGATGCAGGGGAAACGGGTTCGTGCCCCGGTCCGGGAAGATCCCACATGCTGCGGAGCGGCTGGGCCCGTGAGCCATGGCCGCTGAGCCTGCGCGTCCAAAGCCTGTGCTCCGCAACGGGAGAGGCCACAGCGGTGAGAGGCCCGCGTACCGCAAAAAAAAAAAAAAAAAGGCACTTTATTTAATGGGTGTTGGTGTATGGTGTATAGTTGTCCTAAATTGTTACATTACAAGGGAAAAAGTCATATTTTATTCCACAGTGAAACTAGCAGAAATTTGGAGGTAATTCATAAAACAATAAAAATTTATTTTCATGGAAGTAATTAGTGTAATAACAGAGTACTAAACCTGGGGCTGTGAGTTTATCACATAGGATGATTAAGTCCTGTGACCTCATTGTACTCGTCTTTTGGTAGGACAGCAAATGACAATTATGAACTGTTTATTATGTTCTAGAATTTCTATTAGATATTTAATATAATTAATGCTTTCCTACACGTCAAAGAGACATTTATTATTTCCCTTATTTTGCAGATGAGGGAGCAAAATTTAGAGATTAAGTCATTTAACTAGTATTATAGAGCCATTGAATGGTTGAGCTTAGATTTAAACCCAAATCTGACTACAAAGCCAGTGTTATTTCTACAAACTCTACAATTGTATCATTACAACCATCATTCAGTTGCTATCTACTTTATAATCACCACTAACATAATACCATAAACATAAAGCAACTTTAAAGTAGTTTTGAGAGATTACTTCTTTTAAAAACTGTGATAGTAGGTCATTTATTTCTCTGGTGCAAATTGCCTCGAATAAAATGCTCCTATGGGCAAAACAGAATCATTATCACTATCCACTAAAATAAGGACTGTGTTAAATAAGCCTACTCCAAATGGGAAGCCCCAAAATGTTGGTCTCTGCATCCGAATCTGTATATAAAAAATTGTGGCACATCGCTAACATCTTCTTTCTTTAGTGATGATGCTGCCTCACAGCCAGCGTCGAAGTACACACAGCCACTTTCGCTCTCAGGACATTTTCTCAGTGTAGCCACAGTGTGGAGCTGCCGTGTAATGGGACTGAGTCAAGGCTCCCAGACGCTTTGCTGAGTCTAGTGAAACAGAACAGAGCAGACAGTGAATAAAGCAGAAGCGCAGCACCTGAAAGCTGGCTTTATGGGCTGAATAACAAAGATCTGCACTTTCAGTGAAGAAAACATGTGTGAATGTGCTACGTGAGAGGAAATGAACTAGCATAGACTCCGACTGATGCTTGAAGTCCAGGTGGTCAATATAAAGATGTCATTGCTTTGGAGTCTGTTAAGTCTTCCTGTCCTGTTTCTTACTGTGAAATCATGCCCCACTATATTCATGTGCCACTTTCTAACATATGCATTTTTGTTGCTTTGAAACTACAGAATAAAGGAACACTGCTAAGAATATGAAAATAATAAGAAAACCCAAAATATCGTTACTAAGAAAAAATATTTATGAAGCGCTGGAACACTAGCTCATTTATACTCTACAACAAACTTGTGAAGTGGTCTGAACATGTATTATCGTTACTTATGTTTTACAAGTGGGGAAACAGAGACCCAGAATCAACATTAAGGTTCAATTTTTCCTCTTCTAATTCTTGCATTTCTTCCATTTTTGTTTGGTATATTGTCCAATATTCCACAATTTGCTGTGTTGTTTGAGTTCCTCTTCTGTACTTATTTACTGCCCCCTTTCGGCGTTCCTAGCCTACTCACCAGCAGAGACAGGATAAGTTTCTTGATTTCTGTTAGTTCTGTATCACCAATCACTTAACTGTTAGAATAATGTAAACTTCAATAGCAGAAATGGAGACAGGGGTTGAAAAATCAGACAACTCTTGCTTTTATTCCTCCTGTCCCAGTTTCCAAGAGTTGTTGGTAAAAAATGTTTTGACCTCTTTGGATTGCTGTCAAGAAATACAGAGCTTAAATGAAGTCTGTACTCCTTGTTTCCCACACGTTTTACTTGTTGAAAATAAACTTTGTGCAGTTTAAGACCACAATGTTATATAGCTACTCCATTTCTGTGATTTGAAGCAGAAATTCCAAAGTGAGGCATTTCAATCTATGGATACATACGTTGGTTCTTTAAACCTGAAAATATTCTGATACCACCTCTTGTAGTTTGTGCAGGTCTGCTCTGATTCTTTTGCAGTTACCTGATGAATATTGAGAGGAGCTTTTTGACATATATAAAACACGGTTTATGTGTACATGTTTATTTTTTATTTTTGGGGGGTCCACGAAGCCTTCTTTTTCGTCCTTTTTGGATTACTTTGATGCACCTGTTATGATCCTGCTGAAAGCTCTCTTGCTTCTCGGGAGCTATGAGAAGAGCTTTGTACCTTTGAAATTTTCATTAGCTTTTGACGGGCTGCCAAGATTTCGGCTGCTGTGGTGTGGTACAGAGGCGGCCATGCATCGGGCTGCCAAATCTCAAACTCTTGTTTAACATGACAGCGAGAACCTCCAGACTTCACTAAAGTAAAAAGCTTTTGCAGAACAGAATCATATTCTTTGGTAGGTGGTTGGTACAAAGATGGGGTTAGTCCTGGGCGAGCCAGGAGCAAGTAGGGTCAATATCAGAAGCGTTCTCAGGGAAGGGAGGGTGGGGAGAAAGGGGCAGATGAAATTTGCCAAGTCTTGGATATAAAGGGGGATATTTAGAAAGGTGCCAAGCACTGATCCTATTCAATTTTCTTCCAGTATCTCCTCTTTGTGTGAAAGCAAGATGCTTTGGATTAGAAATAACCTACTTAATTTAGGAAACCAGATTAATTTAAAAACAAATAGTGCATTTTTCTTTTTGAGACTTAGCTAATTCAGCGCTTAAAATACCTCCTCCCCCTAAGAGTTAAAGCCTATGAATGTGTACACTGGTTTTGATGATCAGTATTTACGCTAAGGTTTTTAAATTATCTTAACTGAAAGATTTAACATTGATTTCAGGGATACCTATATGTACTCTTGAAATTCTATCATATACACATCTATATTTATATCTACTTCTCTTTATGGCTCTGTATACATAGATCCATATCTATCTACTAATCTCCCACTTACAGACTTTATAAATTCAGTTTTAACAGAGTATATGGGACAAGGAGCCTGACACCACCGTAATATTCAGTATTTTTACAAAAATAATACTGAAATTTGTTCTCAAGTTTTTGTTGCAAAGCAATAGTTTTCAACTGCTTGTATGCTATTGTCACTTTAATTGTTGACCAAATGCTATTATACATGAGGATGGTAAACACCTGGGATCTACTTTTTTCTACGGCAGGCATTGGAAGATTTCAAAAACATCGTAGACATGACTTGCATTCTAATGGTCTTCAGTGCTGATTTTAAAAGACCAGCAGAAATGGGTGTGCGATAGAATAACTAGAAAGGCTACCACCTTCATTCAAGAGCGAGACCACAGCAGCCCAGAGCGTGCATTGCTCTTGGTGGATCAGTGAGGGAAAGGAAAAGCAATGTGACTGTTTATTCTCCTATATTCCTTTCTTTCCTCGAATCCTTCTAATACTTGCTTTGTTACAGTATCATTTCCCCAAAAAATGATACAGGAGGGCTCACAGGCCATGTGCTGGTCCCACAGGCACCTGAGTCATGGGACCCATGCCAATGAAAATCCTCACGTGGTGATTCCTAAGTGGGCAGGACGTGATGTGCCTTCCAGCTGTCGCCACCACCACACGACTCTGGCTCTAGCAGTGCCTCCGCCTAGACTTCTGGTTTTCTACTCAGGTTCCACCAAAATAGGAAAGATTTTTTTCACAAGATAGAGATGTTTTCTTTTTCCTAAAGCAAAGAAAAATTCAAATGAGATGCCCCCTTTCTCCTTCCGCTTCTTTTCTTCTTTCTCTTTCTCTACTTCTTCCTCCTTCTCTCATCCCACCTCTCCCTCCCGCTTCCTCTGCTGCAGCCAGCACATCATGAAATCCTTGTTGAGTCCTTACTTGATTATATCAGGATAGCAAAAGAGTATAACTCACTGCCCCATTCCTCCGGAAGCTCACCTAGCTAAACAGGGTTACACAGTGTAAGTGCTCTGGACCTCAGGATGATCAGAGAGAGAGACCAATAAGGGCTGAATTAGCCAGAAAGGGCTTCCTTTAATAAATATTTGATGACTTACTGTGTGTAATTTATTTGTGTTTGACCGTACCGTCTCCTACACGTACCCTTCTGCTACTGTAAGTTCTCTGTGGGCAAGGACTCTGTCTAGTGCAAACTTGTATGTCCTCTGCCTTTGACACAAGGCGGGCATTGGGAAGTATCTGTTGAATGGATGCAGACATATGCAAGGAAAGCCTCAATGAATGGCGTTGGGAGAATTGTAGGAGATGCTGTTTCCTTTCAAGATGCTTCTTTCTTCCCATGATTGGGAAGCTATGACTAGACCAATAGCGTGAGTTAGAGGAGTGTGACAAGTATGATGGATTTAGTTTGAGAGAGAGAAAAGATGCTGTCAGTTGGGGTTACTCATTGCATGCTCCTATTCTGTCTAGTTGAAGAAGGGATGAATTCACCCGGCATTGAAATCAAGGGGAAGGTAATTAACTGCTTAGTCATTTATATGCCATCATCCCTGGAACCAGCTGTTTCCGGGATAATATTTTATTACAATTTTTATTTATAGTATATCTTTGCAAGGAAAACATCCGGTGCAACAGAGCCCAGCAATTGGTGTGTAATAATGCGTATTTTAAAGCTACACAGAAGACACTTTCTGTGAGTTACCGTAGAAAAGCCGGGGCACCAGACCCTTTTAGCCCTTTTTAAAACTGTGGAGGATTTCTCCTGAGGTTTATGGTTGTGGTAGAATGCAAAGAGGATTAGCCTTGTGGTTAAATCTCATGGATCTGAATCCTTATGCTACTGCATATTTTAGCAGTGTGGCCTGAGGAAATTAATTTGGACGTGGCCCAGTTAACACTTGCCACACAAGGGGAGGACGTATGAGAATTAGAGAAAAGATGTCAAGTAAGTGTACCCAGCGCATATCATTTTTTCCTCCTATGTCTCCAGTATAAAGGTTTTTTGTTGTTGTTGTCTGAAAAATCCACTCACACAATTTAGGAATTAATTCAGCTCAAATTATTCTACCTGTGCTAATTTTGAATTTTAGCTTGATTTTAAGCATTTTGTGGGAAGACCCATATCATGTACCTATTCCATTTTATTTGGTAATTTACCTCAAAATATTACAATTTAATACCATCTCTAGATATATTGTTCTGTCTTTAGGCATAAAGGTCGAACTCCTTTGGATTATAAATGCATGGATTTTGAATTACATTTTCATGGCACATAAATTGAGTTGTTTTTATAATATACTAAAAAGAACAAAGAGTCTTATAATAGTCTAAAAAGAACAAATGTTACAAAATGTAAAGAATCAGGGTTAGAACTGCAGCTTTTGGAATCCTTCATTTCAGCCTTTATTTTGAATCTTTTCAGAGGCACTTGTGGAAATACGCAGTCATGTCTGTAGATGGCACCA
This sequence comes from Delphinapterus leucas, assembly GCF_059928025.1. Taxonomy (NCBI): domain Eukaryota; kingdom Metazoa; phylum Chordata; class Mammalia; order Artiodactyla; family Monodontidae; genus Delphinapterus; species Delphinapterus leucas. The sequence goes on along the minus strand of NC_143146.1, from coordinate 18,152,551 downwards.
TTGCACCAGATGGAATAACACAGCAAATAAGTATGCGCGTTCTTTCCCAGAGCAGTCAACCTGTTTAGTGTCAAGCTCGTGCTTAAGAATCCACAATACCAGTTTTTGGAACTGGAAAATGATGTGTGGGAAGATTTTTTTTTTTTTTTGATAAAAAAAGTGAAAAATCAAATACACCCTGATGGGTTCTAGAGTAATTGCGTCAATTTTTTAAAAAGTATTTTAGAGGAGAAAAGAGAAGTTGTTAAAGGTCCACATGGAAGGCTTTACTTTTATTTTCTGGAAACATTTAATTAAACTATAGAGGACCACAAGTAATTGGACTTACAGTAATCAATGTCAGTTCTAAGCCACACAAAATAAAATTCTGCAGTCTTCCCTATTTCTTCTATTTCCTATAGTTTATGTGCTAAAGGACTTCTTATGCATCTATATTTTTTTCATTTTCTTTTGATTAGTTTTCTTTCTGGATTATGTCAGCAGTTCACTTATTTTTTTACAGATACGTGACTAGATTTATATGTTGATAATCTTGGCCAGAATAGTAATATTTCATTTTTTACACATTTGTGGCTTATGAATCATTAAGAGAAATTTCACCTCAAAGGGTGTTTGAATAACTGAATTATTGGGGTGTATTATTGGAATAAGTTGTACAGTCTTGTGGTAGAAATTAGTATCTGGGGAGCCCTGTTACCAAACACAATTAATATATGACATGGGGAAGTTGTTTATTTTTTATTCTAAATTGCAGTTGATGGAGCGAAATTTGAAGACAAGGCACATGTTTTTCCTGAGATCTGTAACTTTTTTATTTGTTCATTGTTGTGTCCTGGAATGTCCAGTGGCCTGTGTAGCACAACTTCTGGGCCATATTCACTTTCAGCAAATCACAGTGGGACAAATACTGCATCAGACTTCATTGACACAAATAGCTACTACACTCAACTTGACGTCTTTCTATTTATGAATAATGATATTTATATATTATTGATGTTGTTAATATTATCCTAAAAATTGTTACATAAATGAAATCATAGCTACAATTATGTAAATGTAAATTATTTATATTTATCATTAAACATGACACACAGCATGAAACATATGTGCAATTTAATGAGTGCGTATAAAGTAAACTTCATGTAAACACAATCAAATCAGAAGGTAGAATTTTGCCAGTATTGTAGAAACATCCCTTCCAGGAAACATGGGCCTCTTGCCAGATTACAACCCCCCTCTATTTTCCCAGATGTATCTAATATTCCTGACTTTACTATCATTCGCGTTCGTTTTAAAATAAATATTATATTTTCATCTATCTGTGTATCCTTAAATAACAAAGTTTTGCCTGTTTTTGAACATTATACTGTGTGTATTTTTGTGTGTGTATTTTTGGGTGTCTGACATCTGATGCTCAAAATTATGTTTGTAAATTCCATCTATTTTAATATACATGGCTGTGGTTTATTTACTTTAATTGCTGAATATTTTATGACTGTAACACAATTTATTGATCTGTTCTGCTGATGGACATTTGGGTGTTTCCAGGTCGGGGCTATTAAGAAAAATGCTGCCAAGAGCTGTCTTATATATACATATATACATATACACACACACACACACACACACTGTTGCACACATATATGTTTCTCTACAGTATATACTGAGGAGTGAAATTGCTGGATTTTCATACACTCAGATTTACCAGGTAATGCCACTTAGCATTTCAGTGTGGTTGTACCAGTTCATACTCCCACCCCCATGCAATGAGACCTCCTGTTGTCCACATCCTCACTAGCATATGTATTGTCAGACTTTAAAATTTTTGCTCAGTCAGTGAGTTTGTAGTGGAATCTTACTTGCTTTCATTTACATTTCCCTCATTACTAATGGTTACTGGCTATTTGTATTGCCTCTTTGTAAAGTGCCCTTTTTTAAAAAAAAAAAATTTATTTATTTGGTTGTGTGGGGTCTTAGTTGCTGCAGGCGGTCTCCTTAGTTGTGGCTCGCCAGCTCCTTAGCTGCGGCATTCCAACTCTTAGTTGCGGCATATGGGATCTAGTTCCCTGACGAGGGGATCAAACCTGGGCCCCCTGCATTGGGAGCGCAGAGTCCCATCCACTGCACCACCAGGGAAGTCCCCTAAAGTGCCCATTTTTCATCTAGATTGTTTTGTCTTTTTCTTAATTCTTATAGGAGTTTTTGTGGTTGTTATTGTTTTTGTTGTTTTGGTTTTGCTAGTGTTTCTTTAAGTATATTAAAAAAAAAATCTTCTTCCAAACAGTGGTTTGTATTTTCACTATTTTAATGGTGAATTGTGATGCACAGATTTTCCCGATTTTTATACAGTAGAATTTATCAGTCATTTACTTTATGCTTAGTGCTTTGTGGTTTAGAAAATTAGTCCTTACCCGGGGAGATAAAGATATGCTCTTGAAAATTTTTCTCAAAATATTATAGACATGTATTTCACATAAAGGTGCACCTTGATATGAATTTTATACACAGGGATATGTAAGGTGCATTTATTTTTTTTTCTGTTTAAATGGGTTCTCACTGGCTCCAAACCATTTTCTGCAAAGTCTGTTTTTCTCCACTACTCTGCAGCACTAAATATCTCATTTATCAGGTGTCCATAAATGAATGAGTCTGTTTCTGAGCTTTATATCCTTTTCTGTCGGTCCAAGTGCCTGTCCTTGTGTCAGTACCATAGTTTATTAATTAGTAGATCTTTATAAGAAGCCTGTATATATCTGCTTGAGCCTTGTTCTTCTCCAAGAGTGTTTTGATGCTTGAAATTCCACATGTGTTTTTAAATTAGCTTGCCAAATTCTACCAAATTTATTGGGATTTTGAGTGGGATTACATTGCATTCACATATTCACAGCATTTCAACTTTCAAACAATGAACATGGTATATACCTTGATTAGTTAACCCCTTTTAATGTCCTTAACGTTTCTTAGTAAAGTTTATAATTTTCTTGGATGATGTCTTACACATATATTTATAGTGTAAGACATATAATCCCCAAGTATCTAAATTGATGCTATTATAATGTATTAAATTTTTCTTTCCTTACTGTTGCTGGTAAGTAGGAATGTAATTTATTTGTATGCCAGTTTTATATCCAACAACCTGGTAGAACTCCTTAATTAATTCTACAAATGTACCTGTTAGCTCTTTTGTATATAATGGTATTACCTGGGAAAAGGTCATATTTTTCCCCTTCCTTTCCAATCCTTATGCATTTTATTTATTTTTATTACCCTTCTGCATTGTCTTAAACTTCCTATAATGTTAGATAAAAGTAGAGATAATGATTCTTCTTGTCTTGATTCCAAAATCAAGGTGATAGGTATAGTTATTTACCCATAAATGTGAGGTTTTCTGTAGATTTTGCATATCTTATGTCAGATAAAGTTCTCTTGCAGTCTTAGTTTGCTGAGAATTTTTATAATGAATGAATATTGAATTTTATCAAATGGGTTTTCTTAAAAGTATTATTATGACCATGTGATTTCTTCTAATCTGTCGATATGATTATACTAATTAATTAATACTAACTAATCTCTATTCCTAAACTAAATTCAACTTAGACATTACATATGTACATTGCTGAAATCAATTGGTTAATATGTTTATGAGATTTTTGCATTTGTGGCTATAAATAGGAACTGGCCTTAAGTTTTTAAGTATGCAAAAAATATTGGAATTGAAAATCAAGGTGTAATGTGTCATATACAAGCAAATAGAAAATATTTTTCTTTAGTTGTGAAATTCTCTATTTTTTCCTAGTAAACAAAAAGAGATTTTTTGTGGAATTTTAGTACTATTTTGTTATTCTAAAGATCTATATAACTTGCCTTGCTGGAAATAATCACAAAGTGTGTTCAAATGTGAAGGTTAATGTTTTACTTCTCACCTCATCCACAGCTTGTCTCTTTTCTATATGCATGGCTTCAGAAGAAAGTGAAGCAACTTAAATTTCATCCTCCCCAACTCCTCCAAAAACAAAAAGTTAGTTGAAATTCATTGGCATCTAAGTTACACTGTCTGTCCACCTTTTCCTGACAAATGAATCAGGGATTCAGGTGCTATAACGTAGCTCTCGTTATGATTGATGGCTTGTAGTTGACCGTGACATGAATGACTTCTAATGCTGGGATGTCTGGAGACTACAAACTTGCTCTTCATCTGTGGTTTGAGAAAGACATGTACGAAATCCCACTCTGTGTTCCACCAGTTCAGTTACACTTGTACTCTGCAGTGTGGACAGAGGTGTGGCAGAGGATTCAATTTTTCCCAAGAAAGTCTAAAAGCACAAAAGCAATATAAGAAGTCTTTTCTCTTAAGAATGCTGAAAAGGTATTGGAGATAAATACCTATATAAAATATTTTTCACATGGTATAAAATAGTGTATGATCTCTTTCCGAAACAGAGAGTAGCAAACACATGTTTTAATGCTCAGAAACGTGAAAGATTTGTTATAAGTGTTAGTACTTAAACTAGGGCTTGTTGGATTTGTCTGAGAAGATAGATACAAGAGGACAGTAGAAGTGGGGGTAGACAGTATTTGTTTTTTCCTCTCTCACTGTTAATTTTCTGGATCTTCAGAGGAAGAGTCTACCTAATGACAAACATATTGGGTGATTAATATTGTCCCAGCCCTGTTCTAGCCTTTACGTGTATTATCTCATTTAATCCTTGGAGCAACCCTTCAAAACAGCACTTGAATATCTTGATGGCACTTGAACTGAGGAATAGAGACCACAGGGAAACTTGCCAAAGGCCAGACAAGAGCTGAGGGATGACAGAGAGTTGATCCCAGGCATTCACCTCAAATACCGATGCGCTGAACTATCATGGTATATTCCTGCTAAATGGTGATCGCGAGGAAAAGAAAAGTTTATTCTTTTAGGGGAATGAAAACGATAATCACTGGTATCTCAAACCTTTAATGTTCCCTCACTCACTCTTATCAAATTACCTGATTCTCACCCTAAGACTAGGTAGATCTCTTTCTCTCTTATAGGTGTTAGAAATTTCATGTTAGGATACATATAGTCAATCAAAGGTCTTTTTCAGCTTAATATATTCCCCTGTGTTTGTGAAGTTTTCTTAGAATTACTAGCAGTTATGAGTCATAGTTATTTACTTAAACAGGAATAAAATGTCTTAAATGTTAGTTTCTGACATCTACTAAACCAATGCAGAGATTGGAGTCAGTATTATAAGGGGATAATGGTAGAAAAATAAGGAGGAAGGTGACAAAACAACAAACTGTGTGTTAGTTGAAGTAGCACTTAACACAGGTTTTAAGTCACTGAATAATAAAAGTGGGAGCTAAAGAAATGTGTTCTATCACCCAGCTCTTTCAGTGTATGTTGTCAAAAACGTCATATGGTGTGCCATGGTCCCCTGAACTGCCAGTACATGGAAAAGAACTATCGTGTAGAGATCCCATAGACTTAGAGGGGCACTCACCACAGCCTGTACCTGCATGTAATAGACACATTAGAAAAAGTCATTTTTGTTTACTTGATGCTCCACAGATATGAATTGTGACCCCTGAAAACCAGTCCTAAATTAGGGTACAATAAAAGAAGAGTATAAGAAATGGATGATCCTCTTCAACTTGGTAAAAGAATTGTTAAGTAATATCCTTAGATGTTAGAGGCAAAGCTGAGAATAGAACTCATTTCTTCTCATTCCTGACCTGTGATGTATCTTCTTTGTATCTTCTTTTACTTTCTGCAAGTTGAGATGGATGGTTCATTTTTATCCCTAATGTTTTTATTAATCTTTTAAAAATTATGACCTAAACTGTACAAAGTATCAAAAATTGCATAAAACCATCTTTAGTATAAAAAAATGAGTACTTTTGAGTAGAATCCAGTGTCATACTCACACTTCATCCATTATCATTGTATGTAACAGTGTCCCCACCCTCTTGATTGCTGTTTCATTTCTGTTGAATCAGTCCTTTCAGTATTTACAGAACTAATGTTATAACCTTACATATGCTATCTGACATTTGTTCTCCTATTTCTAAGACCATTTTTTCTAATGGCTGAACCACTTTAAAATATCAATATGGTGTACCTTCTGCAGCGTTCTAATTGAAACCATTCTTCAGGACTGCTGGAAACATGGGCTAGTACAGAATGCATTAGCTAGGTAAAACAGTAAGTGGCCATATGAGATTTAATCAAATCAATGCAGTTAAAACCTTCAGAGAAGGGAAAAGACTGTATAAGTCTAATTTACTTTCTCAATGCCTAAAACAGTATACTGTGTGATTATGTACTATGTGAAAGGTTTTTGAGGAACATGAAACTACGTTTTGGCACCAATCCAATAAAAATGAAATAAATGGATACAGAGAAAGACAGCAGGATCAAGTTATAGTTGAATTATGTTGGCATGAAATTTTGAAGGAAGAAAATTAGGACAGTAAATTAAGCAAGGTAGGAGAGAGACTGAGGAAAAGAAGTTCAGAAAGCATTTAAACAACAGGCTGTGTTTTAATTACAAGCGTATTATAAGACTCGGTACTCACTCTAGACTCTCAGTAGTCAGTACAGTCCAAATTTGTAACATGGGGAAGTGAAATGTGTTAGGCAGACTAAGGTTCTAATAGTATCTGAGGTAACAGTTTATGTTGTTGGATAAATTACTTTAAATTTTCTAAATTTTAACCTCCTTATTTGTGAAAATGAAAGTCATATTTACTTTGCAGTGTGCTGTGAAAATAAAATACAATAATATATTTTAAAATGCCTATCTCCGTGTTAGGCATATAGTACACCTCCAATAAATTTTCATCCCATTTCTTTTCATTTTGTATTGTATTGGGATCATTTATCCAGCTGTGATAGATCAAGTCTGGTATACAGATATCATGAGACAGTTTTATAAAAAACTCTTTTGCAAGAAGATTACATTCTTAGTATCTTGGAATTAAACTCTGATAGTTATTATAAAATCTAATATCTGTGTGGCACTTTCTATGTATATTAGATAGTCTGCATGAAATATCACATTTAATCGTCACAGCAGTTTTATGTTATTACTTTCATCCCCTTTTGTAGATGTGTTCATTACCTGTAGGGAGTAGGTGATGAGGGAGGACTAAAAACCAAGTTTGTCTGATTCTGAAGCCCATGACCTTAACCACTAAATTATACTGCTTAACTGTTAATCATCAATGGTGTTGACATTTTCAAATTATAGACTTAAGATGTAGTTGCTTGAAAGGGGGGTGTAGAATGAATAGAAATAGAATGTGACATTTCTATGGTTGATTTTTACTGTACCTAACTTTTTGAACTTGCTCAAGCAACAATATTTCTCAGCCTTACTTTTGGCAATGTAAAATGCAATAAATATGCTTATCGCCAATGTTATTTTCAGGATTAAATGCAGTTATATTCTTGTGCATGGTGTCGAGGTGTGTGGGTATGTATAGTGTATAGCATAGCACTGTTCCTGGCAGAGTAAGAAAAAGAGCTGCCAGTTTTTATAGATTGAAAATATTTGAATCATAATGCCTTATGATGACTGAAATAAAAAAGGAACTACTTGGTTCCAATTCCAGGAATAGCAGCAAAGCTGGAACTCCAAATTATAAACTCTGGGGAAAATATAAAACAGGCATAGGAAAATAATCAAAAGGGAGCTGAGAGGCTGGTGGGGATTTGACCCTTAAAGGAAGAGAACTGTGCTGGGTGAGATTCATATTTATAAGGCTTTCTGTCAGAGGGCACTCCCAGCTACGTGACACCAGATGGCTAGAACTCAAGCCCAAAGCCACGATCTTACTGGCTTGAAGAGTCAGATGTTGAAGTTTGAGTCTATAAGAGAGGCTTGAAAGTAAGAGGGGAATCCAATAAGGGAGGGAACCATGGAGGGAGGGAAGAAACCTCAAATCAAATCTGCATATAAACTCTTCTTAAGTCTTTGGCTAATTCCTGAACTGGGAGGGAGGGAGGGAGACTCCAGAAATCCCAGCACAACAGACAGCTGGAAAGCTAAAAGAACTGAGTTAAGCTTAGCTGCTGTCCACCAGAAGGGAGGACAGTGCTTGGAGTCAGTCCAGCTACGTTAACTGCTAGCCCTAACTAAAAATGTTCTTTTGAGGAAAATAACAGAATCTAAGTTTATGATATAGCCACAAAATTTAGTTTAAAAAATAACATACATGCCAAGAAAAAATGAGAAATGGGACCTAGAGTCAAGGTAAAAGATATACTACCAAATGCAAAATATATAGCTAGTGGGAAGCAGCCGCATAACACAGGGAGATCAGCTCGGTGCTTTGTGACCACCTAGAGGGGTTGGATAGGGCGGGTGGGAGGGAGACGCAAGAGGGAGGGGATATATGTATATGTATAGCTGATTCACTTTATTATAAAGCAGAAATTAACACACCATTGTAAAGCAATTATACTCCAATAAAGATGTGGGAAAAAAAGGTGGTATTAAAGAAATCATAAACTCGAGATGCACATGTTTTGCAATTAGCAGGTAAGGACTTGAAGTAGCCGTATTAAATATTTTCAAGGACCTAAAGAAAAATATGTTTCTGTTGAGAGAAGAGATGTGAAATAATATCTATTTAACTATCTATCTACGTATCAAAAGTACCAAAAGGAAATTGTAGAATTCAAAATAAAATATCTAAAATTAAACATTTACTGGGATGATTTTAACAATATTGGAGAAAGCTTGGAAGGAGCAAGTAAATTTGAATTTACATCAATAGCAATTATCCTTACTTAAGGAAAGAGAATGATTTAAAAAAAAAACCCAAACTCAAGAAACATGTAGGACACAGTTTGCCAAACATGTAATTAGAGATGCAGGAGAAGAGGAAAAAATTATGGAGGAGAAAATATATTTGAATAAATAATATACAAGGATTTCTGAATTTGGTGAAAAACAAACAACTTCAAGAACAAAGTAGATCAGCTAACTCAAAGCATGATATAAAGAAACATCAATGATCTAAATGGATCAGAGTAAAACGTTCAAAAACCAAAGAGGAATAAAAAATTTTGAAAGCAACTAGATAAAAAGATATATTAAATACTGGGTAACAGTAGCTACTTTTCAGAAGCAATGTAAGAGAAAGACAATGAAAAGATTTTTTTTTTTTTTTTTTTTGCGGTACGCGGGCCTCTCACTGTTGTGGCCTCTCCCGTTGCGGAGCACAGGCTCCGGACGCGCAGGCTCAGCGGCCATGGCTCACGGGTCCAGCCGCTCCGCGGCATGTGGGATCTTCCTGGACCGGGGCATGAACCTGTGTCCCCTGCATCGGCAGGCGGACTCTCAACCACTGCGCCACCAGGGAAGCCCTGAAAAGATATTTTTAAAGTATTTTAAGAAGAATCGTACCTGTCTAACAAGAATTCTATGACCAGTGAAATATATCTAAATAATTGGAGAAAAATGCCATGTCAATGATTTTAACAGTCAGTATTGTTAAGATGTCAGTTCTCCCCCAAATTAATGTCAGGACTCTGTGCAATACCAATCAAAATCTCAGTAGCCTGTTTTATGCAAAACACAAATTATTTTAAAAATCTGTATGATAATATAAAGGACGTAGAATAACCAAAAATATTGAAAATGATGCTTATGATTGCAGGGCTTACACTACCTGACATCAAAATTTAAATTAAAGCTACAGTATTCCAGACAGTGTGGAACTGGCATTAAATTAGACAAATAGATCACTGAAACAAGAGAGTAAGGCCGATTAATGTTCAAGAGAGTTGCTAAAGCAATCCAATTGGTAAAGAAAAGCATTGCCAGCAGATGGTTTTATAAAATGTTCAGTTGAGTGTGTATTTTTATGTGCATGTGTGTATGTGTGACACCATACACAAAACTCAATTCATGGGTGGATCATAGACTTTAACATAAACATAAAATCTTTAAAGCTTTCAAATGAATACAGAAGTATATCTACTTAGGGCACAGAAAACAATAGCTAAAACTTTAAAAAATGTTATTAAAATTTGCTATTTGCTAAAAATGCTAGTAAAAATTTTTTAATTTCATCTAAAGTTAATGTATGTTTATTAAGTAACATAAAATGAGCACAAAGTCACAGACTGGAATAAATATGTGCAAAAACTATATTGGGGACTTCCCTGGTGGCACAGTGGTTAAGCCTCCTGCCAATGCAGGGAACATGGGTTTGAGCCCTGGTCCAGGAGGATTCCACATGCCGCAGAGAAACTAAGATCGTGCGTCACAACTACTGAGCCTGTGCTCTAGAGCCCACGAGCCACAACTACTGAAGCCTGCATACCACAATTACTGAGCCCGCGTTTCCACAACTACTGAAGCCCATGCTCCTAGAGCCTGTGCTCCGCAACAAAGAGTAGCCCCCACTCGCCGCAACTAGAGAAAGCCCGCACCCAGCAATGAAGACCCAATGCGGCCAAAAATAAATAAATTTATTAAAAAAAAACTATATTGGACAAAGGTCTTTTATCTAGACTATAAAAGGAAGGCCTACAAATTAATAGTAGAAGAAGACAACCTAAGAGAGTGGGTAAGAGATTTGAATAGGCACATTACAAAGGAAGACATGTGAATGGTCATTTAACACATAAAAATTGCTCAAAATTCTTAGTCATCAGGGAAATATAAATCAAAACCATAATGAGATACTATTTCACACATTTGAATAACTCAACTGAAAAAAGACTTACCAAACTAATTGTTGCTGAGTATGTGGATTAACTCATATATTCTGATTGACGTTTAGAATGGTATAATCACGTTGGATTGTGTTTTGACGTTTTCTCACAGAGTTATAAATACCCCTCCTCATTCACTTGGCAATTATACTCCTACATATTTACCCAAGAGTAATGAAAATATATCTCAATATAAGACTTGTTCATAAATATTCACAGCATCATTATTTAAAATTGCCAAAAGTGGAAAAATACATATATCCATCAAGAGCAAAAAGAATAAGCAAATTGTGGTGTAGTTATACAATGAACTCTATACACTAATAAAAAGGAACAAACTGCTGATACATGCAACATGTCTGAATCTCAAAAATATTACACCGAGTGAAATAAGACAAGATCAGGAGTACCTACTGTATGAGGCCATACAGTGTTTGAAATAGCAATATAATTCAATGGTGAAGAAACCAGAACATTGGTATTTGGTGGAAAGTGGGCAAGTGAACTTTCTGGGGTGATGGTTATGTTCTGTATCTTGATAGGAGTATGGATTATGAGAGTTTATGTTTGCCAAAACTCACTGAATGGTACTTTTAAGATTTCTGCATTTCACTGTATGTAACCACTAACCACACTCCCCCACTCCGATACACACATGATCAGTAACTATAAACAAATACTGAACACAATTAGTATGATTTATTTTTTGGTAGTGCCATGTGTTCACAATCTTGGAAACATTTTCTCATATTTTAGGCTTGATCAAATGAAAAATACATTGAGGATAATGGGAGTTAGTTCCCAGCTGTTATATATTGTACTACTAATGAGGAAAAGGGAAATACTAAAATGACCTTGGTTTATTGTATTGGAATTGGAACTATAAATGTTAATTCATGGCTTTTCAATATAGATAGATATACAGATACATACATGATATTTAGATAGATAGACACAGAGATAGACACACACACACACACACACACACTTTCTAGCTCTGTTGAGAGTGTGTAGAAGCAACATCACATCAATATCAATTGCTATATCTATTGCCCAAATCCTGGTTTTTAAATATCATTCTCCAGTCAACGTAACCAGGGTTCCTTAGAGAAATGGAGGGTCCCAGAGTCTGGACCGGGAGAGTAAGGATAAGCCTAGAATATCTTGTCTAGAAAGTAAATAATTTCTCAAACAATAATAGGGACATGTTAACAGCACCCAGAATCCAGACTGAAGAGTCTCCAAATGGACAAATCTAGTATAATTTGAGTATCAGAAACAAATAAGAACAGTAAAAGATCAAATCCATTTAGTATTGATAAAATGGGAAGCCATGAGTCCAAACTGATGTAAATGAATAAATGAATGAATGAACAAATAAATGCGAAAGAAGGAATAACTCTTCCTTGCAATAGGATATCAACAAATAAATGCAGACTTAATGAAGAGGTTAGAAGATCACCACGTTATAGCTATCAGAGGAATACTTCAGTCAAGAATTATCAGATTTTGCTAAAATTAGTGGGTAAATTTTTGATAAAGAGCATCATATTGACATAGTGTCAAACAATTGAGGACATAGTAAGCAAATGTGAATTTTACTGCATAGATACAGGCTACAACACTTCAAACCAGTCATCAGCGTGATTATCATCAACATTGGGATAAACTGACAGCATGTGCATTCTGATATACCTAGAAGGACACATATGACTTCTGTGGCGTTCTTGCCATAAGGACATAAACTTACTCTAATCATGAGACAACAGTGAAACTCAGCTTGAGGGGGATTCTGCCAAAGAAGGAGGCTGTACTCTTCAAAAATTTCAAGGGGAGGAATGGTAAAGAAATGCTGAGAAACACTGGCTTCCAGATTAAAGTGGGCTGAAGAGATAAGGCAACTTAATGTAGGACCCTGGATTCCATTCTGGACTGGGGACAAAGACAAGGTCTGAAAAAAATCATTGGGATAGAATTATATTAATGTCAGATTTCCTGATACTGATCATTGTTCTGTGGTTAAATTAGAATTTCCTTGTTTTTAGGAAATACACACACTAAAGTGTGTGTATCTGGGAGACAGAATGAGAATGAAAAACCAAGTGGAGCTAAATGTAAATAGTGAATCTTGTTTAAAAAGTATACTAGAATCTTTGTATGTTTTGACAAATTTTCTATACATTTGAAATAATATCAAATGAAATAGTTAAAAGATAAAACCACATACCTGAACTTCTCCATTACCATTTACGTCCTATTTGTTCTGTTTCTCTGGAGAACCCTGAGTATTAGTCCCACGATTTTGAAAAATATATATATACTGGCCACTTTAGAAAATCACAAATAATGTTAAGGAGGAAATTAGCTAAAATCTCTTATAGCAGAGGAGAAATGAGACTTTGAGCATAAATGTTTTAGATCTACAATTACTCCAGTACACCATTTACTAATCTCTTAACCTACTGTGGTTTCACTGCTTTGTGGTTTCCTTAAAGATTAAAACAAATGCATTTGAAGTGGTGGTGGGGAAGCCAGATGGAAGAAAATACTATAATACATACATATATAAAATATGTAATACTACCAATATAAAATAATACTTAAAAATGTACTTAAGTATTGAATGTTACTATGTGCTCATTAGAAAAGCATTGCTATGTCTTTTAAAAGAGTAAATACTCTTTTAATGTTGTAATTTGGAAATACTGAATACTGATATTATAATAGGGGAGGCTGATGTTATTACAGGTAGTGACATTATTATATAGGAGACTGATGTTATTATTACCTTTTTACTACTCCATCAACATCCAAGAAGTTATTTCTCCAGCAATCATTACTTTTTATACAGTTGACCTCTATGACTTTTCATTTAAATGTTTTAGTTTTCATTCCTTAATGGTTTACATTAAATTTAGGAACTTCTTCTTCATCTGCAGTACAGTACATTTTCATGCTCTGTTTCAGAAGCAGAGGCATGCATTTTGATTTGGTGCCAATGCAGATTTATTTCTGGCCATATATACAAAGTTATTCTCCCCCAAATATATGTCTTCATATTACTGTTAATTTCTTATGCTGAGTGATTCATAGATTATTTCTTTTTTTTTTTTAACATCTTTATTGGAGTATAATTGCTTTACAATGTTGTTAGTTTCCGCTGTACAACAAAGTGAATCAGCTATATATATACATATATCCCCATATCTCCTCTCTCTTGAATCTCCCTCCCACCCTCCCTATCCCACCCCTCTAGGTGGTCACAAAGCAGTGAGCTGACCTCCCTGTGCTACGCAGCTGCTTCCCACTAGCTACCTATTTTACATTTGGTAGTGTATATATCTCCATGCCACTCTCTCACTTCGTCCCAGCTTCCCCTTCCCCCTCCCTATGTCCTCAAGTCCATTCTCTATGTCTGCGTCTTTATTCCTGTCCTGCCCCTAGGTTCATCAGAAACTTTTTTTTTTTTTTAGATTCCATATACATGTGTTAGCATATGGTATTTGTTTTTCTCTTTCTCACTTCACTCTGTATGACAGACGCTAGGTCCATCCACCTCATTACAAATAACTCAATTTCGTTTCTCTTTATGGCTGAGTAATATTCCATTGTATATATGTGCCACATCTTCTTTATCCATTCATCTGTCAATGGACACTTAGGTTGCTTCCATGTCCTGGCTATTGTAATAAAGCTGCAATGAACATTGTGGTAATTGACTCTTTTTGAATTATGGTTTTCTCAGGGTATATGCCCAGTAGTGGGATTGCTGGGTCATATGGTAGTTCTATTTTTAGTTTTTTAACGAACGTCCATACTGTTCTCCATACTGGCTGTATCAATTTACATTCCCACCAACAGTGCAAGAGGGTTCCCATTTCTCCACACCCTCTCCAGCATTTACTGTTTGTAGATTTTTTGATGATGGCCATTCTGACCGGTGTGAGGTGATACTTCATTGTAGTTTTGAACTGCATTTCTCTAATGATTAGTGATGTTGAGCATCCTTTCATGTGTTTGTTGGAAATCTGTATATCTTCTTTGGAGAAATGTCTATTTAGGTCTTCTGCCCATTTTTGCATTGGGTTGTTTGTTTTTTTGATATTGAGCTGCATGAGCTGCTTGTAAATTTTGGAGATTAATCCTTTGTCAGTTGCTTCATTTGCAAATATTTTTTCCCATTCTGAGGGTTGTCTTTTCGTCTTGCTTATGTTTTCCTTTGCTGTGCAAAGGCTTTTAAGTTTCATGAGGTCCCATTTGTTTATTTTTGTTTTTGTTTCTGTTTCTCTAGGAGGTGGGTCAAAAAGGATCTTGCTGTGATTTATGTCATAGAGTGTTCTGCCTGTGTTTTCCTCTAACAGTTTTATAGTGTTTGGCCATATATTTAGGTCTTTAATCCATTTTGAGTTTATTTTTGTGTACGTTGTTAGGGAGTGTTCTAATTTCATTCTTTCACATGTAGCTGACCAGTTTTACCAGCATCACTTACTGAAGAGGCTGTCTTTTCTCCATTGTATGTTCTTGCCTGCTTTATCAAAGATTAGGTGACCATACGTGCGTGGGTTTATCTCTGGGCTTTCTATCCTATTCCATCGATCTATATTTCTGTTTTTATGCCAGTACCATACTGTCTTGATTTGTAGCTTTGTAATATAGCCCGAAGTCTAACAGCCTGATTCCGCCAGCTCTGTTTTTCTTTGTCAAGATTGCTTGGCTATTCAGGGCCTTTTGTGTCTGCATACAAATTGTGAAGTTTTTTGTTCTAGTTCTGTGAAAAATGCCATTGGTAGTTTGATAGGGATTGCATTGAATCTGTAGATTGCTTTGGGTAATATAGTCATTTTCACCATGTTGATTCTTCCAATCCAAGAACATGGTATATCTCTCCATCTGTTTGTATCATCTTTAATTTCTTTCATCAGTGTCTTATAGTTTTCTGCATGTGGGTCTTTTGTCTCCTGAGGTAGGTTTATTCCCAGGTATTTTATTGGTTTTTTTTGCAGTGGTAAATGGGAGTGTTTCCTTAATTTCTCTTTCAGATTTTTCATCATTAGTGTATAGGAATGCAAGAGATTTCTGTGCATTAATTTTGTATCCTGTTACTTTACCAAATTCATTGATTAGCTCTAGTAGTTTTGTGGTAGCATCTTTAGGATTCTCTATGTATAGTATCATGTCATCTGCAAACAGTGACAGCTTTACTTCTTCTTTTCTGATTGGGGCTCCTTTTATTTCTCTGTCTTCTCTGATTGCTGTGGCTAAAACTTGCAAAACGATGCTGAATAATAGTGGTGAGAGTGGGCAACTTGTCTTGTTCCTGATCTTAGTGGAAACGGTTTCAGTTTTTCACCATTGAGAACGATGTTGGCTGTGGGTTTGTCATATATGGACTTTATTATGTTGAGGTAAGTCCCCTCTATGCCTACTTTCTTGAGGGTTTTTATCACAAATGGGTGTTGAATTTTGTCGAAAGCTTTTTCTGCATCTATTGAGATGATCACATGGTTTTTCTTCTTCAATTTATTAACATGGTGTATCACATTAATTGATTTGTGTATATTAAAGAATCCTTGCATTCCTGAGATAAACCCCACTTGATCATGTTGTATGATCCTTTTAATGTGCTGTTGGATTCCGTTTGCTAGTATTTTGTTGAGGATTTTTGCATCTATGTTCATCAGTGATATTGGCCTGTAGTTTTCTTTCTTTGTGACATCCTTGTCTGGTTTTGGTATCAGAGTGATGGTGGCCTTGTAGAATGAGTTTGGGAGTGTTCCTCCCTCTGCTATACTTTGTAAGAGTTTGAGAAGGAGAGGTGTCAGCTCTTCTTTAAATGTTTGATAGAATTCGCCTGTGAAACCATCTGGTCCTGGGCTTTTGTTTGTTGGAAGTTTTTTTTTTTTGCAGTACGCGGGCCTCTCACTGTTGTGGCCTCTCCAGTTGTGGAGCACAGGCTCCGGAGGCACAGGCTCAGCAGCCATGGCTAACGGGCCCAGCTGCTCCGCGGCATGTGGGATCTTCCTGTACCAGGGCACGAACCTGTGTCCCCTGCATCGGCAGGCAGACTCTCAGCCACTGCGCCACCAGGGAAGCCCTGTTGGAAGATTTTTAATCACAGTTTCAATTTCAGTGCTTGTGATTGGTCTATTTATATTTTCTATTTCTTCCTGGTTCAGTCTTAGAAGGTTGTGCTTTTCTCCGAATTTGTCCATTTCTTCCAGGTTGTCCATTTTATTGGCATATAGGTGCTTGTAGTAATCCCTCATGATTCTTTGTATTTCTGCAGTGTCAGTTTTTACTTGTCCTTTTTCATTTCTAATTCTGTTGATTTGAGTCTCCTCTCTTTTTTTCTTGATGAGTCTGGCTAATGGTCTATCAATTTTGTTTATCTTCTCAAAGAACCAGCTTTTAGTTTTATTGATCTTTGCTATTGTTTCCTTCCTTTCCTTTTCATTTATTTCTGATCTGATCTTTATGATTTCTTTCCTTCTGCTAACTTTGGGGTTTTTTTGTTCTTCTTTCTCTGATTGCTTTCAGTGTAAGTTTAGGTTGTTGATTTGAGTTGTTTCTTGTTTCTTGATGTACGGTTGTATTGCTATTAACATCCCTCTTAGAACTGCTTTTGCTGCATCCCATAGGTTTTGGGTCGTTGTGTTTTCATTGTCATTTGTTTCTAGGTATTTTTTGATTTCCTCTTTGATTTCTTCAGTGATCTCTTAGTTATTTAGTAGTGTATTATTTAGCCTCCATGTGTTTGTATTTTTTACAGATATTTTCCTGTAATTGATGTCTAGTCTCACAGCGTTGTGGTCAGAAAAGCTCCTTGACACCATTTCAATAGTCTTACAGTTACCAAGGCTTGTTTTTTGACCCAAGATATGATGGATCCTGGAGATTGTTCCCTGAGGACTTGAGAAGAAAATGTAGTCTGTTGTTTTTGCATGGAATGTCCTATAAATATCAATTAAGTCCATGTTGTTTAATGTATCATTTAAAGCTTGTGTTTCCTTATTTATTTTCATTTTGGATGATCTGTCCATTGGTGAAAGTGGGGTGTTAAAGTTCCCTACTATGATTGTGTTACTGTCGATTTCCCCTTTTTTGGCTGTTAGCATTTGCCTTAAGTATTGAGGTGCTCCTTTTTTGTGTGCATAAATATTTACAGTTGTTATATCTTCTTCTTGGATTGATCCCTTGATCATTATGTAGTGTCCTTCTTTGTCTCTTGTAATAGTCTTTATTTTAAAGTCTATTTTGTCTGATATGAGAATTGCTACTCCAGCTTTCTCTTGATTTCCATTTGTATGGAATATCTTTTTCCATCCCCTCTCTTTCAGTCTGTATGTGTCCCTAGTTTTGAAGTGGGTCTCTTGTAGACAGCATATATATGGGTCTTCTTTTTGTATCCATTCAGCCAGTCTATGTCTTTTGGTTGGAGCATTTAATCCATTTACATGTAAGGTAGTTATTGATATATGTGTTCCTATTACCGTTTTCTTAATTGTTTTGGGTTTGTTATTGTAGGTCTTCTCCTTCTCTTGTGTTTCCTACCTAGAGAAGTTCCTTTAGCATTTGTTGGAAAGCTGGTTTGGTGGTGCTGAACTCTCTCAGCTTTTGCTTGTCCGTAAAGGTTTTAATTTCTCCATCAAATCTGAATGAGATCCTTGCTGGGTAGAGTAATCTTCGTTGTAGTTTTTTTCTCTTTCATCGCTTTTAATATGACCTGCCAGTACCTTCTGGCTTGCAGAGTTTCTGCTGAAAGATCAGCTGTTAACCTTATGGGGATTCCTGTATATGTTATTTGTTGTTTCTGTTGCTGCTTTTAATATATATATATTTTTTGTATTTAATTTTTGATAGTTTGCTCAATATGTGTCTTAGCATGTTTCTTCTTGGATTTATCCTGTACAGGACTCTCTGTGCTTCCTGGACCTCACTGACTATTTCCTTTCCCATAGGATAGTTTTCCCATTGGGATAGTTTGCAACTATAATCTCTTCACATATTTTCTCAGTCCCTTTCTTTTTCTCTTCTTCTTCTGGGACCTCTATAATTTGAATGTTGGTGTGTTTAATGTTGTCCCAGAGGTCTCTGAGACTGTCCTCTGTTCTTTTCATTCTTTTTTCTTTATTCTGCTCTGCAGTAGTTATTTCCACTATTTTATCTTCTAGGTCACTTATCGTTCTCCTGCCTCAGTTATTCTACTGTTGATTCCTTCTAGAGAATTTTTAATTTCATTTATTGTGTAGTTCATCCTTGTTTGTTTGCTCTTTACTTCTTCTAGGTCCTTGTAAAACGTTTCTTGTATTTTTTCCTTTCTGTTTCCAAGGTTTTTCATCACCTTTACTATCGTTACTCTGAATTCTTTTTCAGGTAGACTGCCTATTTCCTCTTCATTTGTTTAGTCTGGTGGGTTTTTGCTTTTCTGCTTCATCTGTTGTGTGTTTCTCTGTCTTCTCATTTTGCTTAACTTACTGTGTTTGGGGTCTCCTTTTTGCAGGCTGCAGGTTCGTAGTTCCTGTTGTTTTTGGTGTCTTCCCCCAGTGGGTAAGGCTTGTTTAGTGGCTTGTGTAGGCTTCCTGGTGGAGGGGACTGGTGCCTGTGTTCTGGTGGGTGGGGCTGGATCTTGTCTTTCTGGTGGGCAGGGCTGCATCTGGTGGTGTGTTTTGGGGTGTCTGTGACCTTATTATGATTTTAGGCAGCCTCTCTGCTAATGGGTGGGGTTGTGTTCCTGTCTTGCTAGTTGTTTGGCATAGTGTGTCCAGCACTATAGCTTGCTGGTCGTTGAGTGGAGCTGGGTCTTAGCTTTGAGATGGAGATCTCTGGGAGAGCTTTCGCCATTTGATATTACATGGAGCTGGGAGGTCTCTGCTGGACCAATGTCCTCAACTTGGCTCTCCTACCTCAGGGGTACAGGCCTGACACCTGGCTAGAGCACCAAGACATTGTCAGCCACACGGCTCAGAAGAAAAGGGAGAAAGAAAGAAAGGAAGGAAGGAAGAAAGAAAGAAAGGAAAGAAGGAAGGAAGGAACAAAGAGAGAGAGAGAGAGAGAGGAAGGAAGGAAGGAAGGAAGGAAGGAAGGGAGAGTGAGAAAGAAAGGGAGAGAGAGAAAGAAAGAGAGAGAAAGGAAGAAAGAAAGAAAAAAAGTTACTAAAATAAAAACTAAACAAAACTACTGAAAATTAAAAAAAATTAAAAAGTAATAAAAAAAAGAAAAAAGAAGAAAAGTGCAACCAAACCAAAAAACAAATCCACTAATGATAACAAGTGCTAAAAACAATACTAGAAAAATAAAATAACAGACAGACAGAACCTTAGGACCAATGGTAAAAGCAAAGCTATACAGACAAAACCAAAGAGGCATACACATACACACTCACAAAAAGAGAAAATGGAAAAAAAAAATCTATATATAAAAAAGAAGGAAGATAGCATCCAAATCAATAAACCAATCTATCAATGATAATAAACTCTAAATACTAAACTAAAATAGACATAAAACCAGAAACAGATGCAGAAAGCAAACCCCAAGTCTACAGTTGCTCCCACTGCCTCAATTTTGGGATGATTCGTTGTTTATTCAGGTATTCCAGAGATGCAGGGTACATCAGGTTAGTTGTGGAGATTTAATCCACTGCCCCTGAGGCTGCTGGGAGAGATTTCCCTTTCTCTTCTTTGTTCTCACAGCTCCTGGGGTTCAGCTTTGGATTTGGCCCCGCCTCTGTGTGTAGGTCACCTGAGGGCGTCTGCTCTTCGCTCAGACAGGATGGGGTTAAAGGAGCCGCTGATTAGGGGGCTCTGGCTCACAGGCCATGGGGAGGGAGGGGTACGGAGTGCGGGGCGAGCCTGCTGCGGCAGAGGCTGGCGTGACCTTGCACCAGCCTGAGGCGCGCCGTGCATTCTTCCGGGTAAGTTATCCCTGGATCCCGGGACCCTGGCAGTGGCGGGCTGCACAGGCTCCCGGGAGGGGAGGTGTGGAGAGTGACCCGTGCTCGCACACAGGCTTCTTGGTGGCAGCAGCAGCCTTCGCGTCTCATGCCCATCTCTGGGGTCGGCGCTGATAGCCATGGCCCGCACCCGTCTCTGGAGCTCCTTTAAGCGGTGCTCTTAATCCCCTCTCCTCGCGCACCAGGAAACAAAGAGGCAAGAAAAAGTCTCTTGTCTCTTTGGCCGGTCCAGACTTTTCCTTGGACTCCCTCCCCGCTAGCCGTGGCGCATTAACCCCCTTCAGGCCGCGTTCATGCCGCCAACCCCAGTCCTCTCCCTGCGCTCCGTCCGAAACCGAAACCCGAGCCTCAACTCGCAGCCCCGCCCGCCCCGGCGAGTGAGCAGACAAGCCTCTCGGGCTGGTGAGTGCCGGTCAGCACCGATCCTCTGTGCTGGAATCTCTCTGCTTTGCCCTCTGTACCCCTGTTGCTGTGCTCTCCTCCGCGGCTCGGAAGCTTCCCCGCTCCGCCACCCGCAGCCTCCTAGCATGTGGGAGCCTTTCCTCCTTCACAGCTCCCTCCCACTGGTGCAGGTACCGTCCCTATTCTTTTGTCTCTGTTTTTTTCTTTTTTCTTTTGCCCTACCCAGGTACGTGGGGAGTTTCTTGCCTTTGGGGAAGTCTGAGGTCTTCTGCCAGCGTTCAGTGGGTGTTCTGTAGGGGTTGCTCCACATGTAGATGTATTTCTGATGTATTTGTGGGGAGGAAGGTGATCTCCATGTCTTAGTCCTCCGCCATCTTGAAGGTCTCGATTATTTCTTTTTGATATAAGAAATGTATTTATAAAAGCACGGGTGCTCTTTTATCATGAATTTATAACATCAGTGCTAGTTTAATCTTAAGGTAAATTTTTATTGCACTTTTAAATATCTCTTAATGTATCTTGAGGTTTATTTTATGTTTTAAAGAAAAGACTTTGTGTTCATATTTGCCACTGTATTTATATTCACACTCTAGACTCCTTAGGTTTATGCTAGGTGGTAGATTTTAACTGACTGGGACAAAATATTTATATTCCAACCATTTTATTTGCTACTTAAAATACTTTTATTATGCCCAAATAGAAGAGAAATCTGCTTCTTTAGTAGTTAGATTGTTTGACTTCTTGACATAATTTTGCAAATATATTGCCAACTTGAATAGTTTGGCAGTTTTTAATAATTGAAGGGTTTTTTAAAATAATTACATCTGGAATTAAAACTATGGTATATTGATAATTTGACATTTGAAATAAAATATATGTATTTCTCTTACTCCTTAGGCAAACTTAAAATGTCCATAATTGTTTGTATCTGTCATGAATTTCTGAAAAATAAAATGACTGTCTAAACAACTATTTATTAGAACCCCCTATTTTAAAAGAAGATTTTTGTCAAGATCCCATTGTACAGGAAAGCAAAATTAACCAAAAACTTCCTGATCTGCTTGCCTTTCATGTGTGAGACTCAATTATGGTTCTATTTTTGGGAATCAGGAAAGTTATTCCCTGAATAACAGTACAGGTCAAGATCACCTTTATGCTTGTTAAAGAAGATGCTCATCCAGAGACCTTTAGCTTAATGACCCAGTTTCTTCTGCATAAGTTACAGTCTGGGACATTGGTGGGAACTTTTGAAGCTTCATTAGCCTTTTAGACCGCAGGGGAAACATTAAATTAACAAAAAAGGAAAGAAAGAAAGAAAATCTCAAATCAGTGATCCCAGAGAGACTGGAGCCAGCAAACTGTGTGGACTTTCTTGCTTTCCTTAGCTGTGGAACACGGCATTGAGTTGTGTTTTGGTAACTTTGTGTAATTTCTTCTGCCATTTAACATTTGCACCTGTCTGACTCTGTTAAACAGTGTTCCATATTAATAACTTCTGTGTAGTTAGACCATTATTATGCCATACTCATCACACTCTAAAGTAGAATCACCTTCACTGCAGAGTGGAGGCTGGCTCTAATAAGATGAGCAGGGAGTCAGGGATTACGAATCAGATTCTCTAGAGAGAAATGAGAGACAAAGCTATGAATTTGGATGTCACAGTGAGAGGTGAGAAAACGACATGGATGAGGTCACCCGGGGAGAGTGTTTAGAATCGAAATCCAGAAAGCCAAAGATATGACCTTTGAATCACCAAAGCAGAGCAGCAGGAGATATAGTAGATGAACCTGGAGAGAATAATGTACTGAAACTAAGAGAGGACACATTCAGCAGTGAAGTGACAAAGGGAGCAGAGAGGCCTATCTTCAGATATATTCCAAGAGGGTAGTTTGGGCAATTAGAAGATTCAGTGGATATCGCCAACGAGAAACGTTTCGGTGCTAATCTGTGGATTAAATTGGATAGACCTGAACTGAGGGATAAATAGGAATACGGAGTTAAAAAAATTTTTTTTTAATAGTTTTAGGTTCACAGCAAAATTAAGAGGGGTGTACAGAGATTTCCCTTCTGCCCCTTTCCATATGCAGAGCTTCCCTCATTATCAGCATCCCCCAACACTCCACCACAGGGTTACCTTTGCTACAACTGATCAACCTACACCTACACGTCATAATCACACAACGTCTATAGTTTACCATAGGGGTCACACGTGGTGTTGTACATTTTATGGGTTTGAATATCTATAATGACATCAATCCATCTGTACAGTATCATTCAGAGTAGTTTCACTGCCCTACAAATCCATCTATTCATCCCTCCCCGAACATACCTTCTGACAACCAATGATCTATTTTTTTTCTTTTTCCAGGTTTGGAAGTTTCTTTTGTTTAAGTTTAATTTTATTTATTTGTTGTTTTATTTTATATTGGAGTATAGTTGATTAACAATGTTGTGTTAGTTTCAGGTGTACAGCAAAGTGATTCAGTTATACATACACATGTATCTATTCTTTTACAAATTCTTTTCCCATTTAGGTTGTTGCAGAATATTGAGAGTTCCCTTTGCTATACAGTAGGTCCTTGTTGGTTATCTATTTTAAATATACTAATGTGTATATGTCAATCCCAAACTCCGAATTTACCCCTCCCCCCTCCCACCGTTCCCCTTTGGTAAACACAAGTTTGTTTTGTAAATCTGTGGGTCTGTTTTTGTTTTGTAAATAAACAAACAGTGATCTTTTTACTGTCCATGGTTTTACCTTTTCCAGAATGTCACGTAGTTGGTCTCACAGCATATGTAACCTCTTCAGACTGGCTTCCTAGTGACATACATTTAAGTTTCCTTCATGTATTTTCGTGGTTAGATCGCTCATTTCTTTTCAGCACTGAATATATTCCATTGCCTGTATGTGCCGTAGTTTATCAGTTCATCTACTGAAGGATATCTTGGTTGCTTCCAAGTTTTGGCGATTATGAATAAAGCTGCTGTGAGCATCCTTGTGCAGATTTTGTGTGGACGTTAGTTTTCAACTTTTGAGGGGAAGTTCCAAGGGGTGTGATTACTAGATAAAATGGTAAGAGTATGTTTAGTTTGTAAGAAAAGCCAAGCTGTCTTCCAAAGGGGCTGAACCATTTCGCGTTCTCACCAGCAGTGTCTGAGAGTTCTTCTTGCTTCACATCCTCACCAGCATTTGGCATAGTCAGTGTTCCAGATTTTGTCTCTTCTAATAGGCATGTACTGGTGATAAATAGCAGTTTAACAAATCATTGTAATTATAGTCTGGTGGACTTTTATTTCAAGAATTGTGCTGTGAAAGATAAGTAAGAAATGGGATGGTAAATAGGTTAGAGTCAGCTAATATACAATGGAATGCCTTCTTCATTGTCAAAATTTTGACAGATTTTGAAACTTTAACTTTCAAAATTTGGCAATTAATAACAACAGAAAATGTGATGGATAGCCACTGCCCAAGCTTTCTTAATGCCCTCGGCCATCCCAGCTGTCGTGGACACTGCACAGGAGCTCAGTGACCATCCCAAGATCCAGAAACTAAGAGGAGCTCTTAGTTCAATGGGAACCACAGGCCCTGACTCAAACTTTTGTACGAGAGATGCTGTATGATTATTAAATAATTCTAATAACATGCCAGGAGGGGGGCATTAGATCAAAGGAGGTTGTGGGCTTTTTGTCTTGTTTTTAAGAAAATAGAGACTTATGCATGTTCACAGATAGGGAGGGTTTGCATGGAGGTATAAATGTTAAAATCAGTCAGAGATAGAGTGGGAGAAGAATCCAGGGAGCACAGAAGTAGTCATTAGCTTTGGGTGGGGGGGGAGACCGTCGTTCCACTGGGGTGGAGGAATAGACTGGGAATAAATATGGACAGTTTTGTACATTGGTGGGTAGAAAGATGAAGAATTTCCTAGTCAGGGGCCCTTTATTTTCTGTGTAAATTGGGAGACATGGTCATCAGTGTGAGTGGTAGTGAGTCAAGAAGCTTGAGGAGAATTGTAGGCTCTTTCCACATGCATCCTATTATTGAGTAGATTTGAAGCTCAGGGTGCAATGCTGGTATGTGATTCATCCTCTCTTTTTTTAAAAAAAAATTTTATTGGAGTAAAGCTGCTTTACAATGTTGTGTTAGTTTCTACGGCACAGCAAAGTGAATCAGCTACACATATACATATATCCCCTCTTTTTTGGATTCCCTTCCCATTTAGGTCACCACAGAGCACTGAGTAGAGTTCCCTGTGCTGTACAGTAGGTTCTCATTAGTTATCTATTTTATATCAGTAGTGTATAGGACTGCCCTGGTGGTGCAGTGGTTAAGAATCCGCCTGCCAACGCAGGGGACAGGGGTTCAATCCCTGGTCCGGGAAGACCCCACTTGCCAAGGAGCAGCTAAGCCCTTGCGTCGCAACTACTGAGCCTGCCCTCTAGAGCCCATGTGCTTAGAGCCCGTGCTCTGCAACGAGAAGCCACCGCAGTGAGAAGCATGCACACTGCAACAAAGAGTAGCCCCCACTCGCTGCACCTAGAGAAAGCCTGTGTGCAGCAGCAAAGACCCAACGCAGCAAAAATAAATAAATTTAAAAAATAAATTTATAAACAAAAAAAGTGTATTTATGTCAATCCCCATCTCCCAATTCATCCCATCCCCCGCCTTTCCCCCTTTGGTATTCATATGTTTGTTTTCTATGTCTGTGTGTCTATTTCTGCTTTCTAAATAAGATCATCTGTACCAATTTTTTCAGATTCCACATATATGTGTTACTATATGATATTTGTTTTTCTCTTTCTGACTTACTTCACTCTGTATGACAGTCTCTAGGTCTATCCACGTCTCTACAGATGACCCAATTTCATTCCTTTTTTGGCTGAGTAATTTTCCACTGTATATGTGTATCATATCTTCTATATCCATTCTTCTGTTGATGGACATTTAGGTTGTTTCCGTTCCCTGGCTATTGTAAATAGTGCTGCAGTGAACATTGGGGTGCATGTGTCTTTTAGAATTATGTGTTTCATTCTCTTAATTTTAAAAAATGTATCTCAATAGCAGTCATGCTAATAGCAAGAAATGTAACTACCATGCTTTCATGCTCCTACATACATATATACTCATAACAAGGTTTTTGTTAGTGATAATATTTACAAAGACATGATTATTCTATATACTTCTCACATTCAGTTCTAATTTTTCTCTCTCATCATAATGTTGTAGTCCTTTCATTAGCTGATGTGTAAATATTCCACTAGGTTTTTTTTTTTTTTTAGTAATTGCGTAGTATTTGATAATATGCTTTAGCCAAATTGATTCAGTTATTTCCCTCTAAATGAATACTTCTGAAGGTTTTTTTTTGCCCCTACAATGTGCAGTGAATAACAGCATACAACTTTGTATACATATACTAGAATTTCTATAGGGATTGCTCAGATTTTTATATTTACATTTGCATCGCTTGGACTTTTGATATTTTAATACATTATTTTCCTTAATACATTATCTTCCAAAGGGTTCTAGCAATTTTTACTCCCACCGGCAATTCATTCCTCATTTCTTTGCATCTACATCAGCATTGAGCATTACTGCTGTCTTTTGTAGGGGTGTGGAAATATGGGGATATTACTCCCTTTTTGTGTATGTATGATTGAAAGTTAATAGAAATTTCTTAAATATCGTCAAGCTAATTTTTTTTCAAGAGTCTCTTGACTCTGGAGAAAATTATTTGGTTCAGACAACCCTTCATCCTTCACTCAGTGCTTTGGGAAGATAGTTCAGTTTTTCTCTTTAGAAACTAATTCATACACATGAGCCTACTGTGCTGGTCTGAGCTGAAATAAGAGCTTCAGAAATGTTTGAATACATAATTTTTTCACCCCGTAGTTTTGAAATCTGTACCAAAACTGTCTATGTTTTGTTGCCCTGGATACTGAAAAGTTCTGTCAGTTTATTAACCCTGCTTGTTATGATGTGTTATGAGAGAGTAAGATAATTATCAGTCATCATAAAAGGGTGGCTATGATTTCCTTTGAGGTAGTACATATTTAGTATCATCAGGAAGGTCTCAGAATTTGCTGAAACAAAGTTCACACACAACTCAATGACAATGAATAAAATCTAATTTAGAGGTGATAGTAACTAAGGCCCGCTATCATGGTCTGGAATTTGCTTTTTATAATTTCTCTCCTTCTAGAGTCTTCTTTCCTTATGTGCTAGCGATAGTGAATTATTCATGGTTCCTGAGATCTGCCATACACATACATTTATTTCTGTAATAAGTCAAGCCATTTTATTGAATTAGAATTCATTTCCCACATCTCTGCCAGCAAAAATCATATTCAACTGACAAGATTCAGCTCAATGGCAACTCTTTCTTGAAGAGTTTCCCAAATTAAAAAAATATATATTTCCCACTTTTATCAATTAGGTACTATATTTTATATTATCACTATAGTTACACATCACTGTCTCCTTTGCTAGATTTTAAGAGTTTTGAGATTAGAGACTTTGTCTTACTCATCTTTTTATTTAGCAACCATTTGTATTACTTGACATCTGGCTCAATGCATCACACGTAGGAGATACTCAATAAGATTGAATGAATGGAAGTGTGTGCAGGTGATGGAATAGGCTAGCTAAACCAGGTTAGGGAAGGTGCAGCTGTCAATGTCCACTGCAGGTTATAAATCCTGAGAACACTGTATTAAGGGCTTCAGGATATAATGAAGCTTGCACTGGGTCAGAACACCCTTTCATAAAACCCTCTGAGAATAAAATAGACCAATAGATTACACAAACAACCCGTGGGATGTCGAGCAAAACTGCCCTTGTGTGTCCTTCTCCCTTGAGAGTTAATCACATTTGACCATGTGATTTCATACTTACAGTGTATTTTATATTCAAACAATCCCATATATTTAGCTGGAGAAATTTTACCTAATTTTGATAACTTATAATGCTAGTCACATAATAATTTATATATTCTTATCTTTCTGGCTTTAAAAAGGATGTTTAGGTGCTTTTGAGTGTTCACCAACATTCAAGTATCAATTTTAAATACTTGGAGTATATTTGTGGGTTAAGAGTAAATATTGCATTGGTTAGAAAAATTTCTGCTGCTCCTGGCGTAGCGTGAGTCCAGAGATACCCGCTTCATTTTTAATGCTCTGGTAGTATACTCTCTTTTGTAAATTCTTTCATCTCATAACTGTAGATAAATCCCTAAGAACCAGAAAAATGTGATCATAATATTCTGAATTGATTTTTACCTACCACTTTTGGAACTGTAAAATATATATATATATATATTTAATTTGTAAAGAAAAATGAAAGCTACTCTCCGAAGATGCTAATCCATACAGAACAATCCATATATGAATTCAGAAGGAGCCTGGAGGAAGAGCTTTCTCACATAAACAGATGAATTAGGGTACTTAGCTGACAGGGTCATCACTACATTTCTTATCGGAAAAATGGATTTCTACTGCACGTCTGGAAAATATTAAAAAATTCTCAAGTCTGTAGCATTCAATGAATCATGTCATAAATTGAATGGGAAGAGACTTTGAGCATGTCTCACAGAATATGGAGTGAGAAAAGGGCCTGCAACATCAGGCCTGCTAGATAAAGAAAAATACCTATGCCAGCAAAGAGAGCTTTTGGGCTTAAGGTAGAAAATTGAATGGTTATGTTTAAGTGAATGCTTCGATAGCATTTTACATTAAAAAAATCATCTGTTTTTCAGAGTAATATAATGTGCTAAATGCTGTGTATATCATCGAAATTATTTTGCCGCACTTAAAGATTATGGAGAGAAATGCTATCATTGTAGAAGCAGTCACTTTTATGAAGGTGGCCAATACATAATGCTAATGGTATTTACTCTTTGCAGAAATAACTTAGGCTTTGAATTTATGCTAGTAATTTAGAGTAGCTTAGAAAACCTAAGGAAGGAAAGAAAGGAGGAAAGAAGGGAAGTCAATGAGTTATCTCAAGTAGAACAAACATAAGTACAACTGGCAAACTATATCAACGAGTTTTAGAGCCCATGCATGTGCAGACTGAAGTTCTATTTAAATTTGTCAAGAGATACGATCCTTTTGGGATATTTTAGTGTCAGCTGGACTTAGTGATTCATACTCTTGTTAGTACAATAAAAGTTTCAGTTTGTGCTAGCAAAGAACAACCATTTTGAAGGAGTGTTTGAATTTTGATTCTATCCTTCCACTCTGTGTAAACATGACCTTATTTCTTGCAGGAATTTTGAGACTTCCTTTGATTTTTGTACATACCATGCATCTCTAAGCCTTGAAGAATAAAATTACATTCTAAGATTCAAAAAGGGTTTCTTTCCTAGTTTAGACATATTTGGGTTTAGAGCAAAGGAATGTGAACATATTTTGAAGCAAGGAATTCACTTAACATTTATCTAGTTGATGGTATAAAACAAATAAAGGATGGAAGAATAAAAACATTTTGTTTCAAAAGTTTATCATTTAAAAATATATTTTGTTTTTTCTTAAATATTTAAAATTTCTGTGATTTGAATTATACTGCTGCCAAAAGGGAATGCTGTTTTTTTTAAAGAAAACTCATGAGGCAAGTTTGACTCATAAGAATGATATTTATTTTATATTCTCAGTGACAGCCTATATTTTAATTTTATGCATGTTGCTCAAGATTTTCAAAAATCTGAGCTGAGGTGGTATTAAAAATGTTGGATATGAGCTTTAAAATTTGAATTATCTTTAATGGACTCCTCCTAAGACCTTAACATGAAAATAGATTGATAACAAATAACTTGAATTGCATCACATGTGTCAACTAATGCTTTTCTAGTATTAGCTGTGTTAACTTGACAGTATTTCAATGACTTTTATTTTGGAAGTTTATTATCTCTTTTTTCTTATTATATTTTAAAGATTTTATTTGAATAGGAAACATAAATCTGCTGAAGCCATGATTGTTGATTTATTGTGTAGTTCATTATTTTAGAAATGAGTTCCAGCATTTACTGACCTACTATTTTGTGTAATGCCCTATGCTACACACCAGAATAGACATAAAAAGTGATGATTAATGATCTTCATGTTTCTGAGTATTTATAGTCAGCCTTCTAGGAAGAAAAAATATATACATAAAGCTATAAATATGCCAAAATATCTAACCTTAATAATAAATATATAAAAATGTATTTATATACATTTTTGGGTTCATGAGGGAGGGAGGGAGAATGCATTGGTTGAAGTACTGCATTAAAGGTGAGTCATTGGAATTTAGCCATATAAGGAGTCACATGAGCTAGTGTGTGAAGGGGCAGGGGCATTACAGGAAGAGAGAGAAACATGAACACAGCCACTGAAATATGCAAATGTGTGATGTATTTTTGGAGTGGCAAATTGACTGGTATTGGTAGACCATGGGTTTTCTGAGGAAAGTTGGCAGAAAATGGGATAAAAACAATTTTAAATTTCTTATAAAAAAACGTGGAGATCTGCAAAGTTCTTAAATAGGGAAACGATAGAGTCATAACACATTTTTAGAAAAACAATGCTAGCAGCTATATGAAGCACATGTGGCTGGCCCAGCATATTGAGGGAAGGGAGATACATTTGGTTGTATCTGAAAGAATTTTTGGTGAAAGATAAACTTTCCAGATGCGATGTTAATAAAAAGGAGAAAACATCTGCAAAAAATAAAATGCATTTCCTATTGCCATGACTTGGTGACGGACTGGTATGAGAAGTAAGGGAGAAGATAAAGGATTAAAGATGAATGAACTCACGATTTCAAGCTTTGGTGGCTTCAGGGAGAGTGATGCATTCCATAGATAAGGGACACAGACACTTTTTTTGTGGAGGGATACTCTTTTAGGCATGGGAAATTAATATACATTTGGGAGTTTTATATCTACCTAATATTGAAGCTTCATGGTAGATTTTACCAGGATAAGAAGTAAAGTATAAGAGAAGGGAATGTAGGCTTTAACAAAACACAGTGAGAAAGCATATAGTGAAAACCATGAAATAGTCTTATTTTAATTACTTCGGAAAAAATACAATTTCAAGAAGGGTAGTGGCAATCAACAATTTTAGAAGTTACATAGAGTCTTAGAAGGATGAAGATTGAGAAGAGGATGCTGGGCACTTCTCTGTTGGTCCAGTGGGTAAGACTCTGTGCTCCCAATGCGTAGGGCCCAGGTTCGATCCCTGATCGGGGAACTAGATCCTTCATGCATGCCGCAACTAAGAGTTTGCATGCTGCCACTAAGAAGTCCGCATGCCGCAACAAAGATCCCACATGCCACAACTAAGACCCGGCGCAGGCAGAATGAATGAATTTTTTTTTTTAAAGATATGATAAATTGATGTCCTTTAAGAAAAAAGAGAGAGAGAGAAAAGGATGCTGGATTTGGGAAGCAGATCATCAGTGATTTTTAAGACTGGGTTCCCTGGAAGCTGAGATTCTAGTGCGAGTGATTTATTGAGGGATTGCTCTCCGAGGAAACTTCTGAAGTTATCAGGGAATCATGATACGGGAAGGAAACAAGCTAAGCTGGCATGGAGACTAGCTTCAGCATGATTCCATGGGGAGCTCTAGAGTAGGGATTGCACCAGAGTCTTGAGAAGAATGGCCTGGGCCTTGATAGATCTACATCAATCAGTCATTGGTATGGGCTAGTGATTGCAAGTATGAAACTCCAGGCAGGAGGTTTCCTTCAGCCAAGGGCATTAACCCAAGAAAGGTGTCTTAATGACCCTCAGCAGCCAGCAGCCCAGCATCTAGGGGAGGACTCTGGCCTGATCAGTGGGATTTGGTGTGGTGCACACAATGTCTTCCACAATCTTTAAGAGAGAGGTCTCATTTGAGTTGTGGTTGCAGATACTAGACTGCAGTAATCTAAGGAATGAGACTAAGGGGACACAGTGGCTAAAAGGGATATTACAGGGCCAATGTTTTTTAGGTTTAAGAAGATCTGGTAATTTTTGAGAGACCAAGAGTAAAACGGAGAAAGAAATATGGCTCCTATCAGGGTAAAAATGAATTGTAACCAAAGATGGCATGAAGTGTTTAGCTTTGGAAAGTCAAGGTTCCTTTAATAGACTGTTAACTTGTCAATAGAGTAATATGGTAATATGATAACATAAAACATTTTTGTTGTGATTGTTATTTGTTTCCTTTTGTCTTAATAGAAAGGGTAGGTTTAGAACTGCGGTGTGCCAGTAAATTTTTAACTGTCTCTCTGGAGAAAATTAAAAACCCCTGATTTGTAGCGTTTGTCAGTTTCTGTAGTATAAAGGTGTAAATATTCTCACCACAGCCAATTTCAAACTACCAATGATGACCCCAAGTGGATTGCAAGAGTCCTGAAAATGTAGCAATCAACTCTGCTTTGGAATAACCTTTGATTACTGTGGGAACTTTCAAATTAACCTTAGTGAGAAAAAAGTTAAGGATACTCTTCTTGAAACCCTTGCCTCTACCATTGAAAAGTGAAAGGTTGCAATAGTTCATCTCTGAGAAGAATGGAGAACATAGGATTTATTCATAAAGCCAAACATGATACAAGGCTGTTATTTTAGGATGGCTCTGATATTTAGTATACAGTGATCATCCACACAAAAGAATGCTGGTAATAAACTCATGGATTCTATTTTTATGAAACAATAATTAATGTCTTTAATGTTTGACCTTTGAGAATTTTTTAAAGTGTGTTTCTTTGTTTTAAATCAGTGAAGCTTATTTATTGGGTTCTAGTGTCACATCTCAACACAGAATTCTTAGATATTTCTAAACTGCAAAAATTGGCAAGAGTTTGCTTTTTTAAGTCATTTAATCTTAATGCATGAATTCAATTTTGCCTCAACCAGGAAGGCACAAGCAAAAGTCCTTTGCTCTTCTCCTGCAATTCTGTTCTACCTGCAGGGTTTTATGAAGAAAGGAACTATTCCATCAATAGACTATTGATAAAAATAGACTAAATAGACTATTAATAAAAATAATAAATATTATTAACCTGTTTGAGTGCTTTTCCTATATTTTCTAACTTAATCTTATAACAACCCTGTAAGGGGATATTGTTATTATTCTCCCTTAAGAAATAAAACTTGGTTAAAATTCAAGATTTTTCACTTATAAGATGCATGATTTGCAAAGAATATTTAAATTCTCTAAGCTTCTGTTTTTTCATCAGTAAAGTGGAGACAGTAGTACATACCCCATAGCAGTTTGTTAGATCATGGCTAAATTAGACCATGGTTAATAACACTTTAACTGGAGCATTAATCATTGTCATTCATTTCAGTCCCCATTATCTTTCCCTCCTGGCTGAAAGAGACACAGTGGACAGTTAAATCTATGCACAATTGAATGGGCATGTGGGAAACTGTTTCTTCCTTCTACACAGAAGGATTTTTGGGGCTCCCCGTACATTCCATGAAAAGTATATGTGTGGTTGCGAGAAATTTTAAACATTACCTAGCCTTTCCCTGACATGCACATGCAATTTACTAAATCATGTAAGCAAACAAAATTCTAATGTCATTAGATTCATTTCACAACCTCTCAAATTAACTTATAAACACAAGTTTCATGTTTTATCTTGAAGGAAAAAACAACACCTATTGACCATATTTGTAATGCACTAAATGCTAAGTTCACCTTGGGTAACAATTTCAAGTTTTAGGGTTTTATTGAAAGTTTCACTCTTTTATTAGTCATGGGTTTAGTAAATTAGTACTTCCTTGGAATAGAAGTAAACGTGTAAACTGAATGTGATGTTTAAGTAGTAACTTTTGGAGTAAGTGAAGCAGCTTTAGGACATTTGTATCTTTTGTGAAGTGAAAATTCACAGAGTGGAGGGCAAATTCTCAGACTGAAGCACCTGCGTGCTTAGGCTTCCCATCCATTGACTGTTTTGTGTTTTTTTTTTGACTTTTGAATGGCTCTTTACTGAAGACAGAATGGAGAGAGCTAAGCGTAATTCTAAACACTTGGATGCCTCTGCAAGTGTGGTCAACTGTTTTTTCTCCTGCAAGCACTCTCCTGTTTCCTTTTATCAAATTGGCCAATCTTATCTCAGTGCTCTAAAGAAAGGTTTGGAAGTACCCTAGAATGAGAGAAAGTTTCTCAGTGTTTGTGGGAATCAAAGAGGCTTTTGAGAAAATGGATAATATTAATGGAAAAAATGTATATTTCTCCCTAAATTAGAGAAATCATTGAAGACTAAGTTCAATGAAACAATATATGCTTCATTATAATTTTGTGCAGTTGAAATAGGTATGAAAGTATGATTGACAATTAGAAATACAATTACTGTGAGTAGCAACTCTTTTAAAACAGACTTCATTTCTGGTGGCAGTTAAATAGGTTTCTGCATGACAGTTATTATGTTTGTACATATACATACACACTTAGATTAGAACAGATTATTGCCTTTATGGTAACTGTGTCATAGATCAATGAGGAAAAAAATGCTCTATTCAAAGAGAAACTATGTACAGTTAGACATGGTCCCCTTTCTTTCAGCTGTTGTGAATTATGATCCTGGTTTATTATTCAGAGGGGAAAATAATTGTTTTCTGTAAGATTTGATGTAATACTTCTGCTTTGGTTCCAAATTTCAAAGTGAAGAAAAAGTTAGTAACATCAAAAGAATAATGAGAAATATTTTCCCTGGTTAAAATACATCTTATAAATATAACAGGAAGGAGATAAGGGAGTATTTAGAACAAATGGTACAATTTAAAAATTTCTCCTAATATTGTTGATAGTATAATTGGAATTACATCTCCTGGTTTAATTATCTCTGAGATTATTTTTTAAATAAAGACATATGTTGGCAAGAAATTTTATCTCATTTTCAAAATAAATGCCCTTTAATGACCATATGTCTGATTGTTCAATAAAATAGTTATTCTTTGTAGACTTGTAATAGAAAATACATTCTTGGGTGCTATACTCTTTCCATTATTTTGGAGAACATCATTCTAGTTGAGCAAAATACTTTTTATATTTAGGTGTAGAAGTAGCCTTCTAGAGTAGTAGTAACAGTAGTAGTAGTGTAGTATAGTAGTAGTACTGTAGTAGTAACAGTTGCTGTTACTTATTTCATGTACCTGTTTGGTTTTTGGATAGTGAATAAATCAGTTCACGGTGAAGACATAGGCTGTTTCTTTTCTGTCCTAAACTTTTCATTTAAGAGTCATGATTACTGAATTGAACAAGTTTGGTACTGAGTATTTGAATGCCAGTTTTTATTTGATTGTCCATTTTATCCCTTATTTACTTCACCCAGAAAAGTGATTTGCTCTGTTTTGTTAGAAGCTCAGTTCTTTAGTGTGGCCCCTCAGTTTGTTTGTTGGATGACCTGGACAGAAATTATTTATTCAGTTTTTTAGTTGAAAGAATACTTACTGGATGTTCCGACATACCACAAACAATGGTAGAAACTAGGAATGAAAGCTGTAAATAGGCTCGTCCCTGTCCTCTGGAGCTATGATGGGCGGAGAGGGTTGAAGTGGATACAGTGAGAGAGGGGTGCATTTAGGAACGTGCCAGAGGTGGCTTGCCTACAGGGAATGTTTTCTGGAGAGGGCTGTGCTTTCGAGAGTCAGAAGAGAAGGAAGTAGAAATGGAGGAGAAGGAGGGAGTAGATGGAGCCAGTGACAAAGGTGGAAAGGAGGGTGTTTGGGAGTAGTTGAACTTGTTTCATAAATGAGGTGTATATGTTGATAACTAGATTAGAGAAATTCAGTATTTGAACTAATCTCTTAAACCGTGGTGGTCAAGATTTCCAATATGTGTCTTCTACAGAGATTTCCAGAGTTTGATCCGTTAAAAGTCCTGTGTATTTGAAAGTGAATTGCTATGCAAATAAGTTACAAGATATTATGCCAGTAGCCTTGTATAATGAGTAGCTTTAAAAAAATCC
This sequence comes from Delphinapterus leucas, assembly GCF_059928025.1. Lineage (NCBI taxonomy): Eukaryota > Metazoa > Chordata > Mammalia > Artiodactyla > Monodontidae > Delphinapterus > Delphinapterus leucas. Next base: position 18,116,550 of record NC_143146.1, on the reverse strand, counting down.
AGGTATTTCTTAAAAGATGTTTTTTATGCAGTATGATTATTTTCAAGGCTTAATCACATTGGCTATGGATATTTTATTATTTTGAATCCAGTAATGCTTAAATGTGATACAATTTTTAGAGATGCTGTGTAAAAATTAGCTCTTGGTTTATTAAAAGAAAGTGGTAAACTCCTCTTAGCTTTTCCTGCTAGCTCTGCAATTCTAAAATCTCTCCCTTCCACCCATGTGTTACAAACCTATAGATCTTTCCTCGGTGTGATAATGCATGCATTGCTCCTATTGGGTCTTCATATCATATACATGCCTGTTTCAAAACCATGCAACTTTCAACACACTGCCACCTGCCCCTTTAGTAGGATGACATGACATATATTCCTACACTCAGAATTACCAGTGTTTTTGTGTCTGACTTTCCAAGCTTGTTTATCCCAGACAATGCTCTCTACAGAAGCACCATCTCCCCTGACAAGACTACTTTGAAAAGGAGAGTGAGTGAAATTTGCAATTCATTGTCAGTGTACCACACATGGTTTAATAGCCCTACAGACACTTGCAAAAATGCATATATGTGTGTGTGTATGTGTAGATATATATGCATACATACACACACACATATATAAAAGCTTTCAGTGATTTTCATATCTAGCCAAGTCCTATGTTCAAACAGTTTTCTTGCTGAACTTTAATAAATAAAATGATGAAATCTTCTGTATTCTGTTTGGATTGTTGGAGGGGGTCTGGAGCATTACCTGCTTATCTGCTTATCTGCCCTGTAACGTATACCCCTGAGTATCTATAGTGCACAGTTTGAAAATTATTGCCCTAAGTCAAAGAAGAAAATATTAGTTTCTAATAGTAGAATTTCAGTCATCTTCAACTAATATCTATTGATGAAGGGAAAACTCCAAAAATCACACAAAACATAAAAATCTTTTATGTTTAATGTCAGCTGTGGTGCCATACGATGCATATATCAAGAAGGGAGTGGTTGTTTTTTTTCAGTTGCTTCTGAAATATACATGAGATGATGTCATATAATTATGGAATATTCGATCTGAAAGGGACTACAACATCAAGTCATTCATGCCTTCAGTTTAAAGATGAGGATAGTGTGGGACAAAATTTAAAGAGGATTGCTCAAGGTCTAACAGGGTAGGGGCAAAGATGAGTCAGGAATTTAGATTTCTTTGTTCTCTCTTCCTATATACCAAACTGAGCGCTTAACTATATATTGTTATTGCTGGATTTTCTATCTTGCAACAGAGGGGTTTCAGGTCAATATTTGTTTGAAGTTACAATGCAGGTATTTTGTAGAGATATCATATTCAAAGTTTAGCAGTGCAATATAAATACCATCAAATGGACTACAAATCCATCACTTTATCTTCTATGCTTTTAATTAAACCTGCCTTAATACTACAGAACAACCGGGGCAATTTTTGCCCCTCAGGTGTCAGTCTTCAATGTCTGGAGCAATTTCTGGTTGTCATAACAAAGAATTTTCCAGCTCAAAATGTCAAGCGTGCCAAGGTTGATAAGCTTACTATAGGGGATTTAATGGTGCCCTCTGCAACATCTAAATGTAATGAATGACATGTTGCCCATATTAGTTAAAAAGAAGCCTGGTCCTCCCTATCATACTAGATTTTAAACTTTAGGGTTGTCCCTGCCTTACAGTATTTCATATTTTGGTGAAGAGTTTCAAATGTTGTCATCTTTATTTTATAGAGTTTGATCCTCTTCCCTTTTGTTCTAAGTTTTTTGTTTTTTTTTTTAAGTCTAACCTCGTAAGAATGCCAACGCTTTTCCTTTTTGACTATTCAAGTTCCATTTGTCAGATATATCTCCAGCTCTATAGAAAAATCTGACTGTTGTATTTTAGCTGGGTTTCCACCATAGATCTACCCTAGAATAAACTTGTGTTTTCTGTTTTTGTGTGTCTTCTGGTATTTATTTGCCTTTTAGGTTCTGTCCTTATTAATGATTTATGTTTTCATGTAATGATTAATAATTCTTTTTTATATATTGAAGAAATATTTATTGAGTCCAGGGAATAGAAGCTAAATACCTACCTGCCCTTTTGGAGCTCAGTCTTTTGGAGGATATACATAAATGAACTTATAAATAAATATGATGATAGAGAATGTGGAAGCTTCTATGGATGCACATAATAGGGGCATCTAATCCAGGCTTCAGCCATCAGGAAAGTGACATTTGAGCTGAGACCTGATGAATGAAGTGGGGAAACGTATTGTTTCTGGCAAAGAAAACAATATGTTTAAACACTTAAGTCATGAGACACAGACAGTGCCCCATAGGATTTAAAAGGCATTTATGAAATAATGTAGAGCTTGGAGAACTCATTTCATATGTATTCACTCATTAACAACCATTGATAGAATGTCTACTCCAGGACTGGCACTATTCTAGGCATCAGAAGAATAGCACTGAAAAAGCAACTGAAGACTGCCCTCATGTAGCTGACATTCTAGTGTGGTAGCTTATTAGTATTATTTATCTATATAGGTTACTTTTCATAAAAAGGTTTCCCTCTGTGTACAAAGTTGTGAATGCAGTATAAATCTGTTGGCTGAGCAATGCACTGAGTGGTAAATTAATGGAATATATTTTGAAAATCATAAAAATAATGTTAAGTTGTTAATTTGCGAAACATTACAAATTTATTCAAGAAAATTTGATAATCAGTTTCTAATTCTTCAAGCCCTCCTTTCGGTGTTTCTCTTTCTCTTGGAATACATGGCTTGTTGTAGATGAGACTTTTCCTTTTGGAGAGGGTTTATTCCTTTGTTCAGTTAAAGTATTATAGTTGATTTGGCAGATATATTGATCAACAGTGCTTACAGGGGCTTCCCTGGTGGCACAGTGGTTAAGAATCCACCTGCCAATGCAGAGGACACGGGTTCGAGCCCTGGTCCGGGAAGATCCCACATGCCGCGGAACAACTAAGCCCGTGCGCCACAGCTACTGAGCGTGCACTCTAGAGCTCACAAGCCACAACTACTGAGCCCACGTGCCTAGAGCCCGTGCTCTGCAACAAGAGAAGCCACCGCAATGAGAAGCCCACACGCTGCAACGAAGAGTAGTCCCCACTCACCACAACTAGAGAAAGCCCGCATGCAACGAAGACCCAACGCAGCCAAAAAAAAAAAAAAAAAAGTACTTACAGAAGGAATGCATTTTAAAGCAGCATAGAAATTAAAGCACCTTTTAGAAAAGTGATTCCCTGCTCTTACACTAAGACCTACTAAAAAACTTTACACAGGCATTGCAGCATGAAGAGACTTAACTGACTTCCATTGGGTTAGATATGGCTAAAGAATTAACAGAGGATAAGTAAGTAGTATTCTGCAAAAAAACTGCATTCATGGGAAATTTAAGGAATCTCTAGAAATATAATCAAGCAGTTGTATTATTTTTTACCACGCTTCTAACTGGTGAATATTTCCCAACAACATTCATGAAGTCAACTTTGAAATATAAAAAGATTTTCTAATTATTTGAAACCATATTTCAAGTGTCCTGATTTCAGCTTAGTCGTGTTAGAATAAAAAAGTCATTCAAGAAGCTTATACTAGAGATAGCTGTTTTGAAGTCGTAACATTTTATTAGATACAAACAGAAAATGTGGTGTGGTTGGCAAACCCTACATTGGGTTTTGAAATTACTGTGCTACCAGTGTGTTCCAATCAATGAGAACTTTTCAACCGTGAACTTTTATTGATTTGTATTCCTCAGAGTAACATAAATAGCTTTCCTTAAGTCTTCCAATTTCACTATCATTATTTTTTTTCTGAAATCTCTGCTTTTAGAAGGTATATCTATGCACTTACTTTTATGCTTTACTTTTTTGCTTTCCAATTCCTTCATGGTTTTTTTTTAACATCTTTATTGGAGTATAATTGCTTTACAATGTTGTGTTAGTTTCTGCTGTATCACAAAGTGAATCAGCCATACGTATACATATATCCCCATATCCCCTCCCCTTGCATCTCCCTCCCACCCTCCCTATCCCACCCCTCTAGGTGGTCACAAAGCACCGAGCTGATCTCCCTGTGCTATGCGGCTGCTTCCCACTAGCTATCTATTTTACATTTGGTAGTGTATATATGTCCATGCTACTCTTTCACTTCGTCCCAGGTTACCCTTCCCCCTCCCCATGTCCTCAAGTCCATTCTCTACGTATGTATCTTTGGTATCAGTGTTCTATATAAAGTAGGGGGAAGAAGTTATGGTATAACCAATTAAATTATTCCAGAACAGTTAAATTATACTATTAATACTTCAATGGGAATAATACGTTTAGCTTTTGAAGAACAAATAAAGTTTACTGAAAATTTCAAACAGCAAAGAACTGGAATGTTTCAACTGCTTCTTTTCACTTCTAAAAATTTATGTGAAACCCAGCCCTCAAATCCATGCTATTGAGAGATGTATTTTCAAAATTTGTTGAAAAAAATAGGAATTTAGTTTTTAGGCTTACCATTTAATGGTCAGAATAAGAATTCAGTACTTGCCAAGGCACGCTTGGTTTTTTTCTACTCTCTAAGATGTTCATTATTATACATTGCCTAGAAATGTGAATAAATGTATTAAAGAGCAGTCACATTGCACACTGAAGCATAATTACATTGAAATATTTATGTTGCTGTTTTTAAAAATCATCCATTTGAATTGTTTTTTATCCTGTTTTCAAACATTAGTCTATATTTCAGAAAATATGACAGTAACAATTGATAAGGAAGGGTGATAATAAATGTTGAAAGGCTTTATCTTCTGTAAGGTGTTTTAACATGCTTTTCTAACTAGTTCCAAGTAACTATGGAAGAAAGCAAAAATAATGTAGCTTCAAACTTCATTGACTTTTAAGCTCTTAACATTACAGACATATCTAAGCAGTGAAATCTTGCTTAATCTTCCTTTAAAATATCTATAAAATGTGTACTTTGCCACTAGCCATTACAACCATGAAAATCTACATTCAAACATGCATATAAAAATCAGTCACTCTTTCCTGATATAATAGAGTTATGGAAAATTAGTCCTAATGGTGTAAGGACTTCTTACTTTGTACTAATCATAGTACTTTCTACTGTAAAATGATAGCAACATTCTAAATTGGATATATGAATGAGTCAAAATTGGCAATAATCCCTAATAACTTAAAATTAACATATAGGACCAAATCCTTGATTAATGCAACCAAAGCAGTTATTACTAGGACATGAGAAAAGGAAAAGTGTGATTGTTTTTCTTGATATAAAGCTTAGGTTTTGTGGTATTCCAAAACTCTGAAGACGTAAAATAAACTCTGTTGCTTCAGTACACTTGTAAATGTCACTTTAGATATTCTACTTTCTTTGATGGTTCAGTTTAGCTACTGAGTTTTCAATCTTAGCTTTTCGTTATTTTTTAACATTATTGAAACATTATCTTACTGAGGGAAATTTACCTATATTGAAATGCATAGATTTAATGTTAAATGTACAAGTCAATGAATTTTAAGAAATATATACACCCATGTAGCCAAAACCTAATCAAAATACAGAATATTTCCACACCCTAGAAAGTTCCCTGTACCCCTTTCTAGTCATCCCCCAACTCCCATAGGCAACTCCACTTCTTTTTTTTCTGTTTTATAAATTTATTATTTATTTATTTATTTTTGGCTGCGTTGGGTCTTTGTTGCTGTGGATGGGCTTTCTCTAGTTGCGGTGAGCGGGGGCTACTCTTCATTGCGGTGTGTGGGCTTCTCATTGTGGTGACTTCTGTTGTTGCAGAGCACAGCCTCTAGGTGCATGGGCTTCAGTGGTTGTGGCACGCGGGCTCAGTAGTTGTGGCTCGCGGGCTCTAGAGCGCAGGCTCAGTAGTTGTGACGCACAGGCTTAGTTGCTCTGCAGCATGTGGGATCTTCCTGGACCAGGGCTCGAACCCATGTCCCCTGCATTGACAGGCAGATTCTTAACCACTGTGTCACCAGGGAAGTCCGGTAATGCCATTTCTGAAGTCTATCTCCATGTATTAATTTAGTATGTTCTTAGACTTTATATATTTTGCGTCTGCCTATTTTTGTTCCACACATATTCTTGATATCCATTCATGTTGCATCCATTGGTAGTTCATTATTTTTATTAATGAGTGTTATCCCATTACATGACTATACCAGAAGTTTTTTATCCATTTTCCTGTGGATGGACATTAGTTTTTGTCCTACATGTCAGTTACTTTTAGTAATGCTGCTATAAACATTTTTGTAAAAACCTTTTTCTGAACATATCTCTATTTCTTTTGTGTAAATGCCTAGAAGTAGAATTGCTGAATACTTGTATATTTAACTTATAAGAAACTGAAACAGTTTTCAAGAATGTGTACATTATTTTAGTTTTCCATCAGCAAATGATGAGAGTTTGAGTTGCCTTATATATTCATCAACATTTAGTGTTGTCATTTTTTCCATCCTAGTGGGGAAGGAAATATTTCTTTGTGGTTTTAATTTCCCATATGGTGTAAGATGCTCGGCGCATTTTCATTTGAATCTTGGTCGTTTGTATTCTTCTCTTTTTAAGTATCTAAGTCCTTTGGTTATTGCCAAATTTGCTTGTCTTTTTATTATTGATGTGTAGAGTTTCTTTACCTATATAGGATGCAAGCTCTTTGTCAGGTATGTTTTAAATATGTTATCCCAGTCCATGGCTTATCCTTTTATTTCAACAGAGTCTTTTGGCAAGAAGTTTTTTTTTTTTTTTAAAGGAATTCTATTATTATTTGTTCTTTTACATTTATTGGTACATATATCCTGTCTAAAAAAATCTTTCCCTTCCTAAAATGTGGAAGATAGTCTCTTAAGCTTTATTCTAGAATCTCTATAGTTTTAGACTTCACACTTAAATCTGTTAGATACCGGAAATTACATCACGTGATGTAGGACTTAAGCTTCTTTTCTTCCTTTGTGCTTATAAAGTTGTTTCATCTCCTTTTGTTGGAAAAATTTGTCCTTTCCAATTTGAATTGTCTTGATGCCTTCGTTGACAACCAAATGACAAAATATGTGTTCGTACTTTTTTTTTTCTGCTTTGTTGACCTACACATCTTCACTTACCCTGCTACCACACTGTCTTGATTATGGTAGTTTTTATAAATCTTGAGCTAGGAATATTAAGTTCTCCAACTTTTTGCTTCTTTATCATTATTTTTATTTTTCTACTCTAGGTCTCATATATTTCCATATAAATTTTTATATCAACTAGTCAATTTCTTCAAAATATCTGATGGGATTTTGATTTGGATTAAATCTAATAACCAAATGGGCTAAATTTGGCACCTTAACACTATTGAGTCTATTCAGTCTTTTAATTCATGAATATGGAGTTAGGTCTTATTTAATTTCTCACAGCAATGGTTAGGGGTTTTCAGAGCAGGATTTTTTGTATATTTTTGGTTAAATTATTTTTTTTGATGCTAGTAAATAGAACTGCATATTGAAATAAAATTTACCTTATTTTTACATACAGATTTTGTGTCCTCTATTATAAATTTCTTATGAGTTTCTACATAAATGATTACCTCTGTTAATAAGACACTTCTTTGGCTTCTTTTCCAAATTTTGTATTTTATTCATTTTTCTTGCTTATTGTGCTGGTTCAGACTTCCAGTACAATGTTAAGCAAAAGTCATAAAGACAAGCATGTTTGCCTCATTTCCAATATTAGGGAGAACTCATTCAATATATAATCATTAAGTATAATCAGTAGTATTATATGTTGTAGATGCCCCTCTATAAGACTGAGAAAGTTTCCTTCTACTTTTAATCTGCTCTGAGAGCTTAGCATGAATACTTATTGAATTTTGTCAAAAGTGTTTCTCCATCTATTGAGATCATCATATGGGTGTGTCTTTTTTATTCTCTTAATAAGTTCAAATACATTGACTTATTTTTTCAGATAGTAAAATACCCTGTCATTAGTACACTAAGTCCCATTTACTCATGATGCATATATTATCTTTCCTATTTGCTGAATTTGATTTTCTAATGTTTTAAAAGAACCTTTGCATAAAATTTCTCTGCCAAATTTTGATATTAGGGTGGTACTGAGATTGTAAATCAAGTTAGTATGTTTATCCCTTAGTCTACTTTCTGGAAGAGTTTATATACAATTGCCATTATTTCTTCCTTAAATGTTTGAGAGAATTCATCAATCTATGACTGAAATTTTCAAACTATGAATTTAATTTATTTAATAGATACAGAAGAACTCAGGTTATCTAATTCTTCTTAAATAAGCTATGGTAATTTGTCTCTTTGAAGAACTTTACCTAATCTGTCAAATTTATGAGCATGAAGTTGTTCATAATATTCAATTATTATCATTTGAGTATGTGCAGGATCTGAAGTGATATTCCATCTTTCATCCTTTTTTTAACATTAGTCTTTGTAAGGTTTAAAATTTTATGAATCTTTTCCAAAAAACAACTCTTCCGTGTGCAAATATTTCCTAGTATGTTAAAATTTCATTTATTTCTTCCACTGTTTCTATTACTTTATTTTTTCCACCTTCTTTTTATTTCATTTGCTTATAATTCTCTTGTTCTTTAGCTGACTTTTAAACATGTAGATGTTTTCCCAATAGAAACATTTTATATGATCAAACTATCCTCTCAACACAAATTTAATTTCACCGCATAAATGATGTTATTTTATGATATTTTCATCATTTTGTATTATTTTCTAAATTATCTTTTGATGTCTTTTATGAACTATGGGAGACAAAGTATTTTCTTTAATTTACAGATATTTGGGAGGTTTCTAGGTATTTTTTATGGCATTGATTTCATATTAACTGCTACTCTGGTCAGAGAATATATTATGTAAGATCTAAAACCTGAAATTTGTTGGAACTTAATGTTTGGCTCAGCATATGGCCTATCATGGTGAATGTTACTGTTGTTTTTATTATGGTAAAATACATATAACATAAAATTTACTATCTTAACCATTTTTAAATGTTCAGTGGAATTTAGTGTATTTATATTGTTTTGCACCCATCAGTACCATACATCTCCAAACTCTTTTCGTCTTGTGTAAAAGAAACTCTGTACCCATTAGACAGTAACTCTTCGCGACTCTCTCCCCTAGGGCTCTGGTAATCACCACCATTCTATTTTCCTCTTTTTAAAAAAAATCTCCCTTTTCCCCCCATCCCCCAGCCTCTGGTAGCCACTGTTCTACTCTCTATTACCATGAGTTCAACTTTAATTTCTTTTTTTAATTTCACATGTAGTGAGATCATGCAATATTTTTCTTTATTATTTGCCTGTTTCATTTAGCCCAGTGTCCTGCAGGTTCACCCATGTTGTTGCAGATGACAGGATTTCCTTGTTTTTTAAGGCTGAATAATATTCCACTGTTTTATATATGTCACTTTTCTTTTTATCCTTTTGTCCATTGACAGACACTTAGTTTGTTACTGTATCTTGACTAATGTGAATAATGCTGCAATGAATATGGGACTGCAGATATCTCTTCAAGATCCTGATCTCAATTCCTTTGGATATATAACCATAAGTGAGATTGTTGGACCATATGGTAGTTCTATTTTTAGTTTTTTGAGGATTCTTCATTCCATTTTCCATAATGACTGTCACAATTTACATTCCCACCAATAGTGCACAAGGTTCCTTTTTCTCCACATTTTTGTTCACACTTTTCCTTCTTTTAATAGCAGCTATCCTAACAGGTGTGAAGTGATGTCTTACTGTGGTTTTGATTTGACTTTCTCTGATGATTAATGATGTTGAGCACCTTTTCATATACCTGTTGATCATTTATATGTCTTCTTTGGAAAAATGTCTATTGAGATCCCTTGTGCATTTTTCAATTGTTTTATTTGCTTTTATGCTTTTAGGTTGTAAGTTTTCATTATATGTTTTTATATATTTTGGATACCTTAACTCCTTATTAGATATATGGTTTGCATATATTTTCTCCCATTACATCAGTTGCTTTTTCATTTTGTTGATGGCTCCCTTTGCTGTGCAGAAGCTTTTCAGTTCGATATAGTTCCACTTCTTTATTTTTGTTTTTGTTGCCAGTGCTTTTGGTGTCATGTCTGGAAAAAAATCATTGCCAAGACCAATGTCAAGAAGCTTTTTTTCTAGGAGCTTCACAGTTTCAGGTTTTATGACTATAAGACTATAATCCATTTTGAATTGAATTTGGTGTATGATGTAAGATAAGCGTCCAGTTTCATTCTTTTGTATGTGGATATTGTTTTTCCAACACCATTTATTAAAGAGACTATCCTTTCCCCATGATGAATATTTTAATTGCACAAAAACACACTGTGCATTTTTCATTTGTTTGACGTAGTTTATAAATGTCAATAAGCTCAAGGATCTGTAACCATACTGATGTTTTTGTCAGTAAGTCAAAGAATTGTTCTATCAATTATGGACAAAGGTTTTATAACATTCAACTGTGATTGCCAGTTTATTTATTAAACCTTTAGTTTTGTTTCATGTATGTTGAAGCTCTATTATTAGGTAGATATGCATTTTGGAATAGTACTGCTTTTTTATGCATAGTCTAGCTTTGTCCACATATTTGCTTTCAATCTATCTTTCCTTGTATTAAAAATATGTCTCTGGTATACAACATTATTTGGGTCTCACATTTTTATCCAGTGTGACAATTTTTGCCTTTTAATTAGAAAATTCAGTTTATTTGTATTTAACGAATTTACTGTATATTATATACGTATATTTCTATCTTTACATGTGTATCTATTGATCTATCTATATCTATATATTTGAGTTAAATGAAACATATTCCTTTTTTTGTATTCAATCTGTTTATTTGTTCATTTTTTATTTCTTCTTATTTTTTCCATATTTTTGTTTTATTGAATTTTCGGTATTCATTTTTAATTTATCCATTGCATAGTTAGTTGCATGTCTTTATATAATTTATTATTAACTTATTTTTATTGATTACAAAAGTCTTCAATTTATCCTTAAGTAATCTAAATTCTGTGTAGTGGTAATTTTTTACTACTTCACACATAGTGTAGAAAACTGGGAAAAGTACATTTCCTTTATTTTATTTTATTTTTTTTTTAAACATCTTTACTGGGGTATAATTGCTTTACAATGGTGTGTTAGTTTCTGCTTTATAACAAAGTGAATCAGTTATACATATACATATGTTCCCATATGTCTTCCCTCTTGCGTCTCCCTCCCTCCCACTCTCCCTATCCCACCCCTCCAGGCTGTCACAAAGCACCGAGCTAATATCCCTGTGCCTTGCGGCTGCTTCCCCCTAGCTATCTACCTTACTACATTTGTTAGTGTGTATATGTCCATGACTCTCTCTCACCCTGTCAAAGCTCACCCTTCCCCCTCCCCATATCCTCAAGTCCGTTCTCCAGTAGGTCTGCGTCTTTATTCCTGTCTTACCCCTAGGTTCTTCATGACATTTTTTTTCCCCTTAAATTCCATATATATGTGTTAGCATACGGTATTTGTCTTTTTCTTTCTGACTTACTTCACTCTGTATGACAGACTCTAGGTCTATCCATCTCATTACAAATAGCTCAATTTCATTTCTTTTTAAGGCTGAGTAATATTCCATTGTATATATGTGCCACATCTTCTTTATCCATTCATCCGATGATGGGCGCTTAGGTTGTTTCCATCTCCGGGCTATTGTAAATAGAGCTGCAATGAACATTTTGGTACATGACTCTTTTTGAATTTTGGTTTTCTCAGGGTATATGCCCAGTAGTGGGATTGCTGGGTCATATGGTAATTCTATTTGTAGTTTTTTAAGGAACCTCCATACTGTTCTCCATAGTGGCTGAACCAATTCACATTCCCACCAGCAGTGCAAGAGTGTTCCCTTTTCTCCACACCCTCTCCAGCATTTATTGTTTCTAGATTTTTTGATGATGGCCATTCTGACTGGTGTGAGATGATATCTCATTGTAGTTTTGATTTGCATTTCTCTAATGATTAATGATGTTGAGCATTCTTTCATGTGTTTGTTGGCATTCTGTATATCTTCTTTGGAGAAATGTCTATTTTGGTCTTCTGCCCATTTTTGGATTGGGTTGTTTGTTTTTTTGTTATTGAGCTGCATGAGCTGCTTGTAAATTTTGGAGATTAATCCTTTGTCAGTTGCTTCATTTGCAAATATTTTCTCCCATTCTGAGGGTTGTCTTTTGGTCTTGATTATGGTTTCCTTTGCTGTGCAAAAGCTTTGAAGTTTCATTAGGTCCCATTTGTTTATTTTTGTTTTTATTTCCATTACTCTAGGAGGTGGGTCAGAAAGGATCTTGCTGTGATTTATGTCATAGAGTGTTCTGCCTATGTTTTCCTCTAAGATTTTGATAGTTTCTGGCCTTACATTTAGGTCTTTAATCCATTTGGAGCTTATTTTTGTGTATGGTGTTAGGGAGTGATCTAATCTCATAGTTTTACATGTACCTGTCCAGTTTTCCCAGCACCATTTATTGAAGAGGCTGTCCTTTCTCCACTGTACATTCCTGCCACCTTTATCAAAGATAAGGTGTCCATATGTGCGTGGGTTTATCTCTGGGCTTTCTATCCTGTTCCATTGATCTATCTTTCTGTTTTTGTGCCAGTACCATACTGTCTTGATTACTGTAGCTTTGTAGTATAGTCTGAAGTCAGGGAGCCTGATTCCTCCAGCTCCTTTTTTTGTTCTCAAGATTGCTTTGGCTATTCGGGGTCTTTTGTGTTTCCATACAAATTGCGAAATTTTTTGTTCTAGTTCTGTGAAAAATGCCAGTGGTAGTTTGATAGGGATTGCATTGAATCTGTAGATTGCTTTGGGTAGTAGAGTCATTTTCACTATGTTGATTCTTCCCATCCAAGAACGTGGTATATCTCTCCATCTATTTGTATCATCTTTAATTTCTTTCATCAGTGTCTTATAATTTTCTGCATACAGGTCTTTCGTCTCCTTAGGTAGGTTTATTCCTAGATATTTTATTCTTTTTGTTGCAATGGTAAATGGGAGTGTTTTCTTGATTTCACTTTCAGATTTTTCATCATTAGTATATAGGAATGCCAGAGATTTCTGTGCATTAACTTTGTATCCTGCTACTTTACCAAATTCATTGATTAGCTCTAGTAGTTTCCTGGTAGCATCTTTAGGATTCTCTATGTATAGTATCATGTCATCTGCAAACAGTGACAGCTTTACTTCTTCTTTTCTGATTTGGATTCCTTTTATTTCCTTTTCTTCTCTGATTGCTGTGGCTAAAACTTCCAAAACTATGTTGAATAAGAGTGGTGAGAGTGGGCAACCTTGTCTTGTTCCTGATCTTAGTGGAAATGCTTTCAGTTTTTCACCATTGAGGATGATGTTTGCTGTGGGCTTGTCATATATGGCCTTTATTATGTTGAGGAAAGTTCCCTCTATGCCTACTTTCTGGAGGGTTTTTATCATAAATGGGTGTTGAATTTTGTCGAAAGCTTTCTCTGCATCTATTGAGATGATCATATGGTTTTTCTTCTTCAATTTGTTAATATGGTTTATCACATTGATAGATTTGCGTATATTGAAGAATCCTTGCATTCCTGGAATAAACCCCACTTGATCATGGTGTATGATCCTTTTAATGTGCTGTTGGATTCTGTTTGCTAGTATTTTGTTGAGGATTTTTGCATCTATGTTCATCAGTGATATTGGCCTGTAGTTTTCTTTCTTTGTGACATCCTTGTCTGGTTTTGGTATCAAGGTGATGGTGGCCTCGTAGAAGGAATTTGGGAGTGTTCCTCCCTCTGCTATATTTTGGAAGAGTTTGAGAAGGATAGGTGTTAGCTCTTCTCTAAACGTTTGATAGAATTCACCTGTGAAGCCATCTGGTCCTGGGCTTTTGTTTGTTGGAAGATTTTTAATCACAGTTTCAATTTCAGTGCTTGTGATTGGTCTGTTCATATTTTCTATTTCTTCCTGATTCAGTCTTGGCAGGTTGTGCATTTCTAAGAATTTGTCCATTTCTTCCAGATTGTCCATTTTATTGGCATAGAGTTGCTTGTAGTAATCTCTCATGATGTTTTGTATTTCTGCAGTGTCAGTTGTTACTTCTCCTTTTTCATTTCTAATTCTATTTACATTTCCTTTATTCTATGTCCTTTGTGATATATTTTGTAATATAACTTTATCTATATAATCATAAGCCCCATCATGAAATTTTATTTTTTCTTTTAAACAGATAATTGCCTTTCAAAGAAATTAAGAGATTAAAAAATCTAGTCTTTTATATTTGTCCTCATACTTATTATTTCTGTATTCTACTTCTAGATTAGAATTTTGATTTGATGTCTTTTTGTTTGAAAAACTTTTGTTAGCATTTCTTGTGTTGCAAGTTGGCTGATAACAAATTAACCTTTTTTTTTCTGAAAATGTCTTATTTTCCCTTTCTCTTTGAAGGATATTTTCATTATATGTAGAAATCTTGGTTTACATTTTTTTCTTTCATCATTTCACTGTTTTCTAGCTTCATATTTTATGAGAAAAAAGTCATCATCTGTATTATTGCATCACTGTGTATTTCTTTATTTCTCGTTTTTCTGTTAAGATTTATCTGTATGATTTTTACCATATACTGAGGAAGCTGTTTATAGATTCTTTTCTCTCTGTACATTTTCTTCTTAAACTTAGCTGAGATTTTTTTATCCTGAACCATTTTATATTAAGCTGCCAACGTGATGACCCATTATCCCCAAATACTTTAGTAGTGGTTCTTAACCCAAGGGCAGTTTTGCCCTCTAGGAAACATTTAATAATATCTGAAAACATTTTTGGTTGTTAACTTGGAGCAGGAGGTGGGGGAAGAAGGGGAAAAGTGCTCCTGGCATTCAGTTAGCAGAGGCCAGGCATGTTGCTCAATATCCTACAGTTCACAGGAAATGCCCACAACAAAGAATTAACTGGCCCCAAATGTCAATACTGATAATGCCATGGTTGAAAAACCCTGCTTTAGTGTGTTTTTCCTACATATATACAACAAACACACACACAGAATATGTGTACATCATACACACATGTGTATATGCACAATACGTGTGTAATACAACCATCAAAACCAGGAAATTAATATTAATACATTCCTTCCGTCTAATCCTCAGAACACTATTAAAGTTTCAACAATAGTCCCAATAATAGCAAAAAGATCAAGTTCAGAATTTTGCATACTTTTTAAAAGTCAAGTGTTTTTAGTGTCTTTGTGTCAGGAAGAGACCTTCAAACTTTCCTTAACTTGACCATGGCATATTTGAAAATTTCTGGCCAGTGTTTTCTTTACTTCCTTTTTTCCTTCCTCCCTCCCTTCCTCCTTCCCTCCCTTCTCCGCCCTCTCTCCCTCCCTGCCTTCCTTCCTCCCTTCCTTTTTTCTTTTTCCTTTTTCGAATACCTCAATTTAGGTTTCCTAATGTTTCCTTGTGATTAGCTTCACTTAAACTACATTTTGACAAGAATATCACAGAATTGATGCTACATTTTTTTCATTGCCTCCTACCAGGTGGTATATGATTTCAATTTATCTCATTACTGATGATGCTTCTTTTGACAGGTTGTTCAAGTGGTATCTACCAGTTTTCTACCCCGTTAGATAGGAATTGTATCTGTTTCTTTACCTGTTTGTCTATTATCTCAAGCAGATGGTTTTTATTCCTTACTGTACTTATAGTTATGATACCTAGGGCACACCTCAAACATATTTGTTACCCACAACTGAATCTATACTTCTAACACAAAATTGTCTCCCAGTAATATTTTTCCCTGTAGTGATACCACCAAATACCTAGTTTTTCAAGCTGAGACTTCTTAGTGGAACAGACTAAAGCCCTTACATCCTTTCTTATTATCCGTAGCCTATTATATTAGTGAACTAGAGATATAACAAGGGGTTAACTAGTCCTTCTTGTTAGAATATGAGAGTAAAAATTGTTACTGAACCAAACTTGGATCCACTCGACTGCCACACATCAAAGTCAATCTCCTGACACCAGGTTGTGGTGAAGGAAAGTACAGCATTTATTGCAGGGCCAAGCAAGGTGGATGGGCAGCTCATGCTCAGAAGACCCAAACTCACTGTTGGCTTTAAGGGAAGAGTTTTTAAAGGCAACATTAAGAGTGAGGGTTGCAGGGTGCATGATCAGCTTATGGACTTTTTCTGATTGGTTGGTGGTGAGGTAACAGGGTGATATTTTGTGAGTCTCAATCATCAACCTTCTGAGTCCATCCAGTCTGGGGTCTACATGCTCGTGGTCAGCATGTAGTCACCATCCTCCACTTGGGTGGGTATGTCTTAGTTTCTGCAGAACAAGTCAAAGATAAGTGTCAAATTTTTATATATATCCCTTGAGGAGGAACTAGGACTGTTTTATGGCTGAACTATTGTTTAAGCTGTCATTATTTTTCTTGCTTGACTGTTTTCCCTTTGCTTCTGTATTCCCTCACTTCACTAATGAGTAACTGCTTGTGCCTGCTCCTTGAACTCAGGGAAGGCCTAGGAGACTAAAACGTTTTTCTACAAATAAGAAATGGAGGGCATCAAGGGGCTTTTGTACCCAGGAGGCCCCTGCAGGGTCTTGCTGGGTTTCAGAGTCATACAGAAAGGAGATAAACAGTGAGGGATCAAAATAGAAACCTTTTCCTTTTTTTTTTTTCTGGCACAAATCCTTTTAATTATGAGTGAATGGAAAAATTCCATCATTGGATAGAGTTAGTTTCTATTACATAATAAAGGAAAATGCCTATAGCTCACAAATCATAGAAGAGAAAACATCATGCTTTATCAAGACAACTGCAGGAAGCAGAAATGAAGTATAGAAAATATTGACTTTGTGCCATCAATTTTTTTAAGAAACATAAGAAACAAAGATGGGATGAAAAGATAACAGTGTAAGATGTTTTCAAAAAAATAGCATAGTGTGCAAGGAACATTGAGAAGACAAATGAATGGCAGAATTCTCAGATGTGAAAAGCCTTGGATAGTAAACCACTTTTGTTACTATTCCTGAAAGATTTATGTAAAGTAATTTTTTAGCCAATTAAGCACATGAATCAAAAACTAAACTTTCGAGAAGTAAGAAATATAAGTGTTCTATCAACAAGGCATGGGAATAAATGTAAATCAAGACTTAATTCTAATTATTTTTTTTAATCATACACTGTAAATATAAATCAGAATGTGATTGCCATAAGAGAACATGTATGATCTAAAAGGAATAACTTAACAATTACAACCTGAATCCAAAATACAGGAGGATTTGGCAGGAAGGTTTGGTAAGATGAGTGAAATTACAGTCTTTAAAATTCCCCTTCTTTTATAGAGCATGTAAGATAGATTTGGTGTTATTCATTAGGAAAATATGCGGGAAATATACAAGCATATACAGGAAAATATACATTTAAGTATCTCTAAAGCTTTAAGGCATTTAAGAAAGGACATGTACATTCTGGATTACAATGAGAAATGGCATAGAGTTTGTTCAGCAAATATATAAGAACAAAAATATTTAAAATAAGATGACAAAAGTAAAGCTAAACATATCATTTAGGAAAGTAATTTTAATAGATAACTGATCTCTCATTTGGGTCAAAAAAACTGAAACTGAGCAGAATCCTGTGGGGCCCTCCCAAGTACAAATTCCGTGTCCCCCATTTCTTGTTTGTAGGAAATAGGCTCCATTCAGCCTCCTTTACCTTCCCTGAGCTCCAAAGGGCAGATTCAAACTTTGCTAATCAGGGAAGGGAGGAAATGCAGAAACAGAGGTCAGTCAAGAAACAATAGTGCAGCCTTGGGGCAGGGTCCTGGTTCCTTCTAAAGGAATATATATAACAATATCTTTGAGCTCTTCTGCAGGAACTAAGGCCCCCATCCAGGTGGAGGATGGCAACTTCAGGCTGAGCACAAGATTCCTGGAACACTGCCCTGTTACCTCACCACCAACCAATTCAAAGAGAGCCACTCACCTGGTAGCCCTTACCCCAGATTTTGCCTACAAAACCTTCTCCCCAGATACCATTGGGGAGGGTGGGGTTTTTGAACATGAGCCACCTGCCACTTGCTCTCCTTGCTTGGCCCTGCAATAAACCTTTCTCTGCTCCAAATTCTGGTGTTTCAGTTTGTTTGGTCTCACTGTGCTTCAGGCACATGAGCTTGTGTTTGGTAACAAAACCTTAATAACCAAATATATACTGTGTCAGGGAGGAAAAACTTTTCTTCTGCCCTTCTAAGTTCTTCTGGTTAGTCTGAGAATTAAATTGACATGAAACAGGTTACCAGGAGAAAATCAAAAAAAGTTGAATACCGTGTATACATGACAGAGACCTAGGAAAACTGAGTAACTCACCAAAATGGCCCAAATCCTTACTATAATTAAGCTAAAGACAAAAAAGGATGTTGGGCTGGAGGGCAAAGTGGTTTGGGACTTCACAGGGGAGAAAAGCAATTCACATGGAGATGGAAAAGCAAATGTTTGATAAATAAATGTTTGCTGGACCATACAGAGACATGGGACTTTGGGTAGACTCTGATCTCAAGGCCTGTCCAAGTTTCCCCCACCACATAGCCTATATTCTTTGGAGATATCTCTGGTAATAGCTGTGTCCTGGGAATGTTACCAGAAGTGGGACCCCTTCCAGGGCCCAAGAGTGGGCTCTTGTTTAACACTCAGAAATGAATTGTCCAAGGAGATACATGTACCGACAAAGCAAAATGCTTTATTGACAAGGGGTGCGTGGGTGGAGAGCAGTGGCATAAGGGACCCCAGGAGAACTTCTCTGCCACGTGGCTCACAGTCTCAGGTTATATGGTAACAGGGTTAGTTTCTGGGTTGTCTCTGGCCAATCATCTTGCTTGTGCCCATATTTGGTCTGACCCAGGGTCCTTTCTGGTGGCGTGCACATCTCTCAGCCAAGATGGATTCCAGCAAGAAGGATCCTGGGAGGTTGGTAGGACATATTATGGGCTGGTGTCTCCTCCCTCCTTTTTGTCTCTCCCTAATTCTTCTGGCTGTGTCTGTAGCTTGTTAGTTCTGTGTCCCTTATTGGGACCTCCTGTTGTGAGATAACTCATGCAACAGGTCATTATCAAGCCTGGCCAGGGAAGGTGGTTTGGGTCAATTGTTCCCTAACAGGAACAGGCCCTTTACCTAAATTCTTATAGGCAGGTAAGAGGAGATAATAAGAAAAACTTTCTGAGTCTTCTGTTTCTTAAAAATAATCACCCTAAATTAATCCTTATGTCAAAGAGACATATTGTGGTGTGGCAAATCTTGTTCCCCCTACAACTGTTAATATGAGAAAAACCTAAAATAAAGGGATTTAGAGAATACAAAGAGAGAAAAAAGATACACTAGGTAAGTAGAAGCAACATTAAAGCAGTGATGAGAATATTAAAATTAAGCAGTATAATGCTTAGTTTTCAAAAGCATTAAAAATGGACCACTCTTTATTGTTGAAGCATGAAACTGGCAATAACATCATACCAGCATTCAAGCACTTTTATGTGCTAAATAATGTGATATTTAAGTGTACATTTAATCAAACTTAGCAGCCAACATATAGGGGCATAAAATTCAAATAGTAATAGGAACTGTGACTGCATTGCTCAGTTTTTCCCATGCCAAGAAGACTAAATATGTAAATATATTATTAAATATATAAATGGATGTGGAGAAGCTAAACAACATAATAATTATGGTTGATTAAACAAACAGTGAACTCAATACCCTCCAAACATGTATTGTAACCAGGTGTGTCCCCTGGACATATATAAAATATGTTTGCATATTAAGCCTCTGCACAAATGTTTGTAGGAATTATAGAAGGCATGACTGTAGTCACACTCAAATATAAAATAAAATAAATTTATCAAAAGTATACAATTTAACTTCCTAAGGAAAAATCTGAGATGAGAACAAAGCTTTTGATATATGAATATTAATCACTGCATTACTTATGATATGAGCATATCAGTCATTTTGGAAATGACTGATTAAAAACAGTCTGATTTTACTACTATTAATATTTGTCATCTAGAAGTTGTTGAATATTATTTGTGTATGTACTGATGCAGATGTCTAAAGATTATGTCTGAATACAAACTTATACCAAGGATTATACTAATTTCATTCTTATTAAGCTTGATTTTAATTCTCATAAAGTTAATGGTTATTAGAATAAATGCTAATAGGAAATTTTGCCTCTTATTGAAGTGTTTTTGTTTGTGTAGTTATAACTATATGTCAGAATTTTGGAAATTAAGGGAAGGGTTGGGTTTAAATAATTTTATTTACCATCTCAACAGTTGAATTTAAGATGTTACCTTTCTTTGTAAGATTTGGAGAATTTCACAATGACTTTTACTTTTGTTAGTCATTGATATTTTCATATTTTATATGAAAACCTTCTTTATGAAGGTTTACTTGTATAGGCGCAAGCAAATCATACTTTTGCTCAGGCTAATAGTAAGCCCAAAGGTTTCTTTTGTTTTTACTCTAAAGAAAATATTCATTATTGTGTTTAAATTATAGAAGCTTTGTGTCCTTTACATGTAATAGAAATTTGTGAGGTATTGAATGTAAATGTCTCATGGTATATATTGTATAGAACTGGACCCATGTAGCAACTTCTGCCATACTATTTATAAATTTTAGTAGTATAGGTTATCTTTAGCAAAATAAATGTAGGAACTATAAACTATGGTTGAAAATGAGTACAATTTTGTTTAAATTTTTCTTTTAAGTAACGTTAGGTACCATTACAACGTTAAACAGTAGTGCATTAAAATTAAGTGATGATTAAAGAATAAAACATTTAAAGGAGATAAAATACCCAGAGGTTTCAAGTTAAACAGAAGTGTATTGGGAAAGGATATTTGGAATGACTGTTTTGAACGTTTGTTTCTGGGATTCTGAAATCAAAGCTATCAACACAAATTACATCAAACACATCTCTACAGTTCGTTTTGTCTTAATTTTCAAATAAAATGTCAATGAATTGTTTGGATATTACTTTGTTTGCCAAACATGGAAAGTATCCAAACAAGATTTTAAAAGTTTTCTTCTGCCTATCTTTGTTTTCTACTTTCTCTTAAATGAGAATGCAGCCCGTGGACAAATAGTACTATGAATTTAAACAGTTAAATGAAGACTTTTCGTGACCATCAATTTGGGTAGACATTAACTTAGCTAATGCACCAGTTGTTTGGTATAAATACCTGCAATAAGAAGGAAGTGGAGAGAAGATAATGGAAAAAAAAAAAGTAAAGATAAAAGCCTCATCTTTAAGAAGGTTCTCTTAGAGTCACCTCTAGTTTCTCTTAGAAGTTGTAACTTCATTCCACTAAAATTGTAACTATTTTAGGACCCCATGGCAAGAAACATCAGGTAACATCTGTTACTCATTCAAATATTCTTGCTCTTCCTTACTTTCTTTTTCTTCTTTTCCTTCCCCATTTCTTTCTCTACCCTCCCTTATCCTCTCTTTCTGTCTCTTCTTCTATTTTTCTGTCTCCTGAGACTTTCTTTCTCTTCATCCCATTCTTACTCCACATACCATATAATT
The DNA here is from genome assembly GCF_059928025.1 of Delphinapterus leucas. NCBI lineage: Eukaryota > Metazoa > Chordata > Mammalia > Artiodactyla > Monodontidae > Delphinapterus > Delphinapterus leucas. The sequence continues at coordinate 18,094,931 of NC_143146.1, read as the reverse complement.
TTTTTTTTTTTTTTTTTTTTTTTTGCGGTACACGGGCCTCTCACTGTTGCAGCCTCTCCCGTTGTGAAGCACAGGCTCCAGACGCACAGGCTCAGTGGCCATGGCTCACGGGCCCAGCCGGTCCGCGGCATGTGGGATCCTCCCGGACCGGGGCACGAACCCATGTCCCCTGCGTCGGCAGGCGGACTCTCAGCCACTGCGCCACCAGGGAAGCCCCGTAGCATATAATTTTAATTGACCTCAAATTTATGCTAATACTCTTAAATTCACAAATAAGAATATTCAAATGATTAAGATATTTAAGTATCACAATAAGTTGATTAAAAGATAAAAGGAATACAATTTCTCAGAAAGGACGAGGAACTAAACGTAAATTCAAACAATAAATTTCTGTCAATTTTGACACTATACACCTTTCAAATTAAAATGTAATTTCTAAATTCACTTGTTTGTTGAGGTTGCCTTCTACATTTCCTCTGAAAAATAATGAATTCTATATCTGACCTTAAATGTGCTTGAAACATTTATTTTTTAGCTCTATTTTCAGAAACTGCCAACTTTCACTACTGACTGAATGTGTCATCATTGGAACACTCCTGCTGAGGCAGCTGTTCTCAGATTCTCTTTCAGATCCAGATCTACCCCATCCCAGGGGAAGGAGGGCATCACCTCACCTTGCAATCCGTGTTTGCTTGAACTTTGAACTCCCAGACTTGTTATAGAAAAGACAAAGGAAGTGGCTGTCCAGAGTAGATTACCAAGTGTAGAAATGATGTCAGTTCAGCATTTCCCTCTGTGTCACAGCACCAAAAATAAAAGAGTGAAGTTAAAAAATAAAAAGTGGGGGTGTTAAACATAATTTAGAAATTCTAATAAAGATTTAAGGACACATGAATCCACATATGTTATCTAAAGTGTCATTTTCAGTGACCTTGCTCATGTCACAAAAAGGCAATGATTTTAGTTTCATTTTGATTTAGCCAAATTTAAATCTATTTAACAGTTAGTGCTCAAAATTAAACTAGAGTGATTCAACAGTGTAAATTCGCATGTGTTGTGGATGATTTAGAAGTTCAAGTAAATTATTTAAATGAGGAAAAATAATTCAAAACTTAGTTCAAAAAATTCAGGTAGTTTATAAAGCAGAAACTAACACACCATTGTAAAGCAATTATACCCCAATAAAGATGTTTAAAAAAAAATTCAGGGAGTTCAGATCAAACATTCTTAATTTTTTTATAAAAGAGCAAAAAATTTATGTAGCATTTCAAAGAAAATGGGTTTTCCCATTAGAAATGCTATTTAGTAAATACTATTCATGTATCTGTAATATTCAAAGTAAAGTCATAATTTTCAAAAAGGCAAAATAGCTAAATTTCCAAATGTCATTGCTGGTGAATCTTGTCCTCTCAAATGAGCTATCTGGTTAAAGCAGTATGGGAAATATTTATAGATTTACAGATACGGGAAAATGGTACATTTAAACTATTGTATTGAAATCAGGGTGATATTTTTCAAGGAATCACTCTTTTTTGAGGTCATGTAGAAGAGCAGTCTGCAAAGGAGTCTGAAAAAGAGCAGTCACTGAGAAGGGAGGACAGAAAAGTATGCTGTACCACAGAGGGAGAAGAATTAGAAAGGAAGGATTAGGCTACCATGTTCAAAATAGGAAGATGAGATGACCAGAGAGGCGAAGTCAAAAAGTGACCATAGGATTTGACAACATGGAGATCATTAGAAACTCTGAAAAGTATCAATTTTGGATGATTTATGTGATAGAAATTTAATAAGGGAGCTGAGAGTAATATGAGGTTAAAAATCGGAGACAAGAAATTTGGATGGAACCCAAAAATGAGGAGAGATTGGAAAAGATGTAGGGTATCTATGTTTAATTACTCTTTTTGTTTATGGGGAAGATACTAATGTCAGCTTCTCTGGTCAATGACCAAGAGATGGATGAAGCAAAGCAGAGAGGCTCTAAGATAAGGAACAAGCTCCTTGATAAGACTAAAGGCATTGGCCTTAGAGAGGAGGAAGGGCATTTTCTTTATGGAGGAAAGAAAAAGATCAATGTGGCTACCGGTAGATATGGGAAACTGTCCAGGGACAGTGTTTCTCTCCACCAGATAATACAATCTCTTTATTTGGAGATTATAAATTATTTTCTTAGACAAAGCCAGTACTCCGGAAGAAAGATAAATGTTCCATACTACCCCAATAGCTTATGAAAATTACTTTTGATAAATTAGGTTTTGATTTTTTAAATTTATTATCCAATATATTTGCCTTTCTTTGTCACTGCTGCTATTCTGAAAACGTGCACATTTTCTTTTACATTATCATTGAGATTTCAATTTTGGTACCTCTAATACCTCTTTATCAAAACAGTGAAGCCCAAGTGTTGATTTAATTATCATAATATTAGTATAGCATGACTTACTGAGAACGTTTTTTGTGTTTTTTTAACCTTTTTGATGCTCCCATTGATAAAGACTATATATGAAGTGTTATATGGCCTAAAACACTACATCAAATACTGATATTTACCAAGGCAAGTTGAATATCTGTTTTCACTTTTTCATACTATCACTGAAGATAAAGCACTCCCTTATTCACTATACAGTGTGAAATGCTTCAAGAACAAGAGAATGGTTCGTTAGCAAAGGGGTAGATGAAACTACTTATACAGTGACAGCAATTTCTATCCTGAGCCTTAATTTATCACTCCTGAGGGTTTTCTACAGGAGTGAAACATGATGAAATAGTATTTAAAATATTAGAAAGTGTGGAGAGAAGCTCAACCACCCTAAGCTTTTATGAAATTATCATAGTACTGCACTATAAGGGCTAGCCTCCCTCTTTATGATCATAATTGTGATTAAGTGTATGTATTACTCAAAAGCATAAGACATGATATTTATAGTGTAGTTAATTTTACCCATACTAACAGGGTGCTTTTCATGAATCTTTAGGAAACAATGAGTAAGTTTTCTCATCACTTGGAGTCTTTATACTAGAGATACACATTCTGAAAAACTGTGTAATAAAGATACAATCGATGTGCTTGCATTAAGAGTTTAGGAAACAAGTATCTATAATATACAGGATGAAATTAATATTGTTAGTATATTTGAATGAATTTTCTTTTGGCTTCATGCTTAACCAATTATGTTTGAAGAACCCAGTCTTGATTAATTTATTTAAATTGACCAGTGTACCATTTGGAAAGAAATATAAATTTACCTAAGTTAGAATATATGGCAATAAAGCATGGTACAGTCTTTTAAACTTAAGACATACGATGGATGTATAGTTTGTAGCTTAATTTTTGGCTCAGAGTGACAAATTACAAGGTTGTACTCCAATGTTTTGAAGTCTGTATAGATTTAATATCTTAATTCCATTGGTATTCGTGCAATCTCATGTCTTTAATTCAGTTTTTTTCTTCAGTCACTTTCGTCTAGATTTTACATGTCTAACATGATTTGTTTTTGTAAATATGTCTACTCTTTTACACAGTAATGGGATGAGGTGGAAATAAATGCACTACCATGATTCTACAGAGCTAGTACAGAGCCAAAAGCTTTTTTTTCTTGCCAATAATAGGAAGCCTGCTTAAGGTGTTTGTTGGAAAGAATAAGAATGGTAAAGAATGAATGTAAAGTTCCAATAGCATAGGGTAAAAAAATAAATAGATCAGAGAAGGCGAGATTATGGTAGAAAAAAGAAATCAGAATTGGTTGTTGTGACCGTTTACCTTTGAAATGTAAGAACATTGATAATACCATAGGAGAGAGGTTGCCAAGGTGTGGGTGGAGTCACTTCATCTCTCTGGGAACTATTTCCCTTTTCTGTAGAAATGGAAGAGTTAAACCAGATGATGGTTAAGGTGCCTCCCTTCTAGCTGTAAAATTCTGTTGTTGTAATTGGTACCTTAGCTGTGGTTCCAAGTGTAGTTGGTTAAGAGTGAAATAGCAAAGTATATGTGAGATACCTCAAAATATAGGGAGAAAAAAGACCTGGTGAATCATATCATTGAAATAAAAGTATTAGTAAGGGTTTCCACAATCAGGGTTAACATTAAAGTTCAAGAAATCAAACATACCTTATGACAGGCTTGGAAACATTTAGGACAAGATTCACATTAAACAGTAAATGGAAAGTAAGCATTCTTTTTTTATTCTTGTTTTCTTTTTTAATCAGCACAAAAAGAAAACATATTTATGTATTCTTTTTTTGTTTACTTATCAGAAATATGGGTATGGAACCTGAACAATTTTTTTCAAAATATTATAACCAAGAGAATGAGGATTTTAATATGTGTATGTCTATCTATCAATCAGCACATATGTATGTATGTATATTATATTGTATATATGGAATATATGATGTATACATACAGATATCAGTCCATGAGCATTACCTTGTTAAAGCTGATTTATTTCTCACAGTAACCATATAACACATACAGTATAGCTTGCCTAATGTCCATGCAGATTAATATTGATGGAGAAGAATATGGTTACTGATTGACTGTTCTATAGCCTATATTCCTTACCATTATGATTTATTGATATGGTTAGCTTATATTCAGTACAGGAAAAAAAGTCAATAATAAACCTGGTAAGTAATATTTGGTGGATACTTCATTGGTGTTTAATAGAAAAGGTCCATGGAATCAGGAAATGGGATGCCTCCAGCCAAAGATTCACATTTCCTGATTCCAAAATATATTACAAAGTTGTATTAATCAAAACAATATGGTACTGGCATAAAAACAGTAAACACCTAGATCAATGGAATGAAATAGAGAGCCCAGAAATTAACCCATACATGCACAATCGATTGATCTTTAGCAAGAGCGCCAAGAATACAAAAAAGGGAAAGGATAGATCTCTTCAATAAATGATGCTGGGGAAACTGGATATACACATGCAAAAGAATGAAATTGGATCTACATCTTATACCAACACAAAAATCAACTCAAAATGGGTTAAAGGCTTAAATGTCAGGCCTGAAACCATAAAATGCCTACAGAAGAATATAGGGAAAAGGCTCCTTGACATTGGTCTTGGCAATGATTTTTTTGGATATGATGCCAAAAGTACAGGTGATAAAAACAAAAATAAACAAGTGGAACTACATTAAACTAAAAAGCTTCTGTGAACTAAAGGAAACCATCAAGAGAATGAAAAGGCAACATATTGAATGGGAGAAAAAATTTGCAAATCATATATCTGATAAGGGGTTAATATTCAAAATATATAAGGAACTCCTACAACTCAATAGCAAAAAACAAATAACCTGATTAAACACTGAGCAAAGGACCTGAATAGACATTTTTCTAAAGTAGACGTACTAATGGTCAGTAGAGATATGAAAAGTTGCTCAACGTCATTAATCATCAGGGAAATGCAAATCAAAACCACAATGAGATATCACTTCACACCTGTTAGGATGGCTATTTAAGAACAACAACAAAAAAGTGTTGATGAGGATGTCAGGGAAAAGGAACTCTGGTGCACTGTTGGTAGGAATGTAAATTGATTCAGCCATTAGGGAAAACAGCATGGAGGTTCCTCAAAAAATTAAAGCTAGGACAACCTTACTTCTGGGTATTTATCCAAAGGAATTGAGTTTAGGATCCTGAAGAATTATCTATCTGCACTCTGACGTTCATTGCCGCATTACTTACATTAACCGAGATATGGAAGCAACCAAAATGCCCATGGATGGATGAATGTATAAAGAAAATGTGATATATACAAGCAGTGGAATATTATTTAGACTTTAAAAAGGAGAGAATCCTGCCATTTACAACAACATGGATGAACGTGGAGGAAATTACAGAAAGACAAAAACTGTATGATCTCATTTATATGTGGACTCTAAAATAGTCAAATTTGGGAATTCCCTGGTGGTCCAGTGGTTAGGACTCTACTTCCACTGTAGGGGGCATGGGTTCTATCCCTGGTTGGGGAACTACGATCTGTGAGCCACGTGGCATGGCCATAAAAAAAAAAAAGTCAAAAATCATAAGAGGAGAGAGTAGAATGGTGATTGGCAGGGGCTGGGAGAGGGGAAAATGGGACAGTGATGGTCAAAGTGTGCCAAGTTTTATTTATGTAAGGTAAATAAATTCTGGAAATCTACTATACAATATAGTGCCTATAGCTAACAATACTATATTGTGTACTTAAAAGTTTCTAAGAGGGTAGGTCTTATGTTGTATTCTTACCACCTACACAAATAATAATAAAGGGGACAGGAGGAAACTTTGTGAAGTCGTGAATATGTGTACGGCTGGATGGTGGTGATAGTTTCAAAGGTGTAAACTTATCTCCAAACTCATCAAGTTGTGTACATTAAATATTAAATATGTGCTTTTTTTACATGTATATTATAACTCAAGAAAGTAGTATTAAAAAAAATAAAAAATGATTTGAAACAGAAAAAAAAGAAAAGAGCTGTGGAAGAAAGATACTAAGAAATTCATTTTTCTTTTAGGGTTTTTTTGTGAGAAAACATTCCCAACTTGATATTCTGATAAATTCCAGAGAAATCACTCATTTGTAAAGAGGGACAAAAAAGGAAACTAAATGATCATTGTACTTATAAAATCAGCAAATAATTAAGAAAATAAAATTACAAATGGTTTCAAGATACTGATTTGTTAATCCACAATCACTATTATTTTATAGTTTATTTTATACCAAAAGATGGGCAAATAGGTGCAGCATTTTCTTTTATGTTAATAAATTACAGATTCATTTCAAATGTTTTTCTTTTGAAAATGATATGCAATTGGCATAGACAGTCTAGAAAATTTTGAATCATTTAAGAAAGCATTACAATTTCTCCAAATTCAGTCTCCACTGTTTGGTGTGTTTCCTTCCCGTGTTTCTAGGAAGCATTTTGCACAGTGGTTAAAAACATGGACTCCTTAGCCAGACTGGCCTTAAATTCAAACTCGCCAAATTGGGGCAAGTTATTAAATGTCTCTGTGCCTCAGTGTATTCACCTATAAAATGTGAATACTAATGTTATCCACATCCCTGTGTTCTCATGTGGATTAAATGAGATTAAATGTGCAAACTACTTGAAGCCCTGTCTGGAACATAGTAAAACACAACACAGGTAGGGTGAGACCTGTCCTGTGACTCTAGGACGTTCCCAATTTAGACCTCTTGTCCTAAACTATTTATTAGTAGCCATTTTTTCACTCTTAGTAATGGCCTGGATGTCCAATAAATGTTATGGTCACCATATACTTGAAAATGTGTTATTAATTATTCTAAGCATAATTTTCATATGGCTGTGGTAATATTATATAAACGATTTTAATATTGCTTTTGTCACTTAACATAGTATAGCCAGAATTTCTCCAAGTCAGCTTTTTATAAATAATTTTATAAATAATTTTTAATGTTTGTATGTGATTCCTCAGAATGAATGTGCCGTAATTTGCTGATGTATACTTCAATTATTTTGAATTTTGCCCACCAAAATAATGCAGTGATGAATTTCTTTCTCCTGGTATTTGGACTACTACTCTTCTGTGGATTTACTCACCGTGGTAAAATTTAAATTATTGAGTCAAAAGTAATAAACATTTGTTAGGATTTTGTTAATGGTTTATATCTGCGGCCATGGAGAATTTCAGAGTATAGCTTAAGCAAGAAAAAAAGGCAACCAAACTCTGTTTGTCCAGACTTTTGCTGAAACTGCATTTCAGGGTTGACATTACATAGACACTTAGGTTGATTCTTTCATTTGACCTTTATTTGCTGACTGCCCTTCTTATCTTGTGTTGGCAATAATATTCAAGTTTTTCATCTGCTTGGTATTCTTACACCATATCATAGCTGTCATTTTGTGCTAATTTTCCATAAATTATCTAGCAAAAACAAACCACTCAATAACAGAGAATGAATTGAGTGCACGCTCCTTTGACTTATGATTTCTGGAGCTGGAGATCTCCTGTGGCTAAAGGAAAATATTCAACACGTCAGTGTTATGTCAAACATCAGTTCTGAAATTATCGGGTAATCTCAAATCTCCAAGTGTGTTGCTGTGGGTTCCAAGAGATTTGCAGGGTTGTTTTAAAGGAAATAGAAAATGTCAGACTTGTGTCTCCAAGGTTTGGTCTCCTGAGTAATGTATGGTATGTGCCCTTTATCGGATGCCCTTTTGTCTGCATAAAGTAGAAATATTCAGTCTGTGTCAGGAATCCTTACTCTCCTAGTTGAATCTAATTAGCCTTGACAATTTCATATCTTCCCTTGGTTTGCATTTTCCAAGAACAGTAACCTTTGTTTTTGTAGCTCCCCTTAGCATACAATAAGGTTCTTTTTAATGGTAATTGATATTTTATAGTACCACTAAATAGGTATGTTAAAGGGGCTACCTTATTTTCAAAAAGAACTGAGATTTTGGAAAACCTCAGATGTAGTGGATTGGTAACTGCAGGGGTTGCTGCTGCTTAATTTCCTCGGATTTTTTTCAGTAATAAATTTGTATTTCATTTAATCATATTTTTTTAATGTTTTTCCTCAGGTAAGAGTTCTGTTTGTTCCCAGTTCTTTCATTTTGAAGGGTTAAATTCACTGTTTCTAAGGCACTCTCTAATTTGTCTTGCAACTTTTCTCTCTCTTCTTGAATCACGTTCTCTAGGATTTGAATTTTTTTTAACTTTTTATTTCGAAGTAATTATAGACTCACAAGAAGTTACAAACAAAATACAGAGAGACCCTCATATACCCACTACCCAGTTTCCCCCAAAGAGGACATTTTATATAATTGCAGCACGTTATCTAAACCAGGCAGTTGATATTGGAATAATAAAACTCACTAGATGAGCTAGTTCCTCAGAATTTTGTATTATTTTGAAGCAGTTTATGTAAACTTCTATCTGCGGGAAATGTTCTTATAAGAAATAACTGACCTTCTTATTTCAAAAGTATTATTCTCAGTATTTTTTCCCTTTGATTCTGTGTATCTCTTTTACATCTATGATTAGAGAAAAATGAAGCATTCTAAAAATGAATAGTTTTTAATTCTTTTTTAGATCAAAATAATAGTACTAATATTTATTAAAATGCTTATTGTTGGCAGTATACATATATAGTTTCACTTAGTACTCAAGGCACCCTGAAAATTAGACCACATCACTGATGTTTTAGACATTAAGGCACTTGAGGTTCAAGAAAAGTTAATAAATAACCAAATTCGTGTTGTGAGTTAAGACTAAAATAGGACTCAGAGTCAATCTTTGTGATGATGAGATTCAATCTTTGGGATGAACAGTTTGAGATTTTTCTATACAATCGTATTGAGTTTTTTGGGTAGGTAATATAACCCACATAATTTCTACTTTTAAAAATATAATGAGACTTTCTTTGCGGTCTTAAATATAATCCATTTTTCATCTTCAGTGGAGACCTGAAAGAAACATATTCGTCATGGTACACAAATTTTTTTTTTTTTTTGTGGTACGCGGGCCTCTCACTGTCGTGGCCTCTCCCGTTGCGGAGCACAGGCTCCGGACATGCAGGCTCAGCGGCCATGGCTTACGGGCCCAGCCACTCCGCGGCATGTGGGATCTTCCTGGACCGGGGCACGAACCCATGTCCCCTGCAGGTGGGCTCTCAACCACTGCGCCACCAGGGAAGCCCACAAATTTTTGAATATACGTATTAAAAAATCTTATACGTTAGATGGTCAGATTATATTTTTAATCTTTTAATCTATTTAATCAGTTATAACTGAGACATGCTAATTCTATCACAATTAAATATCTTCCAATTATAATTTTATCTGTAATTATACATTCATGTATCATTAATACATTTTGCCTTATAAATGTTCATGGTATGTAACTCATTGAATAAAGAATTATTGCTGCTATACCTTTAATGACTACCTTGACTTGTATTATTGATATTTTAATTTTTTCCTGTGAACATTTCCACTTAAATTCTACTTTATCTGAAATCGAAGTGTTTTGATTTTTATTTTTCTCATGGATTATTTCTTTTATTATTTTTCTCATGGATTCTTTAGGTTAGGGAATTCTAGCAGGATTCATCTGGGTGATTCTTCTGCTCCCGTGTCATTAACTAGGGTGATTCAGTTGTGCTCAGCTGGCAAACAAGTCAGTGTGGAAGGTCCACGCCTTTTTCTCTATGTCTTGTAAATTGATGGGTGTGGCTTAGCTGAGAGGGACTCTTCACTAGAGGACCTCCACATGGCTTATATATGGCTTCTCCGTCATGGTGGTATCAGTGTGGTTGAACTCCTCATATGGTAGCTGGGTTCCCAGAGACTGAGCTTTCCAAGGGAACCAGGCAGAAGTGTATGGGCTTTTACTATCTAGCCTTAGAAGTCCATAAAATTACTTGCCGTACTCTCCTGGTTATAGCAGTAACAAGCATGACCAGATGAAGGGAAGGAAACACAGATCCATCTCTTGATGAGAAGAATGTCAGCCTATTTTGATGCCATGTTTAAAACTGCCAGACATGGCAATTATATATCAGGTGGAAGGCATTTGAGGAAAGACTTGAAAGAGATGAGGAGAAGCCATGCTTTACTGAGAAAAGAGCATCCAGAGAGAACACAGCTTGTGCAATAACCCTGAATCAGGAGCCTGTGGACTTATTCATAGAGTACCATCATGGAAGCCAGTGTGGTTGAAGCATAATGAAGGAGAGGAAGAGTATTAGTAGATGATGTCAGAGAAACAAAGGAGAAGAGGCAGATTGCGGAGAGAGGGCCTTGTAGGCCATTGTAAGGACTTTGGAATTCCCTCTGAGATGGGATCTATTGAAAAGTCTTAAGTAGAGAAGTGGCATGATCTGAATTACTTTTAATAAGGTCTCTCTGGCTCTTGTGTAAAGAAAAGGTGAAGGGGATCAAGGTGAAGCAGGGAGTCTTTTGCCATAATCAGATAAGGAAAAAGGCATATATGGTCTAGACTAGAATGATCATGTTGGAAATGGTCACTAGTGTTCTGAATCTGTACACTTTCAGTAGAGCCTACAGGAATGTTTAATGCTATCTCTTGAGTTCACTCAATGTTAGATGGGGGATGTAGAATGCTTTTCCTTCCCTTTGCCCCTAACAATCCTCAATATCTAGTATTATAACTAGGAGTATGAAATATCATTGCATTTATTAAATACTTATTTTCTTTTGAAATTTTACTTTAATCATAAGTTTGTGGTAAACAATTATAAAACACGTAAAATGAACTTTAATTGGATCAGTTGTCTCCTTTCAGGATTTTGGATTCACAACTTCCTGCTTCTTGAAAGTTTAATTTTGATAAGTTTTCCCCAATATGTACCGATATGTCCTTGAGCAAATTATTTTTGGAAGGACAGATCAGTGGGATATATAGAGATGTCATCCCTTTGCATTCAACCTTGATACAGAACCTGATAGATATGATGTTTTTGGTCATATTCTTATTAAAGTCTCCACATCTTCTAATATATTCACACAGCAGAAGAAAGGTCTAAAGTAAACCTGATATAATTTATTTTTAACTAACTTTTTTTTTCTATATATATATTAGTCAGATATTTTCTTTATTTTTGCAGTTTTGGGGTTTGGCTAGTTTCTGTCTACATATGGGTAAGTCTTCACTGTTTTCCCACCACAACCACTAGAATCTGGTTAGTTCTTTTCTTCTTCATATTAAGTTATAGCTTTGATTATTGTTTCATATCAAGTTACTCTCGTTTCTTTCTCAGGTTCACAAATTATTCTTGAGTCAGAACTCGCATCTCTGGCATTCCATCTACCATCTTTTCTGTCATCATTTTCTGCCTTTCTCTTTCCCCCTGGGCCCTGATTCAATTGCTGCTTGAGCTTTTCAGTGCATCAGTTTTGTTCTCCACGGATCCCATTGTGGATGGAAATTGTGCTATTGCATTTTAGTTTTTATATAAACCTCCTGATCTCACCCATCTCCCATTTTGTCATTTAGGCCCATTTTGTCATTATGACTTTCAGCTCCTGTTTCATAAATGACCTTTCTTTCTACATACTCTTCATAGTTTAAGTAGTTTAAAGCAATTTTCTAAACATTTCTTCTTGTTCAACAGTAAAATCATTTTTAGGGGTATTCTTTCCCTAAGTCTTCAACACGATATTCCCTTTCTTGTTTTCGCAGGATGATTTTTAGTTGTGTGTGTGTTTTCTGTTATATTTTCCCCATTCTCTTTACCTAGAAGGTAGTAATATTTATCTAAAATCAGGTTTTTGAATAAAAAATAAATAGCCACATTTACATCTCACTTACCTTTGAGATGATGGCTGAGCTTCTTTTTAATTCTAAACTGGAGGAGAGTAGGTTGATATGCACATCCCCTCAGTAGCCAGCAAGCATTTATTGGAATAGCTCAGCTAGGCTAAGGTGCATACCTGTCCTGTGCTGTCTCGTTCAAGGCACAAGACGCATTGCAATGTTCAGCACACATGTAGAGTGGGGGGCAAGAATGAGTACTGTTTGTAAATGATATACGTTACCGATTTCTGGGTGGGGATTCTAAAGAAAGGCTGTATTTTATTTTGAAATTAATTTTTAATAGCCCGTTGGTATGGCGCAGGTCACGTGTTTATCAGGAATTTCTTGATTTGCTTTATACTCTCTCCATTGTTCCCTAAACTTCGTGAAAATCTTTTTGTACTAAGTAGCAAAGTCGTAATGTGGGAAAAGGAAGGGAAAGTAGGAAAAGAGGCTGAATTCTTGCTAGGGGGAGCGAGATCAGGGAGGGGGCAGCAGCAGAGGGAGCGAAGATGCTGGGAAGCCTATGTGATTAAGACCCGAATCGCTTGGGTTATAGATCGCTTCAGTACCCAGGCTCCTCTGTTGCTTCACCCAACAAGACTTTTCTTGAGGGAAATATTCTCCAGGTCCTGGCAGGATCTTGCTGCATCTTGCTCTTTTATTGTAGCTTCAGCCTCTCAAGGAGTCTGTATTAGGCCCCTCAGAAAAACAGGACTGGGGCTGTAGAAGAACAACTGCTGCCTCTCAGGGCTCCTGCAGGAATGACTCAGCGACAGGCTAGGGAGAGCCAACTGCCATCTTACCAGATTTTATATAGAGGAAATTCTTCCCTCCTGTGAAGTAAAATACGGATAGGAAGGTTTAACTTAATTGTTTTTACAGTTAGTTTACATATTGAGTGTCAGTTTTAGGATTTAGTGTTTATGTTGTTTGTTCTGTTTTACTCATTTATTTTTATTTCTAATGAGAACTTGGATGAGACTCCATTAAAAAGTGCTATTCAGAAACTATTTAAAACTGGACCACATCAGCATTAAAATGAAGTTACAGATTCATGGGATTTGTTACCAAATTCAGGAACATTGAGGAATTTCATAAGAACCCGTTCTGGAAAAGATAACTTAGCTCCTGAAAGTTATTTTTTGGTCTACTTTTGTATCAGTCATATATGCACTCAGGTAGCAAATATGTGTTAAGCTCTCATATTCAAAGCATTTTGTCAAGCCCTGGAACTAGAGGATCATTAAGACAGACACACTAATTGACCTCAAGAATTTACAGTCTAAACGGTGAGCTGTGACAAAGCGAGAGAGGCATGGACATATATACACTACCAAACGTAAGGTAGATAGCTAGTGGGGAGCAGCCGCATAGCACAGGGAGATCAGCTCGGTGCTTTGTGACCACCTGGAGGGGTGGGATAGGGAGGGTGGGAGGGAGGGAGACGCAAGAGGGAAGAGATACGGGAACATATGTATATGTATAACTGATTCACTTTGTTATAAAGCAGAAACTAACACACCATTGTAAAGCAATTATACCCCAATAAAAATGTTAAAAAAAAAAGAATTTACAGTCTAGAAGGGAGTTATAGGCACTAACTATTGTGCAGTTAATTACTTAATTAAAATAATGATACATGTATCCCAGAAAAAAAAAGTGTTAGCAAGCAATAGTTACAAGAGCCAACAACCTAGAAGAGACACCCTAGTTGGCAGTTAGTTGTATTAGTTTCCTGTGACTGCTCTAGCAAATTACCAGTGAGTGGCTTACAACTGCAGAAATGTGATAGCTAACAGTTTTGGAGGTCTGAAGTCTGAAATCGATATCGCTGGGCCCAAATCAAGTTGCACTAAGGCCGTGGTTCTAGGGGAGAATTCATTCCTTGCCTCTTCAAGCTTCTAGCATTCTTGGGTTTGTGGCAGCATCACTTCAGTCCCTGCCTAGTGGTCCTATTGCCTTCTCCTTTTACTTCTGTAAAAAAACAAAAACCAGAGGCTTCCCTGGTGGTGCAGTGGTTAAGAACCCGCCTGCCAATGCAGGGGACACGGGTTCGAGCCCTAGTCTGGGAAGATCCCACATGCAGCGGAGCAACTAAGCGCGTGCGCTACAACCACTGAGCCTGCGGTCTAGAGCCCGTGAGCCACAACTACTGAGCCTGCATGCCACAACTACTGAATCCCACGTGCCTAGAGTCGGTACGCTGCAACAAGAGAACCCACCAAAATGAGAAGCCCGTGCACTGCAAGGAAGAGTAGCCCCCGCTCACCACAACTAGAGAAAGCCCATGTGCAGCAACAAAGACCCAACGCAACCAAAAATAAAATTAATTAATTAAAAAAAAATCCAAAACCAAAAATCTCCCTCTGTCTCCCACTTAAAGGGATACATGTCATATGGGCATTTGGGGCCCACATGGATAATCCAGGGTAATCTCTCTATCTCAGAATCTCAGATTTAATCCCATTAGCAAAACCCCTTTTAAAGCTTGGTGTAGGGACTGGGGAAAGAGATAGAAGTTTCTAGGCAGGAGGAACAGAGTGTAAACCGAAGGACCTTGCAGAAATCATTTAAATGACTGAAAGAGGGGAAGTAGAGGAAAAGCACAGAGAGTGAGGGAGAGGTTGGCCAAATTTGCCTCGAGGTACAGAATCTCCAGGTCATCTGGACCAGAAACACCCATTCTGTTTGGACTCTGCCAGCCATCAGAAACCTCCCGCCTTCTGTGTATGCAGCTTTTTCACATACTGAGCCAGCCAAGTGTGTCCAGAGAGGAATCACAACTGTAGGAATCTGAAAGTCCCTAGGCCCATAGAGTTCTGTCTATGGAACTAGGTCCAGCTGTTTTTTTGCACCGCATAACCGGGTTTGCCAAGAAATAGCTGGAGAAGCAATTTTCTCATATATGCAAGTGAACACAAATTAGAGTCCATTACACAAGTGGATTGTTTTTTCAGGACTGTCTGATAGTAGGAATTTGGCTGTGGTGTAGTTAAGATGAGGATGGACAGAAAGCTGAGCTATTTCCCCACCTCCTCCAGCTTCCTCTCCATAATAACTGTCATTTGAAACCTATCAATTTTTATTTTTTGAGATTCAACAGACCACAAAATGGACAGAACTTTAAGTTGGGATTGGAGACAGGGTTGAAACTGGGTATTCAAATGGATGTGTTATGTTCAACTTCTAATTGTTTTCTATATACTAATTAATTACTACAGGCTTACTTTCCTTAAGAAAAATTATTTACAAATCTTTTAAAATTTCAAATCTCTTTTATGGGCCCAGGAAGTCCACTTTTTTGCTATTGAAAATGAATGTAAAGAAAGTGTATACGGGAACAGTAGGGTATGTGTGTGTATAAGTACATATAAATATATGTGTATATTATTGTGTATCTAAATGTTTATTTTATGTATATATAAATGTTTATATGTATATACATTATATATTATATTATTATATATTATGTATATGTTATATATAAGCATTTTTTCCATGTAGTTCTTCTTATGTTATTATGTCTGACTTGCATTAATATTCTAACCAATTTATTTGGTCATGCCTAAAATAAGAGCAGACAGAAGTATTTACAATAAAAGCTACATAATACTGAGCTTGTTGGCTTCCTTGACAGATTCCCACCCCCAATCCAAAAGTACATGGACCAACCACATATCAAAACTGTCCAATTAGTAGAGTACTGATGATGGATTTAAACTTTGAAAAATGTATTTGTCAGAGTGTCCTTTATGGAAAAAAACAAGCTACAAATTTCCAAAAGTAAAGGAAGAAAAAAGAAAATGATTCCATTAAAGGTAGGATTAATAAATATATTAAAAAATATTTAATTAACTGCCCGTCAGTTAAAATATATCTTACCATTATGACTGCCCTTCCCCCTCTCATTGGTGTTTATTTGTAAATTGCTCATCTGTGTTCCTGTTTGCTGTGTAGGACTGTGGAAGCAGCTACTTTGTGGTAGTTTGTTATAGTGGCCCCAGGAAACCAGTATGCTCTGAAATTCAAAGTTTCTTTCTCTCTGATTTTATTGTGTTATGTATTGGTAGGTAATACCTGGGTGGTTCATTTGCATGGTATGTTGATAATCTGAGAATTATTGTATCTCGCAACTAATTTTAAAGTATATTTTGATGCAGTTGTTAGTTTCATGTCTGAAGTTTAACTAATGTTGGTGCCAATTACATTTGCAAAACAATACAAAAAACTGTGTAAGACTCTAGGGGCTTTTAGGATTTTGTAATGTCTCTATCAAAAGGTTGGTGAGATGAAATTTATATAACGTTATATGTAGTGATCTGCTAAAAATTCCTTGTTGATTGCTATACAAAGCATGACATTACCTTATTAGAATAATGTTTATGAGTGTTTTCCATATGATATCACAAACTGTGATATCCTCAGTAGGTACTTAGTTATCTATAAATAATAATAAAGGCCATAATAAGGTCTCTATCGATTCTATTTATTTTGACTTCATTATTTAAGGTCAGAAACATATATTTCAAACTTAGACATTATTATCTATAATTATAAAGTCAAATAAATGGTAGAAATTAACTTAAAAATAGTTTGTGGCTCAACAGTTGAAGTGAGATAGTGGAATCACAGAAGGTTGAATCTTTTTTAATTGATTCTACAGATATCTGCATTCTCTAAATCCCCTGTAGTCCTCTTACCTATCATGAAAGGTTATTCTCTTAAACCTGGCACATGAAATCAATCATATGACTCCTATCTGTTCTGAGAGTTCGAAGATTAAGACCTTCACTGTCAAGGAGAAGGGCTGTATAGAAGCTGCATGTGCACAAAACAGCATTCATCAGTGGCATCCAGTGTCACCCAGGTACTTGAGAAAAAGTTACAAAAGACAGATCACTAGTACTTACTTCACATTTGCTACCAAAACCAAGAAGGGGGGCCCAGAGATGATTTGAAAGAAAAATTTGTTCTGGAGGAAGGGGTTCACTGATGAATACCTACCCTGTGCTTCCCAGACCTTTAGACCAGAGACAGCAATGTGTTTACCAGAGTCAAAGACACCTCCTAAAATTAGGAGACTCAGAACTCTGGAAATGGAAGGAATTTTAATATACAATCATCTAACCAAGTCAGGAAAAAGGATATAAACAAAACATCTACTACTGCTGCTACTATTACCACCACCACCAACATGGTCCCCATTCTCAATCTTGAATCTCTAACAGAGTTGGCAATAATAGTAGAAAGAGAAAGCCCCTGATAAGGTGTTTTCCTCATCTCTGATCAATGATCATATTCTTCTATCTTGTCCCAGTGAAGCTATCAAAAACTTCTAAGACAGATCACTTTAATGATTCATGATGAATTCCAGGGACAGATTTTATATATTTTCCACCTGAAATTGTATAAGTGCACATCAAAATACCATACTTTTGATGTGAATCTGAAACAAATTCTATTGCATTCCCAAGAAAATGAAATTAATATCAGCCAAGAGGGCATGGTGTGTTTCAAATAAGAAATGTTGGTAACGTCAGGAGAAATGACTTCCTAATGACATACCGTGTGTAGATGTATTAGCACTTCTTTTTAATATTTCATCTGTTGAACACAAAGAGAACTGGAATCTTGTTAATCATCATTTTAAAACATTTTTATAGAATGTAAATATATCCGTACTTGCCTTTTTCCATGTTAATGAGAAGCAAGTCAAACTTGTGGAATGAGTATTCCTATTAAACTGCTGTCATCCATTCCCAGACCTGCTTAAAAGAAACAGGCACAGATGGTGGGTCTATTACTTCTCTAACAAAAAATTTGCCTCTTTTTTGTGTGTGTTTTGTTCCCTCCTTCTCATTGAAATGTGAGCAGTTTTTCAAGTCAAGAAGCCTCTGTAGGGTTCCTTGAAATGTTTTACCCATTACTTGTACATGTAGGAGGAAAAAGAGTGATTAATGATTTATTAAAATTTCATAATGAGAAAAACTCATATAAGAAGTCTGTTGGAAAAACTTTGATTTGATTTAGTAACTGTATTTTTTGCATGCAAATTAAAGTCTGCAGGGAGTTTTTGTGTCAGACTAGGAGCCTAAATTACTAATTTTATGATGACAAAACCATTTAGCCCGTGTTAAAAATACCTATGTTGATCTTTTATTTATACATTGTTCAATGCAAATTTGTCTGTTGTATGCATATTAAGAAAAAGAACACGAGAAGTTTTCAACGTAAATGTTTGTTTAGGTTGAAAATACATGTATACAGTGAGGTATCCAAATTTTAACTATGCAGTTCAATTCTTTTTTTTTTTTTAATATAAAATGAGTACTCTTGTGGAGCCAGGATCCAAATCAAAAAACATATTACTAGAACCCCAGAAACCCCCTTCAAGCTTCTGCACACTATCTCCTCGAGTAGTACTTATGGTGATTTGGAACATCATTGATTAGTTTTTAACTTTTAATGAATGGAATCATAGCACATGTTCCATATGTTGCTTATAAGATTTGGAATATAGTTGTAATTCACTCATTCTCATTGCTATATAGTATGACATTATGTAAATATTCTACCATTTATTTGCCCATGCTAATGTTTAGGGATATTTGGGTTTTGTCCAGTTGGGTGCTCTTTTGCATAGTACTTCTCCGAAAATTCTATACCTTTCTTTTGGTAAACATTGTTTAGTATATACCCGGATACACGTCAAATAGTGGTTTATATCAGTTTAAACTCCCATCCACAAGGAGAGAGGGTTCTAACTGCCCTACATCCGTGCCAATGCTTGGTATCATCTTTTTTCATTTAAATCATTCTGGTGTGTGTATATCACTATTGCACTGTGGTTCTTCTTAACCTTACAAAAACAGAAAAGAATAATTTTATTAAAGTATGTTTCACTTAAAGTATCTTAAATGCCCTGCTTTGCAATATTTTTTTCTTACTTAGATGATACATAAGAATAGTGATCCTGAACTATTCGATAATATACTAGCTGGGAAGGAGATTATTGATCAATTGTAATTCTGATAAATTTAACGAGTTATTTACTGTAATAATTAAGAACAAAAAATAAGCAATTCTTTGGATTAATGTGGAACAATATTCTTGAATGTTAAAAGAAAGTTTCATGGTCTATGAATAAATCAAGACGTGAACCAAGTAAGTGTTTATTTAAAGTTAAGAGAGGAGTCTCAGTTTCCATTGTTGGCATTATGTCTGTATTTCAGGTGAAACAAAGGAAAATCTTAAGGCAAACTTGCAGTCTATTAGTTCAGTCTCACCCTGCCAGCAACTGTTATTTCACTCTTTATCTAGTAATATACAACTGTTCGTTGAAGAGGTTTTTGAAGAAAATAGTATATCCCTTTTAATTAGAAGCGGTGAAGACTTTGAAATGCTATAGTTAGAGTAAAAAAAAATCAAGTCAAAACAAAACAATTAAAAAAACAAACACTTTGCACCAAGCTAATTGTATCTTTATGTTAGTTGGTTTCAGGAGTTTTCATTCATAATTATTGAATGATTGTATCTAGAGCTCACATTCCCTGTGTTCATATCCTTGCTGTATATTTAACCAGCAGTGTTGCCTTGGGAGAGTTACTTAACCTATTCAAATCTTAGATCCCCAGTCTACAGATAGGGAATAATTATCGTATAAATATTATATGGTGTACTGTTCTGGGTCCTCCAAGAAGCAAATGCCAAAGAAGGACTAAACACAAGAGGAGTTTTATTAAGTGAAATGCCTATGAGTGAAAACGGGGAGGAATCTGGGTAAGGCTGGAAGAGCTGTTGGCCATGAAGCAAACGTGACCCGGAGTGAAGGAGAGAGGGAAGCAAGGTGGAGTGGAAGCATTCGGCATGAGGTGCCGTCTAAGGCAGGTTTAGCAGGGGCTGCAGGGAATCCTGAGTCAAAATTGACCATTAGGGGAAAGCTATGTCTTCCAGTGATGGGTCTGTGTTAGTATCTCTGCTGCACTCAGTCATTGGTTGGAGGAGACAAACAAATAGATTTCAGAGCAAAGCGGCAGGTGCCCTGGTCAATGACACTTCCAATATTTTGAAGCCTATGAGGCATGTTCTCATGGCTGCAACAAATGTTTGTCACTGAGATGAACTGACAGACTCCAAAGAAAGTAATTAAAACAATGCCTGAGTCATAGTCATCATTTATCCATTTATTTATTCACATTATTCATCATTATTATTAATAATCACACTAATAAGGGAGCCACATGCGTAATCTACTTGAAATATTTGGAAGAAATACATAACAGTGCTACAGAGAAGTTAAGAGAAGCCTAATATTTATAATTTACTTGATTTTTCTTAACTAAAGAATATTAGTACACATTAATAGTATATGCATAATTGTTTTCCTTCTACTATTTGTTATTGGTATATATTGCTAAGTTACTAACTTACACTGGAATACCTAACTCTAAAACCCTCTATTTCTGCATAAAGAAACGAGTTCAAGGTTGTTTTAAAAATAAAGAGTTATTAATATCATTATTCTTATAACATCCAATTGGTATTATCCATATCAAAGAGTTCCATCGTTTACTATCATTGGAAGGACATAATTAGCAATTGTTTGATCTGCTTTTGAAAATTGATCATTGGGTATGTGTAATATTGGGAATAACTGGATATTACTTGAAACTCCTTTTGTTTGGCCATATTCTCAACAATGGAACCTCTTTTTATCTTTTCAAAGAGTTTCCACTGCTGTAGAAAATTCCGAAGGTTCATGTGCATAACTGTGATACTCTGCTCAAATACAGAGAAGGGATATTACATTACAAATTATGGGAAAATGCTTCCTGAAAAGTCTGTGAGGCCACTTTATCATGATACTTTAATGTAAGCAACATTTTACTCAGAGGAAAGTCTTAAACATAGAGGGGATGGAACCTCCAGGGCATGTCCCCCATCTCTTACTTTCCCCCATTTGTTCTCTCCCTTTGTAAATAAAAGCCTAGTTATGCTTCCCTGTGTGTGTTACTCACGGGCCTTTGCGATTTCCCATGCTGGGATGTCATCTTTTGCCCTGGGGAGCACATTAACTACATCCAAGACCTATCCTTACCTTAATATTTCAAGGGCTGCCTCAAGCTATAACTCCTTGGTCCAAATAAACTCCATATGTTCAATGTTTACTACTTGTGTTATCCCTCCCTCTCACTTGGCATATACTCTTCCTTCTTGCTATCCCTACCACATACTGAACGTCTCCTTCATTCCTACTGCTGCGCTTTAACTGTTCACTTGTCATTATGCTACACCACACTGTCAGGAAAATAAAGGTAGTTATATTGCTGGAATCTAGTAAGAACTTTTAAATATAATGTAATGAATGAATGCATGAATGAACAAGTTAACTGATACATTATATTCCCAGGTATATAATGAGTGCTGTGAGGATAAGAATTGAGTCTTATAACTCCTTATAACCCCAGTCATGTAGTATAGGACTGGAATATAGGAGGGGGTGCTTAATACATCTTTGTGACTGATGAATCTAAATATTTGTTTGAGTACTAAGTTGACATTATGTGACATATATATGTGTATATGTGTATATGTATTTCTTTTGTAGTCCAGTATGTAAAAAAATATTACTGTGATTCAACTAAATACTGTGTAAAATGAAGTGAATTGACCCAGATGATATGGATTCAGACGTGTGTAATTCAGCAAAGATTGGTAACAAAGTGAGATGTATATTAACTGTTTTTAGTATATTGGTAAGTAGTATTAAAAACACAATTTTTGGTTGGGTCTTTTGAGAGGATAACAATAGAATAGTCTGTATTTGCATGCTAAGTGTTTTACCAGGAAAAAACATTGCAGCTGTGCCAGGTTCTGGTCCAAGAAAAAATACATTATTTTATACTCTTGAAGGAGTAAGATTCTGAACTCGAATCTGTTCAAAAAGTTGTGGCAGATAATACTGTGACCAGATTATTAAGTCATGTACCTTTCACTTTTCACTTTGTTAGCTATACTCAGCGTGTGGTTGGAAATGGAATCAAAGCCCAGTCTGGAAATCCCGAAGTCAAAGTCAAAGGAACCGATCCTGTGATAAATCAGATTATTGATAAACTGAAGCATGTTATTCAGGTAAGTGCCAATGCTCTATTTATTGGTATACTCAGTGATAACTAGTGAATGATGACTTTCCATTATATGTCATCAACCTGTTAATCCTATCTGATAATCCTACCTGAAACTGAGTACTGGAGTAAATTATTTGTATCTAGAGTTTTGGAAGTATTTGGTTGAGTGATTTTCATATACAGTCAATGTGCAGCAGTATTTTAATGGATGGATAATATCTATCTGTAAAAGGAACCATGGTTTCAGGGTTTCAGTAAATAATGAGAATCTCGGGATGAGCTTCATCCCTAACGAATAAGCTTTAGACATGGGAACTACTGTCACCAACAAAGAAAACACATAGAAGAGCATGGAAGATGCCAAAGTCACCTTCCAGGCAACTTTCTGAGCCTTGCTGTGAAGGTTTTTGCTGCATTTTCAACAAAAGTTAAGTCATAAATGAATCACATGCATTTCTTGTATTTATTTCCTGTATCACCTTTTACATGTTACCTAATGGTTGTTTATGAAATACTTGTTTTATCTTTAATAATATTATTTAATTAAGTGAGTATATACTGCTGTTTTTAATACATGGCAAGTAAAGCATGAAGGTATCTGTCAAAGGAATATTTCATCAAACTATTTGATTAATGAAAGCCAAATATTATATTACATGTTGTAAAAACCACCTTCCATTCTGCATCTGTTGGGGTTTGGGCTAAGAAGGGCTATTTTTTAAGTTATTAGTCTTTTTATAACAATTTATGTTTTAATTTTTTCTAAGCAAAACTTTGTATGGATAGTTGACACTGACTTCTAGTGTTCTATGTCAGAATCTGTACCTAAGCATAGTACTGAGTTTTTATTGATATTATTCCAGAGTCGTTGGTATGCTTCTCATAACTGTTCCGCAAAACTTAAGTTTATATGGGGCCAGTTCTTAGGATTCCATTTTTATGGGAGTCTCTACAGATTGAGCAAAGCAAGTTATAGGGGCTTGTGTCCAATACCAGAGATTTCTCCTTCTCAGGAGGCAATAATGGCTACTTTGCTCTTTCTACGGCTGGTACATTGGGAAAACAGAGCTCTCACCCTGGAGAGCAGAATCAAAAATAAGTTCCATTAGGAAAAGTATAAGAGAAAAGTGGTGCCGCTCACGGGCCCAGCCGCTCCGCGGCACTTGGGATCTTCCCGGACCGGGGCACGAACCCGTGTCCCCTGCATCGGCAGGCGGACTCTCAACCACTGCGCCACCAGGGAAGCCCCTAGGATATTTTTTAATTCTTAAATTTCCAGTGGGCCAATAAACAATCTATTAGGAACTTGACACATAAACAAACTAGATTCCTAAGTATATGCCGATGTATATATGTTTTTGTTGGAGTTCCCCGGGAAAGAGACTGTGAAACAGAGTTGTGTGTGCAGGAGCTTCACGGCAGAGTGCCCTGCAGTCAGTAAGGGGCTGGAGGGAGGGGCACGGCACAGAGGGAGCAACTGAACTGTGTTGTAGCTTTAACAGAAGCCTCGCCTGAACCCAGTAGGACCTCAGGAGCTGGGAGGCCTCTTTCAGGTTGTCCTGAGTTGAAACAAGGAGGTGGGTCTTCATTGTCCCACACTGACCAGTGATTGGATGAGGGCTGGTGGGGTGGAGGTAGGGTGTGTTAACTCAGCTCTGAGTCAGAGCCAACAATATTACATACAGCGAGAGGAACAAATGCTTTCATCTAGGTGGCACCTCACAGCATCACGGGCTATAATATGGTATGTAGATCTGTATTATTCAAAAACTCTAGTGCACAATGGATCATAAAATCAAAAGAGCTTTAATAAAAAGTGGTTCCTCTCACTGAGAGACAGCAAAGCTTAGTGGTCTCCAACGTGGGCTAAGCATTCCCCAGGGAGTTCACAAGCTGAGCCACTGGAGGGCAGAAAGGAAATACAGAACTTCAATGTATATTTGTTCTGTCACATCCTTTTTAAGTTTTTGGTTTTTTTTTTGGTTGTAGGAAGGTATATAAAATATGTAACAGTGCAATAGCACATGCATATAGTTTAGAAATACATAAATATGTGTTGAGTGGGTGTGTGTTCAAACTGTTTTAATGGTATATGTATACACACACACACATACATATATATATTAGAAAAACAGATGGAAAACCCTGTTGTAGGCAATAAGGATGGAGCTGCTATATACAAAAGAGTACATGTAAAAAAAACATATTCACAAAGAAATAAGTAGATACTCAAAATGTAGGGTTTATTAAAAATTCTTCACAGGAGGGTTCACTGATATGTTGCCCATTTGGCATGACATTTGACCCTTCTTGCTTCATAGATTTCAAAGCCATATCCTTTTCAAGGTGGCAGAGGGAAATAAGTCCACTTTTTTTAGCACCCATGTTAAATTGAGTCCCATTCTTTCATCTTTATATTAGTGTGCAGATCTCCAATTATTCATGCTTAAGTTTCCTTCCAGAGTTACAAGAGAATATGAAATAAAATGCTACCTTTGAGGTCTATCTTTTTAAAGTCTACTAGGGTGATATGATTGAAATTTAGATTTTTACAGAAGATAGCAGAAAGTCATATTTTGTACAATATTCACCTGTAATGTCTTAGAACATGTTCTTTCCTAAGACAGCTGTACTGGAGATGAAGAGAAATTTTTGACTTTGCCAGACTTCTGACCGCTGGTCACATGTGTGTGTCCTAGTGGGAACGGCTGCTGTGCTGTAATATCCAGGGGCAGTTAAAAAGACCCACCACAGGGTCAGGTCTGAAAAGGTTCAGAAAACCGTCTTCTATAAGTGAGAATTTATTAATTTGAGAATAAGTATGGAGCAAGGGAGGACGTAGAAGAAGGAACCTATTTCAGAATCTAATCTGTAGATTTAGGCGATCACTTATTTGTGTTTGGAGTTTGTTTTTTATTGTAATGGATATTAAATGCATTTGCCGAGAATACAGTATACTATAAAAATGCCATCTCTCATCATAGGGGTAAGCAAAAGTTCCTCTTGTCCTTTTTTTTCCATATCTAAGTATATGGAAATAAGCCAGCCATATTTATTAGCAAAAACTGTCTCCATATGCTAGCCCCCAAACATCTTTCTTCTAGGCCTGCCATTGAGCACACCTCATTTTCTACCCTGTAACCTCTGCAGTTAGAGTCATTAAACAAGTGGGTAGGGATTTTACTTTGCAAATGTCTTAATCATTAATTTATTCAAAATATTCCACTAATACTTATTGAATTCCCACTATGGGCCTGGTTCCGCACAAGGCACTGAGGTTACATGGGTGAACAAAGCAGACGCAAGCCTGCTGTCATGGGATTTATATTCTAAGGAAAAGGACAATACAATGCCTGTAGCTGACAAATGTGAACAAATCAAGAAAACTGAACAGATGAGGTAGGGAAAGGCACTCAAGAAGAGAGAGCTTGGGGAGGCCATTCCAAGTTGGGGGGCGGCTGGGTTGATACTGACTGACAAGGAATCATGGGAAAGGGAGAAGGAATCATAGGAAAACCGGGGAGAACTGTGTTTGAGGCAGAGGAAATAATACATTCAAGGACTTGTGGCAGGAGTAGGTTAATTGTATTCAGAGAACGAAGAGAAAGCCATGTGTCTGGAACAGAATGAATACAGAAGAGAAGAAAACATAAAATGAATTAAGGGGAAACTGGTAGGCTCTGGTGGGGCATTTCAGTTTTCTCCTAAGTGGGAAAGGAAACCGTTTAAAGGCTTTAGGTGGAGTATGGTGAATTTAATTTATGTTTCATAAAGATAATTTTGGCTTTACTATGGAAAATGGACCTGAAGAGCAAGAGTAGAAATTGATTGGGGCTAGAATAAGAAGAGTGGATAATATGAGAAACTGATGGATTTGGGTCAATCTGGCAAGTGGAGTTATCAGGAATTGTTGATGGATTGGAAATTGGGACAAGAGAAAGAGAGTATAAGGAAGATAACCAGGGGGGATGATAATGTCATGAAGTGAAAAAAGGAATTCTGGAAGTGGAGCGCATCTGGGGTTTGGTTGTTGGAGTTGACCAGATATTAATAAATGAATGGTTCTCTTAAATTTGAGATGCCTGTTAGACATCCCAGAGGCATGCGCAGAGTTCATTGGCGACCCTAGAACTAGAAATGGACATTTGGGAACATCAGTATACAGATACTGTTCAAGTCGTGAGGCTGTATGAGATTGCTACTTTCTTGTGAGAGTTTGTACCAAAACAATTAGAGGAGAATATAAAACAGCAGAATTCTATGAAAAATGTGTACCGTAAAAATCTACGAATGGAGAAATCATTTATTTCATGTATGTGGTACCTTGCAGATACTTAGAGAGTTGATCTTGGACAGACAAGATATTTAGTAACATTAACTTTTTCTTACTGAAGAATTATGTCTCTGTTATAATAAACCAGATTTTATTATTTTAGAAAATTTTACCAATAGAAAGAGTAGAAAATAAATGGTATACCACTTACGAAACAACAAGCCTCAGGAAATAAGCCTTCTAGACCTTTTTGTACTTACGTATACATTTGACTTTTAATAAAACAAAGAGTACATTTGGTTTTGTGTCCCAAACTACTCACCTAACAACACATAAATTTTTTTTCACAGAATTAAATATTCTGCAATATGGTTGCTAGTGCCTGAATATTCTATCATATGGTAGGACTATAATTTTATTTAATTCAAGCACCTTGAGTTGGATATTTAGGTTATTACCAATTTTCACGATAATAAAGACTACTAATAGGTATATCCCCTATACATAAATCTTTCTGCAACTTTTTTCTCTTGTGATAAATTTCTAAATGTTGTAACCAAGAATCTGTTCATTAGTAATTTTAAGTATTTTGATAAATATTGCTAAATTTTTCTCTAGGAAAATTATAGGAATTTATATGTGAAGCAAATTATATATTTTAATTTTCCCTGCATATTGAGGGTGTAGGTGAGAGATGGCAGTGACCACACATCAGTGTTAGGGAATATTATGGAGCTCTAGGAACCAAAGTAGTCAAACCAAAGTAGAAATGTTAGCCTGGGCTCCTGTCACCTGAGAGTACACCAAGAATGCCCCCCCCCCAAAAAAAGGGGCTTCCCTGGTGGCGTAGTGATTGAGAGTCCGCCTGCCGATGCAGGGGACACGTGTTCGTGCCCCGGTCCGGGAAGATCCCACATGCCGCGGAGCGGCTGGGCACGTGAGCCATGGCCACTGAGCCTGCACGTCCGGAGCCTGTGCTCCGCAATGGGAGAGGCCACAACAGTGAGAGGCCTGCGTACAGCAAAAAAAAAAAAAAAAAAAAAAAAAAAAAATGGTCATGAAGAACCTAGGGGCAAGACGGGAATAAAGACACAGACCTACTAGACAAAATAAATATTTTTAATTAGAAAATAGTTTATAAGATTTTTCAGGACTTCCCTGGTGGTGCAGCAGTTAAGAATCTGCCTGCCAATGCAGGGGACACGGGTTCAAACACTGGTCCAGGAAGATCCCACATGCCACGGAGCAACTAAGCCTGTGCACCACAACTACTGAGCCTGCGCTCTAGAGCCCGCGAGCCACAACTACTGAAGCCCACGCACCTAGAACCTATGCTCTGCAACAAGAGAAGTCACCGCAATGGGAAGCCCGCGCACCACAACAAAGAGTAGCCCCCGCTCGACGCAACTAGAGAAAGCCCGCGCGCAGCAATGAAGACCCAACGCAACCAAAAAAGATAAATAAATTTATGAAAAAAAATTTTTTTCAAGGCTTCCTAGAGAAAGCGAAAACAGCTTTAATTTTATTTAATTGTTTAGGACAAGCCCTATCTTTAAGTCCTGCCAAGAACAAAAATGCCAAGAAAATTCAGTATAAATGGATAACTATGGATTATAGTTTGGTCCTCAGGGAATATTTCCGGCGCTTCGAAGTCCCCTCACTGCCTCTGCAAGTCCTTCTGAACCGGGAACAGGGACCTTGGACAAAAGAGGGAAGCCATTTCCGGCTCCCCTCCATCTGTGATTTTGGCATTTTTCTCTAGATAAGCCACCATACAAACCCTCAGAGATACATTCCTGCAGTTTCCTACATTCCAGAACCTGTGCTTAAGGTGGACATTGCTTGTACCTTTGAAAACGACCTGTGATAAATATAGGGTAGCTATTAGCCTTCCAGTGAGGAATTGTGTAAAGGACGGAATTTTAAAAGATTAACATGAGCTTTCTTAGATGTTTGCATCAGCCTGAATTGCCCTTCGATAATAGATAGGAAACAGCACTTGATTCCTCTTAGTACATCTGACAGAGGAAATGTATGAACATTTTAATTCAGATTGTCTCTCCTAACAAACTTATTTTGAAACTTCTCGGTCATATTGACTAAGTTTGTTTAGGGCAAAGCTGTCAGCAAAAAGTCACAGTTACGCAGCAATTTACTTTTAAGCATTAAATAACATCTATCATTTTTCAAAGAAAATGATGTCAGCGGTTAAAATCCTAACTGCTGAGCACTGTTAGTTGTGGACAGTAATGACCCACTGCTTAGAAATTACTTTACCTACTTTCAGTATGAAACATAAAAAGTAATATCACAGCAATTTTCTATAATTCTTTTATTGCGAGACCAATAAATGTTACAGTGTTGTTAAAAGTAGTAGATTTAAATAACATTGTATGTCTTCAAACAATTCCAATACATATAAGATATTACCGGTTTCTATTAAATATTCATTTTTATAGAAAGACTAAACTTCTTTAGAAAAATGTCTTCATGTATAAAATAAATTTGATTTTTAAATGCGAGAAAGAGCAATCATCTTAACCATTTCTTAAAACCACAAAATTCGTAGATATTTTATAATGTGTATTTCAGTAATCACAACCTATGGCTTCAAGAAGAGATGAGAGACTTTCTTATTTTATGTAGGGAAAACTATGTTAAATTGCCTCTTTTCTTTTATCTCATTTTGTTCCTAGGATATCAATATGATAAATAGTGACTTAATAGCTATGATAGGTTAAGATGAGATTCTAATTGAAATCTCAATGTATGGTTGTAAGGTTAGTGTTTATAAATACAAAAAAAAATGACACAGAATTTTAAAAAGATATTAGTATCTCAGAATTTCTGAATTATGAAAACTGTCCAAGCTTTTTTCATTAAATCACCTACTATGAAATGCATTTAGGAAAACATTTCCTGTTATTAATAGCTTATAAGTCTGACAAAGAGCCAGTTGGTCAATTCCTAATTGCAAACTATTTGACCATGAGGTGTCAGCTGACTCTGAACTTCTTCCACTTCTACCAACTCATTTCCTTGCTTAGGAAATCACTACAGCACGCTGACTCCTTCCTCCTGATCTCCACTACACACTAATATCATGTCCCCAGGCCTACTTTATTAATATTCCAGAAAGACAGTCACTTCTTGATTTTGTATTAGCAATGCAGTAGTGACCAAAGCCTGTTTAGTTTTTGGTTCAGAAGAAAGTATTTGAAATGCACTCAATAACGTTGAATGGTCATCTAATTTAGCAATTAGTTTGGTCTGAGTAAAGTCAAGGGAAGGTTGCTTTCTGGAAAGTGTGGTATAATGCATTGACTTCACTATTGGCCATTTCATTAAAAAAATCAATGGTCAGCATAAAACCAACCTTTTAAATTAGTGGACAATCAACTGGAAATGCAAGTTTCAAAACTCTTTTTGAAAGTAATGCGGTTTGGGTTGGCCATTGACCATTTATTTTTTATTATTTAAAGAGTATGTAGCTGTTTTGTGTTGGGTAAATATTTGACTTTATATTTACTCTGATGCTGCCACATCATTATTACCTATTAAGATTTGAGCCATTTATCCAGCAGGTTTTCTGTTTGTCAAACATATTGAGAGAATGTTGGACACTAAAACTTTTATATTTTTTATTTAGGTGATTTTTTGTACATTTGTACAAAAACTCTTTTCTTAATTTTGTACATTTGTACAAGAAAAATTGTACATTTGTACAATTTTGTGCATGAATGTTGACAGCAGCATTATTTGTAATATTTGAAAAGTAGAAATAACTCCTTTTTCTCCCTTGTTGTTTAGAGGTGTGTTTTCGGGGGGGGGGCTGTTATAGGAAGATTTGTGGCTCATAACTACCGCTAGAATATAGAACAGAATGAACCACAAGACAGGAAATAGAGGAACTAAGTGAAAAGTGAGATACTGACCTGCTTGTTTTCAGAATGCTAGCATGCAGGTACCAGCTACTTATGTAGAATATTAAATGACTCTTCTTTGAAGAAACTGATCAATTCTTGAACAGATATTTCCACATTCTGATTGGGCTTATAGCCACTGAGAAGTTAATTTATCATCTAATTGAATGGTGGTGAAATCCTCTATTATACCCTATATACATACAATAACCTCCAGTTGGCTTCTGATGCCCAATATCAATGGACAATCAAAGATCACTGTGCACTGAAGGAAAACGGGAAAAAAATAAATGTAAAAGAAAAAAAGAAATGGAAAAATATAGATGAGTATGAAGAAGAAAATATACAAGCTATATGAATATCCTCCAAAAAATGAGAGAATAGATTGTATGTTAAAAAAATACTAATATATTGCTTCTAAAAAATTAATGAAAGAATAAGAAGGAAGTTCAAAAATTAAAAGTATATAAAAATTTAAAATTCATTAGAAGGGTTTTCAAGATATAGTCAAAAAATATTCTATAAAATAATAACAAAAAAGAGAGAAGGAAATAGTAAAATGACGAGATGTTAGAATTTTACTCTAGGAGATCCTTGTAATAAGAATTTCAGAGAAAAGAACCAAACTAATAGAGAGAAGGAGTTTATCATATAAATAATAAATCACTTTTTTCAGAAATGAAGAGTCTTGACTCCAGATTGAGCTCACCAAGTGACCATTACAATGAATGAACACACACACACACACACCACACACAACAATAATTATGAAATTTATGAATATTGAAGAGAAGATATTAAAATCTTCCAGTGAAAGAAACAAACCAAACAAAATACATACAAATGCATACGAAGAATGGGGATCAGATTTGTAGTTCCTTACTGACAGGAGTACTAGAAGAAAATGGAAAAGCAGTACCTTCAAATTATGAGGTAACTGATTTCTGACCTGAAATTCTATACATAGCTAAAATGGAAATCAAGTATGAGGATAGATTAAAAAGCTTTTGAGATAAGAATACACAAATTTATATTTTATATACCTTCTGTGTAAAGCTGTTGGCAAAGGGTGATCAAGAAATGAGAAGATATGGGGTCCAGGCAACATGATGTTGAATACGTCAGGTTAGGGAAAAGGATGACTGTGGGAAGGAATTTTGCAAGCCAAAAAGAAAAAAAAATTACTAACTTAATGTGTTGGAATGTATGAAAAAAACATTTGACAGGCTTCCCTGGTGGTGCAGTGGTTGAGAGTCTGCCTGTTGATGCAGGGGACACGGGTTCGTGCCCCGGTCCGGGAAGATCCCACATGCCGCGGAGCAGCTGGGCCCGTGAGCCATGGCCGCTGAGCCTGCGCGTCTGGAGCCTGTGCTCCGCAACGGGAGAGGCCACAACAGTGAGAGGCCCGCGTATCGCAAAAAAACAAAAAACAAAAACCAAAAAAACATTTGACAGACTTGCTAGAGCATTTAAGGAAAAAGTTAGATAAATATAAGGCAAATTATGCAAATTGATAGATACCATGGCAATTGTAGATTATAGGAAAGCAAAAACCTTTATATGAAAAGATATATAATCATAGTACACTATTTCCCTGAACTGAATAAAATATTTGTAGATAAAACTATTACTGTAATCACAACTTTGCTAAAACTAAATTAGTTGAATGGGAAAAAGGAAAGTGGGTTGTGGTGGTATAAACAGAAAATCAATAAATATTGCCAAGAATTGATAGTAAGAAACAAAATAAATGCCAATTTAATAAAGGTTTAGACATGTAAGGTTAATGCTAGAACAATCAGGTTGCTTATTACTTTCACCAGGAGCAGGAAACGTGGTCTATAAAGTGCCTTTGGAAGTAGAAATGCTTTTTTTTTCTTTCTTTTAAATAGACCTTTTAGTACTACTTGGTTTTTTACTAAATATATTTATTACTCTGATAAACATAAATATAATTTAAAAAACTAAAGACAAACTGCATCATGTTTTATGTGGAGCTGCATCATCTGGTCTTCCATGTCTCAAACCTCATTAGCTAATTCCTCCCCTTCTTACACTGATGTTACATCTACTCTCCCTACATACACACTCATTGTTTCAGTTCTTTCAATATCCCAGGTTCTTTCTTACTTCTAGTTCTTCCATTCTATTTTTATTAAGAAAAACGCTTTATTATTAACTTTTACTTGGAAAAAAATTGTTTCTTTTTTTCTGTATCTCATAGTCATCCATTATGTCTCAGTTTCCCCCAAAGAAGGGCACGTGTATTCCTGTGTTCTTCCTGGCACTCTGCAACTGACCTATGAGAGCGCTTCTTTAGAGAAGAAAAAATCAACTTTTTCTGTACCCAAATATCTTGGTTAGCCTGAGTTTAGTGTTTTGAACCATATCTTGCAAACTTGGCTAATATTTCTGTTTGGACTTGGCCGATCTTTTTGCTCTGATTAAACGTTGCAGAGAAACTCCTCCTCTAGCTTTTTCTGGATATTAATTCAGGTTCATAGTTCTACCACCCTCATTGAATTCTGGGAACCTAGGGTTATAGTAGTTCATAACGCTTCCCAATCAAACAATCCAGCTTTTCTCTTCTTGTTATTCACAATTTTCTGGGCCATGCGCCGTCCTCTGCTGGCAGCTGTCACAACTTGATTCCAAATACCCCAAAGTCTGGCATGCAAAAAGGAATGCATCTAATGATCTTCTGTAGCACTCCTTTGCCATATGAGTGGCTCATGCATATTCTCAGCTTTCTGCAGGCGTTATGATGAGCCCATAATGCTTTGCAGACTCCGTAAATGTACTCTATAATCACTTGAATGTCATTTTATGAATGTGCTTTGAAGACGTACTTCGTCAGAGCAGAAGAGTTTCTGGATATGTTTCTTGCAATTCAGCAGCACTTAACCAGATGGCCCCCTATAGTTTTGAAGCAGTGAATGCACCTTGAAAGTAGGCTGACTTGTGAGAGGAATATGGTCATTGGGGATCAATGGGAAGGTTTCTTAGGCACAGGTTATTGAAGAAGTGAAGTAAATACTGTATAAAGATTCATTAAAAACTAAACGAAGTAAAAGTCCTATGATAAAATGAAAATATGAATTGTAATAACCTTAAGAAATGTGATAAGTCCTATGAATATAAGTTCTGCATCATTATGTGTTTCACATTGATACGGTGGAAACTTAATTGGTTTCATTAGAAATAAAACAAATCATGAGTTTTATAGTAATGAGTTTGAATAGGCATTTATATACCTTTATACAAGGCAGGTCAGTTACTATTTCTGAAAATGATCATTTTGAAATTTTATATCTGGAAATATATTATCAAACCAGGTCTGAAACTCATTAAACAGATGGTAAAACTAATTTAACTTCCTTTAATGCTCCTTTTCTTTTTATCTTATAAAAGCAAATGAGCTTGTCAGCTTTTAATTATAAAAGAGTAATTTGAATTTATTAGGTATATATAACAAACCAAGTTATTTACTGTATCCTAGTGACTTCTTATTGTGCACATTCCTTTTTAACTTAATGATAAGAAAATCTTCTCAAGATCTTTGTAAAAGAATCATATTATCAGAAGAGCAGTTTGAAATTTCTAGAAAATAAATGTTCTTAAGGCACTTAATAGATGTTGAAACGAGACCTAATTCTTAAGAGTTTTCAAAATATTTGAGTTGCACCCATTAAAATTGGTACAGTTTAAATTTCATAATTTCCCATTTTAAAAAATGTGATACATGCCTCAGACATATCAAAGTGAGTTATTTATATACTTCAATTATGAAATACATAGTTTTGACTGTATTGTGTTTTTTCATTGATGAAAATTGAGTAGCAAAATTACTATATGTCATCCAAGGACACAATAACTTTATTAGAAAACTAATTTTCTATGTCTATTTCACAAATACTCTCATGACGAGTGGCTTTTTCATGTTTCTGTGCTAATTCATTATAGTGTCACCTTTTACCCAACCTTAAAAATATCTTTTTCTGATATTTTAAGAATGTATTGCATCTCAACATACAAATGCATTTCTTGGATTTGTAACAAGGGAAAATATCCGAGGAATTATCCATTTAAAATAAACCTTTATGCCTAACGTCGCTTGTGATGCCTTTTGACTACCATCTCCATTATGTTATGGGCCATACTTGTATTTCCTCATTGTGTCTAGCAGAGAGCATGGAAACATAAAAAATGTTCAATATATATCTATTGAACAAATGAATGAAATTTATAGTTAAATTGATCACTATATGTAAAATTTAAATGAAACAGAAAAGTGAATCTTCCTAATGATCAAATACTAACAGTAACTATTTAATGTCATTCTAATTACAAATAATATGCTTTCAGTCTCGGATTATAATTTTAAAATTCCTGTACTATTTTACTCATTTGTCTACTCATTTATTCACTGAATAAAGCAGTTTAGTATCCACTAGGTGTCAGGCATAATAATAGATACAGGGAGTACACAAAATGATTTAAACGAGGATGTTGATGAGAAAGTGTATTGCACTTATGAACTAGTCTTCTTCTCATCAGGTAAGGGAAGGGAGTCTGACCATGTCTCTGTACTTTATTCAACAAATATTATTGAGGCTGTATTATGGATCAGGAGATTTCCTAAGTAGTGGGCATACAAAATTGAATAAGACCGTACCTACTTGTAGTAAAACATTGTCATAATAAAAAGGTAAAGGAATTGATTTTGTAAGCTTTATAGTAAGATTTCTGATCTAGCTTCAGAGAATTTGTCCCAGTTCCAGGACTAGAAGCCATTCAACTGAGATTGAATATGAAATGAATGAGAGGATATTTAATAAAATACTGTGGTACCATTTACTTCAATTAGAATATAATTATAACTTATTTTTTTAATTGTGATGTGTCCGTAATAGATGTGATGACTGAATAATAGAAATGTTGGACAGTGACACCTTTGAAGCAGTCAAGCTATTGCCATGATAATTTTGTGTTTAAAAACCAAGTAAAACTTAGTGAAATACATCAATAAGTATCTTTGTTTACTTGTTCATGCATCTGTTGTCAGCTGTGATTCAGCTGGTCTCTGCTGGGCTGGGCTGGGTTTTGCTGGAAGTCCAGATCGGTTGCACATGTTGGTCATCTTTCTCAGATCACAGAACCGGAAGCATGTTATTGTTATGACAGAAGTCAGGAGTTCAAACCCACCTGTGCAAAAACATACCAAGCTGCTGCTGCAGTAGAGCCTCTAAGATAAGCCTTTGGCCAAAGCAAAGTCACACAGCAAAGACCAAAGGCAAATAGTGAGAAGTACATCCCTTCCCACCCTCAATCCCCCACCCAGGGATGGAGATGGGGGAGAGAGTGAACAGTTGCCCCAAATGATCTAATCTACCAAAATCTTGAAGATTTTAAAGTCATAAAATCATTGGCATTGTTTTTCTTTTTTTGAATAAATCTTTGCATAGACACGATACAGTAGAAAGGTCCTATTTGAACTCTTCCTTCATATTCATGAGATTGCTACGTATTTTCCACTCTGATTATTTTTTTCTTCGTGTACAAATCTGAAAACTGTATACTTAAATTTATTAGATCAGGAAAGGCACAACAACTTAAATCATCGCATAAGAAATATTTCTCAATATTTTTAACGTTTCATGCAATTGTTAGTATTTTCACAGCAAAATACTTGGAATGATAGACTTTATCAATAGGTCTAAGTCAGATATTGATTTAACAAATACACAAATCAGAATAAATGACAAATGAATAAATTGCACTTGAAATATTTGTTTGAGCTGCAAGTGAGATTGGATTTTCATGTTAAACATTTGGATTTTAATTATTTTGTTAGGATTGGTTTATTAAAACATAATTAGTAACATCGGTAGAAAAACATGAGCTATAATTAAATCATTTAAATAATCACTTCTTGATGTCTTAATAGGCCAGATTTCAATTAATTAAAGCAGATAAAAGTTCTCTATAAGTACAGTTTATTATCAGTAAGTTTGCTTTTCTAGAAATGATAGGAAATTTAGAATTCTGCATTAGCATTTAATAACAATATGCTGTTCTGATAGTGATGCATTACAGTTATCTACAAAACATGCTACAAGGCAGAAATATAGGTAATTAAAATGATTGCAACCTGTTTGCCTTTGGCAATTATCAATAGTAGTAGAATTTTTTATCATTAGAAAAATATAGATGATTTTAGAAATGGACTAGTTCCATTTTCTATCTAGAAAGAACTACTTATATACTGAGGTTGTGTTTACAGAATACCAGAGTTTCCAAACATAATGTGTTATTTTCTGTTTCTTCTATTCCTCGCTGAAAATTTGTTCAACCAGACAAGCTATTAAATCTAATAGTACAGAGAAACTAGTATAGACATCTCAGACTGTTTCTTATATTTTCTTAAAGGAAAAGAAATAATTATTAGCAAAAGAGCTACCTTCCCAATGACTTCATTTCCATGTCTGTATCGCAGTGATAAATTTCATGGGTTGGGAGGAACAGTCTGAGATATCTATACTGGTTTCTCTATACTATTAGATTTATAACTTGTTTGGGATAAATTGAGAGATTGGGATTGACATATACACACTACTAGATATAAAATAGATAACTAATAAGGACCTACTGTATAGCACAGGGAACTCTACTCAATACTCTGTAATGGCCTATATGGGAAAGAATCTTAAAAAAGAGTGGATGTATGTATATGTATAACTGATTCACTTTGCTGTACACCTAAAACTAACACAACGTTGTAAATCAAGTACACTCCAAACACCTGTTTCACTCAGGGAGCGTAGTTGTTGTAAATAACTTTAACAAGCATTTACTCTACCTGCTTTTATCATAATGTAATTTTATATGACAGTCCCCATGGGAACAAGCAGAGGGCTTGTATGGAGTATCTCTACGTGACTCCATTAAGTAAAGAAAGAAAAGCTGTGTTTGGAAAGTGATCAGGTTGATAGACTTTGTCTCTATGAAACAAGTGGCCATGCCTTATGTTTTAGTATGGGAGGTCAGAGAGAAGAATTCTCAAAATTTATTTGTTTTGGCAGCCAACGATTGGTCACACTGCACGTTTCAAGGTTACAAAGGAACCTCGTGGTGGTGCAAATGCAGGTCAGGAGAAGACACTTAATTGTGCTCAAGGCTTTAAAATGAAGCCAGAGCAAGAGTTCCGGAAGTTGGCAATATCAAGAAAGCAACCTCTGGAAGCAGACAGCCAGGGGACTCCAGAAATCTCTTTTCAGACCCTACATCCCTGGACTTTCAGATATCATCACCCTGTTCTCCATTACTAAAATGTAATTCATGGTCACAACAACATAAAAATCAATTAAAAAATAAAAACAAAAAAAACCAAGCTCATAGATACAGAGAACAGATTGGTGGTCAGAGGTTGTAGGGTGGGAGAAATGGGTGAAAGGGGTCAAAAAGTAAAACAATTTTACAAAGAAAGTATTTCAATACTGAAAGCCTATTTGAAACCACAGCTCTGTGGCTCATCTTGATGGATATAAAATATTGTTTATATGAAATAACATAAAAAGAAAAATGGAATATAAAATAGTAATTTTAATAGAAAGTAATAGATTGATTATAACCATAATGAATTCTGATATGTACATTAGTAAAGATAGGTTATTGTGAATAATATAAATGGTTTAATATTATTTTGGTAAGTTTAAGTTTGGAAGGAAGTTACAATGGAAGAATAGATGTGCAGAAAGATTCAATACAACTTAAGAAAAACCAGTTTGCCACAAGTGACCCTCCAATACTAGCCCATGAAAAGCCCCCTTAGAAATCTCTGACGTTCTCAGGGTCAAATGTCCACAGTTCGGTGGCCATGACTTTATCTAAATCCATTGGGACCCATCCTAGTCACATGCTCCACCATCACCTTTAGTTTTGCTGTTCTATGCTCTGCTCAGATCAGAAGCTACAGGTCGTTTGAGAACCAAAAGTGCAGGCTTACTGGAAAAAAAAAATGAAGAAGATAGTAAAAGATAGATCAAGGGACCTTATAGCCACAGCATGTCTGAGGTCTGAGGTAGCAAAACATGAAGAGAGAGAAAATAGGGAAAGCTAGCAGGAAAGGAAAGGGGCATAATACTAACTAATTTCTTAAATTTTGACTCCAAAGAAATAACAGTATTTCACAGACTCTCTTCTAAACACCAATTTCACAAATGTAAATTTTTTGAAAATTTCACTCTTAATCCCTTTCCTTGACAGTGAAGCCCAGAGGAGGATACTTGGATTCAATTTCCATCACAGCCACCCTCCCAATCCTATTCTGAAGGTTTCAGAAATCTTTCTTCAGTTGAGCAGGCTTCAGATTTCGTTCTGATGGTTCTGACAATTTCTATATAGATCTGTCTCCTTCTAGTCTTAATACTCTTTAATCCCTTGAGCTTTTTTGGTTATTAGTGGACTGCTTGTGCTATTATTTTAATAATAACAATGTAATGGATAATTTGACAGTTTATTCTTAAATGTCTATGAATTTTACTCATTTACGTTTCTAAAACATTCACCAGAATTTAAGTATTCCAAGTCAAGTGGTCACTAAAGTAGGGAAAAAACCCATATTTATGCATATGCCTTTCAAAAAACAGAAATGTACCACTTACTTTTAAAATGCATATACTTTGTTCTTTTTTTCTAGAGTTTTGGCTGGATTGTTTGCTGTATTGCAGAGAATCTTATCAAGCACAATCTTAATTTTCTTCTTTTTGAGGATTTCACAGTTAAGATTGGCATTGATCCACCAATTAATTCTTTTCTCCTTATTGGATGAGTGCACGTAGATTGCTTTACTTATATCTTAATTTTCAACATAAACTTTTAGCAGAATCTTTCATGTTTCATCACCATGTAAAAAGATGATTTTTTTTTAAAACTCCACATCTCTGCTTTTAATTATATAAGGAAAACAGCATGACTGTCACAGAAAAACAGTATAGAGAAAGCACAATACCGAGCCTATGATAGAAGCTCAGCAAATAGTTAATGTATCAGGTCTGCTTTCAAAATGTTATTTCATTATTACATTCATCACAGTTGCTGGGTATGGGCTCAAAATCATTTAGTACACAAAGAAAATTTTACAAAGCTTTCAGCATTTATTAAAATTAGGATAACTGCTGTATTTCCTTTATAGAATAAGTTTAAGTAAAAAATAAGGTTTCATTTCTAGAATGTTGAACTGAAAATAAGTTTAACAGAATGAATTATTTGTATATGGAAGATAATAAATATTTGTTTAGTGGAATTGGAACTATGAATGCTAAAAATTAAAAATCTTGTATAAAGATATAGTACATAAACCAATACATTAAAAAATTCTATCAATACTTAAGAAACAGAACATTCTTGAGTAATAAAATCTTTGAGATACAGTGAGGAAAAGTTCCCTTCAAATTTTAAAAACAAAGATCACATGACTCTTTGGCTACAATGTTAACTGAATAAAGAAGCGAATATTTACTAACCTCTAAATCATAATAGTAAAATCATAACTAATAACTAGAGGATATGTTTTCCTAAAAATTAACCGAATCAACATTTCTTTTGTGTATTTAACATTAGTTACAAAAGTTAACTTTTCATTGAGGACAGTCAGAACATTTGCATATGGACCACTTTCGAGAACCAAATTACAAACCCCAGAATACAGAAACAAGCAGATGTGATTTTTATTCTTTTTCCTTTTCATTGAACAGTTACCTCATTTGAAAGTTTTCACTGATTTAATTTAACTTTTTTTTGATGGTAGATACATCTGTTGCTACCTATGTCTGGTTTTCATTTTAATGGGTTGCCTAGAAGCTGTGACCGTAATAATGGTGCATTTTCCTGCTGTTGGTTTATTCTTTATTTCAAGAATGCCGATTTTTAAGAAATAGAATTGTCGTAGATTTGTGTTTTGCCTCTTCAAAACGTTCTTCCATTATTATTTCTAATTAAACATTCTATGGTTAATTGATGCATAGAGCACCAAAGCTCCTTTAGAAATTTTTCAGTTTCCCAAATAGACATAGATTATTTAACAGTTACTACAAAATAATCTTTGGAGCAATACATTTTGTTCTATGAGGACAATTCCCAATTGTAATTTAAAAGTGATACCCTAGCTTTTGATGGCCTAGAATTAATGTACATTTATCATGTTAATCTTCATGCAAATTGAAGAAGACTGTGTATTCAGGATTGGTTACATAATTTTCAAGGTCCAGTGCCAAATGAAAATGTAGATTCCTCTCTTCAAAATTTACTAAGAATTTCAGAATGATCACAGTAGCACATGGATGGGGCCTTAGTAAGCAGGTTCTATGCCCATGAAGACAGCCCTGTGTGTAATTTGAGAAAACTAACATCTTTATCAGAATGGTTTAAAAAATGTAGAATATGAGGTAAGTAGAAATAAAAGCTGTAATGAAAGACGACATAGCCAATCTCAAAATCAAAGCATGGAATTCTTACATGAATTCTCTGATAGAACTCACCTTTAGAACCTAATATTTCACCTATATTTCTACTTTTGAACAAATCTAGATAGAATTTCTATCTTATTTTTGCCTAAAATCTAACTTTTATCAATTCTAACTGCTGTCCCAAGTTCTGCCCTAATAAATAATTCAGACATGACTGTATTTCCTAGTGTATTAGTTGGAACCATATGAAATTATCAATATCCAGCCTTCTTTGATTTACAAAGAGGACAGTTTTATGTGTTTCCACCTAAGACATAGCAGCTCATTAAATATGTGAAGTCAGGAGCTATGCAGACCCCACTCCCCCTTATGAAAACACATTCATGTGCTCCTCCAAAAGCCACAATCAATCTTTTCTTACCCAAACTAATTATTATTTGAGTCTTCGACATTATTCATATGAGAGATTTTCCAGATTCTTCACCATGTTGGTTGAGTGACTCTAATAACTAACTTTATTACTTTTCCTCTTACAGTTTGACATTCTTTATTGAAAAGAATGATCCAGCTGTTGACTGACAGAGTCCATAGTGAAACATGTTTGCCAGTCCAATGACCTAAATAAGTCTAAACCCTGACTCCCAATGTTTTTCTTATCAATTTATAAGCAATATGTTAGCTAGTATAAACTTGTGTAATTTTACGTGAAACCTGAAGAACCTTATTTATGTATATTCTTTTTATTTTTTATTTATGTTTTGCCAACAAAGAACCCCTTTGGTAGTGTCCCATCTTCCATCTTCTATCGTATTTTTTTCCAAAATTCTTTCTGTTAAAACTGTAACAGTTTCTGTGGAGAAACCTAGTTCTTACCAATTCTGAGATCTGGGAGGCATTCTTGCAATAGATCTCATAAACTCTGTCTGACATGGTGGGCAGTAAGATCAATAATATCTGTATAAAGAATAGAATTGTGAGTTCTGTTATGCTCATGTATAACACGAGAAAACAAATCAGGAAAAACAATTCTCCTATAGAATATGGCCTAGATGTAATTTTCTGCTGGTTTCAACTGACATGAAAATGACATAGATACATTGTAGAGCACTGGATTTCTAAAATTTTCATCTGCTGAACATTTTTCATCAAGTTTTATATAGAAGTCCAACATGAGAAAACCCTAACTCAATGGAGATTTTCTCTCCACCTGGGCTCTGTATTAATCCCACTGTGTTGCCCACCCCCCAAAAACCCAAAACCCAAACAAGCAAATCAAACATTAAATCTGGATTCTCATTGGCTTTACCAAACCAAAGCTTGTTACACACATAAAGTCCAAAGTTGGTCAGGCTAACAACCTCCGTGTCTAAGCTATGGCACTCATTACATGTAACCTTGGGGTACCCAAGACAGATGAAAAGAAAGCTTAAAATAAGGCAGAGGTGTTTTCCTGTCTTAGCCCCAAAGTGATGCATATCACTTCAGCTCATAGTCTATTCGATATTTTCATAACTGAAGTCTCAACCTAACTAGAAGTCTCTGAAATATCTGGAAGTGTGTGGATATTTACTGAGCATGAAATGTCTGTCATAGACTCTCTTTTGCTTTCTCAGATGCCCCCTGACTCTTCTCCATAGGAACTCCTAATGCCTAATATAATATAACATAACACAATAAAAACTCTGATCTTAAGGAATGATTTCCCTATGTTTCAAGCAATTCTCCATGAAATATTGTTCTCCTATACCAAACATTCCATGAGAAATGGGCTGCAAAGAATTCAAAATTTTATTTTCTGAAACAGACTGGAATGCCCAAATTTTGTGTAGCAACAAAAGGACAAAGCAGTGTGCTTTGATATACTGCCCGGTGTGAGGTAGGGATGGTGTTCTTCTTTGAAAGTTGGGTCTCTCAAGGATATCTGATGGTGACACCTGACCAAGTCCCAGATTTCCCCCTGAAAGCTTTCTGGGTCTGCTGTAATGCTGGAGTGAGTCCAGAAAATCTAAGACCCCAAGAGCAGAGATAGTGCCTTATTCATCTTTTGGTCTTGCACATGTAGTCCTGAATCTGGCACCTGCTGGGTTTTCAACTATGTTTGGTTGATATGAAATGAAATCCTCAGCTGCCTGCTATACAGTTACAAAGCAGGCCCTAAAGCTGAGCACTTCCAGGGTCATTCCTTCTACTCCAAATCTTGGTCTCCCTTCAGAGTTTCCAATTTTGATTATAGATACCTCCTGTCATATGGTCTTTTGAGCTTAACATTTTAGAGTCTCTATTGGGTCTTGCACATTTTTTACTCTTTATATAGTCAATCATATGCCAAGGGTTGT
This sequence comes from Delphinapterus leucas, assembly GCF_059928025.1. Lineage (NCBI taxonomy): Eukaryota > Metazoa > Chordata > Mammalia > Artiodactyla > Monodontidae > Delphinapterus > Delphinapterus leucas. The sequence goes on along the minus strand of NC_143146.1, from coordinate 18,051,511 downwards.
TGCTTCTGATTCATGCCTTTCTCTCAATTTCATTTCTAAATCTAAGTCATCCACATATGAGCTTGCAAGTGAGCTATTTTAATGGGCTCCTAGCATCCAAGATCTCCTCTTCCAACTGAGAGTTCTGCCAGAATTGTCTTCTTAAAGCAGAATTTAGACCACCTATTTCTAAGTACGTTCCAATGACACCCCAAATAAGGGTTTTTAGTAGGTGCTATATTCAGGGAAACAGAGATGGAAGAGTTTGTTTAGTGAATAAGTTTATAAAATCTAGCTTGAATAAAGTTGAATAGGATTTACTTTTTGTTACTGTGTTAGTGTATATGAGAAATTTCTGAACAGCTTTGCATATACAGAATTTCTCTAATATTTTTAACAAAAGAATATGTTTTCTTACAAGTATTCTTTCAGAATTGCCATAGACTAAATTTCAGGGATTCCTCATTATCAACAGAATCACATCCAGATGGTTTAGTATTATATTTAAGTCTTTCCACGACAGGCTTACTTACAAAACGTTTTTTTTCTCAGACCAGTTTGTACTCTTCAACTTGTGCATCTTCTAATTTATGTGTTTGTTCTTACTGTTGTTTCTATGTGGAATCTCTTGCAACACAATTCAGTTTCTTTTTTGAACACTGAACTCACTTATCATTAAAAAATCCCCTTCCTTCTCTATTGAGATTTCCCTGTCTTTACAGGTCACAATAATTTCTACACAGATGGAAGAGTTCTAGTTTAATGAAATATTTCCTGTGTACCCAACAAAGTACTAGGTGTTTATATACGCTATTTTGTTTAATCATCTCATCAATCCAACAAAGAAATATTAACCAACCCATTGTACTAAGACATGCACAATTAATGCCACGTGTGTAGGTTTTCTCAGCTGTTAGCTAGGGAAGCTGTGATTTAAAGAAAATTCAACTATCTTCAAAACTTCCCTGAGTTACTTACACTGCATCCCACATCACTTGGCTTTTATTTGGTTTTGTAGTACTTACTGTATTCTACCATGTTTCATGTAATTTGTAGTTAGAAGTCATTCCCATTAGAATGCAAGCTCTATGAAGAGAGACACTATATCTTGTTCGGTGTCTAGTTATTATAATTGCATGTTATACAGCTGAATGCATATTAATATGAACTTGACCAATTTTGTTATATTAGCTGCCTTTGTGATGTTTTATCTGTTTCTGTATGCTGCATCAGGATTTTCTGCATTCAAGTTTGTGTTAAGATATCTCTGGGAACAAGATCTTACTGTGTTACTTGTACTGTACGTGTGTCCTCCGAATGCCTGTGCTGTGCTTCCCCAGGAACTCTTTCCGACACTCTTGGTCAGGGCTAAGCTTTAGGATTTCAAGTTTATAAAGCAATTTACTTTAAAAAGTGACAATAATGCCTCCTAGCCAACGTCAGTACACAGAAAAGGAAGAGGTTTCCTAGGTCTGTACCAAAGTGGACAAAATCAGAGAGAGGCTAAGAGAGAGGTCAGCAGAAATCTGAAGGCAGAACTTTTAAAATAGTTAATGGAAAGCATTTTTACACGTGCCTTGCTTTGTGACCAGAAGTGAAGTGCTATAAAGAATGGGCTAAGTATCAAGAAACGCTCAAAAGTATTTTTCTTTTGTAGGCCCACACCTGACCTTGAACAGTTACACATTGCAGACTGCTCTCTAAATTATCATCTTGAGAGTAATATTTTCTTTTAAATATGTATTTTAATGTAAATATGTTCTGTGACTGATGGTGGCTGCCTGCTCATCACTGAAAATAGGAAGGCTTCATTTTTATCTTAAAACCTGGGTATCTTCCAAGGTCAAACTTGGGATTCAAGTCTTATTTCAGAACAGACTAGATGGCAGCTAGAGAATTTACCCTGACTCCTGGGCAAGCCCCAACCCTTTTTGGTCCATAAACACTAAGGGTGTCTCAGAAATGATTTAGATTATTGAACAATGTGTTTGGTCCTATTCACTTATTAGGAAAAATATAGATGGTAGGGAGTCCTCATAATTCTTTCCAGAGGCAAGTAGAACCCAGTTGTTTTCGACTCCTTCAAGTTTCAGGGGTCATACCTCACTTCCAGCTAAGGGGGCAGTATTGTGAAACCCATTGGTGTTGACCACAAGACCATCCAGTCTTCTACCAGGTTCTTGTCTCCAGACATTTATGGAAAATCTTGAGAAATAAATCAGTGGCCTGAAAGCTGTCCTGATCGCTTTTGACCTGTCACAGTAATCTTGCAGTAGAAGTATGTTTCATTCTGTGTAGGTCAGCTTTTGCCATCTCAAATCAGACTTCTCCAGAATGACACTGCTCTACGTGTCTTCCATTGTCCCAGGTAACAACACAGGTCTTTCACTTAATTCCTCAAAGCAGATTTCATACCAGGCTCTTATATTGTCATTATGTTTTCTGGGGTTTGACTACACCCAGGGGAATGCTTCAGATGATGTCTTCCAATTTCCATTTCAAAGAATAAAATTATTTTCTATCACTCCCATCAAAAGTCATCCTCTTCTATAACTGTAATAACCTATGTGAAAGCAATTTTAAGCATTAAAATAATAGTCACCTTTTCTACTATTAGAGGGGCTTACAACCTCACTGTCTCAGGCCTTTTAATTTCAGAATTAGATAGTTGTTTACCCTTCTTTATTCAAAAGTCTCACTGATGTGTGTTCTCCCCCAGCGGAACGAATCGTCACACTGTCTCTCCACCAGGTTCATTCATTTGTTCAAGAAAGAATGTACTGAGTTCCTCTTCTTTGACAGGTATTGTTGAAAATTCAAAGGCTAGGGGAACCAGCCATAGCCTTTGTCCTCATGGAACTTAGTGTAGTTGGAGCGATGGATATGAATCAAGTGATAATATGTATGGTTACAGCCAGGTTATATAATGTGAAGGAAGGGAACAGAATGCTACAGGACCGTAACACACTGATGAAGCCACCCTGCTCTGAGAGATAATTAGGAGCTCATGAGGTAAAAAAGAAAGTGCTGTAGAGTGAGAATACGAAAAAGAAAACCCGTAGACAGACAGCATATGGATGTAGTGTGTGATGAGCAGAGTGTGAAACAGTAAAGACTGAAAGAAAACTGGTGAGACTGAAGCTAAGAGAGCAAGGGGAGGAATAGAAATAAGATGATACTGGAAGTAGGCGAGAATGGGACCACACCAGACCCGGTGGTATGATAAATGATTTGATGTTTATCAAAGAATAAAATGTTATAAGAGGGTTTTAAGCTGAGGCATGTGTTAACTAGATTTGCGTTTGAAAAAGAAAAATCCCTCCAACTGCAGTAGGTAGAGTAGATTGCGCAGTAGGTAGTGTAGATTGCATGGAAGCTAAATAAACTTGGGAAGATGATACAGTGGATTATAACAGCAGTTCATACAGTGCTATGGATTCGGATAGCGGAGAAGAGGAGCGATAGATGGATGTGAAGGCCATGTCAGAGGTAAACTTGTCGGAATTGATCATTTGGCTCCGAAAAGCGTGGGGCACGATGGTATCGGGAATAGCTCCTACTCAACTAGATCGATGGTGTTGAGGTTTCCCAAAATAGAGATCAAAGGAATAAAACTAATACATGAGAAGGAACATTAGTTTACTCTTGGATATGTGAAGTTTGGAAAGTTTTTAAGAGTTGATATCATGTAGAAAATTGACTTTCCTGCTTTAAACTTCAAAGGATCAGTCCGAATTCGAGATATAAACTGTATCATCACCAACAAACAGAGGTAATAGATTTCATAGGTGTGGATAAAATTTTCTAGGGGAATACTCAAAGTGGTAAGAGAATTGGATGTAGAAACTCTCTGAGCACTGAGGAAGAAACCCAGCATGTAATATGGCCTGTTAGAGGATGATAAGCCTCTCCAAAGAAGCAGAATATTCAGCCAAAAATTCCGGTGAATTTAGATTTTCAAGTCCAGAAAACAAACAAACAAACCAAAAAATGAACACCTAAAAACAAAACAACAAAAAGACCTGTCTGTCTCATTTCTCCGTCTACTTATTAATCTTTCTATACAAGTACTTATGTCATGGTTACAGTGTTCCAAATACTGTTCTAAGTTCTTTGCAAATATTATAATTTTGAAATAGCATCCTCTCCATTTCCTACTCCTAACTCTACATCCCTATACCAACAGACTTTAGTCATCAAGGTAGACATGTTGTAGGCATAACAGCAATTGTATTAATTACGATAAGTAAACTATTCTAATAAGCAATATCCGGATCTCTGTGGCTTATCATAATAAGTTTATGTCTCACTATAACAGCCAAGAAAGGTAGGCCATAGGGGTTTGCCTTGAAGAGTGACGCAGGGATCCAGGGTTCTTCCGTCATGTGGTTCCTCCCTTCTCCATGTTAATGGAGTCCTCTCCATCCAGCTGTTGGATAGAGAATGGGGGAACTTAATCACACAGGAAGTTTTAATGGGATCTTCTGGGGAGTAACCTACAGCACTTCTCCCCCGTTCCCATTGACAAAAACTCAACAACGTGGTCACTTAACTGCAAAGTAAGCTGGGGAAAATGGTCCTACTATGTGTCCAGGCTGAGATGACCACAAAGCATTATTTTTGCCACAGAAATGTAGCCAAAGTTAAAGAAACTTGTAACCAAAGTATGTTTATTTGTTTTTATTTTTCATAAACCATGCAGTCTTCTTATTACAGAATTCAATCCACCACATAAGGAGACGCACCCAGCATGTTCCATTGTCTAGGGAAAATAGAAAACAAATATTCATCTCATTAGTCTAGGACTTTCTTTGCTCCAGGATCTCAAATAGTACCATACTGTCTCTCCTGCAATTGGCTCAAGTTTCTTAGAAAATATATGGAAGAGAACAAATTTAAATCATGGAAGTCAATTTACTCTTGAGTCTGCGTGCCCTCCTTATGGGGCCTTGGGAGCCACCTACCCAGCAGCCCAGGGATGAATTCCATGGCAGCTTTGACATTTACATGCCAATAGTCCATTCTTTCCTGCCTACCACCAAGGTTCTCAAAATTAGGCAAATTTAACCACTACATGGGAGACCATCTTCTACACTGCTGATAACTTATCTTTTAAGCACAGTGGTGGAGAACTGCCCCACACATCGCTTTCTTTAGCAGATGTGAATGCATTCTGGTTTATTCGTTGCGCAAGTTTTTACCCAGACATACCCACAACAGAAGCAATACAGTACATCTTACCTTCCCTAAATTAATTACAAATTTTTTATTATCACCACTTTTCCATGACTATGACCTTTAACAAATACAGACAGTTAGGTCAACAGCCATGTGACAACCACATCAAGTAAAGATGTTCCACTGGTTTTGGAGTCCCTCTTTCTCCTGTTATTTTCATTCAAATATCTTTACTTTGATTAATATAAACATGTTTTGTTTGATGAGAGAGAAAGGTAGTGCAACTCATTTGTTTTTCAAATGTTGAAAATATTTTGGAAAATAAAGATCTATTTTTATGTGAAGTGTATGATTAGATTTAGCTCTGTTTCTACAGAACAGCAAGTTCAGAAAGGGGGAAACGAGTTAAAATCTATGGCACGATGTTGAAATCCTCAGAGGCAAATGCCTTAATATTGATTTTTTATATGGGTTTGGAGATGTGCCATGAAGACCTATTGACTTATGTGACTTGTGGTGAAGTTTACAGATACTTTTCCCAGATTGTATTTCTCCACACAAGGTTTTACAAAAATATAGCTGGACTTGTTTTAAAGGATACATTAGGAGCGAGGAAGTGTATTTTCTAAGACTTGATATACAGAAACACTGGGTTCAATATCTGACTTTATGTCTGAATTGTATATAGGTTTATTTAGACTGAATAAGAGAATGAAATATAAGTGGAAACTAGAAAGATAAATTTGGGAGGGAAACAGCCATGACTTGAAAGACCTAGGGCATTGTGTTGTCTAGGGAAACCCAGAGTCCAAGCACCTGCCATTCTCCTGCAGTATGAGGGAGTGAAGACATAGCAGTAATTAGCCATAACCCAACTCCCTTACATAGCCCAGATGTCTGGTGTCTATTTGGGGGATATTTTATGGACTGAGAATTCTTGAGACCACTGTGAAACACAATGAGAGTCCTTGAAGGCTTCTGGAGCTAGCTCAGTCTAGATTTGCAGCAGCTCACAGCTCAGGGATCTGTACTAAGATTAGTTCCTTCCAGCTAAAAGTCTAGTGATGTAATGCTTGTTTACAGAATAGGGGTCATCACCATCGCCTGCTGGTCCATGTTAGAAGAGCATCCGGTAGCCAGAAGGTTTGGGGATAGAAAGTAATGATGTAAGCAACTCATTTCTTTTTTTAAGAAAGGCACTTAATTCTTCCATGGTATATTTTATCTATTTATGTAATACTTGTCTCTTAATGACTTGTTTGCTATAAACATTGGCTAATGTAAACATGTAAAAATGGTCAAATAAAAATTTAATAATTTAATGTTGCTGAACATTGACCAAAAAAATCAAAGATACTCAAACATTGTATAAAATGTCCTTGCAATGAAAATTGTCACTGTTCAAAATAACAGTGAAAAAGAATATCATTGTACTCAGTTTTCGATTTACTATAAATACACAAAAATATAGTACCTGTAGCAGTTGAACTCTTCGAATTATTTAAATAACTATTGTCATTACTTAGATGTTACAGTATTTTAGGAGTTAGCTAAAAATATAACTATTAGAAAAACAGCTGCTTTTTGTTCTTGCCTTTCTGATGATGCCTGTCAATAAATATTTCTGTCATTGTTCATTGAATGATAGAAAAATATTTTACAGCAGGACTTAGTGACTTGCTTCAAACAATAAAAATGGAAAAATGGTACATTACAGTAGAGAAACCTGGTAGATACTACTTTAATTAAGTGATCAAGGTAAATATCACCAGTGATAAGTCATGTTATCAGTACCCCCTGATATGATGCAGTGAGAAAGGCGCTTCACCTCTGTATTACTCTTCACCTAAACCCATAATTCCAGTCTAATCATGAAATGACTCACACAAACTCAAATTGAAGGAAATTCTACAAAATATCTGTCTATTATTCATCAAAACTGTCAAGATCATAATAACAACAAAAAAAAAAAAAAAAAAAAAGGAAAGACTGAGAAATTGTCAAGGATTATAGGAGGCCCCAGAAGGTACAAAGACTAAATGAAATGTACTAGCCTAGATTTGGGTTAAATCCTAGATAGTTAAAGGACTTTAGAGAAACAAATGGTGAAATTTGAGTAAGTCTGTAGTTTAGTCAGTAGTTTTATACTAATGATAAATTCTTAGTTTGGGCAAACTGTGATTGTGTAAAGTGTTAACATCAGGAGAAGCTGGTGCATATGGGAACTCTCTGTATATCATTGCAATTTTTCTATAAATATAATATTTCAATACAGAAAGTTTAAAAATTCTATTAAGGAATGCTGTCTTGTACAGGAGAAATTTCTCCATGTTCATCTTTTATGCAGACTAACCTGCTATGGCATTTTATCTACATATAACTGATAGCAAATTAAGAAATCACAGCATTTACCAACTGGAAGCTATGTTAGAAAAAATTTAACTCTCTATATATGAAGATACCAAGATTCAAAGACAATATTTTACTTGTCCTGAGAGTGCTGAGCAATTTATGACATAGCCAAGGCCAGAACTCAGAACATAGTCAAGGCTAAAACATAGCTAAGGCTAGAACTCAGATGTCTGAATTTTCTATTACACATAATACTGAGTGAATCTGTGTGCCAGACACTACTACACATGTTACCAATATTAACTCTTTTAATTCTCTAAGCAGTCTTTGAGTTAGCTATTTTTCATTGTGCCTGGCATAGAGCAATGGTTCATGTTAGTTATTTTTAACATGGATTTAATCAAGCAAATGACCTCCTTAGATTTACACCTTAGAAAGTTTGCTCTGGGATTTTAAAGGATCTTTTGGTTTGAGGGGAAGTGGGATTGGAGACCGAGGCTCTTTCAAAGGCTCCAGCGGAAGGGCCCACTAGTATATGAGAGGATGGATGCATCAACCAAGGCTTTGCCACTGGAGTTGAAAAAGGAGTAAATGAAGGTGGGACTGACGGGAATTAGTGATTTATAGGACACATGAGATAAAGAATGTAGAAATACTCTACCCCTGAAATCAGAAATGCAAAACCTCTCTTTCCTTTCTAAGCTCTTTCACCCTATTGGTTCCACTACATTGATTTTTGGCCCAATATGCTTGTGTGGCCTCCTGTTGTGTTTATCTTTCCAGCCTAGATGCCGTAGCATGTCATTCAGGAACTCTTGGCAAAATACTCAATTTCAGTGTCCTATTTATTCCTACCTGACATACCCTCTCTGGGGTTTGAACACTAAATGAGCCTCTCCTCTTGTCTGAGGTCAATTCATCCACCTCCACATAGACCTGGCCTTACGCATTAACTGTTTTTTGTCATCAACATTTTTCTATACTGGGCTTCTTCTTTTTTTTTTTTTTTTTGACATACTAAAGTCTCTTGAAGCCTTACATCCAGTCCTCCCTCACCTCTTAGATCCCTTCAGTTACCACCCTGTCTCTATCTTCTCCTTCCCGGCCAAGCAGTTGAGTCATCCTGGTTTTGTTAATTTCCCTCAAGATTAGGTCCTAGATCCTCTCTCAGCTCAGCCTGTTTGGCATTTCTGAACAAAAGTCTGTTCCCTGTGCCCTCCTAGGTGGACTGAGAACCTTACTCCTCGATATTGGTGCCTCAGAAGCATGAGTGCAGCCACAATGGAATTCTCAAGTTGGCTCAGATTTCAGTGAGTGGGGAGGGATCGTGTTTTATCCAGGTTTCTATCTAGAGTCTGGTGCCTGGCTCTGAGTGGGAACTTGACATATCTTTCCTGAACCACTTGAATAAAGAAAATGAAATAAGTTTCACTGTTAAAGCTAGAAGGTAGTATCCATCTGTAATTTGATTGATTCCAGATGTGGTTTGCTTGAATATTTTCTAGAACATCTCTTTGGTAAAGCAAGGCAAAGTAATATTCTTAATCTCATTTAGGAATGTTTTGATCTATTCTTTTCTATGAGGATTGATTTAGGTGTGTACCTGACCTTTTCAAAAAGCACCGTTTCTACTCAGAATACTGTGATTATTATTCTAAAGTTTGGTCTCTACCTCTAATTTCAAAATAGACTTAATTCTGATATATCCTGACTTGCTACTTCTCTCATCCTAGTCATTTTGTCATTTAAACTGGTACAAATAGTCCATCAGGTCTAGAACAAGAGAACAATGATACAAAAAATGGAAATCTATACTATGAATAGGTCCTGTATCAACCCTTTCTGATTAATTCTCCCTTTCTTCTCAACGTCCAACTCATCCTGACTGAATCAATCAAAAAGCTATTACTTTCATACTTGGAAGTGTTGGTTTCAAAATCAATAAAAACACAGTTCATTTTTAATATGCAATATATTACAAAAATGAAAATTCCCATTTACTTGAGGTAGAAAGTTTTGAAAAAAATGTATGGTTGCTGGAAAACTTGTTGGCTGCATATATACATGTATATGTGCATATATATTTGTAATTCTTCATTACAGTCTTTATATTTTATTTTACTAAAGATTTTCATCACTATTAACTTTTTGTATGTATATATGTGGATGCATGATATATATTTGAAGAGAAAACAATGGATTGCTTCATGGTGAATTTCTGCTCAAGTCTTATGCATCTGGATTGTAGGCACTGAATAAATCAGCATCTTCTATAAAGCTCTAGCTGCAGTGGATAATTCTACATTAAAAAACTTACATGAGCCATCCAAAGACACCTCTAGCAAAAAATGTGTTAAGTTCTTAATGGGGTCATTAAAAGCAGCTAATTGCATAACTAATAATCATATTATTTATTAATAGGGAATAAATAGAAGCTCTGGTTACTATTTGAGAATAATTAATTGTATTGTACATCTGTATTCAGGAATGTCTATTTTCTGATATGCTTCAATTGGCATTCATCTGTAGGTCTGTAATAATTAGGCATGTTTGTAATATTGAACTAGAGACCGTGATTTTAGTCAATTTCTGTGTAAGATTCTTTTGTTCTCTTTGATTTGTTTCATTTGAAAACGTGCAATCTGGTATGAGATTATATAATCATATATAAAACTTGCTTAACCGAATACCATAATATCAGATTATATCAGTAAAATGAGTGTTATAGTATGTAATGAAAGTTATTATTTTGCTATTTATTATATTTATTATTGTGTCACTACAGCCATTTTTACTGCCCATCCATGAACTTTCTGTATTCTTTCTTTGAATGTAATCAAATGGTCATGGAAGAAAAGTTTCTAGATCATCAGAAGTTGACAGTTTTCAATGTGGTGTGTGTGCTTAGTCTAAGATAGAGTTGAGTTTGGTATATGGGTGATGGATGAAGTTTTACTGAGTAATGGATAACTCCTCATTCTGTTAATGGCATTTCATCTATCAACTACTTTTTATATGTTTGATCACAAGATGTTGCTGACTCAAATTTTGTGGATTAACTGAGGTGAAAGTGATACCTGTTTGAAGTTTCACTAATACAAAATTTCCCCACTTGGGAGTAGGATGGATTATAGTATCTGTTGAGATGCTTTTCCATGTGAGTTCTTTACTGTCAACTTTCTTGTTCTCTCAACCATATCTCTTCTGTATTAGCTGAAATAGAACCTTATGTTGTTAAATGATTTTTCCATGTCGTGGGAAATTCATGTCTCCGAATCTACATTCCTTCCTACAAGTTACAAATGAGAAATAACTTCTTTTAAGAAGATGAGGTGGATTTCTGGTCCTCTGTGCCAGGGTAAGCTCTCTATAGCCCATCCTTCACGTTGATTGCAACTGAAAACCTGCAAGCCTACAATAAACAACTAATTGAGGTCTCTGAAAAGTAAACAAAAGTGGGAGGATTATGAAATATCGTCAAAATTTAGAGAGGCAACCTGCACTGGTACGAGTTTCCTGTTGTTTTTCTGTCAATCAAAAGAGAGAATAAAACAAAATCAACAACAACAAAACAATCCAGGAAAATAGATATTATGAGAAACAGGAAAAAAACAAGAAACAGAGTTAGAACCCTAAAGTTAGAATTATCAGAAAAAGAATATCAAGAGATTTTTAAATATCTTAACCAAATTTTAAAAGGGAATAAAAGCATAAGCCAAAATAAATGGTGTAAAAATAAACTGATTAATTTATTTGTTTGCATTTGCCTTGTTTGTATTTAGCAACTCTTTTTAAAGACACTTTTGGATCTCTTTTTTTAAAGGGATATTTCTTGTATCTATCATAAAATTGAGTACTGCTTTCTAATTCATATTATTCAAATTTTTAAAAGTAAATGATCATTTATTTTTGTTGACAGGACAGATATATTTTTATAGTCATTATTTTTAAAATTTTACCTGTATGTAAATTTCTTCCCATTTCTTTATACAATATCTAATGGCTCCATACTGTGAGTGGCAATAAAATTAGACTAGGTGCTATTTCTAATTTCTCTACTCCTCCTGTGCTATTCAGTTTTTGTAATTGGGCATTTATTAATATTTGCCTTGTAATTTTAATATGTTTATATTATTGTAGGTGAATTGTGAGCCTTCAAAATATTCTGTTACTCTCAGATGTAACATATGAGACGATCAGGGAGCTAATTCTGCTTTCTACATCTTGTACTCACTCCCTCCTCTTAATTTTTATGGTTGGATTTTGTACATTGTCAGAACTGTCAATAAAAATGTGTTTTCACATTTTCCACGCCATCTTCCCCTTAAATCTACAGCTGAATGTATTGGATGCTCACTGCTAGTCTTAATGATAGTAGTTCTAATCAGCACTGGGTTGACTGAAGTTTGACCTCTAGTAAATGTCTCAAAAAGATTTTACTTGCCTGAATTTGTGGGTGTTCCTAACTGTAGACTTTATAGTTGATGGATATCTTGGGAGGATAAAGATAAAGCCATTGGCTTCATTCTCTTCTCGATTATTTTGTAGATATTGCCTCCCATACTGTGGTGTCAACTTGTTGCTGTGGAAAACTCTGTTTCCCCATTGGTTTTCCTTTCTTAAGAAACGTCTTGACCTTTGTACTTAACCTTCCAAATAATGCTTTCTTAATCATTAAAGTTCAATTATTATACAAGGATTTGTCTTGGATTTGAGCCTTTTGATAACATAAATATATATAATATGGATAAGTATACCTATATGGTTTACCTTGGCCTAACATAATGTATATTTTTTCTAATTCTGTTTTATTTCCTATATTTCTGTTTCTTTAGAGAGAGGAGAGGGTTTATTCAATATTTTGTTTTCTTCTCTCATTTCTCCTCTTTATGATTCTTACTTTCTTTGCGGACAAATCTTTCTTGTTTTCTTTGTATTATTCTCTTCTAAGATGATTTCTACTTTTAATCCCATTTCTTTCATGAATCCTGCCAGTTTCAATTTCACTCTCTGGCCATCTCTTCCCCTAGAACTCGTATGTCATCTCATGGTCCCTTTATGTGTTTTAAGTTGTTAAAATTTACGTTGTCCTGTACAAATGTTCATTACATTTTTCTTCTGTTTCATAACTACGTCTCTGATGATTAAAAGAGTTGATGTGTTCCTTCTCATCTTTGTTCTTATAGTATCTTTTATGGAAGCTAAGCAAAGTCCTTTCATGTTTCTCATATGGGAATATTGAATTTTCTTGACTAGCTCACAAACAGGAGTTTCTTGTAGGAAGTGGGAAAGAGGTTATAGAATTGTGCAAGCATTGTAGCTCAAGGGACCTCTCATAATTTTCTATAATGATAAACTATTGCCTCACGGTTTGAGATATTATAGGTCCATGGCTGTTTTAGTTCCCAGAACCCAAACTGGTTTGGGACACTTTCCATCTGTAGGCTTATTCTCTCCTGTTTCCCACTGCCCTGCTGCAAGTAAACGACCCTTGCCTTCCAGAATATTCATTCAGTGTTAGAAGTTATATTCTGTAGGTGTTTTCCGAGGTTTTCCACCCCTGAGTTCTACTGAACATTGTTCAGTATTCTCTCTCCACTTCCCTGAGGACTCGGTCCTATTAGTTCTTAATTCTGCTCTAGCATTTCTGTCTCTGGCTGGGGCTTCTCCTCTGGGTTCACATACTTGCTTGTGGATTTCTAGTGATCTACCACCATTAGCTGCTCCTGTCCTCTCAATTCTTTCTTCTACTGAAGCTTCACTTCCCTTGGGTACTTCTTACTCAGTTCAGTACGGTTTGTGACAACATGTTGTATGATTTGGAGTTAGAGGGTCTTTCTTTGTTTTATGCACTTTCTGAAAATAAAGTTTATAGTTTTTTGTTTTGTTTTTTTTTTTTTTGGCGGTATGCGGGCCTCTCACTGTTGTGGCCTCTCCCGTTGCAGAGCACAGGCTCCGGACGCGCAGGCTCAGCGGCCATGGCTCACGGGCCCAGCAGCTCCACAGCATGTGGGATCCTCCCGGACCAGGGCACGAACCCGTGTCCCCTGCATCGGCAGGTGGACACTCAGCCACTGCGCCACCAGGGAAGCCCCTATAGTTTTTATTTTTGTTTTAGTTTGATTTTTCTCTTCTTGTTTCTAGAAGTGAGATGACTCAGCTGCTGCTGTTGAAGTGTACAAATCTTTGCACATGTTTAAATGATAGAAATGTAATATTGAAACTTACCATTGCTCCGTATGCTTCTACGTCTACCAGTTTTATGAAAATTTAGTTTATCTGTTTTAGGTTTTATTTTATTTTATTTATTTATTTATTTATTTATTTATTTAAATATAGTTATATATAAAATTTTTTAAAAATTTAGAAAAACAATTTCAAAAAATAATCAGTTAAAAGTAACCTACATTCTTTTGCAAGGAAGTACCGAGGCCCGGTATCTTCAGAAGATTTTTTTTTTTTTTTTGGTCCTCATTTCTGAGTACTTCCCTGTGTTATACGCTTGACTTTATTACCTGCATAAGTGCAAAATTATCCCCAGCCCCTCAGGTTACCTGTTAACGTGGCAGCCTTGATAAATCTAGTGAATGGACAGCAGATGTCACTGTTGGATGAAATGAGCCATTCTGCTAATCCCACCCTCTGTCATCTGAAAGTGCCTCTCTCTCTAGGGTCCAAATCCTGGGGTTTACTATAAAGAGAGAAAAAGAATTAAACTGAGAACCTGGCCTGGCAGTTTCATAACTTGGCCTGGCACCTTAGGGCATGGGATGTAAGCCAGTTCTGCAATTAACTGAACTTTTTCATTTGAAACGAAAGCATACTTTTTAAGAGTTCACTCTGCATGGTGGAAAATGACTTGTGATGTTAGGATTCTGAATTCTTGTGTCTTACTTTGTGCAATTGTTTCCCATTTTCTTCAACACATACCTGCAGATTTGACTCTAGCAGCATTCCATCTGTTCACACGGTGCTTTTAAAACGGATGTGACATTGGGAATCATGGCACACAGCAGAGCCATTTAGTATTAAAGTGTAGTATTGAGCACAGAGTGCTTTATTTTAGTATATCCATCTCCTAAAATTCACCTCCTAATATCTTTTACTATGCATTGTTATCTTTTGCAGGTGCCCATATTTCAGTCCTTATTCACATTGAGGAGCCAAAGCTGGATACTTTCATTTTTCAGATAGCTTTTATTCTTTGTAAGAATAAAGAAAATAACAGCATTTCCCGAATGTTTCTAAGATATTTAGGCTCTTACTTGTGTCTATTATCTCGCTATGTCGACCTGTTGACTTTTTGAGTGATTTCTCACTTTCTGGGTCAGAAATTCTTCTGGGTTACACCTTATGTCCAACTAGTGTACTGTTTGTTACTAATTAATTAAGTTCAACTTTGGTTTTTAATTTTAAACTTCATAATTTATTGCTACTCATTTTAATTTTCTTTCACAATCCTTTTATAGAAGGAACGCCAATCAAAGTAGCATGACATTTTAATCTTAATTTTATCAGCTCCTAATTGGCAAGCTTATATAATTCTTGCTGCCTGATGTGCCGGTAGAGTGGTTGAGAGTGACTAAGAAAAGGTGACATTTAAGACACATTCTGTCTTTGGGAAACACTGCAGTTAAAATTATTGAGTGGATTTCTGTCACTATTTGTTTTGATCCCAATTCTACATGGTAATTTTGCTACTTGGGGATGGGATAGGGGAGGAGAGAGTCTTTTTTTTCTCCCACCAGCAGTGAGCACAATACTTGACCAAGAGTAGAAACCCAGTAGTTGTTCAATTAATGAAAGAATGATTGAGGCTATCTTAAATACTCATCATGCTTATTCCTGGCACTAATAATTTGAGGTTAATATCATGAAACACACAAAAATAGAAGAAAAAAGTGATATTGATTAATTGAGATATTAGGATAGAGATTTATACATTCATTCATTAAATCAATTTCTATTGAGCACCTACTGTGTGCTAGGCATTATTCAGGGTTCCTCTCTTGTGAAACTCACGATCTAATTTGGGAAAGGATCTAGTAAATATTTTTGTGGTTTTGTTTGAAAATAAAAAAGCAATCAACTAAAGTATTTCTCCAAAAAAGATCACTTTAAAAAATATTTAAAATACCCCAGAAATTCATGAAATGTATGTTGAGACCAAATCAATGTAATCATTTATTCAACTTCACAATTTCTCTGGTGGTTAGGTTTTGGCAGACGTGATGTGGTAGGTATTAAACTTAAATCCATATTGTAACAGACTGTGTCACAACTTATGTTCTAACTTATGTTCAAATACCAGCAACTGAAATGCTCCAAAGTCAAAGTGAATTCTCCACGCAATGGCACAAATGCAATTTTAGCATGCCTTGTTGGTATACATGTCAGTTTGGTTTTGTTTTTTTCCTTTTTCTACACAATTATTACCATCTAAGAGAGACATATGTTGTGTCAATGGTACAGCTTATTAAGGTGTTTAAGGAGGAAATATTAAGAATGTGCACCAGATGGTGTTTAGCTCCGTAAGAGCACAGATGATTACCAGGTAGTTGCTACTGTCTTTTCTCCTTGATATTCATATATAACTCATAGCACTTGTGGAAACATTTTAAAAATACCAGTGTATTATCTTTGAAGAGCTCTATGTATGTTACGGCACATTTGTTTGGTGTTAACTGACTACATTATCTCCAACTGTAAAATAATCCATTTAGGGTGGAAGGAGAAGACACCTATCCCCATGTGTTTCCAGAATTCTAATTAGAAAAAAACCTGATGCCACCTCCCGATTTAACTTGGGCCCCCATTCATGTGTGTGCACACGATCAAGCTATGCATATTACAAATATTTTACTGTTAATTCACAACTATATTATTCAACAGTAAAGAAGGAAAAAGAGAAATGCAAAAATCTAAAATATAAAATCTACTTCGAAAAGTGACATGCAGGAAAGCCTGGTAAATGAGTTGTTAAAAAAGAAAGAAAGAAAAGACTATGGGCTATGCTGAATGGTTTAGGAGGTAGATCCATATAAGGAAAACTACCTGAGAAGACGCTAAGGGTAGTGGCCTGCTGTAGCATGTGGTAGGAGAAATTAACATGGAAGAAAATCAATAATACCTCCATTATGTGACGGCAGCCAGCCAAAAAATAATAGAAAGCAAGTAAAATGTTTAGCATAACCACTTAAACTACTAAATTAGGTTTGTGAAAATGGGAAAGCCAAATGCCTTAAGGCCAACTGCAGGTACGAAAGCAACAAATCAGGTCAA
Organism: Delphinapterus leucas; assembly: GCF_059928025.1. Taxonomy (NCBI): domain Eukaryota; kingdom Metazoa; phylum Chordata; class Mammalia; order Artiodactyla; family Monodontidae; genus Delphinapterus; species Delphinapterus leucas. Next base: position 18,034,720 of record NC_143146.1, on the reverse strand, counting down.
CCTAATGATATTTTTAATGTAAAATGAATGTAACTGCAATTGTAAGCAGTATATGTTCTTTTTTTTTTTTTTTTTAATCATTCTATGATAAGCATGTGCATTCTTTGCTGTACTAGATTCTCGAGTCATTGTCAGTCTTGCAGTTTGCCTTCAGATAACAGGAATCCTTTGGTTCACCCTTTGGAGAATCTGGTACCTTGTAATGTGGAGTGAGCTAGGGGTTCAGCCTTTGTTTAAATCACTTGCTGTGGTAGAGTCACCATCAACTGAAAATATACAACTGCTTAATCTGTAAGCACTCGTGTGAACAGCCTACCTAGAGAGAAATGAAAAAAAAACCTTGGTCCTATAGCAAGTTCAGAGTTGGGCCCCATTAATTTCACTGAAGTTGGGATCAGCTGATTCTGTAACTTTTCACGGAAGCACTCTTGTGTGATTTGCCACCACAACTTTCATACCCTATTTTTCATCACGCAAGTAACAGAACTGTTCTCTTGTTACTAAAACTGCCAAATTTGTCCATGGATTAATATCCCTACCCTGCTATTCCTTCAGCCGGGAATGAAATTCTCAGCTTTTTTTTTACTCCAGCTAATGCAAGCTTGAGTTTGTCTCCAAACCAGCTGACCCACCTCCAAAAAGTAGTTTGCAAATTCCAAAGAAAACACCTGCTGCTCCATTGTCTGTGCTCTGAAAGCACTCGGGTTCAGAATGTGAGTAACTGGATTCCACTCCTCCAAATTACTCAGTTGTGTGACCTTGAACAAGTCACTAATATCTTTAAGCCTCATTCTCTCTTCTATAAAATTAGAATAAGAATGGGAAACTCACAGGGCTTTACAAGGGTGAAATGAGATGATGTTTGTTAAGTACCCAGTGTAGTATCTGTATCCATAAGATGCTGTACCCTCTATGTTTTATGGTACTGATGCCAGTGAATACTTTTGGTAGTTGCTATATGCCAAACGTTCCTCTAAGTGGTTTTTATGTGTTATAACTCATTTAATGGTTACTGTTGTTATCTCTATTTAAAAAATGTACACTGAAGCACAGAGGGTATTTAAAACTTGCCCAAGGTCACATGTTAGAAAACAGCAGAGAGAGAATTTGACCCAAGGGATTTGGCTCCAAAGCTACAGTTGCATTGCTCTCTGCTGCTCCTCCCACTATTATGACAATTCCCATTCTGCTTTGGTGCTTATCAGATTGCTTTATATTTTATTAATTTATGTCTATTGCCCTACAACTAGTTTAAGAGCTGCTTGAGGGTGATTTATTTATCTTTTCTGGCCATCTAGCATGCCTGGACCACAGTAAAATCTCATTAAATATTTACTGGAGGGCTTCCCTGGTGGCGCAGTGGTTGAGAGTCCGCCTGCCGATGCAGGGGACACGGGTTCGTGCCCCGGTCCGGGAAGATCCCACATGCCGCGGAGCGGCTGGGCCCGTGAGCCATGGCCGCTGAGCCTGTGCTCTGCAACGGGAGAGGCCGCAACAGTGAGAGGCCCATGTACTGCAAAAAAAAAAAAAAAAAAAATTTACTGGAAAATGAATTAACAAAGCCCAATAAACATGAGAAAATTTTAAAAGTTATAAATGACCTAGAAAATCCTTTTTTACAGCTCTGTACTGATCTCCATTACTCTATAGATGTGTTGTATATTGTGAATATATACATTTCAAGAATTACTAAAATTGACACACTGTGTGTAAACATATGTATGTAAAGGTATAAATGTATGTATATATAGAGAAAGAGAGAGAGAAAGTCTTGTTCTTTTGATTGAAAATTCTCAGTAGAAAATACCAACCACTAATCTTCCCTTTTAAAGTATGTCGGTGGTTTTATTCCCTTAAGCTCAATCAGTTTACTTGATTTTAGCACGTCTGAAAGTTGTGTCAGAAGAAACAAGTTTTCTGAATACCTAAATCAGATTTTGGCGACCTTTTTAAAACATTAGTGACAGACAAGCAGAGGATTCTTTCAGGTATTAATTTCTGCCAATTAACCACATGTTTACAAACATTATGGCTATTTTTAAAATAAGGGCCATATGGTTGACTACAGTAGACTTAAGGGGTAAAATTAAGAGGTGAATTTAGGCTCCTTCTCTTATAGTTTTCAAACAAATGAGAATTTTTCTAGTGTCTGTGGCATATTCTCTAGCATATCCCCAAAGTACTAAAGGAAAATATAAATAATAGTTAATAGTGAAACATAATTAGTTTGGGTCTAAAAACACATTTTGCTCAATGATTTGGGCCATGTCTCATTGACTCTACATTTCATTTATCTAATTAGAAATCTATGGTATAAAATATGTTTATTACTTCTACCAAGGAAGATTTATATATAAAATCTTTCCTTTATGAAACTGAGTGCTGGAAGATGAATGAGGAGAAGTTGTTTTGCTTGAGTAAGAGAGCTTTTCCTTATTAAAAATCAGGACTAAATGAATTATCTGATTTAAATAAGTTTAGGTATAATGTAGGCAATTATGCAATTGAAAATAATAAATACTTTTGAATATCTACTCTGTTGCATCTTTCTACTAGGTATTACCAACATGGAAATTAATCTTATTATATTATTATTCATTTTAATGATAGCTATCATTTCATGATCATCATATCCATCAAAAGTGGAATAGGAAAATAAATTATGGAATATTTATAATCATATTCATAAATATTATACAGCAATGAGAAAAAATAACTATTGCCTTACACAGTGTAGGTGGATCTTACTAACATAATTTTGAACCAGAGAAGCCAAGCAGAAAGAAACATTATTTGTGGTTCCACAAAAGTTTAAGGCAGATAAAATTAAGAGAAGTCAGGATAGTGTTTTTAACTGTGGAGGAAGGGAGTTAGTGTTGAGACGGGAGGCATGATGGGGGCTTCTGATTTGTTGGTGATGTTCTATTTTTTGATCTGGTTGGAAGTGAGTTAAGTGTGTTTACTTTGTGAATATTCATTTAGCTGTAACTTTCTATAAGTATACAAGTCAGTCAACTTTCAGCATCAAAGACAAGTAAAAGTAGTAAGTGAATCAGAAAAGGGATGACCGTAGGAAACTATGGAGAATGTAATTAATATGTTCAAATTCAGTTGAGAATTAAGTTTAGATGGGCATTAAGAAACAGTTATGAAATTTCTTAATTAGAAGGTCATTGGTGACTTTCATAAGAGCACTTTCTATGGAATGGTAGGGGATGAAATCAGATGGCAATGTGCTGAAGAATGAATGGGGGAGTTGTCAGTGTTAGGGAATGACTTCTGCTTTTTGAAATTTCAAGATCTTTTTACAAGGCATAAAGAATTGTGTTGGAGAGACCGAGACCCGAGAGATTTTTTTGTTTTTGTTTTGATTTTTGTTTTAAAATCTTGTTCTCTTCTTCTGCTAGCATTTTATTTAAATCATTAGAGAAATATGTAACTTTTTCCTGATTTAAATACAATGACAACAAATGGTTTTTTTGCTATCTAGCATAGGCTGTGTGAGCTCTAGAGTAGTTTGGCCATTAAAAAATAGAATGCTTTTATATGTTTTTTGGCATTTATCTAATAGACTTAATTACTAAAAGCTGAGGGATTAATTTTTGTATATCTTAGTAGCAGTTTAATGTACCTATCTATTCCCACCCATGACTTCAAACATACATTTGTAATCTTCCGTTATGACTCAGCCAGTGCAAATAAAGTGTGCTCACAGTAGCTGTACCTGTAGCTACAGCCAATGCTTCATTGACATTCCTCATTGTGAAAAAAATAAGGTGGACTCTTGAATCATGATGGGAGCTGTCTATTAGCCATTGGCTGTAGCTACGGAAAGCAGGTTTAGGAATGATTCTACCGATGATGAAATCATTATATAGAGGAGAGATTATATAATGATGACCTTTGAATCAATTCAGCCCACTGATGAGTTTCATTTGCCACATTCCTTAGTTATTGTTTGTAGCTATTATTTTTAAATGCCATAAGGCAGTACCTGTGCTCTCTAGGTTGCCACAATCTTGGTGCTTTACTATTTCTGCCTTCTAGGGTAGAAGTGTAATACAGTGAATAAAAACATGGGCTCTGGAGCCAGGCCACCTGGGTTTGAATCCCAGTTTCATCACTTCCTATGTGAGCTTGAGCAGTTAATTAATATTTCCGTACCTCTGGTTTCTCTTCTTCAAGCTGGGAATAGTATAATTTTGTGCTTCTTAGGTATCGGAATAAAGTCTAAAATTATAGAGCTAGATTGGGCTTAGAATTGGAATGATATGATGATATAGGGACCCTAATTCCTTGCTGCCTGGATCGGTTGAGCCATTGCAGCCAGTCTAGAAAGCAAGGTGGCAGAACTTAATCTATTTACGTACGTATACATGCTTTAACCTCAATTTTATGCTCCTGTGTATACCTAACCGAAAGAAATTTTAACATAAGTACATGAGGAAACATGTAGCAGGGCATTTATTGGAACATTTGGAACAAAGGGAACAATTGGAACAAGAATTTGAACATTTTGTGAAGCAGCAGTAGGGGGCAACCTAGATATCTATCGCAGGGGGAGTGGACAGGTAAAATGTAGCAGATACACATCAGGGAGTACTTTGCAGCAGTTAGACACAATAAATTAAATGCAGGCCTAGCAAAACAGGTGGAATTTAAAGGCCTAAGGCAGACTGAGAAAAGTTAGAGACAGAATGAATTCTAGAGCATAACATCATTTACATGAATGAAAAATACATGTACCAAAATACACGTTTTGCAAATCACCCCCCGAAAAGATATAGATTAAACACATTAGATCTTAACTCTAAAGGGGGAGACAGAAAGGAATGGCAGTGGAGATATAAGGAAAAATAGGAATAAAAAATAAGGAAATATATAAGATATATTAAGATATATATATATAAGATATATATATAAGATATATATATAAGATATATCTTATATATAAGATTTAAGATATATATATATAAGATATATATATAAGATATAAGGAAAAATAGGAATAAATGAATAAAACACAGAGCATAATGTTGATATGTCATGATCTGAGGATTCTGAGCTCATTCCTCTACACCTGAAATCCGACAATGAAATTAGGTGAAATATGGATCATATAGTACTTTCCTGATAAAAAATGCAGTGAGGATTAAATGAGTTACCACTTAAACACTTCTAATACTGCCTGGCACATAAATACTCAGTAATGTTTGCTATTCACTCACATATGTAACTGGCTAAGCTCCAGAAGGCATATTAGTTGTGAAGCCAGGTGTAAAAGAGTGCTCATTTGGAAAAAGTATTTTAATTTAAATTGCTTATTTGTTTTACCATGATGACAAAAAAGAGTTAATGATTAGATATTTATAACATTTCTATTCCTTCTTACACCCTCTTTTCACCAGTTCCTCTCTCCCTTACAGATACTCACATGTAATAAGAATTTCAGAAACTCACATGTAGTCATATCAGGTGCATTGCAAGAAGAAAAAGACACATTTGCTTAGAGCATAAGGGATTTTAGCCAACGTAAATGAATCAGAAGGTTTTAATTCACAAGGGTTCAAATTCATTTAGGCCTGTCATATCCTACAAAGGAAAATCATCAACCAGAAAGAGGCAGTCAGGCATGATATTAAACAGCTGAACGTGTCAAAATAATCTCTCTGTCGTTATGGAGTCCCATTCAGTACATCCAAGCTTGAGCTCTCGCCATTGTGAGAGATTTTCTCCCTTCTTGATAAATTAGTCTGTTTCTTTTTTTCTAATATAATTATCTTGAAGTTTTCTCTGGAATGCAAATTTAAACTGAATAAGTCCACTGCATTATAATTCTTGGAGTATTTGATTAAAATATTAAATAACTTTAATTTGTAAAGTGGGTTTCCATATGGCGGGAGAAATGCTATTTTTTGTGGTTTATTGTAGAGTACAAGGTAGAATTGGATGTACTTCCTAAAGAAGGATAGTGTTCTTCCTAACTGCCTGAACATCTAAGTAGGAATAATTTCACAGCTACAAATAATTACACATCATAGAGATGTGAAAGCCAGTTTTTTTTTGTTTGTTTGTTTTGTTTTTGTTTTTTTTTGCGGTACGCGGGCCTCTCACTGTTGTGGCCTCTCCCGTTGTGGAGCACAGGCTCCAGACGCGCAGGCTCAGTGGCCATGGCTCACGGGCCCAGCCTCTCCACGGCATGTGCGATCTTCCCGGACCGGGGCACGAACCCGTGTCCCCTGCATCAGCAGGCGGACTCTCAACCACTGCGCCACCAGGGAAGCCCAAGCCAGTGGTTTTTTAAGCTCAGTGGTATGTTTCTAGAAAGGTTCATTTTTAGATCATTCAGTAGCCTGACAACAGTGAACTCAAAAATTCACCGAATTATTAATAAAAAATGATTATGTTGTCTTCCTCTTAATTTGCTGAAATAAAACAAAATACTTCCAAGTCTCTTGATAAAACAATGCCCTGTGAAAACTGACAATGAATCTCTTTTCTGATCATATACTACTCCAAAGATACGTTTTTTATTACACAACAGAAGTTTATTATTATTTTGCTCTGCCTTACCTCACCAACTCTAAAGGGAAACATTAAAGTAAGTCATTTTTTATTAATAATTCAGTGAATTTTTGAGTTCACTGTTGTCAGGCTACTGAATGATCTAAAAATGAACCTTTCTAGAAACATACCACTGAGCTTAAAAAACCACTGGCTTGGGCTTCCCTGGTGGCGCAGTGGTTGAGAGTCCGCCTGCCGATGCAGGGGACACCGGTTCGTGCCCCGGTCCGGGAAGATCCCACATGCCGCGGAGCGGCTGGGCCCGTGAGCCATGGCCACTGAGCCAGTGCGTCCGGAGCCTGTGCTCCGCAACGGGAGAGGCCATAACAGTGAGAGGCTCGCATATCGCAAAAATAAAAAATAAATATAAAAAAATATGCAAATAAACATGCTATGTTTTTAAGGAGCATGAAAGCAAATATGAGATTTCTTTAGAATATCCCCATGTATTATACTGTCTTCCTACCTTAGCACTTCATGCACATGTAAGGACATGTGAGTGGAAATCAGTGTTTCACAATGAACACTGTACTAACAGTTTTTTCAACTTGGAGAAAAAAGGATGAAAAGTCTTTTATAATTAAACAGTTGAGAAAATGCCCTTTGCAGACGGATACTCCTTGTTTTCTAGCTCAATCTCTGTTTTACAGCTGCCCAGCAGTTAAAAAAAATCCCACCTTCAATAGCAGTGCACATCATGTTCTGATAATTGCTATTTTTTTCCAAATCACATTACTAGATATCAGCTGTGTTCTGAACTTTCATTTAGTTATTCATTTATTCACTCGTCGTACAAATATTTATTGAATGCCTCACATGTACCTAGGATATAGGCCCCACTTTCACTGGGTGGTATTTGAGTAGAGGTGGGATGGGGTGAGGCTAGACCAGTCATATGTAACAGATACATGTTTAAGATCAGTACCAGTTGTAGTGAGCATTGTGGTAAAAATAACAAAGGCAAATATGTGAGAAAGAGAGTCATTGGGTGAGGCTACTTTAGATGAGGTAATGAGGGAACACCTTGCTAGTTGGCATTTGACTTGTGACCATGTGACTTATAGGGAGACACCAAATTTCCCCAAAGTAGAGATGGAACGTAGGGAGCTAGAGGCTATTCAGCCAAGCGTGTCCACCATGGAAGGGAGTTTGGTTTTATTCTGAATGCATTATGAAGTCACTGCAGGCTTTTAAGAGAAGGACAGACATTATTTAAGTTTGAAAAAATTCTCTCCCAGTTCTGTGGAAAATGGATAATATAGGGAGGGGTCAGATGACTGATTCAGTGATATAGTAGTCCAGGTGTGCCTCAATGACCTTTGATTCAATTCAGCAGATTTTGGTGAAGACTCATTTCTGTGAGTACTATGTTTAGTTTAATGTTTTCTTGTATTGGATAATGCATGATAAACCTCTCCAAACTTTATGAGGAATTCATGTGTCTCAGCCATTGAGAGGTTTAGGCATGATCATAATTCTGTAGCCCTTTAGTAGGAACCTGGTTGAAATGTGTATCAGACCAAAGACCCTGCATTCAGGACTCTCTTTCCTTGTAAACCTGTCCTTTATGTCTATAGGCATTATTACAGACACACATGTAATATGACTACAGTAGCAGTGTTTATTATCTCTTGAAACGACAGAACCTGGATGCTTGCTGTTTGTGATCAGAAACATTTTTGCATAAAGGAATTCATAAATATGATTATGTTAAGTGATGACAAATCACTTATACAATGCTTTCCACTTTCAGGACACATCCTTACTGTTGCTTTGAACCTTCACAATAAAGCAGTCAGGAAGCAGAGATATTACAGATTAGGAAACAATCTAAATGAGAATAGTGTAGGTACTGGGGTCCCATGTTTATTGAAGAGTAGAGCTATGATTGTAAAAACAATTTCCGAAGTTTAGTCCAAATCCTGTTCAGAAATACAACACTGTATTTGAGAAAGAGAGAGAAAAGTATGCTTGAGGAAGAGAAAGCAAAGTAAACTTTGAGAAAGAGAAAGCAAAGTACACTTGTTTAAAAGTGTAGCCTATTTATTAGAAAGAATTCTAAAATAAAAATTAGTATATAGGTCTTCCCTGGTGGCGCAGTGGTTGAGAGTCCGCCTGCCGATGCAGGGGACACGGGTTCGTGCCCAGGTCTAGGAAGATCCCACGTGCTGTGGAGCAGCTGGGCCTGTGAGCCATGGCCGCTGAGCCTGCGCGTCCGGAGCCTGTGCTCCGCAACGGGAGAGGCCACAACAGTGAGAGGCCTGCGTACCGCAAAAAAAAAAAAAAAAAAAAATTAGTATATATGTTTGTCTAGGCCTGGATCTGCCACTTAAATTAGCTAGCTCTATATAATAGAAAGCTAGCTATATATAATTATATATAGCTATTTTTTATTATAGAAAATAATAGAATATAGAATATGTTCTATTATAGAATATAATAGAAAATAGAATATAATAGAAAATAGTATCTATTTTCTAGATACTTTTCTAGATAGAAGCGTATCTAGAAAATAGATACTTTATACCCAGAGGCCCCAGAATGTTTCATCTGTAAATGAAGAAGAAATGAACTTCATTCTATCATTTATTTATTCAACTGACTCTTAATTTTGTGCTAGGTACAGTCCTCATCACCATAAAGCTAGTGACAGAGGAGACAGATTGATTAAAAGGAAATGTTATTAGGATATTGAAAGACATGGGCACCAAGATGCTATAATAATATGTAGATGGGCATTTAATTTTGGCTGATTCACTCATTCATTCACAAACGTTTTGGACTGCTTTTTTATCTTCCAAGAATTATCCTAGATGCTGGAAATGAAAACGTGAATGTTAAAGGATTGTAAAGGGTAAGAGTTAGCTCAATGAAAATGGAGTGACAAGGGAGTGCAACAGGATGTATCAGGCAGAAAAAGAAGCAACTACAAAAGCAAGGTGACGGGAGGTGGGACTGGAAAAGAAGGTAGGAGTCTGTTTATGAAAGGCCCTCTCTAGCTTTGCTCAGCAGAAGATACTTAATTCTAAAATTAGGGAACTGGAGAAGTAGTTAGGAAAATGCTCAGATCTATAAGAATCATGCTGGCAGCACTGTGAATATTGGGTTAGAGGAGCCAGGACCTGAGGCAGAGGGGTAATTTACGAGACTGCTGCAGGCACTACTCACCTGTTTCTTTGATTCATTTCTTTGATAATGTGGTGATATCCATAGAGATTGAAAATACTCATTCTCTTAAACCAATTAATTCCATTTCCAGGTATCCCACAGATATATTCAAGTGTGTTGGGGGTTCAGTACTATTTGAAATAGTAAAACATTATTAAAACAAACTTTTTCAGTGCTACACTAATGGTTAATTTAGTAATGAAACATCCATACTATATAGGAATAAAAAATAATATATATATATGTAGTAATATTTCATATGTATATATAATGAAATGTAATCATCAAAAAGCTTTGTTGAGTGAGAAGGAAGGAGCAGGGGAGGTATCTATAATGAGTTGATGCACCATTAGCTGAATAGCACCAGCATACAAAGACTGAGTGGAATAAGAAAATCTAGGCAAGGAGACATAAAACAAGTCAACAGAAAAGAGAATTTGAGACAAAGATGAAAGTGAGTTTCATGAATGCAAGAATTGATAAGTGATGTTAGACTCTACAGAGACACCAATCAAGGTAGGGCTGGAAAGTATTCCATGAGATTTGGTACTAAGGAGGTCATAGGGAGCTTTGATAATTGTGCAGTCTTGTGGAGTTCCTAGCTTTTCATATTTTCATCAACTTAAAGAAGAAGTGAGCTTCTGGTCAAAATATCCTTTAAGTACAAGTACATCCACTACTATCACTGTATGGCATAAATATAAAATAACCCCACATCTTGGGGTTTAATATATTCATGACAATCAATCAAAGTGTGTCATCCCTTTTTGAGAATGAGCCAGATACTCTGTATTTCATCTGGAGTTGTGAGTTCCATAAGGCTTCAGTAGATTGTCACTTTGTCTTCGTAAGCAGTCTCTCTAGATGGGTGAGGGTGGCCAAAGAATCACCTTAGTGAGAGCAAGTATCCAAGTTCATGTTTAGAGAGTTGTCCTCCATCTGAGCAACATGTTTGTCAAAATAATTTCTCTGGGGTCAATTGTAGGTACTTTTAGGTGCTCATACCTTGGTGGAGTTATTTATACTTTGTTCTAAAAGCTATAGTAGAGACATGATGGTTGTACTATTTTGATTGGCTTTTTCATTCCAGATTTAGATTTTGTTATACTATATGGACAACTTAAAAACTGAACTTATGACTAAATTATTGTTGCTGTCTTCACAATCATGTTTCAGTAATAAAAGGGCATGCTGTGGACGTGAGTAATTTGACAGTCTTCAGCAGCCACCCACTTTGATGATGTTAACTTGAAGACAGTGGCTCTAGGTTAAACTTCAGAGGGTACTCTTGGCCTTAGAGCACACCATCCTAAGGACCAATTTAGGCTGCACGGCTAAGGGCACATCCACGTGGGCATCCCCCATGTGTAATATAAATATTGAGGCAGTGATTATGTTATTGTATTTTTTTTCATGAGGGGGCTGTCTTTTAATTTTAGCTCTCCGTTTCACAACTAGTCTTATCTAAGTGTTGTTTTAATTTGCATTTCCCTGATAACTAATGTGCACACTAGTCAGCTAAATATCCTCTTTTGCAAAGTTCTGGTTTAAAGTTCTTTAATCTTTTTGTTCATTAAAAAGTTTGTGAGTTATTTAACAATAGCCATTTTGTGTTTATCTTTGCATTCTTGATTTCAAGTTTAATTATTTTGAGTTTGGAGACCAAGTTCTCTATGATTTTAATAATTTGAATGTTTTCAAATTTTCTTTATTGTCCAGATTATTGTCTATTTTAGTAAATGTTCAAATGTGCACTAAAAGAATGTGTATCATGCATTCATTTCCACAGTTATAAATGTGCCAAATTAAGCCAAATTGGCAAATTATACATCTTATAAATTGTCTTTATCATCACTGATTTTTTTTGTCTGCTTTTTTTTTTAAGAAGGTATGTTAAAATCTTCAGGTATTTTTATATATTTGTCTGTTTTTCCATCTGCTTTTATCAATGTTTGCTTTCTATATTTTAAAGTTGTGTTATTGGTTATATACACCTTTACAGTTGCTTTCTTTCTGTTGAATTGTCCCTTTTATCATCAAAAAGAAGCCAATTTATTACTTGCAATGTTCTTTTTTAAAAAGCTACTCTGACTGGTATGGATATAGCTACTTTCTTTTGCTTAATGTTTTTCTAGTATATTTTTATCATAGTATACTTTCATGTTTTTTGAGTTCTTATATGTGATATGTGTCTATTATAATATAAACAGAATATTTTTAAACAAGTGTGACAGTTTTTGTGCTTTGATCTATGTGTTTAGTTCACTTATATTTAAAGAAGTTGTTAGTTTGGTTTTAAGTCTTTCATCTTTGCTATTTGTTTTTAGTTGTTCCATCTCTTCTTTCATCCTTTATTCATCATTTCTTGACTTCTGTTGAATTAATTGAGTTGTTTTAGAATTGATTTTGTTCTTCTCAATTGGCTTTTTAGTTATTGATTTTTCTTATTATTTTCATAGCTCAGCTTGATATCAACATACATTCTTGATTTATTATAGTCTATTTTAAAATTGTACTTTTACTGCTTCCCAAAGAGTTCAAGAAACTTTCCACTATTTAACTTTATTTCCCTCTCCCTCTTGCCTGTTGTGCTATTTTATCATATATTTTATTTCTATATATGTTTTAAACCCTACAGGGGAAGCACAGCTTGCAATGACTAAAAAAATCACATCATATTTTTCCTTAAAAATAAATTAGTAAAGTTGTATTCTGAAAATTCTTCAGAATCACAGCCAAAAAGATGAAAAAAATACAAAGTGTCACTTTTCAGTATAGTCACAGTTGTATAGAACTCATCCTGGAAATCCGTGCAATTGTAAAGCTGAAATTTAGTACCCTAGTAGTCAAGAACTTTATAAATGTATTCTTCTACTTTATTCTTAGCCTAAGATCCAACTTATTTCCCACTTTTTTAACCTTTAAACATTTTAGGGATGCTCAACTGTAATCATTCCTTTAGACGCATTGCACTTGTCTGCTTTTCTGCTTTTGTTTTTGCTGTTTCCTCTTCCCAGCCTTATATTTTCATCTATTTGAACCGCATGTTTACTTCGAGTCCTAACTCTCTTTCTGTTCCCTCCAGAATGCCTCACTTGACTCCTCCTCCTGGCATCTCCCTCTTGTCTGAAGTTTAAGACTAACTCTCTTACATTTTTTTCAATCATTAGTTGGTATAATAGTTATTTATGCATGTATATAATCTTCCTCACTAGACATTAGTTCCTTGAGGTAAGATCCCAAATATGGTTTCTTTATATATTATCAATATCGTCTGTGGCAATGCCTCATGTAGAGTGAAAACACAGTAAAAAATAATCAACTGTGATGGCATTGCCTGCATGGTGTACTCTAGTAAAAACAGTGGTGTTGCTGCAGCGTTTTTAAACCAAAGCTAATTTTCAAGACTGCTTTGTCAATGGATTCTCATGTAAATACAAAGTGACTAAAGCTGAATGCTTCAGGAAGCAATGGGGGTTGCATGCTAGTGACAATGTATCAGAGCTTAATTATCAGTTGGTAAATAAATTAGATAACAGTCAAGGTTACGCAAAAATTACACTGTTTTAAGGATAAATGTTAGCAGGGAAGGTATAAATGAACTGATTATCAGGTGGGAAAACATTGTGGCAAAGGAATGGATTTCCTTAGACAACTTTTATAACTAACAGAATTTTAATAGGATATTACCTCTGGTCAATAAAAATCTACTGAAAAATAATGAAATTTGCAAGGGTGATGGCTGCAATACTGCAGACACCCATGGAGCCTCAGCGGGCGGTTCTCACAGGCTTCTTACCTGCCTCTCCCACTATTTACAAACATAATTAAAATGAAAATGAATATGCTGCTTGACTGCTACTGTAACAAGGACTGTGAGAAGAATATCATTTTAGTTTGTCAGGGTGACCTTTATGAATTTCACTGTTGCTAGAAAACTCAGGCAGGTTGGACAACAGTCTCATTTCTTTAAGGAAGATTTGAAAGTGTTTAACATGGGCTACTTTTCAGATTACTTTTTGGAAAAGTGTTGCTTTTTTTCATTGGCATTTAGTTTGCCTTGTTTTATGTTTTATTATAACCTATGACTAATTTATATTTATGACAAATAAAGATAAATAAAGGGAGATTGAGTATAATTTCCCAGCAATTGTTGACTGAAATATTCAGGAGGTGTTGGTCCATTTTGTTGTTTTGTGACCAGCAGGAATCATCCACTTTCAAGCTTTTCTTCACAATACTATAAACCAGGTCAAAAAAACTTTGAGGTGCATATTTTCAATCCCATTGTTATATTTGCATTTGAAAGAGAGGCAGAAGCCTTCCCATTTGAACCCAAGATCAAATTTTTTTTATCTTCTAAGATAAACATTTCAAAGGCATCATGTTTTCTAATACACATAACTAAACATTTGGTTTGGAATATTATGAATGTCCTTGTATATGAGAAAGCCAGAAGGTCAAGGAGGCATAGAAAGAGAACTCAGGATTCTTGATATTAATCTATCAACAATGTATTATTCTGGTTTGGAATTTTGGCCTTTTCCAACGATCCCTACATATGGAAGTCAGGAAGGCTCTCAGCCTGAAATCTTTGTTTTGACTTTTCAGAAAGGCCTTCAGATGCTAACTTGAAACCTATGGACCGCACAAGATTCTAAATAGCCAGGTTATCTGACTTCTCAAACAAAAGCTCAGTAGAACCAGCAAATTGGAAGAAGAGTGCTGCCAGAGGCAGGTTTGCCAGTAGCAGACCATCTTTCAAAAACAAATCAAACCTCCTGTATTCTGGGCTAGCACAATTACTGATGGTTATGCTTATGATTTTCATTATTACGGAAAAATTAAGATATGTACCATATGCCAGGAAAATTAAAAACTTAGACCCCTAAACAGTAGTTCATTTTAGAGATACATTTCCATCAAAGGCTAAGCTCTGTTATCTGGAAAATCCATTTATGTGGGATGTGCTGACGATGCTGAAATGATGATTTCCTTCTTTGCTTAATTAGCCCTTGGTCAAAGATTCAATACTGGAGTTCTTACGAGATTTGAAGTGGTCTCACATGCGTTATATCATTTGATATCTGCAATAACCCTAGGAGGTAGACAAGACAGCCCTAGGAGGTAGAGACTTGCTTCATGTCACAAAACAGTAAGAGGAAAACCAAAGATGATATCAAGTCTCCTCTTTAATACTGATTCCTCTACCTGCTGCTGCCTCACTGCTTCCATCTGGGAGCTTGTTCCATTGGAGCCTCAAAGGCCATACCCCTTCCTATCCAGACAGTTTTAGAAAATAGTTTTTCAAGTGGGTTCTTTCAGCATTATCATGTGTAAAGAAGTTAGGATTTGTTAGACATGTTATATAAAGCAAATTAAATGTAGCCTCTGTATTCTGTAGACTTTGGTTTCTACATCTCATGTGTGATTCCCACTAGTGTAGAAGATGAACATGTTTGCCTTTGTTGTATAATGCAATGTTGTAATCAAAAGAAGAACTTGAATTGATACTACCTGCTTAAGGAAAATACCGATTTTTGTATAAAATATTTTCTTGGTGATTTAAAACTGTATAATCACAAGCTAAAGCATTGAGGTGTATTGGTAATGAATTGATAAATATAGCCCTTATACTATCCTACCTTATAACATAAAACTACATACATATGTATTATGAACACCATAGCTGCACATGTGAATATAAATAAATGTTTAAATTTCTCTTTATCAGGAAGTAAAAAAAAAATCCACAACCCTCAGCCACACATCGATGTTGATAGAAGTTTAGTATGATTTCGTAGCAAATCTAAGATATGGAGAAATTAACCATCTTGTGTTACCATTCACATAGTGTGGAAGACAAAAATAGAATTCATTGCTTTGGTGGAAATTCTTGCATTCAAGGGTTATGTACAAACAGAACACCTTAGAATGCCTATTATATGCTAGATACTCTGACCAGTATGTTAAATATAAAAGGCATGCCATCTATTCTTTTAGAGCTTTAAAGCATAGTAACTTGGTTCCATAAGCAAATGCTATTAATAATTATCGTTAATATATACTAACATGCAATTTTGAAAGAATATCAATAATTATATTATAAGCAATATACAATCATTACGATAAATGATATGTAAATGGTGTGTTTTATTAATATGAAATTAGTAATAACATTATTAAATATACGATTATTATTAATGTAATTTAATAACACATGTATTGAATTGGGTTGACAATGGATACCAAAGAAAATGTGAAGATAAATAGAGAAAAAAGAACAAAACAAACCCAACTTTCTTTTCTTTCTTTGTGTAACACATAAAGTTATAACCTGTGCAATTCACATACGTAACTGTAGTAAGGTAATTGAAAAATACGTCAGATGTAAACATCATCTCTTTTCTCAAAGAGATGGGAAGATGTCAGAGTTTTCATCTAGGGTGTGATTGCATAAATAATAATCTTGGTGATTTCAGTGGTTCAGATTTAAAGAAATAAACATTTTTTTTTACATGTTTGTATGCAATATCCATTATACTACTAGGGCTGCAAGTTAAAATCTATTTGGTAGCAAAAATATTCCCAATTCTTAAACTTGCGTAAAGTGAGCTAACTGCCAAGAGAGGCAGTACTGTGTCTTTAAATGGTAGGAAATGTAAATTTGAACTCAACCCCAAGATTTCCAGGCCATGTGACAAATAGACCTCAGTTTTCTCATTGGTGAAACGGGTGGCCCTGAGAATTAGGAGTGCTAAGGTAATTAAACAGTGCAGTGCGGTTCCTGGCACACAGTAAGCACTTAATAAATGGCAACAACATGACAAAGGCATATAAAGTAGGGAGATGGATTTTCCTTTTTTCTCCTTAAGATTTATATTACCTAGTGGTATTTTCTTGTACTTAACTTTTACTATATTTAACACTTTTAAAAATATTTTTTCCTCTTATATTGAGCTCCAGAAATCAATCATCATCTAGTAGCTACTGTGCACAAGGCATTGTTCCGCAGGCTGAGATGAAGGGGAATGGACAGTGCTACCCACATTCACAGAGCTGTCAGGGCGAGGCATTTCCATTGACTGATCAGCAACTCAAATGTTTCCATGAGGGTCAATTGTTTCAATAAAATAAAAAGGTAAAAATATATGTCTACTGCAAGTGAAAGCATAATTTAAATTTCAAATTTTCCACTTATGGAGTTATACTCATGGATTAATAAGATATTTCCCAGTGTAGCTTACTTACCAGAATTACGATGTTCTCTTTCACTATTGCTATGGTCGTTAAAAATGGTGGGAGAAAGTATGATCTTGTGAATGCAAATTTCACACCTAAATTGTTACCATTCATAGTAAAAGCCCTGGAGCCAGCCTGACACATTAGTCAACAACAAGGCAGTCTAATGAGGACGCACTTGTGACCATCATAAACAAAATGGTTTTATCTGGCCATTTGACTCTTACAACCTTGTGTTTATAAAGCTCACCATCTTTTACAGCCCTTCTGGTGATTGTATTTTTGCAGTTTCCTCATCTCTAAGATACAGGAGCTAAACAAGAGAGTTTCTACAGTTTGGTGACTCCGTTTTTCTTGTGTGGAAGATTGCAATGTCCTTGTGGTCAGAGACACAATCTGTTTTGTTCATCTTTGCGCATTGCATAATGCTCAGTAGTGATAAATGAATGGCATTTAAACTGTATCTGATTTTCCCTCTTAATGGTAGTTATACCTAATAATTAGGGTATTCACATAGGCTCATTTGAATGAGTGGGTGCTATCTTGGATATTTTCATAAAATTTATTTTTATGCATTCTAAGTGCAAAAATAAAAGATAAAAGGAAGGGCTTCCCTGGTGGAGCAGTGGTTGAGAGTCCGCCTGCCGATGCAGGGTACACGGGTTTGTGCCCCGGTCCGGGAAGATCCCACATGCCGCAGAGCGGCTGGGCCCGTGAGCCATGGCCGCTGAGCCTGCGCGCCCGGAGCTGTGCTCCGCAGCGGGAGAGGCCACGGCAGTGAGAGGCCCGCATACGGCCAAAAAAATAGAAAGATAAAAGGAAGAATTTCTTTTTCATTCTCTCACTGTGTCTATAATATATATATATTTTCCTAAGCTTGTGCAACTGATGGATAGGGGTGTGTGTGTGTATGTTTTGAATTCCTAGAATAGTATAGTGAACATTTTTTTTTAGATAAGAAGAAAGGACTGTAAGGAAGATATTAATGAACTTGATATAATGTTCCATTTTGGTTAGAATTGTATCATGAATTCTATTTTTGTCTTCCATGCTATGTAAATGTTAATACAAGATGGTTAATTTCTCCATATCTTAGATTTGCTATGAAATCATACTAAACTTCTGTCAACCTCAATGTGTGGTTGAGGATTGTGGTTTTTTTTTACTTCCTGATAAAGAGAAATTTAAACGTTTATTTATATTCACATGTGCAGTTATTGTGTTCATAATACATATGTATGTAATTTTATGTTATAAGGTAGGATAGTATAAGGGCTATATTTATCATTCTACCAGTAGCCAGTGGAAACCATTACTGCCCTTCTTTAAAAAGGTTTTAAGTTAATTAGATTGTTATGGGAAAAAAGTGGTTTAAGAAATTGGACCTTTAGGGACTTCCCTGGTGGTCCAATGTTTAAGACTCTGCATGCTTCCACTGCAGGGGGCATGGGTTCGATCCCTTGCTGGAGAACTAAGATCCCACATGCTGCACGGCCAAAAAACAAAAAAAAAAAGAGAGAAAAGAAAGAAAGAAATTGGACCTTTAAGCATTTTAATAAATTTATTTGCCTTTTAATAAAGTTCAAAGCAATTACACCATGTGTAAACCTCAGTAATCAATGTTTGTTCGATCTTGTTAATTGTAACTACAATTATATTTGTGAAATAGAAGACTTCTGATTGTAGTTCTAAGGAGATGTATTCATGGCCATCTAACGAGGCAAAGTTGTCTATGCTTGCAGAAATAATGAAATAGTTGGACACAGAGAAACAGGGCTAACCAATATTTATCCAGTTTTAAAGCACGTGTCATGACGTACCCTTGGTTTCAGTGGTGACTTGGGGACCATGTTAGGATCAGAAGTAAAATAGTGTTTCTGGTAAAAGTTTAAACCATTGGAAATATATTGTTTGAGTCTCTTTCCTTTAATAGTCCTTCTATTTTAGCAAGTTTAAAAATTTTCCATAAAATATCTTGTGCTGATCGCGCTCTGAGTCAAACACGTATTGTCCATGTGCTTTTGTAATTTTAGCAAACAATTGTTCCAAGTGAACAATTTCTGCTAAAGGCTACCGCTCTGCTGGGTGCCTTCATTCTTCCGTTCTGAATTCTCTTCAACCTATTTAGCTCTGCCTTTTCCTGCTGCAAATCCTTCTTTTAGGTTCACATCAAACCATCTTACTGCCATTCTACATCTTAAATATGTCACATGTTATGTTTGCTACAGTAATTTCTTTGCTGCATAAAATTAAGCCTTTATTACGGCCCTCTTTTGATTACCTGTCTATCGATTTGGCAATGATGATTTCAACGGGAGCACGTAATAGCCAAGAATTTTCCTGTGTTCACATGAAACAGTTGCGAATAGAATGATCGTTTCATCCAAACTTACCAAAGTATCAATAAAAATCCAAGGTTTTCCATCACTTTTCATATCATTTTAGCAAGTATCAGGCTGAACTTGTCCATTTGTATGTGAGAGTTTGTGTGTGTGTGTGTATGTGTGTGTGAGCTAATACTGCTTCATGATTTACCCCAATATCACACTGAATATTCCTTTCATGAAAATGAAATACCCATATTTATTGATGAAAGCCTAGTTCCTTTCTCATTTACTTGATTTCAAAATATCTCATATACTTAATAATAAGTCCCCACCTCACTTGCAAGTGTCTGTTGTAGAGCTGAACCTTAACAATCAAGTTACCTTAGTTCTCTGCTAGGAAATAAGAAAGTGACCAGAATGTCTGTAATAATAATATATCAAGTGATAGTTGATATAGTACAAAGTCCAAGAGCTGTCAGGAATGTGCAGAGAAAGTAAGCCAGTTTAATAAAAGGGGACACGGAAATGCAATGACATAAATCCCAGAAGCAATTTTATAGTCAGTATGGTATTTACACAGAAACCAGGGAAATGCCTACAAGTTGAGAATGTTTCACTGAATCTCTCAACAGTATATGTCACTTTGGATCTATTGCCAAGATGTTGCCCATGAATTAGTGGTGGGTCTGGAGGAATTAAAAACACCAGCAAGAAAAGGCCAGTATCTTCTACATTGCAAACTGAAAGTAAATATGCATTTATACCTATTGAAGACTATCAAATAAACTAGCCCCTGAAAAGGCAATTTTTTTATGGTAGCATCTAAGACATCCACTTAGTCCTCCCTACTTTGTTTATTCATAAATGTGTCTGACATATTACTAATGCATCATCTAGGCTGCAAAGAAATACGTCCTTCAGGGCATCACAAGAACCTGTGTTAGACCATCTTAGATTTGCCTACATTCATTAAAAATCCAGCAAATATTTGTCAAATGCCTGTTACGTGCCGAGATAAAACAGAGAAGGAATCAGTTTTAATTGAGAATTATCAATTGTTAATGATTCTTAATTAAACTCTAAGTATAGGCTATCAATCATATAAGTCCAACTAATGCTTTGTCGTCAAACCCATACTGTCTGATTCTCTCATAAACCAAATAGCCAGGGGCTTTGCCTTGTCCAAGTCCTGATGTAGAGGGCTGTGCCTCTAGGAGCTCACTGAGTTTCATGGAGATTACTGGACCAACATAACAGGGCACTTACTATTCTAGGGCTCACCAGTTCCACCTTTAAGTACAGGCAGCAGATACTGCATTCTTTTTACAAATTGAAGTTTTGTGGTAATCCTTCCTCAAGCTATTCTGTCAGTGCCACTTTTCCAACAGCATTTGTTCACTTCATGTCTCTGTGTCACGTTCTGGTAATTATCACAATATTTCTAACTTTTTCATTATTATTATAGTTGTTATGGTGATCTGTGAGCAGTGACCTTTGATGCTACTGTGGCAAAAAGATCATGCCTCGCTGAAGGCTCAGATGATGGTTAGCATTTTTTACAATGAAGTATTTTTTAATTAAGGTCTGTACATTGTTTGTTTAGACATAACACTGTTGCACACTTAACAGACTACAGTACAGTATAAACATAACTTTTATATGCACTGGGAAACCAAACAGTTTGTGTGACTCACTTTACTGCAATATGCACTTTATCATGGTGGTCTGGAACCCAAACCATGTTATCTCTACGGTATATCTGTACATAGAAGTCACCTGTTTAACAATCTGTTCTAGAATTTTGTCCGAATCAGCCTTGATTTCCATTTCAGCAACTGTCTCTCTTATGTTTTAAAAATGAAGCTACCGCTAGATCTTTTGGAATTTCTTTTATTGTCTATTAGAACTTCAAATTTATGCATTTGTTTGCTTGGTCTTTAGTTGGCAGTGTTATGACCCAGAAACTTAACTTCCTTTAAATGAGTTCAGTAATACTTTGCAGACTCCATATCAATTTTGAATTTCACTTCTTCTTCCTCTTCCTCCTCCTTCTTTTTTAAACCATAGTCTGGCTATCTTTTGAAGTCTGAAGATGATTATTCTAGGTCCAAAAATATTAAAAAGAGAGTGAGAGTTATGTTTGGGGACATACAGTGGATACTGAAACATGTCCGTAATTCTTTTTTTTTTAATTTTTATTTTATATTGGACTATAGTTGATTTACTATGTTGTGTTAGTTTCAGGCATACAGTAAAGTGATTCAGTTATACGTATATAGCTATTTTTTTTCATGTTCTTTTCCCATTTACGTTATTACAGAGCATTGAGCAGATTTCCCTGTACCATACAGTAGGCCCTCGTTGGTTATCTATTTTAAATAAAGTAGTGTGTAAATGTCAATCCCAAACTCCCAATTTATCCTTCTCTCCCACCTTTCCCCTTTGGTAACTATAAGTTTGTTTTCTCAGTTTGTGAGTCTGTTTCTGTTTTGTAAATAAGTTCATTTGTATCTTTTTTTTTTAGATTCCACAGATAAGTGATATCATATGATATTTGCCTTTCTCTGTCTGACTTACTTCACTTAGTAGGATAATCTCCAGGTCCCTCAATATTGCTGCCAATGGCATTATTTCATTCTTTTTAATGACTGTACTACCCAAGGCAATCTAAAGATTCAGTGAATCCCTATTAAATTACTAATGGCATTTTTCACAGAATTAGAACAAAAAAGTTTAAAATTGATATGGAGACACAAAAGACTGCGAATAGCCAAAGCAATCTTGATAAAGAAAAACAGAGCTGGAGGAATCAGGCTCCCTGACTCCAGACTATGCTACAAAGATACAGTAATCAAGACAGTATGATACTGGTGCAAAAACAGAAATATAGATCAGTGGAAATGATAGAAAGCCCAGAAATAAACCCACACACCTATGGTCAATTAATCTACCACAAAAGAGGCAAGACTACACAATGGAGAAAAGACAGTCCCTTCAATAAATGGTGCTGGGAAAACTGGACAGTTACATGTAAAAGTATGAAATTAGAACATTCTCTAACACCATACACAAAAATAAACTCAAAATGGATTAAAGACCTAAATGTAAGATGGGATACTATAAATGTCTTAGAGGAAAACATAGGCAAGATAGTCTTTGACATAAATCACAGCAATATCTTTTTTGATCTGTCTCCTAGAGTAATGCAAATAAAAACAAAAATAAACAAATGGGACCAATTAAACTCAAAAGTTTTTGCACAGCAAAGGAAACCATAAACAAAATGAAAAGACAACCAACAGAATGGGAGAAAATATTTGCAAAGGATGAGACTAAGAAGGGATTAATCTCCAAAATATACAAACAACTCATGCACCTCAATATCAAAAGAACCCCCAACCCAATACAAAAATGGGCAGAAGATCTAAATAGACATTTCTCCAAAGAAGACATACAGATGAACAAGAAACACATGGAAAGATGCTCAACATCACTAATTATTAGAGAAATACAAATCAAAACTACAATGAGATATCACCTCACATCAATCAGAATGGCCATCATCAAAAAGTCTACCAACAATAAATGCTGGAGAGGGTGTGGAGGAAAGGGAACCCTCCTACAGTGTTGATGGGAATGTAAATTGGTACAGCCACTATGGAGAACAGTATGGAGATTCCTTAAAAAACTAAAAATAAAGCTACCATATGATCCAGCAATCCCACTCCTGGACATATATCTGGAGAAAACCATGGTTCAAAAGAATACATGCACCCCTTCATTCATTGCAGAGCTGTTTAAAATAGCCAAGACATGGAAGCAAGGTAAATGTCCATCAGCAGATGAATGGATAAGGAAGATGTGGTACATATATACAATGGAATATTACTCAGCCATTAAAAAGAATGAAATAATGCCATTTGCAGCAACACAGATGGACCTGGGGATTATCATACTAGCATGTCCCTAATTCTTACAGGTAGCATGACATCTGCTAATTGCTTAAGATTGATGTGTTTCTGTTCCCTTGTCTGTAAAATAAGTGAAATAATAGTACTTTACTCATGAAACTGTTCTGAAATTTAAATAAGTTTATTCTTGCAAAGTGCTCAAAACACTGCCCTGTAGATAGTAAACATTCAAAAAAATCCTAGGTATTATTTTTTATTTCTAATAACACCAAATGTTACGCTATTTCTATGTAAATAATTTTAGAACACTTTTTTGTTGGCATTATTATTTTTGCTGCATGTTAACTCATTTGGGGTTGTAAATTGGTCAATAAGTTCATACAGGTCTAGGTCACTGGTACATAATTAACTTTCATCATATGTAAAATTCTCAGCTCCTTACACAGTTTCCTGTACGGTAAGTCACATCAGGTATGTGAATGTAAGAGAGACATTAAGGGATGTGGTTAAACATGTAGGCCCTGAGTGAGACCGACAGGCCCTACCACCTACTAAATGTGTAATCTTAGAAGATTGCTAACTTTTTTGTGCATCATTATCCAGACTGAATTATGGGCATATCTACCTCCTTGAGTTGTGTCACTTGAAGGCTTTTTAATCCCAAATCTTAAAGATTCAGGGTCGGGATCCAAGATTCCTATTCATTCCCCTTCACATGTTTCTTTTTCTCTTGGGGACCACATCCCTGGGCTATATAGATTTTTATGATCTATCAGTCCCTATAGTCCAATGTGTCTGATCCACCAGGAGGCTGTTCTTCATGCCCTCACCCTATCTTGCAAGAAAAGCCAAAGATCAGATCTCTCCAATCAGACTCCACTAGGATTCAAGGTCCTGCATGCAGCCATCTTCCCTCAGGCTCAGGCCATCATTAGCATTTGAGGGTAAGGAGGCCATATTCTTGTTGCCAGAAATGCAAGAGATTCTGTTTATTCAGGAAAAAAGCATGCTCACGGGACATAGAAGGACTTGCTGAATTATAGTCTTGGGCTGTAACAGAGCTAGACTCTTAAGAATGCTTGATTTATTTCTGCTAATGCTACATAACTGAATTTCTAGAACAATAAAAATATTTGATTATGAAATATACAAAAAGTGTAAAACCCAAAAATGTATAGCTAAATGAACTATCACAAAATTAAAACCTGTGTAACTACCACCTAGGTCATGAAAAACCCATCAGCAGTACCCATAGAAGCCCCTACATTTTGTTTCCTTTCAATCACTACCCCTTACAAATTCTGTTTTAACTCTAATACTATAATTTAAATTGATCTGTCTTAAAACTTTGTATACATGGAATTGCACATAGTGTATCCTTTTTTTGTCTGCTTACTTTCATTGAACATTTTGTTTGTGGGATTCATCCGTGTTAGAGCATGCAGCAAAACTTGCTTTTTTTGCTCTATAGTATCGCATTGTATAAATATAATAACAAGTATTTATCCTTTCTACTATTAATGTGCATTTGGTTTGTTTATGTTACCACTTATTAAGAATATGGATAATATGAACATTTCCTTTTTTTTTTTTTTTTTTGGTACACCTGTGGACACATATTGAGTATATGCAGAGGTAGAATCACTGAATTATAGAGCCAATTCCTCCCAAAGGGGCTGTACTAATTCGCAAATTCATCAGCATGTATGATGGTTCCAGTTGCTTTATATTTTCACCCATAAATGGGACTGTCAATTTCACTATGTTCTTGGGTGTGGAGAGCTGTCTCATTTTGGACGTAGTTTTTAGTTCCCTGTCTATTTATAGAGTGAAGCATCGCCTCATTTGTTTATTGTCCATCTGGAAGCCTTCTTTTGTATTAATACATTCCTGTTTAATTCTCTGGCTCATTTTATGTTGGGTTTTCCTCTTTTTCCTTGTTGGTTTGTAGACATCCTTTCCATTTTGGATGCCTGACCTTTATTAGTCAAATGTAGTATAGATTTACCTTCTTCCACTGTGGCTTTGCCTTAGCGCTCTCTTCTAGGTCACTTTTAATAAAGAGAAGTTTTACTTTAAATGTACTCAAATGGAACAATAATTTTCTTTATGGTTAATTTTTTAAATGTTATATTGAAAAATTCTTTTCCTACCTTCAAGATCATGAAGTTATTCTCCCTTGTTATCTTGTGGAAGCTTTATCGTTTTGCCTTCACATTTATTTTTACAAGATTTTATGTTTGGTGTGAAATAACAGACGGAATTTTTTTCTCTATATGGATATTCCATTGCCCAAGCACAATTTATTGAAGACTGTCATTCTCTATTGCTCTCCAGGGCAACCTTTGTCACAGATCACTTAGTGCTCATATAGGGCTGAATCTATTTATACTTCTAGACCCACTATTCCATTCTGTTGTTCTGGTTTTCTATCCCTACACTAATACTATTCTGCATTAAATGCCATAGATGTAGAATAACTCTTGACATCTGATAAAACTCCTTTCACATTGCTCTACAAGATTATCTTGGACAACGCATTTCCATATGTAACTTTCATAAACCATGCCATTCCCCCCCTTCCACTTAATACACACTCCCTGTTGGAGTCATGATGGGGATTACACTGAATTTATGGATTAATTTTAAGAAAATCAACACTTTTGAAATGTTGAAACTTTCAATCTGTAAAGATGATGTATTATTCTATTTATTCAGATCTTCTTTCATTTCTTAAGGCACCCCAGCCATCCCACCACTTTTTCCCATACAGTCACCTGTTATTGTAGGTTCCAGAAAATTATCAGTTATAAACATGGGACCCAATATACCTTCAGAAATACCGTTACCGAACAAAACTTGGGTCTACTCGCCTGTGCACAGTAAAGGCAATCTACTGACACTGGGATGCGGTGAAGGAAAGTGCAGCATTTATTGTAAGACCCCAAGCAAGGAGTCCAGGGCAGCTAGTACTCAAAACACCTGAACTCCCAGATGGGTGTTTTTAGAGGCACTTTTAAAGGCAAGGTGAAGGTGGGGCATCCCAAGGTATGTATGTGATGGGCTCATGCACAATTCTCTGGTTAATGGTGAAGTAACGGTGGTGTCATAGGGATTAACATTATCAATCTTTAGGTGTCAGTAGATCTGGGTGCTATGTGCTCATGGTCATCAAGTAGTTAATTTCTTCCATTTGATGGGGGTTTTAGCAACTGTAACACAATTCAGGATATGTACATCAGATACTATTATCTAGGTACTTCAGAGAGGACCTAAAGCAGAGGATATGGGGGAGGGGCGTCTGTCCCCAGAAGGCTCCATAGGGCCATAGTGTCCTTCTCGGTTACAATATTAGTGATGAGAAAACTGAAAAGGAGAGTGGCTTACTTGCCTCTTTAGTTCAAGGGCGTGCTTTTCTCTTGATATGGTAAGTTGTAGTTTAATAGATGATGCCTTGGGAAGTGTGTGGTGATGGTGAGTCAGTCTACTTTCTGATGGTTTGATGTTGCCTTGTTTTATAGGAATTTAAATGTGGCATCTTGTTTCTTTCTTTCCTTTCACTACCAACATCCCAGGGGACACCTTCCCCTTCCAAATAGCCTTTCTCTCCCAGAAGCAGAGCATTGCTGAGACAACCAACAGGGGTCCTGCCCTCTTGCTAAGCATTTTCTGTGTATTCTCAGTGTTCTCCCCAATTCCTTTTTGGGATGACCCTCCCTGGCTGATGTTACCTCTATTTTTCACCAGTAGGACCTTGCTGCGCTGCGCTCTCTTTTATTCACGTAATACTCCTGGCTCTGTTTTGGTGTGGTCTCTGGAGGTGATGCTCCTTTCAGATGTTTGATTCTCTGCTTGGGTGGGAATTGAAATTTATAACATTTTTTGCATGTTTCTAGTTTCCAGTGGGCATGGAAACTGCTTTTTATTTTACCTTATTCGATTTTCTTTGCTATCCTTGTTGATCTGTATTCATTTTAAATGAAGAGTAGTGTGATTTATATTTAGGTGGTGTGATGGTTAATTTTGTGTGTGTGTGTGTGTGTGTGTGTGTGTGACGGTTAATTTTATGTGTCAGCTTGACTGAGCTAAGCTATGCCCAGAAAGCTGGTAAGATACCATTTCTGGGTGTGTCTATGAGGGTGTCTCCAGAAGACATTAGCATTGGAATCAATAAACTGAGTAAAGAGATCCACCCTCACTGATGCAGGTGGGCAGCATCTAATCACTTGACAGCATGACTAGAACAAAAAGGCAGATGAAGGGGGATTTTCTCCCTCTGCATCAACTGAGACATCCATTCTCTTCCCCTGCCCTTGTTCATAGGTGCTTCTGGTTCTCCTGTTTGGACTCAGACCAGAACTTACACCATTGGCTCCCTGGTTGGTTCTGGGGCCTTTAGACTCAGACTGAATTACACCACCAGCTTTCCTTGTTTTCTGTGTTACAGAGGGCAGATCAGGGGACCTCTCAGGCTTCATAACCACATGAGCCAATTTCTAAGATAATTTTCTTCTTATAAATAAGAAGAAATTTGTATCTCCATTGATTTATATCTCCTATTGATTCATTTATATCTCCTATTTATATCTCCTATTGATTCTACTGCTCTGAAGAACCCTGGCTAATACAGGTAGTTACCACTACCCTACAAGAACTGAGAAATTTTCACTTTTATTCTTCAAAGATATTTTCACTAGGTATAGAATTCTAGGTTAATAACTTTCAATCCTTTGAAAATATTTCATTGTCTGTTGGCTTCTGTTGTTTCCACTGAGATATCATCTATAGACCATTTCTCCTTTGAAGATAATTGTTTCTATTTTGTTCTCTTTGTCATTAGATTTCAGCAGTTATAGACTAAAGTAAGATTTCTTTTTTTAACCTACATGGAGTTTCTGGAATTTTAAACATCTGTGACTTTATGTCTAATTAGTTTTGAAAAATTTAAACCTTTATCTCTTCAAGGTTTTCTTCTACCTGATTTCTTTTCTTGTCATTGTTTTGTTTTGTTTTTTATCTCTGAGGGCCTTAAGTGCATGTATGTTAGACTTTCTCACTCTTTTCTTTCCTTTGTTTTTTTCCCCAAGTGTTTTTCCCTCCATACTTATGGATATTCTAATCTTGCAGTTTGCTGTTCTTTGACAACTTTACATTCTTTTTTTAATCTTTTTTTTTTAGTATCAATCACAGTTATTTAATTTGTGTCCGATGGCTATGTTATTGAACCCCTCTGACTTTTCTTTCATTGTTCTTTCTGCTCACTTTAATCTCCTGTTTTTTGGACCTGTTAAATTGTTTTTTAAATTGTTTTTGCAAGTTGGTTATTTGGAATATTTTTGAAGTGGTTTCAGGCCAGTGGTAAATTTTTTCATCCTCCAGAGAAGATTTATATTCGCTTGTAGAAGGTATCTAGGGATATTAAGCAATCCAGGATCTTCTTAATCTGCTATGATGGGATCAGCTAATTAAAGATGGTCTTCAATACCCGCAAGGACTGTGTAGTTCTATGTGAGCCCAAACCAAAGATTAGCTTAGATTGCCCACTCCTCATTGCCCTTGTACTACAATTTTTGAACTCTATTCCTGAGAGTCTGCCAAAAATTCTTTTCAGCCTCTCAGTGCCTTTAAGGAACTCAGAAAAGGGCCCTAGGAGAAAAGTGGCCGACAGACCAGGTTCACATCCTTGAGTTTCTTTCTCTTTCCTGATCTTGGTCTAATACTGTTGTTCACTGCATTAACACTTTGGTGCCTTATAAATGGTTTAAAAAAACAATTAGTCTAGGTTTTCTTTTTTTTTTTTTTTTTTTTTTTTTTTTGCTTTACGCGGGCCTCTCACTGTTGTGGCCTCTCCTGTTGTGGAGCACAGCCTCCGGACGCATAGGCTCAGTGGCCATGGCTCACGGGCCCAGCCGCTCCACGGCATGTGGGATCTTCCCGGACCGGGGCACGAACCCGTGTCCCCTGCATCAGCAGGTGGACTCTCAACCACTGCACCACCAGGAAAGCCCTCTATTTTTTTTTTTTCCCATCAAAAAAAGGTTGGTCTGAATTAGCTAGTTCACCATTACCAGAATTAGTACTCCCCAAAATGAGGTTTTACATGTAATTACATGATATGAGCAACACATAAATGGGAAAAGGCTTAAATTGGATTCTGTGATATATAAAGCTTATATAAATCCTCTCACTCTTGGTTTCATGATTTTCGAGTATGTTGGTCAGGTAGCTCAGTTTTTATGCAGGTGTATATATATATATAGGCTGACTTCTAGAGAGGATAATATTTGTATATTTAACTTGAAATTTATAAAAATACCAATAAAATATATTGATAATGACTGAGGTCACATTCTGTAATGAGAACATATTATTTTTTGCTGGTCCTGTTGTGAGAAAAATTAAGACCACTAAGCATCACTAAGTTGAGTGTATGACTGGACCATCCATTCAAAGTGCCCCATCAATCTAAGCACCGTCTAAGTGATTGTTTGAGGAATAGGCACATGGCCCAAGTACAGTCAAATAGAGTCTCCCCAGAATCTTTTTTTTTTAACTAGAGCTATCAAGAACTTCAATAAAAGACAGATTTTAGTCCAATATGCTCTGCAAATTCTAATTTTGGCAATACTTATTATTCCCCTTTAACCTAGACTTTGCATCTCTGCTATGGCTGGCAGTTGAATTTTCTCTATGAAATAAGTTATCTTCTTTGATCAGAGACACATGTAATCCAGTTTCATGAAGAATCTCATTTTTTCTTCAGTGCATCAAAATAATATTTTATTTGTAATGCCATTAAACATCCAACTAGTCAAGCTTAATTCAGGGAATTACCATTTAAATTCATGGTGCCTA
The DNA here is from genome assembly GCF_059928025.1 of Delphinapterus leucas. Taxonomy (NCBI): domain Eukaryota; kingdom Metazoa; phylum Chordata; class Mammalia; order Artiodactyla; family Monodontidae; genus Delphinapterus; species Delphinapterus leucas. The sequence continues at coordinate 18,004,653 of NC_143146.1, read as the reverse complement.
ATAACAGTTGATCTATAAACACATTCAGTTTCAGAAGGTGCGAAGGTAAAAATATCGCTTCAAAAGATATTTTAAAGTTAATTAAATTAATTAAATTACTGTGACTACAATTACATTATCAATTTCAACCTCAAGGAGGGAGAAATGGGATAATTTCATTATCTTGATTTCTTTAAAAAGTTACTTCACAATTATATTTTCCTTAGTTGGTGTGTTCACATCTTCCCCTTTCCCTTGGGATCAGAGGTGTTATTTACTTGGAGATCGGTGATGTTTTTCTATTTCAAATAGATTAGGTGGAGACTGAAACCTTTACCAAGAAGCAAAATGAATACCCAGACACTAGAATCAGTAAATAATGTGCTCCCTTTTTATCCATTTGCTATGAAAATCCATCCCAGCCTCCTTATTCAGTTAACTGTAAGAGTAGTCCCTAGATTGCCAGTCTCATCATATTTGCAAGAATTTACTTCTTTTAATTTAATTGTATTTTATAATTATGTATAAATGAAATGACATGATCATAGCACCAAAACATGTAGATTACATCCCTGCTCTTTATTTTATTGGGGCAACATTGGACAAATGACAGTTTTGTTTTGTTTTTTTTCCTAAATCCTGCCTTATGCACTTGAGCAAGAGAAAAATTCAGGGAATTATTATGAAAATTAAATTATAAGACATATGAATGTACATCCAAATGTAAGTTATTTTTACTGGCCAGTTATCTTTATAAAACAGGCTTAATTTTCAAGGAGCTTATATTCTTGAAGATGAAATCAGACCTAACATTTTCAAGAATGTAATCCATGAATAAAAAGTTTTAAAGACAATAATAACAACCATCTGTTCCAGTCTGGTGGGAACATGCTTAGGTATGCTGTTGCTATTCCAGTGTAGTCATTTTCATTTCTTTTACTCTCAAAAGAAAATTCTTAAAAGTGTGCATTTACATAAAGGTGTGGTTTTTCCAAATCACTGACGTGCACGTGTGAGTTTTTAAAATCTGCTATTATACCTGGATAGAAAAAACAGGCACTATGAGATATGACTACTAGCTTTATATTTTTGAGATTCAACTGTTTTTCAAATAAAAATATTTTATTCTTTAAGCCTTTATGTAAGACTCACATTTTTTAGAGTTTTCTCCAAACTGGTATGTTGTTCAAGTATCTTTATTACTTAATTTACCTAAAACTGCAGTCACTGTTTGAAAGATTATAAGAATTTCCAGTATTGTTGATGGTATTGTGCTCAGCTAGGTCTAGAACAGCTTCAAATACATGTTAGTTCCCTAATGGAATGTGCTGTAATTCACTTTCTTTGTAACACACATAAAAGTGCTGTTTGAGTGCTCTGCTGGTTGGCTGGAATCCTTTGGGGAGTACGTAGATTGTAACCAAAGGGAGATGTTTAGCACATTTTCAGACACTGGTAGGTAGCAAGAATATTAAGCGGCAGGATTTCCTGATGTTTAGCATGCCTCTGAAACTTAGAGGAGCCACAAATTTCATAAGTTTTGGACTTGAGCAATAGAGAACAATGTATGTAATGCTAGGCAATGTTACACTGTACCATTTCTAGATGTTCTCAGGTTAACCATACCATGTGGTTAACCATAGCACTGAGAAAGCGGTACAGGTGGAATGGATGACAATTACACAGTGTTGAGGTAAAATAAATGAAGAGTCTACCTTACCTCTGTAAGCGTTCACCTCACCCAGAGCAGCGCCTTCCACATGCCGTCCTTTTAGTACACGTCTTCCTTGATAACCAAAATATAACTCTGTTTGATCATGTTCAGCTTTGCAACTCCAGAATTAAAGTCATATCATGGCTTGCTTATTTTAAGCAAAGACATTGAAAGTGAAGTTGTTAGTAGTATTATATGATTTATATTCATCCTCCTTGAAAGAATTTCTTGACTATACACAAGTGAGTCACTTGAAAAACAAAAGTCTTGGGAAAATTAACTTCTTATATGCTTGTATTACTGGGGAAGACATTTTGTTTCATTCTGTAAACTTTATTATGCATTTTGGCTTTGTGCTAAAGAATATCTATGCCAAGAGTTATTTTAAAGCCAATGGTGATAATTAAATGTGTGATTGCAGTTAATATGTCAGAATTCTAATACTAATTAAGTAGTTTCATTTAATATTATTATTCTTAAATTTTCTTCCAAATCCCTGTGTTGCCTGTATTTTGGAAGAGATATCATAATCCACTAGGACATAAAAATAAAAGAAATATGTTGCTACTAATAATGAGATGCCGAGAGATCAATTTAGAGTACATTTTTAGAAAAAATTGGCCATTGTGGTAATTAAAAGTGTTTAATACTCGATATAAAGAAAAATGAATTTAAATTTAAAAGGTATTATAAAAATTCAGTTAACTTAGATTTGATGATATTCTATTTTTATGCCCATAATAAAACATTTAAATGAAGGTATAGGGCCTTTTAAAACAATCAGTTTTACTTATTGCAGTAATGAATAGTTGAAAGTAAAATTAATTTATAAGGACATTTAGGGATTGAATACTAATGACACATCCTTTTCTACCAAATGCATCTTAGCATAGTCGCTCGTCCTTCAGATTGGATAATGATGCTCTTGAATTCACGTGGTCAGCCTGATATCAAAATATGAAAAATATACATATTCAGATTATATATATGTATATACATACATATTAATGTATGTGTATATATATATATATATATCCATTCTATGGAAACATTTCCAGCATTTAATTAACCTGATGTGAATTATCTTTGCCTTCCTACTTTTCACATCCATTTTATACATTTGTGAGATTTAGAACATAGGTCTTAAGTTTTTTGCATAGGTGAAGATATGGCATAATATTCCAAAATTAGCTGTGGACAAAAAAGAATACACATTTTTGTATCCTGTGTCTGTTTTCTTCCCTAAAACTTTGTACTGATATGAAAGGTGGTAGTTTTTCTTTTTCTTTCCTTTTTCTTTCTTTTTTCTTTTTCTTCCCTTCTTTTGCTATGAATGCTTTTGGAAAACTCTGGAGCAACTGACAAAATACTGACTTTGTTGCTGGGAGGGACTCACAGATAGATACCTGTGTATTTTCTAAGGACACAGGGAAGGAGGGGTTAAAAAAGGACTGCTTCTGCACAGCAAGAATCAAGAGGTTTGCAGGATGGAATAGTATTGTCATTACCCTGCGATTCTGCTCCAGAGCAAGTAATTCATTTTCACCTTGACTCCCAATCAGAAATTTTATTCTTGTCCTCAAAGGAATTAAAATACCCTGTTTTTAATGAAAACTCATATCAGGACACAAAATTCCCAGAAAAGGGCAGGAATCAGTAAGCCATAGTGTCCTACAAAGAGCAAGAGATACTACTGCAGGATGAAAACCAACACAGACACCACCAACATTTTGTTGGGTATTTTGGAGGGGAAAATAAGTCTTCATCATAACATGTGATAAAGACTAGAAACAGAAAGATAAATCTAAATAAGCACATAAAAAGAGAGCACGAAAGTATTGAAAGAATAATAAAAGTACCAATCCAAATAAGCAGTGTTGTATTTAAGGTAAACAAGAAAAGAAATAGGAATGGAACACATAAAGGAGAATCAAAAAACTTTCAGGGCTTCCCTGGTGGTGCAGTGGTTGAGAGTCTGCCTGACGATGCAGGGGACACGAGTTCGTGCCCCGGTCCGGGAAGATCCCACATGCCGCGGAGCGGCTGGGCCCGTGAGCCATGGCCGCTGAGCCTGCGCCTCTGGAGACTGTGCTCCGCAACGGGAGAGGCCACAACAGTGAGAGGCCCACGTACCGCAAAATAAACCAAAAAAACAAACAAAAAAAAAACTTTCAAAAAGGATCAAAACAGAGACAATTCCACTGGCTGATATTCCTCTCAATGTCTATAAAAGCAAAGATGGAGACTTTCTCTACTGGGTTTCTAGGAGCTGGGAGCTCTTCCTTGTACCCCGTTCCCTAAGCCATCCAGAGGCACAGTCTACCTGGTGGATGGAAGGGTGACTCCCTCGCAAGCACAGTTGTCTGCTTTGTTGTTACTTAGTAACAAAGTAAAGCATTTAAGAACACTGACATGGAACAGTGGGAAACTCTGAGGTGTTTAACACACTTTAAACGTGGCAGAAAAAAATGACAAAATCTGACATTGTACATACGCACCTAGTTTTCACTCCAGTCCATAGAACATCAGAAACTTGCAGTGTGATCCAGATTTCTTTTTCAGTGTAAGGACATTTGTTTTCTCTACTCAGCCATAAGAAAGAATGAAATTTTGCCACTTGCAGCACCATGGATGGATTTGGAGGGTATTTTGCTAAGTGAAATGAGTCAGACAAGGAAAGACAAATATGTATGATATCACTTACATGTGGAGTCTAAAAAATACAACAAACTAGTGAATAAAACAAAAAAGAAGGAGACTCACAGGTATAGAGAACAAACTGGTGGTTACCAGTAGGGAGAGGGAAGGGGGAGGGGAGATATAGGGGTAGGGGAATAAGAGGTACAAACTATTACATATAAAATAAGGTACAAAACTATTACATATAAAATTTTGTACAACTGGGGAATATAGCCAATATTTTATAATAACTGTAAATGGAATATAACTGTTAAAAATTCTGAATCACTATATTGTATACCTGTAACTTATATAACATTGTACATCAACTATACTTCAATAAAAAAATTCGTGCAGTTCTATATACAGGAGTTTGTATCCAAACATGACATTTGACAAATTATAGGTTGTCAGTATATCAAATCCAGTAAGGCTAAATTGTACATTAAATGGATGCATTAAAAAGTTTGTTTCAGTCAGTTTAAGTATTTAATCTTTATTGCAATAGTGCACATCAAATCTGTATTTTATTACTTTTTTTGCTATAATTCAATTCCCTCCTTTCCTTGGTTATTAGACAAGTAGGAAAAAAAGAGAGAAACAACAGCTATATTTCACATTTACTGTGAATAATAAAGCAATAAGTCATGAGCAGTCTTGATCTGTATTGATGAAATGTTACACCTCAGAATTCTGGTAATAGGACCACAGAAGGAGAGAAAATTAAAATCACTAAATCTGATCTGTGAGAAGATTAAAAACAAGCCTCTCATAATCTCTTACTGCTGCCAGAAGTGGATTATGAAATTAAAAGGCTCTCCTACCAACTCACTAAGAGTTTCATGAACTATATACCATAAATATCATTAGAATTTTGAACAATAAACTGATAATTTAGCTGACCCAGTTTTTCTTTTTTTTTTGTACAGTACATACATCTCAGGATTGCCTTAATATAAAGACTATTTTGTTGACTCTATTTTCTCAAATATTTGATTTTTCTTGTTCCCTTAGTAATGACAGTATGGCTGGCCATGCAAATATGACTGCTTATCTACAAAGGTATATGTGTCTGTATACAATCAAGGAGTCATGGTTTAAAACAGAGTTGCTACTCAAAAGAATATTGTCACAAATTTAGCATAAGTTACCTTTATGTACAAATCCCGCAAAGGAAAGCAGAGCTCCCCTGGGCTAAGATTTCCCTTCACTGGCTTCCACAATTCCATCAAAAGGGATAGAGATGGAGCCCCAGAAATTTCTTGTACTTGACAAAATACTGACAACTACATACCACCATGAGCCTTGAGACTGTCAGGAAAAATCTAACCTTGACTTTTATTTGTGTTTAAATCCATTGCAACTAGAAGTTAAATACTCAACTGTTGCTCAAACCACTCCCCTGCCCAGCCTTCTTCCACCATAGAGTCTTTGCCTTGGTTGTCCTTCCCTTCTGCCTAGAACCCTCTTCATTCCGCATTTCCTACACTTATATCCTCAAGCTCTATAGGTCTTTACCCCAATATAGCATTCTCAGGGATGTTGCACATAACCACACTTTAAAAAATGTTATCTCCTCTCCTCTCAATATTCTTATCCTACTCCTATCCCTTATTTTTATCTCTAGTATGTATCACCCTTTACATATATGTGTGTGTGTGTGTATATAATCTTATTATTATAAATAAGTTCTACACATATGTACCTTATTTGATTATTTATGTCTCCTTAGTAGAACATAAGTTCCAAGAAAGCAGGAACATTGCCCATTGTGTTTACTACTGCATCTTCTGCACTGTCTAGCCTAGAATTTGTAATCAACAAATAGTTGTTGAATAAATGAATGAATGAATGACAACGATATTGGAATATTTGGTGGGTTTGCGTCACTCATAGGAAAGAGCTTTTAAATGCCACTGATTTAGTTACTAGTAGCCAGTAGAAAAAATATCACTCTCAAATGGTGAACACACTTGTGTATTCCCAGAGAAACTAGAAGTGGTCTGATAAACACTTCTTATAACTATGAGGACCCACAAAGGTCTATGATGAGCACCCATATCATACCTGAGGGAAAGGCTTTTTCCTTTCTAATTTTGTCACGCTGAGAAATACCTAGTCCAGTGACACCCTGTGAAGGGCAAATTTTAGCCCACTGCATCTGTGTTTTATAACTATTTAATGTTTACTGCTCTTTATGAAAAATGTGCAAACACCATAGAATAGCATTTTCTGTCTTCTTTGTGTTCAAAATGATGCCATATTCTGGAGCAATCATCAGAACTAAAATTGGAAAGAATACCAAAATAATTTAAGTGGACAAATGATAACTAAATATATAGAAATGATGCAAATATACATTTTTGCTAGTCTTTGCCTCCTAAAATGATTTCTGTGAAATGTAAGAATGTTTCCTAAATAAACTCTAGTTGGTTCATTTGGAAAAGCTGTCCTTCTGTGATAAGCTATTAGCACTCTCTAAGGTTAAGAAATTGTGTGTTTTTAAAAAGTAAAAAGGTATTGATTTCCATTTGGCTTGAAGAGTTCTTGAAACTCTATTTGTCTAGTACAAAAGTGCCTTGCTACTTGCTTTTGTCTTCCACCAGGCTATGATTTCTCTTCCACTGCAGATTCATATCCAAGTAAGCTCTTGATCTGGTGTTAAATGTAGTGGAAAGCATGTTTCTCTAAGATAGTTACAAAGAGAACTTCCTTGATCTAGAAATGTCTTACTATCAAAGATCCCTGCATTTTTCAGCGGGCTTTACACCATTTCAGATTATGAAAATTAAGGGAGTGAGACACTCACACATGGAGACGCAGCCTTGTACACAAACGCGTGCGCGTGCACACACACACACACACACAGGTAATAGAGTACATCCTTTGATTATGTGTCAGTAGCCTTATCGAATGATTAAGTTGACTGACTTTGCATGATCTTCTCAGTTGTTAATTGACTTTGTTTTATCACACAGAGTATTTTTGTTATCGTAGCATACATAGTTTTGGATGTTATGAGTTGTATTTTAATAAAATGACTTCATATTGTTTAATCAAGCATTAATACTTGAATTTGTCTTAATTTATCTTGACATATTTAACGTGATAGAGGGAATTTTTTATGCTAGTGTGCAATTTTATGCCGTATATGACTGTTAAACCATAAATGCAATGTGTGTACATTTCATGCCAGAGAAACTACACTTAGCAGTTTTCACAGTCTACTCTGTATATCCGTATATGATAGGTTTTTATTTATTTATACACTACCTAACGGTCAGGTTAGCACATATATTTTAAAGGGAAAGGGAAATATTCATTGATACTACACTTGTATTTGTTGCCATGTTATCACTTGCTTTCTAATTAATAATAATAAAAACACTGAAATTTTCTGGAAAAAGGGGACTTACCCATTATTTCATTGCTTTTTTCAAACTAGTATATGCATGTGGTTTAAAATTCAAATGATACTAACATGCTTATAAAAAAGTTTTCTTTTTCAATAGTTTCAGCTGTTTTTCATATAGTTAGCTATTTTTCATATACATATAAATGAAAAACAGTCAAAATATATGTATTAATTTTTATAACCTTTTTCTTAATTATTTATTTTAAAAAAATATCAACCAATTCTATACTGGGGCAATGAAGAATTAACTCTCTCACATTCTACCTTTCTCCTCTTTTAATAAAATAATGTAATACTTTTCCTTCTAAGTGTGGCTTTGGCTTAATTCTATACATTTTGATGTCTTTTCATATTCATTTCAAAATTTTCTGCGTTTTCCTTATAATCCCTCTTCATTTATACTTGCTTAGAAAAGAACTGTTTTCAAATACTTGGGGATTTCCTAGTAATCTCTCTGCAATTAATTTATTTTTAATTTTCTTGTAGCCATGCAACATATTCTGTATATCAATCCTTTCAGTTGGTCAAATCGCCCTGCATATAATCCATCTCAATGACTGTTCTATGTGTTCCTGAAAACAACATGTATTCTGCTGTCCTCAGGGGAGTGTTCTGTAAATAGCTATGAGGCCAAGTTTTTTATACCTTATCAAACCATTTTCTATCAATTAATGAGAGAGAAATGTTGAAATCTCCAATTAGAGTTGTGGTTTTGTGTGTTTTCCCAATCATTAGCTTTTGTCTTGTGCATTTTGAAGTTCTAATGTTAGGTTCATACAAATTTAGGATCAGTATGTGTTCCTGATGAATTTACCCTTTCATCATTATGAAGAGTCTCTCTTTATCCCTTCTAACTGTCCATGTTTTGAAGTATAATTTGTCTGAAGAGCTGCCCCAGCTTTCTTATAATTACCTTTTCACTGATGTTTAACTATTGTTAATACTAGACTTATCTCTGTCTCTATATTAGATTTTATGTATTTTAAGCAGTATTTTGTTTGTCCTTTAAAATACAATTTGCCAATCTCTGCTTTTTAACTAGCATTTTTAACCATTAATTTTAATGTAGTTATTGCTATAGCTGAGTTTAAAATTATAATCCTCCTATTTGATTTCCCCTTTTTAATTTATTTTTGTTGCTCTTTTCCTCCTTTTCATTTTTCTATGCTATTAGCTTTTTACCTATACAACTTAAAAAATGTTTGTTCAAGAAAAAAATAGGCATTTAAACTTATCCCACACTATTTTATATAATATATCACTTCACAAATAGTATAAGAGATTTATAATTGAATTATTTATTTCCCCTTCCTGGCCTTGTTCTTGTCATACAATTTCCTTCTACATATATTATAAACCCTATAATACATTGCTACTAGGTTTTTTTTTAATTGAAGTATAGTTGATTTACAATGTTGTGTTAGTTTCAGGTGTACAACAAAGTAATTCAGGTATACATATGTGAATATATATATTCTTTTTCAGATTCTTTTCCCTAATAGGTTGTTACAAAATATTGACTAGAGTCCACTGTGCTATACAGTAGGCCCTTGTTGGTTATCTGTTTTATAGTAGTAGTGTGTATATGTTAATCCCAAACTCCTAAATTATCCCTCCCCATTAGTTTTGCTTTAAACAGTAAATTATCTATTAAAAGACATAATAAATTAGAAGAAAACCTTTATATTTACGGTCAGATTTGACATTTCTGACTCTTTATTCCTTTGTGTAGATCAAAGTTTCCATCTGGTATCATTTTCCTTCCCCATGAAGAAACCTCTCTTAATAATGCTTATAGTGTTTGTTTGATGGTAGTAAATTCTCCCAGCTTTTATTTGATTGAAAAAAAATATTTTTTTGGCCTTAATTTTGGAAGGAGTTTTTTTATTTTTTTTGCTAAGAATAGGATTCTATTTGATTACATACTTCCATTTTCTTCTGACTTAAATTGTTTTCTGAGAAAGAAATCTGCAGTAATTCTTATCTTTGTTCTTCCTCATAAAAAGTGTTTTTGTTTTTTTCTGGTTGCTTTCAAAATTTTTATTTTCTAACTGATTTTCAACAATTTGATTGTGATGTGCCTTGGTAGTTTTTTGTGTGTTTATTTTGCTTGGGGGTCTGCTGAGCTTCTTGGATCTGTGAGCTTATAGTTTTCATCAAATTTGGAACGTTTTCTCACATTACTTCTTCACATATTTTCTTTGGTCCCCCACCCCACTTCTCCCTCTGAAACTGCAATTTCCACACATGTTGTACAGTTTTATATTGTCTCACAGGTCAGTGTGCTTTGTTCACTTTTTTTTTCTTTCTGTGATTCAGTTTGGATAGTTTCTACTGCTATGCCTTCAAATGCACAAATCTTTTCTTCTGTATCTAATATGCTTTTAATCTAGTGAATTATTTATTTCAGACATTAACTTCATCTGTGGATGTTTCATCTGATTACTTTTTTGTATATTCCATTTCTTGCCTAATTATGTTCATGTTTTCCTTTAACTACATGAACAGTTTTATAACAGCTATTTTAAGGTTCCCATCTGTTAATAATATTATCTTTGTAATTTCTGGTTTTGATTCTACTGAATGAAATTTCCCTTTATTAAAAGTCACACTTTCTTGCTTCTTGGCATGTTTAGTAATTTTTATTTGGTACAGGTTGTTGTATTCGATGCAGTCGAGTGCTGAATTGTCTTTTTTTTTTTATGGATAGGTTTTGTTTGGGAAGCAGTTCATTGCTTAGAGATTAGCTTGATTTTCTTCAAGCCTTGTTTTTAAGCTTTGTTATTTTGGGTCCTAAATAGCCTTTACCCTGAGGCCAGTTTAGTTCTACAACTAAGGTGACATCTCTGGGGACTCTACCAACATTCAGTGAGAACTCTCCTCTATGGAAGGTCAGAATGTGGAGATTACTCGGTTCACACCTCCCCAGTTATTCTTGCCCAGGCAGGTGGATCTCATCCTACACACATGCACTTAGTATTCAGCAGCTGAATCAAGGGGATCCCTATAGAGGTTTCTGGGGATATTTCTCCTTGGAGTGCTCCACTTTCTGACCCCTCTATGAAAATTTCAGAAACCTCTACCTCCCCAAACTATCATCTTTGTCTCTTCAACTCATTAAGGCTATCATACTTCACTTGGGAAGCACATTCCTGAACCACTTTCTGCAAGGTTCTTCCAGGCAGAGAGCCAAGCCAATCACAGGAGTCACCTTTCAGTTTACCTTTTCTTAGAGATCAAAGTCCTGTGTTGTCTATTTTTTAAGTTTAAAATAATCATTTCATAGATATTTATTTATGTCAGGAGGACTATTCCAGGTCCACTTACTCCCTCATGGTCAGAGGTTGAAATTCCCTTATATAATTTTAAAAACATAGAGTACTTTATAGATACCAGCAAATGTAATAGACAATGTAGATACATATATATGTATATATATGAAAGCTTAGAATATTTACTCACCTTTCTCAGATCTTTATCAAATACCACTTTCTTGGTGAGGACTAAAATAACCCTATTTGAGATTGCACCCTGTCCATTCTCTGTCCTAACTGGCTGCTTTTAAAAAATATTTCCATAATATTTATCACTACTTAACATGCTATACATTGTACATATTTATTTTCTGCCTCTCTCCCCAAGTAAGTTTAAGCCACATAAATGTATAGCTTTTTGCCTATTTTAATACTATTATTTTCTAATACATAGAATAGTAAATTCTATATAGACATTGAATAAATATTAGTTGATTAAATAATGAACATCAGGATAAATCTTTCATCTAGTGAGAAAAAAATGTTGATTGGGGGAGGGTTAATTGGAGTTTGCAACTGCACCTTTGTTATGAACTGAATTTTGCCTCCCCTCCACAATTCATGTCCCCAGTACTTCAGAATGTGACTATATTTTAATATAGGGCCTTCAAAAGAGGTAAATAAAGTAAAATGAGGTCATATGATGAGCCCTAATCCAATATGACTAGTGTCCTTGTAAAAAGAGGAGATTTAGGACACAGACATGAGCAGGCACAGAAGAAAGACCATGTGAGGGCACAGTGAGAAGGTGGCTGTCTACAGACTAAGGGGCGAGGCCTCAGAAGAAACCAAACCTGCTTATACCTTGATCTTAGACTTCTAACCTCCAGAACTGTGAGAAAATAAATTTCTGTTGCTGAAGGCACTCAGTCTGTGGCATTCTGTCATGGCTGCCTGCGCACATAAATACAACTTGTAATACTTTATTTCTTAAAAATATATCAGGAACAAATATGTCAAAAAGTTGTTGGTTTTCTGGAAAGACATCCATAGCTCTTTATTATATCTTCCTCTAACAATTTTATTTTTATTTACAATATATAGGGTAAACTTTTGTCACCATAAAATATATTCTAAAGCATACTGTTCTTTAAACAGATTATGTATATAATGGACAAGTTATAAGCAAAGATCTCCCACCATTAGATGGCAGAATATGTGCAAAACATTGCCTTGTATCCAGGATGTGATAGGACCCAGTAAGTTGTAGTTCATTTCTTCTCTTCTCCTCCCCTACCTCTATTCAGTAGATGGATTGGTCAATGAGTATAAATATATTAGTGCGTGATCAAAAATTTGTAGCTGTTAACATGTAAAAAAATCATTATCCAAAATAAAAACTATGCCGTTCCTTGTCTGTAATACCTTAAACTTTCCTGAACGGAAAAGTAAAAGTCAAGAACTGCCCCTTCCTGATAAATATGACAGAACATAAATCCCCCATCATGTTTCCCAAGGAAATCTGAACTTTGTAAAATATTGAATTTTGATTTACATTCTGAAGGCTGTGTGAACTTATCTATTAGTAGCCATCTTAGTCCCAGATCTGCCTCTAGGCACTAATGATGCTGCCAGTCGGGAAGCAGTAGGAGATGATAGAATAACTTGACATCGTATTACGAGGTGTTTATCTTTGTTGTTCTGATTGTGTGTTTTTTTTTTTTTTTTAGTTCATTCCTGAAACAGTTGGATTGTGTTATTTTCTGATGTCCACTTATTTTTCCCTCCATTCCCTCCATTGAATCCATTCATTAAGTTCTTTATTTCAGTTATTGTATTCTGCTATTGTGCAATGGTCTTTTGGCTCTTCTTTACATATTCTCTTTCTTTTCTGAGACTTGCTGTTTCTTTGGTGAGACTTTGTATATTTTTATCTCTTTTCAAATATCTTCATAATTGCTCATTGAAACAGGCTTAGGATGGCTGCTTTAAAATCCTTATCAGATGATTGTATCATCGGTGTCATTACTACATTGTCATCTGTTGATTATTTTTTCCAGTCACTTTGAGACTTTTCTAGATCTTGATATTTCAAGTGGTTTCCAAAAACTTGGACTTTGGGGCTGTTATGCTGTGCAGAGCTTACTTAAATGATCTTTTTAAAGCAGGTCTCCTTTGAAACTACTTTGTCAAGGGAAGTGAAAACTGCCTTATTAAGGGAAAGTGGAAGTACACTTTCCCCTCTCAGCCTCCAGTCTTCTGTGGTGTGATAGTGTTATAGAATGAGTGTTTGTGTCCCCTCAAATTCCTGTTGTGAAGCCCTAATTGCCAATGTGATGGTATTTGGAGGTAGGGCCTTTAGAGCATAATTACCTCTAGATGAGGTAATGAGGGTGGTGCCCTCATGATGGATGGGATTAGTGTCCTCATAAGAAAAAGAGGCATGAGCAGCTGTCTGTCAGCCATGTGAGGACATGGTGAGGAGGTTGCCATCTGCAAGTCAGGGAGAAAGGCCTCACTACGAACCTAAATAAATCTGCCCACACCTTGATCTTAGACATTCCATCCCCCAGAACTGTGAGAAAATACATTTCTGTTGCTTAAGCCATCTGGTCTGCAGCTTCAGCAGACAAAGGGGCTCCTTCTTACTTCAGCCTTAGGGATGGGAGTTCTAGATGTCACGAGATTTCCAGTAATATCACCCTGTCTGGGAGGGGCAGCAGTGCCTCATTACTCTCTCTGTGGCCTCCACATTCATCATGGGGGTAGGGGTGGCTTCATTACTACTGGACAGTGGTAAAAGTCCTGACTCCCCTAAGCCTTCACTGACATGACCCTAGAAGGGGGAGGGGAAGGTGACATGGTGCTGCTGGTTGGTGGGGGGTCCCCAGGGCATCCTATGGGGTCTCCTCTTACACTGTAGCAGGGATAGTACTGGTGGTAGGGGTGTAGAGGCTCATTCCTTCCTGGCAGGGATGAAAGCTCGGCTTCGCACTCAGCTTTCTGTTACACTATCAGGACCAGGGTAAGTGGTAGGTGCACCTCACTACAACCTGGCAATGGGAGAAATCTAGGATCCCATTGGCCTTTGCTGGTGGAGCTGTTATTATCTAAATATTTTCTGTCTTATTAGGCTGCCTAAGTATTGTCCTTTGGTAAAGAGGCTTTTCTTGGGACTGTGTGTGTGTGTGTGTGTGTGTGTGTGTGTCTGTGTGTCTGTGTGTCTGTGTCTGTGTGTTGTCTGTTAGCGTTTCTGTTTGCTGGCATTTCTGCATTTTTCAGCAGTCAAGCTGGATAGGTGAGGTCAAAAGAAAACCCAGGGAGTCACCGCCATGGCATTCTTCATAAGTGAAAGTCCCTAGCCAGTCAACTATCTCCTCACCTTTCAAGGTCATCTTATGCTGGTTTTATATATAATGTATGTCCTTCTGAAAGCTGAAGCCTGCCAACTCAACTTCTTAGAATTCAAAGTAATAACGTGAGATTTTTTGTTTCTATATAGAAAGATAATTCATGTAAAGAACATGGTTCAGTGGATGGCATAAAATCGGTGTGCAGTGACTTTTACAAACCCCAAGACACACAGGCACACATATACTCCACACACATGCACTCACATACTTTCCCAAAGGGCCTGTGAGGGTTGGCCTAGGCTTTCTACCCACAGAACTGCTCTCTGAGAAGAGCATTCAGAGTTGCCAAAATCAGTGCTAATGAAACGCAAACCCCAGTAGAGCAGCTCTTTGAGAATGGAGTTAGTTGTTTGTTAAGCATTTATCTTTATAAAAAATACATGGTTTTAAAAGTTGTTTCCATATCCAGTTATATGCCTGGATTCCACAAAATCCTCAGGATCATAAGGAAGTGGAAAACAAATACAGTTAACCCTTGAACAACATGGAGGTTGGGGTGCTGGCCCCTCACGTGGTCAAAAATCTGCATATGATTTTCAACTCCCCTATAACTTAACTTACAATAGCCTGCTGTTGGCCAGACGCCTTACTGATGAGTCGATTAACACATATTTTGTTATGTCTCATGTATCGTATGCTATATTCTTACAATGAAGAAATCTAGAGAAAAGAAAATGTTATTAAGAAAATCCTAAGGAACAGGAAGTACATATATACTACTGTTCTTTATCCATACTGTATTTATCAATACCGTAAGTTTACTTCCTCTGTTTACAAGATGAATCGTCTTTCTGTCAGTACCTACATCGATTGTCTTATAGAACGCAAAACACTGTAGATGTTTTGCATATTACTAACACTAGAACTCAAAATGAAAAGAGAGTGTGGAAAAGATACTCATATTGATTTACAGGTGTGACAATCATGCTCTGAGAACAGAGAAGCAGCAATATGACTGCTTTACGGTAGCCTAGTGTGACGGATACCATTGCCTCGTGGTAGATGGTAGCCTAGCCTATACACTAATGAATGAATCATTATAAAACTTGTATGGTATACAGTATTACAGCAATATTCATAAATAGCATTAGAAACATTTTTTTAAAAATACTCACCTGTGATGATATGATGAGCTGATACACAGTTTCTCCAATTATGAGATAGTATACAGTAATGTAATTCTTTGAAAGCTAAGTTATAAAATGCAATTAACACATTATTAATTTTTTATTAACTATCATTCACCTTAGACCTGTGTGAGGATAGGTGATCCACTTCAGTACGAGCCCTGCATACGACGTTGTACACAGTGAATACTTAGGGGACGATGAGGATATAAAACCGTCTCATACAGCTCTTGCCGTAGTTATTAGATTTTCGCATGAAGACACATACACCACAGATGGGTTTATTAACTGTAGTGTGATGATTACTTACTATTCATTAAATGGAAGTAGCTCATCATAAATGTGTTTATTCTCATCTTCACATTCAGTAAGCTGAGGAGGAGAAAGAGGGGGGCTGGTGTTGCAGCCTCAGGGGCAGCAGAGGCACACTAGGTGGAACTTTACAGAGATACATCATAATTTCTGTCTGACTTTTTGCTTTTTCATTTCTCTAAAACTGTTTCTAGACAGAACCAATCCTTCCACCCTTTGCTCTAGTTTCAGTGCTTGTATCATAGAAGGTCCATGCTGTAAAAGAAGTCACGGGCTTCCCTGGTGGCGCAGTGGTTGAGAGTCCGCCTGCCGATGCAGGGGACACAGATTCGAGCCCCGGTCCGGGAAGATCGCACATGCCGCGGAGCGGCTGCGCCCGTGAGCCATGGCCGCTGAGCCTGCACGTCTGGAGCCTGTGCTCCGCAACGGGAGAGGCCACAGCAGTGAAAGGCCCATCTTCTCTTAATTCCTGTAGTGTGGTGTCTATCAGCTCTTGAGTTTCTCCAAGATCTATATCGTGAAACACCATACTTTTTTTTGCCATATTCACAATCTATTTCATTATTTCATTAATTGGCTCTGTCGTAAATCTTGTGAAGTCATGCACAACATGTGGACAGTTTTCTGCAGCAGGAATTTATTATTTTGGGCTTGATGACTTTCATGGCTTTTTCGATAACATCGATGACATCGTCAATGGTGTAAGCTTTCCAGACTTCCATGACCTCTCTATCAGGGTTCTCTTCATAGTGTTGACAATCCTTTCCATGGAGCACCGTGTGTAATGAGCCTTAAAGGTCGTTATGACCCTCTGATCTAGAGGCTGAATTAGAGACATTGTGTTTGGGGGAAAGGAGGCCACTTTGACGCCTTCATTGTTCAACTCATGGGGTTCTAGGTGGCCAGGGGCATTGCCCAATATCAAAACTGCATTTTCACAAAACAGTAGAGTTGCCTATCCCTTCCTGCCTTAAGTCCTGGTCCTCCCTTCTCTCCCTTACTTATAAATGTCCTTTGTAGCTTTTTTTTTTTTTTTTTCCCCAGAACAGGGCACTTTCGTCTGCATTAAAAACCTGTTCAGGCAGATAACCTTTCTCCTCAATGATTTTCTTAATTGTGTGTGGGAACTCATCTGCTGCCTTGTGGTCAGCAGAAGCTACTTCTCTGGTTATCTTGACTTTTTTAAAGCCAAACCTCTTTCTAAAATTATCAAACCATCCTTTGCTGATATTAAGTCCTCCAGCTTTAGATCCTTCACCTTCTTTTGCTTTAAGTTGTCATATAATGACTTCACTTTTTCTCGAATGATATTAGTCAATAGGTATACTATTCTTACAGCAATCCTGCACTCACATAAAATGGGTCCCATGGTGTTATTCAAGGTTTATGGTATTGCCCTAAACATGATGAAAGATACTTGAGAACTGCAAAAGATCACATATTACTGTGATATGCAATTTACTGGAGAGATGAACTGCACACGTAGAGATGATGAGCCTACACAGTGTCTTAAGTGGATACTCGCAACACTTGAGCTCAGCACAATGGCAACAGTAAGTGGCTACAAAATTATGACCGTCACAGGGATATCGGCTCAGTGCTTTGTGACCGCCTGGAGGGGTGGGATAGGGAGGGTGGGAGGGAGGGAGACGCAAGAGGGAAGAGATACGGGAACATATGTATATGTATAACTGATTCACTTTGTTATAAAGCAGAAACTAACACACCATTGTAAAGCAATTATACCCCAATAAAGATGTTAAAATATAATAATAATAAAGTAAATAAATAAAAACTATGACATTAGTACAATATGTACTACAGTTAATTTTATGCAGTTAGGGTTTAATACTACATCTTTACAGTTAATTTTATGCAGTTAGGGTTTAATACTACATCTTTACAGTTAATTTTATGCAGTTAGGGTTTAATACTACATCTTTACAGTTAATTTTATGCAGTTAGGGTTTAATACTACATCTTTACAGTTAATTTTATGCAGTTAGGGTTTAATACTACATCTTTATATTTGTTAACATTTCTCTGGACTGAGTGACACCATGTACAGTCTGTGTGTCCTTGTAGGTTTTGATAAATTTTAACTTTCTATGATAGATTTACATATATTATATGGTAGTAAAAGATAAAATAGACTAGTGTTCACATGTATTTTATACATTCATGACATATCTAACTTTTTCTTACGTTTTTCAACATTTCTAGGTTATGTGGTTCAACTACAGGGTTTTTCAAGTTGCTACAAATCTCCAAAATTTTTTCAAATATATTTCTTGAAAAAATCCACATATAATTGGACCTACACTATTCAAACCCCTGTTATTCAAGGGTCAACTGTAGATAATTTTAATATCCATATTTTTCAAAAGATAGGTTCACCAAAAAGTTTATTTCAACAACTTTATGTGGATATGAATAGAGCTTTTTGGAAGTTTGAATATATGAGGGAGAGGCAAAATGAGGGAATCTATTATTATCTCTTTCCTTAGCACAGCACCAAAACTTTAAATATGAACTGATCATAGTTTGAAGTCTAATTTTTATACTGAGAGAAAATAATATCTGTTTATATTCAACATACTCTCTATATTTGTGGTTAAATTATTAAAAAAAAAGAAAAACAGGAAAAAAAAAGCAGGAAAATCAAATCCATACATGTTATGCTTTGATTATCCACAAGCTCTGAGGAGGGGACACTTTTATGCCATTATACATTATGGTGGAGATGAAGAGAAAAGCTTGAATCATGAAGAATTCTAAAGATGTCAGTAAAAACAGACAGCTAGAAATTAAGATTTTTGAGTTCCTCAATATCTTTAATATGTACTTTGTAAGTGCTTTAATGATTAATTATTATCATAAATAATAAGAATTCTGGCTCTTCTTTTATAAGAGTATATGCCAATGAATATCAAATTTTCTTTTTGTAGCAAAATCATTTTTATGAAAAATATTTCTTCTTTGAACCCTAATACAAAACTCAAAGGAAGTAGAGCAACCACTGATGCTGAACAAGATTGAGTTGGTTGAAGGCACACTAATGGTTTCACCAATATTTTTCCAAATATTGTTAGATTCTTTGGTTCTTAATCAATAATGAAATATTGGTTGTATATTAAATATTAATGTATGTTTCATTTGTTTCCATTGCAAGAGAGAATTAGGAAGCATGTCTTGGAAAGACATTACATCTATTAAATTATAGATAGATAGAAAGATAGATAGGAAGAATCAAATGGTTTTTAGGAGTTGTTTAATTTCACTAATCTTCTACCAATAATATTTTCCTTAAGTTATAAGATATTTCAAATGAATATATATAGCAGTTTAAAATGCTTTACTATAATCTTATTTAATGAACTAACCCAGAAGTATTGGCTTTCAACATGGAAAGCACAGCTTACATATGTGATTTTAACCTCCTGAATATAGTATAGGTACACATGCATATGTTTGTGTGTATACAATGTAAAGGGAAGAAATTTTTTAATCTTCCTTTTTCTTTTTTGCTAAACTTTATGTAACTATAAGATATGAACCTACCGTTAGGAGTGCAAATTCAGATAGAGTATGAAGATCTGTTGCTTTGTGTTCTCAATGGCTAACTGATGCTTCTGATCAGGTTGGTTGCAAATGTCCATTAGAGATTTTTCAGTCTTAAAATGAGAGAGGTTACTGTGATACATGTTTATGGCCATTGAAATACCTGAGGTTTATCTGGAATCAATAATAACCAAAAGAAATTCATATGAATAAGGGAGATGACATTTCTGGCCATTCCCGGGACTCTAAACAAAAATGAAGAATAGAACTAGATCTTTTTTCTCTTTCTTTTGCCTTTGACTACACCCCACTTATACAGGGACAAATTTTCCAATTTGAATTGTGTATTTGTTCTCTGTTTGCTGCTGTAACAATTTGCCACAAGCGTGGTGGCTTACAACAAGAACTATATTATCTAACAGTTCTGTAGGTCAGAAGTTCAGCATGAGCACCCCTGTGCTAAAATCAAGGTGCTGGCAGGGCTGCATCTCTTTCTGGAAGCTCTAGGGGAGAATTGCTTGCCTTGTCTTTTCCAGCTTCTCCAGGACAACGACATTCCTTGTCTCATGGTTTTCTTCCTCCATCTTCACAGCCAGCAACGTTGCAGCTCTCTGCGGCTTCTTTAGTACATAGTCACATTTCTTTCTCTGACTCTCCCCCTTTTAATGTATCTTGTGATTATATTTGCCTCACCTTGATGGTCCCAATATGATCTCCCGATCTTAAAATCAGCTGATTATCACTCTTAACTTCATCTGCACCCTTAATTCACCTTTGCCAGGCAACCTAGCACACTCACAGGTTCTGAGGATTAAGATAGAGACCTCTTGAGGAGTCATGATTCTGCCTATGACAAGTAAGTTTGGAGTTTGTTGTCAAGAGAAAAGGTGATCTCTGCTAAACCATTCAGGAAATTCATTTCTCCCTTTCTAAGTTCCAATAGTACTCTTAGATTTAGGTCACTCCATGATTGATTTTCTTTAGCACAGAAACTTTTGCTATAATATATAACATTGATTTATTTCAGAAATCTTTTAATTATGTAGCAGTGGTGGGGGAGATATTGTAAAGTTGATTTCAATCCGTAGGATTAAGCTATTCAAAGTATAATTAGATATGAATGAATGAATTGGGTGTAGTTTAAGAGGCTAAACACATCTAAATATGTTTTTGCTTTCTTTGCTTGTAATTACCTCAGAGGTAGAAACTATCTTATTCACCTCTGTCTACGCATGGATTTACAAGCAAATCATGAATCCTGGTAATTGTGTGCTTAATAAATGAAAGCAGCTTTTAAATTATTTGAATAAATGCTTTGAAATCAACAATTAAATACTAGAATGTTAAGGCTTGTGGTTTTTCTAAAAAATAAAACGGGTTAGTTTGTATCTTTTAATTTCTACCACTTTTTGCTTTTAATACAACTGCTAGAATTTTCAAAATCAGAAATAATGAAATAATAAATTTAAAAAGCCCGTGAATTCCTGTGGGTGTAGGATGATCATTTAATTATTAGTTTTTGTTCATTTAAAGAATGTTGTAAGATATGCCTTTATATAAATAGGGCAAATGAGGTCTTAAAAATAAGCATATGACAATAGTGAGTAATCAAATAGCACTCGTTTGTTGCATTACAGAATAAACTAAGAAAGAGAAATGTTCCTCTTTTCGTTTCAATTTTTATTTTAGTGCCTATTTTTGCAGAGAATAGCAATATACTTTCATAGGATACTATTCTGTGGACTCATGGAATGCTAATATTATGCTGAATAAAATATGTAACTTGTGTTTCACTTAACTTAGACACTCCTAGTGCCTCCCATAGTATTTGGTAACCAACAGTGTGTCAGAATTGTATTTGAATGAACAAAGGGATGACAGTAGTAAATTTTCTAAGTGCTCAAAAAATTATATGTCCAAGTTCCTTTTTCAATTTCCTCTATTTGCTCAGATACTTCTGGTATGGATCTGAGGCCATTTTTTGATGTTGTCTCATATCAGATTACATCCTGAATAATCAGAAGAAACCATAAAACAAGCAGAAGATAAGAAAAAGAATCCTAAAAATATTTTTCGAAATAAAAATTTTATTAGCTTTATATATAATTTTCTTCATCTGTCAAGGAAAAATGATGCTATCCATATAAAATTGTTACAAGGAAAATAATGGTCAAATATGTATACACTAGAAGTACTTGAAATACTTAATGAATAATATGAGTGTATTATACAAACTT
Source organism: Delphinapterus leucas (assembly GCF_059928025.1). Taxonomy (NCBI): domain Eukaryota; kingdom Metazoa; phylum Chordata; class Mammalia; order Artiodactyla; family Monodontidae; genus Delphinapterus; species Delphinapterus leucas. The sequence continues at coordinate 17,982,962 of NC_143146.1, read as the reverse complement.
GAACATTTTATACCAGAAAGTGGGCTTGTTTTTAGCCCCAGCAATTGAGAACAGTGTGTATTTTAATATGATTTTAGGGTTGTTCAGCCAATATCAGGGTTTCACGCTTGATATGTCTATGACATCTTGATTGAACCATAGATCTCTTTGTCCTTAACAATGTTCCTTTGTTGGGAACACACATGCACACACAGCAAATTACAAGTGTATTTTAGCCAAGGAGAGAAGGACACACACTTCACAGAAGAACGTTGGTCGTAGAGAGTAAGAGCAGAGGCAGCATCTTTTCCAGCATCTCCGGTACCCAGACTGTGTAACAGAGAGGTGGAAGGTAACATAGCTGGTGATGCACATGAAAGTTGCAGTCTTGATAGCTGTGGAAGAGCTAATGTTGTGCCCGCCACATTCCTTTTTCACTTGGGCCTTTCAGTACTATTAAGGAATAATTTATGAAAACAACCTCTGTGCTTAATGGCTTTATTTAAGAGAAGGATTACCGATACTGGGCACTCCTGGTTTTGAAACCAAAATTAGCATTGGTGAGACTCCATCCTCATCTGGGGCAAAAAGAAGATTAATGACCTACTGGCTCTTCATATTACCCATCTGCCTCTAGATTACCAAAGTACTGGAACGGCCATTTGCCTGCTGAAGCTATTTGGGGCCCATTATTCTGATGAAGTTGAAATAAGTGAGCAGATTGGTCTTCCCTGTGACTTGGAGGCTTCAGGGCACCTCAGTTCTGCACTGGAGAATTCAGGCATCACAGGCCTTTCCATAGGCCTGACACCTCCAAAAGAACAAGCAAACACTTTTAAATTTACAAAGGAGAGACAAGATTTTGCATAGGAATATCCTTAATAAAATCATTGAGTGAACTATGAGTTAAGAATAAATACCTGCATTTATATATTAAAACCAAGAAAAAATGCGAGAGACAGCACTTAGCAGAACCATTGCCACCGTCTCTAATGAATGCTTTCAGTCTTCCTGTTTCCAATCCCGTGTTCCGCTTAGTGTAACTGTTACTTGGCACAATTTAAAGCTTATTCTGAAATTGTCAGGTATTGATCAGTGATGGCAGAACTGGTTTATTGCTCACTACTTCAAAAACTGCTCTATTTACCTCATATCCTCAAATCATTTTAATCAGTCTTGGAGTCATAGCCCTCATTTTACATGAAGTCTTTGCAAAATTTTCCCAAGGCTTATGTATAGTATTTGCTCAGTAAATAGAGTTGAATCACTTGTTGACAATAAGTTCCGGGCACTTTGTGAAGTGTTTTTAAAAATTAATTGATTTATTTCCCGTATTCATCCTGTGAAGTGACATAATTATACCCATTTTACAGGTGAAAAAAATGGCTTAAGAAAGTGAAATGATTTACCAAAGGTCATATAATGACAGAGCCAGAATTTAAGTCTGTATATGTCTGACTCCAAATCCCATACTCATAAGCATTGTGTTATAGTGCCAAATAAATTAGTGATCCCTATTTTTAGCTTCAGAGAGAGAGTTTCTATCCTTCTTTGATTGTTTTCTCCCCAATTTAGTGGCGCAGTCCTGTGAACCCACCCATTTCTACTCATATTAACCCACAGACCTCTTGTAGGTGAAGTCATTTTTATTTCATGGGTTTTTCTGGTTTTTAAACACCAGTATCAGTTCTGTTGTTTCATCTGAATCCATAGATATAAACCTTAATGATTTCTGATTCTCTGTCCTTTGTTCATTTATTTCCAGTCAGAATATGGTTTCCAATCACAGTAACTGTTCCTTCATCATCCATCTCTCTCTCTTCACCTCACAACCCACTTGCCCACGTTAAGGATCTACACTAAAAATTAACTTCCTAGAATGCTTCCCTCTTTTCTCTCTCAGTTGAGTTTCAAAACGCTTTAAGAAATCAATATGATCAAACATAAACTTTCTTAACATGTAAAGCTATTTTCATTCTTAATGTAGTTTGAAACTTCAGTGGCATACAATACTGTCCTGACTCTTTCCCTCTTTTTAGGGTAGAATTTATTAAAATTCTTGCTTCAGGTAAAACATTCCTTTTATTGTCACCTCCAAATAGATATTTATCTACTTAAGTACTTCCCACATAAAACTATGCAGGAATATTTCAAATGGCCAAATGCATAATATCCATGGGGTTTTTTGCCCCTCTTACCTCAAATGATTTAATCTTCTGTAATAAACATAAATCATACATCTATTGCATTAGAAAAGAGCCTAATCATTTTATATATTTTATGGCTATGGGTATAAAAATTATAATTGTGAACATTAGCATTTCATTTTCACAAAGCAGCTGCCAGTTTATGATCCCTTAGGATTTTATTAAATTTGTGAGTAGAGCTGAAAATCATCATGCTTACTCAGATCCATTCCCTGTCATCATACATCAGAACCCACTCTTTCTAAAATGAAACCATCAGTGGCAAATGTATTTAGGAACAAACCTCTATCCTGTCCTATGGTACTGGCCTCACTTATCATATTTTGCCTCTTTTTTGGTTCCTTTCATTCCGTAAGCCCCCTTGTGGCCAGAATATGGCCATTCTCCACTCCATTATTTATTATACGCTCTTTGTGTTATGTTTGATTTTTTTTTTTTTTTTTTTTTTTTTTGCGGTACGCGGGCCTCTCACTGTTGTGGCCTCTCCCGTTGTGGCCTCTCCCGTTGCGGAGCACAGGCTCCGGACGCGCAGGCTCAGCGGCCATGGCTCACAGGCCCAGCCGCTCCGCAGCATGTGGGATCTTCCCGGACCGGGGCACGAACCCGTGTCCCCTGCATCGGCAGGCAGACTCTCAACCACTGCGCCACCAGGGAACCCTTTGTTTGATTTTTAAATGAATTCTAATTAAGATTCTTAATTTATTCTTTTGATATTTTCCCCAAGACTACATAGGGCTGAAGAACAAAAAACAGAATAAAAGGCTTCTAGGGCTTCCCTGGTGGCACAGTGGTTGAGAGTCAGCCTGTGGATGCAGGGAACACGGGTTCGTGTCCCGGTCCGGGAAGATCCCACAGGCCGTGGAGCGGCTGGGCCCGTGAGCCATGGCCACTGAGCCTGCGCGTCCGGAGCCTGTGCTCCGCAACGGGAGAGGCCACAACAGTGAGAGGCCCGCGTACCGCAAGAAAAAAAAAAAGTCTTCTAAAAGTGACTTCTTTTCCTCTCCTCCTCCACTCTCAGTGCTCCACCCGCCACCCAAACACTTCCATTTACACAGAGGAAAACAACAAAGTTCAAAAGGAGGAAATGAACTGCCTAAAAGTTTTGTTAGTTATCTTTCCTTCCCTTGCTCATGCCCAGCTGGTGGAGAACATCCAAGACATTGTCTGGAGCTCATAGGCAGGCGAGGGAATAGGAACGCACTGTCAGAATTCCACATCAGAAGTGGTCAGTGAAGCTGGTCCTGGGGCTGGCTTGCTGCAGGTCATGTAGCCTAATTTATGAAATGGAAACCAGGAGCTTCAACTATTGGACCCGTCGCATCAGTACATGCTCAGCGTGTTCGCCGAGAGAGGAGGTCTTATATCCCTTCTTCTGTCTGTGAGACACTTCCATCCTCTTTCGTGTAGCATACATATGCCTATTATATTGTTTGGTTTTTATTTAATATTATAGATAATTATCTCCCTATATAGGACCAAAGTTCCATATTATGCTTGATATTTCAGCTAATGCATAGCTAAGCCATTCTCATTAATACCTCAGGCAGTTTATAAGGTAAACTAATACTATCTATATCTATCTCTACCTATCTGTTTAGCTGTCTCTCTGCATATGTATATTTGCACACAAACACGTGTGTATGTCTGTGTGTGCGTATACACAATTGCACATGCAACATTGAAAAAGCTGCACCCAGTCAGTATATTTGCACACAAACACATGTGTGCATGTCTGTGTGTGCATATATACAGTTGCACATGCAACATTGAAAAAGCTGCACCCAGTCAGTTTTTGTGAATTTCTTTGTTTTGGGGCTTGTTGAATCAAAACTGGTGCCTAAAAATAATTGTTTTGAAAAAACTGATGTAATAAAAATCTTGGTTCACAGATAGATTTGTATGATCCCAAATTAGAAACAATATTCTCACGGCACTTCTGAGCAGGAAGTGGAATCATAACAAAAATTGTTGCTTTTAGAGAAAAGCAAGAGGCCCAAGGAACAGAGAATATTTTCCCCATACACCTGTCTTTCATTCTTAAAGTATTCCAAATCCTTGTTTTTCTCAAAAAGTGCATATTATTGTAGAAACAAAATTTGTATTCATATATTTTACTCATAGATATGCAAATATTTATTAATAATTAGTCTCCATTTTCTTTATATACATTTTATTACGTTTGTACATTGTGACAGTATATGTATTAGATGGTAAAAACCTAAGTCCAGAACCAGACTGATGGGCTTTTTAAAAAATGTAAACTCTTTGAGCAAAATAAGGTTTTCAATATTTTCTCTAAGGTAAACGGAGATACAATCTTAAAGGTATCTTGTGAGATAATGATTTTCTTTCTTTTTTCTTTAATTTAGCCAAGCATTAAGCCAAGTGGATATTTAATTGATTAAATAATCATAGAAGCTACAGGTTCTGAGTTCTATAGAGCCATACAGATAATGAAGTCCAAATATCTTATAATTGAATTATATTAATACTTCAGTTTCTATAAGCTTTCCTGCTCTAAGGGTAGCCAAAGCCAAACTTAATATCTAGTGAGAAGATATTGTCTTTAAAACTCTTCACTTTTATTAGGAATATTGAAAAATTATTTTTGGTGAAAACCAATGTAAGTAGCATACATTACATGGATGGCTTGATTTATGGATTACTGTATTTTTGGAGTTGAAGTGCATAACCAAGATTCCTTCTATTAAAATGTTTCAAAACTATGTGACTAAAAGATTCAAATGGCTAGGGGTTAAGTGATTTGTTTTAATTCCATGGCTATGTAGTAATTTTGACGGACGATTCTAAGAATTTTAAACCTTTCAAGTATTTGTTTGAACTATCACCATGTAGCCTGCCAGTCTTCACAGCTGGCTGTAAGCATAACTTGAGCAGAATTGCTAGGATTTTGCAATCATCAACTGAATTAACTTATAGAATAGGTCTTTATTGAAATCATGAAGGATTCATGTGAAGATAATTGAGAGTCATCTCTGGTATTTTATCTCTGATGTTAATAAACATGTAATTTCCTTTTAGGAGAAAAGGAAATAAAGGATCATAAAGTTATAACTGAGCGAGAAAACTTTTTGGTAGTTTTAATTTCTACATATGCCATTTTTTTACATAGAGGCTAAATTGTATGTTATTCCTTCAGAACTTGGTCACAGCATATTAATGCCACACATTGTTCAGTGCTTTAAATGTGCAGAGCAAGTTCACAAGCTTTTCATTCTCGAAAGGTCTCTCTAAGGTTGGTGGCTGTGGATCATTATGGCTCTTTAACACTTTAAAGGACTGTATCTCATTACATGTCATGTCCCATGACTGCGTGGACTCTTCTCAAGCGAATTTCAGCAATTTCTCATGACGTAGGCACTAAACCCACCCATTCGTTTGACAACTCAATGAATGCATAAGAGCAGTGAATGGACTTACCTGACATCACCAATAAGGGATAGATGGGAAATCCAACACTGGACACAACAAGGGCAACTACTCCAAGAAAGACAACCTCCCTTCCACTCTAAAATATCAATATTCCTTATCCCCTCTCACCTAAAACACTGATATACAGAAGTCTTGTCATCAAAATGGACACACGTAAGAATGAACAATACCATAGTTGAACTAATTTTTCAAATTGCTTTTGGAATGTAGATGTCAATAAAAAATAATAAACATCAATAATGATATGTGTCTGTATGGAAGGAAAACATCTAGGTACTGCTGGCAGATTCCTAATGGTAACTAGAGATGCTCAGCTGACTTTCTGTTATAAGCCATGTTTCAAAACCAAACAAATACTACATGATGATTAACATTTTTGAAATGTTTTATACCTGTTTGTATTGGGGGGTGGGAATCTCATTAGATAAAAAATGAACTTCTTATGACTCATTAAATCAGTAGCACTACTATAAATCATAAACCTGTTATAAGGAAATAGTTTAATATAAAAACAGCAGGTCCAGCTGTTTAAATATCATATGGCATATGGAGCTCAGTAACTGGACTGAAATGCTATCTGCTAAGTCATTTACACTTGTGTTTGAGTGCTATACTTCTATAGGGAAAGACAAAGTCAGTCTTGAATTGCTGCTAGACTGAACAATATTCTCTTAACTTCAGGTGACTGTCTCACCAATTAACATCTACGTGTTGAATTCAATAGGTTTCCTTTGAAGTAGAATCTGATCTGTGCTTATTCTGGTATATCTCACTGTGCCAATTATTATGTGCTTTATTTGACTTTGAATTTCAGCCTAACATTTGCTTTACATTTTTTGTTTGTACTTTGTTTCTTAATACCTAAGGTGTCTACCTTAAAATATTTTTCACTTAGAATATAATCTTGTCATGTTAGTAACCTCTGTAAATATCTGTGGTTGAGAGTGGGATGGGGAGAAAAGAAAAACAAAGCAAAATGATTTAGTTTTCAAGTAGCTATAATAAAAAAGCAAGTCCCTATAATAAAAGCTGAAGTGCTGTACCCCAGTATTTAGGATGTGTGAAAACTACTAACAGAGCCAGAAAGAAGTCGAGAACCATATTCCATGATGTTGATGGTGAGTAATTCATCTACAGTAGAATGTGTCCCAGAATGACTAGGTTGCACATGGATTCGCTAAAATAACTCTTTATCAGAATTATCTACCTGTTTTCATTTTATTTAAATTCAGACTTCTGAGCATCACTGTAGACTTCCTGATATGATCCAGAAATCTCTATACGTTTATTTCCTCAGTGAATTCTTACTTAGCCAGAGCAGCATCAGCTTTTGGAAATTATTACACAGGTTGTTGGGGGTTGGAGGCGAAAGCAAAGAAGGAGGAAAATACCTTTGTTTGAGCCTCTACACTCTAATGAATATATGCTAGGTGAGGAATTTACCCCTAGCAATATCATCTAGTCCCCAAAAGTTGTGTTTTGACTCATGCCATCAGATTCATTCATGACCACCTTCTGCCCTCCTCTGTGCCAGGAAGTGGAGGGGGATGAGTCTTCTGCAGGCTTCATAATCCAGGCTCCTGTGGGAAGGAGGAGGGAAAGAACCAGCCTCTTTCTCTCCTGTTGCCTTGTGTAGCCTCTCTGGATGCGGCCGCATCTGGATCACCTCCAGGGCTCCAGCTTCTTCTGGGTAGGCCCAGTGTTTGCAGCTTTTGGTAGGTGACCCCAGCTCCTCAACCCTGGTAATTCTGCCTCCCCCAGGTGTTTCTTTAGTTTAGGGGAGAGCGTGGTTTCTCATGCTACTAATCTGTAGGTTTCTCAGGTTTTCTTCATCTGTGTAACCAATTCCCTGGACTTAATTCCATTCTGTTTTCCTGGATGGATCCTGACTGATACAATCTCAAACATCACCTTGAAGTTTCCACAAGGATATAGTAAAACCGATGAGGTATGCCAGTCTCCCTCACATTAAATATCAAATGTGACGGCTTCAGACACCCTAATGCCTCTACAGAAAATTAACCGTGAATGATTGCTTACTCAAAGAAATTGAAAGAAAAAGTACTACGGAAGTTGGTTGGAACCATAGAGATTACAGACCCTATCAGAGAGCAAAATATGCACCAGACCTCCTGAGAAACTTCACTAAAACTAGACATGCATCCAATTTAAACACAGTGTGGCAAGCGTACACTGTCATTTTGTTGATTGAACAGGGAAACAACAGCAAACATATTGAAGAGTAAGTAAACAAGTGTCTTAATTGAAGATACTTTGCAAGACTTTATTAGAATAAAAAGTAGTTTTAGCATAAGATCGGAGGAAAATGAACCTCTCAGTTGAGACCCCATCCCTTTCCTGTTATAAACAGTCACCTATTAAGTTCTCCACCTTTGTCTCCTTTGTTTCTGTTGCGTTAGTTGAGGTAATGCCTCATTATTCCTCAGCCCCATCTCTTTACTTGTTTTATATCTTACCTGCTTCTTGGCAACCTTACACTTTTTCTGAATTACAAGTATGCCCCCCGCTATCTTAGCACCCCCAGACCTGTCCATCTGGGTTAAGTTACAGCATCACATTCATCCCCGAAGTTCCTGAAGGTGTTGTCTGTATGTACTCTCTCCACCCGTCTCCTTCCACTTACTCCACACCCTCTGCAATCTTCATTCCGCCGAAACCATCCTTAGTAAGGTCACCTGGGACCTCTACGCTACTGAATCGAATAGACATTCTCAGAATTCAATTTTCATGGCCTCTCAACAGATTTTGAACTTTTTACTGACTTCCGGCACATTTTCTTCCCTTAGCTTCTATGTCACCACAGTCCGCTGCTTTCCTTCTTACCCATTGCCCACTGCAGCCTCATGTACCTTATTCAGCCCTTACAGGATGTGCTTTCCCAAGCCTTAGCTTTCAAACCTCCTTCTCTTTTAACTGGGTATTCTCTCCCTGAGGACTTGTAGACCTCAGTACAATCTTCATTGCAACTGTAGACTGCATGTGCTTGATTTCCGAATATCTAACTTCAAAGCTGACCGTGCTTTGAGCTCCAGACTGGAGGTCCCGATGGCATAGAAAACCCAGCATTCTGCCTTCTCCCTGCCCTGGTGTAAGGTCCCCTTCAGTGTTTCCAGCCCAGTGAATGATACCTCCCCGCGCACGTCCAGTTTCACGAGACATAACCCCTCCCTCTCCCTAATCGCACATAGCCAATCCATCATTAGGATGTGTTGATTTTACCTCTTACTTCTTTACTCCATACCTAAGGCCACTCTTAGATGTGTCCTGTACTGCAGATAAAGCACAAATTTGTATGTCATCTGCCCACATTAACAATCTGATGACTTCTGTGTCCTATTCCCTTACAGCAATGGAAGACATTAAAGTAGACAACCTGGCCAAGGAAGCCTACGTTGTCTGGTTCTCTCAAGCTTAATGATCCATGATTTCCTCCTCATTCTCTGCCCATCTGTTTCTTCACACACTCGGTTCCTTGATCAGGCCAGAGTTCGTCTGCCATAGCCCTTTGTCCATGCTCTTCTTTGTCTCTGGATTGGTACTTACCACTTGCCTATATTAATTCATGATTTAATCCACCTCCAATACTACCCCTTTGGGAAGACAGTTCTTTTTTCCTTCTGTCCACAGGAGTTGTCTTCTCTTTTCTGTATCTCTCATTGAATCATACTTGTTTCCTTTAGACCACTTATCAGTGATTATACATTCCTTAGTGAGATTATTTGTTTAATATATCTTTACTCCAAAAGCCTCTAAGTTTCATATGAACTAATTGCTTATCTGGTTTTGTTCAACATCATATCTCACTTTATACTTGTTGTGTTAAATTCTATACTTTGTTTTGTGCACCTTCCTGATTGCACATTTTATGTATGATAAAATGTTGATTTTTTGAAGAAAAATATTTTTAAAGAAAAATTTATAACATGTTAGAGCTTCAATGGATCTTAGATTAAATTTAAGACCCATTGAAGTTAGAACACTACATGTATCTATAAATTTGGGGAGAATTATTATTTGTTTTGGTCAGATTATACAACACAAGCAGGAGCCTGTGTATACTCTTTCTGTAGACTAACACATATAATAGTCTCCATATTCTGTTATGGTAAATTTTAACCTTACATCTGGGGTTTAAAAAAAAAAGAGGGTCACTCAACTGAATTCAGTCAAGAATCATAGTCTATTTGCCCCACAAAACAGTGGCTTGCACAGTATATATTTTAGTACTTATGAATTTATGACCAACATTCAAAGAATTGGGAAATTTCACATTAAAAAAAATCCAGATGGCTTTGTGTTAAAAAATTTTTTTCGAGATGAGCCAAAACTGTAATCCTATTCCCAGATGATAAGAATCTGTTCCCTCTTCAGTGGAGCCTGGAACATTCAGCCCTCTTCAGTCCCAAATCTCCTGTCACTCCCTGTCACTGAGAGTAAGTGTCAGTTTCTATTCAGCATTGTGGTGGAGTTGTTGGTATAGATAGTATTTTGTTTTTTGGGTTTTTTTTTTTTTTTACAGACAGCGTTTTGGATCATTTGTTAACTTATTTTGTTACAATAGGCATTTTCGTTGTGATCACTACCCTGAACTTTCTTTTGTGCCAGTTCTGCCACTTGTATTAATTATGACCCTTATTGTTCTGCCTTTGGAGAAAACCATCTATTTGTACATTTTGGATAAATCATTTCATCCAGGAAATTAGATTAACAACTTGGAACTGAAAAACAATCCATTCATTTAGAAGTCTGTCTTTTCAGTGTGCTGTCGAGGATGAGTATTAAAAAGTTGAAGCCTTCTTCAAAAATTTTCTCAAAATGTATCCTTATCATGGCAGATATTTCTTTCTAAAGAAACATTAAAAAACAATGCTCTCCAGAGCTGCTTGATTTAGTGAGAAGGTTTTGTCTTTTCTGTAGAGAGCTGAGCTCAAGTCTTCTATTCAGTTCTTAATCTTACAGCATTTATTCTTTCAGGACTTTCCAATTTGCCAGTTCATTGGATTTTGTTTATCACCTTTTCCACAAAAGCCCATTTGTTCATTGACAGTTGCATTCTACGTTAAATCCAACGTTGGGCTGATTAATGAATATTCAGACTGGCCCCAAGGGTTCTTGTTAGCTTGATAGTTCTATCACATGAACCATATGTAAAATCTATCTTCAAGTTAAATGTGGCTGCTTTTACTATGTCAGAGATTATTAGTCTATCCTCTATTAGTCCTGATTGACAGGAAAGTTTTGATCAAGCAGGGCCTTCTCATCTCTGACTGCTTATACATCAAACATTCTTTTTCTGTGGATTTGACATATGAATGGTTTTATAGCATTGCTATTTATTTGCTTCATGTTCCTTATATAGTTTGGTACAAAATAAATGAAACCAAGCTGAACAAAGATCTTATTTTATAGGATAGTTTTACAAAAGAACAATTCTGCATTTACAAAAGGTACTTTGGATGTCTAATTATTGGGCCAAGATACACAGCATGCTCTTGCTCATGTTGTAGCAAATATCATAAAATTAACAACTCTTAAAGGGCTTTCTTGGTTCTTCTTCTATGTCCATTGTAAAGGTCATCCATTATAAAAACAGAAGCCGATTTCATGCTGTTTGAATCAAGGCATGAGAAGAAAATTAAGGTAAACTTTAGTCTTACTGTAAAACAGATTTTGCTTTCGACTTCATTTTGTTTTCCACACAATATTTACTAACTTTCCCACTGAGCTTCTGTCTATTCCTCTCTCAAGTTGGATCTCAAACTTAACGTGTCTCCAACACAACCCTTGATTTTCCCCTAAACTTGCTTCTACAGCAGTCTTGAACATCTCTGTAAATGGCATGAGTATTTACACAGTTTGTTCAGACAAAAAATTTATTAGACAAAGACCTTTTAGACTCCTTTCTTTTTATTAGTTCATCAGAAAGTACGTTCAGTATATATCAAGTATTTAACAATTCTCTCCAAATTTTCTGTTGTACACTGATTGTATGCATCCCTCCCTCCCAAATTCAGACGTGAAGCCCTAAGCCTTAATGTGATGATACTTAAAGGTGAGGCTTGTAGGGGGTAATCAGGGTTAGATTGGGTTATAAGGACAGGGCCCTCGTGATGGGATTAGCGGCTTTATAAGGAGAAGAAGAGAGAGATCTGTCTCTCTGAAACATGAGGATGCAGTTAGAGCCATCCATCCACCTGTAAGCCAGGAAGAGAGCTCTCATTAGAACCCAACCATACTGGCCCCCTGATCCAGATCTCTAGTCAATGAACTTGGGGGAAATACATTTCTGTTGTTTAAACAAACCCAGTCTATGACATTTTGTTATGGCAACTTGAGCAGACCGAGATATCTTCCCTTAACGCTCTAGTCTAATTCTCTACCATCTCTCACTCAGAACACTGCAGTGACTTCCTAAATTACCTCCCTGCTTCCTTTTCACCTTTTTGCTGTCAATATTTCAAGGATCAGTCAGATGATACTTTCTAAAATGTAACTCCGTTCATGCCATCTCTTTCTGCTCAGTTGTTCCAATGACTTCCCATTATGCTCAGCTAGAACCAAACTCTCTTTTCTATAAGGACTTTTAGGTTCTGGCTGTTGACTAACTCTGACCTCATCTTCTACTTCCTTCATGGTGCAGTGCATGCACACACATGCTCATGTACACATATGCACACACACATCTTGCTTATTTATAATCTCCTGGCTCTCTAGTTGTTCCCCCAAATTATCAAGTATATTTCTACCTAAGGGCCTTTACATTTGCAGCTCCCTCTGCTCGTAAGACTACTTCCCTGGGCTATTCATGGGACCTGCTGTCTCACTTTATTCAGATACCTACTTGAAGACTTCCTCTAGGAAGTCTTCCCTGACTATTTAAGATCACCCCTTGGAGACCCCACCCCCCATTATTTCCCTACATTAACCCTGATTTATTTTCTTCATAGCATGCATTATTTCCCAACTTTGTAGTATATATTTATTTGTTTGCTTTATATCTTCCCCACCGTAATGTAAACTCCACGAGGTATTAGGTATTTTTTACAGAGTTGCTAGGCCTAGAACAGTGCCCACTAGCACAGAGAGGGTCTTTAATAAACATGTATTCAATAGAAGATTACATAAATCTCAGCAATCTATAAGCCAATTATTAAAAAGCCCATAGTATGAACCATGACCTTTCATAACAATTTGATGGAAAATATAAGTCCCTCCTGCCGTAGTGGACTTAAAACCCTCATTTGCTAATATACGGGGTATTAAACCTCAGGTCTCTCATCCCAAGTATGTGCAATCTGAAATTCTGTTTTTTAAGAGAGAAATTGATTTTAAAATCACGGTTTTTTTGTACGTTGTCTGTTGTAGGAATAATAATTGTTGACACATATTGAAGTCTTAATATCTTCTGGTAGTATTGTAAATACTTTGTATGTTTTTATCAATATATATTAAATTGGACTATTGTGAATATTTACCTGTATAATCTCATTTAATTCTCCTGATAACTCTATAATATAGGTACTATGCTTATCACCAAATTTTTGTGAAGAAACAGAGGCATGGATGTGTTAACTAATTTAACCTGGGATATAGTCAGTGATAAAATAAGAACTAAATATATTCAGTCTGACTCCAGTGACCATAAAGCTAAAAACTCTGTCTACTTCCTCTGTATCCAAAATAATATAAGTATTAATCAACTAGAATAATTTACCCAGAGCAGTTTAAGCCCTACAGTCTCATTACCTTTCACTGGCTATTTACTACTGGGTTTTTTGTTAGCCTCATAACTACTCTCCTTCTATTGTTAGGCAGAATCAGATGAATATATCTCTACAATCTAAATTCATTACTTTTGGTTATCATTTCAATGAAATAACAGGGTTTACATGGTCAAATGCAATATAATTACAAATCTTTTCCCCAATTAATAATATAATGAATTACTGGCTTGTTAAACAATATAATTAGAAAGGGAAGACACATACAGAGAAACCCTTTGACATTCATCCAACAGACATGCCTTTAAACACCTACCATGTGTGAGTCTCCGGAGACACAATGGTGAATTAGATAACGGTTTCTTCTGTGAATGAACTCACCATTTAGTAAGGATAACAGCCACATCAGTAGATAATTCCAATAAATTCAGTATAACTAGAAACCTAATAAAGACCCAGATTATGGAGAAACCTATATATTATACGAAAGACAAAGTTTGGATTTTATTCTAGAAGCCAGTGGTGTCTAAAGTGGGGGGATGTGACTAGGAACAGGTGCTTAAGGTGATCCGTTGAAGTGTGAAAAGGAAATGTTAGAATTATTGTTGACATTTATTTTGAAAGTATCATTTTTAGTCTCTGTTTTTGGTTCTCTCATCATAATCATATAAAAGAGGTGCTAAGAATCCCTGTTGGGATCTGGGAATAAGACCTTAAAAATGTCATTTACTTTAATTTCTAGTATTATTTAAAATTTTCTGTTTTGATATCTGTTGTATGAATTATATATAAATATATTAAGGGGTACTTATTTTTAAACATTTACCGATATAGATGCACATTAAAAAATGTAACCACTGCTATTGAGAAACATAAAGATTTTAAGCATTAGAGCTCAAGAGTAATATTGGAGTTTTAGATGCATTACCCTAGAGTGAACTTGTTATTAAGGGCGCTGGAAGAAGCTATTGTAGTATTTCAGCAGAGAGATGATGGGAACCTTAACCAGGAAAGTAGTAGGGAAAAGGTTTGACAACTGTACAGTATTTAAATTGGCAATATTTTGTGACTGATTAAATACGAAAGTGATGAAGAGGAAGGATGCAAGAATGATTCCCAAATTTCAAATTTAGGAAGCTGGGGAGAAATTAGCAGTACTAAACAAACAGGAAATCCAAAGAAGGAAAACCTTAGGTAAGAAGTTTCTAAGTCCATTTTAGACATGATGATTTTGAGCATGCTTTGGAGTATTTAGCTTTAGGGTGTCTGAAATTTAGGGACAAAGTCTCTTTTGCAAATACATATTTGGCCACCATTGGCACAGATGGAGAGTAGATGGACTCACCCAGGTGGATCACATAGAGTGTAAAAAGCAGTGGTTCAAGAGAGATTTCTTAGACGCACCAATATTTAAGGGACAGAGGAAGAAGGAGGCACCCTTAGAGAAAGTCAAAGAACAAGGAGTCAAAGAGCATGAGGAGAGTGAATATCCTAAGCACAATCCATGGAGCAGGGAATCCTCCCCAAAGTTCTCTGAGTACTATGGTCCTGTTCTCAGGCTGTCCCTATAAGAGGCTCTCTTTTTCCGGCATCATTAAACATTCACCATACAAATCCATGTTGCTCACTTTTATATACAGAGAAAAGCTCAGGTTACCTCCAGTAATAGGGGTTTATTGTTCATAGGAAAATAGAGAAGACTGGGAAACCATGTCAGCTTCCTTCAGAGCAGGTGGAAGCTCGTTCACTGCTACATGTTGCTGTTCAAATATGACTCATGCAAACCCTAAAGTCATTTCTGAAAAAATTACATATCCTCTTCTCTCATTTGAAATAAACACCTCAGAATTTATTACAAATTTAAATATTTGCTAAGACTATATTTTCTGGATAATCGTACTGTATGCCTGATTTACCTTGAAATGTTAGACTGGCAGTTTAACTCTTTCAATCTATAAATGGTACCATGGGAAAACAGCCCTCGTTGTCAAATTCAACAGCAAATTAGATGAGGCTATATAAGAAAATGTCCAAGCGCATTTTTTCTCTTTCAAATAAATATTTGTATTAACCACTTGTATTAACCTACCAGGTATTCTGAATTCTAATTCTGAGCTATCTAGTTCAAAATATTGCTAGATAAGATATAAATGCTTCCATGATATTTTGTTCCCATGTGTCTCACTCTCAGGAGTTTTACACTCCAGGGCAGTGAATTACAGAAGATGGTGAGGGGTTTGCATTTCTTTTGTAAAGAAGGGAAAAGGAGAATTTAAAAGAGGAGTTGAAAAAAGAACTCTGAAAGCACAGATACAGTTTTAGCCAAATTAATTTTTGGAAAGCATACATATGGAGAAACTGAGGATCTGGAAACTGATTGCCTTAAATTTATTCATGCCTATATAGCATCTGTTCAGTCTTTGTTTTCCCACAGGGTACCCTGCTCCAGGAGACTCAGCTATAATCATCTAAGTGAGACACCAGTAGCTAGCAGCCTGATTTGTCCCTCCATCTCCTCTTTTCTTTGCCTGCTATGTCCTCCTCTGCTACTGTCCAACTTTTCCCCTTCCTCTAGGTCATCTTGAATTTAATCATTATGATAGGGTTGGATTATGCGGTAGGCTATTGCTGAATTTTGTCTCCCTCAAATCCATCAGGTGAAGACCTAACCTCCAATGTGACTGCATTTGGAGATAGAGCCTATGAGGAGATGATAAAGGTTAAATGAGGTCATAGGGTGGGATCCTAATCTGATAGGGCTGGTACTCTTAAAGAAGAGGAAGAGGCACCAGAACTCTCTATTTCTTCCGTGTGAGGACATGTGAAGACACAGCAAGCAAGTAGCCATCTGAGAGCCAGGAAGAGAGCTCTGACCAGAATCTGACCATGCTAATCACCTTGGCTTCTAGCCTTCAGAAATATAAGAGAATAACTTTCTGTTGTTCAAGCAATCCAGTCCATGGTATTGTGCTATGGCAGCCTGAGCAGACAAATAACAGGCATGTAATGTGCAGGCCAGGTACATGGACATTATCTGAGATGACTCTTTAAGCTAATATACTCATCACCCTTTTCTCAGGGGTATCTTTCTTACTGACTACCTGGCATAGTATGTGGCTTTATTAGCTTGGTCACAGCTAACTGGGCCAGGTATCACCCTACCAGGGATTTCCTTGGCTAAAGAGAGCTGCCGTGCTAAGGACCCTCCCCGGGTATCCCCCATCTAATGACTGATTTGCTTGGTGACATAGGGTCCAGCTCACTTGCCACAACTCAGGACCATTCTGAATGGTCATCTGAGCTTCAGAATTCCCAGTGGTCATCTGAGACCTCTGTTGAGGTGGCACTGCAGTGTGACTTCTCCCTCTGCTTCCCCACCTGCCCCTCCAGTTGGTGACCCCAGAGCATGCCCTAAGAAACCTGTGGCACGCTCATCTCCATCTCAGGGTTTGCACACAAAAGCCAGTGCACTGGCACCCACGTTGTTTTTCCAGATTCTATTTTCTGTGTGTGCATGGTTGGAGAGACCCAAACTGAGAAAATACATACTAAATTTTATTGTAATTTTTATATTTATATCCCTCTCTTTCTTTATTTCACCGTGAGATTGTACAGGGCAGGAAGCATACGTTACTCATCTACCTACCCATAACATTTAGGACTTTGTCAGTCAATAATAGTTCTCGACAAATATTTCCTAAATAAATTCTACAGTTGATTTATCATTTCTCCAGAGGCTAGATTAGATTAAGTCCAAGATAAAAATTAGTATAAACATTTGTATAATTAACTAAGGGCTTCAAGTTATATACACTTTGCCTGAATTCCCTGAGTGCCATTTTATTTTTAATCTTTAATAAAAAGAGTCTTTCTAAAAGAACAAACAAGAATTACTTTGCACACAATGATATATTTGTGAAGTTGAGAGGGCACCTCAGCCCTTTAATACTCCCTACTTAAGGCAAGTGGGATATCGAATACATACATGTTTAAAGCGGTATTAATAGCTGTATAATGTGAAAAATGACTTATTTGTGATATAAATTTATCATAATTACACAAATTAGAGCCCTATAAATTAAGATATCAAGTAAAGAAGAACTTAGTATTTAATGTTTTCGTGATAATGAACAATTTGCAAAAGTATTTGCTGCTTGGTCCAATGTGGACTTCTGTAATTCATGGATTTCGCTTTCTGCTTATGTAGGAATGCAGAGTGAGCATATCAATGAAGTCAAGACCTCCAGTTGTATTGTTTTGCTAAGTGTAACCAAGTGAGTTTTGTTTGGGGCTCCTCTGCTTCATGAACCGAGATTAAATGTTATCTAACAACTTTTCTACCTAAAAATTCTATTTTGCTATCTCCAGTGAACCACTTCTAATCTCACACATTTGTTGAAATCATAAGGAAGACAAACTAAACATAAATTATAATAAAGACACTGAATTGTGTCCGTATTTCTGTTGGGACTTCATTAATTTTTTCCAAATAGAAGCTGAAGTTAGGTTATCCTCATTTATTCCCAGCTTCCCTGCCTTATACTTTAATTATGCTCTTTTCATTTATTCAATAAGTATTTATTGAGCACCTCCATTTTATCAAGCACTTTCTAGTTGTTTGGGGATACATGAGTGAACAAAACAAAGATCCCTGCTCTCATGGAGATCACATTCTTCTTTGGTGATACAGTGAACATAATAAATATATAAACTATATTGTAGGGGGATGAGGACCATGAACGTAAAAGATGTGGAACAAAGAAAGGGGATACTGAGAATGTTGGGGTGGAAATTGTGGCAGGTCACAATATTCTAATAGGGTGTTCAGAGTAGTCTTAATTGAGAAGCTGAGATTTAGCACTATTATTTAAAGAAATGAGGGAGTTAGCCATGCTGATACTTGGGGAAGAGAACCCCAAGCAGAAGTAACATCTAGAGCAAAGGTGCAAAGGCTGAGAAGTGTCTTGAATGTTTAAGGAAGCATAAGGATATGGTGTAGCTGAAGCAGAGTGAGTAAGAAGAGGAGGAAGAGAGAAGTTAGAAATCAAAGGTAGGGCTGGTGGTGAAGAAACACATCCTTTATGGCACTGTGGGCCTTTGAAGGACTTTGGATGAGTAAAATAGGCAGCCTCTGGAAGGTTTGGGGCAGGTTTTGGGAGAGTAACATAGTCATCCTTGCCTTTTGAAATGATCACTCTGGCTGCTTTGATAAGAATAGCCTAACAAGTGGGAGTGTGAAGAGTTGAAGCAAAGAGACCTCTTAGGAGGTTATTGATGATATTCAGGTGAAAGATGATGGCAGGTGGCACTAGGTATTAGCAATGGAAATGGTGAGAAGTGGTGAAAAGTTATCGGCTTCTGGATATATTGAAAAGTTAGCGACAAGAAGAATTTCTATTGGATTGGGTATGGGATGTGAGAGAAAGAGAGGAACTAAGGATTAATTCATATTTTTGGTTTGAACAACAGGAATGATGGTGCTGGCACCAAATAAGATGGGAATGCTGTGGTGGAATAGGTTTTGGATTGGCAGAGATTGGTACATGACAAAACTCAAGTGTTTATTGTGTATCTAAAGAGAGTGCTGAGCAGGTAGTTGGTGTATAAGACTGGAGTTCATGAGCATTTTCTAGGCTGGAGATAGATGATAGATAGATAGATAGATAGATAGATATCGCATGTAACACAATAACACACATTTGGCATAGGTGTTATTCAAAACCTTGAAAAAGAGTAGGTTACCAAGGGAGTGAGTGTAAATAGAGAAGTGAAGTGAAAAGGAGAGGACAGGATACCAGGGATCTCTAACATTAAAAGGACTACATGGATGGATCTTGAGGGCATTATGCTAAGTAAAAAAAAGCTAGACAGAGAAAGACAACTACTGTATGATATTACTTACATGTGGAATCTAAAAAACTCATAGAAACAGTAGAATGGTGGTTACCAGGGGCTGGAGGGTAGGGAGAACTGGGGAGATGTTTTAAAGGGTACAAACTTGCAAGTAGAAGATGAATAAGTTCTGGAGCTCTAATGCACAGATTAGCAATTATAGTCAACAATGCTGTATTATAAACTTCACAACTGCTAGGAGACTAGATCTTAAATGTTCTAGCCATTTTAAAAAGTAGTGATAATTATAGGATGTGATGGAGGTGTTAGCTGATGTTATGGTGGTAATCATATTGCAACATATAACTGTATCAGCTCAGCACATTGTACATCTAAAACATACGTTATATCTCAGTTACCTCTCAGTTTTTAAAATATAAAGACTAAAGTGTGAATTGGAGTGGGATCATTCCCAAACAAACAAACAAAAAAAAAGGAAGGTGAAAATTGGAGATGTAAGCAAATTAGCCTGAGAAGGAACCACTCATGAGATAGGAGGAAAACCAAGCGAGTGTGTTTCCTTGAAGTCAAAGAAAGAAAGTCAAAGGAAAGAATGATTAGCTACCTAAAAATCTTGCTAGTAATTCACTTATTAAGAGGTCTGAAATTGATTACTTAATTTAAGAACCAGGAAATAATTGGTAACTTGATCAGAGCAGTTTAGGAGGTGTGGTGGGAGTGGAGCTGAAATGGAGTGTGTTTAGGGCGGAAAGAGAAGGGGATTGGAGACTGTGAGTCTGGTCGATATGCCTGAGGATTTTTGCCAAAAAAAGGAGTAAGAAACTGGATGGAAGCTGATAAAGGAAATGGATCAGGACATGGTTTTTTTTGTTGTTGTTGTTTCAAGCCTTTTGTTTTGCTTTGTTTTTTAAGATAGGGAAAGTAACAGCATGTTTATATGCCAGTGGGAATTATCAGTAGAGAATGAAAAATGGAAGATGGAAGAGAGCAGAGGAGGCAGGAGGGCTTCTGGGTCGTGGAATGAGGATACACCAATTCCTATCCTCAGTGTAACAACAGTGTAACTGTTGAAAATTATAAAATAATAATAAAAGAATCACCAGTCATTTATAATTTCTGCAAAGTGTCCTAAGGCCATAAACAAGTACAGAAATATTAATTCAAAAAACTCCACTAAATATCCATAGGTGTAGCCGGTATTGATGCCTGCATTGGTTTGCTAGAGCTGCCGTAACGAAATAGCACAGACTGGGGGGCTTAAACAATAGACATTTATTTTCTCACAGATATGCAGGCTACAAGTTCAAGACCTAGGTGTTGGCAGGTTTGGTCACTTCTGAGGTCTGTTTCCTAGGTTTGCAAGTGGCCACCTTCTTGCTGTGTGCTGCACATGGTCATTCTTCTGTGAACTCACATGCCGATGTCCTAATCTCTTCTTCTAAGGGCACCAGTCACATTGGATCAACCCCCCCTCCCCTGCCGCGGATGACCTCATTTCATCTTAATCACCTGTTTAATGGCCCTATCTCTAAATACAGTCACATTCTCAGGTACTGGGTGTTAGGACTTCAAGATATGAATTTGGGGGGGGGGACACAGTTCAGCCCATAACAGTGACATTTAAAACACATTCTGTTCCCTAGCTCTGTCTGAGGCCACTAATTTTATCTGGAAGATAGCATGGAGAATTCCTTGTCTAAGGGTGTTTTTGTAAACAGTTGAGATGTTGGTAGAGAGCAATTAAGGTGAGACCTTTAGCTCCAATAGTACAAGCAAAATGGCAGAAAACGAGAAGAATCCTCTTGGGATCACCGTTAACTCTGGGGTTCAAGAGGGCTGTGAGCATGAGCTGGGCTGCACCAGCCCAAAAGAGTGAGAACAGGGTGTGAGGCAGACTTTAAGCATTTCCCAAGCCTCATGCAGACCCATCAACACAGGGCAGAAGCCACACTGGCACTCAGGGCTTAAATACAACAACTGTCAAAATACTGACTGAACAATAAACAACTCTCACCCAAGGGTCCTAAGAAACCAAGCTTAAAAATAAAATCACACTCATCTCTGGCAAACTGTGTGCATGCCCAAGGCTGTGTCCACTCATGATCCACTCGTGACATCTCATCCACTCATGCGATGTCATGAGCTGAGCTTCCAGGTGTTGGAGTTATTGATTAGGACAAGTCAAGAAGAAAGTAATGATGAGGCTTTATTCACTTGTTAGGATAATAAGCAAGAGATTAGAAAGAAGTTGCCAGCTCCCAGAATGTTCTGTTTTTCTCCATAGAATGGCACTGGACAAGGGATAGATGTATTGGTACAAATTGTGGGAATGATCTCATTGCTGAGGAAGCTTCAAACAAAAATCTCCTGCCATTTTATGAATCTGGGTCAGGAGAGCAGGGAGAGGGGGGTGGGTGGGATTGGAAAGTCACTGAGAGCTGAACCACAGTGGAGCAAAGTGTCTTCAAGTTTTCCCCCTCCTTTTTCTGAAAAAGAGATCTGGGCAGAGCCCCTGGGGAAAGGCACCCCGTGAAGGAGATGCCTCCCAAAAGGAGGCATCTATGCTGAGAATGCAGAGATACGTAAGAGCATTCTGGCCAGGGGTCCTGAGTCGTTGATGACAACTCCCCTTCAAGACTGTCCTGCACTGGCTGTGCACCAAATCTGGTGTGGGGAGGTTAGCATTCCTCCATGAGGCTTGCCAGGTGAAGCCTTTTAATTGCCTATCCTTGACCTTAAAGGTGATCAAGAAAGGGAATCATCAAGCTGTTAGCTATTGGGCCTTGACTGAAAGAAGGGCTAAGAAATGTAAATGCTCTGAGCTATGAGAGCAGCCTCTAAGACATCTGTCCTTCAAAGAGTAAAGGGGCTTAAGCCCAACCTTTCACCCATATGTGGCTTATAAGTCAGGGGTGACCCTTAAATCACTGGCTAAAAGATACAAACAAATGGAAAAACATATGAGTAGCAACACATCTGAGAGGCTACACACTGCTGGGAAAATAGACTTTGCAGAATTAGCTCAGCCAAACCATTAATCAAACAAATGACTAAGCAGACAACAACAAGAAACCCTGTGGTGAGAAGGAAGAGTAAACATGTTTGCTACAATATATTATTTAAAATGTTTAATTAAAAAAGAAAGAAATTTTATATATATATATATATATATATAAAACATGAAAATAAACAGCAAAATGTGACCCATACATAAGAATAAAAGCTGATGATAAAAAGTGCCTTTTAAGGGGCCCACTTGGTGGGCTTAGCCAACAAAGATAGCAAAGGGGCTATTATAAACACATCCAAAATATGTTCAAAGAACTAAAAGAACCATGCTTAAAGAATTAAAGGAATGTATGATAACAATGTTTCATCGAATACAGAATATCAATAAAGAAACAAAAATTATTGAAAGAACCAATGGAGCAAATCCCTATCAAAATGCCAATGGCATTCTTCACAGAACTAGAACAATTATTCTAAAATTTGTATGGAAATACAAAAGACCCCAAGTAGCCAAAACGACCTTGAGAAAGAAGAAGAAAGCTCCCTGACATCAAACTATACTACAAAGCTACAGTCATTAAAACAGTATGGCACTGGCACAGAAACAGACATGTAGATCAATGGAACAAAATAGAGAGCCCAGAAATGGACTCACAATTATATGGGCATTTAATTTACAACAAAGGAGACAAGAATATACAATGGGGAAAAGACAACCTCTTCAATAAATGGTGTTGGGTGAACTGGACATCTACATGCAAAAGAATCAAACTGGACTACACTCTCACACCATGCACAAAAATAAATTCAAAATAAAGACTTAAATGTAAGACCCGAGACCATAAAACTTCTAGAAGAAAACATAGGCAGTAAGCTCTTTGACATTGGTCTTGGCAATATTTTTCTGTATCTGTCTCCTCAGGCAAGGGGAAAAAAAGCAAAAGTAAAACAAATAGGCCTACATCAAATTAAAACCTTTTGGGTAGTGAAGAAAACTATCAACAAATTGAAGAGGCCATCTACCAAATGGGAGAAGATATTTGCAGATGAAGTATCTGATAAGGAGTTAATATAAAAATATACAAAAACATATAACTCAACATTTTAAAAAAATATTAAAAAATGGGCTGAAGATATCAATATATATTTTTCCAAAGAAGACATACAGATGGCCAACAGGCACATGAAAAGATGCTCAACATCACTAATCATCAGGGAAATGCAAATCAAAACCACAGTGAGGCATCACCTCACACCTGTGAAAATGATTATTATCACAAAGAACATAAGTAAGAAGTTTTGGCAAGGATGTGGAGAAAAGGGAACACTTGTACACTCTTGGTGGGAATGTAAATTGGTGCAGCCACTATGGAAAACAGTAAGGAGATTCCTGAAAAAATTAAAAATAGAACTACCATATGACCCAGCAATTCCACTACTGGGTATTTATTTGAAGAAAATGAAAGCACTAATTAGAAAAGATACATGCACTCCTGTGTTCATTGAAGCATTATTTACAATAGCCAAAATATGGAAGCAACCTAAATAAATGACTGTCAATATGAATGGGTAAACAAGATGTGGTATACATACAATGGAATATTCCTCACCCGTAAAAAAGAATGAAATCTTGCCATTTGTGACAACATGGATGGACCTAGAGGGTATTATGCTAAGTGAAATAAGTCATAGAGAAAAAGACAGATACTGCATGATTTTACTTATTATGTGGAATCTAAAAAACAAAACAAAAGAACAAACAGAGCAGCACAGAAAGAGTTAGAGATACAGAGAACAAACAGGTGGTTGCCAAAGGTCATGTGCTTAAAACCTGAATTTAGCTGCAATGGTAATTCTCAGTGCATAACATAATGTGACCCCTTTACTTGAACTTTGGAGAGTTGGCAGCTGTGTTTAGTTTAATCCCCTTTGGCTTCAACTTTCCCATGTCTCTGGGCGTAGTTTTCTTAGTTCTGCCTATACAATATTTCCTGTGCAAGCTAAATTTCTATTTTATAATCTATTCTTTACCTTAACTTGTCATTTCCATCCTGAATTATTTTACTGATGTATTAGTATTAGCCAAGGTTCTTGACTACATACAGAATAGCCTGTTTTTCTTTTTTTTAAGGATAAAACTATATCACAGATTAATTAGCAGAGTTACAAAAACAAGACCCTAGGCTGAGATTCTGGGAAGAGCCTCCCGCTGGGTAGAATGTAGAATCTTGCCTCTACATATTGACAAACTACAGAATCAGAAGCTGCCATGACAGCTGATGTCTCACAAAACCTAGTCAGGAAACTGCTTAATCTGGATTCTGGTTAGCTGTTCCCTCCAAGCAAGAGTGTCTTTAATTTGTCATGTGATTCAATTCTGAATGGAGATCTTCCACAGGGATATCTGATCGGTGAAACCTAAATTATATCTGAATCCCTAGCAGCAAGGGATACTGGGAAGTGTAGTTTTTGCTTTCCAGCCCCTGTGAGCTACAAGGTTGTTAGGATGGATGTTAAGAGTGTTAAACTCCAGGTTATGATTTTAGCCTTTAATGTAACTTCAAATATCATAAGGTGATTAAATACACTAAAATAATCTGACCATGACAAAGACTTTATCTACATAATTCACCAAAATCTTGCTGTGTTAAATCCTAGCATCTTCCTTGGAGAGCTTTATAAAGAAAATCTTCTTTGAAGATGTCAGCTTCTGACAGAAAATTAAAACTCTGGGCTTGCCCAATTTGAAAGGGCTAGTGAGAATAATTTTATCATGATCACTACCATCGCTCACAGTATTTTATTTGGTTAATTAACCCACGCATTTCTTTCCCTCATGTTTCTGAACCTATTTGGGAATATAGAACAGGAGTTCAAATGAGAAGAAATCATTTGCTTTATTACAGGTGAAAAACTGGATTAAAAAATATAGTTTGGACTTCAAAAAACATCTTTTTCCTTTTTCTTTTTCCTTCCATAGAATTTGTACAAAAATATCACTAAGAGAGCTGCTGAATAACTGAAAACTTCACTGCACAAAGTGTAGTCTGTTATCTTTGGTTTATTCTATGGAAAATGAAAGATTGGGGAGAAGAAAGTATGATGCTCACAGGCGGGCAATTTCCAAAACAGAGATCCAGGAGTGGTAGCTACAAAGAGAATCAACACATGAGCGTGCAGGTTTAGGCCATTAACCTTCCCAGTTGAAGAACATAAGCAAATAGATATCAGACTCTTACCATTTCACCAATCAGATCCCTTCTACCAAAGGAAAAAGCTAGGGAGCCGTAAGGAGAAGGGAGCAAAGTTTTTCCTAAAATTTACCTGAGGCATTTTGTAGACTTGAGAGAAACTGGAGAGGGAGAGCATGACTATCACACTGCCATCATCACCACTAGCACCACCATCATGATCATGACTATGATCATCCCCATCATTACCAAGAACCACCAATGTCATCATTCAAACAGCTGTGGAGTATCTACAATATGTGGACCACTTTTATGTCACTTAAGATCCAAATTACTTTAAGAATGAAAGGGCTTGCCTGGTGGCGCAGTGGTTGAGAGTCGGCCTGCCGATTCAGGGGACACGGGTTCGTGCCCCGGTCCGGGAAGATCCCACATGCCGTGGAGCGGCTGGGCCCCTGAGCCATGGCCGCTGAGCCTGCGCGTCCGGAGCCTGTGCTCCGCAACGGGAAAGGCCACAATAGTGAGAGGCCCGCGTACCGCAAAAAAAAAAAAAAAAAAAAAAAAAGAATGAGAAGCGAGGAGGAAGTGATATACAAGAAATGAGGTGTCTGGGGGAATTAAAAAAGGCTTCGTGGAGGTAGGTCATATTTGGGCCTTAGAAGAAATAGTGTTACAAGGATTCAAAGTGTAGTCCTACTGCAGAGATGAGGGATACTCGTGAGAAAAATCATGATTTGCCTCATTATAAAGTGTATGAATATTCAGTTTTAAATTTCATCAATCTCTCAAGAAATGGGGTTGATCTTTCAAGAAAAATAATTCCCAACTACTTATTTACGCATATAACACTAAATGACTAATCTTCCTGAAGTTTTCTTAGAATCTAGTCTTCTTTATACCATTGTGCTCTTCCAAAAAAGATGTCATCAATCTATTTACTACAAGTTCAGGAATGAACTTCTGTTGAAAATGAATGAGTCATTCTGTTTTGTATTCTCCAAGTAAGGCCTGCTGTCCAAAGCCCTTACCTTGAATGCTTATTTGCTTCCCTATATTAGATTTTTGGGAACTAAGAAGGATGTTGGGAGTTTCAGTTGGATACTATATGGTATCTTACAATTCTGGGCAGTCTTCAAGGCAAAGCTGAGATAATTTGACCAAAGGAAAACAAACGACCTCATGTTTCTAGTCAGTTTATCTTCCAAGTAAATACTGATTTCCTTGCAGGAAATTCATTTTAATTTTACCTCATTCCCCCACAAAAAAAGTTATCATTTTATTTAAATAAAGAGAGGCCTTCTAACTTATTCTGCTGACTAGTCACACAGTTTTGCATTTTATTAGAAAATCCTTCAAATATAAATATGTTCTTCTGCTCCTCAAGTATTTGTAAATAAACCATAGAGTTAATGGAGATAGACAGAATCTCATATCATTGAAAAGGAGGGAAAAATACACATATGTCTTACCTCTGAGCGGCAAATAACAGCAAGCAGACTGCTGTCATTTTAATAAGCCTGTGTTTGTATTTTTGCACGGATTTTCTTAAATGCCCTTATGATGCCCATTTAATGTTTTAAAATCACTGATGATTTTGTGAAACAACGGGGAATAATTTTTAAAGGCACTTATGAGGTCTAATCTTGTCTCATTAAATACAATGGAGTTAAGTGATTTTACATTTACCTCCCTAGAGCAAAGGGAATTCCATTTTTAAACAAGGACCCACCGTGTTACCATAGATCTGTGCATTATTTCCTTTTTTCTTTTTCTTTCTTCCTTCCATTTAGGGACCCTGATTTGCTATGAACCCAGCATGAAGAGAAAGGAAACAAACCCATGCTAACAATTATGTAGTTACAGCAAAATTAGTTTAGATAATCCCTAAACATTTTCTTCTTTTATCACAGAATATATCACAAAAGCAGCACTAATTAAATTGTCTCAGACCTGAATTCTCATTAGGATAGCATGCATAGACCATCATCAGGGAAATGGTTACTGATCATTAAAATGCACCTAGAATCGTAAAGGCAAATTTCTTCCTCTATTGTATTTTTTCTCATTCTTTTTGACTTTCTTTTACCCCATATATATTTTCCCCTATTTGCTACCATTATCAGGAAAGCCTTGTGTCTTCCACATATCGTGATACATAATGTGATGACTTATATTATCATTATTATTGCAATTACTTCTAAACTTTATAAAGCCACAATGTCAATAAAGGGCTTGTGTCGCATATACAGATATTATTCTGTGGTAGTTATGTTTTAAGCCTTTTAACCCGTATTTTAACTAGCAGTTTTAGTTCCAGTTGTTAACATTTGTTCAACAAACATTAATGAACGAGGTATTTGATCTATTTTTTAAAAAAAGCTTTTTCCTTAATAGCACAGTGTTCTAGTAGTACATAGTAAATGCTCAAGATAAAATTTTAAATCACAGAATTTTAAAACTATAATAAAATTTACTAATCTAAGTTATTTGGGGGGGCAGGAAACTGAAATATAGAAAGTTTAAGGGATTTGACAGAAATGATTCAACTGAAGCCAGTTATTGACAGTGATAAGTCTGGAAGTCAAACGTCCTAACTCAGTCAACTTTTTATTAGAAATGTGATGATACGTTAGAAGGGAGCCTGTGATGGCATTTGACTTGAAACAAAGCTGGGCATGAAAGGAGTCTAATATGTGGTTCTTAACCACACACTGAAAATATGTAAACTTAAAGAGATACAATTATGTACATTAAACACCTAGAGATCAAAGCCAAGTGACCTATATCTATATCTAAATCTATCTGTAAGCTCACAAAGGGATTTTAAAACAAATTTTTAAAAATGGTATTGCTCTTTTCCTTCTGCTTTCATTTTTCATAGTGAATATGAGATATAAATTTTTCTCATTAATCACTAATTGAAATACAATAATTCAATTTATATCCCAGAAACACAGCTGTATATAATAAAGATCTTAGGTGATGGATAACATTATACTACAAAACTGAAGACATAGAACCAAGTAATCAAGATTCAGCCTTATTTTCCTCATAAATGTAATTGCAATAACAATAATAATACCTCTGACAGGGTTGTTATTGTTGAATTATATATGACATATAATAATATATTATTAGTAGAGTATATAACCAGATGACTTATATTCTGTTATATCATTATATATTATTGTATTATATATTATGTATATTTTTATAAATAAGATATTATTACATTATGTTATAAACATGATATTTGATTATATTAACTATGTATTCAAAATTGAGATTTGACTAAACTGTGATAAAATCTTAGCTGTTTATAGAAATCTTTTGATACATCCCATCAAACACACCAGAGGAATTAAAACAAAAACAAAACAGGTTGGAAGACAGTTTCAGTATGAGAATATTAAAAGTCAGCCAAGAGGGCAAAGAGTCTTCTCACATGCTTGAATTAAGTCTACAGGAGCATCTGTCCAGAAGGCCAGTGAATCCATTGCTGACGTATTTTGTATAAATTTTGAAAACACATGGTATCCATTTCTACTTGGCAGAGTTTATGTTCTGTACACTGACTTTTCTGATTCTTTCAACAATATTTTATGACCTTTTTAGTATTGACTTTTTAAAATTTTTATTTTCCAATTGCCTGAATAAGTGATCAAGAGTTTTAAATGCAGTTAATCAAATATATTTCCTCTATAATATCAAATAGCTCAATAATTTTTTCTCTCCATTTCATTGTTAAGTTGACCAACAGTTTGGTCCTTATATTGACAAAATAAATGACAGAAAAACCACCATGCATTTCTGGGTCTTTAAATTTTTTTTAAAAAGAAAACAAAACACCATTACAATTGTTAGCATAGTCAAGACATTTAATTGAAACACAGTTCATTTGGAATAGATTTCTTTCTACATGACTAAGATAAATTTCTTTTTTCTCTCACTCTTATCATGTAAAGTTAAAATAGCTGTGCAGATTTTCAGCAAATTTAGAGAAAAGTTTTGGTATAGTCTGAAAAATATGGGCCACAGAAAATTCATGGGGGAGTGCCTCATCAAAAATCATTTCAGGAACAGCTAAAACGGAGCATTAATTTTCACCTGAATTGACAAATTATAATTGGGATAATCTTTTAATAATTATATACCTAATATATAGCTGATCAAATATATCTATATTTATATATATATTATTTTTTAATTTTTTCTATCTTTTTTCATGGTCTTCTTGCTCCCCTGCCCAAATCATTTCCTGTTTAAGTGGCTTTATTTTTCCCCTCAATGCTTATCACTTCCTGACCTTATAATGTATTTTTTTAAACTATTTTGGAGTCCCCAAAGTCTGGAACACATAATAAATTAATACACATTAAATTGGTATTTGATGAATAAATATAGATGTGGAGAGAGTAAACAAGCATCACTTTACAATCTGAGCTCCAAATAAAAAGCCACAGGGAAGCAGGAATTACAGTGTTTATGTACCACTGAGCCTCTTTGTATATTCTCAATTCTGCTTAGTTGTTTTCTTGAAGAAATAACCATAAGGCTGATTAATGATCCCTTTGTGAAATGCTGGACGGGGGAGATAGTCCAAAATGAATCGGATTATTGATATTATATAAAATAAAGTTTTGTAATGTTTTAGCCATTAATTGACTCTGAAGCTGTTTAAAATGATAGAATAATTACAATTTCAGGTGCTAGGTGAAACTAGATTAACAACTTAACTATATTTTGTTATGATCAAAAAATGTATAAAAACATCAGCCAGGCTTTATTTTCATGACAGAAGTGAAGAGAATAAAGGGACTAAAAATGATATTTTTTTAGCCATAAAATATTATATCTGGAATAATTTGAAAACAAGTTCAGTAGTAGCTTGCATATTTTATACAAATTGTCCATGATAAGGTCTATGTGGAAAGGAGAGAAAGCTGGCTATGAAACTCTTCATGACTGTAAAACTTGCCTTCCTGGGCCATGCAAAATTACAGAAAATATTTTAAAAGGCATATAAATAAAGAAATAACTGAGAAAGCAGCATGGGGCCCCTGATGAAACTATGATTATAAAAGGAAATAGGAGCATGGACTAATGTTCCCATTTTTCCAAGTTTGGCGATTTCCTTAGTACGTGGTTCTTCTTAATTCTAGCTGTCTATATTTATGTGCGTATAGTCACAGAGATTGTTTTAGGTACAACATATTTGAATTGTAACAACAAGTGTCATTCTTTTTTTATTGGGAAAAGGCAGTTTAAAGCCTAAATCTTCTATATTTAAAAACAAGCAAAAAGGAATAACGTATTCAGGCAACTTCAGATATTACTCATCAGAGGATGGCTTTAACAAATTGTTTTTATGGTGGTATCTCTATTTTAGCAGGAATATAACAAAGACTCTTATTTTGATAAGGGACAAGAGGAGGGAGAAATCTTGAGTGTGAGCATACCAAATGTGTTGAATTCAGTGCCAAGTCCTGGACTCCAACAGGCAGAATGAGTGTAATAGGCCTGGAGAGAGCAGTGGGAAGACAGAAGCAAACATCACCTATTTTCCAGTTCAATATTCAGAGAACTAGGTATTTCACAGTAATAATTTTTGCAATGTTTAATTTTAAACCTCAAACAGACATTTTTCCTGATGTTTTAAAAAGAGTTCATGAAATGTAATTTGACCATTTCTTCATAAATTAAGACACCTTTTTCCAAACTGTGTTATACAAACTCCAGTGTTCTAAGAAATATTAACAGATCACCCAAAGAAAACATGGCTTCACGGTCAGATATCTTGGAGAAATACTTCCTATGCCATTTTTCTCTAGGACTATGACAGTGCTCAGTTGGGCTCCAAGCAGTCCCACAGAATGGAAATTTGTTTAGCTTTATTTAACTTCATATTTTAAAGCACATTTGGTTATAGAATTTATTTTTATGGAAAACGTTTTGGAAGATATTAATTTTTTAAGGAGCAGCAGTCCACTTGGGAATTAAAACTATCATTATTAATAATCCTCTCAGTGCTTCTTGAACTTTAACGTGCATATGAGCCTCCAAGGGAACTTGCTAGAATGCGGATTCTGATTCTGCATTTGTTGGAGGTACAGATGAGATTCTGCATTTCTACCCAGGGCTCAGGTGATGCCTAGGCTGCTGGTCTGGAGTCCACATTTCAAACAGCTTGGCCCTGCTGCATTTTGGTTCTTTATTGTGGTTCCACAGAGGTTACTGAGATGTGGAAAGACGTATACTTCTGCATTAGTGGCTTCAGACCTTTAGGCTAATGAGGTGAAACAAATCATTAGAATGGGAATCTTTGTACTTCAGCCTTGATTGGCATCCGGATGACAAAGTAAAGGAAAGACAAAAGATTGAGAGCCCCACTCTATACAAATTAACAAAAAAAGTGAGTGAAGAACAGTCTGTCCACAACTCTAAGACCACTCTCCAGACAGACATGACAAGGGAGATGTGGAAAATGAAGATTCCTAACAGTGCTCTTTTAAGAGAGCTAGTGCATCTGTTCTATTCCTTCTTTGATGTAGAGGTGGAAGTTCCATTCTTGGCCCCAAGCCTCGCGACAATTAAGAGGGAAACGGCCAATTTTGAAGTACATTCCCTAAGGTGGAAGAGACGCTGAGGGCTTGTGCCAGATTCTTTCTTAGGAACAGTAAAACAGAACGTAAACTAGATCTGATCCAGGCTTGGACTTATGTTTAAGTGACAGGCCTATTGAAATTGGACTGCGCTCCTGGAATCTATTGGTGTTGGAGACATGTAAATGTTTCCCACAGACCTGTCATGGAATGCATGGGAGAGAAAACCAAGCAGGTTTAGTTTGGGTTGTGTCCAATGTGGTTGCCTCTAGGGCAAAGAAATCTAAGCAGAAAGAGGCAGGTGGTAAGTCATAAGATTCTCAGAGATAAGCAAGAAGTTGCAAAGGACTATCCCGAATAAACTCAGGTACCTCTGCCTGAATCAAGGGAACTTTAGGAGAGATGGGTCCTGTAGGAGACCTCAGGTGTCCTGAGAAGGATGATATACACCCCACCCCGAATACTTGTCCTCTAAGTTTCCAGATTAAAGTAGGTTTAAAATCGGAAAACAAATTTAACAGTACATTATGTATGTTTTGTTATTAGTATCTTGGGCAGGACTTTTTGGTTTCTGAATTTAAATTTAAACTGGTACTCAAATAACTATAGGAGGTTCTATTAAGAATGAGCAGGAAAACCATGGTCATCTCAAAGAGTCCACTCGGAACATTTGAAAATGCGGCTTACTGAATAAAGTTTTAATTCAGGGATGGTGGAAGATGCAATTAAGGGGTGCGTGCGTGCGTGTGTGTGTGTGTGTGTGTGTGTGCACGCCTATCTGTCTAATGTTGGGTGTAAGGCTTCTTCAACAGGTTGGTCACATCGCAGAGGATTAATACTGGCCTAGTCTCCCCAACTGGTGTCAGAGCTCACTTCTTGCTGTAGTCAGTGTCTCTGCCACTCACCCCTAATTTGTTTCTTCTAATCGGTAGAGGGCTCAGAATACAAATGATCTGGCCCATCAGGGCGTTGAGTGAAGGCAAGAAGGGCTCTTCTTTGCAGTAAGAATTTCAACTCAGAAAATTTACCTTTGTGCACAAAATTTCTCCTCCCTTTCCTCTCCTTTCCTCTCCTCTCCTCTCCTCTCTTCTTCTCTCCTCCTTTCCTTTCCTTTCTTTCTCCTTTCCTCACCTCCCCTCTCTCCCTCCCTCCCTCCCTCCCTCCCTTCCTTCCTTTTTCTTTGTCTCTTTTGTTCTTTCTTCTTCCTTATTTGGTTTCTTTATTGTTCCCTCTTTCTTTTTGTTTCCTTAGATGTTAATCAGATTGTTGTCATCTTATTTGTAAAAAAAAACCCTTTATACCAAATATCTGGAAATATGTACAAAATACATTGCTATACTTTGATCTATATCAATAAAGAATTTGCATATTACTTTGATAATTTTTCATTGCTTCAGGGAATTTTCTTTAAGGTTTAGATTTCACTTATTGAGGGAGGAATGAAGACAGCATAATAGATACCTTAAAAGAAATAGATTAGTTTGTGTGTGTGTGTATTCTCATTCAAGTGCTGAATAAATCCTGACTGTGTGCACTAAGAATACAAAAAATAAACAGAGACACAGGACCAAGACTTAATTTTGGTTCTTTTAGCAAAGTTACATACTTGCTTTTTTTTGGCTCTGACAAATGGTAAGGTGGCTTTCCATCTCTGGAACCGTCACCTTTTTATGAGGTGAAATTACATCCATTCTGTCTGGTTGCCCTATATCTTGGCAACCATTTATTGAGCACTTACTGTGAATCAGAAATCATGCTCAGTATCTTATATATATATTAATTTATTTAGTCCTCACCCCTTCAAAATTTCTGATGCAGGCATTTTTATCCCTGTTAATAGGAGTAAGATGAGGCTTACAGTATGTTAGCAAGGCCAAGTCATAGCCTAAGTTATACAGGGTAATAAAACCGGACTTTGAACCAGTGAGCTGTAACAAGGCTTGTACTTGTAGCCACTATGACAAAGGAGAGTATAAACATTTGATATCTGCAAGGAGTTGACTTTGTCCTACAAGTGAAATGTACATTTTGTGGGGATTTGTTCTCTATTTACAAGGTTATTGGAAAGATTACACCATAGTTCTTCCTTTGCCAGTTATTTATAATAACTGAAATTTAATATCATCTCAAGAGGTAACATTAAACTATACAAAATCCCTAAGATTAAAAAAAAATATGCTTTGATTTTATTTCTAATTCTTTTGGGAGAATGAGAATTTGAACTATTCTGACTTTTATGGGTATCCTATATATGTTCATGTACATAAAGTTAATTTCCTGTCTCAAACGTAGTATAGACATAAAAAGGCCAATTACAGTTTTGTGAATAATAAATATAAGATCTGGGGCTTCGATTTTCTCTATTGTTGCACTCAAAATAATAGCAGTATTTCTAGGGAATACTTACATCCTTTCTGACACAGAACAGCTAGGAACTTTCATTAGAGAAAAATCAAAGCAGATGCAGTGTGTATCCCCGTATATTGCAAGTAATGTTAAAATAGATTCCAAACTGGTGTCTCGTTTTGATGAAAACTCAGAAGACAGTTTGGAGACTGTCTGTCAGACTCTGGAGACCGAGGCACAGATGGAGTTCTGAATTAAGTGACTTTGTATTTTGAGATGTGAAATGAGCTCTAGTCCCAATTGTATATTTTAAAGATTGTGGACTAATTGGATGTGGTAATTGATTATTAAGGGGTTTATATTCTTAAAATTGTAAGGTTCATAAATAGTAATTTAAACATTTATAACAAAATTCAAGATGTAAACTTTATCTTCAGATGAATACATGTAGACAGAATTACATAATCCATATTTCAGTTTGATTGGTAAGAAAATGTTCTTGATTAGTAAATTTTCCATAATGCCAAAGAAAATTCCTTGAGATATCAAAAGTTTAAATATTTTAACTAGTCTAATAACAAAACAACAAAATATACTCCTTGATTCCCTGTTACACCAAAAAGTTCTGAATTGAATGCTCTTTAAAGCACAGCATTTTGTGGTTGACCAAAAAAAATGTCATGAATGTTAA
Source organism: Delphinapterus leucas (assembly GCF_059928025.1). Classification (NCBI taxonomy): domain Eukaryota; kingdom Metazoa; phylum Chordata; class Mammalia; order Artiodactyla; family Monodontidae; genus Delphinapterus; species Delphinapterus leucas. The sequence continues at coordinate 17,947,889 of NC_143146.1, read as the reverse complement.
TTCATTCGACAAATATTCACTTAATAAATACATACTGTGCCTAAAACGTGCCAGGGTCTGTTCTTGGTATTGGTGGTACAAAACACATCTCTGCCTTTCCACATTGCAAACCTTTTTAAGATTTATTCTAAGTCCTCAGAAATACCTTCCTAAGTGGTTAAGGTTTATGGGATCTGGGGAGCACTCGCATTTCATACCAATATCCTCTGAACACCTTACCAAAGAGGCTTGGGCTGAAGTGGACAAGGTGGGCCAGGCTAGAGAAGTAGAGGAAATTTAAGAACATGATTCCAGGCTGAGTTTTTCACCCTTAACAAAAATATTTGGAGGGCTTCCCTGGTGGGGCAGTGGTTGAGAGTCCGCCTGCCGATGCAGGGTACACGGGTTCGTGACCCGGTTTGGGAAGATCCCACGTGCCGTGGAGCGGCTGGGCCCGTGGGCTATGGCCGCTGAGCCTGCGCGTCTGGAGCCTGTGCTCCGCAACGGGAGAGGCCATAACAGTGAGAGGCCCGCGTACAGCAAAAAAAACAAAAAAAAAAAAAAAAAAAATTTGGAGAATTGTAAATTCTAAATTAAGGTAAGGCAGGAAGGAACTTATAAAGACTCATTAATGAGCTTGATTTTATTCCGTAAAATGTAAAGAACTAAAGCCTTTTAGGAAGAGAGTGATCGTTTTCATTAGCATAACTTGAAAATATATAATATTGGAGCTCCAGTATCAATTAAGGTGGGAAATAGAACAGTGGCAGACCAGTGACATTGGGCAGACTAGGCATTCAGGTTTATCATATGTAGAAATAGACCCAATGATGGCCAGTTAGTGTATTATAGAAACTGATTAGATCTCACACTTCTTGGCTATGTGTGTTTGTCTGTTCTTTCTCCCCTTCATTGTAATGTTGAAATGTATTTAGATTTCCCATATATGAAGATAACAGATGATGACATATTCAATTCATATGCTTTTTCTTTTTTTGGGGGGGGAGTTTAACTATTTTTATTTTTTTATTATTATTTTTTAACGTCTTTATTGGAGTATAATTGCTTTACAATGGTGTGTTAGTTTCCGCTTTATAACAAAGTGAATCAGTTATACATATACATATGTTCCCATATCTCTTCCCTCTTGCGTCTCCCTCCCTCCCACCCTCCCTATCCCACACCTCCAGGGGGTCACAAAGCACCGAGCTGATCTCCCTGTGCTATGCGGCTGCTTCCCACTAGCTATCTACCTTACGTTTGGTAGCGTATATATGTCCATGCCTCTCTCCTGCTTTGTCACAGCTTACCCTTCCCCCTCCCCATATCCTCAAGTCCATTCTCTAGTAGGTCTGTGTCTTTATTCCCGTCTTGCCCCTAGGTTCTTCATGACCTTTTTTTTTTTTCTTAGATTCCATATATATGTGTTAGCATACAGTATTTGTTTTTCTCTTTCTGACTTACTTCACTCTGTATGACAGACTCTAGGTCCATCCACCTCACTACAAATAGCTCAATTTCGTTTCTTTTTATGGCTGAGTAATATTCTATTGTATATATGTGCCACATCTTCTTTACCCGTTCATCTGTCGATGGACACTTAGGTTGCTTCCATGTCCTGGCTATTGTAAATAGAGCTGCAGTGAACATTTTGGTACATGACTCTTTTTGAATTATGGTTTTCTCAGGGTCGTATGCTTTTTCTTTTTCTTTTTTTTTTTTTTTTGCGGTACACGGGCCTGTCACTGTTGTGGCCTCTCCCGTTGAGGAGCACAGTCTCCAGACGCGCAGGCTCAGCGGTCATGGCTCACGGGCCCAGCCGCTCCGCGGCATGTGGGATCCTCCCATACCGGGGCATGAACCCACGTCCCCTGCATCGGCAGGCAGACTCTCAACCACTGCACCACCAGAGAAGCCCCTGCTTTTTCTTTTAATGTTAAAATAATTCTATAGCTCTACAGAGAAATGCTTATTTCCCTCTCCCTCTCCTCCCCCAGGTCCTCTTGTATACTCCAATTAAATTATGTGCGGGAACAGAGGGAGTACACACACACACACACACACACACACTTCACAAACTACAAGTTGACAACTAAATGACTGCGGTGGATATTATATATTTTAATTTTCATAAATTCTATTATATTCTATTGTATGTTTAATTTCATAAGGGGAGAGAACCCTGAAATCATAAATTAGAAATTTCTTCCACATCCTATTGCATAGATTAGAATAAAATATATTGATTTTATGCAGATTTTATTTTTATAAAATATATTTATTTATACATAGGTTAAAATACTATAATTAACTTATCATCAGGTGTTTGTGTTTCCAGAATCTTAAAGTTGATTTGATAATTTATGCCAGAAAGGAATTGCATATTTTTAACACATCTTTTTCAAAGCATATTTTACATCCCTTCAGCCAATTCTATTACTTAAAAATCACAGTTTCTGAATCCCAGATGTCATAATAGGGTAACATGAATGTAATGGACTACTGTACAATTAATTTAAATTTTTTTCTAAATGATTTAATTGGTCATTAGCTGTCATTTAAGAGAAATCATTCTAAGTTCCATTTAAAATTTTTGATAGTTTATTAGTTTCCTTTTGCTGCTGTAGCAAATACTACAAATTTAGTGGCTTAATGTATGGTGTTACAGTTCTGGAGGCCAGAAGTCTGAAATGGGTCTTGTGGGGCTGATAGTGAAGGTGTGTCCCTTCTATAGGCTCCGCCTTTTCCAGCTTCTCGAGGCTGCCTGCATTCCTCGGCTCCTGACCACATCATTCCAAATTCATCACAACTCCTCTGACTCATACTCTTGCTTTTCTTTTTCACTGATGAAGACACATGAGATTACATTGGGCCCACATAGATAATTTAAGTGAATGTTCTAATCCCCAAATCCTTAACTTTAATCATGCCTGCAAAGTTCCTACTGCCATGTAAAGTAACATACTCACAGGTTTTGGGGAATAGGGTGTGGAATTCCGTGGGAGGAGGGCGAGCTTTATTCTGTTTATTACAGTAGTGTTGTTTTTTCTATTTTTAGCATATGTAGTACCAACCTTTATTTGTAAGTTTGGAAAACAAAATATTCTGTACCAAATATAATGGAATTATTTTTTTCCTCCAATATATAAATATTTTTTTCTGTAACTGTGTAAAAATATTTTTAATTGAAGAAAAAGTTAGTAGTCCCATGCTGTGAAAATTAAATTTGAATGACCAAGGCATGAATATTGGGTTGCTATTTTTGCTTGCTTGTTTCTTAATTCCATTACCATAATTTATGTAATTTTTAAGGTATAAAATATAGTAGTATATATAGTACATGCTACTTTATATTTCTAAAATACTGAGTTCATACCATCATCCCCAACTCAGATGAGGAGGTAAGGAATCCGCTCAAATCTAATAAAGCAGTCCCAAATTTGATTAATCTTAATTATCTATTATAAATTAATGCTTTTGCCAAATGCCCTACTGAGATCTCTTCCTATGATTGATTAAAATTTGACCACCAATCCTTTCCCACTCCTTCCACTGAGAGGCAGGTCCCTTGCCTCCTTCCCTGAACATGGACTGGCTCTGTGAATTGAGCAGAACTGATGTCTGGGTGTCAAGAGATTCAAGGCTTCTACTTTCCCCTTCTTGGATCAGTCCCTCCGTTTAAGAAATGCAACCCCAGTTAGAGAGGCATTTCAAATTAGCCTAACTGAAAGAGGCCATTATGAAGTAACAGAAATGTGAAGAAAGAGTTCTTGAAGCTTCTAGCCCAAAACAACTACCAGCAATATGCAGCCACTGAATGATTTCCTCTGCTGCCATGTGGAACCAGAACACACCAAACTCAGCCAAGTCACGCCCGAATCCCTAACCTGCAAAATCACGAACAAGTGAAATCGTTGTTGTTTAAAGCCACTAAATTTGGGGGCAGTTTGTTACTCAGCAACAGATAAGCAATTACAGCCTCTCTTTTGTAAATTGAATTTAGGAATTTACTCCAAGCCTCTTGCTTTTCTGTGATGCATTGAGAAGTAGATTTCAAATGTTTCTTATCTATTTTGAAATATCTATATGATACAGCCTCTCCCTATGGCACAATGGCTCTTTCTGTCTCTGGATATGTATCTCGTCATTGTCTGCTGAAAGCTATAATTTAATTTGTCTATTATTGATTCAGAATGCTAGTACAATGATTTGAATTTTACTGCTTATTTGGAGGATAAGAGCAGCCTTAAACAGATTTGAAATGCAGATAGCGAGGACTTTCAGCTCTCAACAACCTTTGCAGTCTTAAACCTACCACATTTTGTACTCTTCATATCTCATCTCTGAAAAAAGAGAAAAATTGCATAGTAGAGCTGTCTCATTCCTTGCCTATACCTACAGAACAGCAGGTTGGTCCCACATGAAAGGCTGCAGGCTCAGAGATTCTGTTGGAGAGAATGATAGATATGATTGAATGTAATCTTATTGACTCCATCCCAGTCTACTGACTATCCATTCTGGTGAGGCATTAAGAGAAGGACTGAATCTTGGTTAGAGTCCTCTGGGATGGTCAGAGAACATCAACTACGTAGGTTCTAGCAGCTAACTTAGAGGGTCTTTAGAGTTTTGTTGTTAATAAACTTTATTTTTAGGGCAGTTTCAGATTCACGACAAAATTGAGCAGAAAGTACACAGAGTTCCTATACATCCCCTGTCCTCACACATTCAACCCCTCCCTCACTATCAACATCTAGCGTGTGGTACACTAGTTACAATTGATGAAACTGCATTGAAACATCATTATCACCCAAAGTCAAGAGTTTACATTAGGTTGGTGTTTAGGATTTTTATTCTACTGCTTCACTACAGAGATGGGAGCAAATGTTCAGGCCTTCTGTCATCTCAGTTAGAAAACCCTTGACTCTGGGCGTTTGCAATTTTGTGTACTGTATCATGTTTTTCTAATTACCTTGCCTCTCTTCATTTTTGCTCATTTGGAACCTTTGGATTTCCTTGTTCCCCTCTCAAAAAACTGTATATTTTATGTAAGAACACTTGACCTTCGGCACCTGTGTTTGTTACAGAACTGCATTCTGCTCCTTTCCTATTCAGATTTAAGGAGTAATAACTCAAGGATTACTTATTATTTGGCTATAACTTTTCAGAACATGTTCATATTTATATCATCTTAAAATGCCTCAGTGAGAAGACCACAAATGGTATCAATAATGAGGCACATCTGGAGGGTTATAAGAAGATTTAAAGTCATTGCAGAAAGATCATCAATGCTATTACTACTCTGCTATAAAGAAGAAAATAAATACCAGTACAAATCTAGCTGTCCAAAGGCAACCGTGGTTTATAAGTTAAAGACACATGTATAGACATCTCTCTCTGAATACATATATTCTAGTATTATTTTATATAAAAGAGCATATACCATATATGTTTTTGCTTGTAACCTCCTTTATTCACTCAGTAGTATATGGTTGAGGTTTTTTCATGTCAATGCATAATAGCATGTATAATGACTGTAATTTCATTTATAAAGGTATACCTTCATTTATTTAGCCATGATTTATATGTAAGATGTTTCCATATTTTATTACTATAAATAATATTTAGATGGACATCTTAACTATAAATTTGTTTACTGCTGAAGCATATATAAAATACATTTCCTTAGCTTTGAGACTCACTTTTGCATAAAGTTATAAAGATTTATTTAAGTAGAGTTCATATAAGTTGCCCACTTTACACATAGGAATTTTTTACATTTATCTTGGATTTTATTATTTTCTTAGTACTATAATATATATATTTAGTATATAATACATATAGGATATATATAGGTAGATGAATATATATAGGTATATATATATATATATATATGTAGATGAATAGATAGAAGGGAAGAAAGAAAGAAAGGAGAAAGTGATTTTTATGCGATTTTTCAGATCTAATTTCCATTCCCCAATTTTTTTCATATATTGCCTTTTATAAGAATCAGAGCCCTACACAAAGATGCCTGCAATAGTAAAGGAAGTGAGAACGAATATATTTTATGTAAGTGTAAATACATGAATTGTTGATTCAAATGTAATTATTGTCGAAATAGCAGATGCCTTTTGTGTTGAATCTAATTCATTCTGTCTTTGAAATTTAAAATAAATGTTACAATAATTTTTATTTATCCTAAAATTATTTCATTTCTTTATTCTCATATACAGTATAAAGAATGATGGTTTTGTTTAACTTGATTCCCCACTGCTTTACTTTTTTGCTACTCGATAATCTAAAAGAAAACTCAGAGAAAAAATGTCGGCATTCTTCCAAAACCCCTTTAACCATAACTTAATTTGGGTTCTTATCAAGAAGAGAAAAGATACAGAATTCTCAAAGTTTTCCTTCTTACTTGATAACACACAAAAAGAAACACATGTATCAAAGTAGCTTGCTCACAGGGCTAGAAAGCTATCCAGGATGGCAGAGCTATACAGATTTATTGGGAATCAATAGAAGTCACTGCACATCGGATAAAAAAAAAGCAACCGGTAATTAATACAATGCATGTCACATTGCCACTGTCAATTTTAAAGAATGAATTAAATTTGAGAATGGAAATTATTAAAGAAAGCAGAAAAATTATATCATTGTCTCCATATAGCCTAAATTATCAGCAACCCTACTTAATTATTCAGCATATTTTAAAAATCTTTAAAAGGAAGTCAATCATGTTTAGCTCATTCATTGCAGCTATTTATAAGCAGTAGATACAAACCACAAACTCTAGGTTAATTGTGTTTAAGTTCTAAGACATTGTACAGACCTTCCGCAAAGCATGAAAGATATATCAGTTTCTCCTCAGGAATTACTCCAGGGTTTGGAATAGGGTGAAATTGTATAGGTCCCTCTTTGCAACCACGCTACTATTCAGATAATACATAGCACTTTCATCAACAGAAAATGGCAGATCTATGGCTTTGAGGATGTGATTTCTCTCGGAAATGGATGATATATCACAGTTATATAAACTGAGGGAAGGCATAACGTACCTATAGGCTGCATAATAATAATCACGGCAAGAAGAACCTATTTCATTTGCAAGATTAGAACCAACAGGTTTTGCAGAGTGCAATAAATCAATTTTGAAAATGCCAAGTGAAATCAGGTGTGCTAAGCTATTAACTAGTATTTGGTTTACAAGAAAACCAGAAATTGAGTTATAGAATTTTCGACACTTCATGTGCAAAGTACATAAGAAACGCTAAGAGGTATGGCACATTTACATATGCATCTTCTGCACTCCTAGGAAGGAGAGGTTCAAACCACAATGCAAAATATTTTAAGAGCATTAAATCAATTCATAAAATTAAGTTTTAAAAGTGAATAATCATTCCTGGAAGTGATGGTAGTTTTAATACAATCTAGAAATATTAGATAAAACATATACAATTAAAGCATAGCCATGCAATACGCTCTGCTATAAAAACTAACTCTGACCAAGGGACAGACACACCCTCTTGGGGAATGGGACATTTTTTCCGTGTCAGTGAAAAAAACATTTTCTTTCCTGAAGTCTCCATTTTCTATAGCTGCCCCTCAAGATCCATTACTAAAAGTGAAAGAATAAGCCAGCAGATAAGGCTGTGGACAGTCACCCACTTTTACTACTTTTACTTTATTTTCATGTACTGATATGTTGCATAATATTTTATTAAGGAGAAAAGTTCTTCCAAACAAACAAGCAATCAGATAATACTCTAGACTCCAAGGTCTTTTTTATTCTTAATATACATTCTATTTTGCTAAGAATAGCAAGAATTTATCAATGTATTTAACATGTTTTCAAGTTTGATGTCAGTGAAGCCATGCTTCAGTTTTCATATTTAATTTTTTTCTACTTTCCGTGCTTTCTTATCTCTAAAAGATCATGTAATGATGTCATAGAAGAATTTTAAGATGATTAGGAAAGGAACACTTATGCATAATTTTTGTTTATTGGTGGGATTTATACTCCGGCCATTCTTTATGGCATTTTGTTATTAATATCTGTTAACTAGATAACTGTTAATAAAGTGGTGGATCTTCACTTGTAAGATGTATTTACATACTTCATGGGACCTATTTATAGCGCTAGATGAGATTTTATCTGCTCATTTACACTGGTTTATTCCATATCCAATTTTTATATTTGGTTTCTTACAAATAACTTTGTAAAAGTAAATCAGGGTGTTTGTTTTATACCAAGTTTGACTGTAAAGGGATGTTGTTTTTTAGTGTAGTAACAACTAAATTTGCCTAATCCCACAAAGTACTTACTACAGAAAACTCCAATTTTATTTCAGTGAAGCTCTTGGCATTTAAGACATCTTCCTTGAATTTGAGATGCATGTTTTCACATGATTTGAATATCCATACTGGTGCAAATTTGCAGAAGAGTTTTGTTTTGTAAAATAATAAAATAAACTTTTGAGTATGGTGAATAATGTGGGTTATCAAGTTGCACTTTTGTGATAAAATAATGGCTCAAATTCTGTATTGGTTTGTGATCTGATTCTGAAAGCATGTTGCAAGGAGAATTCAAATATTTTATTTTATTCTTTGTAGTTGAAGTACAATTGACATGCAGTCAAATGCACACATCTTAAACATACAATCTGATGAGTTTTAGCAAACACTCAAACTGTTACCCCACTTCCCCCATCGTTCATTCAGCAAACATTTATTGAGAACCAAGTGTGAACCCCTAGTAGCTAGAAATACAGTTGTGAATTAGATCAAATCACCACCCTAGAGGTATGGAGAAGAAGACAAAAGAAAGTGATTTGCCATTAAGTGGTAAAAGTTCTTTAATATAAACATGCACAGGAATGAGAAATAGCAAGAGAGTGATCAATTCCATTTGAGGAAGAAGCAGATCCAGAAAGAATGACTAGAGGAGAAAATAATTTTGCCCTGACTCCACCTTACCACTTCATGAATTGGCATGGCAGGTGAGGTTCACTTAAAAAGGAAACACCAAATTTGCATTTTAATTCAGGTTCCAGCAGTCAGGTCTTTCTTCAAATTCATTTTCTAGTTTGGTTCGTGGGTGAATGTCATAGAATCAAGTCCAATGTCATGAGATTCCCTGTAATCCCCAAACCAGTTGGGTTTATATCATTTTAAATAATCACATTCTCTTAAATTTTATTCCATAGTAACTCAAATTATCATATTAAAGTTTTTTTAATTCATATCTCAAAGTTGGCTAGGTCACATTAAATAAAATGAAAAAGTAGTTGTCCTAATCAAATAAACATATTGCCTAATGAAAGGGCTATGGTAGGGATAAAAATTAGAGCAAAACTTTCTGAGAAAAGATGTCCTTATTATTGATGAATGAGAGATGTCTTATTACTCCTACAATGTTTGGGCATGAGGGAAAAAAAATATTGAAAAATAAACTGAGAGTTTTGAAAATTAACTCTGCAGCAAATTTCGAATAAATAAGTTAAAAGAGCTTGGAGTTGAAATTTAAAGCTGGGCTCAAAATAGAAACAGATGATTCTCTTTTGTGCTATTAGAATGAACCATCAAAAGGAATTTTCCTGACTAAATAGTTAAAAATCTTACTGATATTGCATAAAGGAGTTTTAGGTACAATAAATGTTAGCGTGAAGAGATTAATACATATGAGTTCATGCAAGCTACTAATGAGAAGTAATGCTCTTAGGAATTCTATATATTAATAAATTGCTGTAAATAACTGGCCTCTACAGCTTATTATTTACCTGAAAGTTATTAGAATTTTAATTATTTAAGAGTGACAGTCTTGTTCAAAATTGTGATTATTTTTATGTATAATATATAATTAAATGGCCAAACTTTACTGAGAGCTGCCATTTTTATTTCAGAAGAAGCATGTTCCAACTTTGGACTAAGTTTAGCAAAGATTATCAGAACTTGATGGGTCAAACTTCAAATTACAGGGACATGGACGCAGAGGTTTTACGAAAACCTCAGCAGAATTGGAACAAAACAGAGAGCACTATTTTGTAACCATGCACATTCACTGATGCCATTTTGCCACTTGTGATATGTTAGGCTATTAATAGGAAAGGTGTAGGATAGCCTGAGGTCATTTCTCACTCTAAATAGTGTTTTTCAACCATGACTGCACATTGGGACCACCTGGGAATTTTGAAAATCATTGATGTCAGGGTTCTACCCCTAGAGTTTTTCATGTAATTGGTCTGAGGTGCAGGCTGGACTTTAGGGCTGTGCAGCCAAGGTTCAGCTAACTGCTCTAAAGAAACTTGAAATATGAGAAGCTTGGAGATTTTAAAGGAGACCCCAGAGACATTGTGTTGCAGAAATTATGGCAAAATAAGTATTGTACATTGATCAAAGATAGAACACACAAGTGTCAAGTAGGGAAGATACCCAGAGAAGGGTTGCTTCAACTGTATAAAAGTGTTTATTATAGATTGAAAACAATCTATTCAGAGAACATCTTATAAGAACAACAGAGTAATTCTCAATAAAACCAATTGTGTTAATAATTTGGTTCACAGAATTTTGAAGATGAAGGGAATGTAGAGCTTCTGAAATCAGTGATTTTGTTATATATCAAAATAACACTTTGAGAGCACCTGAAAGGTCGGTTTAATCATAATAAGTAATGTCTAATATGTGGTAGGGATCAGTAGCTTGCTTTTGTCCTATTTTTTAAAATGTGTTAACAAAATAGTTATGACTTCAAATTATAGATAATCTCTAGTCTCCACAAAAGTTAATGGGACCACAAAAAGTTTATTCCTGTTTTTGTGGAGTCCATAAATAATTGCTTTCAAGGGATTTAAATGAAATTATTTCCCTGACGGCAGAGGTTGGGGATTGGTGAAGATTTGTCCTTTGTGAGTAAGGAGAAGAGTATACTTGGATATAAAAATAGTAAAGAAATAATTAGCTTTAAAAAAGCTAAATTCCATGTTTAGCAAAGTTAATGAGTCCTTAAATTCCTAAAGCTGAATATTGGTGTGTAAATGAGTACTCCAAACCAATAGAGAATAACCTTAATATTCATGGATATTAGATAAAACCTAATCTAATTTCTTCCTACCTAGGAAGGTGTCTCCTAGGTTTAAATCAAACAGATGTTTTGGCTCCTAAAAGGCCCAAAATAAGTTCTGCTTTTCTGATAATGTCCTTTATTAGTGGGTTACTTTTTAAAATGTCATTTATCAGGAAAAAAATTAAATTTACATTTTCAAAATTGTATGTTGGATTAATTCACCAGACCTTTTATTTGGTTTGTATTTCCAGTTAACTAGTTTGACTGATACATAAATGTTCAAAAATATTTGTTGAAAGTACAAATTTTATTAACTGATTTTTGAGAGGGCTGATGTCAGGTCAGTTACTCTTTAAGATGCTTCCATTTTTGTATATTCACGCTGTCTTTATAGTGTGAAAAATTTGAAGGGCTTTAGCTATATGATGGTTTCAGATAATGGTAACTGAATATGCAAGAGTTGAAAAGACAAGATTTTATGTATGGGCTGAAGAGTTTGAACTTTAGGGGATAAAGTAAGAAACACTCTTTTACTGGAAGATTAATTTTCCCTTTTTTGGGGAAATTTTTATGGAACAGATATGAATTGAAAAAGGGAAGCAGAAGCCTAAGCAGAAAAGTTAGCTAGGTAAACTTGGATAGTTTTAGATCTAGGAGAGACAGAATACTCAAAGACATGAAAATAGGAAAAGTTACTCTGTAATGTTAGAGGCCAAGGGCTGCCATATGCTAATCGAATTCTATGCTGTGCTAATTTCCTTGTCTCTGATCAGATCCCATAAAATGACTTGTATTTACTACATGAATGTTAGATGATGGAATCAGCAGGGGATGTGGCTGAGTGAGAGTAGTGAAAATGGGGAAATTAGAAACAAGACTGATGATCGACTCAGATTTGGGTACATTAGGTTTTGATAGAACAAACCTGGAAAGAGAAACAAAAGAAATAGAGATTAATGGAGCCCAGAGAAATCCAAAGCTCCCTACACAAGTGCTACTCACCCAGGATATCCACTGGCTTCCTTGCCCCACATATGAGCAGCTTGTCCAGAGTAGATTTAAGTTTTCCAGAGCTGGGGAGCCAGCTCTCCATGCTCCATTTCCCTAATTCCAGGTCCCAAGGCCTGAGAGGAAAATTAGCTCCTCTACTGAGAGAAGGCGGACCAACTCTGTAAGAAAATTTTAGTATCATCTTTCAAATTACTCATTTTCACAAATGTTGACTAATCAAGCTGAGAAAATAAAATAAAAACAAGACTTGGTTTGAGGGGCATGTGATTTAACCTCTTTCTGGATAGGGCTTCTTTAGCAGGCATATGAATCCTGGTAGACATGCAAGAGCATGCTCCTAGTCCAAAATAAACAAGATGTGTTTCACTGAAAAATTGCAGATGTATCAAAGGATAACTTGACAGCAAGTGTACAGAATACTATACAAATATTTCCTTCTTTTTTACATGCATGTGTAATTCCTGCTTGAATGCAAGAAGGCTGAATACCAGCTTTATTTAATATATTTTGTGTCAGTTTCTGTGTAAAGATTTTTTTTTTTTGAGGTGAGAGTAGCGGAAAGAGGAGAACATTAATTCCAGATGGCTTTAAGCAAACATTAGAAAGGTGAACATTCATAGGCTTCCAAATATCTGTTGGCTAGTTGACATTTACAAACACTGCGTAGGTAAGCTTTCTCCTTCAGCTATATTAAGGTTCTGGCAGCAAGTAAAGGATGTGTGAAATGAAATATGCCATTCAAATATAATAAAGAAAGAGAAGACTATTTGTAACCACTATTGAGAGAAATCACAGAAACCAAATCTTTCTGTTCTTTAAAACATTCTGCTAAAGCACTGCAAAAATTTAACGAAACTTTGCTATTTAAAATATTTGGAACTCTTGCCTCCATTTCCAAAATCACACTTTAAGGTCCACACATTATTTTGAGCAGCAAATTGTCTATTTAAATGAGCAAGCGCTATGTTTTAAATTCCTGAGCATACTTAATAAGAACAGAAGGCAGTATTAATAAGAAGGATTGTATTTATAAGGATTGCTTAAGGATGCAAGCTGGTAAGCTACTAACTGTAATTCTTTAGTTCTGGTATGTTTGCACCATCCAGCTGTATGGAAACAAAATGTGTATTTCCAAGCTGTATGTTTTAGAAACAGAAGAAATACAGCATAACAAATATGAAATTCCCAAATAGTATGCAAACAAATGTCAATCATAACTTTAATCTAACATGGCAGCTGGAGGTAACAACTCCAAGCAACATATGTAGTTGATTGTGATGCATGTTTATCTATACACAGATGTCATTTCAGAGATGTGAAAACATGCAGATAACTCTAGGGTTTTTCTAATTACTGTGTTTATTAAGTTCTATTGTCTAAATTTAAAAAATAATGTACAAAATATCATGCATACTATAATTGACCTCTATCTCTCTGTTTCTATCTCACTTGTGGATATATATCCATAACCACATGTATGCATGCCCATGATGTAAAGGCATACATATATAAGGACATACACCAAAATGGTATAAGTGGTTATTGTTAAGATGAGTTGGGTAGATTGTCTTCATTTTCTACTTTTTACGTGTGTATATTGATTGCAAATTGTTACATAAGCCTGTGTTACTTTTTAAAGTGTAAGGGATAAAAAAGACTTCTCCATTTTGATAAATAAAAAAAGAACACTTAGCAAATCAGGACATTCTTAGAAGCCTATAATTTATATTCAAAAATGATCTTCAGTAATGAGATATTCCTAGTACCAATGTGGATATCCACAGTTGCATGCAATTTGAATCTTTCTGTTGCTGTTGTTGGCTAGATCTATTCAACATTATTAAAATGACTTGAAAATTGTTGAAATCTTCCAGAACATAAAAAAAGAAAAGCTTTCAAATTAATTTTATGAGGTTAACAAAACTGATCATAAACAATATATTTTTAAGATTTTATTTTCTAATTGGTTATTCCTGGTGTAAGGAAATAAAAGTTTTTTATATGCTGATATTCTATCAAGGATCTTGCTTGCTACATTTACTTTTTTAGTTCTAATGTTTAAATTTTTCTACATATACAATAATACCATTTGCAAATAATGACCAGTGTAATTCTTTTTTGTCAGTACTTGGGCACTTTTTTTTTCTCTCTTATTGAACTGGGGAATCTTTTCTTGTTTCTGATCTCAGAAGGAAAGGTTTCAATATCTCCTTATTAATTATGGTATTTTTTGTAGGTTTTTATGGCTACCTATAATCAGATTAAAGGAACTGTATTCTATCCCTCGTTTGCACGTTTTAAAAAGCATATAATTTTGTGCATACTTTGAGATAAGAATTTCTCTTTCAAATAGTTAATGCAGTGAATTACATTAATTGATTTTATGGTATTAGAACAATCTTGCATTATTGGAATAAACCTAAGTTATTTTCATTTTTAATAGTTTTTATTGAGCTGTAATTCACATGCCATAAAGTTCACCCTTTAAAAGTATACAATTCAATGGTTAGATTCAGTGATTACAAAGTGTGTAATAATCACCACAAACAAATTCTTACTCCTCTCCCCAACTCCTGACAATGACTAATTTACTTTCTGTCTTTATAGATTTGCTGTTTCTAGATATTTCATATAAGTTGCATCATATAATACCTTTTGTGTCTGGCTTTATTCACATCATAATATTTTCGTGATCCATTTATCTCATAGCATGTATCAGTAGTTCATTCCTTTTATGACTGACAAAAAGTGTACATAAAACTTTTTGTTTATTCATCCAACTAGTGGACATTTGTGTTGTTTCCACTTTTTGCCTATTATGGATAGGGGTACTATTTTTACAGAGCTCAGGTTTGGTTGCTCGCCACTCGAAAGCCAATACTTGAGAGACAAGTGTTGGTAGGAAAGGAAAGATTGCTTTATTCAGGAGGCTGGCAACCTGAGGAGAAGGTGGACTCCTGTCCAAGAACCAACTCCCAACTGTTGATTAAGGGGCAAGAGCTTTCAAACGGGAGTTTCAGGGGTTCACAGGTGGTAGGGGAGGCTATGTGTAGAAGAGCATAGTTAGCTCTATCATCTTGAAATTGGTCATGTGGTGGTCTGATCCGATCATCCTGAAAGTTCTTAAGTACAGTTAATCTTCAGTTCAAGGGTCGGTTTTTTCCCATTTCCTTGAGGCCAGTTAATGGAATTGTGCAAGATAGAGCAGCTTATGCATGGCTACCATCTGGTCATCAAGTAGTTAACTTCTTCCACTTGGTGGGCGCTTCAGTATCTGCAAACCAGCTCAAAGGATATGGCTTAGAATATTATCTGTAGCCTTTGAGGAGGAATTAAAGGTCCTTGACTTTGTTTAATGGCTAAACTATTATTATTTTGTCTTGACTGTTTTCCTTTTTTTGTCTTGTTTTCACTTCTCTGATTAAATTTATTCTTTGGTTAAAGTTTTTCTACAGAAAAGAGGCAGGCAGAGGACATGGGGCAGGGGTTTGGTCTGTCCTGGGAAGGCCCCATGGGTTCCTACTCAGTTACACTATAAACATTTGTGTACAAGTTTTGGGTAGACATATGGTTCCAATTCTCATGAATATATACTTACGAGTGAAATTGCTAGGGCATTTGATAACTCTGTGTTTAACTTTGGTGAAGAAATGGAAAACTGTTTTCCAAAGTGGCTGTACCATTTTCCATTCCCAGCTGTACCTTTGAGGGATTGTTTTCCACATCCTCACTCTCACTTGTTATTTTCCATCTTTTGATCATAGCCATCCTGTTGAGTGTGAAATGACATCTCATTGTTGTTTTGATTTGCATTTCACAAGTGACTAATAATGTTGAACATCTATTCATGTGCTTCTTGCCTATTTGTATATCTTTTTTGGAGAAGTAACTCTATAAATTATTTTTCAGTTTTTAATTGTTGGCTTGTAATAGTTATTTATGTATTCTGAATATGAGTCCCTTATGAGATATATGGTTTGTAAAAATTATTTCCCATTCTGTGGATTGTCTTTTCATTTTATTGGTTTATTTCAAACACAAAACAATTTAATCTTGATTTGGTATAATGTGTCTCTTTTGTTGCTTGAAATTTTGTGTCACATATAAAAAACCATTGTCTAATCCAAGGTCATGAAGATTTTTACTTATATTTTCTTCTAAGAGTTTTACACTTTTAGCTGTTACAATTAGGTTTTTCATCCACTTTGAGTTATTTTTTTGTTTATAATATAATGTCAGAATCTAACATCATTCTTTTGAATGTGTATATATAATTGTCCCAATACCCATTGTCGAAAAGACTATTCTTTCCCTGTTGAATTGTCTTGGCACCCTTGTCAAGAATCAATCAACCATAAATGTAATGGTTTATTTCTGGATTCTCAATTTTATTCCATTGAATGCTGTCAGTAGAGTTTTTTAAAAATACAATTAGTGAGGTATTTTCTCCTTGATGGATTCAAGAAGAGAAGAAAAATACAGATGAGTATTCTCTGTAATCAGATATACATGTATTTTTTGTTCAGGTGTCTTAATGGATTAACTAAATGAAAACAACATTAAAAAGTGTGTGTGAAATTCAACACCCATTTATGATAAAAATTCTCCAGAAAGTGGGCATAGGGGGAACTTACCTCAACATAATAATGGCCATATATGACAAACCCACAGCTAATACCATACTCAACGGTGAAAAGCTGAAAGCATTTCCTCTAAGACCAGGAACAAGACAAGGATGCCCACTCTCACCACTTTTATACAACATAGTTTTGGAAGTCCTAGCCATAGTGATCAGAAAAGAAAAAGAAATAAAAGAAATCCAAATTGGAAAGGAATAAGTAAAACTGTCACTGTCTGCAGATGGCATGATACTGTACATAGAAAATTCTAAAGATGCCACCAGAAAACTACTAGAGCTCATCAATAAATTTGGTAATGTTGCATGATTCAAAAATAATACACAGAAATCTGTTACATTTCTATACACTAACAAAGAACTATCAGAAAGAGAAGTTAAGGAAATGATCCCATTTACCGTCACATCAAAAAGAATAAAATACCAAGCAATAAACCTACATAAGGAGGCAAAAAAACTGTACTTGGAAAATTATACGAAAAATATGAGACATATATAGATGAAAGAAATTGAAGATGACACAAACAGATGGAAAGATATACTGTGTTCTTGAACTGGAAGAATCAATATTGTTAAAATGATCATACTACCCAAAGCAATGTACAGATTCAATGCAATCTCTATCAAAGAACCAATGGCGTTTTTCACATAACTAGAACAAAACATTTTAAAATTTGTCTGGAAACATGAAAGACCCTGAATAGCCAAAACGATCTTGAGAAAGAACAGAGCTGGAAGAATCACAGTCCCTGACTTCAAACTATACTACAAAGCTACAGTAATTAAGATAGTATGCTAGTGGCACAAAAACAGACACATAGATCAATGGAACATAATAGAGAGCCCAAAGGTAAGTCCACACACTTATGGTCAAGTAATCTATGACAAAGGAGGCAAGAATATACAATGGAGAGAAGACAGTCCTTCAATTAGTGGTGCTGGGAAAACTGGACAACTTGTAAAAGAATGAAACTAGAATATTCTCTAACACCATATACAAAAACAAACTCAAAATGGAGTAAAGACCTAAATGCAAGACTGGAAACCACAAAGCTCCTAGAGGAAAACATAGGGAGAACACTCTGACATAAATCATAGAAAGATTTTTTTTTAGATATATTTCCTAAAGTATAGGAAATTAAAGCAAAAATTAGCAAATGGGACCTAATTAAACTTATAAGCTTTTGCACAGCAAAGGAAACCATTGACAAAACAAAAAGGCAACCTACTGGATGGGAGAAAATATTTGCAAATGACATGTCTGATAGGGATTAATATCCAACATATGTAAACTCATACAACTCAACATCAAAAAAATAAACAACCCAATTAAAAATGGGCAGAAGAACTGAATAGACATTTTTCCAAAGAGGAAATGCAAATGGCCGACAGACACATGAAAAGATGCTCAACATCACTAATGATCAGGAAAATGCAAATCAAAATCACAATGAGATATTACCTCACACTTGTCAGAATGGCTATCATCAAAAAAGTCTACAAATAACAAATGTTGGCAAGGATATGGAGAAAAGAGAACCCTCGTACACTGTTGGTGAGAATGTAAATTGGTTGCAGCCACTGTGGAAGATAGTATGGAGGTTTCTCAGAAAAACTAAAAATAGAACTACCATATGACCCAGAAATTCCACTCTTGGGTGTATATCTGAAGAAAACAAAAACCTTAATTTGAAATGATACATGCACCCTGATGTTCATGGCAGCATTGTTTACAATCAGCAAGATATGGATGCAGTCTAAGTGTTCATCAACAGAGGAATGGATAAAGAAGATGTGACATGTATGTGTATGTATATATATATACGCACGCGCACACACACACACACACACACACATATATATATATGCACAATGGAATACTACTCAGCCATAAAAAAGAATGAAATTTTGCCATTTGCTGCAACATGGATGGACTTAGAGGCCATTGTGCTAAGTGAGATATGTCAGACAGAGAAAGATAAATACTGTATAATATCACTTCTATGTGGAATCTAAAAAATACAACAGGGCTTCCCTGGTGGCGCAGTGGTTGAGAGTCCACCTGCCGATGCAGGGGACACGGGTTCGTGCCCCGGTCCGGGAAGATCCCACATGCCACGGAACGGCTAGGCTCGTGAGCCATGGCCGCTGAGCCTGCGTGTCCGGAGCCTGTGCTCCACAACGGCAGAGGCCACAACAGTGAGAGGCCCTCGTAACGCAAATAAATAAATAAATAAATAAAATAAAAAAATATAACAAACTAGTGAGTATAACAAAAAAGAAGCAGACTCAGAGATATAATAAAGGACAAACTAGTGGTTACCAGTGGGGAGAGGGAAGGAGAAGTGGTGATATAGGGGTAGGGGAGTAAGAGATAAAAACTATTGGGGGCTTCCCTGGTGGTGCAGTGGTTGAGAGTCCGCCTGCCGATGCAGGGGACACGGGTTCATGCCCCGGTCCGGGAAGATCCCACATGCTGCGGAGCGGCTGGGCCCGTGAGCCATGGCCACTGAGCCTGTGCGTCCGGAGCCTGTGCTCAACAGTGAGAGGCCCACGTAGGCCCGCATACCGCAAAATTAAAAAAAAAAAACCAAAATACTATTAGGTATAAAACAAGCTACAAGGATACACTGGGGAGATGTAGTTTAAGGGTATAATCTTACAATCATTAGATAAATAAGTCTTGGACATCTAATGCACAGCAATGATTATAGACAATAATACTGTACTATAAACTTCAAAGTTGCTAAGAGACTAGATCTTAATTATTCTTAACACAAAAAAGAAATGATACTTATGTGCTGTGACAGAGGTATTAGCTAACACCATATTGGTAATCCTATTGCAATATATAAATGAATCAAACAATTGTACACCTTAAACTTACACAATGTTGTATGTCAATCATATCTGAATAAAAATAAATTTAAAAAATGAAAGTATATGAACAAATGATGTCAGAAACACATGAATGCATGTTAAAGCATTTATCCTAAAACAACCACTTTATTCTTTCAATCTGTATGATCCCTCTGCTATAGTATTTTATACTTTTGTTGTGCTTCATGGGTTTTATCCTTTTACTTAAAGATATTTTCTTACTGATATGCAAGAATTTTCTATTTAGTGTTTATTATGTCTTGCAAATTTTTGTCTAGCTGGCAGCACATCTTTTATTGTGAATGACATGATTTGATATTTTGTGAAGTCGTATTGGTCAGTATTTTCCTCTATGAATTTTTCTTGGATTTTAGTCTTTGAATGTGTTCTCCACCTCAAGGCAAGATAAATATCTATATTTTCTTCTGGATTTTTTTAAAGCAACAAATCCCTTGTCCTATATGAAATTATTTCAGGGTGTGGGAATCTAACCTTATTTTCTCCAACTAATTAACCAATTACCCTAGTTCCAGCATTGACTGCTGCCTAAGCTTTTCTTATCTCACTGACTTGAAATCCCAAACTCTGTCATGTAAAAAATTTATTGATTTTTGTCTATTCTTATACTTGTGCAGCACTAATTATTATCATTACAAAACTACCTCATCTCTCTGCAAAATTTCTTTCACTCTCTTCAATATGACTCTTCCAGATGAAATTTAATGTTTAAGATCAAAAGCTGAAAAATTGCCCATTAACTTTGTACATTACTTCAGTGAGCATTGGCAGATAATAAGTATTTATTTACTTAGTCTTTTAAATCCCAAAGGAAAATAATATACTTTTCTTCTTATATAATTTATATATTTATTTTTATAATTCATTTTAGAATTGTTCTTTGCTAATTTTATTACAGTTAATGTTATAAAGAAATAAATAGGCAAAAATAATCAAGCATTAAAAAAAAAGTAGTTGCACTCATAATCATAGTAAGCTTCAATGCAAAATTTTCTTTTATTTTGGATTTTGTCTATCCTTGTGTTCTAGTCTTGTTTGAGCCTATTCTCTTTTCAGAGCTGCCTTTCTGAAAGACATTTTTCTCTCTATGGTATATTGTTCTACTCTCTTGAAAGTCATGGTTCTGTATCTTTTTGTGAATAAAAAGGTGATTTTTCCTGGTTTTCTTCTGTTTCATATGTTAAATCCTTTTCATAAATGTGTCATTTTTGAATACTGAATATTTTGATGTTATGTGTTTGTGAAAAACAGTTAACTCATTCATAACTAGAGAGAGATCTAGATTTAAGCCATACTTCTTCCAACAGAAAAGAGAGATGTCCCACAGCCACTCTGAGTTTCTACTTGGACCCAATAGGCTTTTTCCCTCTCAATTGTGTTCCTGAAGGACTACTTTATGAAGAGATCCTTAATCCGGTCTTCAGTTTCTAAATCATGCATGATCTCACTTATACATGGAATTGAAAAATGCCTAATTTCTAAAAACAGAGTATAGAATGGTGATTATCAGGGGCTGGAGACTAGATTAAGGATCTCTACATAAAACTGTCCTTCAGGAGTACAATTGAGAGGGAAGAAGCCTATTGGGTCCAGTTGCCAAGGCATTAACCAAGCATGGCTTTTACTGGACAAATGGACTCTATGCTATAGAGTCAGTGCCTTTTCTCTAGTTCTTATTTGTACTTGTTGTACCTGTCGACTCTACCTGGCTTAGATATAATTCCCTGCTGCAGGATGATGATTTTCCTCAGTGCAGCTGCCTGAACCCTCATGTTAAAGGCAGATGTTAAAGTTGTAGATGAGTCAAAACTTTTTTCAATCTTCTTGCGGCCTCTCCAAGCTGTTTTGGTTCAGATAATTTGTAATGATCTATTGTAAACTCATTTACAGTGAAGTCAGGAGAACCCTCCCCATTATACTGTTTATGACAGTGTATTGTAATTGCATGTTAACATATGACTCCCCTGTTATTGGGCCCTGAGCATCTTGGAGGTAGGGTATCCTATTTGTGCTTTTATCCTCAGGTTTTTGTTCTGGTTCAATACAAAATTGCTCAATAAATCTTAATTGCTAAAGTATGTAATGTGTTTTTTTTCCCTTTTCTTCCTCAATTGAATTTTAACCTCAAAAGAACATTAAATACATATTTTCCTTATTTCGTACTAGCTTTATATAAGTATACTAGTATATTGTATACTACAAGGCCTAGTACAGTTCTATATATGTTTTGCTTAGTAAACACTGAATAAATCAAGGAAAGTTCTGGAGAATTAATGCAGGCATTTGACCTTTATTTAGGACACTGTCATTACAGCTGGCCAAGTTGTACTGGATTACAGAGCAAGGTATTTCTGAAAAATTCTTGCAACAAGTTCCAATCCCTACATTGATACTGGAATGAAAAAGTGTGCTGAGGTGTGGAGGATGTCAGAATTTCCATCAGACTCTCCAGAGCCTCTAACATAAAAACAGCATGCTGCTCTGCAAACAGATTCAAAATTTAAAAAAATAAAATTATCCTCCACTTCCAAAGAGTCTGTAAAACTTAACACCCTCTTATATAAGACTACAAAGATCACAACTGCCAGAAATGCTTTCCAACCCCAGCTCTCTACAGTTGCTCCCTTTCTTCGTTTCCTCATCTCTTCTACGCTAATTCAATTCACCACATATTGTGTGAACAGCTGTTGAGTGCTCAGCCCAAGGTGAGAACATCACAAGTGGAGACTTTGAGGAGAGAAACTGTGTGAACAGTGGAAACAAAGGCCAGGTTGCTGCAGACAGAGGAGACAGCAAGAGTGGAAAGCTTTCAGGAACTTGAACTCTGAAGACACGAGAGCAAGAAACCTGAGGGTGTAGTAAAAGAGAGGTGGCAGTGATGCACCGTGGATTTGGATGGGGGTGGATATAGGTAAAAAAGGCAAGACTGGAGAAGTAATACCTATTTAGAGGCATAGGAGAGATTTTAGAAGATCTTTGAGGAATATGTAAATTGAAAGACATGACAGGGAAAGAGTATTCCAAGGACAAGCTGTAGCATGTACTTGGAAAATAAAAGCAAAACACAGAGGGCATGAAAGTGGGGAAAATATGAATATGCCCACATTGATTAGCTCTCATAGTAGGCCGGTAAGGAAAATCAAAATAAACCAAGATAAAGCACCCTAGTACTCCATCGGATTCTGCTCTCAATTCTGTTTTCTCTCCTCTCTGCATACTTGTTGGGTGATCTCATTCCCATCCATGGCAACAACTCCCAGTTAAACTAATGACTTTGAAGCCTATGCCTCTAGCTCTTTGCTCAGCTTCAGACCTGTGCATATAATTGTTTGCTAAAACCTTGACCTGAATATATATATAACTTATTCCTCAAACTGAAGCCACCCCTACATGAAGTCTTGCAAATCCTTCTGCAAAGCTTCTCCCATTTTAAATTTATTATCTCAGTGAATCACCATGTAATCCAATCTGTATTATTATTATTATTCTTTCTAGGTCATTTCACTTGAATTCTGACAATTCTTTTTCATTCATTTCCTCTTATAACATTTTGATTTTCATGCCCACTGCCCCATCAGTGATTGGGACCTTATTCTCATCATTAATCTTCCTTGTGCCACTCCTATTCAAGTTCAATCTCTCTTTCACCTTACAAAGTACAGTTGTCCTTTTGCATCCGTGGACCCCCAAAGATACAAGAATCCATATCTGTGGTTCCGCATCTGCAGACACAGAGGGCCAATTATAATGTTTTAAAAATATAATTTTGATTGATACTCCATTGGAAAAATGATATTCATTCTCCCTGTCCTTGATATAAACTCTGACCTCTGTTATATGAGATACAAATAAGTCCTGAACACTTCTCTAGGCTCATCTACTGACTGGTACCCATCTTGTACACATTCTTCTAACCATATCTATTCTTTTAACCATATCCAACTTCCTGCAGTGCCCCATGACCCATGATGCCTTACACCACAGCACTTATACATATGCCTTTGCAGGAAGTGTTCTCTACAGGAGGAATACTCATTTTAACATTCTTCTGGATGGCTCTGTCTTTTATTTTCATAGAAGCCTATGGATGCCTCTATTGTTAATTTAATTGTCTATGTTACCCACTGGACAGCGTCTTTCATCTTGTTCACAGAACATAACAAGGAGTAAGACATAATAACTGCTGAATAATTCTGAATAATTAGCTTTTTAAAGAGTCAAGTATGAATGTCAGAAGTTTACTTATTTCTACAAAAATATGTGAATTTGGTTGTACTCTAAGGACCCAAGGTGAGGATGAACTGTAAAAATGGCTTCTACCTGTAGTTCTACATTCTCAGATGTAGGAAAGGGAGATTAAAAATTAAATACGGTAAGTCTCCTACATATGAACCTTCAAGTTGAGAGCTTTCAGAGATGCGAACTTGCACTTCATGTCCAGTCACGTAAGTTAGTTCACATGTCTGGCATACAATGTCACGTGTGTGCATTCTCTACAAGTGGTTGTGCTTTTGTATACTGTACAGTACTATTTTTCTGTGTTTGTTATGTATTATTTGTGTGAAAAGTATTATAAACCTACCACTGTACAGTACTATATAGCCGATTGTGTTAGTTGGGTACCTAGGCTAACTTTGTTGGGCTTACAAACAAATTGGACTTAGGAACATGCTCTCGGAACAGAACTCGTTCATATGTAGGGGACTTACTGTATTCTCTTTTGACCCTAGTAAGATATTGATACTTTATGTTATTAATTTTGTATTTTATCCCAAGGCATAAATAAAGCATAATTCAACATGAAGTATTATATATAGAAAAAGCATATGAAAGTTGAATTTACTCATCTACGTGTTTGCTGACTAAACAATTCTAAGGAAAATAGTTTTTGTGCCTAGACAAAACTTAAGCGTTTCATCAATTATATAATGTCTATATTGTTTTATAAAACATAAGATACTGCAATGTAAACATACAGTGTAAAACAAAAAGTAAATGAAATTAGACATAAAACACTAGTATAGGGTAGTTATAAATATGTAGAAAACAAGGCTAAGATAAAGAGAAATACAAGTATTCAGTCCAAAAGAAACTGGGTAGTAGTTACAGTTTTAGGTTTAGTTTCCTAGTAGTTCATGTTAGAATGAAGATAGCGTCATTTCTCCCTTTAATGAAAGGAGAAGCTTGCCTCTGAAGGAGAAAAGATTTTCCCAGTCCTGAATTGGGATATAATGCCTTTCCTGAGATGTTATACATGAGCTTCTGAGTGACCATATTCCTTAATAATAATTTTGTATTAAGTGACAAAATAGATTTCATATGATTCCTTGTTGTATTGTTCTTTCATAAAAAATTGGGGCATGACCTCAAAACTTAATTCAGAGAAAGCAGTTCTTTTAACAACCAAGGCAATATAGTTCAAGTCTGTAGATTTCTGGTGATCTGATTTGACCAAAGCTAAAATTTATAAAACCTGGTACAGTGACCACCTTCAAGTGATTTTCTGTAACTGTTATAGCAGGGTGTTTATTAAATGTCCACTTCTGTTTGGTGACACTTCAAGATGTTTTAGTTATTTTAAAGATAAAATTCTAAAAAAAAAAATCCTTAGTAAAATGTAGTTTAGCTAATGAACAAATATATGGCATATCATTTGTAATGCCTCAATATTAAGCTAACAAAGAGAGGGTATTGTCTTTCCTAAACTGTTGGTAATTAATAGACAAGAGTTTCATATTTTTTCCTACAAAATTTTATAATTGTGCCATTTTTTTCATCATGAGAAACAAGGAAAGTGAAGCAACATCTGCCAAATACTTACTATATTCTACATTCTAGTGCCAGATTATTTTACACATTTTATATTATTAAATTGGAATTAAACTTGTGAAAATAAAAGTGGGCTATAAGTAGATATTAAACTTTTGTGGACTTATTGAAATCCAATATGGAGATTTGTCCACATGGGATCATGAAATCAAACATTAGGAAGAAATATATTTTTTTCAGCAACATTCTGAAATCAGTGGCTAAAACCACAAGACATAGGTGAAAAGAACTTATAAATATTGATTCATTAAATTTGTTCCCTTGGGTTCATATCATGGATGAGCCTATAATACTTCAGCTAGAGTTTTATTTACAGTACTGCAATATACAAATGTGATCAATTTCTCTTATATAAAACTTCCCTTTAGAGGATAAAATTATAATGTATGTGGTTAGTAGGAGCTTCTTCTTTCTGCTCCATAGAAAGGACTGTGGCTTTGCCTGCTCAGGTTTTTTCCCATTCGTATTCTCCAGAAAGTTACTGCTGGTGGTTAACAGGTGATTGGCATTTTTAAAAAACATTTTTATTAGATCACATGCCCTCTCTTATTATTTTTTAATTTATTTTTTATGGAGTGAAAGACTTTAAATTCTACAGTGCTTTAGACTTTTCAAAAGTTTCACACACATAATTGCATATAATCCCCAAATAACCTTTCTTTCCCCACCCTTATATTGCCCCTCCCCGCTTCAGTCTCCCCTCTGGTAACCAGTAGTTTGCTCTCTATATCCGAGTCTGCTTCTTTTTTGTTTTATTCACTAGTTTGTTGTATTTTTTATATTCCACATATAAAAGCTTGTTCTTTGAAAAGATAAACAAAAGTGATAAACCGTTAGCCAGGCTCATCAAGAAAAACAGAGAAAGGTCCCGAATCAACAAAATCAGAATGAAAAACAAGTTATATCCGACACTACAGAAACACAAAGGATCATAAGAGACTACTATGAACGACTATATGCCAATAAAATGGACAACATAGAAGAAATGGACAAATTCTTAGAAAGGTACAATCTCCCCAGACTGAACCAGGAAGACATAGGAAATATGAACAGACCAATTACTAGTACTGAACTTGAATCAGTAGTTAAAAAAACTCCCAACAAACAAAAGTCCAGGACCAGATGACTTCACGGGCGAATTCTATCAAACATTTAGAGAAGAGATAACACCTATCCTTCTGAAACTATTCTAAGAAATTGCACACACTTTCGAACCCATTCTATGAAGCCAGCATCATCCTTGTACCAAAACCAGACAATGGCTGGCTCTTTAGCGTTGCCACATCAGTGCAACTATAAGAGGAAGTCAGGACTAGAAAGGCAGTAGAGAAGGGGGATACAGGCTGAGAGATGCATTTGGATTAGGTCTGGGGGAGTTTTCTTCTAGCAGAGAAAAAATGTGCATAGTTTGTGTGTGGTTATGAAGTTACTCAGAGGGATTTAAGAAAAGGGGGAAATGGATGAAAGAAGAATGTAGAGATTTGTGTTTTGTATTATGTATCTCTTTCAGATATTACCAAAATACAAGTAGAGCCTTGAGCTCTTTTAAAATGACTTTTCGGGCTTCCCTGGTGACACAGTGGTTGAGAGTCCGACTGCCGATGCAGGGGACACGGGTTCATGCCCCGGTCCGGGAGGATCCCACATGCCGCGGAGCGGCTGGGCCCGTGAGCCATGGCCGCTGAACCTGCGCGTCTGGAGCCTGTGCTCCGCAACGGGAGAGGCCACGACAGTGAGAGGCCCGCGTACCGCAAAAAAAAAAAAAAAAAAATTTTCAACTTTTCTTTTTTTTTTTTTTTTTTTTGCGGTACGCGGGCCTCTCACTGTCGTGGCCTCTCCCGTTGCGGAGCACAGGCTCCGGACACGCAGGCTCACGGGCCCAGCCGCTCCGCGGCATGTGGGATCTTCCCGGACCGGGGCACGAACCCGTATCCCCTGCATTGGCAGGCGGACTCCCAACCACTGCGTCACCAGGGAAGCCCCTTTTCAACTTTTTTTAAACCAGGGTGCTGGATCATGTCACATGTTTATTAGTGTACGTATTCTAATAAGGAGGTAAGAAAGAAAATGTTTAAACCGCTTGGGCTGGAGGTGATGTGGAAGAGTTATGGGGAAGTATGGGTCTTGGCTGGGAGTCAAGTCTAGTCTTTGATCCTAACTGGCTGTATGTCTATGGATATTTTCATTTGGAGAGAGAGAGGGGGGTGGACAGGATTCAGCAAAGGGTAAAACGTGTGAGCACCAAACCACTGAAGTTTAAAAAATATATTCAGAAAAATATATATAGGGGGAAAGTTTTTAGAGCGTTGAAGCAAATAAAATATAGCATGAAAGTTTTCTGAAAATTCAGGTTTATTGAATGCATATTTTGATGGTTTGCACTGTCTGAAACATTTTAGTTCTCTGGGCCATGAGAGGAAGAATAAATCCTCTAAGTAGAAAAGAGAAATAACTGACATCCAACAAGTCTTTTGAATGAATGGATTATTCTATGCTAACATCTGGAATATAAAAGGTAAATAGCCCCCCAGGAATTCACACTGTGTCACCTTCTCTAAGGAAAGTGCATTAAAGGAATCATCTAAATTATCTGAAGCTCTGCGTACATATGCCAGATGTGGCTGGCTTTCTCCTAACTCTGCATGGCTATATCTGAATCAATACTTCACCACCTCTGTGAGATTCGTGTCAGGAGGCTCTATGTTGCTCTATTTTTCAAAAATTGCTTACTTTCCGGGAAGTCACATCTGCATTTAAAGAAAACTCTGACCAGAGGCTATCAGGCATCCCCTCCCAAGCCCCACCCTCCCAACCTCATCCCTCCCCGCCACCAGCCGTCACTGTTAGTGAATTTAATGCTTTTGTGAAAAATACATTCAACAGCCTGGCTCTCCAGCTTATTGATTTTTTCCTTATCTTCAGTAGCATGCATTCCCATTCTAATTTAGCCACCTACACTCACTGCCCTAACAGGGACCCTAACATCTTCTGTGGTTAGTTCCCATCAGATTTTTAAATTCTGGTATTCTTCTCACCTTTAACTTCAATTCCTTATCTTTCCAGTCCTCTGAAAATTTTATTTTCTCTACACATATTATTTGACCTCACAGACAGCAGTATTTTCTTGTCTCTCTGAATTTTTTAAACCTCACAGTTCTTTCTTGGCCTCAGTTATTTTCCACATATCACTTAGTCATTTTAAATTCTTTGCAACATGGAATGCCAGAATCCAATCGGAAGTACACCAGTTCCAAGCCAGAACATCTTCCATCCTAGCTTCTACACGCCTACAGCAGTGAAAACCACGTTCATGTAAATGCAGACATTTGAACATAGGCTTTCAAATAACACTTCTTCCTCAGTGCTAAGTGCCAACCTGATACTTTGTTAATTGGATCAAGAGATACAATGAGAACATTTAGAGAGTGTGATGCTTTTAGACCCCTAAAACCTGAGTGAGAGGTACCAGCAACTGAGGACACAGCAAGAAGGCAGTTGGCTGCAAGCCAGGAAGAGAGCACTAACAAGGAATTGAAACTGTTGGCACCTTGATCTTGGACTTCCCAGCTTCCAGAACTATGAGAAATAAATGTCTGTTGTTTAAGCCACACAGTCTGTGGTATTTGGTTATGGCAACCCAAGCTAAGACTCATGACAATATAGAAATAATAACAAACTAAAACGTTTGGAATATTTAAATGATAATTTTCTCATTATTTACACAACTTTTCTCATTATTTACACAACTTTGCAACACAGAACTTAAAAAAGATGACTTCCATTGCAAGCAAATATTGCTCTTTTATTTCTTCTTAAACTTCCATCATTTTGAAGGTAAAGATCTCTCAGTGCATCCCATACATCGAGACATTGCTTACATTCATGTGAATAGGCGTAAAGCTTCATTTCATCAATTTCTTATTTTCTTTGACTCATTCAAGGATCATTACATTTATTTTATAAATTAACAATACATAGTTGTATTATACCGTTTTAATTCACACTGCTAAGTAGTTAACTATCCATTTAAATACATGTGTATAAGAATGTATAAAATGCTGTCACCTAATGTTTAGCAATTCTTATTATTTTTGAGCAGAATTTAGAGTGATTTTTATAACTTTTGATTTTGAAATGTGATGGATTATTCGATGGATTTTCATAAGGTCCATATTCATTTCAAGATCAAAGATATTCTAAGAACATTTATTCACATTTTTGTGAATTGTTAGAATGAGGTGATATTCAAAAGACAAAATAATTTTCATGTATTAAATGTTTCTCAGTAAATAGTTCACACCTACCTTTTCTATATTTAGTAATGAAAAATTTTTATTTTAATTGTATGTGATAGAAGAATATACAAATATCTATTTTAAATTTTATCCCCATAAACATTTATAACCAGAAAATCAAATAAGCATTAACATATGAAATAAAATACTAATTTTCAGATCTAAATGTTGCTTGGGAAAAGGTACTTTTTCTTTAAGCAGTATCTTCATTTTTATCACTATAAGAGTGTAGATGAAATATCTAACTAGTATACTTTTAAATTAAAACTGTAAAAATTATGTACCGGATTTTGTAGTGCACATTGGATGTGTAAAGCATTTTGCCTATTACATTCTTCATGTTGATAGTAGCAGTGCTTAAAGTTTGTATGTACTTAGTTACATTGGCTTTTATAGCCACTTAGATTGAATATAATGTGCCAGTCCCTGTTGACTCTAAACTACTTGGAGTTTTAAGAAGTTTAACAGCAGTGGAATAACACAGTAGTAGCAGACAGGCAAAATGATAGATGTACCGTGAATAACATAAAATCTTTTCTGTAATGTCATAAAAGGAGTCATGCTCTGTTTTGTCAATTTCCTTAATTCATTCAAGTTCCCAACTCATGAATCAGTCAGGTATCCCACCCTCCTCAGTGAATAGAAACATTGTGAAGGCAGTCAGCTTCTAGTCACTGGAAATCACAATTCCACTCTGTCCAAGGAAATAGATTTACATTCTTCTCATTTAAAATATGTGCAGAAGGATATTGGTTTATCATTCATTTTTAACAAAATACTCCACGGTTTGCTTTTTCACTTTCATTGAAACTTAATGATTAAGTGGATCTAAATAAATATATTTGATGTATGTGTCTACATCTATATATATATATAGTGTATATATATATATAAAAATATATATCTATGAGGAGCATATATCAATACTATTGTCTACACATTAGTAACTCTCTTTTATGAGACTATGCCAATATTGTTGCTGTTGATCTCTTAAATGGCATCAACTGACTCTTTCTTACCTAAAATACAACTGTGAAACAGACAGTGAAGAGGATGTAATATATCCTCTACATACTTTTGCGGTACTTGGGCTCATGTATATGTGGTATCTGATTACATAGTGGTACCCTTCTGAAAGTGAATAAATCATGAGTTATTTCTAGAAAATTTGATAAGACATTTGGTTACAAATTAAAATCATGCCACCAGATGTCTATACTTTGACTTGAACAACCTCTTATGTTCTATAAGGGTAAAGAGAAAGTGTAGGAACTAAGCTTCTTCCTGGTAAAATCACCTAACTCCATGGTGCTATTGGAAAATACTGACCTGGAGATTTAAATAAGTGAAAGTAATCAAGTAGTTGAAATCACTGATAAAATAATATTTGAGATCTTACATCGCCCTAAGATTAATGTATAAAATGTACTTGAAATGTCATTGTTATAGGAGTGAGAACTGTTAAACATAATGTTAAACTTTTTATATAAAATTGATTTTTTTTCTAGAAATGACCTTGAGAAACTTGATATCCACTATTTCTAGCATGTCTTAAGACTATGTCAATCCAATGTCAAAGGATGCTTTAAAAAATAATTTCTTATACAAATGTAAAATGGACATGTTAATAATTTTATTTAACTCCTTAGTTAATAAGAGAACCAGCAAGATGTTTCAACTGATTCAAAGGCAAATCCACAGAGTAGGCACATATATAGACAGTCAAGAATGCTGAAATGAATTTGCTTAATAGATTCAAAATTGTCAGTATCCCTAGGGCCAAAGTCAAATACACTCCACTGGATAATTTTCATTTCTACGGAAAATTACTTGCAGCTTACAGAGTTGTGAAATAGATGAAAAACAATGGAAGACACAGAGACTCATAGAATCAGATAAACCAACATTGTTGTGTTTTCCATTGAAAGTATTCAGCAGTCTTTTTGGATCATTTCAACAATCTCAATTTTCCTATATACTAAAAAAAGTTAATGATTTATTTCTAGTAAACATGAAAAGAATTTTCCCGTGTTGAATTAGTATGAAAAATTTACGAAAGGAGATAAAACATAAAGCAATCCCCAAGCTTATTAATTAAGTAGGTAGTATTAAAAAAACCTATTGAGAAGTAATGTTTTAAATTATGTTATAACTCTCCAAGAGAAACATAGCCAATGTTCATGTCTACATAATCTTGCTATTGCATAGATATGTATTATGTGTATCTGTGTGAATATGAATAGATATGTGTGCATCTGTATATTCACACAGATGTATATGTGTACAGACACATGTGTCTATATGCATATACACCCACACAGTTATCAATTTCAGAGAATTACTTATGCAAATCCTTCTGCTTTTTATTATGAAGCCGTGTTACCAGGAAGCTATTTTTAATTTTTTATGTAATAAACAACTCTAGAATGCTCTAAGATATTTAGACTGTTTATAAACATTTCTAATATAAGATATTTAGGCTATTAATAAATATTTCCTTTTCAGGATGTCCAATGCACTCTATTGGAGGTAGTGACATATAAGACCCTATCGGAACAATTCTACTTTATTAATTAATTTTGCTTAAACACAAATTTTTAAGACCCACTGTGTCAACAGCTATGAAAGTACACAAAGATGGATAGAAGCTGGGCTTCAGCTATGAGTTACAAATAATGAATCACTGAAAGTAAAAATTGCTAAAAATAAGTGAATAACAATAAATGGTTTGAAATTAACTTTAGCAATTGACGATCAATGGCATAGAAAGAGTAATAAAAAGGAGATAATGAGTCACTCTTTCCCCCTTAATCCTGGTCAGTATTTATTAAGGAGAATAAAACAATCAACTTCAAAGGATTGTGTTAAAGCTGATGGTCTTAAAATGGTTGAATCACGTGTCATAGAAATTAATCTTAGCTAATAATGCTACAGGTTTGATTAATATTGTGGCCTATAAATTGCTGATTTTCATTAGGCACTTTTTTAATGAGTGGTTTTCATACAAACCATATTGTTTTAGGGGGCTTCTATTTAATGTTTGATAGCTCTTTGAATTTTAGGCATCATTGAAATTTTAAAAAATATATAATCTGACATTGATTATCCTAAAATTCTTAGTATTTAGGAAACTTCTAGGCAAAAGAATACTTAGGTTGAAACATATTATTTTAATAAAAGAAAATTTAAATTGCTCTTAGTTCGAAAAATGGCCCCGGTACACAGAGGGTAAGGAAGGACCAAAAAAGAGGCAGACCACTCCAGATTGGTAGGTGGCAGTTTTCATTAGCAAGGGAACTTACATAGACTCTTGTCTTGGGCAGCTTTGAGACAAGTAAACCTACATGCCCACCTGCCAGAATCTTAAAGTTTATACAGAGGCCTTAACTGGGTTCAGTTCCATATTCAGCCCAGATGGTGTCAATCACACCTTACCCCCGCAAGTCTGTGTCCTTGAAATGGCTCTCACCATGGGAACGGTGGGCAGAATGTACAATCCAAGGACGAGGTGGGGGTGAAGAGCTTTGTGTTGCCCGGGTCCAGCTCTTGGGTGAACCAAAGGTTACATCCTATCAATGATCAACGCCAACAATTACTCCTTCAAAGAAACAGCTGGTACATATAATGTAACAAACTCTATCCTTGGCTTGGCTTCCTCACGTGTTTCAAAGTGACCTTTTCTTTCAGTATACACGTTCTAATATTATGAACGCTATTCAAAATTTTCTTTAGTACATTTTTAGCAGACTGGACTGTTTCAAATTTTATTACTTTACCGCAGTTCATTTATATACCTTTTTTTGGGTTAGAGTTTTTCATATTTTAAAAAATATTACTATACTGTATATAGTAATATTGTGCTTGTATTTCTCTCTATTAATGTTTTATTTTGTTTCATAACCTTTAGCTCGTCCTCTTTTTTCCATATTCCCACTTGTAGATGTAGTTTTCAAAGATGCTTTTCTTATTTACACAAAAGCAAGACTTTTGAACCAAGACATTCAGAATGCAATCAAAGTCAAGTCTCAAACATTTCTTGAAAATGAGATTTTTCTGAGTTGGGAATCAGAGCCATCTATTGCCTGATGCAATCTGAGAACAGAATTTGTTACAACCCTCTGTGCATTAATAGCAGAAAGAAAATAAATGGAATAAAATGGAAGCAAAGAATATACATTCTCAGAGCAAGAAGAAACACTGAGGGACTGATGTGAATAGGGTTTATTAAACTTAGCAAGTTTTGATACAACACTCCTCTTTCATTCAGTTCTTAACAGAGTTCTTACTGCTTTCAGTTCTTTTTTCTCTATAATAGTATCCCCAGATCTTTACTTTGTAAATCCACATATACAATTGTTATTTACGCACATCTCCCACATGCTATACATTATTTGATTCTCATAACTCTATATGCCAAGTACAGACATAACATTGATGTGAAAAATGATATTACTGAGAGATACAGTGACTTTCCCAAGGTCACAAGGCTTGCAGTTTGCAGTATAGACTAGAATATAGCAGTACAGATTTTTTCCCCAGTTTCCTGTTTCTCTGTACCGCAACCCCTCTGAAGCCTTTCAGCTCAGTCACTGCATGTCAGAAAGGCTTTTTTTTTTTTTTTAAAAAAGCAGCCTTTTCTTATCGATTAACATTTTGTTATGTATGACATACAGCACTGAAGTGCCTAAGTTCCCCCCAGCCCTTTAGTAGCCCAAGGTCCTGACTGTACAGTAACCCTCCTCACCAGGGTCACATTGTCATTATCTCCACCATTTTATCATACGTATCCAACCTCTGGTAATAAGATCAAACTGTTTCACTAAGTATAATCAGAGCACTACCTAATTAGAACCACCTGGGATGACTGCTAAATACATATTCTTGGACCCTACCTTCCTCACAATGAATGTCTTGTAGTAGACCTTGAAAGTTGTATTTTTAAATAAGTTCTCTGAAAACCACTGCATGCAAGACGTTAAAATCTATATATTATGCATGTCTTCTTGCCAAATATTCAGACTTGTTTATTCAGCTGCCACCTGGACTTAGCCATTTGGAGGTCTGGATGCAACTCTTACTCAATCTGTCCTAAACTGAACTCATCAACTTTCTCCCTAGCTATTTATGGTAGGCAGAATAATGCTCCCAGCTCCCAAGATGTCTACATATTAATCTCTGGAACGTGTGAATATGTTAGCTTACATGGGAAAGGAGAATGAACAGTGCGGCTAGAATTTGAATTGTTAATCAGTTAACCTTCAAATAGGAAGATTAACCTCGATGACCCAGGGGAACCTAAAGTGATCACAAGCACTTTTAAAAATGTTAGAGATGGCAGAAGAGAGCCGGAGAGAGATGGAGCTATGTAAGAAAGGTCAGGGATTCAGTTACTGACTGTGAAGATGTCTGAAGAGGATCCCGAGGCAAAGAATGTGCGTGGCCTCTCCAGCTTGAAGAGGCAAGGAAACTGATGCTCCCCTAGATCCTCCAGAAAGAAAAGAATCCCTGCTGACATCTTGGTTTTAACCCAGCATTCCCCATGTTGGATTTCTGTCCAACAGAAATGTAAGGTAATGATTGTGTTGTTTTAGGCCACCAAGTTTAGGGTATACCATGTCAGCTAGAAAACTCATGCAGAGTCTGATACTTGGAAGTAGGCTGCTGCTATCGAAATTACCTAAAAATGTAGAAGGTGCTTTGGAATCGGGTGGTGGTCGGAGGCGAGAAAAAGGTCGAGGTGTGTAAGAGAATACGCTTAGGTTGCCTGGAATGGAGTATTAGTAGAAATAGGGATATTTACAACTGTGTTAGTGAGGGCTAAGAAGGAAGTCAGGAGGAGGATGGAGACAAACTATCATCTTAGAGGATAGCACATCATCACGAACAGACTGTCAGTAGCAGCATGACCATTAAGGATTTGCAGGTGAGGCCTCTGAAGGAAATGAGGAACGTGTAATTGGAATCTGGAGGAGAGAGGAACCTTGCTTTATACTGGCAGAAAGCTTAGCAGAGTTTTTACCTGCAGCTCTGTGGAAAGGAAAACTTGTAAACTGGACATTTAGCAGAGATTTCCCAGCAAAGTTCTGAGGAGTCAACCTAGTTTCTTCTTGCTGCTTCTAGTAAAATACAAGAGAAAAGAGATAAATTGAGAGGATTATTCAAAGGGAACCAGGGTACGATGAGCTGGGAAATTCTCATCCATATTTCAAAAGAGATTAAAATTAAGAGATTTGCTTTCAGGAAATTGTAGTGTAAAAGAGAGTTGTGGCTGGGGCCACACAGTCTTTTGCTAACACCTCAGGAAGATCAAAAGGTCTGCATACCCTATGACACAAAAGGCTATTTGAAGAGATTGAGTGACTCATAGAGCACCTCTGTCATGTCAGTAGAAGCTGAAAATGGAGGTGAGATTATCTAAGAAATAACTGCAGACAAGCCTCTTGTCTACTGGAGTGGGCTTCACGGAATATAGAGGAAACACAAAGTTCTTGAGAATCTTATGCCAACAAACACTGCCAGCTTGGACTGAAACAGAGTACAAAATATAGGAAGGTTGTCAGAATTCCAAAATGCTACAGGGAGGAAACAGGTTGATTAAATTACTCAGCTGTAAATATATGCTGTGTTTAATGAACTAGGAAAGATGATCCAGAAGCAGAGCCTGGAGCCCAGAGGGCATACCCTCAGGCCCAGAGTATGGAGCCCAAAAGCACAGAGGATTATTCCCAGGCCTTGAAACCTACTGGAGTTTGCCTCGCTGGACTGTGAAATGTCTTGGCACCCCTGACTTCTTTTTCTTTTCTTTGTATACATTTTCACCTCTTTTGAACCAGAATGTCTGTAACTATTTTCTCATACCTGTCCTGATGTATCTGGGGAGGAATTTGAGACTTTTGAGCTGATGGGATTTAGATGGGTCTTTGTACTTTGTGTTGATGCTGTAGTGTGATGAGAAACCTTTTGAGAAATTGGAATGAAGTTAAGGTATTTCATACGTGGGATTGATGGGTATCACTGGAGGTCTGAGAGCAGACTGTGAGAGGCACAATAATGCCCCCTCCCCAAAGATATCCATGCCCTAATCCCTAGATCCTGTGGAAATGCCAAGTTATATGGCAAAGAAGAGTTAAGGTTACAGAGGAAATTAAGGTTGCTGAAGAGCTGACCTATATGTAGGAAAAGTACTCTGAATTATCCAGGTGGATTTAATGCAATCACAAGAGTCTTTAAATGTGGGAGAGGGAAAGCTACATGATTCCTCCCTTGAGCTTCCAAAAAGTAATACAGTCCTGTTTACCCCTTGATTTTAGCCCCCTGAGATGGCTGTTGGACTTCTAAGCTTCAGAAGTGTAAGATAACGCATTTACATTCAGCACTAATTTTGTGGTACTTTGTTACAGCAGTGATAGAAAACTACTACTTTATTCTTGTCTCTTGTTGTATCAGTTTACCATATCCCAGTTCATCTATTCCCTCACCTAATATTCTGAAGATCATTCTTGCTTCACCTCTCTCTTTGCTTGACACTGCATCCAATCATTTACTAAGTGTTGTTGCTTAAGCTCCTAAATTTTCCTGAAATAAGTCTTCATGTCTCCCTACCATCAATTTCCTAGATAAGCTATTAACCAGATTTATTAATACACTTAAAACTGCCTCCATCTCACAACCCAAAGTTTTTTGGTTTTATCTTTAATATCCTTCAAAGATGTCTCATTACCTGTCCTAGAGAAAAGCGTCTAAATTCCTTAAAAATCACATACAAAGCTTCCTGTGCCTGCCTCCTGTTGGGCATCAGAGCATCACCCACCTTGCAGTAAATGCTAAGACAATGCTGAGCTGCTCTTGCTGACTTTGACATGCCTTGCTTTTGTGTGTCTTTCTGCCATTGCTCTTGCTGTCCTTTTCCTGCTATGTTCCTATTCCCTCTCTACACTTCTGAAACACTTCAACACTCCTAATGTCCCATTTTCTCCAAGGATCTATCCCTTAATTGCCAGATGGAACTCTGTGTTCTTGCTTTGTGTTCTCTTCTTTTTGTGAGCATATCTTTATCTGGATATTTATAAAATAAAGTGAGTATTTATGGGTTATTAGAAGTCAGTGTGCCTGGTGCATAGTTAGTGATCAATGTCTGATTCTTTAATTAAACTGAGTTAAACTGCTCCCTCATTGTAATGGACTTAGCGTAAAGAGAATTCTCCCCCTCCCCCCGTAAGTCAAGCTTTTGTATAATCCCCTCCCCTTGAGTTTGGGCAGAATCTGTGACTTGCTTCTAGCCAACAGAATGTGTCAACGCAAAAGGATTTTGCAGGTAATTAAGATTCCCAATTCAGTTGTTCAAAAGGAAGATTAACCTGGATGAGCTTGACTTAATCAAGGTGAAATTCCTGAAACTGAGATTAGGGTTCTTCCTGAGGTAGAATACTCTGAAGCTGGCCATAAAGAAGTAAGCAGCTGTGTTGTGAACTGTCTGTGAAGAATACCACATGGCAGGGAACTGTGGCAGCTTCTAGGACGGGAAGGTGGAGCCCAGCCAATAGTTAGCAAAGCCAGGTCCTTCAGTCAGTCACACAGCTGGAAGAAAATTTTGCCAGTAATGGCATGGAGCTTTGAAGTGGATTCATCCCCAGTCAAGCCACCAAATGAGAATGCAGCCAGGTCAACGCCTGGACTGCAGCCTTGAGAGACCCAGAGCAAAGATCCAGATGATTTATGTCAGAATTCCTGACTCACAGAAACTGAGATAATAAATGTGCTGTTCTCAGCTTCTAAGTTTGTGGTACTTTGTTCTGCAGCAATAGAACTCATATAGCCCCACAGCTTCAGGTAGTCATTCACTATTTTACATTTACTATTACCTGTGCATTCCATTGCTTCTATTACCTTGCTTCATTCATTCACTCACTCACTATCAATTTTTTGTACATCAGTGTATACCATTAATAACTTAAAAATCTAAGTCACTAATAGACAGGATGTATACAGAGATCAATAATAGAAATTCTCAGCACTTAAGAAATTTGTAGTCTGGTGGTCCCCTACAAGCATAAAGGGAGAAGCAAGTATGTCTGCCTAGGGTGGGTGGTGAGATATCATATAATTTCTATGACTTGAACACTTCTCCAGCCAATTCAAACCTACAAACTCCTTCAGGGCTCCTCTCAAGCTGTATGTCTGTCATTGAACCCTCTACAACTGTTGTTATATACAATCAAATTTCAAACAAGATCCACAAATAATACACAATTTAAATTTTTGTTATTTGTGCTGCATCTTTGCATCTTGTTTTCATAACTGTATTTTAAGCTTTAAGAAACAGAAGATCTTCATTTATATTCATCTCTGTGAAGAACAGAGAACAATGTATAAGGTTATAGCTCAGTTCTAGATACTCTGTGTCTCTCTGTCTTCCAGAAACTTCCACAAGTCAATATAGCTTTAAAATATAGGATGTGCTTAAATATTTCCTTTTCTCCAATGTGCCTGAATTTCATTGCTAAAGTCATTTTGGGGGAAACCATGATGTGTCCGGAAAGTTCTGTTAAAGTTCAGATAATTATAAAGGAAATTATAAAATTGCATGCTGAGAAAGATATTTGGATTTATAATTCTAGTATCAAACATTTTGAAAATACTGACCCTTACAAACTACATGGGACTAAATACATTCCATTTGCTGGAAAAAAAAAAAAAAAGTGGGAGGGGTGATCTGGGAGGATTGAGAACTTCTTCAAATCTAGCCTGAAGGAAGATAGAAAAAGGTTTTGATAAATTTATTAAATTTAATCAATTTTGATTATAGGGCGATTATAAAAGCTAACTAGCTGAGACTTCAGTAGGTAAGGACAGTAGGACTGCCTCAGTCTCCATCACAGTGGTGCGCTCAGGCTGCCATAATAAAATAACCTAGGATGAGTGGCTTAAACAACAGAACTCTATTTTCTCTCAGTTCTGGAGGCTGAGAAGTCCAAGATCAGGTGTTTGCAGATCTGATTTCTAGTGAGAGATCTCTTCCTGGCTTGCAGATTGCTGTCTTCCTCCTGTGTCCTCACACAACAGAGAGCGAGCTTTGGTACCTCTTTCTCTTCTCATAAGGGTACCAGTTCTACCAGAGGACCAGGACTTCAGTCTTAGGACCTCATCTAGTCTGGATCACCTCCTTTAAGCCTCTAGCTCCAATATAGTCACTAGACGGTTAAGACTTCAACATAGGAATGGACACAATTTGGTCTATAACACCCATCTCCCAATAGTTCCCCCAAAACATTACAAAACAAGAATAAAAATAGGGCTTCCCTGGTGGCGCAGTGGTTGAGAGTCCGCCTGCCGATGCAGGGGACACGGGTTCGTGCCCCTGTCTGGGAGGATCCCACATGCCACAGAGCAGCTGGGCCCGTGAGCCATGGCCGCTGAGCCTGCGCATCCGGAGCCTGTGCTCCGCAACGGGAGAGGCCACAACAGTGAGAGGCCCACGTACTGCAAAAAAAATTAAAAAAATAGAAAAATAAAAAATAAATAAAGCTACACAAAACCCATCCCTTTAGCATATCTTGAAGACAGAGAATGGCTAAACTTCAAAAGAACTCTAAGTAAAAAAAAGAAAGAACACAAAATCTCAGCCAGAGATGTTTCACTCTCCTGCCTCAACCCCTCTAATGTCAAGCTCTGTGACAGGCAAAAGCAGAAAAAGCAGACGGATAATAGCTACAGGGAAGGGGGAAGGAAGACATCAGGAAGGTCTAAGCCTTCTATAAGGCCTGCACCACAAAGACAAAGTCATTTACAAGTCTGAAAATACATTCCTGAGTGTGGAATCCCAGGTAGGGGCTTAGAAGTTTGAACCACCTGAAGAGTAGTCTTCAAAATACATATCTCCTGGGAAGTGGGGAGGGGATACAAATGTAAGATGTGCCTTTTACAACTGCTTGATGAAAGGGGAAAAAAAGAAGAAGAAAATATATGACTGTGAAACATAAAAGAAAACCAAAGAATTTGGAGACATCTGACCCGGAGTAATTTCAACTAAACCGGGTTATAAAGTTTAAATGTCAAGGAACTAAGGGCATTAAAAGGTTTAAGTACTACAGAGGTAAACCCTAGAACAAGACCAAAAAACAAATCATGCTTTAAACAGTATGTGTATATATACATGTGAAAGAGCAATGAATATGAATTTCATAGAGAAAAATATATCACAATGTAGATAATCATAAAATATGACAGAGAGGAGACCAAACATAGCAGTTATAGGTAAAATGTGAATGCACCTAACTCTCCTACTAAAGGAAAAAAGATTTTCCCCTTAAATCAAAATGTAAGATACATCTATATGCTTTATATGAAAGACAAGCCTATAACAATGTAATTCACAATGGGTGGTGGGGAAAGGGAAGGATGAACAAAAATATACCAGGCAAGTGGGGACAAAAGATAAAACAACACAAGGAAGCAGGGGTAACAATCCTGATAACAGATAAAGTAGAGTTCAAGAGCAAAAGCGTTAAACATGATAAAGCAGGACACCTTTTAATGGTAAATGTCACAAATCACAATGAAAGCATAACGTGTATGAGAATTTATAGCCCAGTTAACACGGCAGTTACCTTACGAAGCAAAATCTGTCAGCAAATGCAAGGTGATATGAGTAGAATCACAGTAGTACTAGGAGACATTAACATAACACTCTCTGTACAAGACACATCAAGA
Organism: Delphinapterus leucas; assembly: GCF_059928025.1. Lineage (NCBI taxonomy): Eukaryota > Metazoa > Chordata > Mammalia > Artiodactyla > Monodontidae > Delphinapterus > Delphinapterus leucas. The sequence continues at coordinate 17,906,473 of NC_143146.1, read as the reverse complement.
GGACTAAATCTAAGTAAGGAAATCGAAGACCTACAAAATGAACCAATAAGGTAGATATTATGGATAGATGTTGAAATTTATACTCTGACAGTAGACAACGTACCTTCTTCTCAAGCACCTATGTAACCTTCACGGAAAGACAAATGATCATATATTAGGTCCACGGAAAATATCAGTAAGGTCCACAGGGTACAAATATTACAAGTAACACTTTATGATTACACTAAAAAGATGTATGTACAGCATTTATAACAACTGTATTAATTTGCTAGAGCTGCCATAACAAATTACCACAAACTGAGTAGCGTAAAACGGTAGAAATCTATTATCTCACAGCTCAGGCTATAAAATTGAAATCAAGAAGTTCTGGAGAATTGGCTCTTTCTGGAGGCAAATTTCTAATAAGATCTATTGATAAGTTAATATTGTATCAATGTTATTTTCTTGAATATCTGTATCTATAGAAAGTACTATTACTATTATAAATAGTATGTTACAGAATACAAAATATATCATTTATTATTAAAGTGAAATAGAAAATGTTTCAAATCTTTAGACATATTTTATAGACACCATATTTAAATGGAGGTCATTGTATAAAATGATCAAAAAAATTCTACTTTAACACAGTTTTCTTTGGTTTTACCTATCAGCCTTCTTCATTTGATTAAAATGGAAGTAGGAAAAGTTAGGAGGTTCTGTTTTGATACTTATATGATTGACTTTTTTTGAAATTCAAAGTTAAATATGTATTAACTAATTGGAAAAACCCACAATACGTTTTTAGCAAGTATAAGGACTTTTTATATGTTTATTGTCCAATTGCATGTAATTTTCTGTGAATTGACTGTTCATATTCTCATGTCCTAAGTGACGTATATTTTTGGATCACACTGACAACTATTTGTCTGGCATTTTATATTTGAAACACAAAGATAGTTGCAATCCATGATTATTATACATTTTTTGAAGAATGCTGATTGGAAGGACTAGAAAGGTCAGGACCCAGGAGCTTGAAACTCTAATTGCAAGTTTGGTTATAATATACCATTAACGCCAATTTTCCAAGAAACGTGGTCAGGGTGCATCTGCTCCTAGGGCATCTTTCTTACTATGACATGGCCAACTTTAGAGACAAATAATGAGTAGTCTTTGGCCATAGTCACATTTGTCATATTCAGCTGTCAAAAATCCAAAGTAGAATTTAGATAGGATATAGCAAAGTAATTCAGTCTCTTTATGTATATTTATCCCTTAGTTACAGCTTATACTAAAATATTTATTGTAGTTATTTGGAATGAAAAACTTGTAAGGACATTAATAATAATAATAACAGCATCTTATCCTTTACAGCACATAGCAGTATACAATACATGCTCATTCAGGGAAGGGACAGGGATTGACCATCTCATTAAGATATTAAATGAGCAACATGTGAATTGTCATTTAATGGATTCTGAAAAGTGAAATCACTTAGATATTATCTTACCACATAACTTTTTAAAATTTAATATTTTGGACTGGGGGAGTTAAAATTATTCTATTACTTGATATGCAAATTTACCAACAAGCTGCTCACCTTCAAAAAGATATTTTGTTTCATTTTTCAATGCAAGGTGATGGATACAGGGCTTAACAACCCCACTCCTTGGGGATATAATTAGCTAGCTTGTTTACACGGACCCTGTTGAGCTTGAAAGTGTCTGTACATAGATTACGTTGGTTACCATGGACTGACCATGTCCATAGTGGATTCTCAATGTGTTTGTATGCATATATTCACTATTTCCAGAGCTCTCCCAGCTATCATTTAATTAGGATGCGAACAAACTGGAGGAAATGAATTTAAATTCGAATTTCTCTATAATTAGGATGAAAGAGTTTCAACATGGGTGACTTACAGTTTATAACATCAAATTAATTTATGCGTACTACCTCAAGTCATTTCTAGCAAGAATATTTAAAATCAATAGTTATGGCCTCAGATTATGCCCTTGCTCCTAGGCAATAAAATGATCTGTTCTAAAAAGTCAGCCTGTCACTTAATAGTTTCCCTTTCAGGATTTAATAACAATTATACACCTGAGCGTTAATTCTGGATAGCTTTAGTTGTACCTCTGGTATATAATGAAAAAGTTAAGGATATATGATTTTAGACGGAAAAATAAACCTAAAGAAAACTTTAAAATATTCAAGGTGATATTCCAACACCAAACTGAAATTCAGATGAACTCTCTGAATACTGTCAGCAGTCATTTCGTGGCACCTATGAGACATCCAGCAGGTGTAATTTAGAAGCTGAACATGAGGAGTCTGGAGAAAGGGTCTGGATGGGGTTTATAGATTTGGCATTCATAAATAAGCACATATTCAGTCATTGGCATTATTTAAATAGATGAGATTTCCCTGAGAAAGTAATCAACATAAAAGAAAAAGAACATGGATGAAACCCAGAGAAATACCAATTCTTAAGAAGAGGCAGGGGAAAAAACAAAGACCAAAAAACTAGAAGCAAGATGGATAGGAAAAACGTAGGGAAGGCAGGAGGAAATATTGTTAGAAAAAGAAACAGTGTAGAGTTTTAAGGAGGACCCAAGAAATCATGTCAAATGCAGTGGGGCTGTCAAAGATAAGGCCTGAAAGATGATCTTAGCCCTGGATGATTAGCAAGCCTTCGTTAACCATTTTGGTGCAGGGTTATAAGGATGGCTAAAGTGGATTCTGATACCAGAGAACCAAGACGAAAATTGAAGAAAGGAAGTAAACAGCTCCTAGGGAATAAAATGATCTCTTCTGAAAAGCCTGTTTGATAGTTTTTCTTTCCGGATTTAAGAACAATTACACACATGAGAGTAAATTCTGGATAGCTTTTCCTTGTCAAGATCTTGCCTATGAATATGGAAGAGGACAGTATCTAAAATAGGACTCAGAATTTTTAAAAAAATGTTTTCCACAAGATGTGAGCATTTTGAGCCCATTTATAGGATGAAAGGAAGCAACATTGGAGAATGAGTTCGAAAATACAGGAGTGAGAGCTCTTGCCTTCTGAGACAGACCACATTCTGTCCATGGAATGTGTATCTCTCTAAATAACTTACTTTCACTTTAAAAGGAAAAAGAAAAAGAAATACAGGAGAGAGGGTATAGTTGATGGTTCAAAGATCCTACACAGAGTGGTAAGGATGGGTTTACATCACTCAGTGAGAAGTATTCATTTAGGATAGCATAAGGGGCACGTTTTCCTTTAAAAGGATATATAAGGAAAAAAAGCACTGTGATACATATAGGCATCAGGATAGGATTGGGTCAGAAAGCTTAACTAGTATATACCTGAACACTTCATTTTCTATAAAAGATAAAGCCAAGTCATCTGCATGGATTGAAATATAAATTCTTCTATGGTTAATTTGAGGGGAACAAAGTTTGTTTAAAAAAAACAAAGGAAGTTTGACAGTGGAAAATGAGGAATCACATGGAATAGATTGTTGCGAATTGCTTAGAACCTAACTGAGATTGGAAACAATTTTGAATGACACTGTGGGAGAATATTATTTTAGTATATTAACAAATCATTTTCTTGGACAGAGAAGATTGTTGACTTTGTTTAGCTTTTCTTTTGCAATCCCTGACAATATACGAATGGCATTCTAAATATCTTACTTAAAAAAAACCCAAAAGACAAAGATAAGTACTTAAAATATGACTTCTTATGTCAAAAATACTACCCTTCCTAAAGGAACAATGTGCCATTATAATGTGATTTTTTTTTTCTTCAGTTTTATACAACGCTAGTATAGCAGCTGTCTTCGGAGAACCTAAGAACCAGGGTGTTGTCCCTAGCACACCAGAAAAATGTCCAATATATTGTAAAAATTTTTAATCTAAAAATGTGTGTGTGTTTATACACACAAAATTTCCTTAAATGTCTTGCACCAGTAACTCTCCCAATTGAGCATCTCTGTGTGTTTGTTGGGGGCACACATAATATTCCTAGGGTACTTTAAAACACTGCCTTAACCTTTACTTCAAGGTCAGCCATCATTAAGGGTTTAGGGCCTTCTCGGGTTTCTCTGGGAATTCACATGTTACTGCACATGTGTATGTTCTCTACATTCCCAGGCATATGTTAGAGCTTTTCAAAGCCCCAGATATTCATCTCATTCCTCATTCCCCAACATTCCTTTAATGATTTCTGGTCAGCTTCTTATTTGCCCCAGCCGTCATTACCACCTCAGAGAGCTGAAATGTTAAACCATTGTCACTAATAATTTTTGGCAAATACACATGGGAAAAGGCTAATTGCACAGAGAAATCTATGAATCGGGTAAAATAAAGACAAGATGATGGTGGCTTAGACCAGAGCAGTAGCAGTAGAGATAATATAAAGTATTTAAATTCTGGATATATTTTAAAGGTGGAATGGATAGAATTTATTAACGGATTGGATGGGAATGTGAGAAAAAGAGCCCGTTAATTCCTATTTGCCTTTTTCTATATAACAGAAAAAAACTGAGGGAGCAAGAACTTTAGCGACTTGTGCCAGGCTACACAGCTATTTAAAAGAAAGCACCTACCTGGCACAGTGGGCAATCATTAAAAATGAATTTCCCTTCCTTTGTGGTAGAGACGTCTAGGATTCAAATGCAGCTATTTTCAGAATCCTATCGCTTCGATGAGTTATATATCTATATGTTGATTTCTTCCAATAATCAATCAACTAAGTAGCTAAAAAATTAAACAAGAGAATTTATAGGCATTCACTCTGTTTCCAGCTTTGTGGAAACAGAAGAGATAGTGCTGGTTATAATGACGTCAACAATGACAAACATTGAGTGACTGCCTTCTGTTAGCTAATTTTTCATATATTATCCCATTTAATCCTTATAACAACCTAATGGGAACAATTACTATTATCTACAGTTTACAGTCATGTAAATGGGGGTTTTCAGGAAACTTCCAGGTCAAATAATAATACTCTGAGCATGGGACTCTTGGGGGGCTCCAAACCCATTCTGCCCCATTCATTGAGCCCCATCAGTGGATACTATGTTCTTATTTTCACTATAATTTTGAGGCTATTCATTTTTAAGGCTACCATAGAGCTGAGGAAAGAGGACTATGAATAGGGCAAACTAAAATGTCACAAGGCTTACTGAGATTCAGCATTTTTCTTAAAGAAACATACCGCAACTTGTTGCAACTTAATTTCTGGAGTTCCGAGGAAGTTGACTTTTTTGGACAACTTTCCCCAGTATTTTCATTGCTTTTATGGGGAAGTAGATTTTCAGTGGTCTTTCCCATTCTGAAATTCAGAATGACCTTATATATGTTTTTAAATTATATTCTCACAGGCACTCAGTTTAAGTATGGCAAGTACATTCTCCGTTTACTTAGAGAAGAGTCTGGAGAAATCATAGATGAAGCAATTACTATAAGGTATTTTTTGTTAGACATCAGCTGATAATCTGGGATCATAGTTCCAGACTTTCTTTTCGTTTTGTTTTGTTTTTGTTTTTTCCAATTTGAACTTAGAAGAAATATTATTTTTTAACATCTTTATTGGGGTATAATTGCTTTACAATGGTGTGTTAGTTTCTGCTTTATAACAAAGTGAATCAGCTACACATATACATATATCCCCATATCTCCTCCCTCTTGCATCTCCCTCCCACCCTCCCTATCCAACCTCTCTAGGTGGTCACAAAGCACCAAGCTGATCTCCCCGTGCTATGCAGTTGCTTCCCACTAGCTAGCTATTTTACATTTGGTAGTGTATATGTGTCCATGCCACTCTCTCACTTTGTCCCAACTTACCCTTCCCCCTCCCTGTGTCCTCAAGTCCATTCTCTATGTCTGTGTCTTTATTCCTGTCGTGCCCCTAGGTTATTCAAAACCTTTTTTTCCCCCTAGATTCCATATATATGTGTTAGCATACGGTATTTATTTTTCTCTTTCTGACTTACTTCACTCTGTATGACAGACTCTAGGTCCATCCACCTCACTAAAAATAACTCAATTTCGTTCCCTTTTATGGCTGAGTAATATTCCATTGTATATATGTGCCACATCTTCTTTATCCATTCATCTACTGATGGACACTTAGGTTGCTTCCATGTCCTGGCTATTGTAAATAGAGCTGCAAGAATATACAATGGAGAAAAGACAGCCTCTTCAGTAAGTGGTGCTGGGAAAACTGGACAGCTACATGTAAAAGAGTGAAGTTAGAACACTCCCTAACACCATACACAAAAATAAACTCAAAATGGATTAAAGGCCTACATGTAAGGCCAGACAGTATAAAACTCTTAGAGGAAAACATAGGCAGAACATTCTATGACATAAATCACAGCAAAATCCTTTTTGACCCACTAGAGAAATAGAAATGAAAACAAAAATAAACAAATGATACCTAATGAAACTTAAAAGCTTTTGCAAATGAAGCAACTGACAAAGGATTAATCTCCAAAATATACAAGCAGCTCATGCAGCTCAATATCAAAAAAAGAAACAGGGCTTCCCTGGTGGCGCAGTGGTTGAGAGTCCACCTGCCGATGCAGGGTGCCCCGGTCCGGGAAGATCCCACATGCCGCGGAGTGGCTGGGCCCGTGAGCCATGGCCGCTGAGCCTGTGCGTCCGGAGCCTGTGCTCCGCAACAGGAGAGGCCACAACAGTGAGAGGCCCGCATACTGCAAAAAACCCCCAAAAAACAAACAAAAAAACCCCAAAAGAAACCCAATCCAAAAATGGGCAGAAGACCAAAATAGATTTTCTATGCTGAAAGAGAAAGGTGAAGGTTTGATCTGAAGAGTATCTGAAGAGTAGAAAAGGAGCTGGCTAGGTAATTGTAGGTGGCTGTACCTCATGAAGGTCCCTGCTGAACTTCTCAATCCAAATGGTTTGGTAAATTTGGGGTGACAGGTGTAAAATGGGTTGTGTGAAGTCTGGAGTAGTTTGGACCCTATCACATCCTTTGCAGTGACATTGTAGATGACAGCCCCACCATTCTGTAGAAATATGTACCTGTCAGAAATTATTGAATTAGTTCAGTCATTGATCCGACCCAAGCATTTGTGTTCACGTTTTTATAGAAATTATGAGGGTAAGATATAAAGAAGCATTAGACAAAAGTTTTGTTTTCATTGCAAACGGGTTAGGATATTGTTGGCTTTTTATTCAACTTTTCCTGTGCAGGCCATAATCATTAAAATAATTCACTGCGATGTCAGAAAGAGCTTCTTGTCTTAGGGGCACTGGTGAGGTGAATTCACAATTATGGATCGTTTTAATCGAATTATATCCTTAGAGCTTTAATTTTGAGCTCTGAATCCACAATCTGAAATTTGCAAGTAATCAATGATATTTATTTAAATGCTCTTGGGTAAAGATAATGTGAATACAGAAACCTGCTTATTTCTAGCTTAAAATTGTTTGTTAAGCAAAATAATAGAGCGCTGCAAATTAACTGTTAAAGGGAAATGTAATCTTGGTTTATTTAATTTTAACACCTTTGTTTGATATTTACCGAGTATTTTTAAGAATAACTTACATGTAATTTAGTTTAACTATCATTAAAATGTGAAAGCAAACATTCTTACCCTTTATGGTACTTATCTAGTACCAGACTTTTTTCATCTGTCATGGAAAAATATTTTTTACATTTTAGAATTAACGTCTGTACCTACTTGGTTAATCAAGGAAATGCCTGAATTAGGAAATGTTCCAAATTACTCTGTATAAATATATAATACTTTACTGATATTGACAAGATGAAAAAAATTACATTGCAGTAGGTCTTATATATAGTAATCTTAAGAGGGTACCATAATAAATTTACAAATATGCATTTGTAAAAGCATAATTTTAGAGTTTTAAAAAATCTCCTGGGCTTCCCTGGTGGCGCAGTGGTTGAGAGTCCACCTGCCGATGCAGGGGACATGGGTTCGTGCCCCGGTCCTGGAAGATCCCACATGCCGCGGAGCTGCTGGGCCCGTGAGCCATGGCCGCTGAGCCTGCGCGTCCGGAGGCTGTGCTCCGCAACGGGAGAGGCCACAAAAAAAATCCTAAATTTTCCTGAGTTCTCATTAGGGTCTCACTGAGTCAAGATTAATTTCACCTGGAGGTCTTGTTTTTTCTCATCGTGGGGAAGCAAGGTTCCAAAAATCTGGCAGGAAGAGTGACTTCCGTCCTTCTGAGTGCCTGAGTGACAGTCACTGATGAGGTTAGTATCCTTGCTTCTGAGGACAACGGGCTTTCTCCTTGATGACCTCAAAATATTTCCTATTTTGGTCTTCATATACATGGAGGTATACAGTATTTACTATTTGGGCTCCGGCTCTGTTCCACTCAAAGCTATATCCATGAAATCCATCTGTATTATTTTATATACCAGTGATTTATTCTTTTTCCTGCTGTGTAGCGTCACATTGTTTAAATAGAGAGCTTTTAATTCATTCTACTGCTGATGAGCACTCAGGTATTTCTGTTGAAATTGCTGGTTGTAAGTTATATATGTGTTTAACTTTAGTAGATGATATTAATCATTTTTTCCAAAATGGTTGTACCAATTTAGGGGCCCAGATACAGATATGTGAAGAAATCCTGCCAGCAGCAACAACAACAAAAAAACATGGACAACCAATATGAAAAAAAGCCGAATTAGTTCAACAAGCACTCACAATATACACAAGTTTATGAAAACCAAGGATTAAATTTTGATAAAGAGCAGTAAGAATCTCAATTGAGCCATATGTGTGAAAACAATTGTTCTTTCATATTATTAAATAAAAAATAGATTTAGGGCATGATGAGTGCTTAATTGAGGCTTTTTATTGGCTAGACCTTCAAAGTTGGAATTTTTAATTCACAACAAATCCTTACAGCAATTTTATGTGTGGATAGAATTAGGAAAATAGCCCTGAGGTTATTGAATAAAATGTTTAAAGTACCTTATAGGATGATGAGAAAATGAAAGTGAACAGAGACACCAAGTGTAAGCGATAGAGAAGAGTGTTTACAGTTCAAGTACAATCAGATGAAAAGGTAGCATCTCCTAGAATTCTTTAGGTAATTGTGCATATTTGCTATTTTCATGTTTTGCAGCACATTATTTCTTTTAATAAATTTATTTAGTTAGTTAGTTTTGGCTGCGTTGGGTCTTTGTTGCTGTGCGCGAGCTTTCTCTAGTTGCGGTGAGCGGGGGCTACTGTTTGTGGCTGTGTGCAGGCTTCTCATTGCGGTGGCTTCTCTTGTTGCGGAGCACGGGCTCTAGCTGCGCGGGCTCAGTAGTTGTGGCGCACGGGCTTAGTTGCTACGCGGCATGTGGGATCTTCCCAGACCAGAGCTCGAACCTGTGTCCCCTGCATTGGCAGGCGGATTCTCAACCACTGCACCACCAGGGAAGCCCAGCGCGTTATTTTTGGCCCAGGGAGTCCACTCTCTTTATGGATATGCAGAGTATTCCTAACTAGGAACAACTTACAGTCTCAAAGTCTAAAGATAAAGAAAATTATCATTAAACACTTCTGATTCTAATATTGAATACCTGCATAAAAATTTCCCATCACCTTCCAACAAATGACTTGCTCGAACCATTTTTTAATTAATCGTCACTCACTATCAGGCGTTCTCTTCCTCCTTTGGGGCTGCAATTAACCCTCTTTATATTACATGGTATATACAAATGTTATTTTCTTTCAGAGTGTTATTACCTATATTTATGTATTTACATGATTCACTTGACGATTTTTTCTATCTGTGAAATTTCTTCAGACATGTTGAATACATCATAATTTCTCCCACTTTTATGATCAAAACATTTTTGCCATTTAATAGTTTCTTTCTTAGTGCCAGTTTCAGAAATGAACTAAAGTTAAGTGAAGAATTGGTAAACTTGAGCAGAGGGATACCCATGTCTTATCAGTTTGGCTCATTTAGTTTACCTTGCTTTATTGTGCTTCAAAGATAGTATATTCTTTTACACATTGAAGGTTTGTGGCAGTCCTGTATCAAGCAAGTCTATTGGCACCAATTTTCTAACAGCATGTGCTCACTTTGTGTCTCTGCCACATTTTGGTAATTCTCACAATATTTCAAATTTTTTCATTATTATTACAGTTGACCCTTGAGCAACAAGGGGGTTAGAGGTGCTGACTTCCATGCAATCAAAAATCTGTGTATAACTTTACAGTCAGCCCTCCATATCTGAGGTTCCACGTCTGCAGATTCAACCAACTATGGATCAGTACGTACCTATTGGAAAAAAGTCTTCATATAAGTGGACCCACGCAGTTCAAATCACTGTCATTCTAGGGTCAACTGTATATGTATCATGATGATCTGTGATGATCTTTGATGTTACCATGGTAAAAAGATTACAGCTCACTGAAGGCTCAGATGATGCATGATGATTAGCATTTTTATCAATAAAGTATTTTTAATTAAAGTATGCACACTGTTTTTCAGATATAATGATATTTCACATTTAATAGACTACAGCAGTGGAAACATAACTTTTGTATGCACTGGGAAGCCCCAAAACTTGTGTGACTCATTTTATTGTGATATTTGATTTATTAAGGGGGCCTGAAAGCAAACCCACAGTATCTCCCAGTGCCTGTATTTGTTTATTTCCCAAGCTTAACCTAAGACCCTTCCCCTTTTCAGGAAAACTGATTCCTAGACATGTTTAAGTGTAAAGTATATTTCCCTCTTTTATTATTTCTACCAAAACTAACAGCTGAATTTTTGTTGCTGGTGGTTTTTTGTTTTTTGTTGTTTTTCACTCAAATTCACTCACTCAATATATCTGGGAAATGTAAGAGACAGGTTATTCCTGTGGTCATTTATATTTTCTTAGGGCAGTTTTTTATGATATGCCTAGTTTCATAATATTAAAAAGAGTCAAATTCTCCCATTATTAGGCCACTTGAAAGAGTTTATAATAATCCTGCAGCCTTACTTCTAGAATAATGAGGGCAATATTTTTTTTACTACATTACTGTGTAAAGTTAATATACCATTTTTGAGTTTTTTCAGTCTTATAGTTAATAGTTATAATTGCCAAGAATTGAAGACAGAACGTTCCAGAAATATATATGTATATATATATTTTTTTTCTTTCTCTGGAAAGTTTCTGTTACTCTTTATAGATTCTCTAATAGACCATATTTCGTAGCCTACATTGAACCCTGTGTTTGCACATGTAAGTTTTACAAATTAAAGCAAGAGTAAGAGAGAGAGTAAAGATAACACACTGACCAAATAGTGGAATTACCTCCATGGCTCAGTATCTATCTCATTATTCAGCATGTTATTCTACCATTTTCTCTCTTCTCGAACCCTATATCACCTAAAGCTCACCACACTATGCTTGAGCAGATTTGTTCCCTAAAATGACTAAGTTCATCCAATGCTAATTCTTCCAAATTTCTTTTTCTTTCCATACAAAAGTTTCTGTCTTTAAGATCCTCTCACTGTTGTGGCCTCTCCCGTTGCGGAGCACAGGCTCCCGACGCACAGGCTCAGTGGCCATGGCTCACGGGCGCAGCCGCTCCGCGGCATGTGTGATCTTCGCGGATCGAGGCACGAACCCGTGTCCCCTGCATCGGCAGGCGAACTCTCAACCACTGCGCCACCAGGGAAGCCCCAAAAGCTTCCGTCTTTAACCTGTTCTATCCTCATCCGTTCCATTTCAGAAGCAGACACTACGCGCCTCTTTCCAAGGCTAATTCCTGCACCTGAGCTGTTTATTCCAGCCCAGCACTTTCCTCCATTGGTTATCCTTTTCTTTATTACAGCTGTCACCTCTTATATTCTATTGGCTCTGACTTCACATATTTTCTTGAAATTCCTTCATTTTAAACGTTCCCTCAACACCAACAATAATTATATACAACAATAAGGAATACTACTATTTATTATAGCCACCATATGTTGGGGAACATGCTACTAATTACAAAACAGTCATGATAATAACAAATCCTTATTTTGACTTTCCAGGTATTTCTCCTTGCTTTACATATATCAACGGACATTTAATCCTGGGGAAAAAAACAATGCAAGGGAAGCATTACTATAATCCTCATTGGGCATAGTGGAAATTAGTGCTCAGCAAAATCAAGAGTTTCAGTCCCACACACGGAAGAGACTGCAGTGCTGGGAGTTGACCCCAGGCCTTTGGACTCTAAAGCCCATAGTTTTACTTTATTTTTGCTCTGTCATCACATCAATCTTCTTAATAAACTACCACAATATGGTACTAATTTCCAGCATTCTAATGAAATTTGTTTCTCGCATTGTGGTCGTAGACCCTCATGTTTGCTCTATTCTAGGCACATTTTCTGTGGTATTAGATACTTAGCAAATCTATCTGTAGAATCATCTTTCTCCTTTGCATTTCCTGTCCAAGTTTCTGGGCGTCCTCTTGCCCCTTGGACTTTCTTTTCTCGTTCCTCTGCTATCATCTCTGTTCCTATTGTCCTTTCTTATCATTGTTACCTGAGTCTCTATCCTCAGACCACTTATTTTCTAGAGGTGCAAACATTCCTTGATCAACTTGAATTCTCCAAAGTTTAACAGCCATATCTGTGATCTCTTCTGGTGTACAAATCCAGTATGAAATATAAAAACTCTCTTTTTAGTTCATTATTTCCACTGGTTGCTCTAAGAGACCCTCTAATCCCAGTCATCAAATCCTCTTGATCTTGCCTCCACTATTTTCTCCCTAGACCCTTCTCTCTCACCCTGAACATTTCTATCACCTGATCTTCATCAGCTCTCACTAAAACTGTTGTAAGCACCTGCTGCCTGGTTTTCATCTCCCCAAGGTCTTGTCTTCAATTGGTCCTCCATCTAAAATCCTTGGGATAAGTACTTCCGTCCATTGGACTTTTTTTCACTCTTCTGTATTTATTTTTGCTAAGAGCAAATCCTGAGACCCAAAAGATGAGGGAGTCAGGTGATGTTGGGATTGAAGAAATGTATATACTAAGAATGTTAGATAGCAATTATAAAGGGCCAAGTAAGAGTATGTGTCTGAGGCAAGAAAACTTTGTTATGGATAAGCCTTGGATAAAGGATTGGCAAGAAATGTGAGTGAGCACGAAAGAGGGGCCACATCTTGCAGATACTATGAACAATAGTTAGTGTAACCTTTACAGAGGGATGGAGAGCTATTTAAAACTTTTAGGATAGCAGTGGTATTATGATATTTGCCATATGTGTAGACCACACGGACTGCAGTATGGAAACTGAATTGGCAAAGTTGCTTTTAGGTAGTGACTTGGGATTTGTGTCTGAGAGTGGGGTACAGGATACCAACCAAGATCCTATTTCAAAAGTCTAGTTGGGAAATCCAGGTTCCTGAAAGAGAGCATCCACTGGGAAACTGAAAAGACATAGATCTGAAATTTATTTAGGAGATGAAATCCACATAGCAAGTTGATCAGCAAAAAGAGGCTACTCTAGTCCTATGGAATAGCAAAGCCATAGACTGACAGCTTTTGATAGTTTCACGTATGAGATTTGAAGAAAAGAGATATCTGCAGGATTGAGTCTCAAACACATGCAAATAGAGACACAAACTTAACACCAGGTAATAGAAGGGAAAAGAATAGAAGGGAAACCCTTTTCCTTTTATTTTTAGTCTTAAGCAGCTCTGCTTGCCTATGTTGAGACTTCCTGAATTTGAATGCAAGACCTTATTAACTTACTGACAAGAAAGATCTACTCAAAGATAAGATTTACCATGTGTTGCGAAAATTCTGAAGTGGACCTTCTGCAGCTTCCATAGATTTTTCTATCAGTGTATTTAGGGGTACTCAGTCACTGACAGCCGGGCAGGCACTGACTTTCCACTAGAAATGGATAAGTTAAACTTGTTCTGGAGGAAAAAAATGTCCCACAAACCTCTTTCAAACAGAATTTAAAGAGGAAAATTGGTGCTTGCCATTTAATAGTTTGTAATTGAAATGATACGGGTCAACAGTTTAGCTGTGTTAATAGGAGCTGAGCAGTAATAGTCTCATGTTAGTTTTCTCTGACTAAAGGATAATTGAAGGACAAGAAAACTGTAGACTTGACCTCAATATTCTAACTAATAATTCATCGTTCTTGTATTTGTAAATGTATTGTACCCAAAGAAGGGGATGAGAATTCTGAGGCTGTGGATTACTTTTGGCTGTCATTATGCCTATTTATATTGAAATTTGGACATTTTCTTTCAGTGCCCTGATTTTTAGGAGACAGAGCTTTTCTTAAGAGTTGTTTTGGTGATGTTTATTCATTTATTCAATCAGTCAGAATTTTGGATGTATCATCTATCATGAGTGACTGGACTAGTCATTGAGATATAGAACTGAATAGGATAGGGTCCTTGCCTTCAAAGGGCTACCTTCCCAGGTGGAAGAAGGTTTCACTTAGCATTTTGTTTGGCTACAATCTGTAACAGAAATCCAACTTTGGCAGCTTTAATAAGTAAGAGGTCAGGGTTGGCAACCCCAGTCTAGTATAGCGGCTTTATGATATCATCACAGAAAGCACACTTTCTTCTCTCCACCCTGCACCTGTCATATGTCTCTCTTTCTGGTGGTCACAGGATGGCTGCTTCATCTACCCACGTTGTTTCTGTGATCCTGTGAAAAAGGGGAAAAGTCAGAGGGCACATAGCATATGATAGCTGAGATTTCTCTTTCCCCATCATCATGCCCAGAAGGCTTTTATTCACACCTCACTGTCACTAGTCTATCAGATCAGATGACACTCTTTAGGTACCAGAAAGCCTGGGAAATCGGTATTTTTAGGCAGGCACATTGGTGACTCAAATGCAACAAGATTCTATAAATTAGAAAATAAGAAGAGAATGAATATCTGTTGACAACCAGCTGTTTCCCCCATGATTGATAGATTCCTCCTTCTCCAAAACAATCACAGCAGCGCTGTGAAATAAGTGCTGTGGAGAAATGGTGCACGAATTCTGGAAATACAAAGAGAAATACACATGGCAATTACTTCAAATAATTGTTCCCCAAAGAGGTGATGCTTATAATGAGTCTTATTAGCTAGTAATTTTTCGGGTGGACAACAATAGGGAATACCAATCCATGAAAAAGGATCAATTTGGAGAAATTCATCAAAGTAAAAATGAGCTGTGCCCAATCAACAAAACCAAAGAATACTGGTGTGATGAAAGGAAAATCTAATTGAAGGGATGATGATAGGTGATAAGTTTCTACGTATACAGTGCTAAGTACTTCGAAATCATTTGTAAAGACAGTGGAAAATACTTAAGGGTCTTATCCCAAAGAATTTCGTAATTAGATAGATTAGAGAGAATGAGACTCAAGACCGTAGCATTAATCCAACAAGAGAAATCACAAGGGCAGTGCCAGAGATCTGAAGAAGATACTTCTGAGGAAAAAACTGGGTGTTACATGGAATTTGAGTGGAGGGTGGCCATTACGTTTTAAAGAAACAGAATTGGTGTTGTCTGGAAAGTATCCAGGTGTATGTATTCAATAGTTTAGAGGATCTAGAAATGAAAAGAGTAATTTGCGCTGTAAATTCTGGCTGTGGAGATATCAGCTTATTAGGCAAATATGAAATAATGCTTGTGGATAAGGTCACTCAGAACAAGTCATGAGAAAATAAAAAGATACAAGCCAGATTACTGAAGATAATATTAATGAAATGGGAGGGGAATAATATACTGTAGGAAAATTAAGAAGTGATGG
This sequence comes from Delphinapterus leucas, assembly GCF_059928025.1. Lineage (NCBI taxonomy): Eukaryota > Metazoa > Chordata > Mammalia > Artiodactyla > Monodontidae > Delphinapterus > Delphinapterus leucas. The sequence goes on along the minus strand of NC_143146.1, from coordinate 17,890,745 downwards.
TCAAAGAAACTTAAGGAGGAAACCTAACTGGGGGCAGTCCCCTGAATATTAATAGAAAAGATGATTCTTGGAGAACTAAAAGGGAGAGTTCAAGAGTGCCAAATACTAAGTTGGGTAAGACCTGGATAGAAACTGTTCACTGAGTTCGAATATTACATAATCATTTATCATCTTAGGGGGAACTAATTTAGTAAAGCTAAGAAAGAAGAGGTAGATGGCCGTTCATTACGAATAAGGAACAGACGAGGAAGTAGATACTACCAGCTGGAAACTTGGAAGGAGTGATTGGGAAAAAGAGAACAGATGATAAGAAGGCGTCAATGGTAGGATTACAACAGGGTCATTTTTGTGTGTCTGTGTGCACATGTATGTATGTATGTACATATATATGTATGTTTGGATTTTGAGAAGTTTGAGAATATATGTTGAGGAGATGGTCAGTAGAGAAAATGTTATATATTCAGGTAGAGCAGGTATAACTGACAGAAGATTATCCCTGTTAAGTAGGAAGTTGAGAGGTATTTTTTGGTAAAAGCGTGCATGCCTGTTTTCATGATAAGTGTTGCAAAACTGATCTGTATTATAATTATGAATTTGCTCACTTCAACTGCCTATCACAATCAAAATATTTTTTCCATAGCCACCGTTTCATGTGTCCATAACTAAATGTACAAAGCACCTATTGATAAGTACATAATGAGCAAGACTTTATCATTGTGAAATGGCAACATGGCAGCTTTTAAATTTCCATTTCAAATTATTTATTTCTATTTTATTTTCTCTATGGATATCTTCACTCTTTCCAGGAGATAATAATAAGTACACGAAGGATAAGAATTTATATCTCAGTTTTAAATGATGATATTCATTTAAGTGTCAGTGGGTTATTTTACTGTATTCTGGTGGCTTTTTTTCTTTTTGACATGAATTTCATCTTGTAGTCCTGAAGTTTTGTTCGATTTCAGTCAACAGTGTTTGCTCAAACTTTGACTTGCATCTCTGCTTTGAAGTTGTATTCAAAGGGGAAATAAGTGTCTATGTATATTCCTTATAACAATTATAACAGTATTACCTAAAATATGTCTATCTGTTGTTAAATATTTTTATAAGTAGCACTACAGCTTGTTTCAGACATGAGTTTACTCACCAGTCAATTGATATGACTTCTCTTTCATATGTTAAGCCCAGCCATTTGTCTTCATACAACATTTTAATACAGAGCAATGGATTTAAGAATGGAACGAAGAATTTGCTCTTGTGACCTAGGCACACTTTTGAACCCAAATATGTCCGTGTGAAATGTTAGGGAAATGTGAAGGGATTCTCTAGGAATACCATATATAAGTAATCATAAATGAAATGTCTGCAATGGTGCTAAACTTCTAAAATATAGCTCTTGGATATGTAGTTTTTCATTATTACTTTTGGTCAGATAAATAGACGTTAATCTTAAGGAGATCAATGCAATAAAGACACTTTAAATAAGTGCTCAGTATAAGGAAGTCTTAAAAAAAATGATTGTCTAAAGAAGTACGGAGTGACCAAGAGAGCAAGATAGGGGTTATCTTTAGGAGAGCATTTGGTATCATAATTGGTGATACCATATTTTTCTTTCTAAGGAGTGAATAAAAACTAAACGTAATGTGAAACACAGCTCTGCTCTCAAAGGTTTAGTATTTTGCTCTGGGATCAAAATACCAAATTTCCATATTTGAAAATATGGAAAAGCCATACACTTGGGGTTTTTAAAAAATATTTTTGTTTTATTTTTGACAACATAGATCATTGGTTTCCTCAAGTAGCCATTTAGTCAGAAAATTAGTGGCTAGAAATAATAACATTTAGTAATTATTTCCTAATTAAAAATGAATGGCTGGGGCTTCCCTGGTGGCGCAGTGGTTGAGAGTCTGTCTGCCGATGCAGAGGACACAGGTTCTTGCCCCGGTCCGGGAAGATCCCACATGCCGCAGAGCGGCTGGGCCCATGAGCCATGGCAGCTGAGCCTGCGCGTCTGGAGCCTGTGCTCTGCAACGGGAGAGGCCACAACAGTGAGAGGCCTGCGTACCGCAAAAAAAAAATAATAAATAAAGAATGGCTGTGGAAATGGAGCATTCTCACCTCCTACCCCATCTCCTGCTCTGACATATACACAGGAATAGGGGAGAATATTTCATGGAAGGGCCTCATTTTCCACCCAACACAGGGCTCACTGGGACCACTGTATCAGCACTTTTGAACACACGCATGCACCCACACGCATAACCTCACTTCAGATCTTCACTGGACATTCTTTTTCCTTCCCCAGCTTTGAATTCCACATAAATTTTATGCACAAAAACACTTTATGTACAAAAATATATGCCATAAGGTTGACCTAATTATATGTCAAATACTGTACCATTTTCTTTCTACATAAGTAAATAATGCCTGTTTCTAAATGTGTACATCTAGGTATCTTTGTAATCTTGTTAACATGATACTTTAAAAACGATTTTACTGAGCAAGGAAACATTTTAATTGGAACATGAAGATTTGAATTTTGACCTAGTTGATCCTGGAACGTTTTCCCTTGTGATTTCCACTCTGGGTTTATGTTAACAATGCCTTTGCCTCATCCAAGATTACAGAAATATCAACTTGTAGTGCATTTGTAGTTCTGTTTTTAACATGTGCTTTTTCAATTCATCTGGAAATTACTGTGGTAAAGTTAACTCTATCCTCCCCACTAGCCAACTTTAAGAATCCCAACTGTAACCTTTTTCTGAAAACTCCAACCAGCTCTTCTACAGAGCATGTTTTCTGCTTCATTGCTGTGCAAGAGGATATAGATTCTGCAGGCTCGCTCTCCAACTACATAAGGTCAAGGAAAGCTAGCACTTCTTCTTTCTTGAAATATAGACATCATCCCCTCCTTTTCCTATTTTTGGATAGATTTCTTTTATGACCTCAGTACCACTCAAAGGAGAATCTTTACTTTCTTGTAGTTGATTTGTTGATCCCACTCACAATTTCCTCGGGGTAGTTCATGAGCCAGTGGGTAAGTAGTTTGTCGGGGGGAAGCAGTTTGGGGAAGCTCTGTCGTGGATCTACATCTCTCCTCACTGGCATCCACGGTAGCCCCAACTCCTTTCTGCTCTTTGGTGAGAGGTCACACAAAAGATCGCTAAATTGGTCTCTCGAGTCAAGCTTTCACTGAGGCCTGGACAAAGTGACCCATTAGCTTAAGTGTATTTTTGTGGCTTTTTCCTGTGCATGAAGGTCATAGTGGAGGGAAGGGATGGGGAGAAGCATCTGGAAACTTGACCTATGGAAACATAGCTGTTTCCGTAGGTAACTCTTTAATCCTCTTGCTTTCTGCTCGTCTACCCAGTTTTTCTCATCCACAGGGGTGCTATGTTGAAAAACTGTAAATGCCTGTAACCTGGCGATGTGTACTCAGAGCTGTGGGTTCCTTCTCTCCAGCTGAGCTCTCAGAGTAATCCTACTCATGCTCAGACTTCTAGAAAGTCATAATAGCTTCTTTTTTTTTTTTTTAAATAGATTTATTTATTTATTTATTTTTGGCTGCATTGGGTCTTTTTTTTTTACATCTTTATTGGAGTATAATTGCTTTAAAATGGTGTGTTAGTTTCTGCTTTATAACAAAGTGAATCAGTTATACATATACATATGTTCCCATACCTCTTCCCTCTTGTGTCTCCCTCCCACACCTCTAGGTGGTCACAAAGCACCGAACAAAGCACTGAGCTGATCTCCCTGTGCTATGCGGCTGCTTCCCACTAGCTATCTATTTTACGTTTGGTAGTGTATATATGTCCATGCCACTCTCTCACTTTGTCACAGCTTACCCTTCCCCCTCCCCATGTCCTCAAGTCCATGCTATAGTAGGCCTGTGTCTTTATTCCTGTCTTACCGCTAGGTTCTTCATGACATTTTTTTTTTCTTAAATTCCATATATATGTGTTAGCATATGGTATTTGTCTTTCTCTTTCTGACTTACTTCACTCTGTATGACAGACTCTAGGTCCATCCACCTCATTACAAATAGCTCAATTTCTTTTCTTTTCATGGCTGAGTAATATTCCATTGTATATATGTGCCACATCTTCTTTATCCATTCATCCGATGATGGGCGCTTAGGTTGCTTCCATATCCTGGCTATTGTGAATAGCGTTGCAATGAACATTTTGGTACATGACTCTTTTTGAATTTTGGTTTTCTCAGGGTATATGCCCAGTAGTGGGATTGCTGGGCCGTATGGTAGTTCTATTTGTAGTTTTTTAAGGAACCTCCATACTGTTCTCCATAGTGTCTGTATCAATTTACATTCCCACCAGCAGCGCAAGAGGGTTCCCTTTTCTCCACATCCTCTCCAGCATTTATTGTTTCTAGATTTTTTGATGATGGCCATTCTGACTGGTGTGAGATGATATCTCATTGTAGTTTTGATTTGCATTTCTCTAATGATTAATGATGTTGAGCATTCTTTCATGTGTTTGCATTGGGTCTTCATTGCTGCCTGCTGGCTTTTCTCTAGTTGCAGCGAGCGGAGGCTACTCTTGGTTGGCGAGCATGGGCTTGAGGCGCGTGGGCTTCAGTAGTTGTGGCACACGGGCTTAGTTGCTCCGAAGCATGTGGGATCTTCCCGGATCAGGGCTTGAACCCTTGTCCCCTGCATTGCCAGGCAGATTCTTAACCACTGTGCCACCAGGGAAGTCCCCATCATAGCTTCTTGAGGGCTTAGCTCCTTTTCTCCCATTCATTACACATTTACACTGCATTTTCAATGGGCTCATGAAGAGTACAAAGGGAGTCTTCTCTGAAAAGATTGCTGAGATGTGAAGGAAGTGCCAAATCTACTTGCTTATAAAATTAGAATATATAAAGATATTGAAATTGGAATTAAGGTATTTTCATCCAGCTATCTTGTTGAAAATTCAAATCAGGGCCACAGAAGAAACAAACTCCATTTCAGCCTTTCTTAGAGCAGCTCCCAACAAAGCTCAGAGCTAAAGACCTTCTGACATCAGTCTAGCATAGCAGCAGTATTCCAACTATCACATGATTTACAGACATGTAACTATTAAACTAGTTTCCGAAATGCAGATGAAGCAGTAATGGCTGACCCTTGCATCCTAGTTTTAAAAGGGAATTGTGCTTGGAGAAACAGGAAGCTTAGGCATGTTAAAGTGCCTTTTGCCTTCAGGGTGACAATCTACTTGGGACTGACAGTGAAGTTCTCTGGGTCTGACAAGCAACGCTGTTACTTGATCAAGGACTAGCTCTTTTACTTTTAGCAGCCACAGGCTTTAGGGACTCTTAGGGGCCAGAAGCCTGAAACTTCAGAGAAGATACCACCTTTAGTCTCTTTTCAGTACCAGTGTGAAAATCCAGTTCCAAATCTGTCTCCTCTTTCTTCAGCCTGGGGGTCGTTATTTAGGTGCTTATCCTAACACCTTACAACATACTTTTCTGTATATGGTTTAATTCCCAAGCCATCATCGTTGCCTTTTCTCATAGTTTTTCCAGCTTCTCAAAACTTTTCTGTAAATGAGGCCATGTAGGCAAGCGCTCTCTCTATAACTTCACCTTCCATTCATAACAGAAACAGTACCCGTTGCTTCTGTTCTGGTTTAATAGTTTTAAGGTTACTGGCAGACTTTGCTTCCAGCCTTCTCCTAATCAATTAGGAGAGTCTAATTTTTTTTTCTCTATTTTTAGCTATCTAGTTTTATTCCTTACATGTGTTCCTAAAAAGGCCAGGCCTTTTTTCACCCCTCTCTTCAGAATGGTTAAAACATATTGGCAACAAGTAAAACAATTTTTAAAAATGTTTTCAAACACACAGATTATTTCCTTATTCTGCCTTACACACTGAAAATGCAAACAACTTAGAATACACGCTCCAGTCAAGTTGACTGTGCAAAGAAGAAATATTTACCTTTGTTGCTGGTCTTCTTTGGAGCACACCCTGAAATAATTTACGATAATTTATTGAGACCAAAGTGCTCTCTTATAATTATCATTATATACAAATAACTGATAAAATGGTTAGCTGCCATAAGGAAATTATTAAAACCCACAAATCGTTCCAAAACAAGTGCATGAGCTAATTTGTAAATCTAAGGAAGTTCTTAATTTAAAATTTGCCACCTGGAAAATATTTGCAAGGTTGTTATATTTTATTACATCCGTAACACTGTTGACTTCATGTCATTTCTGTGCCTAGCTTACTAGGCTTTTGGAGACTAACTTTAAAATATGAAAATAAAAAACAAAAGGCCAGGGAGTTGGACTTTCTTCTCATGTTTATTATAAGTTTTACCAGGAGCCTGGGTCTCATTTCTGTCACCATAGATTTATTTTACAAGTTTGGACTTGCACAAATGTGCCAGAATTTGAATGCCTTACACATTTTTTGAAAAGTAACTGTAATATGTGATGCACTGACCTTTTAGTGTTCATTTTGATTGGTTAATGGTTATACCTTTACAGTTCAGTCAGATTGTAAACAAGGGGAAAAAACTGAATATATAAAGGTCAGGAAAGTTTAGTGACAAAACTTATGAAACTCTATGCTTTCCTATGACTAAAAATGATTAAAATTCATACATCTGCCTTCTAAACATATACTTAAGAAATAGAGGTCCTTAAAAGTGAATTCAAAACATAAATTACTGAATACTGTTTTCTTAATTTTGTTTTAAAGAAACTCTGTTTGTACCTTTTTCAAAAAAGTCATATTTCTTCGTTGAACATCTTTCAAATTATTATGTTTAAAGGTGAATGATATTGTGTTCACATAGAGTTACAATAATGACACTGGAAGTCCTCAAAGTTTAGGTTTTTATTGTTAGTTAACTTTGTTTATCCAGTTCCTAGAACATGATGGCTTAATAAATAAAAACTTCATTTATCAAAATTGAAATCTCAAAGGAAAATATACACGATATAAATAAGCGTCCAAAGAATGATAGAAACTGTTCATGCAATAAAACCTTAGTCATTCTGAGAACAGTCTTTCAGAATTATCAGGCCTTCCATCTCACTCTGTACATAATGGGAAAGAAAGTTCCCTTCAGCATAGAATCATTCTTAAGCTCAGCTAAGAAAAATGATAACTGAAAAAAGCTGAATATCACAACTGACGTGAGGAATCAGGTCACATTGTTCAGGAGCACTTGTTGGGAGAAAATGTTTAGACGAAGCCCCTTTTACTTGAAATGACACAGGAATGGAGAAAATGACATCCAAAAAGGAGAAGAAAGAAAAGAGTAAGCAGGAGTTGTGTTGTTCCAGAAGCCCAGGTGAGGAAGAGAAGCAGAGGTTAGCTGTAGAAAGCAATCAACATTCTTGACAATGAGAAAGGGGAAAGTGGAAAATAAACGGTTCTGTAGAAAGAGTAAGAATAGTCACATGCGTGTCAGGATTATACAGATTCTGGAGAATCTGGCATAAGCAAACACATAGAGGGTCTCCACTGTATGTGTGAATCGTGTGCCAGTCTGGTGCCAAGGAAGAGAAAAAACTGCTGCATTTCCCAGGATAACTCTGGAGATAAAGGGTGGTATAAGAAAATTGTAGAGACCATTGCTCTAAGTGATAGAGCTTCACTGAAGTATTTTAAGAAGAAAAATAACATAATGGTGGGAGACGAAAGTGGTCATTACCTGACATGGCATCATAATTGCTGATGGATCTCCCAGTGATTCTGCCTCCTAGCGCCCATGCCCTTGTGTGATTCCCCTCTCCTTGAGTGTGGGCTGGACCTAATGCTTTGCTTATAATGAACAAAATACAGCAATAGTAATTGGATTTTACTACTGTGATTAAGCTACAAAAGCCTATGACTTGCATCTTGCCAACCCTCTTCCCCTCTTGCTGGCACTCTCTCCTGGCCTCTTGCTTGCTTGTGGTGGTAAAGGGAGCTGCCTTGTTGTGAGATGCTTTATGAAGAAACTCACATTTCAAGGAACCAAGTGAGTCCTCAGCCCAACAACTCACAAGGAACTAAATCCTGCCAACAACCATGTGAGTGAACTTGGAAATGAATCCTTCCCTGTCAAGCCTTGAGATGACTGCCTTCAAACAGCTGCCATCACACATACCCACACACATACATGCACACACACACACACACACACACACACACACACACACACAGGCACATACACACACACACTCCTCCTTTCGGCACCCTACTGGTTCGGAGCTGTAACTGACAATATAGAAGGGGGCTCAGTGCTGGTAGATGGCTCAGAATTGGCAGTCTCCTCCCATTGTATTTCAGTGCATTTTGAAGGGATAAGTCTTCTTTCCACCCAACCCTTAAGTAAAATGGTTTAATCAGGTGGTCATATTCTTTTTCCTAATGCTTAGATAGAATTAGCCACACAGAGGGAATAACAATATTAGTTGAGAAAAGATTATGATTGAAGGAAGGGGAGATTTCATACTTCTAGGAAAGCCTGGGTGAACAGCTAAACATCGATATGACTCTGAGTGCATGGAAGAGAGAGCAAAGGCTCAGGAGGTAAGAGCCGCATTAAAGGGAAGCCAGTTTGCATGAAAAAATACAGTCCACATGCTGTCTCTGGCATATATATCCAAGGATACTACTTGTTTTATAAATGAAAATGTTAGCTTTTATAGCATGAAATTAAGTTATATCAGGTAAAACTGATTTCTTTTAAGTCGCCAGGCTCTTTTTGTTGTTGAAATTATCTACTAATAGAACTGCTAAATAGGGCTCAGTAACCAGAATCATACTTAACGGTGCTCAGGGTTCAATAGGTTAAATGTTCCTATTCTTGAATCAGCAGACCAGAACTAAGCAGCCAAGTACCAGGCATGGATCTGGAATAACAGATCCAGTGAAATAGGTTTCAGTGGTGCTCACCTGGTACAGGACCATGGGCAAAATGCCAAGTAAACACCGTGATAAAAGCACTGTGATGGACATTCAAAATTGGAAAGGATAAAGTTTTTATTGAACTGCAGAAGGTTTTCTCTATGGCCTAAAATTTTATGAGAATGAATTATTTATACAATAATAAAAAGCTATTTTAACATGGGAAAAACACAAATACCCCCAAGAGCACTGCAAAACAGTATCTTTGTGACAGTATCCATCAGGCCAGGAAAGTATTGGGCTAATTTGAGTCTCCAGCAAAATTTTCACTTTGTGATGGAACAAAACTGAATGCTTAAATACTAAGGTCTTCATATACCCATGCTCCATTTGATGGCTTCTTTACTACTCCAGGGAAAGAGATGTCCTTGAGATCAATCTTCTTCTCCTTTAATATTTATCTTTTTAAAAAATCTACTGAATATTGACTCACTGTTTTCTACCCTAGTCTTGTCTTTTCTCTGGGTCTTTTGATGATAGATGCTGGTATCCCTCTCTGTCATTCACTCCAATATTGTTTATTTGTTTGTTGTTTCTCCCTCCTTTAAGCTGAGTCTTATAAGTCAAAGTAAATTACTCATTCAGTACCACTTAGAGAGGGTGGTCAATAGTAACATTTCTGATAATTTCTCCAGAAACACCTATGTCATTACAGAGCTCTCTCCACGGACATAAAGGCTTTATGTATCTCATACTTGAGTTACATTAAGCCAACTGACCTAAAATCAAGGTATATTGTTATATTCCAAGCTGCTTCGTCAGCACATGTTGGTTGAAATCTACTGCCCCTCCGTTGCTCTGGCTGTGTTTCTGTATACCTGTAGGTCAGGTTCTCAAGGTGAGGCAGTAAGAATCCAAATAACATATACCCAAATGGTCATTATGATAACAAGACACTTCTATTTTTATATTTTTGTCAGCGTTCAGAGTCCCATTAAAAAGACCTCTCTCTGGAACACTGATTTAAAATTTTTATTGACCAGGTTTATTTTTAAGGAGCAATTTAGGATAGTCCTTTGATTTCCAAGAGAAGGCGTATAAACAAAGATAACATGACTTAGAATTATTCAGCTCTGCAAAAATTGCTTGAAATGCATAACTTTATGACTGTTAAGTTGCTTTGGGGGAAAAAAATTAAAGAAAGACTACATGATTAAAAATAAAGTATTACAAACAAGTTGAGTGCCAACTATGTTGTATGCATTAGAATAGACCAACAGAACTATGGCAATTAGAAGCTAGATAAATTACAAAATTATAATTGTAAAAATAGAAAGCTAGGACAAAAAAGAAAGAACAAGAAAAACTAAAATCTATGGGTTGGAGAAACCTCCCATTGTGGGCTTGAGTTTTGGCAACGTTTATTTCGGAGTGCCTTTTCTGATTGTGGCTGGGGGCTTAGAATTGGACCTGGCCCAGCTTATCTAGGGGTAAAGTAAGCAATGGAACACGTGAGTCATTTTCCCGATGGCATATTTGCTGAGTTCTTGTGCTGTATGCAAGAATGAGGGACTGTGCCAGAAATCTTCCAGGATCTCATAGTGATTGAGAGATAAAATAATTGAAAGGGAAGGGGAATAACTCAAACACATGGTCAGACCCTACCCCTCCCAGATATTTTTCGGCTTTTAAAGTTGCATGGTGTAAGATGCTAAATAGCTAAGCTCAATATTTCTGAAAGTTAGAACCTAATATCCAACAGAATTTTAAGGCTAAATAGAAACAGATTCATCCAACTCTAAATCAGAATTCCACGTGGTCCATATTTGAGAAACAGGGATAAACCAGAGGTGACAGAGTCTTACCAAGCTATCAATACAACCTACTCCTACCCATTTCCATCTCTAATTATATTGATATGGCCTACTCCTTATCTTATCCAAATAATAGGGGAAAGTGGGAGTATATTGTCTTGAACCTAACACCATCTGAGTACTTCATCATTCTTTTTTATTTTAAGCATCTTTATTGGAGTATCATTGCTTTACAATGGTGTGTTAGTTTCTGCTTTATAACAAAGTGAATCAGTTATACATATACATATATCACCATATCTCCTCCCTCTTATGTCTCCCTCCCACCCTCCCTATCCCACCTCTCTAAGTGGTCACAAAGCACCGAGCTGATCTCCCTGTGCTATGCAGCTGCTTCCCACTAGCTATCTGTTTTACATGTGGTAGTGCATATATGTCCATGCCATTCTCTCACTTAGTCCCAGCTACCCTTCCCCCTCCCCGTGTCCTCAAGTCCATTCTCTATGTCTGTGTCTTTATTCCTGTCCTGCCCCTAGGTTATTCAGAACCTTTTATTTATTTTTTTTTAGATTCCATATATATGTGTTAGCATACAGTATTTGTTTTTTTCTTTCTGATTTACTTCACTCTGTATGACAGACTCTAGGTCCATCCACCTCACTACAAATAACTCAATTTCGTTTCTTTTTATGGTTGAGTAATATTCCATTGTATATATGTGCCACATCTTCTTTATCCATTCATCTGTTGATGGACACTTAGGTTGTTCCCATGTCCTGTCTATTGTAAATAGAGCTGCAGTGAACATTGGGTCGCATGACTCTTTTTGAATTATGGTTTTCTCAGGGTATATGCCCAGTAGTGGGGTTTCTGGGTCATATGGTAGTTCTATTTGTAGTTTTTTAAGGAACCTCCATACTGTTCTCCATAGTGGCTGTATCAATTTACATTCCCACCAACAGTGCAAGAGGGTTCCCTTTGCTCCACACCCTCTCCAGCATTTATTATTTGTAGATTTCTTGATGATGGCCATTCTGACCAGTGTGAAGTGATACCTCACTGTAGTTTTGATTTGCATTTCTCTAATGATTAGTGATGTTCAGTGTCCTTTCATGTGTTTGTTGGCAATCTGTATGTCTTCTTTGGAGAAATTTCTATTTAGGTCTTCTGCCCATTTTTGGATTGGGTTGTTTGTTTTTCTGATATGGCCTGCATGTGCTGCTTGTAAATTTTGGAGATTAATCCTTTGTCCGTTGCTTCATTTGCAAATATTTTCTCCTGTTCTCAGAGTTGTCTTTTCGTCTTGTTTATGTTTTCCTTTGCTATGAAAAGCTTTTAAGTTTCATTAGGTTCCATTTGTTTATTTTTGTTTTTGTTTCCATTTCTCTAAGAGGTGGGTTAAAAAGGATCTTGCTGTGATTTATGTCATAGAGTCTTCTGCCTATGCTTTCCTCTAAGAGTTTTATAGTGTCTGGCCTTACATTTAGGTCCTTAATCCATTTTAAGTTTATTTTTGTGTATGGTGTTAGGGAGTGTTCTAATTTCATTCTTTTTCATGTAGCTGTCCAGTTTTCCCAGCACCACTTATTGAAGAGGCTGTCTGTTCTCCATTGTATATTCTTGCCTTCCTTATCAAAAATAAGGTGACCATATGTGCGTGGGTTTATCTCTGGGCTTTCTATCCTGTTCCATTGATCTGTATTTCTGTTTTTGTGCCAGTACCATACTGTCCTGATTACTGTAGCTTTGTAGTATAATCTGAAGTCCAGGAGCCTGATTCCTCCAGCTCCATTTTTCCTTCTCACGATGGCTTTGTCTATTCGGGGTCTTTTGTGTTTCCATACAAATTGTGAAATTTTTTGTTCTAGTTCTGTGAAAAATGCCATTGGTAGTTTGATAGGGATTGCATTGAATCTGTAGATTGCTTTGGGTAGTAGAGTCATTTTCACAATGTTGATTCTTCCAATCCAAGAACATGGTATATCTCTCTATCTGTTTGTATCATCTTTAATTTCTTTCATCAGTGTCTTATAGTTTTCTGCATACAGGTCTTTTGTCTTCTCTAGGTAGGTTTATTCCTAGGTATTTTATTCTTTTTGTTGCAATGGCAAATGATAGTGTTTCCTTAAATTCTCTTTCAGATTTTTCATTGTTAGTGTATAGGAATGGAAGAGATTACTGTGCATTAATTTTGTATCCTGCTAGTTTACCAAATTCATTGATTAGCTCTAGTAGTTTTCTGGTAGCATCTTTAGGATTCTCTATGTATAGTATCATGCCATCTGCAAACAGTGACAGCTTTACTTCTTTTCCAATTTGGATTCCTTTTATTTCTTTTTCTTCTCTGATGGCTAAAACTTCCAAAACTATGTTGAATAATCATGGTGAGAGTGGACAACCTTGTCTTTTTCCTGATCTTAGAGGAAATGGTTTCAGTTTTTCACCATTGAGAATGATGTTGGCTGTGGGTCATCATTCTTTTATATACAATGTCCAACATGAAACCATAAAAATGCCTAGATATGTGAAATGGCAAATTAACAAACACACACACACACACACACAAACCAGACAATAGGTACAAATCCATAGATGATGCAGTTCTGAATTCATCTGACAAAAATTCAGAAGCACTATTGCTAATATGACAATAAAATAAAGGTAAATGGACAGTATGAAAATAATTTAGCAAGGAATTTGAAAACATATGTAAAAATTCATATAGAATTGAATTCACATTCTAATGTGAAAAGCACAATAATTGAACTTAACTGAACAGTTTAAATCAGAGTAAATACAATAAAACACAAGAAAGGAGCCTGAAGAAAGAGCCACACAAAGAATCTAAACTGAAGCAAAGAGATTGGATAAAGCCGAACAAAGCATAAGAGACATGGGTCACAGTCAATATATTTGTATATACCCAAAATATACCTAATATACCTGTAATTGGAGACCAGCAAAGACAAGTGAGACAGAATAGGAAAGAAGCAATATTTGAAGAGCAATTGATCAAGAATTTTGTAAAGCCATAAAGGATATCAACCCACTTTTACAAAGATCAGCAAAATGTAAGCAACATGATACAAAGAAAGCTATAGTCCAACTGGCAGACTATAGTCAGACTCTTGAAGTAAGACAAAAGGGAAGTCTTAAAAGCAAGTAAAACAGCAAAAATAAGATTTTCAACAAAACTACAAAAACTAAAGACAGTGGGATGACATCTTTAGCATGCTCAGGGTGAAATTATGCCCATCTAAAATTCCATAACCAATGAAAATATACATAAAAATGAGGCATGATAAAATATATTTAGACAAATAAATATTGAGTGAATGTTTGACTAGCAGACCTGAACTATAAGAAATACTTCATTTCTTCAGACTAAAGAAAAGTTACTCCATACAGAAGCATGAAACTAGAGGAAGCAATGAAGTTCATCGAAAAACAACCTTAAAATATTGGCAAAAGAAGAAAATTTGATAATTTCATTGAGCTCTGAATCTATTATGGAAACTATTTCTATAATTAACACATTTCTCACACACAAAAAATCACAGGACAGATGGATTATCTGGTAAATTCTTCCAAAAACTTAAGGAGTAAATAAGACGAATCTTATACAAGCACTTTCAGAAAATGTACGCAAAAAAGAAAAAAACAAAAAAACAGAACACTTCCCAATTTGTTGTGGGAAGGCAGCAAATATTGATGCCAAAATCTAACAAAAATATTAAAACAAAAGGCACTTTTGTTCTTGTAGGGAATATTTACCATGAAATAGGTATGAGAGGTAGGCATAAATGTAATAACTGTGTTTTGGAATTTATAATATATGTTGAAATAAAATGTATGACAACAAAGAATGAGTGTGACTAAATAACATTGAACTGTTTTAAGGTTTTTTCATTGTTGGAGAAGTGGTTAAAATACTATTTGAGGTGTAATAAGTCTGTAATAATATATTATAAATATTATAATTACAGTACTCGGGTATTCAAAAAGGTGTAACAGGTATTCTGATAAGCTGAAAAAATTAAAATAAATGATTCATCTAAAAGTGGAAAGAAAGGGAAAATAATGAAATAGTACAGTATGAAAACAAAAGAGTCATATCAAAAATTTGTAAAGAGCTCTTAGAAATCAATTAGAAAAATACAGATAATCTATTTTTTTCCCATGGTCAAGTGACTTGAAAAGACACTTTATATTAGAGGATACCAAAAAAACCAAATCATATGAAAATCATTAATCATTGGTAAAATGCAAATTAAAATGACGCTAAAATACCACTGCACTCCCACAGAATACCTAAGATTAAAATGACCAATAATACCAAGTGTTGCAGAAGTCGTGAAATAACTGTGACTCTCATATATTACTGGTAGGAATGTAAATGTGAGCAACTGTATTGAAAAGCTGTTTGGAAATATCTACTAAGGCTAAATATTTATATACCCTATGACCCAACAATTCCACTCCTGGATGTATACTCAAGATCAATGAATGCTTAAATCCATCAAAAGATTTGCACAAGAATATTTGATCAACATTATTTATCATAGCCCCAAATTAGAAGCAGATGAATTGTCCAATTACATCGACATAAATCAACAAATTGCTGCTAATTCGTAAAATGGAACACCTATATTGCAATTGATAGGATTCAGGATACACTACCAAAACTATGTCGCCCTGGCAGAAAGAAATTTGAGATACGTCAGGTACAGGAAGTATTTTCTGACCTTTCCATGAAGCAGGTCATAAAACCCTCATATGAGAGGTTCCCTCCTTGTACCCCAGGAAAGGAGCATCCTTATCTCCAAATAGGAGTGAATGATGCCAAGGGGAGTCTGAATGCCCAAGCCTTGCTGTTTTCCCCAGTTTACTACATTTACCCCATTTCCTTTTTTGTCCTATCGAATTTTCTCTCTTTTTGTCCTATCACTATTTTCCAGTCCTCATCAAGCCTAGTATAAAAATGCTCAGCTTTAACTGCATCTTCCTAACGAAGGCTACTGTGTCATGTAAAACTTCTATTAAAAAAATGTGTATGTTTTTCTGTTGTTAATCTGGTTTTTTTGTTGTTGTTGTTGTTAATCTGTTTTTTGTTACAGGGGCTCTAGCTGAGAATTTAGAAGGAAATGATATTTTTCCTCCCCTGCACAATAATAAAGAATGAACTATTGGAACATATAAGAATGTGATGAATGTTTAAAACATAATGTTGAATAAAAACAGCCATATGCAACAGGTTATATACTGCATGACACTATTTCTGTGAAGTTCATTAACTGGCAAAATGAATCTAGGTGAACTGAGGTCAGAATAGGAGTTATCTTTTGATTGCAGTTATTGACTCTGATGACAATGAGATTTCTTGGGTCCTTGTGATATATTTTTAATCTGAGTTGTATTTTTGTGTGTGGACCTATGGGGGAACTCATTGAGCTGTATATTTAAGAGCTATACACTCTATTATGAGTAAATTATACATTAATATTAAGAAGGAGAAAAATAAATAATAAAGGTAGTTTGCTTTAACAGATACCTACCTCTATGGTGGAATGATTACACATTTAGCTATATAACCAGCAGATATGACTGGCTCTTTATACCAAAATACATTAAAAACTTTTTCATACCAATGCTTTTTTTATGTCCTACACGGAACTGTAGGATTGCCCACCAACAGAAGAATGAAAAGGTATGCTTCACTGATACAGTAGAATAAAATACAGCAGTTAAATGAATAAACTGCTGCTATACCTATAGTGTCACAGACTGTGCTTAAGTTCATATAAAGTTCCTCAGAAAAAAGGTGAATCTGTGGTGAAGGAAGTCAAACTTGTGTTATCTTTGGGAGAAGAAAATGACTGAGGCATAAAGGAGGCTTCTGGGATGATGGTAGTGTTTTGTGTCGTGATTATGGTGGTCACATGGCTGAGGTCAGGTTGAAACATTCTTGGAGTTGTACATTTATCATTTATGCACTTTTTAGTATGTAATTTTGTGTTCAGTTGTTAGGACTGTGGTAATAAGGTACCACAGAATGGGTGGCTTAAAAAAAAATTATTGTGTCACAGTTCTAGAGGTGAGAAATCTGAATTCCAGATGTCAGCAAGGTTGGTTCCTTCTGAGGGCTGTGAGGGTTATCTGTTATATGGCTCTCTCCTAGCTGCCAGTGGTTTGCTGGAAATCCTTCATATGCCTTGGCTTGTAGGTGTATCAGTCTAATCCTTCACCTTCATGGAATTCTCCTTCTCTCTTCATACAGCCTTCCTTCTGAACATGTCTGTCTCTGTGTTCAAATTTCCCCTTTTTATAAGGACACTAATCATATTAGATTAGGGCCCACCCAAATTACCTCATTTTACCTTGATTACCTCTGTGAAGATCCTATTTCCAAATAAGATCACATTCTGAGGTACTAGGGGTTTGGGCTTCAACATATATTTTTGCAGAAACACAATTTAACCCATAGTAGATGTATACTTTTTTTAAAAAAATTAAATCTAGCAGAAAAAGGAGTGCAAGAATAGAACTGAAATGAATATCAAGGAGGACTACAATAAGCCTTGATGATGTAAGACCTATTTCTAAACCAAATGTTAGAATGGCTTGAAACATGTTAGAATTGAAAACTCTGGAGTTTTAAGACACATTTAGGATCTTTCACCCTCTTCATTTTTCAGCTGAAACATTTAGGCTCAGCAAGATTAAATGATTTCAGTTCACGCATGTAAATAGTTAATGGGAATTTGGCCTAGAATACCCACCTACTCCCTCCCCAAGACAACCACAGCCTCAAACAATTTTTCTCAAATTACTTCTAGAATATTAGTAAAATCACATTCCCTTAATCCTCTCTTGGTATATCTCTGTCCATATTTTTATAGTTTATGTAAAGAAAGCTAGATTAAGGGAACTTCACTGCAAAGGTGAAAACCAGAATGACATTTATGAAGATAGAACTCTCGTAACCATCTGGTATACACAAGGGTATCATACTAAATGGGATCAGAATGAGTTCCTTTTGGAAGTAAACCTTTCATAGACTGGGAAACTTTAGGGGAATTTTCCTAGAATTTTTTTTTTGGCGGTACGCGGGCCTCTCACTGTTGTGGCCGCTCCCGTTGTGGAGCACAGGCTCCGGACGTGCAGGCTCAGCAGCCATGGCTCATGGGCCCAGCCGCTCCGCGGCATGTGGGATCTTCCCGGACCGGGGCACGAACCCATGTCCCCTGCATTGGCAGGCGGACTCTCAACCACTGCGCCACCAGGGAAGCCCCCTAGAATGTTTTAATAGAACGTTGGAGAATGAATTCTGCACAGCTGGCCAACAAAGGCAATCTAGATTGGTTACCAAAACCAGGTTTTAAATGGATTTGCAATCCTCCACAGTTCTTTGAAAAAGGTAATGGAAATTGTGATGAATTAACAAATAAAAATCTTTTCTAATCAGGGAGCCCTTACATTGGCAACACATCGTGATTAACATCATCCTTCTTTCCTCCTTCCTTTTCTTTCTTTCTTTTTTATTTTCTTTCTATGACATCAGTCTTATGCAGATAAATGATTAAAGGACTATGATTAAAACACATAACAGTTGAATGATATAAATCTTCTAGTCTTGTCAGAAACACATTAAGGCAATAAAAAAGAAATGTTAAGGAAGAATCTAGGTTAATGATGGAAAGGGCTGATTTTTGTATACCATGTAAAAATGACCTGGTCTTCCTGTCAGAGCAGATAACTAAGATGCTGGTACTGACAGTTCTGTTCTTTATGACTAAACCAGGTGAGGGAACATTTAGCAGGTAGGTTGAGGGAAGAAAACCATTCACCTGCTAACACATGTAAAATTAATACTATCTACACCATTAACTAGGAAATGCATGTAAAACTACCTTTATGATATGGTAGAGTGTGGTGAATAGAAGCCTGATTCACTAGATGATATTGGGTTGTGTTGAATTCATCTTCAATCAATCCCTGTATGCTTTGGAATGCTTTCACTTATTTTTCTCAGAAGCAGTAGATGTTCAGTTTTGGTCTATCCTTGACTTTAGAACTTCATTTGCTGGGCTCTGTCATGTCAGGAAGATGGTATAGGACAACTAGGCAAATAATTAAACGTGTTCTCAACAGTAAGTTACTTGTACCTTTAATTTCCGTGACACCTATACCAGGCAGAGGCAGTTTCCTGAAGTGATCCAGGGCACAAGTAACTGCACATCTGAGGCAAATTTCCATGTGAGTCTGTATCATTTTGGTGGATATTTAAATCCTCCCCATGCATATGAGGACCTAGTTAAAGACATACAGCCTTTTGACATGTTAAGAAAATGACTTCACAATGATAAACCACAGCATGAACAATATAAATTTATTCTGTACCTCAGGAATGCAAAATAATAAAATTATTTAATATCTGATCATTCTTGTTTAGAATGCCCTTTAATTTCAATCATAGATGAAACTGCGTCAGCTAGAAACCTGGATGATTGTTTCTGTCCTATAATATTGGTGGGTGACAGTATGTATATGTGATTTTGTGTGCGTGTGTATGCGTGTGTTGGTGAACATGCAGTGATCTAGAAAATTAAGAAATTAGCTTTGAAGTAGTGTCATCAAGAAAATAATTTTCACACTTTAAAAAATTTTCAGTGGTATAATTGTTATACATCATGTCACCCCATAATAAAATGTTTGACTCGGGATTTCTCATTGCACATCTAGTTATTCCACTGAACAGGTTGTGGGCTTTTAGTTTACTTATAACCTCCACTTTTCTTCTCCCCTTCCTCTCCTCCTGCTTCAGGGTCATTTTACATTGCTTACCTCCCCAAATGTCCTTGTATCTTCCCCTACTCCTCTTATGCTCTCCTGGACCTGTCCAGCTGACGTGTCATGGATGTTTTCATAGACGTCTCCAACAGTAACTCTGGGGTTGTCTCATAAGAAAGGTTGTTTTGCTTTTTCACCAGTTCTTTTTGGGTCCCTGGAGTGTTTTGACATAGACTTTTCACAAAAGCCATTTGATAATTGATAATGTTTGGCATGCACACTTCCTCTTTAGGGCCAAAAATTTTCCTGAGTCTTATTTGAGGTTATGTCCCTGTTTCCTTTTATTCCTGCACTTAACTCACCAGCTTTTAGTTTTAACTATCCTGTGAGGTCTAGTTTAGAGTTTGGACTAAGGCACACATTAATTATAAATCTTATCTGGTCACTTTTGTTATGGCAGCTCAGAAAATGGAACTGGCCACATTTTGAGTTGGAGGTAAGGTTCAGGCATAGTGGAAGGGAGGTATGCAGAATTTTCTTAGGGGAAAAAGAACAGATGACTTCTTTGCAGTTTAAGAGGCCAGAGAATGAATGTAGTAAGCCTTTCCTAAGTTCAGTATTCTATTTACAAAATCATAAGACTTTTATAAATCACCAGACTGCATTGCATAAACCAAATGTCACTGAACAGTGACCTTTCAAATTACCAGCACAACAGAAGCTGTGATCAGAAAGCTCAAAGTTAAAGCAAACACTGACAAGAAATCCGACAGAAGTGACTTCCGTGTCTGGTCAACTTAACATAACATGACATATTGTAAAATGTGTTTGGCTTTTTAGGTAGAATAGCCTATAAAGGTTTAACTGCTTTTGAAAATATAATCTTTAATATAATCTGGAGATTCGTGGTATTTAGGTTATGTGGATAAAATATTTTCTAAGTCTGAAAGAGAGTGGACAAGTTTACTATAAGAAAAACATTTAAAAGATGAAAAAGTTTAAGGGATGAAGGTGAAAATAGGGAGGAGTGGGTTGGGGTATAGATGGGAACAGAATTGGAGGTTTGAGGAAAGGGAAGTTAAATTGCAAGATAAAAATGGGAGCAGTTATATAAAGAGGTTTTTTTATAAAAAAAGGTCTAATCTAAATATGTTATTACAAAGATAAATTTAAAAAATACGTCATAAGGAATTTTGAATCAGAGTTCCAATTTTTAAATGTTATAAGCTTCTGTTGTTTTCCTATTTCCCATACATTTCTTTGTAGGTTTTACTTGAATTGTATGAAAGTACAGATACCAATTTGTTTATAACGAAATTAAATTCATATATATGTATATATTAACATGTATTTATACATAGAGAATTTTTTGTTCTATACTTAAGATATATTCTTTAGAGATATTTTATTAATGATGAAATGAAAGGACAATTTTTTCTACGCCTTCATTTTTCTGATTTGAAATTTTCTGTCAACATTTGAATTTTTACCACCCAACATATATACCCATCAATAACACAAAATTGTAAAACAGAATCTTTTACCATGTCTGTGTTTGAATAGATGACTAGAACATATGATGACTAATATGTTCTAAACACATATTTACTTTTTGTATATCTGTGTAAATGATTGGAAACGGATGGAGGGAATATTTTAGAGATGTATCATTATATGTCAGATTTTGCAGCACATTCCATTGCTCTCGTGTGAAGATTGTTGAATGTGATGAATATGTTTCTCTTTCACAGCAAACATGTGTATGTAAGCCATCTATAGCAAGATTTTATTCTAAGTGTTTGAAAGGCTATTGCAACCATGGGATATTGCCAGACAGTTAGTAAAAGGCAAATTGAGTCTGTTGAGAGATTAATTCACCAGCTGAAAGAAACACATTTGCCTCAGAGTCATCAGATATTCTACCCACCAAATTCATCCTCTGAGATAGCATCCCTAATGAGCTTCCTAAACCAATTAAACATAAGCAGGAAGCATCAGTCATCAAAACTATTTTCAGCTAATCAGCTGACCGCACAAATTGCATGGTGCTGAGGAAAAAAGGAGCACTCTAAAAGTTGTTGAATTTTTTTTCTACTCTGTCCTTACTTTGTAAGCTTCTCAATTTTATGGATGCGGTGTTTTGCACGGAACACTGTAAATGAATGCAGTGCTTTATAGTATATAAAGTGCTTTCCTTTGGATTATTATTCAATAGAATAAAATGAGCTTTAATGGGCTTAAGTGATTTGCTTAAAGGCACACAATTAATGTGTGACTGGGACTCAAAATCATGCCCTTTCCTATGTTGTAATATTTCTGTAAATATGTATGTATTGATCAACTTTCTACCCTCCATGACAGGGGAATCGGTTGAAGTGTTCAAAGTGCCATCATCTTTCCATATGGACAAACTCAGAGCCAAGGCAGGATGAGGATGAAGGGAGACATTTTTACTCTGATATGGGTTCCCTCCTTCAAAGACAGAATTAAGTTAGTGATATCATGTCATATTGTTTATAATGATAATAGTGATAAAGAAGAGAACATAAAACAAGCATAAGCAAAATTATAAACATATAAATTCACACAATTTCTGTGAGAAAACCAAATTGCTCTGCAGTGGAATTTGGGTGCTGCTTTAGATATAATTTTTTTTTAAATCAGTATATTTTATGGGACCTTGACTGGAGGCTAAATTTGAACTTTTCATTATGGACTTATTTCCAAAGTATGTCAATGGTTGTTGTGTGAGGGGAGGGGCTAATTTGCTTATGTTAATTTGGAAAATGCAAGGTGAATCTCAACTAAACAGATTACTTACTGTAAGATTCCCCATGAGCCTTTAGTTCCTAGATCTCAAGAAGGGGACATAGTATGAATTTCCCAAACATTTCATCCCAGGACTTCTTTCTGTGACTCATCTATCCAGACTGATATTTCTCTGCTGGATACATGTTGAAACCAGTATAGAGTCACAAAAAGCACTAAGGCAGAGAAATGACATGGTGAAAATACTGATTTGAGGAAAATAATATGCTGGTAGTAGGCAGAAGAGACCAATGTCCCCCCACAATGAGGGAGTTGGGGAGATAAGTTGTAATGATACCTGAATAGTGGAGGTGAGTTTTCTATTTTAAGATGCAAAGTAGTAGAATACATTTTATATCTAACTACTGCTTACTGGTGAGCTAAAGAGTAACAAGGGCTGCAAATAAAGACCTGAGTGTGCTCTGTATACAGGTGAGAGCACAATCTGTTACGATGGATTCCCAGAAAGAGACTAAAAAGAAAGAACAGGGGATTTACATTATTAACTGAAACATTTTTACTGTTTTGGAAGTGAGGAGAAAGATGATCAAGCTAAGGAGAAATCAGAATAGTTTAGTCCCAAAGAAGTGGCATTTTGAATAAGGGTCTAACTGCAAAAAGCTCATTGTTTTTGTTGATTAGAAATTTATTGGGAATTTTCACAAATTAAGTTTTAATATAATTGTGAGAATGAAAATGAACTATTGTGGATGTATGATGATTGAGAAGTAAGATAGGGAGCATTTAAAGCAGAATCTTCATGCAGAGGAGATGCAGATGGAGATGTTGACTCTACCAGAGAGAGGTGGGATCACTGGGGACCTGGAAGCATGGATCAGACGGGATCGTGGATGTATTTGGATAAGCTGATCATTCGTGAAATTCCTTTTGCCATGTAATGCAATGGATGTGACAGTGACATATTCACAGTCCCAGGGATTTGAGTAAGAAGTCTTGGGGCCCATTTTATAATCCTGCTCCACCACACATAGTTTAAATTAAAATATAGTTTTATATAGTATTATTTCTTAAAAATATGAGTTTGCGTGCCTTAGATGTTTCTTGGAGTGTCACTGAAGTGATGGAGAAGATAAAAGTAGTAAATATATTAATTTTTTAAAAAAATATTTTTTTCTCTAGTGTCATCTATTATTTTTGCAAGTCAATATAAATTAATGAATCATTCTCTGATAGTTAATGCAGCTAATTGCTTTCAACCAAAACCAGTTACCTAAAACAGTAAGTTTTGTTTTACATGTGCTATCTTTCTGTCTGCGTTTCTGAGTTCAAATTCACTGAGTTGGATCTTCGTGACTTATACATTGTTGGTGCTGTTTGTGAGATTCTTTCTTGTTCTGACCAAGGTGCCAGTAAAATATTGGAAGAATACTTAGGGAAGTAAAGGGGAAATAAAGTTGAAATTGGAAAACGTTGGGAAAAAGTGTCAGTGACAAAAGGAATAACACATCATCAGAGAGTTTGGCTTTTATTGTACGTGTAAGCTACGACTTTGAAAAATTTTAATGTAAATCATGTAATTGAATTCTTTATCAAATAAGTTTTCAATTATTGTGTTCTGAGTGTTTAAGCAATATTGCAATAGAATATATAATAACAAAGATAGTAATTAGCAAAATATATTAATTTTTAATGTGGCAACACCATGCAGTATAATTTAGATATTTTTCTCATAATAAGAATAATGATCCAGGTATATTATTGTCTTTATTTTAGTTATGAAAGAGCTGAGTTATTCAGGGACTTGCCCAATGTCCAATGTCATATGATTAATATATGTCAGAATCAGGATTTAATTCTTGGTATGTTGGACCTCTGAGTCCCAGCCCTTTATGATTATGTTAAATAACAAATGATAAATGGTATTATTGTATTAAAAATTTATAAAACATTTAAATATAATTTTTATAATATAATGACATTTATTTTTCCTTTCCTTTTTCAGATTTTTGAATTTTTATATGCTTTATTACGTATCTGTATTTCCCCATTGCCACAGCCCACTATAGGAAGTGGCATACATATCTGTGCATTAAACACAATAAGAAGCTTGGTTTAACTTAATCCCAAATTCACTTGACCATGGAAGAAGCCTTCTTTTAAAATTTAACACCTATTAACACTTGGGAAATGCTGATCAATAGAAATAAATCCTGATCGGAATTTTTAAATTATTGTCAAATTGTTTTAACATTTCATTTTTGTCAAGGAAAATAAATTTTAAGAAAATACATTTCAGAATTCGTGACCTAATTTTATTTTTAATTTTGAAAGTTTATCAATTGTCAGAGTCCAGGTGCTTAATCTTAGTGTTCTTTATCTGCTAAACATATTTGTCTTACGTGTACCGAGGATGGATTGCTCTTTATTTTATCAATATACAATGCCATCATTGAGTTGTGTGTTTGATTATTGTCTGCTAATTAATACTGTTATCTGGAAAATCTCTGAGAAATAACCCTAATACTTTCATAAAACACCCTGAAAATTTTAATGCCCATTAACTGTTCAGCTGCAATATATTTCATTCACAATATGGCAGGGCCCTCTAGTGCTCACGCTTGGTCACGTGTCCTCCAAAACTGCCTTAGAGGGGTAAATGTCACATATTGGATCATTTTACTCAGTCTTAGCTTTAAGTGAAATAGTCTATTATTCATAACATCACCTTTTGGAAAAGGAGTTTAGGCATGTCCAATATTATTTGAAAAAATTATTTTCCCCATGCTATAGGGGGAAATGTCTAGTTCATCTATTTTGCTCATAAAAGTAAATGAGATACTTGAGAACCAAGAACAAGAAGTTGGTTAAATTTCTTAAGTAATTCATATAAATGGAAGTAGAACCTAAGTCTTTTGTTCCACGGTTCAGTTCTGTGCCATGTACATTGGTCTAAGTATTTAATCCATGAAGTTTAAATAAAACTATAAATGTACATGTCCAGAATTCTATATTCCTTTCACTGAATCTTTTCTGGAAGAATAGCACTCTTCTTTTTGGGAAATTTTGGACTGTTGGTTTACAAAACAGTACAATATTATCAGGCAACACACTGCAGAGGGGGTTGTGTTGTACTGGAGTTTGATTTACCCTGCTTAAACAGCGGATTCTCTAACCAAAGTATCCATGGGCAAGAAGACCTGGTTTTATTTGCTTTCCAAAGCTGTATCACAGATCTAATAGGCAGACTGTAGCTCTTTACAGCTATAAAATCTTGCCCATTATTTATTATTATTTCAGTAGTTTTTGATCTTTCTTGCATACTTGATGTGGTAAGGTGTCTACATCAAAACAGTGGATCCACATAAGAAAATAGTACTAATTTCTACATATTGTTGAATAGTACCCTTAAATGATTTGAATTTTCTATTAATAAATGTGTTTGGTATCCATGTTTAGCTGTTACAGGGTAGGTCACCCAAGCCCAGCAAGTGGGAACTTCACATGGGCAGTGGTGGCGACATGGCTGAACTGGTCAGCGGGGGCTGTGATGATGAAGATGGTTGCAGGGGATCAGGAAGTGGAGAAGTCAAGAGGACACTGAAAGTCACAGACTGTAAGTGTATGATTCTAACACCACTTCTGAAGCATGGATTTGGAGACATAATTAAGGAAAATTATTACTATGAATATAAAGAAATAATGGTAGTGAATTCAGAAAAATGCAAGAGGAATTGGAAGTGAAAACAAACCCATTTTTTTTAGTTATTCAGGACATGCATTCTTGGGGTTTTTGTTTCTTTTTAACTAATGACTTTAAATGGAAATGATATTTTTCTGTGAAAAACTAGTGAATGACCATCAGTTCTGAGAATTCATAGTTTTAAAGTGGGATAGTCTGTAGGGTGTGAAATAGCTAGTATGGTGGGCAGTAAATGTATCTTGGTGAAACCAGGATGTGTGAGCCCTACTAAATACTAACATTCTGCAATTTTATTATATTATCATGCCATTAGATAAATTTTATTAGGTTTTCATGTTCAAATTACAAAGAAACTGGTTAAATATATGGTTAGTTATGGTGAGAAACTACTTGGGTTTAACTCCTATGAACTGGTTCTTCCAAAAAAGATCTCACCAATTATTCACATTGTTTTGATCATGTGGGTTTAAAAACCATTTTTGGTATTGCTGGACTGGTCACTATTACAAATGATAAAACTACCAAATAACAACAACCAAAAAAATCACCAGATGAATTTCCTTTCCTTGTCTTCACATACAAAATGAGGAAGGTAGGCTCTTCATTGTTATGTGCATGTATATGTTCACACAGGCAAGACAGCCAAAGTTATCAACTGAGAAAGAAGTGTGAAAGTTAAGGTACCCAGAGCAGCTAACTTTCAACTATTCACTTAATTCAGGTCATATCAAAGGGGATTACTTTATACAGTAATCTTCTGGATCTGTGCAGCCCTATCTGGAGGCTGGCCTGATAGTCTCCCTCTAAATCACAAAGGGCTGCTTTGGACCTGTTAGAAATGTCTTTTCATGACTTTGGTGGGAGAAGAATTCATTTACTTTTCAGTTCCCTTGTCGTAAATTTAGAACACTACCAATGCTTCAAGCATCAATACCCCATTCCTTCTAGGATTTTGTTTTGTAAGGCTAAAGGAATGGAAGCTGAAAGAGGTACAAAATCAAGACAATATAAAGGTACATGTTTTCCTGTTAGAAACAGTAATAAATTTAACATAGAAAGTAAATAGATGGGGTTTAGTACACTGGAGTAGCAATTGAACAAATGACCACAAAATTCTTTGATGTATTAACACAATTTTCTAGTGAAGATTACACGTCTTCTACTCTTGTAGGAGCAGTAGGGTTATGTGTTCTTGTTATTGGTACTAATATCATTTATCAGATTGATTTCTCTTGTTTTTCTATCTTTCGTTGTTTCGGCCAAAAAAAAGGAAGACAAAGCAAATAAAGGGTTTTCATTAGGAAAAGAATATTTTTACTAAGAGTTAAAATGCCCTCCATCGTATTTTGGAATTATGATACATATCTATTAGCATAATATTAAATAATCTTTCATTTTCACTTGATCTTGAGTACTTATATGTACCATAATTTCCTTTCCATTTGAATATTAGCAGGATTTTAAGGCATTAAAAATTATTATGCAAAATAGCTTAGATTAAAATTTTTTCTGTAAATTGCGTGTGTGTGTGTGTGTGTGTGTGTGTGGAATTAGCATTTTAATAGGGATTTTTCACTCCT
The DNA here is from genome assembly GCF_059928025.1 of Delphinapterus leucas. NCBI lineage: Eukaryota > Metazoa > Chordata > Mammalia > Artiodactyla > Monodontidae > Delphinapterus > Delphinapterus leucas. The sequence continues at coordinate 17,863,241 of NC_143146.1, read as the reverse complement.
GAAGTTATTTATAAGCTCAAGAACTTGCTATGTATTAATAGATAATCTTTTCGGCTTATTTCACAAGAGGAGTAGAGACAGTGGAGGATATTCAACTACTAATAGCTTTCTTACAAAACCATGCTTGTCAAGGTGACAAGAATGAATTTTTTACTTTAAAACTGCGTTTTCAATTATTGCTGAAATGGACAGGTATGGTACAAGCAACTATCCATCAGAATTGGGGAAATGTAAGAAATAGATGGTTTTCAGCAACTCCAGGCAAACATTAAAAAAAAAATCCACATCTGCTGTAAGTGGGTTGCGTATCCTGTTTCTAAAGGTTTATAGCTGTTGTCTTTCAATTTTTAATAAGTGGTTAGGAGCCTACTGTGGATAGCCTGCTGAAATAAAGAGGGACATGGTAAGTAGCAAAGCGTAGGTCACATTTCTATTTTTATAAAGCACTGTAATAGTTTACCTGTGTTTGGCTCGTTAGATATATTGCTAAAGCATTTTATGATATAGTTTTAGGTGGTCTTAATGACTTAAAAATATCGTGCTCTAGAAAGTTTATCAAGGTGTCATTTGTGTTAAGAATTTGAAATGCACCATTATTTCTTCTTATGTTTATTCTTTATAAAATACAAGTAGAACATAGTTCATTTGTCACTTCAAAATGTATGATTAAAAATAATTATACATGTATGTTTTTATTTATAGCTATATATAGTTACAAGGAATAATAGTAATACTGTGTCTTGTAAATTTAATGATTTTGCTCCATTTATGCAAATGTTCAAAGCTGGTAAATATCTTACTAACCAACACTTGAACTGATTTTCTGTTTCTGTTTTGGTTAATGTTCACTTCAGACAAGAGGGATTTATATATTTCAGTGTGCAATGTTTTACCACCAAAATATTTATGTACCTCTTAGGTATCATTTTGTTTTCGTCATCGATGTTATCAAATGATTTACAAATATTTAGCTTTTAAAACTATCTCTATTTATATCATACCTGTTGGCTATGATTCAGTGTGAACTGATGTATTTATAATAAAAAACATCTATACTATGTAATGTTCACTCTTAGGAAACTGAAAATACTTTCTTATTTTAGTAGAGTGGTTTAAAAATCCTAATATTACAGAAATTTTTTCTATATTTTTATTGCATCGAATTTGGCTTATAAATGTAGGTATGGTTATTTCACTAGTACCTTGGAATAGCAGGGTTGGAATGGCTTTGAACTTTCATTTCCCTTCATCTTGGACACTTGCCATCCTTTCAAAGTAGCTAAGGGATGGTAGGTTTTAAACGCCAGTGGAAGAAACAAGTTCTGTTCTTGTAGCCATGAATAGCAAAACTACACTCACTACCATCAATGCGTTTCAACTATTTGACTATTCTTATATCGCCAGATTCTGTGATTTTCAACTGTTATAAAGCAAACCAAAGTGCCGCTAAAGAGAGGCCATAGCAAAACTATCCACGTGTAGTTTTGAAAATCTGCAGTATCACTGCTTGCAATTCTTATGTGATGTTATAATTTAAATTGCAGTAACTCCGATTTTAACAAAAACAAAGAAAAAAAAAGTGTTAGCCGTGGTAAGTGTTTTTGTTTTTTTTTTTTTTTTTTTTGCGGTACGCGGGCCTCTCACTGCTGTGGCCTCTCCCGTTGTGGAGCACAGGCTCCGGACGCGCAGGCTCAGCAGCCATGGCTCACGGGCCCAGCCGCTCCGCGGCACGTGGGATCTTCCCGGACCGGGGCACGAACCCGTGTCCCCTGCATCAGCAGGCAGACTCTCAACCACTGCTCCACCAGGGAAGCCCTGAACATTTTGATCTATGTTTTGCAAGTGTCTAATACTGAAGGGTCATGATAAAACCATAGAGAAATGCACAAGGAAACACGTCCTGATCCTGTTCAATGTTCAAAGTTGTGAACACTTTGAAATTGTCATCTACCACAGTTTTTACACTACTTATGAAAATTATACTAAAGACAAATGAAATATATATCTAAGATAAATATATTTTAATTAGTATATGATCATTATGAATATTATTCTGATTATACATTTCCATTTTGGTTTCTAAATAATTGAGACATACTGCCTGCTTGCTGTTTTGTTAACAAGATTGTGTAATAGAATCTGGATACCTGATGAATCATCTAAAATCATCTTTCATCCTCTTTACTAGCTATATATCACAGTCATGGATTTAAATAATAGAACTGAAATAAAAGAATTTGTCCTTGAATGCCTAAGGAATGATTTTCATTGCTTTGGCTTAGACACAGAACTGATGTTAAATCACTGAGGTGAGAAGGGGAGACATTAATTAAAGCTTAAGGAGCCTCCTAGCATGCATTCCGGATCAACCAGCTATTCTGTAAATCTTGTAACTAAATCTATACCACACCAGCGGACAGCGAATAAAGAAATTATGGTCTCTGTTGACTAGCACAATGCTAAGTATGACTGTGTGATCAATATAGAGAGTAAAAAATGAAAATTTTAGAAAATATCCTCAGATACATTTGATCATGACTTGCCCAAAGTCATGTAGCTGTCAATATAACCAGAAACAAACCATATTTGTATATAACCATATCCAGGTCTATTTTTTATATCATTTTGTTGCAAATAAACAGAATGATTATTGAAGTTGCAATATTACCCTTCAGTGAGGATGAATGGATAAAATGCAGAAACAGGTTAGGTATATTTTTAGCTCTTTAATCACTTCATTTCCTCTAATTGTGTAGAAAGAGTAATTTCATATAGGTTTTTGACGAATTAAGTGCTCATCTAACTGTAAATAATTAAATAATAGAGCATGTGATCTGGGCTCAGAGGTTCTCACAGCCTCTTGTCATACAAATCATGTGGAATTCTTGGTAAGAATACGAGCATCATACAGGAGGTCTTATGTGGCGCATTCCTTATGTGTTCCCAGATGACGATTGCTGCTAGTCTAAGGACTATACTATGAGGAGCAAAAATGTATGCCCTTCTTCATTGCATCCCTTCTTTATTAGCATCTCTAAAATGAGTTTCTATTAAAGGAGCATGAACATTTTTTTTTTTTACATCTTTATTGGAGTATAATCGCTTTACAATGTTGTGTTAGTTTCTGCTGTATTACAAACTGAATCAGCTATATGTATACATATATCCCTATATCTCCACCTTCTTGCGTCTCCCTCCCACTCTCCCTATCCCACCCATCCAGGTGGTCACAAACCCGCGAGCTGATCTCCCTGTGCTATGCGGCTACTTCCCACTAGCTATCTATTTTACCTTTGGTAGTGTACATATGTCCATGCCACTCTCTCCCTTTGTCACAGCTTACCCTTCCCCCCGCCCATGTCAAGTCCTTTATCTACGTCTGCATCTTCATTTTTGTCCTGCCCGTAGGTTCTTCAGAACCATGTTTTTTTTTTAGATTCCACATATATGTGTTAGTATACAGTATTTGTTTTTCTCTTTCTGACTTATTTCACTCTGTATGACAGACTCTAGGTCCATCCACCACACTACAAATAACGCAATTTCATTTCTTTTTATGGCTGAGTAATATTCCATTGTATATATGTGCCACATCGTCTTTATCCATTCGTCTGTCGATAGGCATTTAGGTTGCTTTCATGACCTGGCTATTGTAAATAGTGCTGCAATGAACATTGGGGTGCATGTGTCTTTTTGAATTATGGTTTTCTCTGGGTATATGCCCAGTAGTGGGATTGCTGGGTCATATGGCAATTCTATTTTAGTTTTTTAAGGAACCTCCATACTGTTCTCCATAGTGGCTGTATCAATTTACATTCCCACCAACAGTGCAAGCATGTTCCCTCTTCTCCACACCCTCTCCAGCATTTATTGCTTGTAGATTTTTTGATGATGGCCATCCTGACTGGTGTGAGGTGATACCTCATTGTGGTTTTGATTTGCATTTCTCTAATGATTAGTGATGTTGAGCATCCTTTCCTGTGTTTGTTGGCGATATGTGTATCTTCTTTGGAGAAATGTTTATTTAGGTCTTCTGCCCATTTTTGGATTGGTTTGTTTGTTTTTTTGTTATTGCGCTGCATGTATAATTTTAAGATTAATCCTTTGTCTGGTGCTTTGTCTGTAAATATTTTCTCCCATTTTGAGGGTTGTCTTTTTGTTTTATTTATGGTTTCCTTTGCTGTGCAAAGGCTTTTAAGTTTAATTAGGTTCCATTTGTTTATTTTTGTTTTTATTTCCATTACTCTAGGAGGTGGATCAAAAAGGATCTTGCTGTGATTTATGTCATGGAGTGTTCTGCCTATGTTTTCCTCTAAGAGTTTTATAGTGTCTGGCCTTACATTTAGGTCTTTAATCCATTTTGAGTTTATTTTTGTGTATGGTGTTAAGGAGTGTTCTAATTTCATTCTTTACATGTACTTCATTCCTTTACAAATCTGCCCAGTGTTCCCAGCACCACTTATTGAAGAGGCTGTCTGTTCTCCATTGTATATTCTTGCCTCCTTTATCAAAAATAAGGTGACCATATGGTTTATGTGTGGGCTTTCTATCCTGTTCTATTGATCTATGTTTCTGTTTTTGTGCCAGTATCATACTGTCTTGATTACTTTATCTTTGTAGTATAGTCTGAAGTCAGGGAGCCTGATTCCTCCAGCTCTGTTTTTCTTTCTCAAGATTGCTTTGGCTATTCAGGGCCTTTTGTGTTTCCATACAAATTGTAAATTTTTTTGCTCTAGTTCTGTGAAAATGCCTTTGGTAGGTTGATAGGGGTTGCAATGAATCTGTGGATTACATTGGGTAGTATAGTCATTTTCACAATGTTGATTCTTCCAATGCAAAAACATGGTATATCTCTCCATCTGTTTGTGTCATCTTTGATTTCTTTCATCAGTGTCTTACAGTTTTCTGCATATAAGTCTTTTGTCTCTTTAGGTAGGTTTATTCCTGGATACTTTACTCTTTTTGTTGCAATGGTAAATGGGAGTGTTTCCTTAATTTTTCTTTCAGATTTTTCATTTTTAGTGTATAGGAATGCAAGATATTTCTGTGCATTAATTTTGTATCCAAATTCATTGATTAGCTCTAGTAGTTTTCTGGTAGCACCTTTAGGATTATCTATGTATAGTACTATGTCATCTGAAAACAGTGACAGTTTTACTTCTTCTTTTCTGGTTTGGATTCCTTTTATTTCTTTTTCTTCTCTGATTGCTGTGGCTAAAACTTCCAAAACTATGTTGAATAATAGTGGTGAGAGTGGGCACCCTTGTCTTGTTCCTGATCTTAGAGGGGATGGTTTCAGTTTTTCACCATTGAGAATGATGTTGGCTGTGAGTTTGTCATATATGCCCTCTATTATGTTGAAGTAGGTTCCCTCTATGCCCACTTTCTAGAGAGTTTTTATCATAAATGGGTGTTGAATTTTGTTGAAAGCTTTTTCTGCATGTATTGAGATTATCATATGGTTTTTATCCTTCAGTTTGTTAATATGGTGTATCACATTGATTTGTGTATATTGAAGAATCCTTGCATTCCTGGGATAAACCCCACTTGATCATGTTGTATGATCCTTTTAATATGCTGTTGGATTTTGTTTGCTAGTATTTTGTTGAGCCTTTTTGCATCTATGTTCATCAGTAATATTGGCTTGTAGTTTTCTTTTTTTGTGACATCTTTGTCTGGTTTTGTTTTCAGGGTGATGGTGGCCTCATAGAATGAGTTTGGGAGTGTTCCTTCCTCTTAAAGCAGCACAAACTCTTATAAAACACTGTCTACATTTGTAAATTAGCATTACAAGAAAGCATCATAGGCACCAGGACATTAAGGACTATAACAGTTAGGCTGGTAATGGTGGCTTACCGTATATGATTTTTGGTAGCAGTCTCAGTTTGATTGTTTTCAGCTTTGAGTTTACTTTCTTTTTAAATTTTTATTGGATTATAGTCGATTTACAGTGTTGTGTTAGTTTCAGGTGTATAGCAAAGTGAGTCACTTTATGACACCAAAGGAAAGGCACTTCCGTCTTTTCTCAGGGTCTGAAGGCGTCAGATTACACTGGCTTCAAGAAAACTTCATCTTGAAAGAGTACCTATGTTATCTCAGCAGAAATGTTTCATCTTCATCAGCTCCTCCAGATTGAAATGAACACTAAAGAAATATCTTGCACTTTCCCTTTATCACGTTACATTCCAACAGAGAGAAATCAAAGTTTCATGTGAACTAAGAGAGAGGAGAGAGGGTATCGAAATGGTACATTTGGAAAACACTCTTTAGAGAAGACAGGAAAAGGGCAGTCTGGAAGCAAATAACATTTGACTGCAGTGTTTATGAGAAAGTGGCATTGGGCAGGGTGGACACATTATTTGGTTTCAGCAATTGACAATAGGGAGGGGAGGGTACACTGTGAAGAGCAAACTCCATGAACAAAGACACAGTGGGGTGGGGAGAGGGGGTAAGGAGCATGCTCACAGAAGAACAAAGTTATTCAAATTGTTTGAAAAAATATTGGAAGTCTAAAAATGGATTAAAAATGTTACAACAGTTTTGAGTTCCAGAGTGAGAAGTTTGTATGTAATTTGGTAGGCCAAAAGGAACCATTAAAAGTTTTTCTGTGTGGTCATTTTGTTTCGTATGCAGTTATTTGTACTAGCAATACAGTGAACTGATTAAGAGAAGAAACATGTACAAATAAGTTACTTGTGCATACATCTTGCACAAGTAACTTACCACTTACCTTGCACAAATAATTGTTCTATGCCTGAATTTCCTTGAGATGGGGATAGTAACAGTACTCTCCAAGAAGCATCCTTGTGAGAATTAAATGACTTCATCTATAGACAGCATTACCGTAATGCCCAGCCCACCCCCACCCACTGAAACAAAAAAATAGTTCAGTGAAATACATAAAAAGTTTTCTTAATTGCTTCCATGAACTAGCAAGAAGAAAGGAATCTTCCATAAAACTAGGTGAAATCATAACAATAATGTAGAGATAAAGATAAATGTAGAGATAGAGATACAGATATAGTGACACACACATGCACACATACAGTTTAAGCGAAATAATAAAGTAAATTTTTATCTACCCCTCCTCCCAGTTCAAGAACAGAATATTTCCATACCTCTCTGAAAACAAACCATTCTGGGAGTTTACAGTGATCATAAGCAATACCTTGCTGGATTTTTCTGGGGTTTGTACTTTATTATAAATGGAATTATATAGTCTTTGTTGTTACACAGTGTGTTCCTTTTGCTTCAGTGTTAAACTTTTGAGGTTCACCTATGTTGGGTGTATATCTACTAATTCATTTTCACCAAAGTATCATATTCTAATTATGAATATACACACCCACTTATTTATTTTATTGTTGATGGATATCAAAGTTGATTTCAGTTTTTGAATATTGTGAATAATGTTGCTATAAACCGTCTTAAACCATCCTGATGATATCTCTTAATGCTCATGTGTAAGAGGCTCTGCAGTGTATACCTAGAAGTAGCATGACAGAGAAACAAAGCAGAGTATGCATAAGTTTCACTTAAGCTTTACTGGGAAATGTCAAACTTTGTTACTGGTTAACAAAGTGATTGTGTCAATTTATATTCTCACCAGCAAAAATGAAAAGTTCATCTTGCTCCCCATTTTTGCAAAAACTTTTTTTTCCACTCCCACTACTTTTATATATCTGTCCAAAGGATGGAAGTGGACAATATTTTATTCTATATTAGTTCCTATTCTCTTAATTGTACTTTTTTCATAAGTATATGAGATTCCTCATATACTTCCTCACCTGAAATTTCTTTTATATCAATAGCCTTTTTCTCTTCTACAGGGTTATTTATCTTCTTTGACAAATGTTCTCTGGACAAAGGTCAACTTCAGTGATCCGCTTACCTATTCTGGTTATGACCTTCAAGAAAGGCAGGATAGATTCTTGAATTTTTCTTTTTATTTAACCAGTTTCAAGAAGATGAATTCCTTGTCTTTCTCAGAAGGTGACCAGTTCTTTTAATTTTTTAAAGTATCATTTTGAACTAAGTTTCAAAAACATTTGTAATGCTTATTGAAGTCCAGATTGTCCCACATTTTGCCAACTGACGCTTCTTGCATTTGACTCTTGAGTCCTTTTGACATGATCCTCAAAATCTTGGCTAGTTTCATTACTTATAGTATAACAAGGAATTCCAAGCTGAGCTTGTACATTATCTGTCTTAGATACGGAGTCAGTCATTTTTACATGACCCCTTTATTTGCTTTATTATAAAACGGTTTTTCATGACCATAGTCTGGGCACAAGGCATGATCCTCAAAGGTACAGGTCATAATAGAAATAAATATCTCATAATTACTCATTTGCTTTAGTCTACATTAGATGTACCATATTACAATAATACTAAAAATACCCCTACCAATTATGATTACTAAAATCAGTTACATTTTTGCCTATTTTATCATATTCTATCCCCATTTTATGGTGATAATAGATATAGATATTAATGTATATCAGACAGCCCTATGGATATATATATATATATGTATATAGACAGATATATGTATCTATCTATATACATATATATAGATATATATATATTTATATACCTGTATTTCCTTGGCAAGAAACTATATCAATATAATACAGATACAGATATATTTAGGTCACCTACTATATCCACTAACTATCTATTTGATGCTTACTACTAGTTCTTATGTCAAAGTTTCTCTAGTGCATTTCTTAAGAAGGACTGATGAGGAAAACATTTTACAAGTTTTTACTTGGTGATAAGAGTTTGTATCCCTTTTACATGAAAGTCAATTTTGCTAGCTAGAAGAATGCAGGCTCACATTTTCTTTCTTTGCATTTCTTCACTATACACTGATGTCTATTCTGGCAGAAAGCATTACTGGCAAAATGTCTGACTATGTTCTAATTTTCTTCCCTTTACAAGCAACATATTCTTTTTTCTTTCTTTCTTTTTTTTACCCTTTCAGTGTCCAGCAATTTGTTTTCTTTTTTTTTTAACTGCAGTAATTTTACTAGAATATAGCTTTCTGGGTAGTTTTAAGTGGACCCTCTCAGTAACATGGTATACTTTTAAAATAAGTAATACCAAATCTTTTTTTAGCACACTTTTGCTGAATTATAGTTATAAGTAATTGTTCTCTTCCCTTGTTTTGATTTTCCTCTTCAGAAGCACCTATTGTACATTTGTTGAATTGTATTTGCTTATTTTCTGTATATTCTCCAATACCTTTTATCTATTCTTAAATTTATTTTTGATTTTTTAAATCCACCTCCTTTTCACTTTCTGTTTCTCTTAAGGTATGAATATCGATTTTCTTTTACTGTTACACTGCCTCTAGATTTTATTTATTTTTAAATGAATTTTTCTTCATTTTTTTTTGAAGTCTCTAACTTCATTTCTGAATTTTTAAAGTTCTGACTTATTTGGTGTCTTGTATACTTTTCTTGATAACTTTTAGCTCATTTAAAATGGTATGAGAAATTTTGGGTCTGGTTTTCTGGTGTGCTTTCACTGTTTGTAGAGATGATAGTAGAATACTATTTAACTTTGTATGAAATTTGGTCTTGATCCTTTTCTGTTGCTTATTTTTACATAAATTTAAATTCCCTAAAATTTTAGAAGGAGGCTTGGTTCAGACATATTTTCTAAATTTACTGAATTTCTAGTCCTATTATTTTCACGTAATGTTAAATAATGTATGTGGTGGTTTGTTTTCTGAGATATTCTGGCTCTGTTCCCTCCCCTGTATTTACCCATCTCTTTTCTTCCCTAATTCTCCATTGTCCTTATCCCGTTAATTCTGAATTCTTCTAGCAGTTTCTCTTCTGTGTGGACCCTGAATGTTAAGGAAGACTTGCCAGATTAGTTTTGGGAGTTAAAAAGGTTTCAGAGACTCCAGACCCTGTAGTTTTATGTCAGCGTCCTTACACTCAACCCCTATTAAGAGTGAGCAAAGAATCTCCCATTCTCTGCTGTTTTCAGACTGATTTCTAGTGAATACCTGTTGGCTATTTGCATTCTTCTGTTTTCAAGTGTGTAACTTGCTGTTTCTTCCCACTGCTTTCTCCTGCACACATGGTGATAGCATGTAGGTTTTGTGGCTATTAGTAATTTGTCCTCACTCATTTGTATGTTGAGGTTCATGAGGGTAACTCATGAGATGGGTTGGAAGTGGCATTTATGTGATTTTGATTTTACTAATTGTTCTGCCTGTTTGATGTAAGGATTTGGGAGTTTCCAAGTTATGCTACAACCACACTGCCAGCTTCCCCAGACCTTCCGGATCATTTAAAATGTTTAAGAAAACAGTGATGCTCTTGTTTCTCTTTGTTTTTCTAAGGAGAAGAGACCATTTCAGTGTTGAGAGCTTATGAGTAGTTGAACAATAGCTTTTAGTTATTTGTCATTTCAGACAGCCCATTTCAGTTCTTCTCGGGACACCCAGATACTTTTGACCAAATTAAACAATTTTATTGTCTCTCATATCTTAGTGAAATGAGTGGAGGTACTTAATTCTTCTATCTTTCTTAAGACATATACTTTAAAAATTTAAGAAATTGTTATGGCTATTGGGCTGGTTATTTATCTGTTGTGTTTCAGCTCTAGGTAACCTTTTAAATTGTTCTGTGATTATGCAAACTGCATTTCCCAAACTCTGAACTAAATTCCTAAACTACTTGAGATCTATAAATGATATTTCCCAGATTATCTTGCCAGCCAGTATACTGTTATTTTTCTGCCAATGGGGTATACTAAAAGAAGATCAAAAGAAGGGAGAGGGGAAAATACATCCTGTTTCCAGTTCTTAACAAGATTACATCAACAGCATAGTGTCAATCCCCTGCCTCCAGGTACTTTTAGCATTTACAGCAGCAACTATATTATACTCCTTAAAGGGACCTGTGCCAGCTCACTTTGCTTCGATTGATAATCTGACACCAGATTATCAATGTGGTGCCCATGGACGTCTGAACGTCATCCAAGAAGATCTATACTCCCATTGTCCATCCTGAGAAGTAAAATTCTCTTTCATTGCCCAGGTTCTGGTTATTCTACCTCCTGTCCTTCAACCCTAAGAATGGGAGCTACTCCCCATGATTACCAATATCTATGGTCTTCTTCAACACCCTCTTTTTGCTTCACTAACCTTTAAATATCTATATACTAATTTTTGGTATTATATATCTCTAAAATATCTAGCATACTTCCTGTTCTGTTGATTGGATCCTGATACCACTGGTCTTAATTGCATAAAGTTAGAATCAAAACAAAATATTATCTGAAAACCAATTAAGACTTTCCTCCTTGTTTTCAAGGAGATAAGATCCTTACAATTCTCTCTAGATGTATATTCTACCATGTAGGTGAACACCTGTTTTACCATTTCCTCCCAAATTGCAGAGTAAAATAATCATATAGAATGTTAGGAGAGATAAGCTATTTATGCTTGGGCATATAGAACAGAGAGCAAGAGGAAATAGCGGTCTTCTGGTTGAGAAGAACTCTACGGATCAGCTCTGGAACCACTGAGTCTTTGTTTTAATATGGCATGGTGCCTGATCCACCTGAGGTGATTTGAAACTCTGCATGAGTGTCAATGGAACCACCATTTAAAACTACATATCTGAGGGCTGACTGCTGGGACTATTGGGCTTGGGTCTTCCCTGGAGCCAAGAGTACGCGACTGGGAAATGTTGAGGCAGGACAGTCGAAAACTTACGTACATACATACGTAACAAATAGCAAATGGGACGGGCAATGCTAAGGTACCAAATGTTGGTGTTTGGAAAACAAATGGAAAACAAATTCTAAGTCTCTTTTTTTTTAAACTGTTATTAATTTCAGGTCCTCCTAGATTTGGAATATTTGAATGAACTACCTAAGATACAGTCAAGCACTTCTTCAATATCCTGTATACTTACCAGACATAGATTTCTAAAGTATGATTTCATTCTTGCAGCCAGCACCAAAACCATTATTAGTTCCTATGGCCCACTCAAGAGTATAGTTCTGTGTATGAGTTGTATTAACTATCACAGATTGTAAGATCTTGAGGGCAATTCAGCCGGTACATTATCTTTCCATACATCACACAACTATTTTTGATCACAGAGTATACAACTTCTGTCAGAATTATCACTGTGCTTGTTTAAAATGCAGTTTGTAGAATTCCACCCCCACATACTGAATTAACATTTCCATGGGTAGAATCCACAAATTTATAGTTAAAAAGCATAATAAATAATAATTATTCCCAGTAAAGGTTGAGGACAACTGCCTCACGGTCCTTACCACAATGCCTCTAAACATAAGACATTTAATAAATGTGCTCTGAATTGCATGATTGGGTATGAGTATAATCTACATGTCTCTAAGACACATCTTAATTAACATTAAAAACCAGATTTTATAATGAATTGGAAATATTGACATTAATTTTAGTCAAGACTATTAATTAAAAACCAAAATGAATATAAATCTGTTCACACTCAAGACTATAGCTGTGTTAAATATAAAATACATTTAATAAGCATAGTTTTCTTCAACAACTACCAATATTTGTGAATTATATAAATAACTCTTTCGTATTTTCACAGAGTAGAGACCTGACTGTGGAATTATTGCATTAGTATAATGTGCTATTTTGAGTGAAAATTAATGTCAAAAGTAATTATTTGAGTGCTAATTGTTAAACTCGAGTATAAAGCCCTAAACTTAAGAGTGTAATTTTCTAGATTAATATGTAATGTCTCAATTTTGGAAGAGATACATTAACATACTATTGCTTGGAGGTAGTTTTTGATTGATTATGGTTTACTTCCTTTAATTTCCTTGTAACTCTAAAGTTTCATGCTAAATTTTTTTAGAATATAAATAATTATGTTTACCTATTAAGTAATATATAGAATTAATTCCACTTCTCTGGTTATAACTTTGCTAAATAATAGGAATTTTGTATCATGACATTTTTCAGAGTAATTATTAATAGTCCTTACCTTTATAAGTATATTTGATGGAATCTTATGGGGTTTTTTTTCTGAAATCTAAATTACATTATGGAGCTCATATGGGAATAGCATGGCACTAATTTCATACAAATTTTGAGCTCCAAATTCAATTTTCATCACTAATGGCTTTACCCTCACCTGTATTTATCTTTTCTTTGATGTCAACCCCTTACCTCTCAATCCATCCATCCACTCATTGGTTAATTCAACAAATACTTACTTGATACTTCTACTGTGCTAGTCAGCCTGCAAACTTTTGCCTCAGAGGGATACAGATGAGTAATCAGGAGATTACAGTAGAGTATAGAGAATTTTATTTGTGGAAAAACAGATCTTATGGGAGCATAAAGGAAAGATATCTTACACAACCTTAGGGATAATGGAATGTTTTCTCAAAGGAATTGAACTATAATCTGCCAGCTGAAGAAACAGTTATTCATAGGGTTATGAAGAGCCAGGAGCATAATCTCTATAGGAGGACAAAGCAGGAGCAGAAACCTGGTAACTAGAGAAAGTTGAGCATCATTAGGGAGCTACATGGAATTCCAGAATGCTGTAATATATAATGTAGGCTTGGGATTGGCATAAGCCAAATAATGAAGAACTTATCCCTAGCACACCATGCCAAAAATCAATTCATTGATCCATTTGCACTCTAGCAAGACCTCTCTAATTGCGACGTTGAGAATGCGTCTAGAGAAAGCTGTTGTTATAGTAATCCAGACATAATATGTTGATGACATAAGAGAAAATCAAATATTTTTTTTTCTGTGGTGATTTCTTTACCTCTTCAAGTGAACTTGGCCACGCGCTCATCTGCTGACTTAATACATTGTGCATATCTATATTATTACAGTAGAGTTTACTTAGGGTTCTATTTCTTCTTAGACCATGAGTTTCTAAAAATGGTACCCACATCCTGTTCATCTTTATATCCTTGAAACTGAATATACTGCATGCATGAGCAAAGATGCTCAGAAAATCTTTGTTAAGCTAGTGTATGAATATATGCATGTGTAAAGAAAAGTATTTTGAAGTCATCAGGGGGAATATAATAAAACCACACTAGAGTAAAATGGGACTCATAAGAGCAAAAGTATTAGAAAGAGATGGAAAAGTTATAACATAAAATGATAAAAATTAACAAGAATTTCTACCGAATATTTCATTTTTCCAATATGTAGATTATCAAGACTATCATATAGTTCTTAGGGTTTATTGTATTTCAGAGCGTCTTGTTGTCTTTGAAGATAACTTGTCATCATTGCACAATGGTCCTATATGTAGGTTCAGCAAAACATGTTCAAGACCAGTGAACAATGGCAAGAATAGTAAAAATCTTCCTATTTCAAAGATGAAGATTGTATGATCTAGCAATCATGTTCCTTGGTACAAAAACCTGTACGTGAATGTTTTTAACAGCTTTATGCATAATTCCCCAAACATGGAAGCAACCAAGATGGTCTTCAGTAGGTGAATGGATAAACTGTGGTACATCCAGAAAATGAGATATTATGTGCCAAAAAGAAATAAGCTATCAAACCATTTAAAGACATTAAAAAAAAAAAAAAACCTTAAATGTACTATTTCACTAAGTGAAAGAAGCCAGTGTAAAAAGGCTGTAAACTGTATGATTCCAGCTATGATATCTGGAAAAAGCAAAATTATAGTGACAGTAAAAAGATCAGTGGTTGCCAGGGGGAGGGAGGGATGAATAGAGGAAGGACAGAGGATTTTTAAGGCAGTGAAAATACACAGATTTTCGTCTATGATACTAACTTGACCTTTGAACAATGCAGGGTTGGGACACTGGCCCCCCTCTGCTGCCCCTGTGTAGTCGAAAATCCACATGTAACTTTATAGTCAGCCCTTCCTATCCCTGGTTCTGCATCCTTGGATTCAGCCAACCTTGCTCGTATCATGTAGTGCTGTAGTATGTATTTATTGAAAAATATCCACGTATAAGTGGATCCACTCAGTTCAAACCTATGTTGTTCAAGGGTCAAATGTATAATGATGGAAACATGTCATTATACATCTGTCCAAACTCATAGAATGTACAATACCAAGGGAAACTCCTAAGGTAAACTATGGACTTTGGGAGATAATGATGTGTCAGTATAGGTTTATACTATATATATTGTTTAGTTGTATAGTTGTATAGTTATTGTATAGTCTATACTATATATATTATAGATTGCACTCTACTGTCTTCTGAATCAGGTGGATTACCAGAGCTCCAAGCCTTTCAGAAAATATCAACTGTTGTTTTAAATTGACTTTTTAGCTCAATTTAATTTTGTTCATTTTAGCTCAACTTCAGCTTTCCCTGTCAAGTTAGGACAAAGAAATAGCAGACAGGAAAAAAAAAAAAAAAGGACAGTGTTTGTTTTAAACTGGAAGGCCTGTAAATGGAAGTGCCATATTATTAGTTAGATCCAAAAAAAGGTCCAAACCTTGGGTGATTCTATGATCTCTCACTATGTGAGGGCAAATTAAGTGGAATAGCTGTCACCTGGTGATGGTCAGCTCTGATCTAACAGATTTGCATTTTCAGTGTAGCAATAATTTTCTTGTCTCCAGTCATGGTCCTGATTAGTAGCTGTTGGAAGACTGTACTGCTAGATGGATGAGCCTGTCTATTTTGCCAGTGGTATATAAGTAACTACGTCGCCTAGTAAAAGATCGCAACAACTCTTCCCCTTAAGTATCTTCAGTATCTATTTTTAAAGAACCTACTATCTAACCTCTAAAATTATGTTTAAATATCTTTGAGATTTAAAAATTTGCGCTCCTCAATGATGCATTTCCTTTATGCAGAAAATCTTTTGTCTTATTCTATCTTTTATTTCAAAGATATTGGTATGAGATATTACTAAAAGAGAACAAAAAGAGAAACCATTAAGACAACACACTAGTACTATGAAGATGAACTCTGAAAACTAAAATCATTTAAATATGGGATAAACTTTGAATTCCTTACCTTTCATTCGGTATTAGCATGAAGTTTTTGTTTGCATTCTTTTATCTTATAGAGTTTGTAGGATGTGGAGAGAAATGTAAAGTTGACATTTTGGCTTCTTGGGTATTTTTTCCCAAGAGATAGTTATATATAAGACTTAGATGAGTCATCAAATAGCAATTATAAAGAAAAGGGCCAATTTTATTTTATAATTTGAAATAGCATAGCTGTCATTAATGAAAAAAACAACAAAAGCTTCTTTTTATTTAAAGCTATATTTTTATTTGATTTTTAAGTCTGCCTTTTAAGTGTATATTGTTCAGCATTTTTGAAGGTTGAATTACAAATTTGACTGGAGATTGATTTTCTTAACGTATTCATTTAAAATATTTTTAATAATATATTTCTCTGGCACTTAATCATTCTTGTGTCATAGTCAACAGTACAGAATATTACAATGCACATAACATCAGGAAACTTTTTTCAAATAAGTCTTCCACCTGTGAGAATATTTCTAGGAAAATGTTTGCATATAGATATTTAGTAGTGTCTTGAATTTGTAACTTGGAAAAATCAACATACTGAAAGCTGTTGAGATAATCGTGGTTTTCTTTATCCTTCACTTTGTTAATGTGTATATCATGTTGATTGATTTGCAGATATTGAGCCATCCTTGTATCCCTGGAATAAATCCTACTTCATCATTATGTATGTTTATTTTTATGTATTGTTGAATTCTGTTTGCAATATTTTGTTGAGGATTTTTGCATCTATGTTCATCAGGGATATTGGCCTGTAGTAATTTTGTTTGTGTGTTTATATGGTATCTCTGTTGGATTTTGTTTATCAGGGTAATGCTGGACTCATAGAATGAGTTTTGAAGTGTTCTCTCCTTTTCAAGTTTTTGGAGTAGTTTGAGAAGGATAGGAGTTAACTCTTCTTTAAATGTTTGGTAGAATTTTCCTGTGAAACTGTCTGGTCCTCAAATTTTGTTGAAAGATTTTTTATTTCTGATTCAATTTGGTCTGTTCAGATTTTATTACTAGTATTTGTTCTGTTCAGATTTTCTATTTCTTTGTATGTTTCTAGGAATTTGTCCATTTCTTCTAATGTTGTCCAATTTGTTGGCAAATTGTACAACTGTTTTTAGTATTCTCTTATAATTCTTTTTATTTCTGTAATAGTGGTTGTAAATTCTCCTCTTTTATTTTTGATATTAGTTATTCTAATTTTATTTTATTCTAATTTCTCTTTTTCTTGATGAGTCTGGCTAAAGGTTTGTTAATTTTTTTATCTTTTCAAAAAACCAGCTTTTGGTTTTACTGATCTTTTACATTGTTTTCTTAATCGCTATTTTATTTACTTTCTCTCTGATCTTTATTATTTCCCTTTTTCTGCTGACTTTGGGCTCTGTTTTTTCTTCTTTTCTAGTTCCTTTAGGCGGAAATTTAGGTTGTTTATTTAATTATTTTCTTGTTTCTTGATGTAGACCTGTATTACTGTAAACTTTCCTCTTAGAGCTGCTTTTTTGTGTCCCATAGATTTTGGAAAGTTGTGTTTCCAGTTTCATTTGTCTCAAGATATTTTTCTTCATTTCCTTTTTGATTTCTTTGCTGACCCATTTGGTTTTTTTTAGTAGCATGTTGTTTATTCTTTACAAGTTAATGTTTTTCCATTTTTCTTTCCTTATTTCTAGTTTCATACCACTGTGGTCAGACAGGTAGCTTGATATGATTTCAGTCTTCTTAAATTTTTGATTCTTTATTTCTGGCCTAGCATGTAATCTATCCTGGAGAAAGTTCCAGTGTGCTTGAAAAGAATGTGTATTTTGCTCTTGCTGAATGTGTGTTCATCTTGTCTAATGTGTCATTTAAGGCTACTGTTTCCTTATTGATTTCCTGTCTGGATGGTCTATCCATTGCTGTAAGTGGGGTATTAAAGTCTCCTACTATTATTGTATTACTGTCAATTTTTCCTTATATATCTGATAATATTTGCTTTATATAGTTAGATGCTTCTATATTAGGTGCATATATGTTTATGAATGTTATATCACCTTCTTGGATCGATCCCTTTATCGTTATGTAATGCCCTTCTTTGGCTTTTGTTATAGACTTTGTTTTAAATTCTGTTTTGTCTGATATGAGTATTGCTACCCTAGTTAGCTTCTCATTTCCATTTGCATGGAGTACCGTTTTCTACTCTTTCACTTTCAGTCTGTGTGTATCTTCAGCTCTGATGTGAGTCTCTTGTAGGCAGATGGGTCTTGTTTTTATCCATTCAACCACCCTGTGTCTTTTGATTGGATCATTAATCAATTTACATTTAAAGTGATTATTGAAAATTATTGGTTGTTTTGTAGTTCTTCTCTGTTCTTTTCTTCTTTTAGTCTCTTCCCTTGTGGTTTGATGATTTTCTTGTGTTTTGTTTGGGTTCCTTTCTCTTTGATTTTGTGTATCTATTGTAGGTTTTTTATTGTGTTACTACATATATATATATGTATATATATACTTGTTGTTGTTAAACTAATAGTCATTTAAGTTCAAACACATTCTAAAATCTCTACGTTGTTTACTCTCACCCCTCATGTCCCATGTTCTTGATGTCATATTTTATATCTTTATGTGTATTCCATAACTGTTTCTTATAGCTATAGTTGATTTTAGGATTTTTGTCTTTTAACCTTTGTACTAGCTTTTTTAAGTGGCTGATCCACTGCTTTTACTATATATTTACCTCTGTCAGTAAGATTTTTTTTCTTTCATATGTTTTCTTATTTCTTGTTACAGCTTTTTCTTTTTCACTTAAAGAAGACCACTTAATATTTCTTGTAAGGCTGGTTTCATAGTAATGAATGTTTAATTTTTGGAACGTTTAAATTTTGGAGGAAACTTATGTCTCCTTCAATTCTGAATGATAACCTTGCTGGGTAGAGTGTCATTGGCAGTAGGTTTTTTTCCTTTAACCACTTTAAATATATCATGCCATTCCCTTCTTGCTTGTAAAGTTTCTGCTGAAAAATTAGCTGATAGCCTTATGGGGGTTCTCTTATGTGTGACTCTGTTTTTCTCTTGCTGCCTTTAAAATTCTCCCTTTATCTTTTGCCATTTTAGTTATGATATGTCTTGGTGTGGGTTTCTTTGGGTTCATCTTGTTTGGGACTTTCTGTACTTCCTGGACCTCAGTCTCTGTTTCCTTCTTCAGGTTAGGAAAGTTTTCAGCCATTATTTCATCAAATACATTTTCTACCTCCTTCTCTCTCTCTTCTCCTTCTGGGATCCCTATAATGTGAATGTTAGTACACTTCATATTACCTCAGAGGTCTCTTAAACTATCCTCATTAAAAAAAATTATTTTGCTGTTCTGATTGTGTGATTTATTTTGTCTTCCCAGTTGCTTATACATTCTTCTGTATCACTCAATCTGTTGTTAATTTATTCCAGTGTATTTTTCACTTCAGTTATTGCACTGTTCAGCTCTGATTGGTTCTTTTTTGTATTTTATAGTTCTTTGTTGATATTCTCACTGTGCTTCTCTCTTCTTTTCCTGAGTTCGGTGAGCATCTTTATGACCATAATTTTGAACTCTTTATCAGTTAAATGACTTATCTCCATGTCATTAGGATTTTTTCTGGGTTTTATCTTACTCTTTCATTTGGAACGTTTGTCTTCTCATTTTGACTTTCTCTGTATGTTTCTATGAGATTAGATGAAACTGTTACCTATCCCAGTCTTGAAGACATGTCCTTGTGTGGGAGTGTCCCTAGGCAGTCTGTATGTGCCTAGTAACTTTTATGGGAGAACTGGATCTGATGAGAGCCCTGCTGTCTGTGGCTTCCTCCATGGTGCACTGGTTCTTGCCACCTTGGTGAGGAATGGGGCCAGGGAGGATGGAGCCAGAGCTTGGCATGAGTGGCAGCTTCTCCCATGGAGTGATGGCAGTCACTGCCTTGGTGAGGAGTAGGGCTGGGCAAGACAGGCTAGAGCCAAGGCCCAGTGTGGGATGGGGAGTGCACTGGGGTGGTCCTGGCAGACCACCCAGATCATCAGGTCAGTTTTCTATCTGCTGCTCTGTGCTCAGACTGAGAGTGAGCAAGTCTGTACACTGCCTTCAAGACCATAGTCTTGGTTTCCCATAACACTCTGGTAAGCTACACTTATTTTCATAATTAGCTAAGGGGGCTCATCTTCTGTACCAGACCTCAGGGCTGGGGTGGCAGATATGGAACACAAATCCCTTGCTCCTTGGAAAGATCCCTGAACCTGTGATATCCCCCTCCTCTTCTCGGTCACCCACTAGGGGTATGAGTCCTGGCTAAATTGCTTCTTCTCCTACCTATCAGAATACATATGGTTCTTTCTTTATATCCTTGATTGTAGAAAAGCTGTTACGCTAGTTTTTAGGTCATTTTCAGAGAGAGTTGGTCTATATGTAGTTGTAGTTTTTATGTTTGTGGTAGGATACATTCTCAGGGTCTTCCTACTCTGCCATCTTGATCTGGCTCAGTCCAAACATAACCTCTGAGTTGGCTCATAGATGAAACTTTAATTAAGGTTTGGGAGGTCTAAGAAGCGGACTCAATTTTGAAAGAGTTCTAGTGGGTAAAATAAGGTGGTAAAAAAAAGAAGAGAGGATGTTTCTCAGTGGATGTGAAATTTTTCATATTTTTTATAGTCATAATAAATTTTATGTCTCCCTTGTTAGTCTACTGCTCCTTTCATTTAAGTGACGTGTCACCTTGAAAATATTTTCTGGAAAAGAAAGAGCCTTTTATAAAAAGATGGCACCTCTCATTACTTAAAAGAGGTACTATCCTATATGTTGTTTTAAAAGGTTTGCTCAATGCTATAGTTCCATAGAAACCTGAAACGTGAAGCATGATATCTGAAACTAATTCTTTCAGTTTTAGCAGTTTAATGCTAAGTTATTAAACAATCCTAAAACAATTGAGATTCTTTCTTGCCATTTTCCTCCGTATTAAACAAAAACAACTCTAATTGTTGTAGGGTTTTCTTTTTAAAAAAGAGAAAAAAGATCAATTATTTAAATTTGATTATACCTGTCAATAATAGTAGAAACACACTAGGAGTCAAAGTAGCAATACTTTGGTTCTCATTACACGTAATCTTTATCACCACCAAGGCTTATTTTGATCAAAATGATTAATTCTTGGTTATTGATGGAACTAATCTATAAAACCAATCCAGAGGGGAAGTCCTACATTGAATATATGTGGTGATCTGTGAACTGAGTGTCAGTGCAATGAAACTCCCCTTTATACTGATAATTAGAGCGTATTTTCAAGATAGGATTATCCATGTTAGAAATAAATATCTGCCTCTATCACCAGGGTTATTAAATTTGTTTTGTTGACTTTCTTTTTCTTAGTACCTTTTCTCCTTAGATGTATTGATTCTAAGAAGTGAAGTCTGTCACCCGGAATCTTGCAAAAAAGGCCCCAAATGTGCCCTGCTCTGACTCCACTTAATTCCAAGGCTTTATTGCCATATTGCTTCTGTTCATGTACAGTGTGCCAGGAACATACTGGGAGCTGTGGCTAATGTCCAACAAACCCTTTACTCAAGTTCTTCCTCTTTTTGAAATACCTTTGCATCATAATCTTACTCAAATTGTACTAAAATTTTTCATGAGTCAGTTAAATAAAGTCTTCCTTGTTGCCTCCAACTGAAAGTCATTTCTTCCATGTAAATGCAATGAGCAAAAAGTCATTGTCACTTGCATGTCACTTTTCACATTTTATATTACATTGTAATTATTTCTGTAAATATTCATTTCTCCTTACTAAGATCCTTGATTCATCAGCAGTTACTTTTATTGAGTAACAAGTATTTGTAGAAGGTAGAACACAATGCTAAGACATCTCTGGATACTCCCATACTTGCTAATAAAGTTCAGTTTCACTGTTTGGAAAGTAATATATACTTATGTGTGTATATATATATATATATATATATATATATACACATGCATATACATATATATAATATGAAATAGAAGGGCGAGGATTTAAATAACTCATCTTACGCTTCATTCTTATAGTTCATTCATCCATGCACTTATTCATTTAACAAACAATTATTAATCACTTTATTGAGCACTATGCTTGGTGCCAAGAATAAAAAATGGTTTTGTTCCTTAAAGACCTTAAAGTAGTATTTAAAGACAAAAAATTGGCAATATCATAGAATGAAAAATGCTATAGCAGAGTTAACCACAGGGTACCATAGGAATAACATATTGTGTGACTATGAAAAGAGTCCCTCCAGAACTTTGTTTCTTTCAGTGGCATATTCTGAAACCACAGATAATTTTATAGTATTATGTTATAATATTAGTAAAATATTTACATATTCACCTATGTTTCCAGATTTAATGGCCACCCTGTATGTCTCTGTCTCTATCTTTATCTCTGTCTCTTTCTCTATCACATACATGTCTACAAATATATAAAAGCATCTAATGTAGAGCTTGACATAATTGGAACTCAATAAATGTTTTCTTCCTTTTCTGATTCTAGATAGTTTTGAAATTTAGGAGAGGTTCTACAAAACTTGAGGAGTGTTTTGCATAGAGGATATGACATTATGATGCCTACATGCTGTAGTCCAGGCATCTAAGTGCTGACTCTAAATCTGTAGTGCTATAGTTGGCTTGTAGCCCTTTAGAAACCTTGACTGAACTCTTGGTACAAAGGCCACTAGATGGGGCTTGTGTGCTTAGAACGTTATGGTTTAGCAAAATGTACTTCCTTTTCGTTTTTTTTAAACTCAAAAATAGTTCTCTTTAACAAACTATCTTGTTCTTTATTAACTGTAACACTGTAAGAAATTCTCGTTAGAAATCTTTTTATACTAGCAAGTGTACAGCATAACTATTGCACTTGCCAGCATGTAAGATTCCTCAAAGCAAAGAAAACAAATCTCTTCGCAACCAGGCCTATGTACCTCTTTAGAGGCTAAATGCAAGATCATATTACCAACCTAGTAGTTCTTTTCAAAGCTGTGTCTCATCATATTGTGGAATCTCATATAATGTACCTTGGAAGCACCACTTTTCTGATTCAGGGAGTCTGGGGTGGGACCAATGGCTCTGCCTTTCCCGCCAGTGCTCAGATATGCTGATGCTGCTGGTCCACGGATCAAACTTTAAGAACCTCTGTTGTACGCAGTGGCTCTCTGTGAATAAAATGCATTCAGGATCTGTCTCTCCTGTCTCAAGTCTGCTTCATACCACACTGCAGTGTTCACCTCTCCAGGCACTGGAACCTGAACAAGGGCCAGAAGCAAAGAGTGCCCTTTTCATCGTATGTATGCGCCTCACCACTAGGCACTCAGCTCTCAACTGTAGATAGGACTCAACTTCTTCACCAACGCTTGGGATACTGCTCTTTGTCTTTGAGCAATGAATAGCTAACACTCATTTTTTTAAATTAAATGAAGAGTTTTACCCAAGACCCCAAAACTTTGGATTCTGATTTTTGTTTGGCTCATTGACTTTTTGGCTTTCTGAGTCTTTCCTTTCCATTTTTTTCCATCTTGCCTCCCACCGACCCTGGGATTTTCCCTCCCAGCCCCCATTTTTCCAAATTCCCTCCAACCTCCCCACAAATGCTGAGACGTAGGCCCAGTCCCCTCTCTTCCCAGTCTCATTCTATCCATTCTCAGCCACCGATTTATTGATTTCCCATAAACAATTAGGCACAATTTTATTTCCACTTTACCTTTACTGGAGATTTAGCGATGCACTACTTCTTTATGTATATCTATATCCATAAGTAGATTCCTCACCTATTCATCTCTGACTTATTCATCCCTTCATCAGTTATTAGCTATCCAATGTTTCCACGCATTGCCTTGTCCAGCCATTATAGCTACAGTGGTTAAAAACAAAAAAAAAGTGACCTCTCATCTTTCAAGGTCTCCATCATTTTTAAACTTTTCTCTGTCTTTTTGGGGATACCTCTTGCCACTGACTTGTTGTTTTCCATCTAAATTACCTACTTGGTGTACAGATTCTCAGCTTAAGAAAACCACGATCTCCCTGGCTTTTGCATTGTATCTCAGGCTTCCGTCTTTACTTCTTGGTTCTTGACTCCTAAGTCAGCGTCTGGCAACCTGAGCATCTTCTTCTCACCTGACTTTTATCATCTAGGCTGGGCTTCTGTATCTTTTTTGTTAATATAATGATAATACCTTAAAATGTGTGGTTTATACCATCGATGGTGCATTAGCATACCCCATCTTATTTGATTTACCATTTCAAATGACTAAGGTATCTTTGTGGAAAACTTATCTTTTAAATGCTTTACCTTCATATAATGTTTATATTCTTATAAATGAATAAATCACCTAAATCTTGGCCTATTTAAGTTTTTTTTTTTACACTTTTAATATTCTGTCATCCTGTAAAACCTCTAAAGTGGTATTAATAACAGAATGAGCTGCTAGGACATTATTTGTGTTCTTCATTATTACATTTTATGGAAACTTACTCGAGTTACCATTAATTTATTCAGATCAGGTATGATCTACTGCAGCCCGGAAGCTTCTGTATTATGCCAACAAAAATCACCTTCATTTCACTCTCTCTGTCTGCTATTCTTTTCATGATCTCTACCTAACAACTCTGAATAAATGCCCGGACTCAGCCTCCTACTTTAAACCGTACTACCTTAAAAAGACTAGTCACCTAGTCATGCCCACAGAACCATTTAGTTTAAATGAATTAACAAGGCTCAACAAAAATTGGTCTTGATACACTAAAATTTGCCCCCTACTCTTCTCTCAATTTAAACATTAAGGTTACATAATGTTTAATATAATGAGAGATAGGCCCAAAACTCTATCTGCAAAAGTCATTGGGAATGGCATAAAAAGTTCAAGCCACCAACATACGTTTTTGGAGGCTTGGAGCTGAAAGGGTTAAGCTATTCTTGCACACAGAAATTTTACCAAGAACTTAACCTGATTATATTCGTGATACGAGCTAAGTTCAGTTTATTCAGTAGGGATGCTGCAAAGTGAAGCATATCATGACTACCGAGGGTAATAGAAACAATTGCTTCAGTGAACCTAGAACTGTCACAACAGCCACGTCAGAACAGATGGCTCTGCATTTATTCCAGTCTAGGGATTCAAATTGGCAGGAGTCAAGCTAAAATCCTGAAAAACATGTCAGCAGTTGTGGAAAGGAGTTTTCTTTATGTAAAAAGTTGTTCATAACATTCCACTGAGAATCTGGAGGTATTTGCCACTTTAGTTAATTTGCCTATTAGTGTATTAAACTTGTGGCCCATAATTTATTTATCTACATGTATATATTTATCTAAATTCATATATTTTGTGTATACATGTGTATTTTACGTAACTACATATATATGCCACAAGCTCAACACACACACATATACACACATACATATACATATATACTAGCAATATAATAATTTATGATATATTAGTAATCTAGAGTTAATACTATTAGTAATCTAGAGTTAATACATTTTATGCATTATATGTATGTTATGTTTATGTCAAAACTTCTTTGAACTATGTTAGTATATATCAACAGTTGCTAATTCCTGAACTAATGTGTTAATTTGCATTTTAAACCTACACTGCTTCTAGCGTAAAAATTTTCAGGTTTTCTTTCAAAACAAACTACCTTATTCTATCTTTAAGAAAGCTTTTCTACCACAGATTACTTAAATTTTACATTAAGCCTGAAATGTATTTTGGTCAAATGACTACACTTGTTCATTAACATCTTTTTCTCCTTGCACAATGAGTAATTAATACTTTCTCTGGAAGTTAAATGAAAACTGATTTGACATTTTTGGGCCAAGATTCCTGAATTAGCACTGGAAGAAATCAAAAGCTTCTACATACTCCTCACCGTTTTAAAAATGTTTCAGTAAAAAGAGAAAAGAAAGAAGGGATCATAGCTCGATCTTCTCTAAGACAGTGAAACTGGAACTGTTTCCAAGTGGGCTGAGCTCTTCTACTCTCTTTTACAGGGGACATCGCTAAATGCAGATGCCTAAAGGGAAGGGTTTTCTCATGGCTTTGCTTTTTCAGGGTATTTATGGAGTGTGAACTTACCCACTGAATGTGTCCTAATGTTGGGTCTAGCAGCCAGTCTTTTGCCTGACTGATCCACCATGACGTGTCTACTCACATTATTAGATTAATAATCTAATCATTAATAATCTAATCACAGGAGATTAAAAACATCTGTAATTCTTCATCACCGTATTTGCTCATAATTTTTGTAGAATATGACTAGCTAAAGAATGTATTTTTCCTATAATGTTATGTTGACAAATCTAGCATTCAAGAGAAATATTCAGAACCCAGTGTTATTTCTTTTCTTTTTCGGATTTCTTGTATGCTTTTTAAAAATTTGACTCTGATGATTTATGTGATCATAGTACTTTCCCTTTTGGCCCAGGGAAAGATTGAATTTTTTTACAGCAAATTAATATCCATACAGATTAAACAGATAAAATGTTAAAATTTGAAGCCTTAAAGGGAAAATGAAAGATTATACGTGAATTAGCTGAACTTTAGATGATGAAAGATATTACAGGCCTAAATTTAAACAAAATTCTATAAATATATTTTATTACAGCTTTTACTGTGGACAAATAAAGGAAAGTGTGGGCTAGATTGGAATCATAAGCCAGGCTCTTACTAATTCCACACTTTTTCAGTTGGCCTGACATAAACTGCTGTAACAAACATGCCCAAATGTGTCTCATGTCTCAAACCAATTAGAGGCTTATTTTTCAGTGTCCAAGGCAGGTCTTCCTAATTGGCAGTTGGCTTTGCTCTGTGTGGTGGTTCAGGGACCCCTGCCTGTTATTGAAAATGACAGGTTTGGTTGAGAAGGTTCCACATGTAACCCAATCTTTGCAGGAGTGTTTAATCCCTTTTGATTAATGCTAAAGTCGAAATTAGCTTTTTTATCTCATCTCCAACTATTGAGTTATGTTACCTTTAAAACTACATTTTGAGACACGGAAAAATAATAATTAATAAAATGAAAGAAAGTGCAAAGCCCATTTTATCACTAATTTGAGTCAAATTTTCTCTTTGTGAATACGTGTGTATTTACATACATAAAGAGCACAAGTAAATTCCCTAAATGTTAACAGTGATTATTTTAGGTATTATGGTTGCAAGTGATTTTAATTGTCTTACCTCTATTTTCTAATTGTTCACAATGTGCAGGTATTGCTTATAGAATGAGGGAGAAAGTGCATATAAAACACTGTTTTCCTTCAGCTACTAAAACTATATATGAATTGTCTTAAACTCATGACCTGTCTGTCAAAAACATAATTTCATACCTGCTTGCCACAGGTGGTATGCTGCTGTTCTTTCCTAAATCTACATTAACTAGTTAGCTTTTAAAGTTTTCTAAAGTTAATCCTGGTTAGAGGGGAAAAAATATGATATTACTGAGATGAACTTTAAAAAAAGTGTTAATAATGAGACCCACAACACATAATTTCTCGTTACTGAATTTAAAAACTCAGACCAGTTACCACGGTTTTTTGTTTGTCTGTTTGTTTTGCGGTACGCGGGCCTCTCACTGTTGTGGCCTCTCCCGTTGCGGAGCACAGGCTCCGGACGCGCAGGCTCAGCGGCCATGGCTCACGGGCCCAGCCGCTCTGCGGCATGTGGGATCTTCCCGGATCGGGGCATGAACCCGTATCCCCTGCATCGGCAGGCGGACTCTCAACCACTGCGCCACCAGGGAAGCCCCACAGTTTTTAATTTATTCTCAGAAATTATTTTGTGTTTGGGGAAAATCTGGCTAATGAATGAATTCAATCAAGCAAGCAAAAAATAAATATAATTTCCCTCCTGATGTGCTAGATAATTAATATTTTTCAATACATGAATCATTGTTATATCCCATGGTAAGTGCTATGAAAGGTTTTTTTTTTAAGATAGTGCAGTTTTGCTGAGGTAATTTTTTAAACTATGAATGTATTAAGTTTATGTATGTATATTGTGTAAATGATAATAATATGTATATTATTAGGACTTTAGAAGATTTTTTAAATGAAACCCCAAAAATCACTTGACCAGGAAAATACAAACAATAGATGTTCTACCACAGATGGGAACTCAGATACCCCTCACTCATTCCAAAACTTGATGCTTATATAGTGTATCCCACTGTTTCTTTGAAATGTGAACTTGTATTAATAGAGTTTAGAGGGAGGCAAAATGGTGAAAATAAACTTGAGGTGGGCTTTATCCAGGCAGTAGATTAAATTAGAATAGAACT
This sequence comes from Delphinapterus leucas, assembly GCF_059928025.1. Classification (NCBI taxonomy): domain Eukaryota; kingdom Metazoa; phylum Chordata; class Mammalia; order Artiodactyla; family Monodontidae; genus Delphinapterus; species Delphinapterus leucas. The sequence continues at coordinate 17,834,933 of NC_143146.1, read as the reverse complement.
ATGTCCTACATGAAACAAGATGTGTGATAAGAACTTGAACAGAACATCTGGGGGATAGTGAATAAGGAGATTAAATATATAGGATAGAAGATTTGTGTTGAAAATCAAGAGGTAGAAATAAAGGTGTCAAGTTTTGTTTGTGAAAGATGAGAGTCGAGAGCTAAATTTGGAGAATAAGTTAAGAAACATGGATTCTTTCTTCAATACAGTAGATATTTAATATTTCAGATATTTTGCTTTAGAAAAAGCCAAGGGATGAGTAATCCAAAAGAATAGAGGAATTCAAAGCTAATAGTTTTGAAGTATATTATAGGATTAATTTGGAAGGAGATTGACTTCCCCAATTATAACTCCCTTACAGCTATATTGTAACAATTATATTCAAACTTCAAGGGCAGTAGAGGAAGGTAACTCAGGAATATGCTAGTTCTCCAGACCCAAGTTGAAAAGCTTACTATATTAGTCCAGTGATTTATCAATAGATCAGTGATTTTCAAAAGACTGTTTAACATACTCCATTTTTAAACAATAATTAAAAATCCCATCTGTAAACTGACAAATCAATGTTTTATTAATATAAATTGAATTACTAAATTCAAAATTTTAATATTTACTTATTATAAAGTCAACTGATAAGCATAATGAGTCAATTTAAGTCAACACAACATTTTAAAATTAGGAGTAATGCCAATGTTCTACTTAATATATGTTTTTTTTAAATAAAATAGACATGTAATTTGAGGGCCTTTGCAGTGTTTAAGAAAATCCTGATTGCCATGCATAGTTGCACGTGATAAACAGTTGAATGTCTACCTTGTAACTTCAGGATACTCATCATTGAAACAAAGATGGCAGGAAAAACTATCGTTTCACTTATAGGGTGCATCCCTGGAAGAAGCAGTTAATACTTCACCAATGTGTTCATGTTCATTTTATGATACATATGAGTGTATTTTGTTTTTATTATAATTTTAATGAAGGTAAAATTGGTTTATTGAACAGAGTGGAATTGGTAGAGTGTAAGCAGATACCAACTTTATTCTTTCTCACCATTCCCCATTAAACATTCTTTCTGAATATGTTTTTCCTCCTAGACTTTCTAGACACATTTAGATAATAAACAAGTAGAATTTTATTTTGGCATTAAAATTCCAGTGCAGTCTAAAATCAATAATGTCTGGCTATTTGGTAATCAGAACTTAAACATTTATCCAGTGTAAGGCTCTCCCTCTCCCACTGTGAGCCTGACCCAACCTTGGTAGCCTGTAGTAGGAGTAGAAGAGTGAGGTCAGTTTCTTTTTCTTCTTAATTCTATCCACCAGTTCTTCCACTCCTTTGGCACATACTCTGGGTCCTCTCAGAGTTGGATCAGAAGCCAGAGGAGAGGTAGGTATCAGCTGGGGCAGTGTTTATTGGCACCACAGAACCCATTGCATAGGGAGTTTTTGTCCTCCCTGGAAATTTCCAAACATTTCCAAAGGGGGATTTCTATCTCCCTTGACCTTAGCAGTGCTTCTTTTCTGTGGGCTGCATATGGTTGCCTTGGCTCCTGATGAGACATCTAACACTTTGAAAGTGTAAGAAAGATCCCTAAAAGAGATCCCTTTTAGGATGACCCCAAACCTCCCTTCTGCAGGGTCCACATCTGATTTTGCAAGAACACATGGTTTTGCCTTTCCTGTTAGAAGTACAGTAAGTTTCCAGTCAGTCCATGTTAACCTTTTCCAGGCAGACTGAAGAACCTTCTATTTATCCTAACCCTGTGTCATCCAACATGGTAGCCACATGCTGTTGAGCACCTCAAATGTAGCTAGTCTAAACTGAAATAGTCTACAAGTGTAAAATGCACACCGGTTGTGTAAACTTAGAATGGACAAAAATAATGTAAACTACCTGATTAATAATTATTACATGTTAAGAGCAAAATCTTTTAACATATTGGGTAAAAATATACTTTGAAACATTTCATCTGTGTTTTAAAATTTTAAAAAGTTTACTAGAAAATTTACTATTACGTTGTGGTTTGCACTTTATTTCTATTGGACAGTGCCACTCTATCCTTTAGACTTTTCAGGAGTCAATAAAATACTAACTTCTACATTCCTCAAGCTCTGTACTCTATAAATGGACCTACTACCACACATTTGGCGTATTGTCTTGGTTGTTAAAGCACATACACAGCAACCCTCCCCTAAGCTTCATTCCTCTTAGCCTCTTTCATTCCTTATGGAGTGGAATCAGATTTAGAGTCACTTATTATGTCTTGTGGGAGATGAAGCACTTCATGAAAGGGTATGGGAGGGTTTGACACCCCTGTTCTTGGCTCTGGAGCCCATACCAAATACCCAATATAGGGTCTACTTTTATGTGGGTAAACAGATAGCTTTAACTGAAATTCAAACAGGGAACCCCTTGAAGAAAATGGGGTTCCCTGGAAGAGAGTTTGAAGACCATCACATTAGAGCATTGACATATGGGACTGACAGTTCCCTAATTGTGATTTGAAACTTGGAGACAGAAAATGCATAACATTAATAGCATTCCACTCTCTAAAAACACTTGGGGCATTTTCCTGGCCTGGGTTCTGTTCCAGACTACCCTCTGTAAAATCAGGCATATCTCTTAACTTCTCCAGATGTCATCTACTTCTCTATAAAATGAGAAGATGGTCTTTAGAACCTCTTTTTCTTTCTCTTTTTTTAAATGTCAAAATCTCAACTATCAAACACAAAAAAAGCACAGAAAATAATTTAATACCCAGAATTGAGGTGAATAGAAGTTAACACTTGTTTTTTAAATCCAATGCCACTTTCCCTCTCTCTGGCTTTTTGTGAATTAAAATCAGCACATACAGCTAAAGGCTACTTCTTGTCACTTGTCTCCTTATTCTCACAGATATAGCCTCTAACCTGAAGTTGTGTTCATCATTGCCTGATGTTGATTTTTTTTTTTACTACATTTAACAAAACTGTGAATAAGCCACACCACATATATAAACCTGTTTTTCTTTCAAAATTTACAGAATTATGATCATTGTTTACCTATGGTTTGCAACAGTATGTTTTTGCTGGTTATTCATGTCAATATATGCTATATAGGATCATTTCTTTGAGTTTCTCTGTAGTAGAACAGTGTTCAAATAAACCTGAATTTTCTACATTTCCCTCCATAGTTTCCCTTTTATAAAGAACTCAATGAGCTTCCTTGAACATGTTCCCTTTTGCATTTATGTCACAGTAACTTTAAGGTAGATGATAGTAAATATAATATCCTTTACTATGTATTGTTTAATTACCATCCAGAGAACTTGCACTAATTCATACTTCTATCAGGAACAAATACTTGCATATTATTGACATCATTTGATATTATCAGAATTAATTGTTGCCAAAATGGATTAAAGTAGATTGAAATTATCTCACTTTTATCTTACTTTGCATTTTTTAAAATAGTACTGAAGTTGAATATCTCATAAGTTTATTCATATTTAATTCTCTATAAATTGTCTTTATGTATTTTTCATTTTTTAATTTCCATAATTTACTATACATTATGGATACTATTATTTTGTGAGTTATATGATTTGACTATATTTACTCCTAATCAGAGGTATATATCTACATCTTTTTAAAAGAAATGTGGTTTTATTTTGAGGCATGGATTTTTATTTTAAGTTAGTTTAAATTTATTAATCATTTCCTCCATGATGTATATTTTTGTCACATTTAAGAAATCTTCATTAATCTGGTGTCATAAAAATGTCCTTCTATATTTTATTAAATTTTTCCTAAAAAATGATTTTTACAACTAGATCTTTCAGCTAATCAGAATTAATATATTTGATTGTTATTAAAGAGTCCCATTTTTTTCTTTATTCATATAGATATTCATGGTCTCAGCACCACTCATTAATTCATTCATTATTTTCTTTCAGATCTACAGTTTTTCATTTGTTATGTATCAATATTAGTCTCATATAAGTGTATGCCATTCTTTAGCCTAACCATTCACCCTTGTACCAATATAATACTTATTTAACTACTGTCTTTGAAAAACATTGATTATATAATAGGGTTCATCCTCTGTTCTTATCCTTTAATATTATTGGGAATTTTGGGTAATATATATGAATTTTAAGATCAAAATATATGGAAACACTGTGAGAAATTTTATTTGTATTGCTATTAATTTGTACAGTAATTGAGGAGTCATACCATGTTTATAATATTAATTCCCCCAAACATAAATATGGTGTATTTCTTCACTTAGGTCTAATTTTATGGCCTTCAGTGAAGTATTATGATGTTTTTCATATATATCAGAGACATGCTTTGCTATTTGTTTGTAGGTCCCTTATGATTTTAGCCACTATGATAAGTATCATCTTTTTAAAATAACATTATGCATTCTGGGTAACTTCCTCATGTATATTATTCAGTTTACTAATTTTCTCTTTGACCCAATCTTTTTTTTTTATTCTTAAATTTTTTTTAATTTTTATTTATTTATTTTTTTACATCTTTATTGGAGTATAATTTCTTTAAAATGGTGTGTTAGTTTATGCTTTATAACAAAGTGAATCAGTTATACGTATACATATGTTCCCATATCTTTCCCCTCTTGGGTCTCCCTCCCTCCCACCCTCCCTATCCCACCCATCCAGGTGGTCACAAAGCACTGAGCTGATCTCCCTGTGCTATGCGGCTGCTTCCTACTAGCTATCTATTTTACGTTTGGTAGTGTATATATGTCCATGCCACTCTCTCCCTTTGTCACAGCTTACCCTTCCCCATCCCCATATCCTCAAGTCCATTCTCTAGTAGGTCTGTGTCTTTATTCCTGTCTTACCCTTAGGTTCTTCATGACATTTTTTTTCTTAGATTCCATATATATGTGTTAGCATACGGTATTTGTCTTTCACTTTCTGACTTACTTTGCTCTGTATGACAGACTCTAGGTCCATCCATCTCACTACAAATAACTGGATTTCGTTTCTTTTTATGGCTGAGTAATATTCCACTGTATATATGTGCCACATCTTCTTTATCCATTCATCTGATGATGGACACTTAGATGTTTCCATGTCCTGGCTATTGTAAATAGAGCTGCAATGAACATTTTGGTACATGACTATTTTTGAATTACGGTTTTCTCAGTGTATATGCCCAGTAGTGGGATTGCTGGGTCATGTGGTAGTTCTATTTGTAGTTTTTTAAGGAACCTCCATAACGTCCTCCATAGTGGCTGTACCAATTCACATTCCCACCAGCAGTGCAAGAGTGTTCCCTTTTCTCCACACCCTCTCCAGCATTTATTGTTTCTAGACTTTTTGATAATGGCCATTCTCACCGGTGTGAGATGATATCTCATTGTAGTTTTGATTTGCATTTCTCTAATGATTAATGATGTTGAGCATTCTTTCATGTGTTTGTTGGCAATCTGTATATCTCCTTTGGAGAAATGTCTGTTTAGGTCTTCTGCCCATTTTTGGATTGGGTTGTTTGTTTTTTTGTTATTGAGATGCATGAGCTGCTTGTAAATTTTGGAGATTAATCCTTTGTCAGCTGCTTCATTTGCAAATATTTTCTCCCATTCTGAGGGTCGTCTTTTGGTCTTGTTTATGGTTTCCTTTGCTGTGCAAAAGCTTTTAAGTTTCATTAGGTCCCATTTGTTTATTTTTGTTTTTATTTCCATTTCTCTAGGAGGTGGGTCAAAAAGGATCTTGCTGTGATTTATGTCATAGAGTGTTCTGCCTATGTTTTCCTTTAAGAGTTTGATAGTTTCTAGCCTTACATTTAGGTCTTTAATCCATTTTGAGTTTATTTTTGTGTATGGTGTTAGGGAGTGTTCTAATCTCATACTTTTACATATACCTGTTCAGTTTTCCCAGCACCACTTATTGAAGAGACTGTCCTTTCTCCACTGTATATTCCTGCCTCCTTTATCAAAGACAAGGTGACCATATGTGCGTGGGTGTATCTCTGGGCTTTCTATCCTGTTCCATTGATCTATATTTCTGTTTTTGTGCCAGTACCATACTGTCTTAATTACTGTAGCTTTGTAGTATAGTCTGAATTCAGGGAGGCTGATTCCTCCAGCTCCGTTTTTTGTTCTCAAGATTGCTTTGGCTATTCAGGGTGTTTTGTGTTTCCATACAAATTGTGAAATTTTTTGTTCTAGTTCTGTGAAAAATGCCAGTGGTAGTTTGATAGGGATTGCACTGAATCTGTAGATTGCTTTGGGTAGTAGAGTCATTTTCACAATGTTGATTCTTCCAATCCAAGAACATGATATATGGCCCCATCTATCTGTATCATCTTTAATTTCTTTCATCAGTGTCATAATTTTCTGCGTACAGGTCTTTTGTCTCCTTAGGTAGGTTTATTCCTAGATATTTTATTCTTTTTGTTGCAGTGGTAAATGGGAGTGTTTTCTTGATTTCACTTTCAGATTTTTCATCATTAGTGTATAGGAATGCCAGAGATTTCTGTGCATTAATTTTGTATCCTGCTACTTTACCAAATTCATTGATTAGCTCTAGTAGTTTTCTGGTAGCATCTTTAGGGTTCTCTATGTATCATGTCATCTGCAAACAGTGACAGCTTTACTTCTTCTTTTCCAATTTGGATTCCTTTTACTTCCTTTTCTTCTCTGATTGCTGTTGCTAAAACTTCCAAAACTATGTTGAATAAGAGTCGTGAGAGTGGGCAACCTTGTCTTTTTCCTGATCTTGGTGGAAATGCTTTCAGTTTTTCACCGTTGAGGATGATGTTGGCTGTGGGTTTGTCATATATGGCCTTTATTATGTTGATGTAAGTTCCCTCTATGCCTACTTTCTGGAGGGTTTTTATCATAAATGGGTGTTGAATTTTGTAGAAAGCTTTCTCTGCATCTATTGAGATGATCATATGGTTTTTCTCCTTCAATTTGTTAATTTGATATGGTGTATCACGTTGATTGATTTGCGTATATTGAAGAATCCTTGCATTCCTGGAATAAACCCCACTTGATCATGGTGTATGATCCTTTTAATGTGCTGTTGGATTCTGTTTGCTAGTATTTTGTTGAGGATTTTTGCATCTATGTTCATCAGTGATATTGGCCTGTAGTTTTCTTTCTTTGTGACATCCTTGTCTGGTTTTGGTATCAGGGTAATGGTGGCTTCATAGAATGAGTTTGAGAGTGTTCCTCCCTCTGCTATATTTTGGAAGAGTTTGAGAAGGATAGGTGTTAGCTCTTCTTTAAATGTTTGATAGAATTCGCCTGTGAAGCCATCTGGTCCTGGGATTTTGTTTGTTGGAAGATTTTTAATCACAGTTTCGATTTCAGTGCTTGTGATTGGTCTGTTCATATTTTCTATTTCTTCCTGATTCAGTCTGGCAGGTTGTGCATTTCTAAGAATTTGTCCATTTCTTCCAGGTTGTCCATTTTATTGGCATAGAGTTGCTTGTAGTAATCTCTCATGATCTTTTGTATTTCTGCGGTGTCAGTTGTTACTTCTCCTTTTTCATTTCTAATTCTATTGATTTGAGTCTTCTCCCATTTTTTCTTGATGAGTCTGGGTAATGGTTTATCAAGTTTGTTTATCTTCTCAAAGAACCAGCTTTTAGTTTTATTGATCTTTGCTATCATTTCCTTCATTTCTTTTTCATTTATCTCTGATATGATCTTTACGATTTCTTTCCTTCTGCTAACTTTGGGGTTTTTTGTTGTTTTTTCTCTAATTGCTTTAGGTGCAAGGTTAGGTTGTTTATTCGAGATGTTTCCTGTTTCTTAAGGTAGGATTGTATTGCTATAAACTTCCCCCTTAGAACTGCTTTTGCTGCATCCTGTAGGTTTTGGGTCGTCGTGTCTCCATTGTCATTTGTTTCTAGGTATTTTTTGATTTCCTCTTTGATTTCTTCAGTGATCACTTTGTTATTAAGTAGCATATTGTTTAGCCTCCATGTGTTTGTATTTTTTACACATCTTTTCCTGTAATTGATATCTAGTCTCATAGCATTGTGGTTGGAAAAGATACTTGATACAATTTCAATTTTCTTAAATTTACCAAGGCTTGATTTGTGACCCAAGATATGATCTATCCTGGAGAATGTTCCATGAGCACTTGAGAAAAATGTGTATTCTGTTGCTTTTGGGTGTAATGTCCTTTAAATATCAATTAAGTCCATCTTGTTTAATGTATCATTTAAAGCTGTGTTTCCTTATTTATTTTCATTTTGGATGATGTGTCCATTGGTGAAAGTGGGGTGTTAAAGTCCCTTACTATGAATGTGTTACTGTCGCTTTCCCCTTTTATGGCTGTTAGTATTTGTCTTATGTATTGAGGTGCTCCTATGTTGGGTACATAAATATTTACAATTGTTATATCTTCTTCTTGGATCGATCCCTTGATCATTATGTAGTGTCCTTCTGTGTCTCTTCTAATAGTCTTTATTTTAAAGTCTATTTTGTCTGATATGAGAATTGCTACTCCAGCTTTCTTTTGGTTTCCATTTGCATGGAATATCTTTTTCCATCCCCTTACTTTCAGTCTGTATGTGTCTCTGGATCTGAAGTGGGTCTCTTGTAGACAGCATATATATGGGTGTTGTTTTTGTATCCATTTCAGCCAGTCTGTGTCTTTTGGTGGGAGCATTTAATCCATTTACATTTAAGGTAATTATTGCTATGTATGTTCCTATTCCCATTTTCTTAATTGTTTTGCATTTGTTATTGTAGGTCTTTTCCTTCTCTTGTGTTTCTTGCCTAGAGAAGTTGCTTTAGCATTTGTTGTAAAGCTGGTTTGGTGGTGCTGAACTCTCTCAGCTTTTGCTTGTCTGTAAAGGTTTTAATTTCTCCATCAAATCTGAATGAGATCCTTGCTGTGTCGAGTAATCTTGGTTGTAGGTTTTACTCCTTCATCACCTTAAATATGTCCTGCCAGTCCCTTCTGGCTTGCAGAGTTTCTGCTGAAAGATCAGCTGTTAACCTTATGGGGATTCCCTGTGTGTTATTTGTTGTTTTTCCCTTGCTGCTTTTAATATGTTTTCTTTGTATTTAATTTTTTTTTTGCGATACGCGGGCCTCTCACTGTTGTGGCCTCTCCCATTGCAGAGCATAGGCTCTGGACACACAGGCCCAGTGGCCATGGCCCACGGGCCCAGCCATTCCGCAGCATGTGTTATCTTCCTGGACCGGAGCACGAACCTGTGTCCCCTGCATCAGCAGGCAGACTCTCAACCACTGTGCCACCAGGGAAGCCCTGTATTTAATCTTTGAAAGTTTGCTTGATATGTGTGTTGGTGTGTTTCTGCTTGGATTTGTCCTATATGGGACTCTCTGTGCTTCCTGGACTTGATTAACTATTTCCTTTTCCATATTAGGGAAGTTTTCAACTATAATCTCTTCAAATATTTTCTCAGTCCCTTTCTTTTTCTCTTCTTCTTCTGGAACCCCTATAATTTGAATGTTAGCGCGTTAAATGTTGTCCCAGAGGTCTCTGAGACTGTCCTCAGTTCTTTTCATTCTTTTTTCTTTATTCTGCTCTGCAGTAGTTATTTCCACTATTTTATCTTCCAGGTCACTTATCCGTTCTTCTGCCTCAGTTATTCTGCTATTGATCCCTTCTAGAGTATTTTTAATTTCATTTATTGTGCTGTTCATCATTGCTTGTTTCATCTTTAGTTCTTCTAGGTTCTTGTTAAATGTTCGTTGCATTTTCTCTATTCTATTTCCAAGATTTTGGATCATCTTTACTATCATTATTCTGAATTCTTTTTCAGGTAGACTGCCTATTTCCTCTTCATTTGTTAGGTCTGGTGGGTTTTTATCTTGCTCCTTCATCTGCTGTGTGTTTTTCTGTCTTCTCATTTTGTTTATCTTACTGTGTTTGGGGTCTTCTTTTGGCAGGCTGCAGGTTCGTAGTTCCTGTTGTTTTTGGTGTCTTTCCCCAGTGGCTAAAGTTGGTTCAGTGGGTTGTGTAGGCTTCCTGGTGGAGGGGACTAGTGCCTGCGTTCCGGTGGATGAGGCTGGATCTTGTCTTTTTGGTGGGCACGTGCATGTCTGGTGTGTTTTGGGGTGTCTGTGGACTTATTATGATTTTGGGCAGCCTCTCTGCTAATGGGTGGGGTTGTGTTCCTCTCTTGCTAGTTGTTTGGCATAGAGTGTCCAGCACTGTAGCTTGCTGGTCGTTGAGTGAAGCTGGGTGTTGGTGTTGAGATGGAGATCTCTGGGAGATTTTCACTGTTTGATATTATGTGGAGCTGGGAGGTCTCTCGTGGACCAGTGTCCTGAACTTGGCTCTCCCACCTCAGAGGCACAGCACTGACTCCTGGCTGCAGCACCAACAGCCTTTCATCCACACGGCTCAGAATAAAAGGGAGAAAAAGTAGAAAGAAAGGAAGAAAGAAGGAGGATAAAATAAAATAAAGTTATTAAAATAAAAATACTTATTAAGAAAAAAACGGACGGATAGAACCCTAGGACAAATGGTGAAAGCAAAGCTATACAGACAAAATCTCACACAGAAGCATACACATACACACTCACAAAAAGAGGAAAAGGGGAAAACACAAGAAATCTTGCTCTCAAAGTCCACCTCCTCAATTTGGGATGACTCGTGTCTATTCAGGTATTCCACAGATGCAGGTACATCAAGTTGATTGTGGATATTTAATCCGCTGCTTCTGAGGCTGCTGGGAGAAGTTTCCGTTTCTCTTCTTTGTTCTCACAGCTCCCGGGGCTCAGCTTTGGATTTGGCCCCGCCTCTGCGTGTAGGTCGCCAGAGGGCGTCTGTTCTTCGCTCAGACAGGACTGGGTTAAAGGAGCCGCTGATTCGGGGGCTCTGGCTCACTCAGGCCGGGGGGAGGGAGGGGTGCGGATGCGGGGCGAGCCTGCGGTGGCAGAGGCTGGTGTGACGTTGCACCAGCCTGAGGCACGCCGTACATTCTCCAGGGGAATTTGTCGCTGGATCCCGGGACCCTGGCAATGGCAGGCTGCACAGGCTCCCTGGAAGGGAGGTGTGGAGAGTGACCTGTGCTCGTACACAGGTTTCTTGGTGGCGGCAGCAGCAGCCTTAGCGTCTCATGCCCGTCTCTGGGGTCCACGCTTTTAGCCGCGGCTCGCTCCCGTCTCTGGAGCTCCTTTAAGCGGCGCTCTTAATTCCGTCTCCTCACGCACCAAGAAACAAAGAGGGAAGAAAAAAGTCTCTTGTCTCTTCGGCAGGTCCAGACTTTTCCCGGACTCCCTCCTGGCCAGCCGTGGTGCACTAACCCCGTGCAGGCTGTGTTCACACCGCCAGTCCTCTCCCTGCGCTCCAACCTCCGAAGCCCGAGCCTCAGCTCCCAGCCCCGCCCACTCTGATGGGGGAGCAGACAAGCCTCTTGGGCTGGTGAGTGCTGGTTGGCACCGATCCCTCGTGCGGGAATCTCTCTGCTTTGCACCCCACACCCCTGTTGCTGTGCTCTCCTCCACGGCTCTGAAGCTTCCCCCCTCTGCCACCCGCAGTCTCCACCCGCAAAGGGGCTCCTAGTGTGTGGAAACCTTTCCTCCTTCACAGCTCCCTCCCACGGGTGCAGGTCCCTATTCTTTTGTCTCTGTTTATTCTTTTTTCTTTTGCCCTACCCGGGTACGTGGGGAGTTTCCTGCCTTTTGGGAGGTCTGAGGTCTTCTGCCAGCATTCAGTAGGTGTTCCGTAGGAGTTGTTCCACGTGTAGATGTATTTCTGGTGTATCTGTGGGGAGGAAGGTGATCTCCGCGTCTCACTCTTCCGCCATCTTCCCCTTATTTTTTAAATTGAAGTAGAGTTGATTTACAGTGCTGTGCCAGTCTCTGCTTCTGTTGGTTTTGTCCTTTGTCCCAGGATCTTTTAACTGCAGCAGCCTTGGGGCAAGTAAAGTCCAGCAAGTAAAGTTGAAGCCTGCTGACAACGCCAACTGTTGGGGAGGGAGAAAATTTCCTCTATTCTTTTAAGTTCTTCTGGCAGGTCTAAGAATTAAATTGACATGAAACAGATTAAAAATCTGACAGGAGAAGATCAAACAAAAGTTTAGTAACATGTATACATGGGAGAGACCTAGAAAAACTGAGTGACTCCTGACCCTATCTTAATGATGTTTTAATCCAACTACTGATGCAATTAATTTAAAATATATTATACTTTTAAAATAATTTATAAAAGTTCAATCTTGATCATTGTAAACAAACCTATTTTGTATTTTTTTTATCACATTACCAATCTATTATTTCACATTCTGTGGCTCTCATCTTGCCTTTTTACTTTTTGTGCTGTGTTGTATTTGTGGCATATTATTTTTATTGCAAATTCATCTTTGATTCGGCCTTTTTTTCCCCCTTTGAGAATGCCTTCAGTATGAGAGGGTGTGTAATGATTATGTTAGCTTATTCCAAGACTTCATGGGAAATCTCTCATATATGTGTGTATATATACATACACACAAATAGTATAAATTTGAACATCAAAACTGCATTAGTTGACGATTTAAGCTCCTTCAAAATCTCAGGAAAAAGAATTCTCCAGAGCCCAGGAGAACGTAGCAAACTTCTTGATTTTTCCATGTGCCATTGGGATTTTTCAAAGACCTTTGCAAATGCAACCCCCTGAGGGTCCTAGCTTTGTGGAATGTTCTCATTTTCAACATCCTGCTTCCTCTTCAGACTTAAGGCTTTAGCTTCTGTCTTTGCATTAAAACTGAGCCCTTAAGTAACCAAGAATAATCACCACTCATATCTTCAACATCCAGCACAGCCTCAGTGATAGAGGAAACATTTGTTGTCCTAGACTTAAATCTCTTCTTCTTTTAGGAAACCTAAATTATTTTTTGTTGAAAATTCGGCTATGCATTTAAAATAATTTTTGTTTTATTTTTATTCAACATATCTAGTTGTGTTTAATGGGAGAGGTTTTAAGTAATCTTAGACTACCATATTTTTACAAGGGTGTCTATGACTTCTAAGGTGCCTTCCAATTCTAAAACTTCAGGTCTTTATTCTTTTTCTGGTAATTAATCTGAAACTGTACACACAATGATTTTAATGCAATAAAACAAAAGCCACCAGAGCTAAACAGAGAAATTTACAAAGTCAAGTCTGTTAATATGCCTGGCAAGGGAACATATACCAGTGAAGAAATTCACTGAGTAATTTGCTAACAGTGAAAAAGCAGGGATTTTTAAATGCATGGTTGTGTATGCATTACAAATGCAGGAGATATTGGTGGTTATTACTTTCTTTGCCATGGGTCAAACCGTGAACACATCTGGCAAGATCAGGAAGGGACCTGTGTTCTCTGAACCTTGAAGCTGTGGCTCCTCTGAGTTCACCAGTGATGATATAGTGATTGTTAGAGACCTGGACTCAAGTCATAGACTTTTTTCATGTCACCTCAAAAGAGTTACTTGAGAACAAGCTTTCTGTACTTCAAGTCAGTTGATTGAAATATTTAAGAATTGTTAATAATGTATTTACAAACATTAATGTGAAGTTAATTGAATTTAATGTTGAATACTTTCAAGCATTCACCTAATAAAGTCATAGTTAAACATGGTTATGCTCAAAAAAAAGTAGAAGTTCATGGTAATTTTGCAAATTAAGTAATGGAAACTTGCAATAGGACAGAATGAGTTCATAAGTCTATGCACAGTTGGTTACATCAAGCCCCATTGTTCATTGGTTGGAAAACAGTTCTTAGTTTGGCAAAGTTTGGTATTCCAGGTTCATTCAACATTCAAGAACGTTTATCAGCTTTAGTTACAACTGGTGGGATAAAACACAGTATTTAATTTTATTATCTCCTTACTAAGTCTGTGGACATTTTTCCTTTTAAGGTGGTAATATGTGTAAAAGTGAATGCAGAATAATTTTGATCTCCAAGGTGGTATAGGAATAGGTATTCCTTACCTTTTCTCTAGATTGAAATATTATTATAGTATCAATTCTCTTAAACTTAGTAAGATATATGTTCACAGTGTTGTGAACCACTAGAAACCATTCCTCACTTCTCTGAAGAAAGAAACAAAATGGTTAACTTACTGTTGATAAAAAGGTTATTAAGAAAGTTTTCAAAAATAAATACCCAATTTCACCCCAATGATAAGAAATGCATTATTTTTTTCAATTTTACAAAGATAGTGCTCTTCAGACCTAACTGAGTTCATCAAACTGCCAAATTTTCTGATGATTGTTTAATAAAATAAATTTTATTTATTTATTTATTGTTTAATAACTAAATTTTATTTATTTATTGTTTAATACATTTTATTTATTGTTTAATAAAATAAATTTAACTTAAATAAATTTAATGAAATAAATTTAAGAAGAAACAAAACAGAACACAAAATAGTATAACTCCAAGTTAACCCCACATTTTGAGGTTGAAAATTGTTCTATATCATTGTCAATTAGCTTATACTGCTGTGTTGTAACCAAATCAGGATATGCTGATTGATTACTAATGTAAATAGTTTAATAATGATGATGAGATGCAAATATTATTAGGGTCTCAGTGAACTCTGGAGAAGAATAAATAAAGCAAGTATTGTATTATTTTCATTTTATAACAATGTTTTTCAGCCCAAAAATATATGAATTCTGAATGCTAATAGTGATTAAATTAATGAAGAATATTCAGAGAGAAAAAGTATAACAGAGCTTTGAGCAGTAATGAAATATTAACTTAAGGTTAAATGTAATCAGACACTGCTAAAAAATGAACGCGAAATAGGGGGCTCAAAGGAGGTTATATTTTAAAAACCCACATCCCAATAAAGTTGCTTCTGAGGATAATGTAGCCAGAAAAAATTGACCTTTTAAAGAAATCATTCTTGCTGGTTTTATAAAATAAATAGTACAATTAAAATTTACCTACTTATATAGTTGTTATAATAATAAATACTAATAACTTAGAAAATTATATTTTGAATTTTTATAGATATTTTATAATTTTTAATCATTTTTAAATCAAGAAGTTGTGAGTGTGGATTCTTAATAATTGTTTTGATGTTTCTGATACATAAGCTGTGAAATTTGGTAAAGAATCATATTATCTGAAGGGTCAAAGAAGTACTGACATTACTATTGGGTAGAGTATGATATACTGGAATTGCAAGGAAAATCTAAGCTAAAATTTCATCAATCTATTTAAACCTTTTAGTAGCAACTCTATAGACATTTATAATATAATATGTCATACATGATATATATATGATAGGTAAATTTTTACAGAGATATATAGTATATAATATATAGTTTGCTATAATCAAATACAATATATTTCCTAGTAGTTAAGTGGTTGGAATATTTTTGGCATGGGGCAGTGAATGTGAATGTTCAGGAGAGCTTAAGAAAACTAAATCTTCAGTCTTTTACGAAGAACAATTTTTTAGATATTTAATGAAATGTTTCTTTGTGGAAAATATCAAAATTTGATCAGAGTCCTGGGTTTGAATTCTGATTCACTATTCACTGCATCATCTAGAGACTTGTCCACTTAGAGCCTCAATTTCCCCATCTGCAATAAACGGTTTCACTGGTTGTTATGAGGATCAAATGAAGTAATTTATGTATAAGCATGTTTCAGTGGAAAATCATTATGCGCAAATTATGTAAAAATGTACTTCTGAAACTGTTCACTCAGCACGTATGAACGTCCTCCATGTAATCCGTACTTATATGCATACATCACAGCCACCACCAAGATAAAGTAAGCATGCAACTTTAGAACAGAATGCAGTAGGCTGTCATGTTTGTTGTATCTTGAAAGTTATGTTCCTTTGCCTAGTACCTCTTTAAAAACATTTGCTGTCTTTGAATATAAGAAATTAAGGCTTACTGTGTTTCACACAGTGCTAGCTTCCTATTGAAAGGAAACTAAAAACATACTTTAAGTTGACTTTACACCAGATCACATCATCAACGGACTAAATTTCAACATTTCATGCCATTATACTAAGGCAAATGAAGCAAACGCCTAAGATTATTGTTTACATACCTTACCACATTTCCAAAATTGGATTCCAACGTACCAGGTAACTCTCTAGACAAAAAGAAGCAATCCTCCTCTCTACCAGAAGGTGGCACTGCACTCCTCATTGACGACATTCTGAGGTGGGTGCAGTGAAGAGATTATTCTCCATCCAGGAAGAAACTGGATTTTAGAACATTTTACTTGAAATAATGAGATGCATGTGATTAATTTCCTAAAGAATAATTTTACTTTTGTCTTTTTGGGGAAAGATGTGCACACTAAGTAAAAATGAACAGCTGTTGAGAATAAAAGGAAAATGCTTCATTTGGAATCTATCATCATTGTTCAGTACAATATTCTCAGACTTAATTACTCATGTAAAGAACATTATGACTAAATGTGAAATAAATTCTTCACTCCCCTCAAGATTTTTTTTCTCTTTCTAACCACAAATTTTGTGGCCGGCTTTCTACTTATTTACTTTTTCATGTAGAAATCCCACTAGGGTTCTTAAACCCTTTTACTCATAATGTGGTTTGAATACCTATTACTTTGGCACCATTTTTCTCCTCTCCCTCACCTCAGTCTCATGGAAATAAATATATCAATCATTACTACTTTGAAAGAACAGGGCTCTTTAAAATTACTAGTAGCATGAATAATATCAAAAGGCTGATTCCACTGCCCCACCCCCTTCCCTGGGGACAATTTAGGTAGATCCCATCTAGCTCTAAAGGTATCACTTGCTGATGACAGGAGGAAAGAAAGGAGACTGTACAGACTTACTGACAGTTAAAGAGGCTCAAATTGATTATCTGTAAAGAAATACAATAGGAGGAAACCACGCTGCTAAAAGCACAGCTTTGAACAAACCCTCTATTAATTAATTGTCACGGTTGGGAGTAGAAAATGGCACCTAATGAGAGAAAAACTAAAGGAAAAGGATGAGAAAGAGTGAAAAAGTCTTTCTTTTGTGTATGTATTTATTTTGTACCTTTGATTTTTCACTAAGTTGTTTCATTCATATTCACTAAGTACATGACAATAAATGATGATATAAAATAAAAGCAAAACAAAACAAGTAAAAAGACATGGAGCTCATTGTTTAAAGAAATTATTCAAAATTTCATGGAATAGATTTAATAAGTAAATGCAACAGTGAATAATTATAGTAGTCATTCCTTTTTTCACATTTCTTTTTCCTAATTGTCTTATAATAAAAAAATTCAGCAATGGGTTTAGTTTATTTTTAATTTTGAAAATGGAGAAAAATAGTTTTTAGTGGAAGTATTTATGAAATTAGGTATCTGTAGGAGAGAATAGTGTTCATTAATTTTAGTTGGCTGGGAAATAATAAAAAAAAGCTTTAATTTTAATTTTATTTTATATTCAGGCATGGGATTGCAGATTACTGAACTTTACAGCAAATAATTTTATGTTTGTATGACAAGCACACACATTTTCCATTATTACTTTTTTTAAACCTGAAATAAGTTTATCTGACACTATAATCATGAAATTTTATTGAGAACTTATTAAAAACATATTAAATATTATGCTCCTGTAGAAGTTTAGAGAATACTGTTAATTTTATATCATTCTACACATTTCTCGGTTGAAATAAAATATTTCCTTTTTCTATTAAAAAATAACAAAGTTTCCTGGTTCATAATTTAAGATGGAATCAAAGTAGCCTATTTACATTTATATTGCTGAAAATACAAATTCTGGACTCATTGTCTGGAGTACCATAAAACAATAGCTTACATTTATTTTATTTTACATATATATATATATATATATATATATATATATATAAACCATAAAGGAAGATCTACGCAATACAGTTTCCTATATTGGATGATAGAAAAGAGAGGGTCCTTTAACTATGGATTTGATCAACATGATAAAATACATCTTGAGAATAGTTGTATTTAAATTCTGAAATGGAACTTCATACCATTTTAGTCTCATTCTAAATGAACTAACTCAGCAGCTCTATACACTACTATTGGAGTTCTGAGGAGCTGGTGACCCTCATTCTTTCTGATTCTTCTGCTGTACCTGAGTGATATCTCTACTACCTTCTGTTTGTGGAGTTTTTTTTTTTTTAATTTATTTTGGCTGCACTGGGTCTTAGTTGTGGCATGCGGGATCTAGTTCCCCGACCAGGGATCAAACCCAGACCCCCTGCATTGGGAGCACGGAGTCTTACCCACTGGACCACCAGGGAAGTCCTGGGAGCTTCTTACTGACCAGGAAGATTAACTAGCTCATTCTTTGTGTTCCCATTATAGACTATACGGCTTTGTTGCACAGGTAACGGTGTTTTACTCTATTTTCACTTATCTCTTTCGTCTTACCAGACCATGTGCATCTTAAAGGTAAGAGACATAATATTCCTTTCAAACTTCCAATGTTTAATACCATGGTGAGCTCAGTGACTAATCTAGAGCCAAAACTCAGCAGAAATTTAACATACCTGTGTTAGATGAATGCAAGGAAAGCAGAACAGGGGGATGGAAGGTGGAAGAATGCCAATTTCCTTATGTTAGTACTTTTATAAGGAGGTTCTTAGTCTTTACTGGAAACGCCAGCATCCCTCAGTATCCGCTGGAGGGTTGCTTCCAGCACCCAGCCCTCTGCCCCCGCCTCATCTCCCCAGGATGCCCAAGCCTTTTATATAAGATAGCATCGTATTTGCATATAACCTCCACACATCCTCCCATGTACTTTAAATCATCTCTAGATTGTTTAGGATGCCTAATACCTAATACAATGTAAGTGCTATTTAGACAGTTGTCAGCTACACATCAAATTCAGTTTTGCCTTTTGGAAATTTATGGTTTTTTTAAAACAATATTTTCGATCTGGGTTGGTTGAATCCACGGATATGGAAGTCGCAGATAGAGGGCTGACTCAATTTACATTTCATTCTAAGTATAGCCTTTAGACAACTTTTGTTTAATGCATTGCTGGTTGCTGACCACCTGCTTTTCTTGTGATCCCAGGAACAAAGCCCTACCATCCTATCTGTGACAACCCTGCTCCAAAATCACCTACTTTCTCCCACCCATCCGTGTTCAGCAGAAATAGTAACAGTCATACCCTGTTCGGGTAGCACCATGGTACATCCTTCTTAAGACATAGTATGTCAATGTACATATTACAGGTAGCAGTCATGCAGGCATATTATGTCTAATCTAATTATAAATATTTGCTTAGGCCATGAAAAACATGTGAAGCATTTTAATGTTTATGACTTTATAGTTTTATTAAGTTATTCATTCTTAAAAAATTTATATCCAGCAACATATACTCCAGAATGGGTCAATTATAAGCCAAATTTAATTTTAAAACTTGGGTATTTACATAATGATTTTTAGTATCAAGGCTTAATTGGGGCTGAAAATATTTCAGCAACAAGATGCTTACCTTCAATCTCTTTCCCCAACCTTGCATTCCACATTTAGCTATAGGTAACTATGGTTTATGCAGCCCATCTAAGTACCGTTGCTTCTTTATGCCCATTTACTTTCAACAACCCTATAAAGTACAGATAATGATAATTTTACAACTACAAAAAAAAAAAAAAAACACCCTGGTACTCAGTTAAGCACCTTGCCTGAATCCCTCCACCTCGTCACGAGTGGTTGTGATGGAACTCTCAGATGTTTCTGACGGGACAGTCCTGTTCAGCCACCTCCTGGCAGCACGTTGTAGGTTCAGGCAATGTAATGTGTCTGGTGGGCTTTACCGCACAGAAACAGATTTAATCCCAGTTCTATCACTGTGGGCTAGGTATGATGCTTCATTATTTTCAGGTGAGGAAAAGGAAGAGTTAAAACAAGCCTCCTAATTCCCCGAGCAAATTAAAAGCGGCCAGGATACAAACAGGAATCCCATGATTCCAAGTTCAAGTCCCCCTCCACTGCCTCAAACCTGCCGTACAAGGGGTTTTTGCACATTTCTTACTGAAAAACCACATCCCCCTTCAGAAATTGCAGAATGCTCATAGCCGGATAAGTGTTCTATGAATTTAGAAATCAGTTTCAGTTTGCTGTAGCTGGCTGCAGGTACACGTTATGGTATGGTAATGCAGGTATGCATTATGGAAAAGAATAGGAAAAAAAATAAATCTCAAGTGTAAAAAGGGCTTAGCAGAGGGCATATAGTATGCTGTCTCTGACCTAGTATTAGCTTGCCTGCCAGATCTCATTTCTGATGATCTTTCTCTAGCAGTGTGGTCTTTAGGGCTATTTCCTTATCATCTGAGGTAGAGAGAGAAGGAGATCACAAGGTCATGATTGAATAGTTAAAGGGGCACAAATTCAGAGAGTTCTATTATTGGAAAATAAGGTTATCTTATGATAATTATCATTGAACGTTCTAAACCTTAAATCAGAGAAGCATTATTAGCAGTCTGATAAAGATCTCTGCTATAGATGTGTGCAGATTGGTATTGCATTAAGGATAATTTAGGAAGGCACAAATTAAAAACAAGGATAAGAATTTAGAATGCATATGAAAATTGAGTCATAAGGCTGCATGGCCCTTCCATATAAATCAATAATACAATGTAATTTGATATTGAACTATGTCTATACATTTATATGATATAATAATTTTGAGTTATAGTCTATATACAGACATAAGATGTGTGTGTTTTTTTAAAAATTCAGCGCTGTGCATGCTTAGTGCCTAAGATTAAATAACAAGACAGGACCTAAACAGTATGTAGGACAAGCACACCTCAGAGATGTTTTGGATTCTGTTCAAGACCAGTGTAATAAAGTGAATATCATAATAAAGTGAGCCATGTAAATTTTTGGTTTCCCGGTACATGTGAAAGTTATGTTTACACTATACTGTAGCCTATTATGTGTACAATAGCATTATGCCTAAAAGGACAACGTACATACCTTAATTTAAAAATACTTTATTGCTAAAATATGCTAACCATCATCTGACAACGCAGGGTTACCACAGACCTTCAGTTTATAAAAAACAAAATACCTGCCAATGCAATAAAATGAGGTTTGCCTGTATTTTAAACTTACAGAAGAGTAGAAAAGAATTCATTCAGGCACTATGAAAAATGTGTTACATTTATTATGTTAATATTCATTACTTAATCTTTAAAATAAACCTTTGAGTTAGGAGTGTATTGATCCTAAATAAAGAAACAAATATTAACTTGCTCCTGCTGTTGGCAGGCATTCAAATCGAGGATTCAAATCCAAATCTGTTTGAGGTCAAATCCAGTGCCTTTAATAACTACGTTATATTCTCACTTATATGCTCATACTGCCACGTTCACAGGTGTCAATAGCTATGGTGAAGAAGAGAAGGGCATAAGAATAAACAACTGATGCCGAATCAGAAACCGAAGTGAGATGGAAGGCCATCAGGCCAGCAGAAAATGCCATAATTCCGAAAAGTAGATTTCCATGAACAATCCCTAAGTAACAAATTGCACATTATATTTCATTTAGAAAAAAAACCAATTAATAGGGCTTCCCTGGTGGCACAGTGGTTGAGAGTCCGCCTGCCGATGCAGGGGACACGGGTTCGTGCCCCGGTCCGGGAAGATCCCACATGCCGCGGAGCGGCTGGGCCCGTGAGCCATGGCCGCTGAGCCTGCGCGTCCGGAGCCTATGTTCCGCAATGGGAGAGGCCACAACAGTGAGAGGCCCACGTACCGCAAAAAAAAAAAAAAAACCAGTTAATATATTTAATAAAAAATATTTGCCTTTTGAAAAGTTTTCCTGGCCACTGAGCTTATTCCAGGATTTCATTAATTCATCAATCCATCCATCCAACATAGATTTATAATGGACTTGCTGTGCTTAGACTCCGAAAGGGACTCTGAACATGACCTGAAGAATGAATTTGGGCTTAAAGAGAATGTGAGTGTTTGATAAGGAAGCACAGACCCTTCAGCAAGAAATTGCTGAGGCTTCCAGAGACTGAGAGAGCTAGTGGGGCAGGAGCTCAGGGAGCAAGGGAAGCATAGCAAGGAACTAATTAGAGAAAATTAATTTTACTTTTCATTGGTAAGATCTTCTCAATTTATTTCTATATGTGTAAAATTTATTGAGAAACAAAGATGTATTCCATCATGTAAAAATAATACTAAATAATATCCTATCAATAAAGTATTAAGTATCTATTATTAAACAGTTTGTCAAAAAATTTTAAAATGTTAATGTCAGTTTTACAACCATTTATGCTGATAGCTCCTAATAATTTTATAAGATTTAATTAGAGAGGTAATGTTTTATTTTAAAGACCTATGCTTAACTTTTACAGAGCAATATGAATAGAAATGAAGAGTTCTATGTGCAAAAGCACTTAATATATAAATTTACATGCTTAACATGTATTTAAAATTTAAATGATTTTTAACAGGGAGAAGCAGAGGTTTGATTAGCTTTTTATTCTAAATGTAATCAGTCCTAAAATAGAATTACAATCTGAAAATAAGTTTCCAGTGGAAAACTTTATTAAAAACTAACTGGACTCACTAAAGATTTTAGTCACGGAGTCTTAGAGAAATTTCACTTCTGTTTGTAAAACTTTTGCTGTGGCCCTTCTGTTCATGATCCAAAGGCAACATTTCTCTAGCTGCTAAGCTACTCTGTTTTCTACGTTCTAACATGCCAACATCAAAGCTGTAACTCTGCCCTTTCCTCTCCTTCCCCACGTCAGACCCAGGGTAACTGGGAGAACTTTCAACATCAACAGTGGCTCATCTTACTGATAAACAAAGCACAAAGACGGAAGCATGCAGTTGCCAGGACAGAAAGCAGTGGGTGAAAGCGGGATAATCAATCCCCTTTCTATCTGCATATAGTAGGAAGGATGCTATCATGTGTGACATGATCCTAAGTTAAAATAATATTTGTCTGGGTGGGCTTGCTCTACGGGAAGTGTTAAGATACTGAAAACTATACAGTGGAAACAACTGTACAACTAAAGGTGAATGAGCTCGGAAGATGCCGAGTGTGAATAGTACTGAAGACAGTGGTGAGCATAGCAGTTCTGGGCATTTCTCTCTCACACAGAGGTCATTAAAGCACCTCCGCTCACAGATCCCTGACATGCTTTATAAGCATCTTCTTTACTTCACAATTTCTCTTCTCTGAGGTTCTAAGGATATAAAACAATAATAGAATAAAACTCCCAAAGCCAGCCATTTTCTTAGAGACTTCATACTTGTTAACTTGAAATTTGTGAGTACCAAGAATACAGTACATTTGAAATAGCATAGTATCCAGAAAAGGAACTGTTATATATATATGAATGTCATATCCATAGTAGAACGTTATGACGTGGTGTGACCAGTAGCGGCGAGGATGCCTGTCCCAATCAGCCCTGTATGGGAGCCTCCTGATGATGGGTTTTACTGACACCATGTGTGTCATTTTCTATAACAGGTCTGTTTTTGTTTCAGAAACATGTATTGCTTTGTCAAATTTATGGTAAATTGTATTGTCAGCATTAATCATTTAAAACCCTGTATAAAATCATACCCTGCTGTAGAGCTTTTGTTCACCTTTGATTCTGTAGTTCCAATTTATTTCTATGGGGTGTATGTGTCCCCCAGGAAAATATCTTTGGAAAATTGCATAATAGGTTGCTTTTGCTGCCTGTCTTAATTTTCGTAGTATTAGATTGAATTTTTTCTCAGAAAAAAATGTGGTAGGTGGTAAGAGTGAAGTTTGAAAATTTGATTTATTTACAAAGGTTGAATCATTGCTCAGATCACATCCATGCCACCCTCGTATCTCTTAGAATAAAATTCAGATATCTTACCGTGTCTTGCAGGACTCTGTGTGACAACCTGCCCCTTCCACTTCTTCTGCTCTGACCCACTGCGTGACATGAGGCCACAAGACCTCCTTTTGATCCTCAACATGACAAACAAATCCTGGCCTCAAAATTCTTGCACTTGCTACTTTCTCTTCCTGGAATTCTGGAGCCTGGCTCTTTGGACCCGAGGCTTCTTCTCATCTTTCAGTCTGTGGTCAAATATCACCTTCTCTGAGAAATCACCTGACTTTATCTAAAGAGGTCAGCCACCCCTCATTATCATCGCACCCTATTATTTTCCATTAGAGAACTGATCCCAATCCAAAGATGTCACATTGTGTGTTTGTTTATTATGTATTTGTATATCGTGTGTCTCTTATCACTCAAGTATTATCTCCATGAGGAATCTTACTGGTGCTGTATTCCACTATAGTCCTGGCATCTAGAACTGATTCTACTAATAAGAGGCATCCAAATAAAAATTTCTCCCATTGACAGGTTGACTTATGAGTCATTGATATGCTCCTTATTAATTAGTAATGCTTCTTTACTGATAAGGTAATGATTTCCCCACAGCATTCTGAGGTTCAAATTTATGACCTGGAGTTCAAAACTGTGTGTGATCTAATTAACTCTGATATTACGCTTGCTTCTATCATGAGTGATAGACTGATGTGAATGAATGAGTAAATCAGTAAAACAATTAATGAGACAATGAGTAAAGTCAGAATTTAGGAAGATAATTCCTCATTTTAAAACTGATATCAAGAAGGAAGACCGCCACCTGCGTAGCCCTTTATACCAAAGACATAGATTCTATCCTGGCCTGATCAATTTTAATTTCTAATTCATGGTGGCCATTGGTATAATCTTTGCAGGTAAACTCCAGTTACAAAAGGATTCAAAGAAGCTCTTTCTGATAATCTGCAGTCACATCTCCATCTCAGAAATAGAGTAATGGTCACAGACTCAAAATGAGATGGAAAACAGTGAATCTGAACCAGATCCTATCCCATTAATTCCATACTAAAATCAAGACACTGTAGAGGTGGCTGACTTATGGATGATAAGTAAATTTGGTAGGATATATATATTTATTTCATTTTTTTAAGTGCTTAACATCCAGGGGGAACCAACAAATACTATCTTCTGTGATAAAATAACTTGCTGTCAACTGTCATGACAACATCTCATCAAAGGAAATTAGAGTTCCATACTGCTGGGTAATTCTAAAGCTAGGTAATAAAACCCTTCTAGAATTGGATTCTCATTGCCACATATGTGACTACCTCTGTGAAAAATAAATACATGACCATTACTGTAAGTCCCCTACATACGAACGAGTTCTGTTCTGAGAGTGCATTTGTAAGTCCAATTTGTTTATAAGTCCAACAAAGTTAGCCTAGGTACCCAACTAACACAATCGGCTGTATAGTACTGTACTGTAATAGGTTTATAATACTTTTCACACAAATAATACATAAACAAACAACATTTTAAATCTCACAGTACAGTACCTTGAAAAGTACGGTAGTCCAGTACAACAGCTGGCGTACAGGGTCTGGCATGGAGGGAACAGGCAAGAAGAGTTACTGACTGGAGGAGGGAGAGGAGGGGGGAGATGGTAGAGCTGAAGGATCGTCAGTAATAGGAGACAGGGGGCAAGCTGCAATGTCACTCACGCCTGACGTTGATGGCACAGGTTCTGGTTCCTTGCTGGATTCAATTCTACGTACCCGCTTGAAAAAATGATCCAGTGATGTCTGGGTAGTAGCTCTTTTTTTCTCATCATAGATGACACGGTAGCACTGGATTGCATTCTGAATGGCTGCTGCAACCTTCGCGTACCGTCCTGCGTTCGGATCCTGTGCAATTAAGAAAATCCCCTTGCCATTTCCTGTGTCGTGAATCTCTTTGGTTCTTCAGTTACTTCTTCCTCTTGTCACTCCACTCTCTCAATTATTTTCACTTTTGTTTCCATCGTTATCGCTTGGTGCTTCTTAGCAGTACCAGCTACATCACTGCTGCTTTTACGCTTGCTTCTGGACATCCTGGGCTTCAAATAAAGATACTGTACGACTGTACTCTATACAGTACTGTACAGTGAAATACACAAAGGCTCAACCACTTGTAGAGGATGCACGCACCTGACAATGTATGCCAGACACGTGAACTAACTTTCGTGATTGGACATGCATTTGCATGTCCGCGTCTTTGAAAGTTCCCAACTTGAAGTTTCATATGTAGGGGACTTGCTGTATTGTCAGAGAACCAGAAACAGCATTTGAGAAGTGCATTGTTCTGTTTCTCTGCAGAGATCTGTGCATTTTGCTCCAGAAAACCAGCAGCTTCTAGCCTGTAGTCCACTCAACATAGAAGGTATATAAAATATTTGGAGATTTAATTCATTAATTCTAATATCACTACCCCTTTAATTTGAAAGCAAAAGTAACATACTAAATTAATCAATAGACTTCTCGTTCAACTCCAAAATACATATGTCTGCAGTGTCAGAAAATGGTTAATTCTCTGTATTTGAAATAAAATACAATAGTGAAAAATAGCTTCTTTTATAAAAATTTAAAGTTGGCTTCATAATTGTTTGAAATGAAATATTGTCTACTTTCAGTTAGAAGCCTATAATTTCAAAGGAGAACATTTATCATTATTGTTTTTAAAATTCCTATTTTTGGCCATTTTATAGGTCAGTATTAAAGGCAGAAGAATATAACATTACTAAGGAAATAGTATTATTGGATCTGCCCTGGAAGTCTCTACACACCCAAGAGATTTACTCATTTGTACTGAATGGACAGATTACATCAGTCAAAGAACGACTGAAGTTTTATATGGAAATTCAGGCAGAAATTTGGATACATTCTGCAGCAATTTCAACATAGTTGGGGTTTTTTTAAGCCACAGAATTCCCTCTAGGCTAGTATATATAAGTTTGTGTCTCAGGAATTCCTTTGAGAAAAATAGGCATAGGTAAAAGCCTGCATTTTTTTTTTTTTTACAAAAATTGAGAGCAAACAGAATTACTTGGATCTTGTCAAGTACGTCAAGCTGTAAAACACCTTTTGTCTAAGTCTCTGTTTGATGTATTCTTCTCATTGAGAATATGAAGCACAGTTGTAATTAAAATTTTGGCCAAACTTTATTTTGATTATATAATAACATAGCCAAAAAGAATGAATGGCTACACTTTTCAGTCTGCGGAGGGAAGACTATGTTACTCTGAATCCATTCTATTTTTTTTCTTTTATATTTCACTTTTCTTAAGTGCCAAATAAAATTTCGCTCACATGTTTCCTTTTAAAACATGAGTTCAGAAGACAACTCAAGAAAAAAAAAAGCAACCTCAATTGAAGTTTTATTAGCTTCTATGAACCCTAAAATATTGTGCTTTTCCTTTCTGTGATTAAGTGACACTTGCTGTCACAGAAAAGAATGGTAATTATATTAGCCTTAGCCATAAACATGTGCTAAGCCCATAGTTCTCTAAATAATTGTATTAACCAGAATTTTGGTTGTAAATGCAAGAAATCCAACTCAAACATACTTCAGCAAAAAGGCGGATTATTTGGCTCACATAAATTGTGAAAGACCCCCAATAAGAGGAACCAGAGAATTAAAATAGTTGGGATTTTTCTCTCTACCTCTCTCTCTCTCTCTCTCTCTCTTTTTTTTTTTTTTTGCTGTGTGCCAGCCATATTATCTCAGTCTGTGGTCCTACAAGGCTAAAATCATGATTTCCGACATGGAGTGCTTGTATCCTCATAGCTTTCCAAACAGAAAGGAAAACAAAATTCTAATATTCAATTACATATTAAAAAACCCTGGGGGAAAGTTTCTAATTGGTCTGTATTGGGTCACATGCCCACAACTAGACTAATCATATCTTATCCCAGGAATGTGATACTGTATTTGGACTAGCCTTGGTCAGGTGGCATCATGAGATCAATAGCTGTAGCTATGGAGTTGGGAGTCATGTTAAAAAGATGCTGGTTCCTAGTCTGACCTCATGGTTAGAGCAAGAGAAGAAGTGTTTTCAAAGTGAAGGACACAGAGCACATTTTCCCAGAGGAAATGAGAGAAGAACAGGGAGGGCAATATGCACATGTGCACACACACACGCTCACACACACACAGACACACCACAAATACACACACACACATGCAAGAGGTAAACCTCTCATCTTCTGTTCCTTCATCTTCCCTCTCATCAAGCATGTACTGAACATCA
The DNA here is from genome assembly GCF_059928025.1 of Delphinapterus leucas. Lineage (NCBI taxonomy): Eukaryota > Metazoa > Chordata > Mammalia > Artiodactyla > Monodontidae > Delphinapterus > Delphinapterus leucas. Next base: position 17,806,908 of record NC_143146.1, on the reverse strand, counting down.
TCTATGAAATCTAGTGAAATCTAATGCCAATGAATTGGCAGGCTTTGGGTTATTCATGATCTTTATTCTTCAGAAATTTGAGATGCCATTATTTATGCCTTTTGCTGTCAAAGAGAAGACATTAATGTTATAGACTACGATGTAAAATTTAACAACAGAAAAGGATGAATCAGATGGTTGAGAGTGGTATTTTATCAGTTCTAAGTCACATTTCTGACACCTGATTAAATCTTATAATTGATGGAGTGAGTCTTAAGTTGCTACTGGCCAAGTGGCAGCCATGGCACATTGTCTCTTCAGTTGAATGATGTGCATGGTGGATACTACATGTATCGAGTTCAACTGTCATATGCAATATCTTCAAAAGAATTACACAATGATTCAGTATTAAAACAAAGAAAAAATGTGTTTGCAGAGAGTCACTGAAACAGAGCAGTGATGCATGTATTTGGTGTTTTTGTAAACATTTAGAATTAGAAGAAATAATTCAATTTCATGTTTTTCTTTTAGAGCAAAAACCAAGTACTTTAGGGAACCTAAGAAGGAGGATTGCCACAGATAGATGAAGCTATGCTTTGCTTTATTACCGATTCAAGTACAATGCAACTATAGTTAGGAAAGATTGCTAGGTGCCTTGAAATAAATGAAAGGAATTTAAGAACATGAGTCTTGAATGATGAAATTGTGTAGAATTGTAATTATGATATCATGTCAGATTTTATTTAGCAGGGAATTTTCCTTTATAGTACATAAAATAATAGTGCACCTTATAATTTATGGTGTATTTGATGTCAGTGAGATACTAGAATAAAAGAAATTGATTTTACTTTATGGAAGTCATTTTGGCAACATTATGGAGTAGCAGGATTTTTTTTTTTTTTTTTTTTCCCTGCGGTACGAGGGCCTCTCACTGTTGTGGCCTCTCCCGTTGCGGAGCACAGCCTCTGGACGCACAGGCTCAGCGGCCATGGCTCATGGGCCCAGCCGCTCCGCGGCATGTGGGATCTTCCCGGACCGGGCCACGAACCCGTGTCCCCTGCATCGGCAGGCAGACTCTCAACCACTGCGCCACCAGGGAAGCCCGAGTAGCAGGATTTTTATACTAGTAATCAGATTACCTATATTCTAATTTTCATTCGATCACCAACTAAGTTTTCTCTCTAGATGTTAAATTAACACTTAGGACCTCATATAAACTATACAGTAAAGATTTTGAACTAGATTATAGCAAATATCAGTTTCAAACGTAATTCTAGATGGAATGAAAAATGTGAAAAAGAATTCCTTGTTTCTTTATCTTAAGAATGATGGTTTGGAAATACTGTGATGCTTGGCAGATGTATAATTTGCAGAGGGCTGGGTGATATTTTTATTTTCAGTGCAGTAATAATTTATCTCAATCACATACATAACGTTCCCACTTGAAATGTATCTAGCGTTCATAACACGCCATGTTTCTTTCACTTTCATAGTGTTTTGTATTTTGCTTAGTGGTTATAGTTTCAGACAGATCAGTGAGGCAGTAAGTAGTAGAAAATGCTAATGGACAGCTAATCAAGTAAGGGGGTATCAGATAGTCAATCACTACAGAGTTCAATTATATTTCAAAAATATGTGAAGCATTATCATTTTGCTGCAGTGTTTTTACACCAAATGTTCTGACAAGGACAGAAAAATGATTGCACACCAGCACACTTGGGAATATGGTCATTAAAAAGCTAAGATTTTCTAATAAGGTGGTAGTCTCCTTTCTCAGATGCCACAGGCAGTACCGCTGCTTGTATGTTGAAGATTTAGTGCAACATTTGTAAAACTCAAGTAACTAACGTTTTATTCTATTGGCTTCTTAGAGTCTGGGGATCTAAAATTGACTTGAGTAGTTACAGTTTTTTCCCCTCTTCGAGAGTGACAGAAACTAAATCATCTCAGTCAAATTATTTTTACTGAAACTATGCCAGAAAAACAAATAGACAAAGGGATTCCATTGTCTCCCATGATAGCATTTTCTGAGGCATGTTTTTAAAAATTTATTCTCTTATGCCAGCTTTTCAAAAGAGACCTTGTGCCTTTCACTTCTTAATTTACAGGAAAAGAAGTCCCAAAATGTTTGAACTAGAAAATGATATAATCCATTTTTTAAATTTTAGAAATGAAGAAACTAAACTATAAACTGGCTAAATAAAGTGCTCAATCCCATAGGACTAACTGTTGACGAATTAGATTTGGAACCCAGATCCTTTAATTTTAGTTGAATAATTTGTTTATATTTGAATTATTTTCCTTTTACTTTAAAACAAAAAATAAGCTCCAGCAATTGATTTTACGTTTATTTTGTTATCTAGTCTTTTGATCCTTCAGTTCTGATATCTCAGTATTGAATCCTGGAAAGACTGTTTCGAGACATCCACCAATACAAAAATTTGATACTAGTTTATTCACCAACAGTGAAGATTCTACCACCGGGTCTGTGTTTTCTGTTTATCTGTTCTATATATAATTTTGATCTCAGAAATAGACTCCATTATCTGAGTAATGTTTAGGTCAATCAAATGATAGGAATTGGACAGTCTCAAAGAAATGTTGTACACTGTATATGGACTTTGGTTTTTGCAGTGGTTATTACTACTTTAATTTATTAAGTGGTTCTGAAAAAATGTACAGTCATCCCTCAGAATCTGCAGAGGACTGGTTACAGGATCCCCACAGATACCACAACCTGCCGATGCTCAAGTTCCTTATATAAAATAGCAGGGTACAGTTGGGCCCCCCTGTTCAGGTTCCACATGGTTGAATTCAATCTGTGTTTGGTTGAATTCAATCTGTGTTTGGTTGAGTCTGCAGATGTGGGATAATCCATCCATACAGAAGGCCAACTGTATTGAATGTTGTTCAACTTGATTGGCTCCAAATACTTTGGCAATAGAATTTTTTTCCATATCAACTATTAACATATTGCAAAACTCTGGTGTACAGCATAATATATTTTAGGAAATGCCAGTTAAGTATGTAAAAATCTGATAAACTACTCCATCTCAAATAACATAACAATTCATATCTGGTATGTTCCATAGTGTTCCTCTTTCCACCAAAAAGAAAATAATAGTTTATAGGTAATTTTTAAATATAACAGGATTTGGATCACGGACACCTGGTTTTCAAATCTTTAGCTATATTTTAAGAGATGTGTAACTTTAATTTTCCCACCTGTAATATGAAACAATCAATACACCGTAGACTTTCCCCTACAGATGTAATGGAGTAGCGCACAGAAGACCCATACTTCCGCTGAAGCAGAACTAGAAATGTCAGATTAAAAGCAGTCAAAAGACATTGGAAGACTGTCAAGCCTTTTGGGTTTAGAGATTACCTCCCAGGAATCAGGACCAAAGTCCAGATCTCTCTTTAGGCGAGGTCACATTCTTTACTGCCCAGGGTACACTCACTTTTGGCCAAGGCTTTCTTAGAGTAAAACAATCATATTTGTCTGGGCTTCTACATTTGGTCAAGCATTTATATGGCAAACACAGCAATAATATTATACGAATATGCTTAACATTTGGATGAGACAATGTGGGATAAGGTTAGGTTTAAAAAAAAACATCTAATCTATCCTGTAATGCCATTACATACATTTTCATACTTTTCCCTTGGTTCACCACTACTTGTACCTTACGGTAAACTTGTTCAAAACTGTGTAGCGTAGAAATTAGGTGATGATTAGTTAAATCCATTGTTTTCCTCAGTTGAGTCATTTTCCATTGGTATTACATCCTAAGGAGGCTTTTACTCGCATTATAATCTTACCCAAAATGCCCATTGTATTGGTTAAAGCAATCCAGAAAAGCAGAACCCGTGGGATATATATATGAAATTTACTGTAGGAATTGGCTCATGAGCTACAGAGGCCAAGAAGCCCCTGATCTGCTCTCTGCAAGCTGGAGAACCAAGAAAGCTGGTGGTGCAATTCAGTCTGAGTCTGAAGGCCAGAGAGCCTGGGAATTGACAGTGGAAGTCTGAGTCCAAAGGCCTGAGGATCAGGGGTCTGATTATGTAAGTCCTGGTCTAAGCCTGAAGACCTGAGAACCATGAACGCTGATGTTTGAGGGCAGGAGAAGATGGACGTCCCCGGCTCAAGTAAAGGGAGCAAATTCACCCTTCCTCTGCCTTTTTGCTCTATTCAGGCTCTCAGTGAATTGGCTGCTGCCCTCCTGCATTTGGGAAGGTTATTTTCTTTACTCAGTCTATGGATTCAAATGGTCATCTCTTCCTCCAGAAGCACCCTCCCAGACAGGCCTAGAAATAATGTTTTATCAGCTATCCAGGCAGCCCTTAGCCCAGTCAGGCTGACACATTGCTACTTCCTATACCCAGAGTTGCAGCCCTGATTATGGAGCCAATGGATTAGGTAAGAGAAAAGAAATTTGAGGGCATGTGGGGAAAACAGAAAAAAAAAAAAAGTATAGTAGTACCACCATGGGAAGAATAGCATAGTCAAACCATCATTCTCCCCATCTCTGCTTCCTGAAATCTTCCATAAGAGGAAGGGCAGCTATCTAGTGGGAACAAACCTTGGCTGCCCTCGTGCTGAGTGTGGACACACACTCATGAAGGCAGGAAAGGCACCCCTTATTGCCTTCATCTCCTTCCATTTTAGACAACCAAGGCTTCAGTAGCCAAATCCAATTCCCCGTGAAACCGTTACTCTGAGGCTGGTATCTCTCTGCTTATTGTTATACATTATGGGCTATAAAGTGTGTTCCTCTGAGGAATTGCGCCTTGGCCGTTCAAGTCGGTGGAATATCTTCTGTTCTGGTACTTTTATAGTACTTGGAACACTTGTGTCTACCACTGGGTATGCAAAGCCCAGTCAAGAATAAGTGTCCATTCCTCTTAGGCCCCATTTGTAGCCTCCAGGGGCAATTGGCATCAGTCCGACTTGCCAGCTGTGTGCAGAGCTTCCTCCTGGGCAAATCGGCCCCATAGCCACCTGCCATCTCTGCCTCGCTTGCTGGCACACAGAACAGTGTTCTGGCATCTTATGCTTCAGAGGCTGCAAGAGGAATATGTCTAGATTTAGCCCATCTCTGCATTGCTGCAGCCCCCTAGTGTCCACTCATTTATGGACCCAGGCGGCCACCCCAAGTGAATGCACCAGGAGGTCCATTGCTGGTTTCATTCGCCTTCTGATTCTGGAAAGAGATACTTCTGATGGGCACTGACTTGTCCTACTTTCGCATGCCCCCTTAAGTTCCCAGAGTGATTTCTTTAGGGCTGTGCCCCAGATGAGTATCCATTTAGCAGGTTAGTTTTCCTTGGCCCTTCTGCCTGACCATATGGGCAGGCCATTGGCCACTGCCCATGAGTGAGTAACAACCCAAGTATAGGGGCAAACAACATACAGTTCAGCCCACTGGGTTGATTTATTTTTACCTTCTTCAGAGTGGTGGCCTTCCAAATAGGGTGCAGACCATTCATCTAATTGCCATCTATAGACCAAATAGCTCTGTTCTCCAGAAACTCCCTAAATATACAGATAGTATAGAGTTAAAAATGAAAAGGATAGAAAAAAGATAAAATGTGCAAAAACTGAAGAAAGCTGTATAGCTCTACTAATATCAGATAAATAGAGTTTAGAGCACTAAAAAATAGAGGGATATTTCATAAAGCTAAAAGGGTCAATCTAGCACAAATATATAACATTTCTGTATTTGCAAAAATTGACACAACTGAAATAATACACAAATTCACAGTCCTAGTGGAAGATGTACACATAACTTTTTAATAAGTGAAAGAGAAAGCAGATAAAAGGCAGTAAGGATGCAGAAGACATTAACAACATAATTTACAGATCCATAGGATATATATCAAATTCATAATATGCTGGGCCATAAAAAGTAACTCAGAGTATATCCTCTGACCACAGTGGAAAACAGCCACAAATTAACTAAAATCATATAATCAGAGACAGAGTAACAACACCTCCAGTGCAATCCTGAAATCAAGGTTAATATACAAAGAAACTACCAATATATCTTTTATTGCAAAACCATTCCTCTTACCTATTCCACATAAATTATATCACATGTCCCAACTAATCTAGATATAAGAAATGAAGAAATATGTTAGTTAGACTTTTTAATGATCAATTATTTCTGAATGCCTTGAATTTAAATAAATGTTTGGAACAGTCTTGGGCCACATCCACTCATAGTAAGATTTTAATTTCATGAATTGTTCTTTTACTAAAGAGAATGTTCAGAATGTTCACCATAAAATACCAACATTTTAGAACTGGGAAGAATTTTAAGTGGCCAGATTGTAAGTGGGAAGATAATGTCACCTAGTTGAAAGAACAGTCATTTAAGCAATTAAGGTAAAGTTCAAGTTTAGCCTCTGCTCTGTGACGCTAGGTGAAAGGTTTAAATATGTTGAACTGCAGTTTTCTGTATAAAATGGTTATAATAAGTTTTTGCCTATGTACAAGAGTATAAGAAATTGGAACTAACATCTGCTGGCCTCCTAATGACTGCTGGTAATAAACTTGACCCCAAGTCTGTGAGTGTTTAATAGCAGTTTATACTCCTAACAACCTTTTGACACAGTAGGTGTATAGATAAAATGAATGTGAGAATTCTGCATTAACTGTAAAAATTAATGCCTGGCTGTCTCATGTAAACAAAATTATGTATGCATTCTCATCCACCATGTGTGAGATGGTTAGCAGATCAGTATTGCCACAATGAGAACCTATTTTTTTTTTCTTTATGTACAATAGAGATTCAAAGTTTCAGTTTTGCATCATGGTAATTGTTAAGCTTTGTTTCTTTTTTCTTAATGGATTCTGATTTCCTACTGAGTAATTCAAAATATTTAGGAGCCTCAACAGGCATTTTAAAAAGTGCTTTAGGAAAATTTTGACAATCCTCCATTGAGATTTGGGGTTCAGTTCTCATTTGTTCCTTAGCATTGCTGAAAAGAGTTAACTCTTCCTACTGTGAGTAAAATCTGATTGAATAAATTTCTTACTAGACTGCCATTTTATCGACAGCTATCTGTTATTTTCAGTCAAATTAATGAACCTCTCCAGTTTGTAATAGTAGTAAAAATAATTACTGATAACAGTGCTCCATAATCTTTTAAAATATACAGGTCATGATGTAGAGAGTTAATATATTACAAAAATTAAGATCTATTAGAACAATATATATGATATATAAAAGAGAGTGTTCTGATTGCAAGGTGGGTTCTTAGTCTCAAAAGTAAGGCAAACCTCTGGGAGGAGCAAAGGATCTGCATCACATTAAAATAAGCTTGAATTGTTTGTCCTAATACAGCAAAGGTGTCTTCTCAAGTCAGAAATGAAAATGATCTAGAAGCAGGTGTCGAGATAGCATGGCTTTGAGAAGAGGCCCATGAAGTAAAGAAATCAGACAGACTTCAACATTAATCCAGTCTTTCTTTTAGATTTCAATGCATCCTAACTTGTATTATAGACTTTTGTATTTTACAGAGTCCCCAGGTCATTGGCTCCACCATGCACCATAAGCTGAGTTTTAAATGACCACTCCTTAAATATCAAGATGTTTTATCTTCTACTGGTTATCCCAGAGTAGTGTTTAGAGCTTGGGGAATCAGGTCCTCACATGTATAATACACAGATGAATAAAATAAAAGTGGAAGAGTGTTGAAAGGCATCTGACTCTTGACATATGCAAAGTAGAAGGTATTGGAAGAAAAAGAAATCCACTGAATTCAGGTAGTTAATTCTTGATCATGGGTAATCTGAGGAGGATAAACAATAACAATGGATATTTTGCATGTTTCTGCAAAGCCAGTTACATGAAAAGTTATTTGGGTGTCAGTTTCCTATCCAGAACCCATCCATTTGCTTCTCCTTGTTCCTGACACTTTCCCTATTTAGGTGTCTCCACAGGCATTTAAAAAACTGGTTTAGGGGCTTCCCTGGTGGTGCAGCGGTTGAGAGTCTGCCTGCCGATGCAGGGGACACGGGTTCGTGCCCCGGTCCGGGAAGATCCCATATGCCGCGGAGCGGCTGGGCCCGTGAGCCATGGCCGCTGAGCCTGTGCGTCCAGAGCCTGTGCTCCGCCACGGGAGAGGCCACAACAGTGAGAGGCCCACGTACCACAAAAAAAAAAGTGCTTTAGGAAATTTTTGACAATTCTCTATTGAGATTTGGTGTTCAGTTCTCATTTGAGTTAATTGTGGGTCAGGTGAAGTTGATCCTGCCCTCAGCAATAAGGGTGGCTCCTGAAATTCAGGCTAACCTTGGCTTTTCCATCCCTTTTACTAGTGACTGGTTCAAAAACCCAGGCTTTAGCCAAGCAGTTTGTGGCTTTTTTTCTGAAGACTCAGACTGGTTAAGAGACAGAGGTTCTCCAAGTGCAGTACAGCAGCAACTGGCATCTTCCGGGGACTTGTTAGGAAGGAAAATTTTTAGGCTCCAACTGAGACCTATTGGTTCAGAAACTTGAGGAGAGGGACCAAGCAATCTGTGTTTTAATAAGCCCTCCAGGTGATTCTGATACACACTCAAGTTTGAAAAGTAATGTGTAAGGATGAGTTCCTGAATCAGGTAAGCTCAATCTGATCCGGAGAAGCAGCCTGTACCCCATGGATATGAGAGATTTTCTCTATCATCTCCCTTTGATTTAAATAGGACACTAAACTACCCCAACTGCTGCTGGCAGCCTTTTTGACAGCATGAGTGAATTCAGTTTGTTGGCAGAACAGTGAAGGGAAAGCTGAGTAAAACATTTAAAAACAGTGCTTCAACTTAGATAGTGCAGGATTCCCAGTCTAGTAAGAATGGCCCATTTCCTTTGTCTTTAAGCCAGTTTAATTCAACTTTTCTGAAATTGCAGAACATCCTAAATGATTCAGAGAATGAGAACATGTACAATATTAATGAAATGACTTGTTTATTCAACACATAGATCTATAGAATCAACTCCTATGTGCCAACCATAGTTCTAGGCACTGGAGATATAAAACTAAATAGTGACTTTAAAAGATTCTAATAGAATTTACATTCTAGTTGAGGGAAACAGTCAAAAAGTAATTAAGAAAAATGTAGTTAGGCATGTTTGGCAGGTGGCAAGTGCTAGAGATGATAGCATGGTGTGGGTAGCAATTTTTTTCTGAGTATGGCCAGGAAATGCCTCCTGAGAAGATGCCATGCAATTATGTGGGAGGATCTGAGTCCAGAAGTGGGAACAGCTGCTGCAGCAGCCCTCAGTGTCCTTACTTGTGGCTACACAAAGCAATGCAAACAGAGATGAAAGAGTTTGCCCGGGGCTGCAGAGCTGTTAGCTGATGGGACCATGATTTGACTGAGGGCTGTCTACCTCTAATGTGTGAGCATTTCCCATCATGCTCTATCTCCCGCAGAGATATGTTACACCATTCCAGAAACAGTCTTCTATTGCTAGGTGTAATGAGTGAATACAACAAAATGCATGCATAGCTTTACTGAATTTCACTGGGACACTTCCATTCTTTAAAACAGTTCTTTAAAGAAGCACAATATCTTTAAAAGGGAGAATTTTACATCTTCTTGTTACATTACAATGAAATTGCCTACTACAGGGACCTACCATCCGGGTGGGGGGTGGGTGTTGGACCCAAAGAAATAATGAATTTTCTTTTGCTTATATTAGAGCTTATATTCATCTTGTTTGGGTATTGTTTAGTTGTTAAAACTTTGGAACACTCCAGATCAGTAGGTGGCTGCTGCCTTAAGCTCTGCTAATGCCCTCTGGGGACGCAAGCAACCCTAGTGCCTCCTTTAGGGCCTTATTCTGGTCCTGGACCTAAAAACTGTGCCTGGCATGGCAGGGGACCTCAGGACCCTGAGCTTCTGTCAGGGTTCATTCTAATTGGATAATACCTTCACTGGCCTAGTTGGTAAACATTCTGGACCTCGTCCCCGTACTGTATCACTCCTAGGCTCAACCACCAAAATCACTTGGCAAGGAATCCAGCCAGTTAATGATGGATGGGAGGGGAGTGACAGAGGTTTATCTCAGCTATAGTCCAGCTACCGCCGAGGGGAATAATCTTGACAAGAATCTGATTGTTACAGACCACAGTTCTGCTGTCGTCTGCAGCAGCCCAAAGGTGAGGGAGAGATTTCTCTCGGAACTCAAAGCTCAGGCTCCTCAGACAAATGATGGAATAGTTACGCTGATGATTGCCTTGAATAATAGATGTGTCCCTTAGTTAACAGATGTTCCCTGCAGTTGCTAAATATAAATTGTACATTTTCAACGTGTTTTTCTTTGTATCAAACATATATACAACAAAATTTCCATCTTCCTGGAGCTTACAAATCGGTGTTTTTAATGGAAAACTCAGGAAGACAGATTTTATTTCATATGATAATTTTCAGTGAAAAGAAGGACAGTCTAGCTATAGGGGGGAAAAATGCCTTGGCACAGAAAAGTTTTATGTTTGCTGTCTATGGAACACTTACCTGTGAGAATCTGTCAAAAAATGAGGTCTAATCTTGCTTGACAACAACCATTGTCCAGTGAATAATTCCTTTCGAGGAACTTAAAACCCTGCCTTTGGCCCTGAAATGACTCTATAATCTGGCAGAGCCATTATGTAAAACAACATTTAGAAAGCAGAGGGTGTTATAACTCCTTCCATCAAGAAATTAATAATCTGTGGCGTTCCAAAATCACAACAGAAATGTTATGTCAGTTCTCCCAATAACGATAATAAAGAGCCCCTTTATGGTCTTCAGAATAAAAAAGCCCAACTCTCAAATAGTTCAGGTCAGTTGAATTCCATTTGATAATCTTTTTCTACTGTCCTGATTCCGTTAGACAGATCTAAGTATATCACAAGGTAAAGCTGGAAGACTCAAGTGCTTTATAAAGGAAAATACTGTATGATTCTCATGTAGACAGAGCTTTCTAATCCTCCATTGTGGTTGGAGCTTTCCATGACAGACACAAAAAAGTTTACTTTCATTATACATAACATTTTATTGATACATCTTATTATAATCTGCTGTTTATTCTCTTCTTCATAAAAGCCTAAAATGGGTTCTGTATTGCTATGATCACAGATAAAAAGATTATCAAATGGAATTGATTAAAGGAGTAACTTTTTTCTTGTAGTTAGGAACTGTATTGAGCCTGCCCAGCTGCTTTGTATCTTGTGAAAATCAAGGGCTGCTTAGCACGAATACTTTCTATCGTGCCTTGCTTTCTGTTTGTAGGGCTTATTCAGTATTTCTGGTTTATTTAATTTTGGTGGTTTGTTACAAATGACTTGAAAGTTTAAAAAGTACGTGGGACTCATCCATATTTTTGCATAAGACTGAAGATAACCCATGGCACTTTTGTTTTTCAGCACAATTCACTGATCTCTATAAACATCACTGAAGTGTCCATTTAAGAGCCATATCATGTTAAAAATCCAGTTTCACCCTTCTGAACATTAGATTCTTGGCCCCTAAAACCTTGATTTAGCTTTGTAGTTGGCTATGGACTCTTTCAAGCCTTCAGACGCTCCAGTCTGTGTTAAGTATCATCACCTGAGAACGTCCCTTGGAATTCATGCAACTCTATGGGTCAAATTGGTTCTACTGGATGGCAAACCTGGGAGGCTCTTATTCCTCTGTCACATTTCTTTCCTAACCACCCTACGGTAGGCAGATTAAAGGTGCTCCACAGAAGTCTACCCCTTCATCCCTGGAAATGTGAATATGTTGGGATACACAGGGAAGGAGATTTCGGTTGGCAGGTGGAGTTAATATTGCTAATTAGCTGACCTTGTGATGGGGCCTGTAGCCCGGATTGTCCAGGTGGAGCCAATATAATCACAGGGGCCTATATAGGGTGAAAGAGGAAGGCGGAGAAAGAGAGAAGTAGAGAGGTAGCGCGGTGGTCGAGACTAGACTTGCTCTTGCTGGTTTTGAAGATGGAAGAAGAAAGTCAAGGAAGTGGATTTTCCTCCAGAGCCTCCAGAGGGAAGAATGCCGTGTCTACGCCTGATCTGCCTGGAAAAACAGTAAGACTCGTTGCAAATTTCTGACATTTAAAACTATAAAGTTCTAAGTTGTTTTACTCTGGTATTTTTTTAAAACCTACAAGGGGGATTTGCTTAACTGAGTGATAAAGTGTTCTTTTTAGTAGAAGTGATTACATCCATGTGATGAACAGGGAGATGGGGGTCTATGAAGTTAAATTAAAAAGAGAAAGACTTGTGAAGGCGCATTGTGACTTAAGTGTATCTAGCACCTTTTTCTATCAAGGTTTGGAATATTTTTTTCATCTTTGTACAGCTTGAACAAGTTTACTTCCATTAAAAATCTTAAAATGCTTTTTTTTAATTTGAGAGAATGTAATTACTGGAACAATTCAGTGGAATAATTAAGGTAATTTTAATACATCAACATTTGTTATTTGACAAAGGAATCGGGGGTAGGGGGAAGGAAAATAACTCGTGTGGCTTCTCTTTTATGGATTTGGGTTCCTTTTCAATCTGACATTTGAGAAGGGATCATGAACTGGTGAAGTTCCATGTCTGTAGTGGGGGAGAGTGAGGTCGGGGGAGGCATGCTGCCGTTTGCTCACCAAACAAAAAGGTCATAGTTGTTTTGGGAAGCGAGCATCTCAAGGTAATGGATTCTTTGAACCATTTGGAAGCCTCAACTAAAGGTGGCCTCAGCTGTTGCTGTTTCATTGTTGTCCTGGGCCTCTTAGAGCATCTCCTAGGAGTTGGTTACAGCATAGTAGCTTTCCTTAAGAGTCATGTAAGGGACAGGTGGTGGCACTACCCATGGGATTCCGTGCTCGTTAGTGGTGGGCGTCTTCTCTCCCGCTGGACCCTGGTTGGAGAGGATAGCAGAGGACTCGGCTTGAGGGGACTTTGGTCACCCCTCCTCCATCTAGGCTTCGTTGTGAAGACTTACAAGACACCGCATGGTAAGTGGGCTGGGTATGGGGTCACAGCGCTTGAAGCCTCTTGGAGGAATAGCATTGAAACAATTCACTACTAGGCTCAAGCCTTCTCAGCACAAGTTCTAAGAAGGTGTAGCCTCAAGAAATTTCAGAGGGCAACATTATTATTGAGAAACAAGCAGTTCCTGCAGACCAGTGTCCTTTAGCCTAGCTCTTCACAATTATTTTCTACTCTAACTGGTGAAAACTTGTTTCTTCCTCACATTGTCTAGCATAAAAACATACTAAAGTGCAAAACAAGTGACCATACAATGATACTGAAAGGAACAACAAATAACAATGATAACTAATACTTATAGAGCAGCTACTCCATGCCAGGCCCTGAGTACTATTACTGCTCTTTTTTTTTTTTTTTACAAACAAGGAGACTGAAACTCAGGTTACCTGACTTGCCCTCAGTCACACAGCTGGTAAGTGGAGGGGCTGGGACATAGAACACAAACTATTTTCCCTAACCGTAGCAATGGTTTAGTGCTTCAGGTAATTAAGATCCCCTTAAGTTTCTTCAGCTGGACTAAATTTCAAACAGGTTTCTTCCTGACTAGAGGTCCCTGGGCTCCTTTTTCTTACAGCATTTACTTTAGAAAAGTTGAAATTGTAAATTCTCTCTGCCCCTTTGAGATGTAAAATTTCTCCCACCTCTTGACAGGTGTGCAAACTTAGGATTATGGGAGCCATCGCTTTGAAAGGCTAGTTCCTTCAATGTAGGTTGTGGACTAGCTTGCATAGCATTCTGTGTTTAGCAGCCAACCCCTCTCCCCCTAATCAAATATGTTACATATATTCTAATAACAATGCAACATATAAAACACAAGGTCTTATCTCTCAAAAATTCAACGACACCAGTAATACTTATACCCTCATTTTTTGCTAACAGAAACTGAGGTGTCCAGAGGTTAAGAAGTTCAAGTTTTGGAGTCAGGACTTAATTTATCTTTAAATGAATTAAGTGAGATGAATCCTAATTCTAAAGATTGGCATGCCTTTTGCTAATTTGTTTCTCCATTTCTTTCTGGGTCTGGTCGTATGCTGTATATGGTCAAGTGATGTTAGTTTAGGTAACATTTCCAGAGGTCTCAGTAACTGCAATTTTTTATGGTTTTTCCCTTTCATTCTGTGATGAGCTCTTTAAGGATGGAGATCCACAAATGTTCTCCAGAGAACTTTCACCCCATCATTAACCAACTTCCCACCCCATCTTCATTGCTGATCTCCTTTTATCATCATCTTTCCCTTAGGCCAGTCCATTCAATTCCGATTAACTACAAAGAAAAAAAAAATTGGTGCTATATTAGAATACTCAAGTTTCTCTAATAAAAACTAGCAGAATTTTGAAATCCAGCTTTCCTGAAATTGTAGCTCAAGCCCTGTTGTGTGATTCACGCAACAGCTGAAAGCACTTCATCTACAAGTTAATGGATAAAATTAGCATGTTAAAGAGTTGGAGGGCTTAATTAGAAAGGCAACCCTTTGGCAAAAAGCCTCTCAGGAACAGTAAAGCAGTTTGTTGATTTTGTTTGTAAAAGGTTTGGGGACAGAACCTGGAAACAGGTTTGCAAAGTCAATTTCTAAGTCCACAGTGAAACTATAGCATACTCAGGCTTGCTTTAAAGGAGGTATGTTCATAGTAAACATAGGATCTTCTACCTTGCATGACTGTTGATTTTCATCATCCCCATGTTCCTGTGAGAAATGGTCTGTTTATTTCTCAGTGCTTTATCACGTCTTCTCACACGGTGTTGGGGATGGGTTTTGGCACCCCAAAGCAACCATCCTGAATGGAGAGGGGGCTCTATTTGGCGGGCAGCTGCTACCCCTACCCCAGCCATGACACTCGCTGCACCAGAGGCAGTGTTGCTCACCCTTGAGAGGTTTCGTTTCTTCCGGCGTTCACCTCTGTATTTTTGACCAATATGCCTTAAAATACCACTATTTCTGGATTCCAATTATATGCATTTTTGTATTGCCTTCCTACTATGAAGACTTAGGTCTCTTACCTTACCATGTACATATGGCCTCTCTCCATATCACCCCCTATTACTGTAGAACACTTCGGGTTAAATTAATATTTCTATATTTACGACTATAAATACTGTTTTAATGTAGCATTCTGTGTAAATACTGGCTTTTCATTTTTGTTTTCCTCATTCATTCAACAAATATATACCTAGCACCCCACTCTCCTGCATAGCCATTCCTCTAGGTACTAGAGATCTAACAGTTAGGTGGGTGTGTTGGGGGAAATAACTACCCTAAGGGAGCTAATGTTATAGAGGAAGCAGCAAAGTGTTTAAAGCAGAGACTCTGAAACCAGCCCACTTGTATTAAAATACTGTTTTGGATACTCAGCAACTCTGTGACCTGAGCATGTTACCTGGTCTCTCCATGACTGCATTTCCCCATCCGTAAGTTGGGAATAAAATCTACTTATAAGTTTGTAATGAAGATTAAATGATTTAATAAAACTTCGGGGGGGTGTAGATATTTTTTTAGAAAGTGCAGGGTGCTATGGGGGGGAGGGGGTGGAATCAAACCATGAAAGAAATAGGGAAGGCAAGTTTGGAGGCTTTTTTTTAATAGGAGGTCAAAAGTTGTTTTTCTATACCACAAGTACCCTTAAAGCCTTCATAACCTACTAAGATACTAAGTTGAGGGTGGTTTATTTCATTCTTTGAATCTTCATTGTTTCCCATTAATTCCTTTTAAAAAATTTTTACTTTGTATGGATTTCTCTCTTAAATGACCTTTTGATCTAAAACAGACTGTTTTCTCTCCAGCAAAAATGGGTTAATTCAGGGTCTGCAACCATGGCAAGCCAAGGGCAAGTCCCCGGCAACAAGGAGAGAGGAAAGCTCTTGGAAAGAGAGGAAGTTGGGAGGGCTATAGGAAACAGTCTATTGGAGGAATTGAGGCTTCAAGGTATAGTGGCTTTTCATTGGCTGAGCTCTTGCTCGGAAAGGAGAGGAAGTCTTTCTTCCTGTTGGGCTCAGCTGTCTCACAGAGCATCAGAGCTCCCTGTTCTGGCCTTCTGACTATTTTAACTGAGATTTCTAACCAGGATAATAAGTAATAAACATTAATTTTTTAAGTAACTTCTATGTCTAACAATAAACAACTTTTATAACTTCCATGTCTAACATGCTTATTCATATTTATAAATAGGACGCTAAAAATTTGCCTAGAATCTGTCTACCTGGGCACGATTCTTGATTGTCAAAACTATGATACTCTTTGGAGCCTCCTTATTACTTTTTGTAGGACTTTTTAAGGGACATGTCAGGGGCTTGTCAGAATTTCACTGGGGAGAAATACTCCCATTGCCTCTGGCAAGGGGTGTACCTCAGTTGGTAGCCTTCCTCCTTCGATCTGTGTACATAGGAAAGGTCTAGGCTTCTACTCAAGCAGAAGAAGGGCCACATGGCTAATGGCTTGAGGGAGGAAACTGAGGGGCCTATGTACACAATGGGCCCACTGAAGTCACCCGTTTGAGATCCTATCTGCTTCTGTCTCATTCTCTTCAGAGTTCCTTGGTGATGCTAATTTTGAACACTTGTAAGCTTCTGCAGTGCCTTTTATTTATCAATTTATAGATGTAGCAACTGAAGTTCATTAAAAAAAAAAAATTTTGAAGTCCCATGACAAATAAGTGTTAATTAACACTGGTACCACTTTCCAGGACGATCTCAGCATAAAAGCCATACAGTAACCATCCACTACACTCCTTGGTAGTGTAGCCCGCCTGCCCCGACTCCAGTAATAGTAATAGAAATGATAGCTAACAATACAGGTGGCACGTATTATATGTTAGGTAGTATTGTACACACGTCATATGTTAATTCGTTCTCAAGACAATCACAGGGCATTGATTCTAGGATTAGCGTCAATCTATCAATGAGGAAACAAAGCAGCAAGAGTGCAAATAACTTAGTTAACCGTTACCACTGGTAAGCGGCTGGTAATATTTGGCAAAGCTAGGATTTAAGCCTTGGTGGTCTGGCTTAGAAGATTTGCTATTTAACAAACTACTGTTCTGCTACATCCATCATAGCTGAGAACTTTATTTTATGATTGCCCCAGGGTGTAATGCTAGTTAATTTCTCAGGCCTAGTCTATTTAGGCCAATCAGACTGAGCTTTTTCTGAGATGCACTGTACTTTCATATAACTCAACATTTTGTCCTATGTACAATTAAGGTGTTCATTGTAAGAAGCCTTGTTTTAAAGATGAATAAAACAAGGTCATTCCCTGATTAGCAATCATAGTATTAGGTCTCCCCACTTTAGGCTCTGATAGATTTTCCGAGATAGACTCATGGAACTGTAGAGACGGAAGCAGAGACTTGATCCTATATCTACCCACACCCTCCTGCACTGGGGCCACAATCCCCTCTGTGAGCTCTGCTAACTTCAGTGTCATTACCACTGGGGTGGGCATTTGGCAGGAGTCTGGGGGCCAGTTTGGTCCCAGAGTTACATCCACACTTGATGCCTTACAATGAAGCCTCTTCTGATAACTGCTATATCACAGTGCCTGTGCTTTCCTGCCATTGATTTTTTTCTTCCTATTATTGTCAACATTCTTTCTGTATTAGTTTCATCCTTTCTGTGCAGCAACTTTTCCTCCAGTGTAAACTGTCTCAGCTAGATTCCAGCTCACAGGCTCCATCTCTTGACACCACTCTGGAGCTCCTATACGCTTGCTAAAGAGCTGTATCATTAAGCTCACTACAGAAAAATACACATTCACATTTCTGCACAATGAACTTTTTACTGTCTTACTAGCTTCACCCAGTTATAGCTTAAACAGCAGTTAAGCAGAAGCATTTTATGAATTGTGTGGTATTTGAGAGTTGCCAATAAAGGAGTTGGGTCGCTGACCTTTAGCTGGTCAGCACCCGCTAAAGGTGCTGGTGGGAACCTTTCTTACCTACCTTTGTTTTCTCAAAGCTAATCTGTGCAGTGAAGTGGCACTTCGTATTGTGGCAAAGCACCTATCTTCCTGCAATATCTCCAATCAATTCTATAATCTCTTGGTGCCATATGTCACTGTGTAAAAGGGTAAGAAAAGCCCTCAGAACACAGGAGGCCTGGGCTATCATCATCTCTCAGCTCACTGGGTTAGGAGGGAAAGATGGGATGCAGAAATAGCACCAAGTAACTGGTTATAAACTGTGCCTTAAAATATTTTTCATGATTGAGTGATAGTACTATTTATCTGATGCATTTGAAATTGTCTAAATAGACGTGTACATGAACTGAGACTTGATAGAAATAGAGAAATTTAATTACATTAAATTAAGAGAAGAAAACACTGAAGCAGAAACGACAGATGGTCAAAGAAGAAAATGCTAATTCGAAGCTATTAGATTAAGGAAAACCTAAGAAATGAAGCTAGTTTTCAGGCACAAAACAATTTCATTCCTTTCACTGTTCTTTTGCTTTGACATCCTTAAGATTTGTTAAGAATGTTTTCTTGTCCTTTATTTTTCTAGATCCTCCCATATTCTCTTACATAGTTTTATTTCATTTAGAGAATATGTCCCAATTTCAGAATGTTTCATGCTAAGAGTTTCCCAAATACAATTCTTAGTTTCAAATATTAGTAGTATTGATAGCTAGTATAAAACTATTTCAAATATTATAAACTTACCATATTTATAGAAAAATAGCATTCAACAAAAACAGAATAATGTTTTGCCCAACAGCATCAGTATGCATCAAGCGTTGGGCTGCAGAATATATTTTCATACTTCATGCAAAATTGTTTTAGGCTTATTAAAATATTTCAAGGTAGTTTGCAGATGTATTGTGAGGACTGTAAGTCCTGAATGTAAGTAACTTTCTGTATCCACATTCTCTCCTTGTTTGTATAACTTTTACAGGATATATAACCATTAGAACTTGTTGTGGAAGCTGAAAGAAGGGACTGTTTGGTGTTCAGATAAATGGCACAAATACAAGAGTTTACACCTGACTTCAAAGCCATTCTGTTTTATGAAAGTTGGACCTAGGGAACTTCAAAGGCTGCTTCCTCTGGTTTTGATACATGGAAATAATCATCACGTTAGTTACACCTCCTAATTGTAACCAAACTTACTCCTGCTCTATTTTGGAGATAAAGTAAATTTGATTTAATATCAGGGGTCAAATTTTCCTTAGTTGTACTCTTTCATTAGCAACAGCAGAAGAACCTTATCCTGTAGAGAGTATTAAAGGTCTTCCATTTTTATACACTACTAAAGTTTCCTTCATTCACCATTTCTTTGCAAAAAGACATGGTGCTTTTGCAAGTTGAGATCTTATTTCTTTAGTCACGGTGATGGAAGGTATAAATCTTAAGTTGTCAGCATATGACATAAAAAGATGAAATGTCATTAACATATTTTTCAGTGTGGATACTTCATATAATTATGACTCTGGGTGTTGGTTTAAAAACAAAATGGGTTGAAAGGAAAAGTTTGGAAAACGAGTTTATATACATATATATACTTAACAAAAGCTAGCTTGTTGACAGCACAAATTGCAACTCATGAAAGATCAAACTTTTAGGCAGCAAAGAAAACTTCTTTTGTCCATGTTTTGTGAAGGGCATTTTAGCTTCGGCCTGGCCTTCTGCTGTGAAATATTCTGCGTAAAGCTTGTAGGTGAACCCTCTAAGAGTATGAGAAGAAATAAACGAGCAAAACTGAAATATGTTCGTGAAGCAATTCATGGCACGTTGGAAAAAAGAGCATGCAGCACGCACACATCCAAAGTTTTTTATCAAACCCAGTGTGTACAACATTATGAAAATTGTTTTTAGATTTGAAACAGGAAACGATGCAAACATAGGTTAGGATAACTTGTAACCAAAAAAAAATCTGAACTCTGAAAGAGCTTTTTGTACTATAGAAGAACTAATGAAAGAAAATTTTACCTAATGTACTAGTCACATGGTCAGAATAGTACTATCAGTAATCTTGTTGTTGACCTGGAACTCTCTTACGTTTCTCAGAACAATGTAGAGTAATAAATGAAACTGTAGGAAGTTCCACTGTGGCAGAGTAGGAAGTCTTCTTGTTTTCTCAAAGTGTATCAAAATTATCTCAATGACAAGACTGAATGCTTCAGAAAACATTTTTAGACTTAATTCTCAAGACCTTTCACAAACTGTGTTCTGTAGTTCATAATCATGCAGAAGAGAACTAACATAGCTGGCCTGAGACTGCTTTCCTTAGAAGGGCCTGCTGGCCTTGGTTGGTTTATGGTAACTGGGATTTCAAGAGGGTTCTCGCCGTTCTCAGAGCTGATTAAAGTGACTCACTTGCCTAATTGCCTGTGTAAGCATTGGTTTATGCTGAATACCTGCTCTCCTTGTGGAAGTCTAGAAGTTGGGTGTTAGGCAGAGTTGCCTCTGTGACTGACCCCCCCCACCCCACCCCCCGCCGAAAAAACCTTGGACTCAGGTCAGGTGAGCTTCCGTGTGGATAACATTTCATACATGTTGTCAGAGTTCTGTTGCTGGAGGATTTGAGCACGTTCTGTATGGCTCTACTAAGAAGACTCTGGAAGATTGTCTGGCTTCCTGCTGATTTTGGCCCATGTGCCTTTGCCCTTTTCCCTTTTCGGAACTAAATTTTTATTTCTTTGCTATAATAAGTCCTAGACTTGAGAAGGACTGAGTCCTGTGAGTCATCCTAGCAAATGACCAAACTGGGGGTAATCTTAGGAACCCCCAACTTAGTAATGGTCTTAGAAACTAGTTTTGTCAGTCACACTTTACAACTTCTATACCTGTTCCTTAGTCCTTGATCACCTCTCATTCCATCACCTACTGAGTAACATTTCAGTGCTGGGCATGGATGACACTCCTACCCAAAATTATTCCTGACTTTCTCACTGTTCCCTGAATGGAAACGACTCTGGAATATTCTGATTATAACTATCAATTTTACTTTGTTTAACTTATGGCATGAATTTTACTTTGATTCACTTAAGGCATTAATCAAAGTACTTCATGATATGTCCACATCTCCTCTCCTATCTGATTTTAAGGTATTCGAACATGGAGGCTAAACTTATGTCACCCTTAGCTGCTCATACTCTGCGTGAATCATGTCTTTGATTTGAATGAATGTATGTGTACCATATTAAGTGATTTTTTTTTTTTTAACAAGAGAATGTCATTGAAGTAGATACTGCTTCACAACTTGCATCTGATCTCAGGATGTATACAAAGACTGGAATTTAGAATATGAGGGAGAAGTCGAAGTCAAATGCAGCTGTTGAGTTTTAAACAATGTAGTGATCTGTAAATGATTAGTGGAGTCTAATAATTTTGATTGACCTGGAAGAAAAATGCATGAACTTCTTCCAGCTGCTTTCTGGATACATATAAGAGGGAACCAAAATTACTCAAGAGAATTAAGTTATTAAGTATATGTACATACATACAAAATAACATAGAAACTAGTCTTGTTAGAACAATTTCTAGAAAAAACCAAACTAATGCCAATCTCAAATTCTTCCCAACAATGTCTTCATAAACCCTTTCCCAAGCGCTCAATATCATGTTTTCTTTGTTTTTGTTTAAAACTCCTCTTTAAAGACTCGAATTGCTAACTACGGGGCAATAGCTACAAGCTAAAAAAACCCCTGGATAGAATTTCAGAAGTAAAAAATTTGAAAGCCATTATTTAAGTGTATTTCTTAACTTTTGATATAATAGAATTGTCAAAAGAGTTTATGAGAGAAGAGCAATTAATATTCTGGAGATCTAGCCCTTCTGATGTTAAATTTTCAGAGATTCTTGTTCAGTTATTCACTTAATATGAATTTACAATTTTGAGATTATTTTGACACTTCTGAATAATTATGGCAGATTAATCAGACATAATATTTTCCCCTCTTTAAAGCATCTAAAAATGACATCAAGGTGTCAACCAAGAAGTGAACTGAGACAATAGGGAGAAAAGATACAGAGCCTACAAAGGACTAAGTGGTTATTGAGCAACAATGGGAATGTCATATTAGAGAGAGAGACCAAGTGCTCTCAGTTGCGGGAATCCCAAGAAAGGCCCTGAACTTGGATCCATTAAAGTTACAAGCAATGAAAATTATTGAAAGTCAATAATACATGGAGATGTTAGAAATCCAGGTCCCTTCTTCATCCTTGAGTAACCAGGCAAATACCAGCTTTCATTTCGCCTCCTTCTGGACCTTTATTTGAAACAGACTAGGAATTTGTTCTGCGTGGAGGAAAAAATTGAATATAGAGACTCTGGATATGGAAAAATTAGGCTAAGTGGAGGATCAAAGCAAACCTCCCCTGTGGTAGAGTGGATTAATATCTGTAAATTGAACACTGCGCTGTCCTCTAGGTCCCTTCTCTTTTCTTTCCATTCGCCTGAGATCAACATCAGAAAAACACCCTAGACATGAGATTAGGTGATTATTCCCCCAGAGAATCTAGATGGCCGCAGAGGATAGCCCTTCAAGAGTGACAGGAGATAATCATTCAAAGAAGACTTTACCTCACCCAGTGACCCTTCAGTGAAGCCTACCAATCTATACTCTCATAAAGGGCTTGTCATCAACTTTTATAGCTCCCTTTCTTAAAAATAAAGAGTCAAAGGTCAACAGGTAGTTGAGGAAGATTTTCAGTGTAAAAAAAAAAAAAAATCAAAACACAGGAAAAAGATTTGGAAAAATCTTACAGTAGGGGACGTAGAAAAAAATGGTAAAAGGAAAAAGATACTGGAGGTATTATGTAACATGTTCAGAGACTCCTCCAAAGGCACATAATACTATAAAATATAACTAAATGTAAATTATAATTAAAAATAAGGTATTACAGTATTTAAAAATACTACAAATTAAGCAGTCAATGGGAGGATAAGATCAAGTTATATAAAATTAGGAGGGCTTATATATACCAGTTAGGAGTTGTAAAAACATTAAATAAGAAACTACAGGGAAAGAAATGATTTGGAAATGTTAAAAATCCCCCACAAGTATAGTATGTGAGAATTAATTTGAAGAGCCTATCCATTCAGTACTTTCAAAAGTTTGAAGAAAACTGATCTTCAATCAGAAATATATAGCTGCTTAATTTACCAATAAAGGAGAGAATAATATATACATTTTAGGCATAAACCATCACTGTTCTTGTGCAATTTCTTGAACTTAGTGGAGGATATTCATCAGAAAGGGAACTAAATGAAGAGAAAGAACCTGGAGTTTCATAACTGGAAAATAGCCAGGGAGAGTGCCAGGATGATGGCAGTGTAGCATCCCTGAGGGTAGCAGTGCAAATAGAGCAACAAGCTGAAACCAGCACAGGGATGGTAGCCAGGGAGAATAACAAAGGTCTACCTACCCATTTAATGATTATTTGGAAGATACTGATAGATTTGAAAGATTTACGTAAGTACTTGGGGGGGAAAAAAAACAGTGATGTATTTGTGTTTGTCTCAAGAACAGTATGTGTATACATATTAAAACAGCAAACTAAAAAAAATAGCAAAATAGAAACTTGCAGAAGAAAGCAAAAGTAATTACAGTATATTATGTGGCTCAGGAGTGAGCAGTGTTTACGTACTCTTGAAAATCTAGACTCCATCCATCAATTTATCCAAAAATTGTGATAGCTCTAGAAGTGCTTCTGGAGGGAAGGGGAATGTCAAAGATGGGAGTTTGAGAAACTAAATCCTTACCTCCTATAGCAGGAAGTCATCATCAGTATCTGAGATTGATAATTCAAGTAATAGCAGTGTAATGATACGTATTTGCATATGAAGCTGAATTCCTGATGAAAGAACTAAACTACCTAAAAAGGTTTCTCTGGAGAACAGGAGTGAGGAAATGAGATTCAAAGAATAGGACTGGGAATTGCTTTTCTTAAAATCATAAGTCATTGATTATCCTTTAAATTATATGAATCAGTCATAACTTAAAATTCTATTGAGGAAAGGTAATATTTCATTTTTAAACTATTGTAGAAAAGTGTACTAATACATTTTTAGTTGGCTTATTGGGAAGTAGAACAAAACTATTAGTCTCTTACTAAATCATTTTCTATGATTGAATTTATGCTAGATTGGATCTACTCTGTGATTATATTTCATACCCTTAATAAAATCTCAATTGTGAATAAAGTACATAATTTTTAAGTTGAGCATCTAAGAAAGAAAAAAGCTAAATGAAGGTTATTGTTGTGGAAGTTTCTGCATTATGGTAACATTAATGTGGTCTTTTTAATTTTTTAACATCTTTATTGGAGTATAATGGCTTTTACAATGGTGTGTTAGTTTCTGCTGTGTAACAAAGTGAATCAGCTATACATATACATGTATCCCCATACCTCCTCCCTCTTGCGTTTCCCTCCCACCCTCCCTATCCCACCCCTCTAGGTGGTCACAAAGCACCGAGCTGATCTCCCTGTGCGATGTGGCTGCTTCCCACTAGCTATCTGTTTTACATTTGGTACTGTATATAAGTGCATGCCACTCTCTCACTTCGTCCCAGTTTACCCTTCCCCCTCCCCATGTCCTCAAGTCTATTCCCTACGTCTGCGTCTTTGAGTTAGGCCATATATTTGACTTCTTGTGTATAATTCGGCAGCAACCATGCTTGATTATTTTTTGAGCTTCCAAAAGTTACTCTAACTTTTTAGAGACTTATAAGAGTGAACATATGACAGAATATTATGCCGTAGTATTAAAGATATTTCAAAGAATTATCTTAGTTGCTCTGAACTCTTTTGTGTTCCAATGGCAGGTTGATATAGGTGCCATTTGGCATTGTTTTATAGTCTTTTATCCCCCCAAGTACTTTAAATACAAAATTGTATTAAGATGGGATTTATTTAAATCTTATTTAATTACTAGCTTTCGTATGCTGCTATCTTTTAAGATTAAGAATTATTAAAGGAAAGTTTCCTAAAGTAAACTTTCTTAATATTTGTGTAAGGTAAAATTAAAATCTTATCAGTATTCTTTAGATCATCACACCTGGAGCAGATATGGTCTAATGTGAAAAATCTAAAGCAAAAAGACGACCACTTTTTAAATAAGTATTAATATTTGCCTAACTCTTATCTATAAAGTGAACAGTTCAAAATAAATCTTATAATGGCTTTTTAAGATTGCTGCCTTAGCAGCAGTACATTTTCAGACTTATACTGGAGCTATAATGCAATTTGGGATTTCTAAAGATAAGGTGGTCAAATTGTATTTAATAACTCTCACCAACAATGTGTGTTTAGAAGAGAATATCAGTGTAATACATTGTGAACAAATATTAACTTAAATTTTCAGTAACACTGAAACAACTCAGTTATTGTATGATTTTTTATTGTGCTTTTTGATATCAACATAACTTTAGCTGTTTTAATGTTGAGATTTCTAGTATCTGTGGCTTTCTCATTCTCAATATATTAAGAGCAAAAGTAACTTAAATAATCAATGTGCTTATTAATGATCCACTAAGTCAATTACCTTTCTATGACTAGCAAACTCGAGAGATTGCATGAAAATGGGTATAAATAACAATCAGAATAGACTTACAATTTTATATTGAAGCATGCTGCCAATTATCCCTTTACTTTAGGGCAAGTACTGTTTTAGCCTGTTTTCCAGGGTCTGGTACAATGACTGACTTGCAGTAAATTCTCAAATTACACTGGTTAGTGAAAAGAAGTATGAAGTGAATTTTCTATAAAATTAGAAAGGCATAATCAGTGACCATATAATTCACCATGCTTTTCCAGTTTCATAAATAAAATGCTCAATATGAGATGTCCTTAGAAAATACAGGATGGATGGAGAGGTAGCAAGGTGTCATGGGCAAACAAAGGCCCTTTATAATGGCATAGCCAAGGATTGGAGTTTGTTTCTATAATTTTGGATCAGTTAAATATTCTCTTCATATAATAGTTTCTTTAAAAGTAAATATGGTAATATTAGTACCTATCTTGTAAGACTTTCTGAGGCTAAGAGGTAAACTATGTAAAGGATTCAACAATAGTGTATGGTAGCCATTGTAATTGGGAATCTAGTTTGAATTATAAACAACTTAATATTTTTTTATTTGTCTTGAAGTTAACTCATAATAACAATCATGGAGTAAAGCAATTTTCACTTTTCCATGCTTCTCCCCAGTGCATTTTACTTCTTTTGCTGGCAAAGAAAATTCCAAGGGTAAAATAATCATTTATTTGGCTATTAAGTGTTTCTTCCAGAGCTCCCTATTCAATCTAGTCAACAAAAATGCTAATTAGTCCTAATTGTTTGGAGAACACCGGTCAGTCCATTAATAGATGCAGAGATCCCTAAAGCATCCCTCACAAAATAGGATATTTTAAATCCCCCTGAGATGAATTTAACTTTGAGAGAAAGTTGAGAGAAAAAGGATTAAAATTAAGCTAGTCTTAATCTACAATTTTTAACTACCTGTGGAAGTATATAGACCCAGATATATCTACTTCTAGAGATTGCTTAATAAGAAAAATATAAATGCTAGATAGCAATTCCCTAAGAGAGAATTCCTTGTTCTTGATGGGATGAATGAAACCTCACATAATGCCTTATGGTTGTAAATTATTCTGATAGACTGATACAGCAGTTAGCTTTGTTTACCTTTGATAATTTTCCTAATTGTAGAAAGAGAACTAAATTATGCTTTTCATCTAGTCTGATATGTTGCAGTTGTTATATTGCCATGTCCATACAGGCAAATTTTCCAAAAACACATGTATGAAACTAACAATGTGTGTCGACTGAAAATATTCACAACCTAAAAGTTGAGAGTTACGTTTTATTCTGCAGAAAGTTTTAGGGCTTAAAGCCCAGAAGGCAGCATCTCAAGTAATCCTGAGAGAACTGCTCTGAGGAGGTGAGGGGGGAGCGAGGATATATAGGAGTTTTGTAACAAAGGGCAGGTAGTCTGAACTTCAAAAGATTATTGTTAAAGAAAACAAGATATCTCAAGTGAAGGAATTTAGTGCTTTTCTATATATGGGAAGATGCAAGAGTCTGGGCTCACTGAAATCATTCCTTTGATGTGCATCTCAACTATCCAGGGGCCAGTATCCTGTGTTTGCACGTCCTGAGTTCCCTGTGAGCTCATTGTGGGGAGTGGCTGCAGTCTGATGGCTGCTAGACGGCAGGCATTCTTTCCTTCCGGAATTCCCTCAAGGCTTACCAGCTCACCATTGTCAGTAGCTGCAATCACTGATGACTCTGACATCCTTTGTTTACCAATGTGGCCGGCAATATTCCATTTCTCAGTGTATGTGGATTAGTACTAGTAGTTAAGTTCTATTCAGTAAGTCAAATTCAAACAATTTTATTTGAGTTTAGAGACAGGCTACCAGTAATATTGCAAGGTTATTTTCATGGCCCATTTCTTCTAAAATCATATAGCATTTCTACATATTTGAGTTGAGTAAAGGAATATCAAATGTTCAACTAAAGCTGACTGGGGTCAGCAATATTTCTCACGTGTCTGGCAAATAGAATCTATCACCATTCACTAATGGAAACTCGTGAATACAGTAGACCCATCTGACACTCTTCCTTGGCAGAAATTGTTTTGAAAGCTATAATCTACATTTCTAAAAGAAGGCCTTAAAATGGCTAGGAAGTTATCAGACTTATAGAATTTATCATGGATTTATAGCCTGAAATATATTAAAGACTTTAGGTATAAAAATATTTCTGAGGTAGAAGTTTTCTATCGTCAGTGGCTTTTATCTAAGCTCTCCTCCTATTAAGTATACTTTGTAGGATGGTCCTTTGCTGATCTAAACAGACCATATTAAATGTGTAATTGAAGCAGTTATCAAAACTACATTTTTTTCCAACCTTTCATTTTCAAGAAAATCTTCAACTTAACCTGGAGAACTTCTTAGTATAAATGAATGGTGCTCTTTCAGAAATTGCTTGAAATACATTAAGCATTTCGATCATATCTAAATGTCAGCCACTCTTTTGTAGCTTCCATGCAATCTTTTGGTCTGTCCTTACAATATTGCTTTATTGCCACTATGGCTACAAAATGCTCTTACACTTGGTAATCATCTCATTTCAGGGTAAACGAAGAACAATGCCTATGGTACCACATCAGAAAGGCATTTTTAAATGGTGAATCTGCCTTAAGGCAAGCAATTTAGATACAAAATCAGATGTGGAGGAGGAGTTGAAAGTCATTGCTGTCACCAAGTACCAGATTCTACTGTATAAAGCACATTTTGTGGCCATTAAAGAGACATTGGTATCTTACTACAGTTTTGAGCAATTCACACTGAACGAGTAAGCAAATGAATCATTGGTGTGTTGACATAACAGTGCAAACATTTGTTCATCTGATGGGGTTGAATTTTGGACAATTTACAAATTGGCAGAGAATCTAGTCTGTGTTTTTAAATTGAGGCAAGTATACAAAAAACAGTATCAACAATTTTGGGCCGTACAACCCGGTAGAAAGATACAAATAAATCTGTGAAAGTCAGGGAGCAAAGGCAGGGGAATATTAAAATTTTAAGGACGTAAGGAAGCCTTTAACTGTAATTTATAACTTTAGAGGGGGTTAGCCCTCTATTTGCGTTAACTCAACCAAAAAATGTTGGTTGGGGACAAGAAATGGTAAACTATCTTCTCTTTCTAGGTTTCATACTCTTAAAGGTCACCATTTTATTTACTCCAAGGTTTGTTTCTATTAGTTTCTTGATCAAGAAATGTTGCCTTTTAGTACATAGTTAAAATAGGAAAATTTTTATTCTGCCCAAGCACCCTTGGATTGGCTGTAGTATGCTGTTGGCTCCCCAATGTATATTTTATTGGAAGAGACTCCTGAACATTAGGACTATTTTCTACACCCAAATTTTTCAGTTACTTAAATATTAAATACCACTTCACTTATTTGCCTACATGAAAATTTTATATTTATGAAATATGTCTTCCTCAACTTTTTTTTACCCATATTCTACATACATCATACTTCTACCCACTCCTTCTGTAGTTTTTAGCTAAGTTGAATTTTGTACATTTAAATAGACTGCTGTTTGATTAAATGCACCGGCACAAATCTTTTTCTATCAAAAATGATGGGCTGATTAACTTAGTAAATTGAGAGGAGCATCTTACACAACTAGGAAGGAAAATTTAATAGTGGTCCTAATTGAAATCTCCAGTTCACTCCAGATAGGATGATATCGTTTAATTTATTACCAATGACTTTCCTATGTTGCTGCTATTCAAAACTTATTTTCTTATTTTGTTGCTTTATTATTATTTCTGTTTGCTTCTTATTATAGTTGACATAATAGTGATAGCCATTGGCATTTTTAGTTGTACCAAAGCTAAAGATTTTCTTGAAACTGGTTTAAAAAAACGGAAAAACTTCTTTTGAGACACTTGTTTATAAGTTAGACCTCTTTTTTCCTCATCATTTAGATGGAAAAACATTTTTTTCTTCCTCTATAATAGAAGTCTAACCCTTATCTGACCTCTTATAAAATAAGGCAATATTGATGTTTTATGTTATTATAAGGAAGCACTTATAGGATTTACTTAAAATGTTCCATTTTTGGAACAATGAGAATTTCTTAACGTTTATACTGTACTTAAATATAATCAACTTAGATAATAAAATTTAGACAGGAATTTCAAAAAAGACAATGATGAGGACTTTTACAGATCCAATCTGAAATTGGATAAGGAGAAGAAATATTAAAGAATAATTTAATACTAATATAGTATTTCACAGTGACAAACCTATGTAAATCTATATAATAACTTAATTTGTATACCACTGTCTATAAAATATCATGAAGTAGGTATTAGATGTACCAATAGAAACATATTGAAGGAATGTGTTGGACAGAGATGAAATTGTGGGACTGAAACTGAATTTACCTCACCTTGAATTAACTTTTCAATATCACTGTTTGAGTAATTGAATGCTATTTTAATATGAATAAGATCTATTTCATAGATTTAAATCAATTGTTTCTACTTAGATTCTTTTTAAAATCATTCTTCTAATGTTCTTTGAAGCTTAGTGAAAACTTAATGGAAAATGTCTAAGTGCATATAATTACAACTAAATTAACAAACTATGGACATGTGTCTTGTTTCAAGTTTAAGTTAGTGATACCAAGTGTTTACAGTAATCTTAGTACAAAGTTCTCAGTGGTAAAGCCAAATTACCTAGGATGTTCAGCAAGTCGCTCTGTTCCTCACATGCAAGTATTTTTTCTTGATTACTTCTACTTACTGTCTCTTCCTCCACGATGTCTCAAGTTACTGACCTTGTCCTCTCTTTGTGGTTGTCATCTCATGCATCTTCTTATATATTTGGAACTAAATAAACATCTTAGTTTATGACTTCAGTACATCTGCTGCTCTGATTCCTCATGGTAGTATTCATGGAAACATAACTCTTATCTGGAGGGATTAACCTGGGGGAACTGGCATGCTCTGAAGACTCATCCTGAACATTTAATGAGCTCAGATGACATTGCTGCACACCTTAGCTTTTGCCTTGTCTTTTTGTTAATAACAGTTCTACACAAATGAAGGCCTTGTTTCTTCAACTTCATTGGCATTAATAAATTCATGATCGCGTGACTGTCTAAGTATGTGTGTTGTACACACCTGTATTTACTTTTGAGTACATTTTAAAACACCATTAACTTTTATAAGATCTTTTAGAGTTCACATACAATCTAAAGTATAAAGTTCAGTGGTTTTTGGTATATACAGGGTTGTATAACTGTTACCATGGTCAATTTTAGAACAGTTATCACCCCTAAAAGAAACCACACACCCACAGTCATCTATCCCCAGCTCTAGACAACAGCTAGTTAACTTTTCTGTCTGTATAGATTTGCCTATTCTGGACATTTCTTATAAATGGAATCATATCATGTGGTTTTTATGATTGGCTTCTTTCACTTAACATAATGTTCTTAAGGTTCATCCATGTGGTAGCATGTTTTAGATATATCATGCATAATAGTCATAAGATCATGTATTGTTACTTCACTTTTATGGTCGAATAATATCCCGTTGTATGGATATAGCACCTTGTTTATCCATTCACAAGCGGATGGACATCTGGGTTGATTCTATCTTTTATGAATAATGCTCCTATGAATATCCATGTACAATTTTTGTATGAACAAGTTTTCTTAGGTATATAACTAAGAATAGAATTCTAGGTTATATGATAACTTAACTTTTTGAAGTACTCCCGTCCTGTTTTCCAAAGCAGCTACACTGTTTTACATTTGTATGAGCAGTATGTGAAGTTTCCACCTTATCCAAATTGTTATCAATACCTTTCTGTTTTTCTTACTATAGCCATCCTAGTGAGTGTGAAGTGATCTCATGTGGTTTTGATTGGTATTTCCCTGACAACCAATGTTCTTGTTTGAAGAAATGTTTTCTCAGATTCTTTGCCATTTTAAATTGGGTTATCTGCTTTTCTTATTGAGTTTTAATAGTTCTTAAATATTCTAAATGTAACTCTATTATTAGATAAAGGATTAGCAAAAGTTCTCTCACATTGTATAGGTTCTTTTCATTTTCTTGATGTATTTTGAAGCACAAGTCTTTCATTTTCATGTCCACTTTGCTTTTGTCTACCTTTTGCTTTTTTTGCTTGTGTTTAGTGTCATACTAAAATCGTTAAGACTAACACCTATGTTTTCTTCTAAGGGTTTTATTGTTTTAGCTCTTACTTTTAGGTCTTTGATTCATTTTGAGTAAATTTTTGCATATTGTATAAGGTAGGGATTCAATTTCATTCTTTTTGCATATGGATATTCAGTTGTCACTGCACCATCTGTTTTAAAGAATCTTCTTGAATTTATCCTTACAACTGTTGAATTGATCATAAATGTGAGATTTTATTTATGGACTCACAAGTCTATTCCACTGACATTTATGTCTAGTACCACACTATACTGATTACTGTAGCTTTTTAATTTGGAATGGGGAAGTATGAGTCTTCCAGTTTTGTTCTTTTAAGATTGTTTTGGCTTTTCTGAGTCCCTTGAATGTGCATATAATTTTCAGGATCACCTTGGTAAATTTTGCAAAGAAACTAGTTAACATTTTGATAGGGATTTGTTGAATCTGTATATTAACTTGGGAAACATTGTCATATTAACAGTATTGTCAACTGATTCATAAACACGAATGTCTTCCCATTTACTTAGGTCCATAATTTTGTTGAACAATCCTTGTAGTAAAACAACACTTTTTGACATAAGATCACTCAGTGAAATATCTACACCATTAAAAACCTTCATCATACCAATGACAGGGCACCTGCTTGACATAGTGCCTCAGTGATACAGCAAAACTCTGTGCTTATAAAAATGCAAATATTGTGATACTGATAGTGTATATTATAGTTATTTGATATCAGATTTATTCATAAGATAGGATATAAAAAACATTTCTATAAAGAGACTGAAAAACCTCAACCCTTTCTCTGCTTTGGTGATATTTGGAGATCTTTTACTTCCAATGTCCTGGGTTTTTGTTTTTTTAGTTACAGTTATTTCTATAAACACAAGTATTTATTCGTATAATTGTCCTTAGTTTCATGTAGTACACTGACACTGAAGCCATTAGCCAATCTTTAACACTGACCTTGAAAATAGAATTTATTTCTACTCTTCGAAGTTAAAGGAAGCTTGAATTCCCCCCCAAATTCCTATCTGATTTAAACGTAATCCTGGTTTCTCTCCCCATTTTCCAAGTATCAATATTTATCAATTGTGTTTAACAGTATATTAGCTGTTGGGCTACCATAACATACCATACACAGGGTGGCTTAAACAACAGAAATTCTCAACTCTGCAGGCTGGAATACCAAGATCCAGCTAACAAGGCTGGAGTCTTCTAAGGTCTCTCCCTTTGGCTTGAGGTCTGCAGCTTCCTCACTATGTCCTCACAGGAACTTCTCACTGTGCACATGCTTCCCTGGTGCATTTCTCCCTAAAAGGACACCAGTCCTATTGGATTAGGATACCACTCTATGACCTCATTTAACCTTAGTTATTTCCTTAAAGGCCCCATCTCCAAATACAGTCGCAGTGGGAGTTAGGTCTTCAACATATGTATTGGGGGTGTATAATTCAGTTTATAACTCATGGTATATTAGGAATCGAATATTCTTCCACTGTCCAGAAAATGTTCTCCCTTTATCCAATAGCAGCCTTCAAATTTTCTTTCAGGAGCAGCCTTCTCTCAGCCCATGCATTACAGATAAGAATGATCTTATTCCTGTTTCTTAGGATGGGAAGGAGCCACATTCAAGCATTTTATTCTTCTAGCCAAAGTGATTGTTTTAGGGGCAGGCTAGTGACACAAGCCAGACAAATATCCTGGGATTATTGCTGAACAAAGGTGAAAGAGGAATTCTTTATCCATTTAGCTGAGCTTAACGTTTGTAAACCTGTAGCTATTCTTAGCCATGTTATCCTGATATGGAATGAGCTTGCCTTTAAAAAAAAAAAAAAAAAAGAAAACCAATAAAGAAAATGGCAATGCTCTGATATGGAAAGACTCCTGGTTTTATCTGAACATCCAGATCCAGCCGGACCTGAACCTCAACTACCCCTGGACTTTTCAGCTGCATCAGTCAACAAATTACCTTTTTAGTAAGTTTAAATTTGCAAAGAAGATATCTCTATCATTTGCAAAGAAAATAATTCTGGAAGACAGAGTTGAAGTCTTTAAAACTGAAATAGTGAACTAGAAACAAATAAACTTAAAAGGCTTAGAAGAAAACTTCTTAGAAGAAATCCTCTTTATAAACACTAATCAGGCATGAGGATTAGATGGAATACCTATGGCTAGAGAGAGAAAATACTTATTTTCTTTAAATATACTCTTAAATCCATACAATTAAGTTAGTATGTCTTTGCCAAGAACCAAGTATATTACATTATTCTTTAGAGAAATATTCACTCCCTATCATTCAGGAGTAACCTTAAATAGACATTTGTTATGAGAAACCACTTAAGAGTGTTTCTGCCAAATGTGATGCTATCCCAGAATTATTGGTGTAGGAACCAATAAAAGGAAATAAAACTTTTGGGGACAAGAAATCTGTCAAGAAGTGAGTCATTGAAGACATTGGCTTTCCATGGAAAAGATGATAGAAGTTAATCAGAAGGTCAAAGAATGGAGAGAACTAGAGCCACTTGGAGATAAAGATTTCAGCAAAACTGAGATACAATGTTTTGCTTGAAAAGCTTGGAGAATAAACATTATAAATAAAAAATTGGACAATGGCAATCTCAGATTTCAGAATTGAAACATTTCACAGTAATAGTGTATAGTTCAGGGAATAGAAAAGGAATACATTGTTGAAGTGCATTTTGAGGAAAAAATGGATGACTACATGTCCTCTTGGGAACATGGTCTGAAAATAGTGCATTCTGTTTTTCTGAGTGTCTGACTACAGCGATATTACTGAAAGCCTTGAAATGTGTCATTTTATGTTCTGAAAAAACTTACAAGTCAGTTTTAAAGTTGTCACTTGTCTTTTGGGCAGACATCTATTTCTTTGAAGTTGCTGTACTATTCTCATCTACAAGTAGAGAAGTGTTAATCACATTAGGAAAAAAAATAAGGAAGCTCTCTGAGTTTTAGTATAGAATTTTCTGCCACTTATTTACTAGCTTCTGAAGAAACAATTTCATATTGGGAACTAATACTTTTTGAACTCAAATACTCTAACAACACAAGCTATTACAGCCAAGGAAAGAGTAGAAAAATCAGAAGTCCACTCAGCTCATCAAGCCTTCCTGCCACCACTTGAAATCTGTCCAGCTTTCCTCAAGACCACATCTAATTGATTTTAAAGGACTGAAGTATCAGCCTCTACCTCACTTTGCAGACGATTTCTAACACGTCTTTCTGAATGGACGTGCTCCGAATTTGATTCTCAACTTAATTTGCTGTTTTGTTTTATTCCAGGTTTTTAATAGTCCTTTCTTAATAGCCATAGCATGGTTTTCTTAATTCTTCCTAATTAACTTCCTTAATTTTTAAGGCACTCTTAGAAAACGATCTCACGTATGAAATAACGTAAAAATGCTTCTTGAAGTTTATCGAAAAAGTTATCCCAAATCTGTATCTAGTCCCGCTTAACCTGCTATTGATCTCTATCAGGGGTATGTCCAACTATTTAGAAAATTCATTAGTACTTACGCTTCATACCTATGAGATGAACCATGTGGCATGCGCAAAGATTAAGCACATGCCCGCAAGCCCTTAGGCTACAGCAAGTACCCCCAGACACTGGACATTTATTAAAGAGTTATTATCTTTACATGATAACCTGCTATCTCTATGTCTTTATATATATATTCAAGAGTCTTTAAGATGTATAAAGTCTTCAGGATTCTATACGTTCAAGTTAATTACTCATTTTTATATAGTTCAATATTTACCCCAAATTTAATCAAATACTTAACAATTGAATATATTCAATATTTATTGTATATCAGTATATTCAATATATTTACTGTATATAAGTATCAATATATTGAATCTTCAGTTCAGACTTTCTCCTGATTTTCTCAATTATTTACAGTTAAACCAAACTTAACTTTCCCTTAGCTGCTCTGTTTTTAAGCCTTACTTTAGGAGTGATCCTTTCTACAAAACTATATCTTAGCTTTAACGTGACCTGCTATTGCAACAAATTTCACCTTAATTTCTGTTGCAACTCTCAAAACATTCTCAGTCATTGTGCAGCCGTGTATCTTGAGCCAAAGCAGCATTTTGTGCTTTACCACCTGTTTGTTTCCCTTTTGTATTAAGGTTTAATATTTGTCAGATGATTCAGTTGCGAACCCACCTTGGGAATAGAGAAGCTTCTTCCCGCTGAAATTTAAGTGATGGGTAGGAAATCGATCTCCAAGATGTGGATTAAAGAGAAGCCAGAATAAAAACAGCCAGACCACTTACGAGCCAATCGCAATAGTTTAGGAAAGAGATTAGGGTCCCTTGAACTAGATTGTTGTCAACGGAAATGGGCAAAAGTTAATGGATTTAAGACCCACCTTAGAAGCTGATACCATAGAATGAATAGAATGGGTACAGCTAGGGAGCGTTAGAGGCATCAATTTGAGTTCGTGTTTTTAGTTTGATTAGTTTTATGGATGGTAAGCTCATTTGAGGTATGGAGAAGTCTGGTAGATTGGTGTGATAGGAAAAGAGAATTTATAGATTGATTTTGACTAAGGTAAATTTTAGTTACCTTAGTCATCTTAGTAGAGTAGAAAGTAAGATTCAGGAGTGTGGAGTTAATAGAAGTTGGGATTACAGGTATAAATTGGACAATCTATAAATAGTTTTTAAAACTTTGAGAGTAGATCTGTGTGCTTAGTAAAAGACTATAAAGAGAGTACCCAGCATCTGGCTTTTTTGGGTCCCTAAAGTTTGGGGTAGTCCAATGAGAAGCATCCATCAAAGAGAACTGAGAAAATGGTGAGAGGGATAAGAAAACCCCTAAATTATAGAGTAAGAAAGTAAAGTATTTCAAAAAGAATCAACAAATTATCTGTGTAGAATAAAGCATTAGAGGGTCAAGGAAGGTTAGGATAGAAGAATACACTTGGGGTTTGGCAATGTGTCAGGCAGATAGGAGTTCTTGGTAGAGTTACTAACATTCCTAAGAGCTGACTGTTAAACTTTATAGTTTCTTATTTGAACTTCAGGACCTAGTATAACTTTAACCTCACTATCACTACTTATTGACCAAAAGGTTGGTAAAAGAATTTGTATAGATGTTCATTCAAAGTATGCACAGTGCATTCTTCTGAGTACCCCAATATTGATTTCATTTTGAATCAGACCAGCAAAAGACTGAAATCATTCTGATTTTCAGAATAGTGAATTTTGCTGAACTGCATTTTGACTTGACGTTTGCCCTGCTTTAGGAAATATGTGGAGAAACAGCTCAATGAACTGTCATAAATGTTACCCAATTATCAGTTAACATAGACCAGTTCTTTGATATTTAAATAAAATGGACTAGAGTCCATATTCCACAATCTATGAGGATGACATGCATTTCCTAAGATTTCAACAAATTCCTAGCAACTTAAATTGTATGCTCTATTCTGGCTCCAAGATCTTTTTCTTATTGGCTTGCTTTCCTATTTGTACTTCCCTTAGATTATTTTTTAAAATAGAGAACACTGTTTATTCAGCTTTTTGTTTTTCATTTTTTGGACTCCTAAACCACTCACAATGCATTTATACATATAAGATTTTCCTGTAAAGCTGGGATGTCACTGTATAACTATAAAAACAACTTAAATTGCATGTTTTCATTCAGCTTAAGTCTGCTCAGTTCCTCTCCTAGGTATTCAAAAAGCACCTATTTAGAAAGACAATCATCCTTCAAAAACTCTGAGCTACTCCCACCTGACGGTCTCTGAAGTCACTGTCATCTTTTTGGAACATCATCTCTCCAGATGTATACATGGTTCACCCTCATTTCACTGAGCTTTCTGCTAAAAGATAGGCTGTCCATGGCTACTGTATGTGAACTAGCTTCCTTGGCCTACCTGATCTATTTTTGTTTGTAGTGTTTATCCACACTTGACATACTTACTTCTGTATCTGTTTCCCTACTCTCTCAAGAATAAGCTCAGAGTAGGAACTTGATCTGTTTCATTCACTATTATATTCCTAACACTCAGGGTGTGGCCTGGTCTGTCTGTGGTAGGTGCCAAATAGTCATGCTGGAGTGAGTGAATGAGTAAACGAGTCTGAATCTGTTTCTTCATAAAGTAGAGAGAGCACCTGCTTAAGTCGCATGAATATTTTCAATGATACAAATGTTTTCTGTGCTTTGCTGTCAGGTTTGATATAGATATATATTTAGTGTCTTAATATTGCATACATAACCTAAAACATTTTTGACTATGACATACTTGCTATAAAAATAACTTATTAGTACTATATCAAATCTTTGAAGTTAGTAGATCCTAGCCTCACTAAAGTTGCTTTGAGGGTGTGTAGTCAGGATCTTTTATCATCATATTTTTCAATTATTTTAGCATCTTTGGACGGAATATCTATTTTTTGGTTGGGTTCTAATATATTTTTGGTGACTGTCTAACTGGGCATTTGTTTTTGAACTTTCTTATGAAAACAGTGGGCCTTCTTGTGCAATTTCTTGAGTACAAAGGTGAGAAATATGCCTCATTTATAGTGTAGTAAACTAGTCATAAAAATAATTGCATTACCTGTGATTACCCCACAAATTCTGAGATACTAAGTTGAGTGTAAGAGGTAAGAATTGGTAATAAAAATGCCTTTTCCTTTTGAGTGGCAAGAACTATTTGGTACCGTACATTACTCCACACATCCCCAGGTCCTATCTGGTAAAACTGAAGTTTAAAAGGCATCATTCATTTTAAACTTGAGGACTTTGTATCTGACTTGTTACGTCCACTTGCTACTGGCTAAAGAGCCCTGAAGTATTTTGTTCTCTATAATATTAATAACAAGTGAATATTTATTGAATTCATTCGTTAGGATAATGTGTCTGCTTGTGTCAGTGGGAGATGGTCTAAGTATGTGGTAGTCAGAGGGAGAATATTAGATGCTTGTCTTTGTCTGTTACTTGTTAGGAA
The DNA here is from genome assembly GCF_059928025.1 of Delphinapterus leucas. NCBI lineage: Eukaryota > Metazoa > Chordata > Mammalia > Artiodactyla > Monodontidae > Delphinapterus > Delphinapterus leucas. The sequence goes on along the minus strand of NC_143146.1, from coordinate 17,768,257 downwards.
GACAGGTGTAAAGATGTTGCTGTGTCATTTGCCCATGAAACACATCCCTGACCTTGACCAGCCATCCTGCCAGTGTTATTGCCACTGTGGAGACTTGGAGGGAGGTGAAAGAACTCACCACAGTTTCTTAATATTTCCTGCAAAAGCTGGTGTTGGAAGGTCAGCCTTTCATATGTGAAAACAATCTGCTTAACTAATAATCCAGAGGTGAACATAGAAATAGGATAGACTTCAGTCTTTGAAGTCTGGTCTCTGGCTATGAAAACATGTTTTACTTTTAAATGTATCAATTTTTCTCTTAGTTTATTATGGTTGGACACAGTGTAATATTCTTCAACTTTTTAGCACTGGTTTTCAGCATTGATTTTTAAATTAGTTCATCTTAATTTGTAAAAGATTCGGCACACTAATCTTTTCATTAACCACTGGAGATTTTTGTCTAAGTGTCTGTGGTAAAATCCTTATTCAGTGATGCTGATGTGATGTGAAAATTTCTTTCAATTTTTTTTGCCATGCTGGATTGTGATCCTCCCACAAGGACAATGTTTGTCTTGTGTGGGATTATTAAAGACCAGCAGTATACTTAGATATGCGTAAGATGTCATATAAAAATAAACAATTAAAATATATCATTTAAGTCATATACTGTGACTTAATTTTGCTTTATCATAAATCTAATAATTTTGAAAAGAAAACAGAGACCACTGTTTTCCAGAGCTGCTGTTAATAACATATCGAATACTTGTAGCTTCTAAACCACTTTCGCATGAATATGTATGCCTATAAAGCCTTATTTGTTCTTCCTGAGAATCCCATGAAGAAGGTATTATTTGATGGCCATTATGAAGAAATTAAGATTTAGATTAGTTAAATATCTGAGTAGTCACTTAATAGCTGAAATGTGACTCATGTCACAATATACTACATTTGGTAACACTAACATATAACTAATTCTTTAATACTACTTTAGTTGCTGTTAATATTGACTCAGATATTTTAAGCAAGTGTAAATTATATTTCAATAGTAAAGAAAATAATATTTAATACAATGTAGTCTATGAAACATTATACACTATTCCTTATATGTATATTGTAATGTGCATAATACATAGGGGATACTTAAGATGAAGTAAGCCATGTAAGTCAAATAAGTTGGTGAGTGATTATTTGTGAAATATACTGCTGTTCTTATTCAGAAAGTCACTTTTTCTACCTTAGCTATAACTACAATATAACAGAATACTAGTCTCTTTTTTATGAGGATCTCTTAACACCCACTTGAACATTTACTGTTAATTATTTGGTGGGAAAATAGAGTGTTCATAATTTGGAAGCAGTATTTATCCATTTTCTTTCACCTGAATTGTTTGGTGTACGTATTATCCTTTGATAGCTACTATGAGGATGGAGTTACATAATCCTATTAACACATTTATAATCTAAATGCACAGACAAGACCTATAAGTATGTTAAATAACACTGAAAGAGAAAAGGTGGGTTATCGGGATGTCTGGGACTCAGATAATAGGCAAACTGCCAGGCTGAGTCAAATCATCTAGGCTACTTCAGCAAACGCACAAGGCGTGATACTGACATGAGGACCTAATCCTGTAGATACTACAGGATGCATTGAGAGGTTGGTGGGACAGGAAATAAAGGAGTGATAATAGAAAAGCATTAGATTTTCAGACCCCTAGCCTGGGCGATTGGGGAGGGCTGGCTAGGAGTATTTAGGAAAGCACATGGTGTGCAGCAAGTTAAGCTTGGCGTCTTGCCAACTGGCCAACAGACAACATGTGGAAGTTCAGACACGGGAAGGAAATCGGATAGTAAACAGTAAGAACCTAAGCACAGGAGCTAAAATTTAGGGCTCTGGAATGGCATAAGCTGCTTTCCAATCCTGCTTTCACTATAACTCAACAGCCTGACCTTGAACAAGTTATTTAAACTCCCCAGTCTCAGTTTTTTCTCCATCTGTAAAATGGTGCTAATACTACCTTCCACATAGGGTTGTGGTAGGATTAAATGAGAAAATGTATGTAAAGGGTTCAGTAAAAACTTGTAATAAAAAAAATATATGGGGATTCCCTGGTGGTCCAGTGGTTATGACACCATGCTTCCACTGCTGGGGGCCCAGGTTCAATCCCTGGTCAGGGAACTAAGATCCTGCAAATTGCGCAGCACGGGCAAAAAACAAACAAACAAAATGGTTTTCATGTTCACCGGGAGGCTTGGAGAGAAGGCTAGGGTTCTAATCTGCAAAGGGCACAAAGTAGTGGCTGAAGACAGGCAATGAGATGGGGATTCTAGTAGGAAAGTTCTTGTTTTACTGCTGCTAAGGATGTTTCTCTCACTTCAAATGATGCAAGGCTGCCTGGTCCAGCCTTTCACCCACTGAAGAACTATGGCAAAGTTCCGTAAGTTTTAACTTTCATGAGATGGCTAAATTCTGATAAATACAATGTTTGTTTTAAACCAGTGTTACAGAGGCCAGTACAAAGGGGTATGAATAACAGAAGGGTATCTGTGTTCAGTATCTGTCAACCCACAATCAAAGATATGCTCCTTAAATTTATTTCTGTGTGTTCCTCTTGTGTTAATAATACCCTATTTGGTCCTTATGAGCAGAAGTCAGAGCTGGCTGAGAGTTTTGTGTGTTTATCTTGATAGTTCTTTACTGATAGATTAGTATTGAGGAGTTGGCCAGATGGAGCCTTTTTGAATACATAGTAGGAGAACATTAAAAAAAAATTCAGGCGGGTATAGTGATGTGACAAATACAATGTCTTAGGATATTTAAGGTAGTGATAGAATGTGAAATGACCATATGTAGAGAGTACAGAGCAAAGCAAGCAGTTCAGGAATCTGTGGTGGTTATTTTAATTGTTTTGTCAACATGTTATTCAACTTGAACAAATTATCTAAGCTATAGAAATTACATTCATAGTAGAAACTTTTCATAGTGGAAATGTTATCCATTTAACTCCCTTAGGTTCTAATACAATAACTCTCCTAGTAGCGGTAATACACGATATATATGGTTTGGTTAACAAAATCATATTTTATATAATTGCATACTTTAAATGAGAGCAATAACTAACTTAAAAATATGTAGTAATAAAGGTCAATGGATAAAAAATTCTTCTGCATCCCCTTAGCCGCAGGCCTAATCCTAACATGACAAAAACTTGCACCGCTGTCAATTCTTTACCAAATTTCACTATCAATCAACCTATATCTAATATTAACCATATCCTTACTTTCTATCACCAAACACAGCTCCAAAAAATCATGGCCTACTTATCAATCACCCACATGGGATGAATTACAACCACCCTACTGTATAATCCAACCATAACTCTTCTAAATCTATTGATCTACGTCATAACAACCCTCACTATATTTATACTATTTATTCAAAACTCAACTACCACCACACTATCATTATCATAGACGTGAAACACCTATTATCACAACCCTCACCATACTCGCTCTACTGTCAATAGGAGGGCTTCCACCACTGTCAGGATTCATGCCTAAGTGAATGATTATTGAAGAATTAACAAAAAATAATAGCCTTATTCTACTAACGTTCATAGCCATCACAGCACTACTCACCCTATATCTCTACATACGGCTCAGCTACTCCACAGCACTAACTTTAGCATCGTCAATAGTTGAAGCCGGCGCAGGCACAGGCTGAACTGTATATCCTCCCTTACCTGGAAACCTAGCACATGCAGGAGCTTCAGCTAACCTCACCATCTTCTCTCTACACCTAGCCAGCGTATCCTCAATTCTCTGGGCCGTTAATTTTACCACCACTATTATCAACATAAAACCACCTGCCGTAACCCAATACCAAACACTACTTTTCGTGTGATCAGTCCTAGTTACAGCAGTATTACTTCTGTTGTCCTTACCTGTCCTAGCAGCCGGGATTACCATACTGCTAACCGATCGAAACTTAAAATACAACTTTCTTTGGCCCTGCAGGAGGAGGAGACCCAATCCTCTATCAACATTTATTTTGATTCTTTGGACATCCCTAAGTATACATTTTAATCCTACCTGGGTTTGGGATAATTTCACACATTGTAACTTACTACTCGGAAAAGAAAGAACCTTTCAGATGTATCGGTATGCTCTGAGCTATGGTATCAATCGGGTTCCTAGGTTTTATCATATGAGCTCACCATATATTCACGGTGGGCGTGGACATTGACACGTGGGCATACTTTACATCAGCCACTATAATTGCTATCCCTACAGGAGTAAAATTGTTCAGCTGACTGGCAACACTTCACGGAGGCTATATTAAATGATCGCCAGCCCTGATGTGAGCCTTAGGTTACATCTTCCTTTTCACAGTGGGCGGTCTAACCTGTATTGTCCTAGCCACTTCGTCGTTAGACGTGTTCTTCATGATACCTAGTATGTAGTCACACACTTCGACTACGTACTCTCACTGGGGGCTGTTTTCGCCATTATAGGGGGTTTTGTACACTGATTTCCACTATTCTCAGGATATACACTTAACGTAAGCAAAAATTCATACTTTATGATTATATTAGTGGGTGTCAACCTAACCTTCTTCCCACAACATTTCCTAGCCTTATCTGGCAGACCTCGACGATACTCCGACTACCCACACGCCTACACAACATGGAATACTATTTCATCAATAGGTTCATTCATCTCATTAACAGCAGTCATATTAATAGTCTTCATTATCTGGGAAGCATTCACGTCCAAACGAGAAGTATTAGCAGTAGACCTTACTACCACAAACCTCGAGTGACTAAACGGATGCCCTCCACCATATCACACATTTGAAGAACCGGCCTACGTTAATCTGAAGTGATCAAGAAAGGAAGGAATCGAACCCTTTTCCATCCCCTTGGGGATGCATTCATTTGTATGAATATGTATTTTTCTTCTGGCAAATGATGATCAGGTTATAAATTATAGAGTAACCTGAAGCACTTAATTTACAGGAATTCACTGATATGCTCCGCCAATGAAATTGAGAGAGAAAACAGTTTAACATGCGTGCCTATGTGTGTGTATGCAGCAGAAGTACAGCGTCCTATGTGTACATCTGCATACTTGTGTTCATAGGTTTGGTTTTAGGCAGTTTCACTCATAATACAGGCAACTACAGTATGTCCATTTTCATATTAGCCTTCAAATAAATGAAGATAAGTTTGAAAGAAACTCCCATTAATGAAACTTATATTGGTGTTCACAGATGACAGCTGTCACCAAATGTGCATAAGGGCCCTCAAGAGGACAGTGCTCTTTACACCATGTGTCTTGGGCAGACTATACATACACCTCACCCTCTGTGTCCATAGAGAGGCAGTGTATTCAAAGACGCTGGCCCAGCCTCACTCCAAGTTGTAGGCGGTGGTATGGAGAGGTTCATCAAAATAGCTCAGGTGACCCTCACTGCTGTTGTTTTCTCTACTTTAACATTATCACTTTTGATACATGAAAATGACCACAACTTACCATTGTTTGTCACAAAAAAATATAGATGAAATATGTAAAATCTATTAAAAGAATGCATGTGCAATTGAGTATTGGATGACTGATATAACTGGATTTTCGGACATTTCTAGATCCTGCTAAGTGAGGATGGAATATAAAGTAATAAAAAAACTAAAGCCTGATTAGATTTATGATGGCACATGGCAGGTCATCTTCATTATTTGAAGATTTTCATGTATGAAAATAAATGTGTTCCCCCAAATGGGCTTTAGATTAGAAATCCAAGTTAAAATGACTTAAATCCATAAAACATGGTAATGCTTTAAAATATGTAAGCTATATTCAGGATTCTCCTTAGTCCCTTACTTTCTTTGTAATTCATGTGCTATACGCTTAAATATTTTTATAATGCCACATAACGTCAGTTAAACTCCAATCCCTCCTAAAGCTCTGCAAATAGGATGCAAAGCTAGGAAGGCAGTTAAGGGTGGTACTGATGGAAGTGACAATGTGTAAATCAATAGGCTGGATGTATAGGAAGTGGTGTATCCAACAGCAGAGTGTCTGAAATGGAACTCTTAGAGGTTAGCAAATTATTGGAGATGGTGCTGTCAATGTGTTAGGCCAAGGTTTGCTATTGGGAAAATAATGTGACGGAGGTGGCTTGTATTTGCTTCCATGCTTGTGTTCAGGGCATTCCTTCTGGTTCATTTTTCCCTTTTCTTTTCTACCTGCTGATTTCTTATCCTTTAAGACACAGCTGAAGTATTACTTCCTCTTTCCCTAACGCCAACACAGATTCTCTTCACCACCTCATTGCCATCATAGCTGTTCTCCAGACACCTACCATAAACACTCACAGTGGGTTATATGTGTTTGTGTCCATCTCTCCTGAGGAAGAGTGAGTAACTTTATAACACAATGGATTTCATGTCTGAGAGCTCTGTAAGTATTTGATGTTGTGCTTGGATTCTAGTGTATAAGGCTTTTTTTTTTTTTTTTGGCCTCTCCCGTTGCAGAGCACAGGCTCTGGACGCGCAGGCTCAGCAGCTATGGCTCACGGGTCTAGCCACTCTGTGGCATCTTCCCGGACCGGGGCACGAACCCGTGTCCCTGCATCGGCAGGCGGACTCTCAACCACTGCGCCCCCACGGAAGCCCAGTATAAGACATTTTTAAAGTAGAGAATATAACATACATATAGATGTATTATTGTAGATATTAGGATATCTAGATGTTATTGATTAGCTGAATTCATTAGATTACCTATAAATTCAAATGGAATTAGGGTGCTTATAACTTAAGCAGATCGAGTTCATGGATATTTAATATAAATTACTTTTCTTGTAACTTGGAATATATTCCATCAATGACCAATGTAGTTAAAATTTAAAGATATATTATTGTAATAATATCAGTGACCATGCACATGTAAATGGCAATTATGAAATCCAGGAAAAATATAAGCATGATTGGGAACTTTAAATTCTTCATTTATAAAATCGAACCAATTATCATGTTTTTTCCAGCAAGCAAATAATACCAGTAGTTCCAATTTATGTATTTATACATGCTTGATTCATCAAAGAAAATAATTGGAAAAAAAGGAGCAGAATAGAGCTGGAGTTGAATATTTGTGCTTTGTCTTTTGCCATCAATTTTAAAAGCAGTCACAGTGACATCTTCCTCCATTTTTTCCCAGTGAAATGGTATAATAATTTTTATAAGTCTAAAGGGAAGACCATGTAAAGTAGAAATTTAGAAATACACTGAATTCTTCATCAACTAGGATTAGGTTAATCTGTATCCAAAAGAAAACCCCAAATAACAGAAGGTTAAAGAAGACTGAAATTTCTCTCACATAAAACAAGTGGAAGGTAAACAACAGAGTTGTTAGGGTGTCTCCTGGTTATGAGGGACCACAATGCTTCAATTTTTCTGTTCCACTGTTCTTAGTATATGACTAAATGTACAGGTTCCAAGATCCCCACAGGAACTCCTACAGGATAATACCACGTCCACATTCCACATAGTGGGAAGGTGAATAAAAGGTCTCCTTCCAACACAGTAAGTTTTCTTTAAACAGCCTTTGACCTCTCATGCTTCTACTTACATCTAACTGGCCCGAAAACTCACATGGCCAAACTCAGCTGTATAAAGAGTTGGTCAGTATAACCTCAGATAAGATCAACTTTGCATTACCAAGTAATAAAAGTTCATGGATGGCAAGTAGAAGTCTGTACCACTGAGTCCTATTATAGATAACTACCTCCTTTTCCATGGGAGAGCTTAATTAGACCAAGTTTGCAGGAATAAAAATTGCTTATCATGACAGATCATAAGTAAAAGATAATTCTGAACCCTCAAAATGATGATATAATATGGGCAGTACTATAATCAACTAACTAAACTTAGCAAAGAAGAGCAGTAGGGGAAAAAACATAAGCAAAGTCAGAAGAAGCTGTAAATAATTATATCTAATTTATATACCTTTGTGTATATACGATTAGAAGTTCATTTAATCACTGTATTATACAAATCAAAGTTTTAAAATCAACTATGATATTTAAGAAACTAAAAAGTGTATAAGAGGAATACTTTAAGGAAGTAGAAATAGTCTAGAAAAGAGAATATCAAAAGGTATAACATAGCTGCATTTACTTTAAGAGCTTTCTTTTGGAATAGGACTTGAATTGTCCTGTATGACGCAAGGTGTAGAATGAGAACCATTGGGTAGATCTTATGTTCATTAATTCACTCACTCATTTGTTTACTTAATGAGCACCTACTATGTCTCAGGCAGTGTTTTGTGTACTGTAGTTATAACTGTGAATAAGTCAGACAAGTTCCCTGAACTCATAGAACTTGTATTTTAGGGAAAGTAGACACCAAGCAAGTATACACACAAATTTCTGATGCTCCAGTGAAGAAAATGAGGTAGGCTTCTGGAAAACAGCACCTCAAGCATAGGTGAGCTACTAATACAGAGCAAACAGTCTTCCAAGATACCAGGACTCAGACTGGATCAGAATCTCTAAAGCATGCCCAACCTTCCCACTTACCTGCATGTCTTTCTACACCCTAGTCCCCATCGCCGTCATCTGTCACAGGGCTGCGGCAGTACTCAAGATGATCTTTTTTTAAAAAACAATAAAGAGATTGTGTCCCTTTCCTCCTTAAAATGTTCTAGTGATTCCATTTTGGGATTAGAGTAGACTCCAAATGGTTTAGCACGGCCTATGAGGCTGTTTGTAATGGGTTTCTGCAAAACTTTCTTTCTCATACTGAATTCCATGTTCATCTCTTTTCTTGGGCTATATGAACCTTCTTTCTGTATCTAGAATATTTCAAGTTCTTTCTTTCTTCAGGACATTTGCATTTTCTGTTTCCTCAGCCTGGAATGCTTTGTTCCTAATATTTTCATAGTCCTTAAAGGAATGAGGTTCAAACCCCTGGAAATTTGAAGTAAAGGCAGGAAGAGATATTGGGATTATTGGATGCACTGGGAGGTAGTGTTTTCAGAGATCTTTTCTGGTCCACATCTTCAGGAACTCTTATTGACCATTTTAGACTAAGTTGTCATGTAGTCACTCTGTTACACTATCACTTTTTAATAGCACACATCAGTAACTGAAATTATCTAATATCTTCATATCTTCATCTACTAATGTTTGTTTCCCTCCTCCATTAGGATATAAATCTCTTAAGGTAAGAGAAAATAACTGACTTGGAAACAACAATTTGCTTATTTCCTAGAATATTGCTTGCACATGGTAGGCACTCAAGAAATATATTTGAATAAGTGACTTTTCTTCTAGGTTTTCAGAATATAACTTAAAAATATTTGGGTACTAGATAAAATAAGGTGTATTTCTTCTATCTTTTAAAACAATAGCTTGGACTTTGGAAATTTTACTTTGTTTATATCTAACAAGATACAAAGATTATTTCCTTACTATGTTTACAATTTGACTTGTCTCTCCTTAACGGAATGCAAGACTGCTGTGACAGGAAATTTAATCTGTTTGGGTTACTCATATGTCTCCAGGGTCTGGAACAGTGCAGTCACATGGAAGTTGATCAACTATTGAATGAATAAATTATTCTGTGAATATGCACGTTTATGAATGTGAATTTATATAATAGAGTCCAAAATTGGGAGAAAGACCCATAATATATCCTAAGAATTTTTTTTTTTTTTTTTGCATACTTAAGATCAGGCTCTGTCCTCCATCAAGAGGGTAACCTCTTTCTGTGAGGTTTCTTTGTCTCCTTGATATAATCTAAGACTTTTTGGTACCACTTTCTGGTGAAAATCGTTTTGCAATAAGAACCGATGATTCTACTCTGAAAATGGTTCAGTTATGTAGTGAGTAATTGCTTTATCAAAAGAAAGCCTGTGAATCATTGTTGATGGCCTTATGATGTCTGGGCAGAAGTTGCCATGTTTGCTTCACACCTACCTTTCACTACTCACCAATTAGGTGGTAAATACCATTTGCATTTTGATTTCCTGGATAGCATCATTTCTTCTCTTTTGGAATATCCAGTGGTGCGCAGGAGCTGGCTCTTACGAATTCACAGGAGCCAGCTATGCGCACTTTTTCCCAAGTTTGCGTTCAGTGACCTCAGGTCGGTAGCCTGAAATTAACCACGAGATCTTCCAATGCTACAAATCAAAGCTTTTTTGGTCTCATTTACCAGCCCACCACTGTATGTCTGAGTAGATTCTGTGCTTCATGGCAGCTGCTTTTACTGTTCCTCTGGACCATTCTTGGAGGGTAGCATGGAGCCTGGAAAAGACTGTGGACTTTAGGATCCTATCCTACTGCCTTTCTCCCTACATGACCATGGGAACAGGCTAGCTTCTCTGGACCACATTTATAAAACGCATTTTTGTACAGAGAATGGAAGGAAGTAATATATACAATATCCTAGCACAGTGCCTGGCACCTTTTAAATAGCGTGGTACTGGGAGGGGCAGAATAAAGCCAGACTTTGATGAAGCTCCTCTGTAAGAGTACAGCAAACTGTGCTTAAACTACAGCTTCTTAAGTGAGCACTCATAGCCCCAATTAGGAGTATTTATTCTGGCTCATCTTAAATCATGTGTGATCCAAAGGAACCTGGTTCCCAACTATAGCACAGTATTATCCAATAATGCAGAGCAAGGGTAAATGTAGTTAGAAGCAAGGAACATCAAACATCCTAATGTAATTATCTCAAACTGGGTTTATGCAGTCGAAAGGTAAAATAATCTCTCCAGTGTGGTTACCTTCATTGGTGTTAAGTCTTATCCGAAGAGAGAAAATATCTGAGAATGGGTGGAATTTTAGTAACTTGAAACATTAGCCAACCATTGATTTGAGGTAGCACTCAAGTCTGGGAAAGTATTAATGATATGGCTGGACTCTCTGACAGTATGGTTTGTAGTTGTTTTTTTTTTGAGGAGAATAGAAAAGGAGTAAGACCTGTGCTTTTGAAGATGATAATTTTATTTGTAAAGCAAGGAGATTGATATTTGAATACACTATAGCTATTTCTAGTTAATTGAAGGTAATTACATTATAAAAATGCAAATATGGGTGAGAAAGAAGGTCCCTGTGTGTTGCAATGAGATTTTTATTACGTGTCTATCAAAGTACTAAAAATGGATTTCACAGCGTTAATATAAAACCAGAAGAAACATTTAGTCTTATTTCTGCTTTTTTACTTTTGATGCTGCAAAATGATAGGTCTGTTCTAGGTGTTAGAATGTAATGGGAAATTACATATATAGGCAAGTATTTATACATATAGACCTATATGTGTGTGTGTGTATATTTCCACTAAGATAAATATTACTGCTCTATAAAGTTGTTCTGGATTATACTTCCTCTGCTAGAGGTTACCATAAAGTTATACAATGCACCTAAGATGCTATTACTACAATGCACCTAAGATGCTATTACAAGATAGAAAGTAGGGTTTGGTAATGTAGTTAATAGCAATGATCAAAAATTTTAAAGAAACATTGCTGCTAATACACTACTGAGTTGATATTCCTAAAAAAAATACAAATGCCATCTTCTTTGAGCCTAATTCTTTGAGTCAATCAAGTTTCAATGCCCTTGTAAGAGCTGCAAACACAAGACACATTCCATTAGCTGAAGGTTCTGAAATATATGATGGGCATACAAACTATGCACGTGGAAGCTAAAATAGAAACATGATGTGATAAAGAGAAAGGGGGGCTGGTGTGGAAATGCTGTGGATGTTCAGAGAGCAAAGTGATTTCCTTTTGGCAGAAGAAATCCACAGTGATACTTTATTTGAGCCTTTTAAGATGGGAGTATTTGATCAGTTTCTAAGACAGGAAGATTTTCCCAGTATAGGAGAAAATGTGAGTAAAGCAAATGAATAGAGGAAATCAGGTACAATTGTATTCATCTACTTGGACTGAAATGAAGGGAGTAGCAAGGAGAATCATGAAAGATAAGTCTTGAGGGGTTGTTATAGTTTAGACTGTTGGAAACTGGAAATTATTAGTGGCGATTAGAAAGTCACTAAAGGGTTTGGAACTTGGAAAAAACGTGAGAGCTCTAAGAAAGGTTATTTTATTGCAGATACACTGGGCTGAGTTAGGATTGTGGGAAACCTGTTTAGGGCTCTGTGGCTGGAAATAATGGGACATAAAAATAGAAATAAGAGGCATTAGAGAGAATTTATTTCCTTTCTAACAGTCATTCAGGTAAGAAAGAAGTTACCTGTATTTAGTGGAGACCAAAGGCACTGAAGCTAAGATAGCATTCTGGATGACCAATGCATCATGTTGCAAAGCAAATTTCTTCATGTGTGCAGTACAAGGAATGCAGAAGTTGTGAGATTAAATGAAAGGATGTACATGAAATAGACTTGTTAACTATACTGCTCTAAGAAAATGAATAACAGTGTTATTAGTTTTATTAAATTTCATAACATCGCTAGAAAAATGTTCATATTAACAGACTTGCAAAAATCAAGATTTGGGGGAAATTAATGAGTTTAATTTTAGAAAGATCAAAATGAAGATATTGTACCATTTAGGGTCCCAACAGGAGAAAAACTAGGATAGTGAAAGTAGGGTCTACAAAATGGTTAACTATAATGCTGTCAACAGAGTATAAGGGAACTTCAAAAGATACTGTACTATAAGAACCCAGAGCAAGTAGCAGCCCAACTGATTCTACCCGAGGCTGAATGGATGAAGAGAGGAAGAGATAGAAAGAGTTCTGCATTGCTAAATGGTCTTACAAGTAGTCAAGGGCCACAGACAGACCAATGCAACCTCACAGGGAAAGAACCAGAATGCACAATTAGATGACTCTCTTCTCCTTTCCTTTGGTATCCAACTGGGATTCCCCATTGACAAATCTAACTGGAAGCCAAAGAAGCATGAGAACCAATGAAGGTAAATCCATACATGTCAGCGTCTTGGGACAGGCAGCAGGATGGAGAATAAACCCGCACAAAGGGAGATACTCAGCACAGATGCCAATAGGGAGATCTAATAGACAGATAGAAATATGAGACCTTAGGCAGAATATTTGACTGAGTAAGTGTTAATAGTACTGACAGTTGAATAATCAGACTCTATTCTTTAGTTAATACCCCAGGCTTACTCAAAAAATAATGGAAGCTTCTTTGAAAAACCTTTTGGGTAATGACAGGTATTCTGCGTTTAATGAAGTTTGTGTAGGTTCACATAAAGTAATTTTGGAACTAGTTCCTCACTCTTATTCATCTGTCCAGAAAGGGAAATAACTTGTGTGGACAAAGGGGAATGGACTGATTTTTATATTTTATCCTCTGGGGTACCTCCTACTGAAAAGAACATACTGGTAAAACAGCCGTGAAAGCAGACCCAAAAAACCTCTGTACTTCATTAGAATGGGGCATAAAAGAGCTAAGCATACTTTCTGTCTGAACATCAAAAGAAAGAGTTGTGATTCTTCTTAATTGAAACAACCGTGGCTTCTAAATCAGTGAACTTGCACGGAAGAACACCTAACCTAAAAATGTGTAAGTTCCTTCGGGTTCTAGGTGGGGATAAATGTGTCTTCTACAGATTTATACATCTGGACATAAAAGCTTAAAAACTAAAATGTTATTTTAATGCTGAATATCCTTCAGGACTCAAAAATACAAACAATTTTAATAAGGATTTGTGAAATTAAAAGATCATGATATTCAGGCCCCATCTAAAGGAGCAAAAAACAGTTGCTTGGGAAGATCTTTTCTTTTTGCAGTCGCTGCTAGTCTGGATTTCTCCATTAGATCTCTTAGTAGATTTTGGAATATTAGCAGAGATATATTTCAACAGTAACACAGCTGGGTCCCTTGGCTTGAGGCATTTGGAACTTTCACAATATTTGGTTTCTATCAATATTGTCATTTTCCTTCTCCATTTATTACCTCTTTATGTTGTCTCTAGTTCTGTTCCAAGGATTTCTCACAGCCTTGCTAACCTCAAACAGGAGTACACAATATTTTAAGAAGAAGGAATTCTATATAATTTTCTGGCCTACCCTTATGGGGTCCCTTCAAAATCATCTAGGTTGAGAATCAATAGGACTTAATATTCTGAATCAATGATTCTCTAAAGCAGGTCAAGCAACATTGATGAAATGAATGTATATTTTACTTTTTTAATATGCCATAATTTCCTTACCTATAATTTTTATGTATTCTTAAAAAAGGCTTAATTTATTTGTAGAACTTGTTGGCTTGAAATGTAGATAGACGAATATTATAGCCACTTTTGTGATATAGCTCCTGGCACATGGTGGTCATTCAAAGACGGTATATTCTACTGAATGTCATATGTCCGTACATGTGTCTAATTCATTGCAAGTATCACATTATTATCTTGAATGTTCATAAGGTCTCTGTCAGCTAGACATAATTTTATATAACAGAAAAGAAGAAAATGAAAACTAGGTTAACTTACATAGCCAAATACCCCGATGATTCCGGAACTTTTAAATTCAGCATATTGTCAGGGGTTATCTAGAGGTCTCAATATTTGAGAGAGTCTCTGACACTTTCTGTAGCTCTGGATGAATTTTAGTTCCATCATTTACTTTACAACGTTTTTCTCATCTCTTAGTCGTGATTTTCAAGCTACCGTTTAACTCTGCACTTTCCGAGTATAACATGTGCCTAATTTTAATCCATTGTTCATTGAAAAGAAGAGATTTACTATTAAAGCAGTTACCTCGCTCATTATGAATTCCTGCCAGGTAAAATCAATCCTCTAATTGATAGTTCCTGGGGCAAAATTATTCTATTACCTTCTGTTAAAAAACATATCTCTGCATTATTTCCCGTCATCATGTAAAAAACATAGAATTAAATTTGCTTTATTTGATCTTCTATACTACTAAATTTTCATTCAAAAATTATATTAGAAAACAGTTGCTGAATATCCTTGAAAAAGTGAAAATGAACAGCAGTAAACTTGCTCAGCTGGGACTAGATGTTTCACTTTAGGTAAGTCCTTGAAAAGATTCAAAACAAAACCAAAAATAATTATTTGAAGTAGAAAAAATCCGCTAGGGAATATCTGGTAATAGTTTGAGTTGTGGAGTGCATGAGCTAAATGAACTTGCCTTTTAATATTTAAGTAATTACTCAGAAGTAAGAAGAGGTTTTATTTAAAAGGTGTAATAAAACGAAAGGTAATCTGTTTGGGGGTTTATGTCACCAATTTATCATAAAATTGCCTTACTAAGTCATGAGTTGCTTATCAAATCTTTGTTAAAATATAGAAGAAATTACAGATCTGAAAAGGAAACAATAATGGGAAATAAATCACTTTCTGATAACTAAATGCCTAGGCTTCTTTTCATTGAAACGTTTTGGTAAGATACAATTTCACTTATTTATAGGGAGGTTCCAGGGCAACCAATAAAGAATAGGGCTGTGTCCCTTAAGAGTTCAAGAACAATGCTAATTCTAGTGTTTTAGGTCGAATCTACCAGGCACTTTCTAACCTGTGCAGAAATGCATCCTAAAACATCCTCAGTGGACTTGGATATGTTACAACTACAATACCTTCTATAATTACTATTATTTGGGAGTAGCCTTTGAGACTTAACAACATTGGATTCCAATGATTAAAGTTGTTAAAGTATGTATAGTTGTTTTCCAATCAGTGCCTTGATATCAATGAAGAAAGAATCTGAAGGCTTTTTCAGTAATAACTTGGGAAAAGGTAAGACATATTTAGGATTTATTTTCATAATAACAGCTCCAAATATATTGGATTGGGAAGTAAATTGAATCCAGAATATTAATTCTATCTTAAACCATATTAATGATGACTGGTAGACTCCTAAAACTTCATACTGAACAGACACACATGAAATCAACTCTGATGCCCTAGGTGAGTAACACTGAAATTCTATTTTTTGCCAGTGAATTTGGTGAAGATTGAAGAGCTCTGTGAGGTAGAGTGAGGCTTGCATTTTCATATACCACTCAAGGGGGTATAAATTCACAATCCTGTTTAAGATAATTTTCACAGTATGTGCCCAGCAATGGTGTTTACAGAATTACAACTTGGGTATATAGGACATGTGACAGTTCTATCTAAATCTGAATTCAGTTTTTTCCAAGCTCCCATTTCTGCTGTTGGTAGGAACCATTTATAATTGTCACTTCAAGTTCCCTCATTTACTTCAGGTTTATAAGTTGTTTTCTTTAGAGTAAACATTTAATCACAATCAGTTTTCTTCTCCCCTGCCCTTTCCTTCATATCTGGGTGGCCTCTAAATGCAAGTAGAAGCTTCGTGTAATATTTTGAACAAACCAGATGAAAGGAATATATGAGGCTTAATTTTTGCCTCCACTGTCCATTTAACATGTATTTTTTGGAGGAAGTTTCTCCCCTACCCCCAGTTGAAAACTCCAAGAGTATTATTTTCTTCTTGTTGGAGGATAATAAAACTCCTCAGTGAAGTTAAGTGGAAAACAGACTCAGTCCAGTGCTTAGAGTACTCTGCCCTGTTTTTTTTCCCTTCTTCTTTGCCTAATGCTTGGACTCAAGTTTCTCATCTTACTAACAATTGGTACCTGGTATGAGATTGGAACAAGAAAGACAGAATTTGAAAAAGAATAGATATATGTGTATATGTATAACTGAATCACGTTGCTGTATACCTGAAACTACACAACATTGTTAATCAACTCTACTGCAATAGAAAATAAAAAGTTAAAACAAAAAAGGGATGCCAATGATGAATGTTCTTACCTGAATTATCCTATAATGACTGAGCCTGGCAGGTTCTTAGAGCTTGAGTTTTTCCTCTTAAAAGGAACTTGTGGCCTCAACAGATTTTTCAGTTTTGGGGCCCTCCCTTGGCTTGGGCAAAGCATTCCTCACTGGCTTGGTGATTCACTGCCTCTGCAACTCTGCTTCAGAAATTCAACAGTGTCTCAGGTCACATCACCCCTCTCAGTAGCCCATTTGGGGAGGCTCCCATGTCATTCTCATGCCTTCACTTGTGGGACCCAAATCTTTTGGATGGGAGACGGTCGTGCCGTCCTAGACTCAAACGCTGGAAAACAAGCCAAGTCCATTGCAACAGCAACTGCATTCTGGGATGCAGCCGGAGCAACTAACCTGCTTATTCCTCTCCCTCTAGATTTCCATACATGAATCAATCTTATCTACCTACTAAGGCTGGAGATCATGTCAAGTTTTCTTTGGAATACCCAGTTGAAGTCTAACTGAAATTAGAAATAAGAGCTAGCTCTTGGCCACTCTTGCACATTGGTGGGTAGGAGGGTGCAGCTTTCCCCAGAAACTCTCTTCAGAGACTCTCCCAAATCTCAACAATTCAATGTGGATGAGTTTTCTAAATGACTTCTAAGCCCCTTCTTGGAAACTGTGCAATGTGGCTTATCTAACTCTCTTTGGAATGTAGTATCTACTCTCTTCATTCCGAAGTTGAAAATGAGACAGGAAGAATCCTGTTTTAACCCTCTGTAACACTAGTGTACTGTCATTACTGCACTGTTTTACGTGCTGTTTGTTCTCTAAGTCTTCAGTAGGCCCTGCTCATCCAAGCAAGTCTCTGGGAGCACCCTCTGCTAAGGCCTGGGCTCCTTGCCTGGCATTCTGTGCCACCACATCCTGAACCAGAGCCTCTGCTGCTTTGCCATTCCTCTTGCCTTGTCTCCAACTCCCCACTGAATTTCCAATTTTAAAAACATCTGCACATAAGCCATAGGAAATTAGTGTGATGGGTTGGGCCACTTTAGGAAACCATGATTTAGTTCCTTTCTTTTTCTTCGCATCTGTTTATAGCATTCTTATGTTTTCTTGGTAGAAAATCTATTACATAACATCCATCTTCATTCCTACCTTATTACTTGATTTAATTAATATGAGGCTTTAAAACCAGCTTTCTTGAGATCAGATGTTCTTTGCTTAAAGACATATTTATTTGAATTAAAAGCTAAACGTTTAATCCTTAGAACTTAAATTTCAGTTGTCAAAGTAGTTGAAATAACAAAAATTACTGGAAACTATCTGAATTTTCCAAAACTGATCTCAATTCTTACGTAACATTATTTGTGTAACAAAATGACCATCAGAATATTACAGCAACATGGTAAATACCTTCATATTTAAAACGTAAAAGTAATTAAATGATTTATTAAAATAACAGTTCTATGATACACTATTAAATGAAAAAATAGGTGAGTGGGTAATGAATACCAGTTATCTTTTTGTCAGAATTGTTTTCTTGTTTAGTCTTCTATTTTCTAATTTTGTTAACATCATATACAATGAGAATGAAAAATGATTTAGAATCATGTAATCTTTCCAATCAGTATCTCACATACTGCATAGGTAATTGAAAGCTTAAATGCTTTGGAGGCCAAACTCTGAAAAAAAAAAAAAAAAAAAAAAAAAAATCCTCCATTGTAATAAGGAATTTAGTACTATATAGTAAATATGGACATTGGTTAGCCATTGGTAAGGTGAATGGGTCATTGTCTCTAAATATATTAAAAACATATTTTCACCTAAATGGGACAAAAAAAAATCTCTGCAGAGTATGCATTACTCATCTAAATGAGAAGGATGTAAAATTGATGATTCCTGCTAGCTTTAAAGAATTGATTAAGGGAGATAATGTTTAATTACCACTAATTATATCAGTGAGCAGAATGATGTACAGGTCAATGGAAAAACTTCACTACTTTCATATTAAAAAGACATTAATTCATGACGTTAAACATTTGATAATAAAGTACTTTATGTACATATTGAAAGACTCGTTACCTTTTAATAAAGGTTTGGACAACGAAAGGAAGCTGATATTTAACTTTCACCCCTTTGTAGAATTTCATTCCCCAGAGATAATGGAAAATGACTCATCAGATAAAGAAGTAAAATTCCCCAGTCTTCCTCAGAAAAGCTGTTATATGCTCCTTTGAAAACTACAACTTTGGATATTCATTTCATTTAGCAAGTCAAAAAACATTATTTGAACATAACTGTGTCCTGTGGCTTTCCATTGGTGACTATAAATGTCTAATATGTATAAAATCATTGTGCAGAAAGACACGTTGGAACTTAACACATCCATATTTATGTAAGACTAAATGATTTCCAGGGGAAAAAAATCAAACTTTTCTAATACAGTATTTTTCAGTGTATACGTTGCTCAAATATTGTCTTCTTTCTGAAGCTATTTAACAACATTTAACAAATTTCTGTAAAAGCAAAGGGAAACTTTAATGCAACTTAATGAAAGTATAAAATTACCAATTTTAAATAGGAAATGGGAAGAGATTATGGAAGGCAATTCTAAATGAATAAATGATATATCAATGGTAGCCAATAAGCTAATAAAGAGACATAAGAAAATTTATGGATTTTTGAGAAATGGTTGTAATACTTTACAATATTGTCTGTATGTCTACATTTTTTTTAATTAAAAACTTTTTCACCCCACAATTAGCAAATGGGTTCCATATTAGTTCAACTGGAAATTTTCTTCCTAGAGTTGCCTTTCTGTACATCTACTTTTAATCAAAAGAGAAAACGTAATTTAAAAGAGAAACTTATTCACTGGTGAAAGAAAACCAAAGGAGTAAGGCAATCAAAGACAGTACTTTTATCATCCCTTTTGTAGGGTATGGTAAAGTTACTGATTCAGATGGGGGATTTGGAAGGGAAATAATAACGGTTAGATGGAAAATCCCTCTAACCAGTCAAATGCAATTGTGAACACATTAAAAAAGGAAAACAGCATATGATCAAATACTACATAAAACATTAGACAACATAGTGTATATATCAAGTAAAGTTGTGCGTGTGCAAGCACACATCCTCATGAGACATTTATTGTTGTAGTGTTGTAAATGGTGTAGAGACGTGTGTATATATATATATATATATATACACACAAATAAAAGTACCTCTTGAGGCTTTACTGTATGTACAGTATTTGTAGTCAGGTATTTCCTTTCCCAAATTTATAGTTTTTAATACAATAAACATAACAAGGAGTAAGGAAAGAAAAATGCTTGCCTATCTTTCAGGGGAGGAGAAGCAGAACTTCCCTGCCCTTTTCCTTCCACTGCCTTTTTTTCTTTAGGTTCTTCTGCTGCCATGGAGCATGGAGATGCTTTATAGCATTTGATTTATATTTGGTTTCTAGTGTTTCACAAGTGCATTAGAACTAGAACTGGAGCCAGAATCTTATTAGTGGAGATGCTCTGCAGTGAAATGTCAACACGGGGCATTTGTGTTTTACTTTTA
This sequence comes from Delphinapterus leucas, assembly GCF_059928025.1. Taxonomy (NCBI): domain Eukaryota; kingdom Metazoa; phylum Chordata; class Mammalia; order Artiodactyla; family Monodontidae; genus Delphinapterus; species Delphinapterus leucas. The sequence goes on along the minus strand of NC_143146.1, from coordinate 17,747,965 downwards.
CTGCTTTAATGGATACTGCATTTTGTGACAGCATGATCTATTTGTGAATAATGTGACATTTGGGGGAAGTTTTAAAATTGATTTTTATTCAATTGATATTAATGTTGGGTTAAGACCTGATGTAATAAAGAAAATAGATGTGTCATTCTCTATCTGTCTTTTAGAGTGAAGGAGTTTGGGCCAGGAGGCCAACAAAGTTGGAAAGGAGCTTCCTATTAGCATTAATGCCATGTGTTTTACCTCATCTATTTTTCAGAGTATACTTAATATGATCATTTGAACAGAATGACTGGCAGATAACAGTCAAATACAGCTTAGGCAGTAGCAAGTCATAGACTGAGACAAAAACACCTTAGGGGGAAGGAACTAGGGTCCATTACCTTACAAATGATCACAATGTGTATTTCATTCAAACATGTTTCACACGGTGTACAACCTTAATGGAATAATGTAAATATGCTTTCTACAGAACCTTAGGGGGAAAAATGGGCTAAACAGAATTAGTCCCTATCATCACTTTCATGTGCTCATTACTATATCTTGAGTATGCTAAGCCCTGGATAAAGCTATTGTCTTATCCCAGGATTCCTGTCCTACCACTTCCATCCTGTCCAGCTATCAGTGGGGGACCCAATATATTATACCTTAGCATAAAGATGCAATACCTGGGTTTGAACTTTTTATCTGAGAGTAGCCACTTTAACTTATTATGAAGGAATTTAAGGTCTCTCTCCATTGTACAGAAAAATGAAAATAAGAGACAAGATTAGAGACGTAAAACAGAATACAAGGAAACAAACTTATGAAAGTCCTGTGAGATAAGTTAACCCTTGGATATTGTTTAAAACATTTACATACTAACACAGAAATACAAGCTCTTTGCAGCATAGAGGATGCATCCTTAAGTTGCACCAACACACTTTACACTCACAGTACAGACTTGCTTCCTGTCATTCAGCTGGGAAGGTCGACTTAACATCATAAGGCATAAGTTCTTTCCTTCATTCTCTCCAACACAGTATTTCTTTGTACCATTTTTCCTCTCATTTTGTATTTGAGAATAAGAAAGATTGTGTTTCCAAGGAATATTCCCTTCTTAGATCAATTCTTTTTGTTTCCTGTCTTCCATGAAGTATAACATTTAGAGGATGGAGAGTAGGGAATTCATCTTTGAAGTCAGATAATACTTCAAATGCTAGCTGTGTTATATTGGATGTTATGGAATCTCCTCATTCATACACGGGGATGAAGGTCTTACCACATAGTGATAAATCTTTACCTTGTATCTTAAGGGATACTTTCTAGCTTAGGTTCATCTAAAAAAAGGTTTTCTTCCTATATTTTCTGCCAAATGACTTACAAAAATGTTAAAGACGACAACCAATGATTTAGTTAAATGGCTAGTAGCTGAATTTGTCTTTGGGTGTTGAAAATATCCATTCATTAATTAGGGCCAATTATTTGATTTGTTGGGATAATATTTAAATGCACTATCAACCATATAAATTTTTCTAGCATATTTAATAACTAATACTCTAATAAGCCTGTTTTCTAAGTTTCTTACAGAAATAGATGTATCTTTCCTACTATATTCTGTTTTGTATACTAATATAACCTTCAAATGATCAGGTTAGTTCAGAGAAAACATATGCTATTAACAAGAAAAATAATAAAATGAAATATTTGGCATAACGGAATGGCTATAGAATTAATTTTTAAAGATTATATATTATGTACTGTTATAAACTAACTTTCATGAGATAACCCGAAGACAACAAGATAGAGCTCTGAAAGAGGTAAAACATAGAGATGAGCCCAGCATTTGATACAGTATTTTACCTCAAGGTCTTTGCCAGTGACTGTGGATTAGCTGCATAGAAGCCAAGGAGAATAGGGTAAAAATTAAGAATGGGATCCCAGAGACTGAAAAGCTAAGCAGAGTTTTAAAGTTCTTCATGGTTGTGAGGGACACAAATTAGACACAGATGTAGGATCGGTAGAGCGTTAGACCCTGGAAGTAATAATCTACATTATCCAGAGAGACCTGCTTTCATAAAGAACCATTTTACTTAATGACAGGTTGGATGAGGGTCAATTGCCCCACCCTAACTGTGGCAGACACACTCTAAGCGGCCTCACTGGTGCTCATCTTTGTGTAATCTTCTCCCTTTGAAGGTAGACAGGACCTGTGACTTGCTTCAAACAAACAAAATGGTGACAGCGATGCAATGTCACCCCTATGACTATGCTGTGTTACATAAGAACCCATCTTGACAGCCTACCCACCCCAGAGCATCTCTGCACTGGCTTCAGGGAGGAAGCGAGCATGTTGGTTAGAAATTGCAGGTGGCCTTTAAGAGTTGGGCACAGTGCCTAGGTTCACCACGTCCTTCAGATGCCCTGTTGCCCTCCTCAGTTTTCCCCCATACACCTGAAGATAACCCACGGTTCTGTGATTGCTGTTGGTTTTCCCCATCTCACTTCCAGTTTGTTTTTCGGAGGGGAATACCTTCACACCTAATTACCTAATTTTTTTGTAAATGTTTCTCTGGTTCTTTGGGTTTGCTCTTGAGCATGGCTGTACACACACACTACAACCAAACATATACAATACCACAAAATAATGTCAAATTCTCAAGGATAGGACATATTATATGAATACGGCATAAATAAGGTAGAAATTGGTAACAAAAAGTAAGTAGGAAAAATATTTATCTTCTAATTGTATAAGCTCTCATTATATAAGTTAACTTATATAATTCTAATTATCCTGTAGGTTAAATGAGAAATCAAAGAAAATTAAACAATATTTTGAATTGAACGACAATAAGAACATGTGGGACACAGCTATAGCTGTGCTCAGGGGAAAGTGTGTAGCTTTAAATGCATACACTAATGAAGAAGAAAGGTTAGGAATCAATCTGCACCTAGAAAAGCTTTAGAATACCTGCAAATGCAAAAAAGCAAGTAAAAAAATAAAAGCAGAAATTTATAAAACAGAAGTATGTTCAATTGAAAGAGAAAATAATTGCTTCTTTGTGGGAAGAATAAAACTGAGCCCCTGACAAGAATTAATGAGAGAGACAGAAGGTACAAATTATTAATATCATGAAAAAAATGAGACATTATTGTATATTTTATATTTGCCCATAAGTGAACCACATGACTCCATTTTTGCCAATAGATTTGAAAACTTTGAAGTGAACAAATGCCTAGAAAAATTCAACATAGCAAACTTAGAATAGTATAACTGAATAGTCTACATTCTGTTATTGAAATTGGTAATAAAAAAAAAAATCCCCACAGAGAAGACTACAGGCTCAGCCGCTTCAATAATGAAGTCTTCCAAATACTTATGGGAGAAGTAACACTGAGGACAGTTCTTTAAGGAGATAGGACAAAAAAGGAAAATTTCCAACTTAAAAAATAAGAACAGCATAAACTTAACACTAGAAGTTAACATGTTACATAATAGTTAAAATTCAAAAATTTCCTACTGAAATCAGGAACAAACCAAGGCAGACCACCATGTCTTCCTTGATCTAGTGTCAGCTACATAGTTATGGACAGTTTCAAAATTTGCTCACTTTTCTGTGTGAATATGATATTTCAATTTGAAAAGTTAAAAATATGGTTCATGTCACTTTCAGCCTTAAACATCCTGTGCCTAGCAATATTTCTGTCCTTAAGACTGAATTAGTCGGCAAATTATGTGGGTGAGGTGAAAAAAACCAAATGCTTTGGACCTTCCTCTCATATTTTAGATACCATATTTAAATCCCTTTAACTCTTAGAAGTAACTGATCATTGTATAAGCTAATGAGGGATAACTTTCCCCATAGTAGTTGGGGACTACCATGCATAAAATATCTTTGGGTATGTGTCTTTTTCCAATCTTGCTAGCAGAAAGCATGTACTTTTAACATCAGCGTATGAACACTTGGAACATACTGCTTTTAGAAAAAATTACTCTCTTGATATTTTTCTATCAAATCTGTTCATGATATCAGCATTATCTGCTGTCTATAATAATGGTACAGACATAATTAGTTTGATATTCATTTCATCTAAGGCCACTGAAGAGGTGTTAGATTACCAAACCAATGCAGTTTGTCAGGATCCTATTGCTAAGCTACTCTTAGAGTAAATGGTCTCTGGGAAGGGTGGGGTGGAGAACAAAGGAATATTTCGATTGAATTGATGTTGCCTCAGTTCCACCTCAAGACAATTCTATCACCAGTTAGCCCATGGGAAGAAATTTTTAGGTTTGCTCTATTTGGTGGATATTTGAATGGTAATAGAAATTCTATTGCCAGAAAATGATTTCTCTTTGGCAGTGAACCAATCTGTTATCTATGTTTCTTACTTGTAATTCCTCAGAAAGTGTATAAAGTTCAGTGCCTTTTATACTTGTTATAATTCCTTTAATAGAGAGCCAACATTTTCACATAATCCAGATCTATTTGTTCCTCAGTAGTTACTGAATAGTTATCTATTTCCCGTTTGCTTATTAATTTTATTTCTTAGTTCCAAAACACATCCATATGTTCTGATAACGCATTTGCACACATACAAACCAGGGTCAAAAAGACATCCAATTCTGGAGATGTGATTATTTTGAAATAAATATGCCTTAACAGAGGATTTGTTCCACTTAGGGTTGTATTTTAATAGGTTGCTGAACATTTTGGTAGTAGATGTTAACATTACACTTACCCAAACTTACGTATGTAGTAACAACTCATCCTTTGTAGACTGCTTTTAGATAAATAGCAAAAATAAGTTGAGACTAATGACTGTTTTAAGTCTTTTTGGTTGGGGAAATATGCTTCTTACAGTAAAAATAAGAAATGTTAAGAAATTTTATTTGATACACGTTTATTCAATCATTCTTCTCATTCGCCCAATGCTTTCAGTAATAGACATGGTAACGAGTATCCATATAAACAAGAGACTAGATTTTCATCTCTCCCTTTTCAATCTAGATATTAGCCCTACTAAGAGTAATATTAAAAGTCAGTTTACCAAAATATAGCACTAATTAACAAAAAGAATGCAGGAAATTCCTTATGTTGAAACTATAGATTTTTCATATTGCTGTAAACAGTTACAACAAATTGGTCAACTAGAATTACTGAGTAACCGGTACCTCATTAAATTTAACAATCATATTTCTGAAAATCTATAATTTGGACACAGGAAAACCTGTCAAAAGTTGCCCATTTTAAACTTATAAGTGCCTTCGGAAAGTTTTACAAAAATAACAAATATCAGCGATCATAGGGCAGAGGTAAATCCTGTATATGTACCACCTATCAGATATGTGTTTACTGATATGTATTTACCCTGTATTTATTTACATATTACAATAAATATATGTATTTACCCTGTATTCTCACACAGCACAAAATTTCTGATACCTCCCAACTTGTGTTTTCAACACATGGAAAGTTTTTCTTCAAGACTAGTAGATCTCAGGCTCTTGTGTTTGTTCAGATTATCTCTGGGCTTGAGAAATATACAAGCTGTGCTCTCTGAAGTAGTCTGGGTCTGAAGCAAGAATCTCAGAAATAAACTAGTAGATGCTATGGGCTGAATGATGAGAAACAGTGTACTTGTCCAGTTATCATTCTGCTAAATATAACTGGAAATTATTTTATTACTGCCTATTTGAAAATTACACTTAAGGTTAATTTTTCCAATATCTTACCTTACAATTTACAAAAGTATCTTTTCCTATTAATCACACTAGTAAAATTATATTTTTTCCTCATTAATTTACCGAGGCTCCTTTGGCAAAAATCATTTGAATTATACATCAGTGAGTCTCTTCCACTGATTCATACATCCTTTCATGATTACCACACTCCTGATTACTGTAGCTTTACAGAAAGTCTGAAATCAGGAAGTATGAGTCCACCAACTTCGGTCTTCTGGGTTTTCTTTCACCCAGACTTTGGATGTGGCTAGGTACTTTGCACTTTCATGTAAGTCCGAGAATTATCTCAATTTTTACAGAAAGAAAGCGTTCTACAATGTGAATTGCACTGATTCTATAGACCAATTTGGGGAGAAATCTTAACATTGACGCTTACATTCCACGAACATAGTATATCTTTCCTTTTATTTCAAACTTCTAAAAAAAATTGGCAGGTTTTTTTTCTTTGTAGCTCTCAATTTACAGCATTTTTATGCCTTTTTTGTTTTGGTAACTTTGTTCAAAATGGCTCCCAATTGTAGTGCTGAAAACTGCCCACTGTTCCTATGTACAAGAAGGCTCTGATACACCTTGTGGTGAAAAATGTGTGTGTTTGATAAGCTTTATTCAAGCTTGAGTTATAATGCTGTTGGCTATGAGTTCAGTGTTAATGAATCTAGTAAATACAATGTCTATAAACAAACATATACACAACAAGGTTATATGTTAATCATTTGATGAAAATGTTTTGAACAAAGGCTCACAGGAACCTGATTCTGTATTTCCCCTACGAGCAGTGGTTCAATACCTGCTAATTCAGTGTTTTCTGTGATTTAATAGAACACAGCTACCCTGAATAACAGAATTCAATTGTAGGCTAATATGCATGAAGAATTTGATATTCATTCATTAGTGATGAACATATTTATGAAGAACTTATCAGGTGCTGTCAACTCTGACCATCAGGAATACATCAGAGAAGCACAGCCCTGGCCACATCCTTAATTTTTTCAGACGTGGTCTAACAAAGGTTACTCTAAAAGGCCTTAATTTTAAGATATAATGATAATATACTCATGTCTTCATATAACAGTAACATGAAAAAATAACGAAAATGGAATCATTTTCAGACAAGGTAATAAAAAAACTAATCCTTAAGGATCTGTGCGTGAAGATCTAGGCAATGACAGTGTAATGCCCAGGGTAGTCATTGTAAAATTGGGTTGCTAATACTTCATTACAACAGAAATTGTGTATACTCCAATTACCTCTATTTTAAGAAAACATGCATAATATAATAAACTTACCTACAATTTTGTAAAGTAACTTTTATGGTTGAGATGAATTATTTTTCGTCAGATAGCTTCATGGGAACATAATGCCCTAGTGGCCAAAAAGAAACTCATAAATTCTGTTTTCAACCATAATTTACTCTGAATATGACCATATAGCCATTAAATATTTATTCAACTTTAGTTCCATTTCAAAATTAAAAATGTAATTTTATGTCCTTCACTGAGGACACTGAATAATAGCTGTATTTTCTTTGGCTCAGCTGGACCAATATGCTTAAGGTTCTTTGTGAACTTTAAGAAATAAGTATGAAAACAACACCCTTGTGAAAACGATTTATTTTCTTAAACAATTCAATGAAACTATTTACATTGTTATATGTCTCTGAAATAAATGATTACCCTCATTATGAAGCATAGTTACGGTAAATTGCTATCTACTCTGAGCCATTGAAAATAAAACCATAAACTGACCTCCTGCATTCGAATGACCTCTTTAACTTGCTTTTTTTGAAAGCTAGGTTATGTTGATATTTCACTGAGCTGCATATTAGCTTCAACTAGGGTCACTAATTTGTGACTTCAACCTGTCCTTTTTTGTCAATGTGTATATAGACTTTGCATACTTTTTAAAAATGAGGGAATTTTGCCTGCTATTAAGAATAATATGTTAAAGCTCCGATTTAATCAGACTTAGAATTAATAACATTGCCCTGAGAATAAGGTCCAAAATTTTAGCAAGACTATTGAAGCTTTTTATAGTTAAAATGCTTCTCATCATTCTGGACTCTTACCTTCCTGCTCCCCATTTTCTGTAATCTTCCTGTCACAATGAATTGTCATTCGATTACTCTTATTTCACAACTGTATCTTTATCTCCACAATTTTTTCTTTTTTTATATCCATGTGTAGTATACCCTAATTTCAGGCAATATAATATTCCTTCATATCTTTTCCTCAGAGAATAGGTTTCCTTTTTTATGTGCTTTTGTAGCACTCAATATTTTGCCCATTGCAACACTTACTTCATTCTATTACATTTGACAACCAATTTATTTTTTTGCCCCATTAAACTGGTAGTTGTGTGAGATCAAACACCATTTTCAGGTTTTTTCCACTTGGCACAGTGCATGATATATATTCAATATCATTTATTTTCTTGTTAAATGACATACTGAAAAATACTCTAAATGTGGATATTGGGTGTCATGTCACATAGCTGAGAACCAGAATTAAAGTCAGTGGAAGATAAAAGTGGAAGTATGCTTAATGCCAAGCTTTACTCAGTTCAGTTATTCTAGGTCTAGTTCAACTTTACAATGTACATTTGTCTTGCGATTTCTTTTGAAGATAATGTAGTAAAGTATAAGATTCTCTCGGTCTATATATTCATAGTGGAATAGAATTGTATGCATGTTATTATCCTATGATATTATTAAAAGCCCTGAATAAGAATGTATCTAAAGTTTCAAGTTATCTCGAACACTGGAAGTAGGATGAAAGGTGTGAGGAAAATTAAATGTGCAATTATGATCATGTGAGGGCTTGTATACACTATTTTTAAAGGCATTTAAATGTTACAGGTAGAAAATCACTACAGTAGAGATATACACAGAAATTTCAAATTATAAGAGGCAAAGAAGGCAATTTCAGTGTAAACCTCGTTAATGCAGGTGGGAAAAGCAAGATAATTAGGCAACAAAAAAACCAATATACTGTTAATAGGAACATTAGAAGATTTAGGAATAAGACCAAATATATCAATTATATAAACCAATCTCATTGGTTTATATAACTGATATAGAGTTTATATAATTATAGAATGGTATCTATAATACATCTTCAAGAAAAAATGTATAATATGGGCATAAAACCTTTTTTTGTAAAGAAAACTTGTGAGTGTGTTTATAAATACACAAGTATATTACTCTGAGCGTGGAAAAGTACAGGCATGCTCTGCACCAAATGAAATATGAGTGTCTATGACCACCGGAATTTCATGGTGATGTTTGGGTGTACTTCTACCTTTTTTTATCTTACAAACTTTTAAACGTTGGAGAATTAAGCCTTAATTTTAAAAGGCATAATCACCTCTTCTGTAACACAGATTAATGCTTTTATATATTTTGTTGCATACATGGGTGTATTAAAAGATGTATATAAAAGCTAAAAACTGATTCTTCAAATGGGGAATATATTTTAACACATGTAGTTGAAGTTTAATAAAGCCCAAGATTTGAAAGAGGCATATATTTCAGTTGGCAATAGAGGTCACTCTCACAACTCCCTTCAACTCTATTGTTGTACCTGAAAAGCAGCATTGACAATATGTAAATGCCAGGGCATGGCTTTGTTCTAATAAAACTTTATTTACAAAAACAAATGTTGAATTGACTTTGGGCAATAGTTCGTTGATCCTTCCTTTAGCCATTTCATTAATTATTCAAGCTTTAGAGTATATTTTAAAATCAGGTATTGTTTGTACTCCAACTTGATTCTTCTTTTTAAAAACTATTTTGGCTGTTTGAGTCCTTTATTCATATAAATTTTACTGTAAGCATATCTATACATAGAATACAGCTGAGGTTATGTTTATGTAAAGATCATTTTGGCTAGAATTGACATATTTACCCAGTGAACTTCCTTTATTTAATTACAGTTAAAAGAAATTTTGATAAATTCCTTGTCTTAAAGACAATTGTGTATTCTGCAAATAAGGATATTCTTAATTTTTTTCCAGTCCAAGTGATTTTATTTTTCTTTCCTTATTGAATTTGGTAGAATTTTCAGCGTGGTATCAGATAGGACTGGTACAGGCAAATATTCTTGCCTGACTACCAATCATAGGGGGAATGCATTCAGTCTTTAACCATTAGGTGTGAATTTGCCATGGATTGTTTTTTTAAATGTCCCTGAATAGTTTAAGGAAGACTTTCTATGTCTAGTTTGCTGATAGTTTATCATGAATGAGTCTTGAATATTACAGTGTGTGTTGTTGTTTTTTGCATCTATTGGTATAATATGCTTTTCTCTTGTCTGATATTATGGCATTACCTTGATTTTCAAAGGTTGAACAGGACTTGGTTCTCATTATTCTTATGTGTTGCTGGATTTGACTTGCTAACATTTTGGTGAGGATTTTCATGCCTTTGTCCATAAAGTATATTGGTGTGAAATTTTATTTTCTCTCTTTTTATGATTTTATGGTAGCCTCATAAAATAGAATTCCATCTTCTAATTTCTGGAAGAGACTGTCTAGAATTCGTTTCTTCCTTAAATATTTGGTAGAATGAACCAGCAAAATGATGTGGGCATGAAATTAGATCTCTTTTTTAGAATTTTTTTTTTTTTTTACTAATTTTCAATGGCATTGCTTATCTGTTTCTTCTGAGTCTTGCCGATTTGTTTCCTTTAAGGAATTGTCAGTTTCATCTCAGTTATATTTATGGGCATAGAGTGATTCATAATAATCTGTTATTCTTTAATTTCTATATGGTGAGTAGTGATATCCACTCATTTGTCAATATCCACAACTGCATCTTCCCTTCTGGTCAAACCAGCTGGAGGTTTATCAATTTCAGTTATCAATTGACTGATTTTGAAGAATCTTATATTTCAATGATTTGTTTCTATTTTTGTTTTTAATTTTATTAATTTCTCCTCTTTATTTTCCCCTTCATTCTTCTTGGTTTAGGCACAGTTTGCCCTTCCTTTGCAAGTTTCTTAATCTAAAATTACTGGTTTTTCTTTTGTAACATAAGCTTTCAATGTTAAAGTCTCACTAAGCAGTTTAGCTGTAAACTAGATTTTTATGTTAGTTTTAACAGCTTTTTCTATTCCTTTCTCTCCCAGCTCTACTGAGATATGATTGACATGTAATATTGTGTAAGTTGAAGGTGTACAGTGTGATGATCTTATACATGTATATATTGTGAACTGATTACCGCAAGAAGATTAGTTAACATACCATTACCTCACACAGTTATACATTATTTTTAAGTAGGAAATTTTAAGATCTACTCTTTTAGCAATGTTCAAATATACAGTACGTTATTATTAACTATAGACACCATGTTGTACATTAGATCCCCAGAATTTATTCATCTTATAATTGGACGTTTATATTCTTTGACCAGCATCACCCATTTTCTCCACTTCTAACCCCCTGCCCCTGGCAATCACCAATCTCTTCTTTCTGAGTTTTTTTTTTTTTTTTAGATTCCACATATAAGTGAAATAAATCATATGTTAACCTTTTTTCTTTCTTACTGTACACTTTTGCCAAACCACTCCCTATTTCTTCCACCCCTGAGCCCCTAGCAACCACTTTTCTACTTTGTCTGAGCTTGCCTTTTTTTTTTTAAATTTAAGATTGCAAATCTAAATAATACCGTGCAGTATTTGTCTTTCTCTGTTTTATTTAACTTAGCATAATGCCCTCAAGGTCCATCCATGTTGCCACAAATGACAGGATTTCCTTCTTTTCTATGGTTAAATTATAATCCATTTTGTGTATATATATATGTTTGTGTGTGTGTGTGTATATATATATATATATACACCACATTTTCTTTATTCATCTGTCAATGGTCATTTGGGTTGATTCCATACTTTAGCTATTATGAATAATGAACATGGGGCTGCAGATACCTCTTCAAGTTAGTGATTTCTTTTTTTTTTTTTTTTTTTTTTTTGTATGGATACCCAGAAGTAGCATTGCTGGGTCATGCAGTAGTCCTGTTTTTAATTTCTTGAGAAACCTCCACACTGTTTTCCATAGTGGCTGTACCAATTTACATTCCTACCAGCAGTGTACTAAGGGTTGCTTTTTCTCTACATCCTTGCGGACACTTGTTATCTCTTATCTTTTTGATGATAGCCATTCTAACAGTTGTGGAGTGATTCCTCATTGTGCATTTGATTTGCATTTCTCTGATTAGTGACATTGAGCACTTTTTCATGTACCTGTTAGCCATTTGAATATCTACTTTGGAAAAATGTCTACACATGTCTACATTTTTCTTTGGAAAAATGTCTACAAAAATGTCTGCCCATCTTTTAATTTGTTTGTTGATTGCTGTTGAGTCCTATGTGTTCCTTATATAGTGTGGATATTAATCCTTCATCAGATATATGATTTGTAAATATTTTCTTTCATTCCAGAAGTTGCCTTTTCATTTTTTTAATCATTTCTTTACCATGCAAAAGTTTTTAGTTTGATGTATTCACAACAGTGTTTATTCAGTAGAAAATAATTCCAAATTTCTCTTGAAACTTCATTTTGATTACTTAGATATGTTATAATTTTTAATTTGTGATTTTTCATATTTCAGTTTTTTCAGTTACTGCTTTTATAGTCAGAAAACAAACTTTGTACATCTTCAGTTTTCTATAAAAATGAGATTTATTTGTTTTGCCGAGGAGATGGTCTATCTTAAAAAATGTTCCATGTGCCTTTGAAAAGAATGTGGACTCAGCTGAGGGTGGAGTGTTGCATAAGTGTCACTTAGGTCCAATTAACTGATTGTGCTGTTCAACTTTTCTACATCCTTGTTGATTTTGTCTACCTCTTCTATGAATTAGTATTGAAGACTCCAACTCTAATTGTGAATTTGTTTCTCTTTTAGTTCTATTAGTTTTTTTCTGCTGTATTTTTGCAGCTCTAGTGTTAGGTACAAATATAAAAATGTTTTGTGTCCTTGGTGACCTAACCCTTTCATCAATTTTAAATGTCCCACTTTATCTCTGGTCATTTGCCTTTTTTGTATGCTATTAATATAGCCATTCCAGCTTTCTTTGATTTTTGTTAGTGTGGTGACTAGGACTTCATGCAAAGATTTAAAGGGTCCCTTCCTTCTGCTTCCTCCTCTCCATGATCCTTCTTCCCCCTCTGTAGTTTCCCAGTGTTCTCATTCCTTTTGTTCGTTTTTAGAAGTTGGGACTTCAGCCTCTGCACTGTATTGCACAATCCCCACAAAGTGGCCCAACATGGGCAAAGAGATGAGAGAAAAGAAGCTGCAGGGCTGATTCAGCCACCACCACCAGTTCTACCTCTGCATCAGGGGTGTAGTGTTGCTACTGGAGCTTACTTTTTGTAGGGCAGGGAGAATTGAACACTCTACCCTGCACAAGTGGGTGAGAAAAGGGGAGGCAGGCCATTTGATTGCTGGTGCTGAACTGGTGTAAGATGGGGAGTGTCAAAAGACTCTTCTCTGAAGGACCGTTGCTGTTGTTCGCATTTGGTACCAGCCAGGGAAAGGGGGAAGAGGGGAGAGCTGCTGCTTCACTGCTGCCACTCACCTGGGCCAGAGCAGGGAAGTTCCAAGGTCTGTCCTTCAGGGGGTCCCCTCCTTATTCTCTAACTAGAAGGAGTGCTTTTCTCCAGGAGCTTTTTCTAACTTAGACTTCTAGGTTTGGGCTTACCTAGCGTCCCAGCTGTGGGTTTTTTCAAGGTCTCTACTAAAGAATATAAAAATTATTCTAATTTAAAAATTCATTCATTAATACTGGAGTCCTTATACATTTGGAATTTGTTTTGTATATACTGGGTTGTAGGGTTATTTTGTTCAAATCATATAGTAAATTGCCAAGTTCCATTCATTAAATAATCCATTATTTCCTCTCTGAATTGAAATACTTCTATTGCTGTATATCTGACTCCCTTTCTGTTTTCTATTCTGTTGTAATTTTCTATTTGTCAACTGTGTTCCCATGTCAAACTGTCTTAATTACAGTAGCTTTATTTGTTTACACATCTGTTGCTAGATTCCCATTTCTCTTAGATTTAAGTTCTTACAGGGAAGGAGTCATCTCATCTCTTTTGTCCTAGCTTATCATATTGCTGACACATAGATATTATCACTAAATTATTGTCTAATTTTATTGACTTGAAACTCTAATGCTCTAAAACTTCTGTTCCATTTGGCTAAATGCTTCAAAAATGTATTCAACACCATAAGTATTTATGGAATATCTGCTATATGTAACAGTTTGTATTAAGAACTGTAAAGAATGCAAAAAAGATTTTGTTCTTAAAGAACTTCCAAGCTAGTGTGGTAAGCATAAGTTCATGTAAATAATAGTAAATAAAGTGTGATGTGAGACACTATGGAAAGTGATTTGTGAGAAACAATAATACAGTTTTTTCTCGATCTCTGAAAAAAATTTATAAAAGGTATAGATATTTTCTATTGCCATTTTGACTCATTAACTACACAAGTGAATATAAAATAATGTAGATAAATCTTCTGAAGCCTAACCCCTACACACCTTTTGAGTCTTTGTGCTTTGTGGGACACAGGAGTTTGCCTAAATTAGGGTAGAATTTTGTGTTTCATTCTCTGTTTGCTTGCTTTCCAAAAGAACCATAGTTTGGATGGGTGATTTTTAGTACTGTCCTTTTAACTGCATTTCTCATTCAGCTTTCTAATTAGTAAGCGTTCCTACCCAAACCTAGCTTCACACAAGTAACTTACAGTTACATCCCCAAAAGATACTGTTTGCCAACTGCAGACCTTTTCTGATTCCGTGGCAAACCCACATGGTAACTGTGGTTCAATAAGGGTGTGGTTGGGGAGGAGGAATCTCTTCTATGTCCACAGTCATGGGTTACAGCAATAGAAAAGGAGTCCATGAAGGGAAAGTGATGGAACCATTTAACTCTAGTGACAGAAGTATGTTGATTATACCATAAAAGATATTTTAATACTTGATGAGGTGTAATGGATATTCCCTTAATATTTCTAGGAAATGTGGACATTTGTCAGGTACTCCTCATTAGATAGTAACTAATGATGGAAATTGTACATCATAGGAAGAAGATGTGAAAATATCTTTGGTATCATGCATTGATTTTCTTAATAGGAAGACCTCACATGAAAATTCTGAACTCAGTTCTTTGATTTAAATCCTGTTCTGAGCAAATCACAAAACTAAACTCCCTTTTAAAAATATACTGAATATAGATTTTGTAAAATGTTAACATTTGCATAGCTAACCTAGTCCTGACCTGTACTATGCATGCTTATAATTCATAGTCTTGTTCTCTATTTGATGAAGAAAGAGGTGTTTTAGCTCCACTGGCTTATGTATGGTTGGTATGCATCTTTGTTGCATGTTCAAAGTACTGATTTTTAAAAATATTTATTTTTGCCTTCAAAAGGCAAACATACTCTTGTGGTCTCGCCGGGAAACTTGGGAGCTGACCTCTCATTTGACAGAGCACCCATAGAAACAATTTAGAACCCAATTCCCTGGAGCCTCAGTGCTGTGAGACAAATGTGTGACTTCTGCTGAAGTATCTTTTTGTACAGAGCGATGCCAGGGTGACTGAATCTACTGTGCTTTGCCAAAGGTGACATTTTGGGGAGAAATAAAACGTTGTGTGGGCATGTTTGGCTTTACATTTAAACTAAGTTTAGAATGAGAGCAACCTGTCACTTCCAGCAAAAATATTTTCACAGGGATCATGATAGATGGGCAATGTGTTTCTAACCCTACTCTTATGACTTGTACCTTACTTGTTACCTCCCTTGGAACATACGTTTTCCATGAATCAAAGAGAACAATCTTAAATAGCGACATACATTGTTGTTTATAAAGTTAGCTGCTAAAACCATATTTCTGAGAGAGAAGTAAACTGATGACAAAGATAGAATGCCACAGGAATATAATGCAACAGATCCTAAATAAAATGAAGAGAGCTTTCTAAGTCATCATCCTCTAAAAGCATTTAGTAAATTTAGGAAGAATATAAGCCATAGCAATGTTCCCCTGGGTGATGGGAATTTAGGGTAGGGTTGTGAAGGCACAGGAGAACAGAGAGGCAGAAGGGTAGAGATCTAGAGAGAAATGGCAAGAGTGAGCAAAGTTCAGCAAGTCTTAGTATATGTGACCAGGTAATTAATGAATGAATGGCAACGAAAACATAGGGGCTCCCAGGTCTTATTTGACAAACCTACATCCTCTCCATTCCAGATGCCAACTCTGTTCACTGTTCAGCCAGTAAAGGCAGGGATGGGGCACTTGAATCCTGGAACCCTAAATGCACTTGAAACACTAACAAGGAAGTTTTAAAACTGGTCAGGGTTCGCACTGGAATGAATGACTTTTTGTGTAAAAGCACTTAAATTAGTTAATCCTAATACACCTCTCCCCAAGATTTTACCAAAGTATGAGAAGCCAAGGAAGGGAAGGGAAGAAGGAAGATAAGAGCACAGGAAGGAAAGAAGTTCACATCAGCGCAGAGCACAAAGACTGAAAGCCACCCTGCTCTCCACTGGGGCTACCTCGCGAATACTGCCTGTGACCTAACCATCTGAAAAAATGTTCTCATTCATTTATGAAATAGAACCGGTTTTCCTGTTTGAAATACAAAACAAAGATGGTGACTCTCAATCCTCCCAGTCAGTGTGTGTGCTACCAACTTGTCAGAGGGCCAGGCTGTGGCAGAAGAAGTTACAACCCCTGCACGGCCCAGGCTCACTGGAGGAATGGCATTTGGAAGCGCAGTCTGCTGTTCCACATGCTATGACAAGGGGATTAGCCCAGGCCCCGAGACCTTTGTGGCCACTGATCAAAGCCAAGGGCAGATGCCAATGTTGTACCGCTCCCTCCTTGTTGAAGATGAGAAAAGTAATGAAACCCAACACCATGGGGCTTAAAAGAATGTATTGCAGATCCAGCTGCAGGGAGTAGAATCTGTGTGACTCGGAAGAAGACACACTTCTATAAATGATTTCATACAGAGCCCACAGAACATTTTAGAAAGCAATTTGACATCCTTGATAGGATACTGGAGACAGCATGATCCCGAGTTGAGACGAACAGAAAGCCAGACTGTGGCAAAAATACAGTTAGGAAACAAAAGATGAGTGAGCAAGCAGTGTTAACATTGTGAGAGCAGAATTAAAGCACTTACCTGGTGGGGATCCTGAGGCCACTGATAATCCCTGGGATCTCTCTGGGAATTGGGTGGTGGTAATTCACTTGAAAACAAACAGGGCTTTATCTTATTGCTTGGACTTCTTTCTCATCACCACGTTTGCTTTAATCTAAACTTGAAACAGTATTAGAAAGCTTTCTAGACTGTAACAGCTTTAACCTAAACCTAAAACAGTATTAGAAAGCTTTCTAGACTGTAACACTTACCTTGTTTAGCACGGTATTCCCAGTGTCTAGCACCATATGCCTGGATGTTGTCAGAATCCTGTAACTATCAGTTGAATCGCTCACGGGATGACGATTTTACACTAATCAAAGTGGGACTGGTCAACTTGAGTCCACCTCTAATCCCAATGCTTACTAGCTCTGTTGCCTTGCGGAAATGACCTCTTTGTGGATCAAGTTTTCTCACTTGTAAAACAGCGATCATGTCTTCTGAGTATTATGAGGTTTTTTACAGGGATAAGGCATGTAAGATGTTTGTCCCAATGCCCAGTACAGATAAGTACAGAATAAACGTTAACAATTGTCATTCTATCAAAACAACAATAACAAAAGAGAACCAGGTATAAAAATACAGATGATCTGATGTTCCAATCAAAATAATAAAAGGAGTCTCACCTCCCCAGACGCGCTCTGGTAAGATAATTACATGGTTTTAGAAAATCGAAGTGACAGTACAAAATGGTAAAACTTTCTGATAAGGATACAACGATTTGGCAAAGAAGTTCAAATTTCTCTGAATTTAAGTGCCAGGAGAAAAAGGATCAATAAATCCAAGTTTCAGGAGAAATAGTGGTCCAAGTATTTAATCCCTAGGAGACAGCCAGAGGTGAAAAGAGGGTGATATGCCATACAATAAGAAACATTTTTCAATACTTGCAAATTGGCAAAATGATGACTGTGTCGTACCTTTCAGTGGATCACTGAACCTAGTCTAGTGGGCCCTCTTGGAATTACCCGATGATATAAGGGATTATAGAAGGGTGTATATTTAACTGACCAGGTTCTTTTACAACTCTGCACGAGTAGAGATCAACTTCTAGAAAACTGATAGAAAGCCAGAGAGTCCTGTCTACACCAGTGCAGATAATTTTGTCCAGTTGAGAATATAAATCTAACTCAAGTTCTTATCAAAAATTCTCTCAAAATTTGACCCAATTTAAATGTTTTATTGGCTTTTTTATTAAATAAGCTTTGGCATGTATTCCCTCATCAATTAATCTTTGAACACACATTCATGTTACATTTGTAGTAAAGTCACCTTTTAAACTTCTTGAAAATTATACTTGATCAAGGCATTTAGAACATATTTTGGAGCATATGTTCCTTACATACAATAATTCTGCAAAATCATATAATGTATATGACCCTTAGAATTTTACTGTAGGCAAGGCTTTCATCGTAAACTTGAGTCACACAGCTTTTCATGATCTGCTTTCAGTTTTTATTCTCTATCTTCATCTCTTACTACTCCTAGCCTTGCTTCCAACAACCCAGACTTGATCAGGCCATACTTTGTCTCACCTTCTCCCCACTGTGTGCTTTCACGTACCACGTCCTCCGCCAGGCTAGCCCCACTCTCCTCCCCGTGGTGCACAAAAACACACACCCCTTCTGAGTACCCATGCTCATCCTTCAAGCCTCAGCTGCTACTTCTCTGGGATCCTTTCCTCGTTTCTCACGACCCAGTTTTTGGTTCTGGATTTGTGTCCCCATAGTTGAGGCTTAGTCGCCTTTCTACACAGAACTCCCCCCAAAATAGCCACGATGAATGGCTTTACTCGTTATGGCGGCCCTAGGTTTATTAGTTATCTATTGTTGCATAACCAATTACCACACATTTAGCAGCCTTAAAGCACGTTTATTACCTCACAGTTTCTGTGGGTCAAGAGTCTGAGCATACCTTAACCGGGTCCTCTACTTGGAGGTCTCTCACAAGGTCCTAACCAAGGTGTCAGTTAGGAGTCTCATTAAAGGCTGAAATAGGGAAGAATCAGCTTCCAAGCTCACATAATTGTTGGCAGAATTCGGTTCCTCGCTCCACTGCTCAGAGGCCACCTTCCGGTTTTTGCCGTGTGAGCCTGTCCCCTAAGGCTGCTTGCTTCGCTGAAGCCTGCAAACTGAGCGGACAGTAGAGACGGTTTGTTAGCAGGATGGCGGTTACATTCTTAGGCTCCATCATCATGAAAGTGGTACCTCATCACCTTTGCCACATTCTGTTACATAGAAGTAAGCGTAGGTCCGTCCACACTCCGGTGGACAGATTACATGATGTGGGGGTCATGGAAGCCATCTTAACGTCTGCCCACCACAGTAGGGCCCGGAACTGCGCTCGTACATAGTAGGTAATGAAACAATAGTCTCCAAATGAATGAGTCTTTCAATGAACAGATGATTTCTGTGGACACTTCATTACAGAAATATGCAAAAAATCCCTTCCTTGGAGCATAAGTTACTGTGTGTCACTATATTCATGTTTTTTCTTCTGACTGTATCCTTTCCTTTCTTACTCTTCATTGTCATGTATTAGTTTTCAAAATATTGTTATAAGATGTAACCAGTTAAGCTAAAAGGTATGGGCATAAGAAAGACAAAACAATAAAAATAAAAAAGCAAAAATACTTCAAATATTTTAAAAATCCACATGCGCCCTGCATTTTTTCTCATATTTTGAATTTGCATCATGCAAGCCTGTATCCAGAGCGATGCATGCATTGCTGCCGCTGTGTATAAAATCTCCTACTTAAATGCTTTCATCCTAGAGTTTCCTCAGCCTCTTGAATTATGACTTTAACGGTATACCCTAAAACTACGTCGTGTACTGAAATTGACTTCATTGAATTTTATAACAGGAAACAATTTTGACTTTCAAAGAAAAATAAATAAGATAATATCATCTTGGCAAATTTTTTCTAAACAGTGTCAGAATTAGGAGTAATTCTTTAAGAGAACACTATTAAATTCTGTTTTATTCCCCATTTCTCCTATCAGACGTCTGAACATTTCTTTCATCCATGATTTTAGATTCCTCTAAAGTAATAGATGAAGGGCCAAATTAAGCTGAAGAGGTGGTTACATAAATACACTTACCATATATACAGTACCTAATATTACAGAGCAGTATTCCTGGAGCATGCATCCACTCTTTCTAAGGATAAATAAACTCTTTTCAAAAGTGTATTGTATGTGGGTTAATGTCTGTAAAGGTTAAAAACATCAAATTCTGAAATATCATGACCTGACATTAATGACCCAATAATAGATTGACATTTGCAGTTCTCTTTCTGGGGTAATAGCCCACCATATGCAAAGATCAGCTTCTGTGTTTAGCTGCTTATCTCAAAGGAAAAAATATGGGTAATAATAGTACAAGGGAGGTTAATAACAGGTACAGGGCTAGGATAACTTTTATCAGTCCGTTTAGAAAATGAACCCAGAATTGCTGTCAACTTGACTGGGAAGGGAAAAGGAAGGATGGATCCATATGGGAGGCATCACTCAGCTTCCAGTGTGTGTGTGAAGGTTGTTTGCAAGGTTACCTGGGCTGATGCAACATAAAGCTGAAATTTGCATGTCGAACCTTTGTTCCTTTTGTAACATAGTGCCACACAAATCACTGGCTCTGGGGTTTAAATTTCACAGGTGTCTAAGCTCATTTAAAAATTAAAGTGCAGTAATTTGTGATCCACAGTGTACCTAATCATTCTGCTTTTCCAGAATGTTTTGTTTAGCCATTATGCTTTGTTTTTACCATCTAAAATTCTAATTTTTCATAGGTTTTTCCTTTGAAAGCTAATGTATTCTTTTACAAGAAAATTTTTCTTTGGGGCCATGACATTATTACTACAGTTAAGAGAGTCAAAAGAAAATCCCACAATATTTATTTGTATTTGAAATCACAACCAAAGATAACTCAGCATTAAGCTGACCATTACGTTTTCCTGGGCTCTTAGGAAAAAAACATGACTCTTGGGTGCTAGTTTTCTGTCCTTGTTACTTATCATTATTTCAACTACCTTCCAGGTTTCAGAACACATTGCAAGGAACATTTACACTATATTTTGAATTATTTCGTCAGAATTAGTTGCTTTATTTATTTTTTTGTTACATCTTTATTGGACTATAATTGCTTCACAACACTGCGTTAGTTTCTGTTGCACAACAAAGTGAATCAGCCATATACATACGTACACCCCATACCCCCTCCCTCTTGAGCCTCCCTCCCACCCTCCCAATCCCACCCCTCTAGGTCATTGCATAGCACCGAGCTGATCTCCCTGTGCTATGCAACTGCTTCCCACTGGCTGTCTATTTTACATGTGGTAGTGTATATGTATCAATGCTACTCTTTTTACCTCATCCCAGCTTCCTCTCTCCACTGCCCACCGTATCCTCAAGTCCATTCTCTACTTCTGCGTCTTATTCCTGTCCTGCCCCTAGGTTCATCAGAACCACTTTTTTTTTTCAGATTCCATATATATGTGTTAGCATACGGTATTCATTTTTCTCTTTCTGACTTACTTCACTCTGCATGACAGACTCTAGGTCCATCCACCTCACTACAAATAACTCAATTTTGTTTCTTTTTATGGCTGAGTAATATTCCATTGCATACATGTGCCACATCTTCTTTATCCATTTATCTGTTGATGGACATTTAGGTTGTTTCCATGTCCTGGCTATTGTAAATAGTGCTACAGTGAACATTGTGGTACATGTCTCTTTTCGAACTGTGGTTTTCTCAGGGTATATGCCCGGTAGTGGGATTGCTGGGTCATATGGTAGTTCTATTTGTAGTTTTTTTAAGGAACCTCCATACTGTTCTCCATAGTGATTGTATCAATTTACATTCCCACCAACAGTGCAGGAGTGTTCCCTTTCCAACACACCCTTTCCAGGATTTATTGTTTCTAGATTTTTTGATAATGGTCATTCTGACTGGCGTGAGGTGATAACTCATTGTAGTTTTGATTTGCATTTCTCTAATAATTAGTGATGTTGAGCATCTTTTCATGTGCTTCTTGGCCATCTGTATGTCGTCTTTGGTGAAATGTCTATTTAGGTCTTCCACCCATTTTTTTAATTGGGTTGTTTGTTTTTTGATATTGAGTTCCATGAGCTGTTTGTATATTTTGGAGATTAATCCTTTGTCCGTTGCTTCATTTGCAAATATTTTCTCCCATTCTGAGGGTTGTCTTTTGGTCTCGTTTATGGTTTCCTTTGCTGTGCAAAAGCTTTTAAGTTTCATTAGGTCCCATTTGTTTATTTTTGTTTTTATTTCCATTCCTCTAGGAGGTGGGTCAAAAAGGATCTTGCTGTGATGTATGTCAGAGTGTTCTGCCTATGTTTTCCTCTAAGAGTTTGATATTGTCTGGCCTTACATTTAGGTCTTTAATCCATTTTGTTTATTTTTGTTTATGGTGTTAGGAAGTGTTCTAATTTCATTCTTTTACATGTAGCTGTCCAGTTTTCCCAGCACCACTTATTGAAAAGGCTGTCTTTCTCCATTGTATATTCTTGCTTCCTTTATCAAAAATAAGGTGACTATAGGTGCATGGGTTTATCTCTGAGCTTTCTATCCTGTACCATTGATCTCTATTTCTGTTTTTGTGCGAGTACGATACTGTCTTGATTACTGTAGCTTTGTAGTATAGTTTGAAGTCAGGGAGCCTGATTCCTCCAGCTCTGTTTTTCTTTCTCAAGACTGCTTTGGATATTCTGGGTCTCTTGTGTTTCCATACGAATTGTAAAATTTTTCATTCTAATTCCATGAAGAGTGCAATTGGTATTTGAATAGGGATTGCAATGAACCTGTAGATTGCTTTGGGTAGTATAGTCATTTTCACAATATTGAGTCTTCCAATCCAAGAACATGGTATATCCCTCCATCTGTTAATGTCATCTTTGATTTCTTTCATCAGTGTTTTATAGCTTTCTGAGTACAAGTATTTCACCTCCTTAAGTAGGTTTGTTCCTAGGTATTTTATTCTTTTTGTTACAATGGTAAATGGGATTGTTTCCTTAATTTCTCTTTCTGATTTTTCGTTGTTAGTGTATAGGAATGCCAGAGGTTTCTGTGCATTAATTTTGTATCCTGCAACCTTACCAAATTCATTGATTAGTTCTAGTAGATTTTTGGTGGCATTTTTAGGATTTTTTATGTATAGTATCATGTCATCTGCAAGCAGTGACAATTTTACTTCTTCCTTTCCAATTTGTATTCCTTTAATTTGTTTTTCTTCTCTGTTTGCCGTGGCTAGGACTTCCAATAAGAGTGGTGAGAGTGGACATCTTTGTCTTGTTCCTGATCTTAGTGGAAACACTTTCAGTTTTTCACCATTGAGTATGAGGTTGGCTGTGGATTTGTCATATATGGCCTTTATTATATTGAGGTAGGTTCCCTCTATGCCCACTTTCTGGAGAGTTTTTATCCTAAATGGGTGTTGAATTTTGTCAAAAGCTCTTTCTGCATCTATTGAGATGATCATATGGGTTTTATTCCTTAATTTGTTAATATGGTGTATCACATTGACTGATATGTGTATATTGAAGAATCCTTGCATCCCCGGGATAAATCCCACTTGATCGTAGTGTATGATCCTTTTAATGTGCTGTTGGATTCTGTTTGCTAGTATTTTGTTGAGGAATTTTGCATCTATATTCATCAGTGATACTGATCTATAATTGTCTTTTTTTGTGGTATCTTTGCTTTTGGTAGCAGGGTGATGGTGGCTTTGTAGAATGAATTTGGAAGTGTTCCTCCCTCTGCAGTTTTTTTGGAAGAGTTTGAGAATTATGGGTGTTAGCTCATCCGAATTCTGTTGTTTGATAGAATTCGCCTTTGAAGCCATTTGGTCCTGGACTTTTGCTTGTTGGAAGATATTTAGTTACAGTTTCAATTTCATTACTTGAGATAGGTCTGTTTATATTATCTAATTCTTCCACGTTCAGTCTTGGAAAATTGTACTTTTTAAGAATTTGTCCATTTCTTCGTGGTTGTCCATTTTATTGGCATATAGTTGTTTGTAGTAGTCTCTTATCCTTTGTATTTCTGTGATGTCAGTCGTGATTTCTTCTTTTTCATTTCTAATTTTTTTGATTTGTGTCCTCTCCCTTTTTTTCTTGATGAGTCTGGCTAAGGGTTTATCAATTTTGTTTATCTTCTAGAACCAGATTTCAGTTTTATTGATGTTTGCTATTGTTTTCTTTGTTTCTATTTCATTTATTTCTGCTCTGATTGTTATGATTTCTTTCCTTCTACTGACTTTGGGTTTTCTTCTTCTTTCTCTAGTTGTTTTTAAGTATAGGGTTAGATTGTTTATTTGAGATGTTTCTTGTTTCTTGAGGTAGGATTGTATTGCTATAAACTTCCCTCTTAGAACTGTTTTTGCTGCATCCTGTAGGTTTTGGGTCGTCGTGTTTTCAGTGTCATTTGTTTCTAGTGTTTTTTGATTTTCTCTTTGATTTCTTCAGTGATCTCTTAGTTATTTAGTAGTGTATTGTTTAGCCTCCATGTGTTTGTATTGTTTTACAGATTTTTTCCTGTAATTGATATCTAGTCTCGTAGCATTCTGGTCAGAAAAGATACTTGATACGATTTCAATTTTCTTAAATTTACCAAGGGTTGATTTGTGACCCAAGATGTGATCTCTCCTGGAGCATGTTCCATGTGCACTTCAGTAGAAGGTGTATTCTGCCACTTTGGGGTGGAATCTTCTATAAGTATCAAGCAAATCTATCTGGTCTATTGTGTCATTTAAAGCTTGTGGTTCTTTATTTTCTCTTTGGATGGTCTGTGCATTGGTGAAAGTGGGGTGTTAAAGCCCTCTGCTATTATTGTGTTACTGTCAGTTTCCCCTTTCATGGTCATTAGCATTTGTCTTGTGTACTGAGGTCCTCCTATGTTGCATGCATAAACATTTATAAATGTTATATCTTCTTATTGGATTGATAACTTGATCATTATGTAGTGTCCTTCTTTGTCTCTTGTAACAGATTTTATTGTAAAGTCTATTTTATCTGATATGAGTATCGCCACTCCAGCTTTCTTTTGATTTCCATTTGTGTGGAATATTTTTTTCCTTCCCTTCACTTTCAGTCTGTATGTGTCCTTTGGTCCGAAGTGAGTCTCTTGGAGACAGCATATATATGTTTCTTGTTTTTGTATCCATTCAGCCAGTCTGTGTCTTTTGATTGGGGCATTTCATCCATTTACACTCAAGGTTATTATCGATGTGTATGTTCCTATTACCATTTTCTTAATTGTTTGGGTTTGTTTTTGTGGGTCTTTTTCTTGTGTTTGCTGCCTAGGGAAGTTTCTTTAACATTTGCTGTAAAGCTGGTTTGGCAGTGCTGAATTCTCTGAGCTTTTGTGTGTCTGAAAAGCTTTTGATTTCTCCTTCGAATCTGAATGAGATCCTTGCTGGGTAGAGTAATCTTGGTTGTAGGTTTTTCTCTTTTTCATTACTTTAAATATATCCTGCCACTCCCTTCTGGCCTGCAGAGTTTCTGCTGAAAAGAATTAGTGGCTTTATGTTACTAAAAACTATCCTAGTGTGCAGTGATCCAATAGACTTATAAAGACTCACTATACTTTACGTTTATTACCACTGCCATAAATTAACATCTTCGCAGAACTGAAAGCATTACATGGTAAAATTTTAGTATAAAGTTCACTGAAAGTAATTACAAATGATGAAGCAAGTATAATTTTACTCATCCAGACCAAGATATATATTTGCAGCATTATTTCAGTGCACTGAAAATATGAAGAGTAAACATTACTTTTCATCTTTTCTTTTTCCTTCACTTTACATTAAATCTATAGGAAATTTAAGCCCCAGAAAGTTGCTTTAGTAACACTGGGGTGAGTTTCAATTATGCCTGATTGATTCAGTCTTTCAACTTTTGCCCTTTTCCTTATTATTATTGAAATAAATAACATAGAAACAATTTCACAGCTCTGTTTCATATTTTTCCCAAGTCCATAGATTTTTTTCCAGAGTGTAGAGAACAGACATGCACCATTGGTCTGGAAACACTTAACAGCTTGAGTGTCCTTGGGCAATGGAGAGGAAGGCAAAGTCAGTGGTTGCACTGAAATTTCATGGGGGAAACACAGAAATGAATTTTATGTAACAGGTCAAATCAATCATTTTATGTATATTCCAAAGAAATAAGAATTAAATGAGGATTATCTTATACGAAATACACTTGTATTTCTATTCAGTGCCTAATTATAGCTGGGCGTTTTGTTCAAGAGTGATCAAAGATGCGGATGGCATATGGGCAGAAAAAGCACAAGATTATACATCACTTATTATTTGACCCAATGGTGAATATACCTCTTAAAGTTCCAGAACCCATGTAAATGAATGATTCATTGTCTCCTGTTGCCAATGACAATGAAACACTTGGAGAATACCTTAAAATTCAGTGCTAAGGTTTTATTTTTACTTTTTTTATTGCCCTTATGGTGGATATTGTAAAATTAAATGATCAAGAATTTTTATGATGGGCTTCCCTGGTGGCGCAGTGGTTGAGAGTCCGCCTGCCGATGCAGGGGACACGGGTTCGTGCCCCGGTCTGGGAAGATCCCACATTTCGCGGAACAGCTGGGCCCGTGAGCCATGGATGCTGAGTCTGCACGTCTGGAGCCTGTGCTCCACAACGGGAGAGGCCGCAACAGTGAGAGGGCCTGTGTACTGCAAAAAAAAAAAAAAAAAAAAAAAGAATTTTTATGTTCAAAGACTAACATTCAGAATTTTGATCATAAAATGGCATTGCAGACATCTTTTCTACATTTCTTTGTCTGAGAAGAAGTACTCATTCAATCAACAGGTAGTCCATGAACATCTGTTACATAAATTATATGGATATATAGAGAATAATACTGACCTCTGACTTGATGGTATTTAGACACTAGAAAAATAGTCCCATATTCTCACTATATCTTTAAATACCACTTGATTAAAACTAATAACGTAGTGTAAGCAGATGGATGCCAAATAAAAATTAAGTTTTTATTTTGGAAAGAAACTGGAATTTCAGGATCCATCTATCTGGGTTTAGCCAATTGCACTAAAAAAAAATGGACAAATACAAATATTAAACTACGAATTTTTTTTTTTTTTTTTTTTTGGGGTACACAGGCCTGTCACTGTTGTGGCCTCTCCCGTTGCGGAGCACAGGCTCCGGACGCGCAGGCTCAGTGGCCATGGCTCACGGGCCCAGCCGCTCCGCGGCATGTAGGATCCTCCCGGACTGGGGCATAAACCTGAGTCCTCTGCATCGGCAGACGGACTCTCAAACCACTGCGCCACCAGGGAAGCCCTAAACTACTAATTTTTAAAATATAAAAACATTACTTTTTTGTAGATTGAGATTTTCTATGTATGGAATCATTTCATCTGCAAATAGACATCCTTTTACTTATTTTCCAATTTGGGTGCCTTTTATTTTTTCCTTTCTAATTACTCTAGATAAGTCTTTAAGTTTAATGTTGAATATTGGTAGTAAAAGTGGGAATCTTTGTTTTTTTCCCCTAATCTTAGAAGCTAAGCTTTCAGTCCTTCACCATTGCGTATGCTGTGAATTTTTATCATGAAAGGGTATTGAATTTTGTCAGTTGCCTTTCCTATATCTATTAAGATTATCATGTTTATATTTTCTTAGTTCTGTAAATACCATGTATTACATTGGTTAGTTTTCTTAAACAGAAACATTCTTGCATTCCTGGGATAAATCTCACTTGGCCATAATGTATAATCCATTAAATGTGCAACTGGATTTCGTTTTCTAGTGTTGTGAACATCTTTGTGTCTATATACATAAAGAATATTGGTCTGTAGTTTTTGTTTTTCTTGTGGTATCTGTCTGACTTTGATATCTGTGTAATTCTGGTCTTCTGGAATGTCATAGGAAGTGTTTCCTCTGTTCTATTTTTTGGAAGCGTTTTTTTTTAAATAAATTTATTTATTTATTTATTTTTGGCTGTGTTGGGTCTTCGTTTCTGTGCAAGGGCTTTCTCTAGTTGCGGCGAGCGGGGGCCACTCTTCATCGTGGTGCATGGGCCTCTCACTGTTGCGGCCTTCTCTTGTTGCAGAGCACAGGCTCCAGACACGCAGGCTCAGTAGCTGTGGCGCACGGGCTTAGTTGCTTCACAGCATGTGGGATCTTCCCAGACCAGGGCTCGAACCCATGTGCCCTGCATTGGCAGGCAGATTCTCAACCGCTGTGCCACCAGGGAAGCCCTGGAAAAGTTTGAGTTCAGTAGTGTTGGTTTTGATTACTTAGAAGTTTGGTACAATTCGCCAGTGAAGCCATCTAGTCTTGGACTTAATTTGTCAGTAGGTTTTTGATTATTGATTCAGTCCCTTTATTCATTAGAGGTCCCTTGAGTTTCTAAATTTTTTGTGAGGCAAAGTTAGTGATTTGCATGTGTCTAAGCATTTACCCATTTTGTCTAGATTAATGTATTATCAATATAATTGTTCATAATATTTTCTTACAATCCTTGTTTCTGTAAATTTGGTAGTAATGTCCCACTTTTATTTCAGATTTTAGTTAGCTGTGTCCTCTCACTTCTTTCTTAGTCAGTCTAACTAAAGATTCTTCAATATTGTTGATCCTTTTAAAGAACCAATATTGATTTTGTATATATTCTCTATTTTTCAATTCTCTTTTCTAGCCTTATCTCCTTTTTTCTGCTAGTTCTGGGCTTAATTTGCTCTTTATTTTCTGGTTCCTTAAGGTGTAAAGTTAGGTTGTTGGTTTGAGGTCTGTCTTTATTAATATAGGCATTGACAGCTGTAAATTTCCCTTTTACCACAGCTTTTATGGCATTCAGTACATTTTGGTATGCTGTGATTGTTTCCATTCACCTAAAAGTATTTTCAAATTTTCCTAGTTATTTCTTCTTTGATGTTATTATGAGCTGAACTGTGTTCCCCCAAAATTCACATGTTGAAGTCCTAACCCAAATACCCTATGATATTAGTATATTTGCAGATAGGGCCTTTAAAGAGGTAATTAAGGTAAAATGAGATCATCTGTGTGGTCTGTAATACAATATGACTGGTGTCCTTATAAGAGGATATTAGGACACCAACACACACAGAATGTCATGTGAAGACAGAAGATGGTCCTCTCTAAGGCAAAGAGAGGCTCTCAGAAGAAACAATCCTGTTACCATCTTGGACTTCTAGCCTCCAGAAATGTAAGAAGGTAAACTGTTGAAGTAACCTAGTCTGTGGTACTTTGTTATGGTATCCCTACAACCTAATACAGACCTATTATCTGTTTGAGTGTATTGTTTAATTTCCACATATCTTTGAGTTTTGTTTTAGTTATTGCTTCAGTTCATTGTGATCAGAGGAGTTACTCTGTATAAATTCAGTCTTGTTTAAACATGAAAGTTGTTTCATGGCCTAACATATGGTCTATTCTGGAGAATGTTCCATGTACACATGAGAAGAATGTATACTCTGTGGTATTAAGTGTTCTGTATGTGTCAGTTAGGTTATAGTGTTTGGGGGTTATAGTGTTTTTCAAGTCTTTTATTATTGCTCTTCTTTCTAGCTGTTCCATCCATTATTGAAAGTGGGGTATTGAAGTCTCTAACTATTATCGTATAACTATCTGTATCATCTTTAAGTTTTGTCAATGTGTGCTCCATATATTTTGAGACTCTGGTATTTCCTGTGTATAGGTTTTATCTTCCTGATGGATTGGTACTTTAAATAAAACATCCTACTGCCTTCTGGTCTCCATAGTTTCTGATGATAAATTAGCTGTTTATATTATTCAAAGTCCTTTATACATGGTGAGTCAATTCTTTCTTGGTACTGTCAGATTTTCTCTTTATTATTTGTCTTCTAACAGTTTAATTATGCATTTGACCCTTGAACAACCTGGCTGTTAAGGGTGCCAACCCTCTACACAGTGGAAAACACGTGTATAACTTTACAATCAGCCCCCCATATCCAAGGTTCCACATCCAAGAATTCAACCAAATGTGGATCATGTAGTACTAAAGTATATATGGAAAATAATCACCTATAGGTGGGCCCATGCAGTTCAAACCCATGTTTTTCAAGGGTCAACTGTAATGTGTCTACGTGTGGATCTCTGAGTATTTGATATCTTTCATAACTTTTGCGAGCTTTTCAACCATTATTTTTTCAAACACAATTTATTTTGTAAAAAATAACATAGAAATGAAGGTCACAATTGTATGAACTAATTTCTTTACCACATATACCACAGTATGATTTTATTAATAACTCTAATATCAACTAACAATTTTTATTATATATCAGAGACTGTTAATTGCCTGTCATAGTATGTCAAAAAATAATCAGTGAATCCTTGAGGATTAGTATGCTTCACCATTAGCTCTTCTCATTATAAATTTCATCAACTTAAAAGCAAGGTGGGTATGCCGATATCAAAAGTGTCGCCTGTCTTTTTCCATAGTACTAATATTTTTTAAAAAGCAGTAAAATATATTCTTCTAGGCACACCTTTTAGAAGGCTCATGAGCTGCTTAAAGATTCCCTAAAAGACTTCTCAAAGCTACCTATCAATTATCCACTTAAAAATTTTCTTTAGAATTTAATTACCATAAGCCTTATATTTCTTTTAAATTGTTGCAAAAGAAATTCAGCAGGAACTGGAAGCTAGGTAAAAAGTACCCACATACACCCTTGTATGCACACATTCTATGACATAGAATCATATTAAATACTTCTTAAAGTAGCAGTTAGGGGATCTGTGTCTGACAATACAGTGAAAGATAATACAAATTTAAGGTAATATTAATTTTGAAGTGTTTAATCTACTTACATGAAACTTTCAAAAAGTCAAGGCTACAGGTATATATTAATTGGTAGATGATTATGCAACTTGTTTCCCATTGCTATAAAAATATAGTCAACAGACTCAGTGAACAAACTAAGCCTCTATTGTAACCTAACTTCTATGAGGTGATGGATTTGAATTATGTTATTTTGATTTATAGCACTTTTCTATGAATGTAAATTACAACTAATTTGACAGATCCCTTAGTTTTGCATACTTGCTGATGAAAACAAATTCAGGCAAAAGTTTTGGGCTAATATAGAAGATTCAGGTAAGCTGAGAATCTGAAATTGGAAATCTCTTAAATTTAGGAAATGATGATTTCATAACATTTTGTTTTCCAGTGTTTTTAAGTTATAGAATTATAAAGAATTTTTTAATTGAAAATATAAAAGTTTGAAATATGTGATGTATATCACTTCAACTCTTAAAATATCATAGAATATGTTTTTCTTTGTCCCACAATTTATGACAAAAATTTTTACGAATATCTATTTTCAAGGCCATAGTTCAGAACTTCAGAGCGTTCCATATAATAAATCATGGGTTATCTTAAATGATTTCTGGAGGAATGAAAATCTTTTCACAGCAGCTGATATCCTTAGGAACAATTCTTTGGTGGTTCATTAAATATTCAAAGAAAAGTTAAACAGTAGGGGATTATCCAACCTCCAAAAGAAGAGTGACTATGAATAATGACTGTCATTAACATTCAGAATTATAAATGTTAGTTTCCAATACTAACATTTCCTTTTAAATAAAAGTACTAAAATCTCAGAAAAACCTTGCCACTTATATAACACATTCCTTTTGTAACAAAATTACTTCTTACATAGAATAAAAACAAAATATTTAATAAGTACAGCATAAATTTTTATGACGTAGAGATTTTGTCTTTTTTTCAGATCTCTAACCCTAACTAATTATTTCTGAATAGTGAAGAAGCAAAAAAAAAAAAGGATTACTATTTCTGAACCCTGAGAAAAGTGAAAGGATAACTATCTAAACATTCAAGTAACCTTTTGTGTTTTCACCTTTTATAACTAAAATTTCGTGCACATTTAACTTACTAAGAAATCATTAGCAATGACTGTTTTAAAGTGGGTTTATTACAGAATGTGGGTCTTTTATCTAAGTATTGCATACATTGTAGAAACTTCTAAGCTGTTACTATATGATTATGTTGTATCATTTGTATGATATGCAAATTATATAGTCCGCCTGAGGCTTGTGAAGAAGCTGGTTTGTGAAACTGACGTTCTATAAGGAGTGTTCCTCACTTAATTTTCCCACCCTGGAACCAGATTTTATAGTGTGACAACAGATTTGTACCGATACCTGGAAGGGTTGTTTTTTAAATCAAATTCTTTCTGAAAACAATTGATTAACCCCTCATGAAGCAATGAAACTATATTCAATTGAGTTTGAAATCACGTAAAGCTGAAATTTCTTAGTCTGTCCTGAAGATGGGTTTTCTGGAAGCACTACTTCTTACTTGCAGAGGACGATAAGCAATGGATAACATTCCAGAATGTTGTTTTGAGGGGATAAGGGACAATAGTGAGGAAATTAGACCACGTACAAAGAGCAATGTGATTACTAAAGACCTATGTCCACAACAAGTTGCACCCATTTCCACGATTTTCTTTAATTCCTCTAGAGTGTTGGGGTTTTTTCCTCTATATTCTCACAGTTTAATACATAAAGCAATGGTCCTCAAACTTTAGCTGTAATAGAATCACCTGGAGGATCTACTGTCTGATAAGATTTGCATCAGCAAGGGTAGTCTCCGGATTTAAAGATCCTGGTCCCTGAAACTGGCAAAAAGGTGGATTCCTGACTAATAGGGTTGCCATTGCAGTTTCAACAGCAATAAAGACAAAGTCTGCTCTTCTCCTTTTGAAGCAGCATAGTAACATACTAGCACATGGTATAAGAAGAGGGAGGGAATACACCAAAAACCATTCCACTTAAAATCAACTTGCCTGGAAATAAAACCTCTTTTATTCTAATCCTAGAGGAAATATTGGAACTCAGGACAATATGGGTTTTTCTGTACATATCAAGTTGAGTATTCCTTCCTGATAACTTCAAGTTTTTCAAAGTGGAAGATCATGTAATCACCTTCTAGACAGGAGTCAAGAATGGGTTTAAAGGGCTTGGGAAGATGGAAACTTCAGAAATCTTGTTGTTGGAAATGGGAGAATGGTCTGCCAGGACATGTAAAAAGATTTCTGAGGACCTAGGTAAATGTGTAGAGTATATTGATGTGTAGATAGGCACTAAAATGTATTAAAATATAGTACCAAGATAAAAGAAAACTTGGTTGCTTGCAAAATTTGGACTCTTCACTTATTAGCTTTGTGACTTAGTACATGCTGCTTCACCAATTTGTAACTTAGTTTACTAATTTCTGAAGTGAGTGTTATACATTTTCTCTGTTATCATGTTGTTTTAAGGATTATATATAAAAAGGCCACAATTCTAAAAGTGTCTTATAAATTATAAAATTATGAGTCTAAGATTTTATTATTTTTGTGACTGTGATTATACTTTAAATTTATTCATTTTAACTTTTCACACAGTTAAATCTGCTCTACTACTGCACTATATACATTCTATCATGTAGAGATATATACACATTTTTTATGTAAAAACACATAGACATATAGTTTTATATTTATAATTAATTATATAATCTGTGTGATATATTTATAATATATAGGCATAAATATAGTATGTTTTTACATATGTAGGTATATATGAATTTTCATATATATGTAGATATATATGAATAAATATGAATTTTGACCCTGAAAAATAAATAATATTGAACATATTAGTTTCCACTTAAAACATTTTAAGTACAATGTTGATACTGATTTTCTGTATTTTAATTAATGTTGCACTTAATATTTTTTCTGTTATGTTATTTAAGGACTGTTAGGCAATATGATGCCCATAAGGAAAAGAATAAAGTACTACAATTGTTGACATAGATTTTTGAGTGCTTCTATGCACATGAATTAAATGATCTCGGTATAATTAGTATAGAGGAAATTGTAAAAGTGAATTGTGCCCTTGGACGTAACCCAAATGCAAACCTCTTTTTGTTACAGTACTTTGCTTTAAAGGAAAGAAGGTAGCAAACCAAGAATCAAAAGAATCACATTTTGTACTGAATATTGCATGTATTCTCATTCTACCTTTTGTATAAGTAAGTTCTCTGTTGGACTATCCATTTCTATAGAGATTTAGTATATGAGAAAATCTATTAAGTTTTATCATGAGTATAATTACATCTGTCACTTTTTCTGGTGGGCAGGAGTAGTAAGTATATTATCTTGTCAGCATTTTATGATAAAATTTGGCCAGCTGTGTATTTATGCTGAATAATGTCACCTGGACTATTACCTCTTTTTTTTAAAATCAGAACATCTTTTGATTCCCTAAAGAATGACTCACACATTTTTCAAAAAAAACATTAACTATCTCCTTAAGATCTCACTCTCATGTCTTTCCATTTTCTCTCCTGCAATAAAACCCTCCCTCGTATACTCTTAGGGGAGGATCAAAGCACTGAAGAGAAGGCTGGTCTTTATAACTATCCCTCTACTCATTTTTCTACTTTTTTCCATTTTCCAAACCATTCCTGTTATTCACAATCAACTTTTCCACTTATGATCTAGACTTCATTTTCATCTTTTCCCTTTGTAACCACAACTCCTCTATTTTTTCCCCTTCATTATTATTAATTTTTCTTTGGTTCCTTTCCTATAATTTTGAAGTATACAGATACTAGAACAGGTCTTAGAGATGGGATGAAACAATCAAGTACAGAACTGTGGGGGTTTGAGAACAGTGGCTGGGATCATGTTCGGTCCTTCTTTTCAAGAAAGGCAAAGAACATCATGCCAGGGTTTCAGTGACAGTACAAAGGATGATTGAGCATTATACCTGTTAAAGAAGTTAAGTAAGTCACTATAATCCACAAAGTTCAGTATCAGAAATTAAAGGCAGGTGCAGAATATCTAGTTCTGAAACAGTTCAAACTTAAAGAATTAAAGTATGCAGGGTGGGAATGAGCAGATGTTAGGATTCCAAACAGTAAAGGTCAGCACTTGAAGACTATTTAGATTAATATTGATGATTCAAGAAACATGAATCTAGGTAGCCAGGTAGAATTGCCATCATAGAGACAGACCATTAGAGACAAATAACAAGGGAGGAGGGTGGAGAGCAATAGTTTATATAACCTTTACAATAGAAAAAAAAAAAAAGACTCCATATGTCCTAGGGTAGCTTCTATGTGTGATGTACCTCTACCAGCTCCTATGTATGTTTTGTGCTATTGTTTCCTCTTGAGGTGTGTGAATACACATCAACTAAGAATAACTTATGACCTCATGATGTCTGTAGACATCGAATCTCATATCTTGAAGGATTCATTCTTCCCCCAGGTACTGAGCTCTCCAAATTTTAACGCAGAGTGTTGACATGGCCATTTGCTTTCAACTTAAGTTGTTTCCCAATTTTTGGGAAGTAATAAATAGGTAGCCATTCTTACCATCTTTATGGTAATTCCAGTTATTGTGTGTTGTAAAGAGATTTAGCCCATACACATTCTTTGAATGACCAGAGGTAATTTTAAAAATAATTTTTCAAATATGTATCTTAAATGTGCATATTTAAACTTATAAATTTTCAAATTTATTAATGATATTCCTTTAAATACATATTTAGAAAGATTATAGTTTGTATTGTAACTCTGTAGAATTGGAAGATTTGTTTCTCTCCTTTTAGACTTTGATATATTTTCCTCACTAAATTTACACTCAAATGAACTGTGAGATATGGCTCATGATCTCAGAAATCCATTTTCCATTGTCGAGATCCATTTTAATGCCCCTTAAAAATGATGTGAAGTGAATATAGCCATAATCATTATCTCAAAGGAATATATTTAAACAATTTATTTTCAAAGATTGAAAATATTCTGCAAGTGATGTAATTGTCAGAATCACTTTGTATTACTCATTGCTCATATCCAACTATTTATACTAAAGAAGTACCATTGTGATCTATATCTGCCATCAAAGCTACATTCAGTTAAATAGAGGGCAAACACATATCACCATCCTTTCAAATCACAGGTTATTTGAGTCTAAAAATATGTTGCAAAGCAAGGTAGATATCATAGGGGTCCAATGAATCTTCTTTTTAAAAAGTTGGTAGAAATATATAGAACTGATGATAAAATCCCAAATAACTAACCTGACATTAAGATATTCAGTCAACAAAACTGTTTTTTAGTACACATTGAAAAATAAGGTATCTGTCCCTCAGGCTTGACCTTCAGCACATTTCTTTGACTGAATCTACTGGTCATTTTTGTAATCTTCCCTTCACACAGCCCCATCATGGAAATATCATGGGTCAAGAAACTAGATTGTCAAGATTATAAAACAAACTGCATTTCACTTCAAAGACTATCATAAAAGAATGTCATTCCAAAACAAGTATTTCAAATTTGTCATTAAGTTTATATCCATACTTTTCTAAGAATATATTTATTCATTATATTCTTTTCTTCAAAATCAGTTATTAAGCACCTTTTTAGAGCTCTGTAATATATTTGATTATATTTGATAGAAAATTCCCAAATCCCTCATTGGCTCCGAGTCTTCAGATTCCAAGTCCACTATTTCTTGCCCTGCCAGATATTGCCTTGCCAATGGATTGTGGCTGAAGTAATGATATTTAATGGAGGACTCAGGGGAATAGCTTTTTGGGTAGCATAACTGGGATAGCACATTGCCTAAGAAGGGCAAAGTATAGAGTGTTTGAAAGGAAGGTACTGTCAGGTGTTTGAAGTTATACAGAGGGATGGGAAAGGATTGGGCTGAGGAGAGCAAATGAATGGCCTTATCCATTAAGTCCAGCTGTGACTTTTAAAAGATTGTTTCAGTCGAGTGGTGAGATTGGAAACGAGATTGCCAGATGATGTAGAGTAAATGAGCAGTAAGAAATTGATAATAGACTAATGTTTTTCAAAGCTTTGGAATTTTTTTCAAAAGTGCAAGTCCATTTTTTAAACAATGAGATCTTGTGTGAAACACTGAAACTGGTAAGAAGTGGAACTCTTATTTCCCCACCCCCTGCCCTGTGGCCCAGAAGTCTCAGAATCAATATCTATGGAACACTATCACTTTGAGATGTTTAAGAGGGTAAGGAAGGAAAGAAGTAGGGGGGAAAGGAGCACAAAGGGAGGTGCACACAAAAGTGCTGTACTGGAAAAAGTAGAAGAGCTTGAAGGATCCTTAGAGACAAGAAAGTATATTCAGACAAGAGACAGCTTCATGTGGGAGGTGGTCTAATGGAGACTTGACTATAGCCAGATGTGTCCTTCTTACTTCTCTGAAAGCTAATCTTGCCCAGACTCTGCTCTCAATTCTTGATCTAACCGGAAAACATGTAGTGAATTGTGGCTCCAGAGGGCCTTACCTTGACATCAAATCTTTATTTTTCTCTAGCTCACCTTTAGCCTGCTGCATTATTATTTTGTATTTGAGCTTAGTTGTCCAGTATCCCTGGAACCAATTAATTTAGAAGAGTATAACATAGTGGGGTTTTTTGGACAGAGATCTTATATTAGAGAGTAAGAGAGCTCTCTCGGTGAGAGAGAGCTCACAGGATATTGAAAATGTCTGCTGTTGAGCCACTTTTCCTCACTGTAAAGTGTAGCTTTTCATCAGAAGGTGAAATTTGACATATTTCCTCAGACCCTTAGACGATTCTTTTGTTGAGGTTACATACATGATGAAAAGGTAAAAGCTGTTTAAGAAATTTTCTTTTAAACAGGTATCTCTTTTTAAATCTTGTATTCTGATTCTTGCATTATCAAGATCTCCTTTTCCTTGGGCTCAAACTTATGTGAAACAAAAGCCACAAACATCCCCTGAAAACTGAGCCAGATTTAGGCACTGGGATAAGGGGAGGTAAAAATAGAAAACACAGAAAAGAAACACATACACAGACAGAGAAGCCTAAAAAAAAAATTCCCGAACAATATATATACATACTACAGATAGAGAAAATAGGGCAGTGTAAGGTT
The DNA here is from genome assembly GCF_059928025.1 of Delphinapterus leucas. Lineage (NCBI taxonomy): Eukaryota > Metazoa > Chordata > Mammalia > Artiodactyla > Monodontidae > Delphinapterus > Delphinapterus leucas. Next base: position 17,710,056 of record NC_143146.1, on the reverse strand, counting down.
GAATATCTTGCTCCTATTTTTCTCACCACCTAAGGATAAATATTTCCAAGGAGTGTGTGCCTTCAATGTGTGTGGGACTCGGTTTTAAATTGTCAGGCAGAGAGTGACAGCTCAAAATTTAAATTATTAAATCTCTTAAACAGACTGTTCATTTAGTTCTTTTTCAAGTTAATCGCTGTATGGCCCTATAGTGCAATGCCTAAAAGCATGATCCGTAGAATCAGAAAGACGTGTGTCTGATGCCTCAGATTTCTGATTACACTTGACCCTGGAACAACAGGGGTTTGAACTGCGAGGGTCCACTTCTAAGCAAAGTTTTTTCAATAGTAAATACTACAGTACTACATTATCTGTGATTGGTTGGTTCTAATCTTTGATGTAGAATAGAGGATATTGAGGAACTACGGATACAGAGGGCCAACTATTAATTATATTCGGATTTTCAAATTCACAGAACCTGTGTCCCTAATCCCCATCTTGTTCAAGGGTCAACTGTATTACTTTTTTTTAACCTAGGCTAAAATAACACTTCAGACTTTGCTTTCCTCATCTGTACAGTGAATGTTATAAAACTTAGAGTTTGTCAGAATTCAATGGTTGACCGAGGTAAAGTGCTTGTACTGCATCTGCCACACAGAATGTCCAACCAACATGAGTACTAATAGAGTCAAGAAAGGGGGTAAGGCCATGCTTAGGAGTGGCGTTTTGGTTTTGTTTTGGTATATGAATGATAACATTTCAAATATACTGCACTAATTCTTCACCATCCACTAGTTTGCCCTTACTAAACACTTTACTGTGGAACTCAAAATACATAAGAGCAACAACCGTGTTCTCAAGGAATACTTTCCACCTGGGGAAGTAACATAGGAATCTATAATAAACTTCTTGTACAATGTATGTGAATGTACAGAGCATCTTTACAAGTGGAGACTGAAGATCCTTGTTTGAAGAACTCAATAAGGTTTTCTGACAGGGCATAGCCATTTCCTATTTAGTTACCTTCTCTAATTTCCACTGTAGATGGCTTGTTCAATTCCATAAAAAATTGGAAAAAGAGATTTAGTAGGAGCTTCTGGTATTGACTTTGGGAACGGTTCTTAAGTCTCTTCTCAATAATCCTCCAATATTCTTTTCTGTGTTTCTTTCTTAGCGCAAAGCAAGTTATGGTTCAATTGACTTTCTGTCTACTTAATAAATATTGATAGATTGGGTACATTTAAGCGTGGCCATGTGTGATCCATCTTTAAAGGTAGAGTCATTATTCAGGGAGGTTGCAATTTATTCCTCATTCATTCTCTTACCTTTTGAGAGGAATCATTATGCAAATATTGAACACATTCATGAAATGAAAAATACTAACTTTTTAATAGTTGTCTAAAACAAGATAGCATCTGCAGCAGAATGGAGTGAATATAGACCCTATTGTGCATGTTGTAAAAGTATATATTATTTTAGATAATAAGAAAAAGTAATTGAAGGTAAAATGTACAATTTTCTGACTGTAAAAGCTGTAGTACACTGCAATGATTGAGGAGACTATATATATATTTTCACTGGGAATCTACGGGCACAAGATTAATAACTAAATCCTGCAATAGGACATAATTATATGATTTCTCAAAGCTTATTTCAGATATCTAAGAATTCATGACAATGTGTACAATTAATTAAATATTTGTATTATTCATATTATAGGAATAGAACAGCTTAAATGTATTTATAGATAAACACATTTAATTTGGTATACCTATCACACTATTATCAATTCAGGCCACTGGTTTGATTTATTTTATTCATGTAGCTTATGAGTAAATAATTAAGAAACAGCCTTTAAAAAATTTTTTTAAAACATTACTTTAAAATCCCCTCCAAATTAGCTGTGTTTTTCTTTTTTTTTTTAAATTACTTTCACATATTTGAGTGAGGTAAATTTTCTGCCGTGTTATACATGAATAGACTGGTGTCTAAGGGTAAAATTGCTGAATGCTTTTGTATTGAATCTGTCATCATATTCCTCAATTTCATATGTATATTAGTCTGTGGTACAGCAAAAGGAGACATCTATTTCTGACAAAAGTTTAGTACACATTATAGCTCTACTTTTCTGGAAAGCAGGAACATGGTTTTAATGGGAGAGTTGCATCTTGTTCTGTGCAAGGTGCATTAGATGGCCTTCGTAAAACCATTTGTTCAGAGTTCTTTGGAAAGTAGAACAGTGGGAAATTCAAACCTACACTTTATCTGTGGACTGGCCATATCATACAAAGGGGTAGATTTTCCCAATTGTTTTATTAAGTCATTTATCTTCTCTCATTTTCTATTTAAAAAATTTTAAGGTCATATTTTTCTATCTTTTCTGCCTTTTTCTAAGATTTTAATTTCATTTCTTCCCATTACAATATACATATATCCCAAAAATATGAAAACACTATAAAAATCATTGAGCTTGCACTTTGTATACAAATAACCACATTATAGGATTATAGGGAAAGAATAGTGAATGACTATCTAATTCATAAAGATAACAATAATAAATATTTTTGGAGGAAAGTTTGAAAAAGTGCTGGGATGATTATCGAAATTGAATGTATCATGTCATTTTTTCATGAATATCTTGTGTTTAGTAGCAATTAATTTTCAGGCTTCAAGTGTTAAAATAGCCTAAAATTAAAAATAGAAAATTAAAAGGGAAAAAAATTTAAAGACTCACAAAAGGAAAGGTAACTTAATATTTTTTCTGGAACAAAGGAACAGAAATAATTGTAAATTCATAAATATAATGTACACATGGGAATCCACGTAAGAGAAAGAGTAATCTTAAAATATAAAAATAGTCACATAGTAGTTAAAAATGTGAAACAAGGTAATTATTAAAAATATTTGTAATGCAGCTAACTAGTACTGGAACTATCTTAGCCACTGAGGATAGAGCAGTGGAGAAGACAGACATGGTCCCTGCCATCACTGGATTTACCTACTATTAGAGGAATTAGGCATTAAAAAATATATCTTCTTACATTATTTAATTAGTCATGATATCTGTTGGAGAAAGGATAGGAACAGGAAAATTTGATTTAGTCTTGATGTCAGTGAGTTGTTTCTTAAGGAAATAACCTTTGGATGAGCTCTGATGGGTGGAAATAAAGTGGGGGTGTGGCATGGACAAGGGAGAGGTAATCCAGTTTGAGGATGGAGCACATGTGAGGGCCCTTGGAGAAAGCAGAGGGTGCCCTGGAACTTTGAGAAAGCCAAGGCGGCCAAAGCTAAGAGAACAAGCGTGGCAGTAGAGTAAGTCAGGTGATTCAGGGACAAGCAGTTGTACCACTGTGACCACATAAAGGACAAAGGACCTAGGTCTCTAATCCAAGGACAATTGGAAGTCATTAAAGGATTTTAACTACAACAGTGGAAAAATCAGATTTGCTATTTAAAGTGATTACATTGGCCTCTGTGGGACTAGATTAGTTTTATAACATTGTGAGTTTGCAAAGGCTATGAATGTCAAAGCCTTTCTTCTACTCCTCTTCCTAGGATATCTCCAGTGTCTTTTCTCTTTTTAAAGGAGATTTAACATCTGTGTGCTGGTAAGAAACATTATGTGATGGTATACCATACTGCTGAGTGGGAAAAAAAAGTTGCAGGAGGGGGTAGTAAAAGCAGTTTCTGCACAGTTAAGGCCCTGAATATATTACATAATATTCAGAAAGCTAAAAACAAAACAAAGACTTCTTAACACTGGTTACTACAAGAAAATACAATTGATCCTTGTACAGCACAGTGGTTAAGGGTACCAACCATCCAAACAGTTAGAAATCCAAGTATAATTTGTAGTCTACCCTCCATATCCTTGGCTTTTGAGTATCTGCAAGTCTGTATACATGGATTCAACCAACCAGGAATTTTTTAGTGCTGTAGTATTTACTATTGAAAAAAAATCCATGTGTAAGTGGACCTGCACAGTTCAAACTCATGTTGTTCAAGGGTCAGCTGTAATAAGAGAAAGTTGCCTACTTAGCAAATTTCAGGTATACAGTAATTTATTCACTATATTCATCACGCTGTGCTTTAGATCCTCTGAAATCAGAACTTACTCATACTATAATTGAAAGTTTGTACCCTTGGACCAACATTTCCCCCATGTGGCCCACCCCATCCATCCCCCAAACCTTGGCAACCACTGTCCTACTCTGGTTCTATGAGTTTGACTTCTAATGAAAAAAATATGGAAATATAGCTGATGTGCAATATGTTAGTTTCAGGTATACTACATAGTAGTTTTATATTTGCATACATTTTGAAATGATCACCACCATAAGTTTAGAAATGATGTGTCCCCATATAAAGTGACTACAATATTAATGACCATAACTTTATGCTGTGTATTATTTCCTGTGGCTTATTTATTTTATAACCAGAGCTTTTACCTCCTAATCCCCTTCACCTATTTCACCCTCTGCACTTCCCTCCCCTTTAACAACCAACCATTTTTTTTCTGTACGTATGAGTCTGTTTTCTTTTTTTCTTTTAGAGTCCACATATAAGTGAAATCATACAATATTTGTCATCTCTTTGACTTATTTCAATTATCACAGTTACCTTTATATCAATCCATGCTTTCACAAATGGAACGGTTTCATTTATTTTTATTTTACAGCTGAGTAATATTCCACTATAGGTGTATACTACATCTTCTTTATTCATTCATCTATTAATGGACACCTGGTTGCTTCCATATCTGGGACATTGTAAATAGAGCTACAATGAACATTGGTGTGCATATATTTTTTTGAATTAATGTTTTGGTTTTCTTTGAGTAAATACCCAGAAGTGCAGTTTCTGGATTATACGGCAGTTCTACTTTTAATTTTTTGAGGAACTTCATACTGTTTTGCACACTGTCTACACCAATTTTCAATCCCACCAACGGTGAATGAGGGCCCTCTTTTCTCCACATCCTCACCAACACTTGGTGAGGTATTTTATTTCCTTTTAAATTTCCTCAGGGATCCATGGTAGTTTCATAACATGTTGTTTAGATTCCACATGTTTAAGTTTTTTGCACTTTTCTTCTTGTAGTTGTTTTCTAGTCTCATGCAGTTGTGGTCGTTAAAGTTCGTTGATATGATTTCAGTCATCTTAAATTTATTGAGACTTGTTTTGTGGCCTAGCATGTGATCTATCCTGGAGAATGTTCTCTGTGCACTTGAAATGAATGTCTGTTCTACTGGTTTTGGATGAAATGTTCTCTATATATCTATTAAATCCATATGATCTTGGGACTTCCCTGGTGGCCCAGTGGTTAAGACTCCACGCTCCCAATGCAGAGGACACAGGTTCAATCCCTGGTTGGGGAACTAAGATCCCACATGCTGCATGGTGTGACCAAAAAAATTAAAAACAAAACAAAAAATCCATCTGCTCTAATGTGTAATTTAAGGGCAGTGTTTATTTACTGATTTTCTGCTGTTGATGTAAGTGGGGTGTTTAGTCCCCCACAGTTCTGTGTTAAAGTCAATTTCTCCATTTATGTCCATTAATATTTGCTTTATTTTTTTTGTACTTTTTTCCCCCTTTTCCTCAGTTAGAATGTATCATGCCACTCCCTCTGGCCCTCAAAGTTTCTGTTAAAAAGTCAGCTGAAACTCCTATGGGTGTTCCCTTGTATGTAGCTAGTTGCTTTTCTCTTGCTGCTTTTAAGATTCTCTTTAATTTTTGCAATTATAATTATACTGTGTCTTGGTGTGGACTTCTTTGGATTCATTTTATTTGGGACTATCTGTGTGTCCTGAAGCTGGATGTCTGTTTCCTACCCTTGGGGTTAGGGAAGTTTTCAGCTAATATTTCTTCTAAAAAGATCTCTGCCACTTTCCTCTCTCTTCTCCTCCTGGGACCACTCTAATGTAAATATTAGTACACTTGATGTTGTCTCAAAGATCTCATAAACTATCCCCATTTTATTAAATTGCTTTTTTTCCCCCCCTATTCAGCTTGGGTGATTTCCACTACTCCCTTTTCCAGAACACTAATCTGTTCCTCTATATCCTCTAATCTACTTTTGATTTTTTTCTAGTACATTTTTAATTTCACTTATTTTAGTCTTCAGCCCTGTTTTGTTTTTTATATTTTCTAACTCTGTTAAAGTTCTTGCTGTGTTCATCTGTTCTTCTCCCTAATTTGGTGAGCATGTTTATGATCATTAACTTGAACTCTTTATTGGGTAGCTCACTTATCTACACTTTTAGTTTTTTTCTGAGGTTGTCTTTTTCCTTTGTTTGGAACATATTCATCTGTCTCCTCATTTTGCCCAATTCTGTGTATTTATTTCTATCTGTTACATAGGTAAGTTATGTTTCCACGTCTTGAAGAAGTGACCTTATGTAGGAGATATCCTATAGGTCCCACAAGCTTGATCCTTTCTAATGCCCAGAGCTATATCCTCAAGGGGTGCCCTCTACATGAACTGTGTATCTCTTTCTATTGTGGTGAGGCTAACTACTGTGAGCACACTGGTAGGCAGGGTGGACCTTGGTCCAGTTGGCTGCAAGGCCATTCCTTGTGCAGTAACTGTACGCTTACTAGAGGGTGGGGTAGGCTTCCTGTGTTGTTGACTGCATAGCTTGGGACCAGAGGCTGGTGCTGGCCTGCTGGAAGGTGGGGCTTGGTTCCTGCTTGCTTGTCTGTATATTCTGGGAGGCCTTGGGCTAGTATTGGCCTTCTAGAGTGTATGACAGTGTTCCCAGTGCTAATAGGCTAGAGGGAGGATTCCAAAATGGTGTTTGCCAGTGCCAGTGTTATCAAGGAAAAACGAGCTCCCCCAAAGCAGCTGCAGCCAGCATCTCTGTCCTCAGGGGTGTCTAGAGTTGCCACTTGTCTTTCTGGGAGGCTCACTGAGATTAACAAGTGGGTCTGATCTGGGCTCCCTTCATGCTCTGTCTCTATGCTGGGACTTGGTGAATGTGAGATTTTGTGACTTTTAAGAGCAGAGTCTCTGTTTTCCTATAGTTCTCCAGCTCTTCCAGACATAAGCCCTGCTGGATTTCAAAGTCAGACATCTGGAGGCTCACCATCCCAGTGCAGGACTCCCAGGCTGGGGAGCCTGATGTAGGGCTCTGGCCCCTCTCTCCTTAGGCTGGACCTCTATGATTGTGATATACCTCCTGTTGTGAGTCACTGACCTAGGGGTGTGGGTCCTGACTATACTGAGACTCCATCCCTTCTACCTATCTCATTATTTCCTTCTTTATGATTTTAGTTGTGGAAAAATCTTTCCAGTTAGTCTTCAAGTTATTCTTATAAATATTTGCTCTGTAAGTAGTTGTAATTTTGGTGTGTCCACGGGAGTAGGTGAGTTTAAGGTCTTCCCACTTGGCTGTCTTGGTCACCTCTCCCCTTTGACATTTTAAAATTCCATGTACACATGGTATCAAACAGTAATTGTATGTTTGTGTCTGGCTTATTTCACTTAGTATAATGCCCTCCAGCTTTCTACACGTTGTTACAAATGGCAGGATTTCCTTCTCTTACGGTGGAATAATATTCCATTGTATTTATAACTAACTTTCTCTTGATTCATCTGTCATTGAACAATTTGAATTGTTTTCAGATCTTAGGTGTTGTGAATAATTCTATGATGAACATTGGAGTGCAAATATTTCTTAGAGATACTGATTTCACTAGGTCCTATGGTAGTTTTATTTTTAATTTTTTGAGGAACCTCCATACTGTTTTCCATAGTGGCTGTATCAATTTACATTCCTACCAACAGTATACAGGGCTCCATTTCCTCCACACTCTTGCCAACACTTGTTATCAACATATATTGTTTTCATAATCTATATAATTGCTTAATGTTATGCACTGAATATTCATTAGCAGAATGAAATCCATTTGCTCTTCTCATCTTTAAAATTCCCTTTGAAATTTAATCATAAATTTGCCTTCTACTGACATGACCTATTGATGTAATTTTAAAGTGACATGAATATAATTTATCTTCATGTTAAATTAGAAAAAAAATTCTCTGCATATAATTTTGTCTTTAATATCAGTTAGCAAGTAACATTTAATCTCAAATTTTTGAAATGTTTTTCCAACTCTTGATATTAATATCCAATACCTAAGTAATTTCTAAAATAGTATCTGTGGTACAAGAATTTATTACTTATTCTAATTCAAATGGGTCACAAATTTCAAAACTATTTATTAACTTCAAACTGTCTATTTTTTGAGGAAACAGGCTCCATATAGTAACTCCAGAAGTCTTCTTAGTGTTAATTATGTAGACCATCTCCTTGTTCATATAAAGTCTAAGTTTTCTGAATAACAGAATTGTCATGTGTTGAAGTCAGAGTTGGTGTATTGAATTAAAAATATACAGACAATTATGACCTGATGAATGAGAAGTCACTAGCCACCTACACAGTGGGGAGGGGGTGACTGGTAGCTCCCTCAGCATCCCAGATCCCGCTTGGGGAAGGGAAACCCATAGGGTTGTTTTTACTAAAGGGGCAGTTTCAGTATCCCTACACAAAGGAAGTAGAGTCATAAGATTTATAATTTCTTACATATCCCAGAAGTGAAGGAGCATCCTTGAGCCAGGGGAGGGATAGTCTTCTCTGAGGTCATTGGGGTAACAGGAGATAGAGAACAGGGTAGCAAGCATCTATTCCTATAAGGTGGTTGGGGTGGAGGTCACTAATTTTTTTGTGGACTTAAATCTAAGTGGTTATTTTTAAAGTGCCCTGAGGAAACCAAAGTGGGAACTTAGACCTGGCATTCTAAACTCAAGCCCTTATCTAAAAGTCTAGACTCTGGGTGTGAGTGAAATTATCATACTGTAAAATTCCTAGGTAGCAACTCAGAGAAAGAAGTTGTTTTCCTCAAAAATTGCTTTTCTCAAAGTAGTTTTTATCAATACATGTCACCTCACTGTCCCTGGAATAGGAATTCTAAGTGTTTTTGGCCAAAGAAACTAGGGAAAAAAACAACATGAGTAAGGAAATAAAATTGCAAGAGGGCTGCTGATACACACAGCATATTTTCTAGCCAACAAGGTCATTGAAGTAGAAGTTCATGCCACTTCTCCACTCCCCAAAGAATAACATTCCCATATCAATTCCTGAGAGCTGTGCTAAGAAGAGTAACAGATTTTTTTTTAATCTTGATCTACCCAGTACCACTTATACCTAACATACAGTCCCAAAATTTTGCCTAAAGAATAGGGCCTTCTTCACTTGAGACATTTGCAAATAATTTGTGACAAACAACTTAAGGAAGCCAAGTGGAAAATGATTAAAGACAAAATCCGTATGATGTGTCTACTGTTTCCAGAAGTTGAGGTTCTGTTTTTTTGCTGATGGTGCCAGACGTTAAGATTCCCTTATGTTGCCCTAAGTAAGACCTCAGATGGCCAGTTTCTGCTTTGCCTGCATCATGTAACATAGAGGGTATATAGGATGATTTTGTCAAATTGTTGGATTGGACCTCTGCCCCATATCCCTGCTCCACTCTTATCAACATAAGCCAACTGGGCTCAAAGGCTAATCCCACCCAGACTTTATCCCCTTCTTGATGCCTAAAGGTCTAATCTGGAGCCAGACAGAAAAGTCCTGTTTAGACACCTGTCCTTTATTTCCTAACGCTCAGACCTTAGTTCCATTTTGTACCTTGTATGGGAATGCTCTTTTCACCCGCGAGTGAAGAAAACAAGAGAGATTTTCCCATTTCCAGATGTAGTAATCACCTGGATAAATTTGAACTCTTCCATGGCCCTCCTTTAGGCTAATCTTATCATGTGTCCTTCTATGAATTTGAAATAACAGCTCAGAATGCTAATTAAATTTAAAATTGCATATAAACTCTGAAATTAGAATTTCATGGATTTTTAGTGAAGTTTTTCTGAGGCAAATGGAGAACTATAGCACATACCACATTGCAATACTGCCTAAAATTTCTTTTCAGTGTTGCCTGCGCTTTCCTGAATTTTCTTAGAAGCAAGTGTATCTGGGCAGTTGTCAGGTATATTGTATCTTTCTCTCTCTCAATACCGTTTGTCACAGCTCCTCGTCAGTTTCTTATAACTTCAAGGCTCAAAATAACCAAGTTTTGTATCCTCCACTGCAGAGGGAGACCCAGACCTACTGAAATAGCTGCAATGAAATAACTTTCTGCCCATTAGACATACTCCAAAAAGTTAGAAAGGAATGTAGGTGACTAATATTTTGCTAGATGAGCGATATCATGTTGAATGCTTTTATATATGACACTTACTGGATAGTAACTGATTGTTTGAAAAGCATTTATTCATTCACCACTTTCTTTTACTAAAAACACATTTTTAGGCATTCTGTGTGTATCATAGATAAAGCAACAAACAGAAGAAGGGCTATTCCAATAGAGTAGTGAGGAAGAACCGATTTCTATATGAATACGAAAAATACTTGACCTACTCACTCTAGGAGGTAAGGGAGATAACTGTAAGCTCTCACTTGATAAATAAAAAGTATCCAGGGCTTCCCTGGTGGCGCAGTGGTTGAGAGTCCGCCTGCCGATGCAGGGGACACGGGTTCGTGCCCCGGTCCGGGAAGATCCCACATGCCCCGGAGCGGCTGGGCCCGTGAGCCATGGCCGCTGAGCCTGCGGGTCCGGAGCCTGTGCTCCGCAGCGGGAGAGGCCACAGCAGTGAGAGGCCCGCGTACCACAAAAAAAAAAAAAAACAAGAAAAGTATCCAGATGAAGAGAGAGTGAAATGGAATAGGCATTCATAAGAGTGCTCCAAAGTAAGAGAAATTGTTTTTTCTATCACCATATTTTCAAAACAAACACATGGCAACAGAAGAATAAAATAATAGTAATATGATAAGGACATAGAAAGCTAATGAGAGAGACTTTGAGGCAAGGGGTCAATTATAAAATGCCTTGTATTTTACATGGAAGGCTTTGGCTTTTATCCAAAAGGCAATAGAACACTAATTTAGGTTTTACATTCAAGGGTGATAAAATCAGATATAATTTAGTAAAAGGGCATTAGCTTGTGAGTTAGGATATGTTGCACAAGGCACCAGTGGAAATGGAAATCCTTTTTAGAAGGTTCTGAAATAATCCAGGAGCAAGACAGTGGTTACCCAGGCTAGAGTAATAGAAATGGTAATGGAAAAGAGGGAATAGGCAAGTGAAGTTTTGAGGAGTTGTGGGTGTGATAAATGGGAAAGACTCCTAAATAACCTGTTTACAGGTGTGGGCAATTGGTTAAGGACTCACTTTCAAGTTTTAGTTTCTTAGAAGTTCTCTTTCCTGACCTTCACTGAAATAAAACAGTGGGCTGACCAGCTCTTCCCACTTGGTCTGTAACGTTCTGACTCATGCCCACAGTGATTGGAACTTCAGAGTTGGAAGAGCCCCTCTCATGTTGCCTCTCCACCTCTTGAGCACTACATATATTTTCAAAGATGGTTGTCTGCTTCCAACCTTGTGGTCACTTGAATTGATATTACAAGTGTCTAGTTTAGTGGAATATGTAAACTTAAGGATGGAAGTAGGGAGCCTGAAGCGAGATTTTCCCATAAAAATTACAACTCAAGTTTTGGAGCAATTCAGTGAAGGTAAACTGCTCAAAGAGTTTTGTTGGATGAGACACAGAGTGGGAAAACAACTGGAAAACATCTGAGAAGGACTCCCACTCAGATCATTTTTAAGTGTTTTAATTTCTTCTGTACTTTAAAGTAAATAAAATTAGAAAAAAATAGATGATAGGTTATGAATGTGGTTTATGCAAAGATACCCCAGTTATTCAGTAACTGTATTAAAGGAAAAGGCTTATCTTTCCCTTAAGAGACTAGTGAATACATATAACTCTTAAATGGTTAAAATAAAATTAAAAAGAATATGTCATTTATATATATTTAAATAATTCCCCACTTTGACTTTAGTTAGTGAACTAACTGAAGGTTCAAATAGCATTGATTAGAAGACTTTTATTGTATTCAGAGTCTTTCTACTTGGCAATTACATTTCTTCTTTTTCTTACATCTCAATCTGTGTATAATGCTCAGAAGGTAATGTTCAGTAAGAAATTTTAACAGAAAATCATAGATAATAAAAAATAATAACTGTAAACTTAAAATAAAAACACTGACCAACACTACCTTCTTTCCACCTAGTGGAAATGGCTGAAGTTTTATTTTTAAACATCTGTGGGCTAATTACATAGAAAATACCCACCCACCCCAACATTGATTGTCTGGAAAATAATACTCAAGTATGGTGACAATGCAATAATTATTCTTTCCTGAATGTAACTTTTCCTTTTGCTTTTAGCACTAATCAGAGTCATATTTTGTACACCCATATATTTATTTAGCTCCTAGTAAAGTAACATTTTAGCCATGGAATTATAACTACCTAAGTGTTTATATACCTATTTTCCTAAATAGTTTTCTGTAAAGAAAAATATAATAAAGACTAAAGACATGATATCAATACTGAGTATCTGTTAATCTGAATGAGCATTGAGGCTCTATTTAACAGACTCAAAGTAATATATTAGCTCAAATGCACAAGGAATTAAACAATTTTTTCCAAGTATAGTATTGCATTTGATAAAGTAGTTGAAGATTAATTTTCTAGAGAAAAAGTTACATATGTATCTCTATAAATAAGAGTTTTGAAAGGAATATTCTGGATGAAGGAAGGGGTTTCATGCTCCCTGCATTTCTTTTGCTGAGTGTTTTCATAATGTTTAAGTTTACCTCTAATTATGTCAGCTTTTATGTTGAATATTTTTCCTTTAATCACTCATAAATTATTCTTATTTCTAAGCGCTAAATGTTATATTGTCTTCCCCCTAATGTAATAAATTGCTGTTCTTCCTTTGGTTGTGGTCTTTCTTGTTGATTCTATATTAAAAGTAAGCTGTAGAAAATTTGATATCAAATCATAGCTCAAGAAGTTACATTCATAAGCGCTCATATTTCTAAATATGTCACAGTTTGCCAAAAATTATTAATGTGTAGCTGTCCAGAGCCTTTTCCAACCCCCAAAAGTGTATTTGGAGGTTGCCCAAGTGGAACGATTCTTGAGATAAAGGTCATTATGGTGATCGTGTGCCTGGGACAAAAGAACTGTCTGGGGCTGTGGACGGCAAGAAAGTGGTGTGTGTATGTGTGTGATTAGTTCGGAATGCTCTCCGTGGAAGGGTGGGAGGTGGCGGGATGAGGAAGAGGGTCCAAGATAATGAGCAAGGGAGAGAGTTCCTCAGGAAAAGTGAGGAATTTCTGGGAGTTTCAGAATGATGGAAATTAGAAGAGATCAGATTTTAAAGGGATGTATTTGCCTTGTGTTGTTTTTAGCCTTCGTATGTTTGAAAGAGGTGCCAGTTGACATTTTAGTTGGATCCTGTTCTTCTAATTGTTACAAAAATCTGGAAGGTCTTGTTGATATAAGATTTTTAAGTATTTCAGTGTAGAAAATTTCAATTCTGGTTAATGTAATTCATTGGCTAAGGCATATTCCAGAAGTTAGTGATTAATGTAGGTTTGATAGTCCCCTATCTGAAAGCTACAAATGTAAGCTGAGAAAATCTTATTCTAAACATCAATTCCTAATTTTCCTGATAGCTTTTCAGTTTTGACAATACAATCATACCTACTCTAGAAGGACTTAGATTTCTTTTCTTTTTTCTTTTTCTTTTTTTTTTTTTTTTAATATTCAGGGCATCTTGAAGTATAAAATTCAACTTAATTTAGTATATTTTCTGTTTATTTTTATTTTTGCTATTGATATGGTTGTGAATCAGATGGCTTGCTTTTGGGTGCCTTTAGTGGTATGTTAGAAAATGTTTAATAATTGGTTTGCCACACACACACACAAACACACACACACACACACACACACACACCCCAAAACCTGAATTGCAGTGTTTTCCAATTACTGTGTGGTAAATACAATTATCATGGCTGATTTCAAATCTCCATCATGACATTGCTGAATGTGGAGTAGAGGAGAGGTGTATTTTATAGTATTTCCACCATACAGACTTAAATAATCTCAAGAGCATAGAAAATAATGAAATAAGTTATAAAATAAGTAGGAAGTTATAGGTTTGGAATGTTATTTTTTATTTTACTATGTTATTTAATTGTAAATATACAGTTTTTTTAAATGTCTGTGTTTAACCACACGCTCGCAGAATTTTTGACAATTGCCAGCCATCTCTTGAGAATCTATTGCGAAAATAGTCTCAATTCAGTGCAGTATACATGATTTCATACTATCCTAATAGCCATTAATCAATTAGGTTATTACCACTTATTGTTGTAAAGTTGGCCACTGCCTCTTGTGTTTTCCCATAGAATTACAGATATTTATTGTAGAAATGATCACATGGTACTATAATTTTTTGTGTCCCCCTACTAATCTCTGAAGTCTTTGTGGGGGGGGGGGTAGATGTGTTTTTAGCATTTTTGTTTTGTTTTGTAAATGTTATTTTCCACATCCCCAGGAACGCATGCAGGAACTGGTACGGAGAATATTTTTAGTGAATATCTGTTTTTGTTTGGTTGAATAAAGGAGATATTTCAAGGAGAGCTCATGTATTTAAGCACCCATTTATTTAAATGTAAACATTATTTGCCAAGTTATTTTCATTTTTTTCTTTCAGTTGGTTGAGAGGAGGGTGGAAACTAGAAGAGTAGCAGTGCAAGCATTGAAGTTTCTTTGAGTAGATTAAAAACTATCCCTAAAGTGGAAATAATATCTGCTGTTCTTGAATAAAAGAGAATATGAATGTTTATGCAGTTTTTAGGGGTGATTATTATCACACTCTTTCAGGATTGGTATTAGTGAATTAAATATATAGTTGACCCTTGAACCAACAAGGGGGTTAATTTGAGTATAATTTATAGCTGGCCCCCTGCATCGTTGGATTTAGCCAGCCACCAACCATGTAGTACTATTGTGTTCACTGTTGAAAAATATCCGTGTATAAGTGGACCCATGCAATTCAAACCTGTGCTGTTCAGGGCTCAACTGTACATAAATTCTGCATTGACTAGGGGAGAATACTTTTGTAAAAACATGAGGAATCTTAATTATGAGCTTGCTTACAATTTGAGGCCGAAGTATTTTTCTCCATGGGAATGCATCTCTAAAACTAAAAGAGGAATTCAGTTTAAAAAAATGTGAATTAAGATGGAAATTCATTCTTTGTAAAGGTCACCTACCCTTAACCCATCATCAACCACTTCTAATACCTAAAGCACTGTCCACTGTGTTACTGCACAGATTGTCTGACACATCAGCATATACTTAATATATTCTACATAAATACTGAAGTTCCAGGAGCCAACATTTCTATGATTACTCCAGTAATAGTTGACCTTTTCCATTTTAAGAAAAAGAGGGTACTTTCTGAATATGTTAAATGTGGCTGGCCCTTATTATTATCTACCTGGTGTAAGGTATTTCCATACATTTATTTGTCAGGCATACTTTACAGTGTAGTAAATCAAAGTTGTTACGACCACCATCTTTCAGAGAAAATTTTCAGAGTTTACAAAATCTTGCACCGTGTCATATTCCAATCTTCGGTTCAACAGGCTATGGAAACCAGTGCATTATGGTCTTTAATTCCATTTACTCGTTCAACCTCCATGTATTGTTCTAAGTATCATTAGCACATATTAATACAGAGTTTTATGTCAAGGTAATTTACCTATTGCTGTGCAGTAGTCTCCCTTAGCTTAAATTAGAAAAATAAATGTAGGATGTAACTTATAAATGTACATCAATACCACTTTCTTTTGTTTTGACTCTGAAGTTTCTTCCAAAGTATGAAAGAAATGCAAAGCCATGTTAGAAGATGGAGTTTCATGCATTTTTGTTAAGCAATCTAAGGAACTTAAATTATTTATCATCTCAAATATTTTAATTGAGGGACAAGTAAAATCAAACCAAAATACCACCATTGTGTTAAACAAAACATGATACAGGATTAAATAAATTTTATAAAGACCTAGCTTATTCTTTTAAAGAAAAACTTATTTCTCCAACATATAGGGTAATGACATGCAGGTGTTTCTTTTTCTAGCTGTTCAACTTTTACCTTTCAATAAATCTATTTTATGCCATTTTGCTTGTAATTTTTGGCTTTTCTTTGTTTATTTAAAAGGCCATATAAATATAGACATTCTTTTAGTACATGATGTTCCTCATAAGTGTTTTATTAAGCTAACTAATGAGTTCCAGCTTGCCTGTTGCTGGATGCCTTAATTCTTAATGACCCTTGATAAGGGAAAATAAACTTTTGTCTAAAGTTCTTTCTAATCAAAGCTGCAACTCTCTCATCAAAACATAAGGCAAATGCCAAATCTGATTAACAATGAGAAAGACTGTAGACCGAAAATTCAGGACCACAAATGCCTAAATTTCACTGAGTTGTTTTAAAGATTTTGGAGCAAAACATTTACAGAAAAAGAATATTTTTTAATGTGGATTTTAAAAAATAAATAATGATCTACAAAATATATAAATCAAACTTTTTGAATCTTTCACTCACTGATAATAAATCCCTGGTATCTTATTAAATTCAAATTTTGATATGAGTTATTTTTTTTGATAGTAGCAAATTACTACTGGTTTTCTCTTTTGCATAATGTAGAATAGTAGTATTAGAAATTACCTTCCTGAAAAAATTGTGAAAGATATATCTGGAGTAAGTCACTCAGCCCATCTTTTAGCAAATGGGGATGGCTTGATGCTAGGACAGTTTAAATTTCTTTTTTAATTAATTTTATTTATTGTTTTTACATCTTTATTGGAGTATAATTGCTTTACAATGGTGTGTTAGTTTCCGCTGTATAACAAAGTGGATCAATCATACATATACATGTGTTCCCATATCTCTTCCCTCTTGTGTCTCCCTCCCTCCCACCGTACCTATCCCACCCCTCTAGGTGGTCACAAAGCACCGAGCTGATCTCCCTGTGCTATGCGGCTGCTTCCCACTAGCTATCTGTTTTACGTTTGGTAGTGTATATATGTCCATGCCACTCTCTCCCTTTGTCCCAGCTTACCCTTCCCCCTCTCCATATCCTCAAGTCCATTCTCTAGTATGTCTCTGTCTTTATTCCTGTCTTACCCCTAGGTTCTTCATGACATTTTTTTTTCTTAAATACCATAACTATGTGTTAGCATACGGTATTTCTCGTTCTCTTTCTGACTTACTTCACTCTGTATGGACAGACTCTAAGTCCATCCACCTCATTACAAATAGCTCAATTTCATTTCTTTTCATGGCTGAGTAATATTTCATTGTATATATGTGCCAATCTTCTTTATCCATTCATCCGATGATGGGCACTTAGGTTGTTTCCATCTCCTGGCTATTGTAAATAGAGCTGCAATGAACATTTTGGTACATGACTCTTTTTGAATTATGGTTTTCTCAGGGTATATGCCCAGTAGTGGGATTGCTGGGTCATATGGTAGTTCTATTTGTAGTTTTTTAAGGGACCTCCATACTGTTCTTCATAGTGGCTGAACCAATTCACGTTCCCACCAGCAGTGCAAGAGCGTTCCCTTTTCTCCACACCCTCTCCAGCATTTATTGTTTCTAGATTTTTTGATGATGGCCATTCTGACTGGTGTGAGATGATATCTCATTGTAGTTTTGATTTGCATTTCCCTAATGATTAATGCTGTTGAGTATTCTTTCATGAGTTTGTTGACAGTCTGTATATCTTCTTTGGAGAAATGTCTGTTTAGTTCTTCTGCCCATTGTTGGATTGGGTTGTTTGTTTTTTTGTTATTGAGATGCATGAGCTGCTTGTAAATTTTGGAGATTAATCCTTTGTCAGTTACTTCATTTGCAAATATTTTCTCCCATTCTGAGGGTTGTCTTTTGGTCTTGTTTATGGTTTCCTTTGCTGTGCAAAAGCTTTTAAGTTTCATTAGGTCCCATTTGTTTAATTTTGTTTTTATTTCCATTTCTCTAGGAGGTGGGTCAGAAAGGATCTTGCTGTGATTTATGTCATAGAGTATTCTGCCTATGTTTTCCTCTAAGAGTTTGATAGTTTCTGGCCCTACATTTAGGTCTTTAATCCATCTTGAGCTTATTTTTGTGTATGGTGTTAGGGAGTGATCTAATCCCATACTTTTACATGTAGCTGTCCAGTTTTCCCAGCACCACTTATTGAAGAGGCTGTCCTTTCTCCACTGTACATTCCTGCCTCCTTTATCAAAGATAAGTTGACCATATGTGCGTGGGTTTATCTCTGGGCCTTCTATCCTGTTCCATTGATGTGTATTTCTGTTTTTGTGCCAGTACCATGCTGTCTTGATGACTTTAGCTTTGTACTATAGTCTGAAGTCAGGGAGCCTGGTTTCTGCAGCTCTGTTTTTTGTTCTCAAGATTGCTTTGGCTGTTCGGGGTCTTTTGTGTTTCCACACAAATTGTGAAATTTTTTGTTCTACTTCTGTGAAAAATGCCAGTGGTAGTTTGATAGGGATTGCATTGAATCTATAGATTGCTTTGGGTAGTAGAGTCATTTTCACAATGTTGATTCTTCCAATCCAAGAACAGGGTATATCTCTCCATCTATCTGTATCATCTTTAATTTCTTTCATCACTGTTTTATAATTTTCTGCATACAGGTCTTTTGTCTCCTTAGGTAGGTTTATTCCTAGATATTTTATTCTTTTTGTTGCAGTGATAAATGGGAGTGTTTTCTTGATTTCACTTTCAGATTTTTCATCATTAGTATATAGGAATGCCAGAGATTTCTGTGCATTAATTTTGTATCCTGCTACTTTACCAAATTCATTGATTAGCTCTAGTAGTTTTCTGGTAGCATCTTTAGGATTCTCTATGTATAGTATCATGTCATCTGCAAACAGTGACAGCTTTTCTACTTGTTTTCCAATTTGAATTCCTTTTATTTCCTTTTCTTCTCTGACTGCTGTTGCTAAAACTTCCAAAACTATGTTGAATAAGAGTGGTAAGAGTGGGCAACCTCGTCTTGTTCCTGATCTTAGTGGAAATGCTTTCAGTTTTTCACCATTGAGGATGATGTTGGCTGTGGGTTTGTCATATATGGCCTTTATTATGTTGAGGAAAGTTCCCTCTATGTATACTTTCTGCAGGGTTTTTATCATAAATGGGTGTTGAATTTTGTCAGAAGCTTTCTCTGCATCTATTGAGATGACCATATGGATTTTCTCCTTCAGTTTGTTAATACGGTGCATCACATTGATGGATTTGCATATATTGAAGAATCCTTGCATTCCTGGAATAAACCCCACTTGATCATGGTGTATGATCCTTTTAAAGTGCTGTTGGATTCTGTTTGCTAGTATTTTGTTGAGGATTTTTGCATCTATGTTCATCAGTGATATTGGCCAGTAGTTTTCTTTCTTTGTGACATCCTTGTCTGGTTTTGGTAACGGTGATGGTGGCCTCATAGAATGAGTTTGGGAGTGTTCCCCCCTCTGCTATATTTTGGAAGAGTTTGAGAGGGGTATGTGTTAGCGCTTCTCTAAATGTTTGATAGAATTTGCCTGCGAAGCCATCTGATCCTGGGATTTTGTTTGTTGGAAGATTTTTAATCACAGTTTCAATTTCAGTGCTTGTGATTGGTCTGTTCATATTTTCTATTTCTTCCTGATTCAGTCTTGGCAGGTTGTGCATTTCCAAGAATTTGTCCATTTCTTCCAGGTTGTCCATTTTATTGGCATAGAGTTGCTTGTAGTAATCTCTCATGACCTTTTGTATTTGCAGTGTCAGTTGTTACTTCTCCTTTTTCATTTCTAATTCTATTGATTTGAGTCTTCTCCCTTTTTTTCTTGATGAGTCTGCCTAATGGTTTATCAAGTTTGTTTATCTTCTCAAAGAACCAGCTTTTAGTTTTATTGATCTTTGCTATCGTTTCCTTCATTTCTTTTTCATTTATTTCTGATATGATCTTTACGATTTCTTTCCTTCTGCTAACTTTGGGGGTTTTTGTTGTTTTTTCTCTAATTGCTTTAAGTGCAAGGTTAGGTTGTTTATTCGAGATGTTTCCTGTTTCTTAAGGTAGGATTGTATTCCTATAAACTTCCCTCTTAGAACTGCTTTTGCTGCATCCCGTAGGTTTTGGGTCGTCG
This sequence comes from Delphinapterus leucas, assembly GCF_059928025.1. Classification (NCBI taxonomy): domain Eukaryota; kingdom Metazoa; phylum Chordata; class Mammalia; order Artiodactyla; family Monodontidae; genus Delphinapterus; species Delphinapterus leucas. Next base: position 17,689,917 of record NC_143146.1, on the reverse strand, counting down.
TGTCTCCATTGTCATTTGTTTCTAGGTATTTTTTGATTTCCTCTTTGATTTCTTCAGTGATCACTTTGTTATTAAGTAGCGTATTGTTTAGCCTCCATGTGTTTGTATTTTTTACACATCTTTTCCTGTAATTGATATCTAGTCTCATAGCATTGTGGTTGGAAAAGATACGTGATACAATTTCAATTTTCTTAAATTTACCAAGGCTTGATTTGTGACCCAAGATATGATCTATCCTGGAGAATGTTCCATGAGCACTTGAGAAAAATGTGTATTCTGTTGTTTTTGGATGGAATGTCCTATAAATATCAAGTCCATCTTGTTTAATGTATCATTTAAAGCTTGTGTTTCCTTGTTTATTTTCATTTTGGATGATCTGTCTGTGGTGAAAGTGGGGTGTATAGTCCCTTACTCTGAATGTGTTACTGTCGCTTTCCCCTTTTATGGCTGTTAGTATTTGCCTTATGTATTGTGGTGCTCCTATGTTGGGTGCATAAATATTTACAATTGTTATATCTTCTTCTTGGATCGATCCCTTGATCATTATGTAGTGTCCTTCTGTGTCTCTTCTAATAGTCTTTATTTTAAAGTCCATTTTGTCTGATAAGAGAATTGCTACTCCTGCATTCTTTTGGTTTCCATTTGCATGGAATATCTTTTTCCATCCCCTCACTTTCAGTCTGTATATGTCTCTAGGTCTGAAGTGGGTCTCTTGTAGACAGCATATATATGGGTCTTGTTTTTGTATCCATTCAGCCAGTCTGTGTCTTTTGGTGGGGGCATTTAATCCATTTACATTTAAGGTAATTATTGATAGGTATGTTCCTATTCCCATTTTCTTAATTGTTTTGCGTTTGTTATTGTAGGTCTTTTCGTCCTTTTGCGTTTCTTGCCTGGAGAAGATCCTTTAGCATTTGTTGTAAAGCTGGTTTGGTGGTGCTGAATTCTCTCAGCTTTTGCTTGTCGGTAAATGTTTTAATTTCTCCATCGAATATGAATGAGATCCTTACTGGGTAGAGTATCTTGGTTGTAGGTTTTTCTCCTTCATCACTTTAAATATATTCTGACAGTCCCTTCTGGCTTGCAGATTTTCTGCTGAAAGATCAGCTGTTAACCTTATGGGGATTCCCTGTGTGTTATTTGTTGTTTCTCCCTTGCTGCTTTTAATATGTTTTCTTTGTATTTAATTTTTGACAGTTTGCTTAATATGTGTCTTGGCATGTTTCTCCTTGGATATATCCTGTATGGGACTCTCTGTGCTTCCTGGACTTGATTAACTATTTCCTTTCCCATATTAGGGAAGTTTTGAACTGTAATCTCTTCAAATATTTTCTCAGTCCCTTTCTTTTTCTCTTTTTCTTCTGGAACCCCTGTAATTTGAATGTTGGTGCATTTAATGCTGTTCGAATGGTCTCTGAGACTGTCCTCAGTTCTTTTCATTCTTTTTTCTTTATCCTGCTCTGCAGTAGTTATTTCCACTATTTTATCTTCCAGGTCACTTATCCATTTTTCTGCCTCAGTTATTCTGCTATTGATCCCATCTGGAGTATTTTTCATTTCATTTATTGTGTTGTTCATCATTGTTTGTTTCATCTTTAGTTCTTCTAGGTCCTTGTTAAATGTTTCTTGCATTTTCTCTATTGTATTTCCATGATTTTGGATCATCTTTACTATCATTATTCTGAATTCGTTTTCAGGTAGACTGCCTATTTCCTCTTCATTTGTTAGGTCTGGTGGGTTTTTATCTTGCTCCTTCACCTGCTGTGTGTTTTTCTGTCTTCTCATTTTGCTTATCTTACTCTGTTTGGGGTCTCCTTTTTGCAGGCTGCAGGTTCATAGTTCCCATTGTTTTTGGTGTCTGTCCTCAGTGGCTAAGGTTGGTTCAGTGGGTTGTGTAGGCTTCCTGGTGGAGGGGACTAGTGCCTGCGTTCCGGTGGATGAGGCTGGATCTTGTCTTTGTGGTGGGCACGTGCATGTCTGGTGTGTTTTGGGGTGTCTGTGGACTTATTATGATTTTGGGCAGCCTCTCTGCTAATGGGTGGGGTTGTGTTCCTCTCTTGCTAGTTGTTTGGCATAGAGTGTCCAGCACTGTAGCTTGCTTGTCGTAGAGTGAAGCTGGGTGTTGGTGTTGAGATGGAGATCTCTGGGAGATTTTCACTGTTTGATATTATGTGGAGCTGGGAGGTCTCTCGTGGACCAGTGTCCTGAACTTGGCTCTCCCACCTCAGAGGCACAGCACTGACTCCTGGCTGCAGCACCAACAGCCTTTCATCCACACGGCTCAGAATAAAAGGGAGAAAAAGTAGAAAGAAAGAAAGAAAGAAAGAATAAAAGAAAATAAAGTAAGGTAAAATACAATAAAGTTACTAAAATAACAAAATAAGAAAAAATATTTTTTAAGTGTAAAGAAAAAAAGATGGATAGAACCCTAGGAAAAATGGTGGAAGCAAAGCTATACAGACAAAATCTCACACAGAAGCATACACATACACACTCACAAAAAGAGGAAAAGGGGAAATAATAATAAATCTTGCTCTCAAAGTCCACCTCCTCAATTGGGATGATTCTTTGTCTATTCAGGGATTCCACAGGTGCAGGTACGTCAAGTTGATTGTGGAGATTTAATCTGGTGCTCCTGAGGCTGCTGGTAGAGATTTCCCTTTCTCTTGTTTGTTTGCACAGCTCCCAGGGTTCAGCTTTGCATTTGGCCCCACTTCTGCGTGGACGTAGCCGGAGGGCGTCTGTTCTTCGCTTAGACAGGACGGGGTTAAAGGAGCCGCTGATTCGGGGGCTCTGGGTCACTCAGGCCGGGGGGAGGGAGGGGCACGGAGTGCGGGGGGAGCCTGCGGCGGCAGAGGCCGGCGTGATGTTGCACCAGCCTGAGGAGCCCCGTGCGTTGTCCCAGGGAAGTTGTCCCTGGATCCCGGGACCCTGGCAGTGGCGGGCTGCACAGGCTCCCTGGAAGGGAGGTGTGGAGAGGGCCCTGTGCTTGCACACAGGGTTCTTGGTGGCGGCCGCAACAGCCTTAGCTGGGGCCTGTCTCTGGGACTCGCGCTTTTAGCCGTGGCTCGCGCCAGTCTCTGGAGCTCCTTTAAGCACTGCTCTTAATCCCCTCTCCTTGCGCACCAGGAAACAGAGGGAAGAAAAAGTCTCTTGCCTCTTCGGCAGGTACAGACTTTTCCCTGGACTCCCTCCCAGCTAGCCGTGGCACACTAACCTCCTGCAGGCTGTGTTCATGCCGCCAACCCCAGTCCTTTCCCGGCACTCCGACTGAAGCCAAGCCTTGGCTCCCAGCCCCGCCCGCCCCAGCGGTTGAGCAGACAAGCCTCTCGGTCTGGTGAGTGCCAGTCGGCAGATCCTCTGTGCGGGAATCGCTCCACTTTGCCCTCCACACCCCTGTTGCTGTGCTCTCCTCTGCGGCTCCGAAGCTTCCCCCCTCCGCCACCCGCAGTCTCCGCCTGCAAAGGGGTTTCTAGTGTGTGGAAACCTTTCCTCCTTCACAGCTCCCTCCCACTGGTGCAGGTCCGGTCCCTATCATTTTGTCTCTGTTTATTCTTTTTTCTTTTGCCCTACCCAGTTACGTGGGGGAGTTTCTTGCATTTTGGGAGGTCTGAGGTCTTCTGCCAGCGTTCAGTAGGTGTTCTGTGGGAGTTGTTACACGTGTAGATGTATTTCTGGTGTATCTGTGGGGAGGAAGGTGATCTCCACGTCTTACCCTTCTGCCATCTTCCCCTAGATCTCCTTAAAATGCTTTATAGATAAATGTATCTGTGGTTACTGTCATCTTTTTACATCAATGCTTTGCTAATAAAATTACATTTAAATGTAAGAAGATAAATGTAAAGATTTTGAAATGCATAAATTGAAAAACGATTAAGTTTAAAGACTGGAATGTAAGGGAAGGATCACCCAGGAACAGTTTTCTTTATGCTTTTGTAGTTGCAGCATACTGATTTGGCCACTAAATTTCCTTACTGTGTTTTCTGTTGTAATTCAACTCATGTGGTCATATTTATTTCTTGTCTTTTAGCCATTTTAGAATGGGTTGAAAAAATTTCCTGTATTGCTTCTTTATCTTTTAAATATGATAGCTGCCATGATACTTAATATCAACAGTAAACATGGATACTAGTCAAAACAGTGTTTGTGATTATAATTAATCTAATTTTTCTTTTTCAACTTTAATTTATAACCAAACAGTAATTAAGTGAATTCATCCATGTAGCAAGTATTTATTTAATGCATGACATAATAGCTAACTTAGGAATACAGAGATAATTAATACATAGCCACTTTTAACTCAAGTGGGGAAACAAAGGCACATAGAGGTTAAATAACTTGTGCAACTTTACACACATAATAAGTGGTAGAGCTTTAGATTTGACTGGAGAAGAGAGATGAGTAGCCAAGTAACCAAATAGATGGTTAGTGAAATAAATGGAAGCTCTGGCCTAAGTTAGGGCATTAAAATAAAAAGGCAAAAAAGGAAAGGAAAATTATGTGGAGCATCTGACAACAATTGTATCAGAAGGAAAAGTTAGTATTTTTTGTGAAACCATAAAAGTAAAACATAGCTTTGAAATTTCTAGAGAAAGCAGAAGAAATTACTGGAAAATTCTGGCCTTCTAAGCAGAATGCAAGAACACATACAAGCGCATACATAGATCTTGTAATTGGTTGCTGCAGTCTTACTGGCTAGATTGTATGCTGTTATAATTCTCTTTAGACTAAATTCAATTCTGGCAACATAGGTATTCAAAGAGTACTTGTGAGCTTATTAAAATTTCAGTGTATTTGTGATGGGAGATCTTTGAGTAGAAACAGGTTTCATGGGCTCAACTCTGTTGCGCCTTTCATCTTTGAAGAAATAATGTTTCATGCTTAGTTCATGTCATGGACATACGGACTTGAAAACACAATTTACTCTCTCAATTTCTCGATGTCAGACAATTATTTAAATTTGCTACCACAAGCATTCTCGAAAACAGAAAATGTGTGTCTTAACGGGGAAGCGTCTACATCTCACATCAGGAAAGAGAGAGCTCGCTAAGACTTTAGGTCAGCTCTGTGTCTGTGAGGGGAGACAAAAAAACCAAGATATTTGTGAGTTAGAAGCAGAATTTCAACCTTGTTATTATAAGATTCTTCCTAGGAAAATAATAGTTGAATTTTACATTTCCTAAAATTAATCTCCTTCTTTCTTCTCTCTTTGCTAATAAGTTTAACATGCTCTGAAGGAAGCTGTGTAATGAAAAGAGCAAGTCTATGAAATCAAATACATCAGCGCTTCAATATCAAATTTAATTACTATTTCTAAGCACTTAAACAAGATACTTAATATTTTTGATGTCACGTGTATTTTTGGTAAAATAGAGCAAAAATACTGGTTTGAACTGATTATATGATGAAAAAATATTTAAAGAGGTGACACACATTAGGCATTCAGTTATTGTTTTCTAAATTAATAAAGCATATATATTTTTAAATGTACTATATTGATATATCCTCCAAAATCCAAAGTTCCAAAAACTTTCTAATTATGTAGTGAATAATCTAATAATAAAAGATTTCTTTAAAATAAGTTTTTAAACGGATAGGAAGCACTGAAAATGATTAAAAAGTCAGTGATTCCTTGCGCATGATTCCTGATCTTAAGAATAGAGTTTTAAAGTCCGTAAATCAAATGAATCCTTTGTTCTACTAATATCCATGTTCTCTGTGTATAAAATATACTCAAAATACAATTTGTTTGAGAGAAATACAGGTGGTATGTCACAGCAGGGGAAAACAGAAATCCATTAGTTCATGTGATTTCAAGCTAACAATTCATGGTTCACTATGTTTAAAAAGTAGTGTTGAGATGAGTGTGCTCTTTATAACGTCCCTTTACCTGTTGTGTGTTGTCTACTGTCATGTTTTGTTGTGGTTTCCATTCATGAGAACTAATATGGAAATCCTTTCTTGTCATGAGGTTAAATAGTATCATGTGTAACCTGTAGAGATTTCCGGAGTTATAAAAATCTGTGAACAAGTCAATGAAGAAAAAATTATTCCTTTTATGCAGACTTGACTTTACAATATAATACAATGAACACATATCAAAGTATGTTTGCATATATATATCTAGTAATTTAAAATTAAATAAATAAGAAATATATGTTAATGATAACAAAAACAATAAGTTAGGCACATTTGGTTAATTTGCAAAACTAATATATTTAGTAGCATTGAATACTGAAAGCTTCTATTGCTTGATATTTCCCATATTCAAAATGATTATAGCAATTTCCCCAAACAGAGCACATAAAGGTGTGGCTGATTCAGCATAAAATACATGATTTTAGAACTACATCCACCTTCTAGCTTATGATTAGATGTAAAAAATGTTTGCTGTAGGCCAATTCAAAGTAATTCTCCATACCTGAATATTAATGTCTAATATTATCTTAGTAGGAACCAAAGGTTTGCATTCTGCAATAAAGATAAAATATTTTAAATGCCTGGTTGGCATAATAAATGACAGTAAAGTTCAGTTAAGTAGGTGGCAGCTCTCGGGTGCTTTATTATAGATCAGCACAGATTAGAGAACACGAGCCAAGTTAAGAGACTTGAGGATAGAAATAAGACTTTTAAAATGATAAGACACTGTGCTGAAGTTTGTTGTCATAGCGTGAGCTCTAATCAACATCTGTAAGTCAGAGATAATGCTGTAAAAGGATTCTGCATGGGTGTGTGACTTGTGACTTTCTCAGCATTTTGCTGTAGAGGTTTTAGAGATGTGCTGAATGTTACCATAGACTTCTGCATCACGAAAGGTGACAAAGTTTGATCAAGAAGGGTTTTACAGTCACTATGGAAGTAGCTTATGTTTATCTAGGTGTCCTCAAAATACTCCACCTCCCACAAAACAAACCAGAAAAACGTTACAGACTGAAATTATATAGTTTAATTTGCGGAAGAAAAAATGACCTTTTCCAAATATATTGTCATATATTTGGAAGGGAGAAAGGAAGTTTCCAAATGAAAGTCAATCTGAAAAAGAGAATATACCCATAATAACTTCTGGAGTATGTGTGTGTACATTTATATTTGTATATTTTATATTTTATATATTTTTATATATTGTACATGTCATATGTATAAAATCAGAATATCTTCTCAGATGAATAATGTAATCTGTTCACATATATCAATCAATCCAATGATTTTAATGGAATTAAGTGATTATGGATGTGCACATCAGAGTGAAGAAAGGAAACAGTCCATGCCTTTAAAAGTACGTATTGATTCCGATTGAGAAAAGTGGATAAGAAAGGCCATGTGAAATTTAATAACTTGTGATAAGCATGCTGGTCAAACTGGACTAGATAAATGGAGACAAAACAAAAGTAAACACCCAACACACTTCTAAAGCTACTGTGGTATTCCTGAGTTTATATTCTAGGTGAATCTATAGTGTTGGAGAACAGTTCACGTAGGGGGTAAGGGGAATGGTGATTAGATCAGCCCTGCTGTGATTGTTCAGAGGATGAATTGTTTAGGTGGAGGATGAATTCTTCCTGTATCAAGAATAGGAAGAAGTAGGAAGAACGGGAATAGGGGGAATATAGTGTATGGCCTGTCATCAGACAAACAGGTGATTGAATAAACAAATGGTAGTATATCCACACAATGGAATCATTCTTTGTATTAAGAAGGAATGAACTATTGATATATATACTATAAAATGCTTGAATTTCAAAGTAATTATGCTGAGTGAACTAAAATAGCCAAAAAAGAGTTTGTACTATATAATTCTATTTATAAAAAGTGCTAAAAAAAATACAAATGAATGTTTAGTGATAGAAAAAATCAGTAGTTGTCTATGGATGGGTCATGGAGCAGACAGAGAAGGGTTACAGAGGGCACCCCCCATACATTTGAGATTGATGAATAGGTTCATTTTCTTGATGGTGGTAGTTGTTTTAGGGGTGTATACACATTAAACTTATCCAGCTGTATATTTAAATATGTACCGTTTATTTTATGTCAACTATACTTCAATAAACATGTTTAGAAAGTATGACTTTACAGTGCCATATTAACTAGGAATTCTTGAATCCCAGATGTGATTCTAATTTTTCAAAATCATCTAAAACAATTAATGTCTTATTTAGATATTGCTACTCTAAGATGAGGAATAAAGCTATTAATGAAAAGAAAGGAAATTAGATTTCTGATATTCTCATTCATGTGCTGTTTCTTCTACCAGCAAGTAGCTTACCTGTCTGATTTTTTTAAAAAAATCAGACTCGCACAACAAAAGATAAATGAATTATTATATATTTTTTCTTTTTCCCTCCCTAAACCTATTAAGAAAGAGCTTGCATGTGTATAGTCTGGACTAAACATTTTATAACATTATCCTCAAGTGACTCAGTCTTTATGGAAATCTCAGCCAGTGTGTACATTTTTTTGTATACTTGTTTGATTTTGGTAGTTTATTGATTTTCTTTAATATCTTATGAGTCTACTTGACTTCACATTACATTTGCATTAGTGGTAGAACATTTAAGTGTTCATGAAAAATATTTAATGAACATCAATTGTTTGAAAAATAGTGTTTCCCAAGCCGGTGAAATGTTAGCACTTAAGCAGGATGGTGTCTTCTTTTTCCCTTTCCTTCTAGTGTCCCAGCTGATCCATTTGTTCAGATGATGACTTCAGTGATCATAATGTGGGACCTCTGTTTAATCCTTGGTTAAATCAAGTAAAGGCAACATCTTTGCCTAAGAAAATTTAAGTAATTCTTGCTTATAAATCAGGCCTTTGAAAATTGACAGTTTGGGGGCCACTTAGTTACTATTAATTTATTTTTTGTAGAGGGTGAATACTTTCATTAAGGGAATTGTTTCCTTTAGCAGTCTGTTCAGGCTGCTATAACAAAATACCATAAATTGGGTGGCTTACAAAAAACACATATTTCTCACAGTGAGGAGGTGGAAGTTCAAGATCGTGGCAGTGACAGATTCGGTATCTGGTGAGAGCCTGCTTCCTAGATTGGTCTTCTCACTGTAACTACATGGCAGAAAGGACAAGGGACCTTTCAAAGGCCACTTTTATAAGGGCACTAATCCCATTCATGAGGGCTCCATCTTGATGACCTAATTACCTTTTGAAGGCCCCACTGCCTAGTATATTGGACATTAGCTTTTAATATATGAGTTTAAAGGGACACAGTCTACAGCAGGAATTATACTTCTTTTTTAGCATGTACACACCTACACAACTTCTAGGATGCTTTTTGTATAGTAAGGGCTTATCAAATACTCTGTAAGTAATTTGTAAGTTATTACTAAGTAATAACTTATTTGGAAGTTTAAGTAATAACTTATTTGTAAATTAGAGTAATAACTAGCCAGGACATGGAAGCAACCTAAGTGTCCATTGACAGATGAATGGATAAAGAAGATGTGGCACATATATATGATGGAATATTACTCAGCCATAAAAATAAATGAAATTGAGTTACTTGTAGTGAGGTGGATGAACCTAGAGACTCTCATACAGTGTGAAGTAAGTCAGAAAGAGAAAAATAACCGTATGCTAACACATATATATGGAATCTAAAAGAAAAAAAATTGTTCTTATGAACCTAGGGGCAGGACAGGAATCAAGATGCAGACGTAGAGAATGGACTTGAGGACATGCGGAAGGGGGAAGGGTAAGCTGGGATGAGGTGAGAGTGGCATGGACTTAAATACACTACCAAATGTAAAATAGATAGCTAGTGGGAAGCAGCCGCATAGCACAGGGAGATCAGCTCAGTGCTTTGTGTCCACCTAGAGGGGTGGGATAGGGAGGGTGGGAGGGAGATGCAAAAGGGAGGGGATATGGGGATATATGTATATGTATGGGTGTTCCACTTTGTTATACAGCAGAAACTAACACACCATTGTAAAGCAATTATACTCCAATAAAGATGTTAAAAAAATATATGTTACCCAAGAAAAATCGTGTGCATAGCTATCAGAGAATGCTCTGTGATGTAACGTCTCCATTCCCTGTGGGGAGAGTATGACGTGAGCATGTGTGTATTGGGAAGAAGTAGGGAGGTGTGGTCATTGAGGCTGCTCTGGCACAGCCTGAAGCGATGGATAAGCCTGTCCTTTTTGCCCTCTCTCCCTCACTTCTTATATTGAAATATGGAGTTGCCCTGTAGTCAGCGTTTGTACTTTAACTGCTCTTGTGAAGGATGTGGTAACCTGTCCTCGTCGAAATCTGGCACCGTCCTTTTTTGATCAGCAGCTGTGTAGGCGAAGTTAATATAAATGGCTAGTGAACTTGGCAGACTCCCAGCAGAACTATGATCCAATCCCCATGGATGCAAAGTTTCCCTTTTAGCAACACCTGAATAGGAATCTTTAGGATTTTGAAAACAGTGAAATTAACTACAAAAGATGAAAGTAACATCTGGAGTGAGTTACATATGGATATTTAAATAAGGTATACTTATAATGAAATAGTAACAATTGCACATAGCAATCAAGTCTTTTTTCTCAGAGAATTGTACTATCATTTAAAGAAGTTTGTGCTAAAGTATCATTTTCAAAAACTTAATGAAATTCTCATAGAAACCAATTTTTTTTTTTTTTTTTGCGGCACGCGGCCCTCTCTCACTGTTGTGGCCTCTCCCGTTGCGGAGCACAGGCTCCGGACACGCAGGCTCGTGGGCCCAGCCGCTCCGCGGCATGTGGGATCTTCCCGGACCGGGGCACGAACCCGTGTCCCCTGCATCGGCAGGCGGACGCTCAACCACTGCGCCACCAGGGAAGCCCTAGAAACCAAATTTGAATATATGCCAAAGATGTCATTTAACATTGAATACTGAGAAGGATGTGTATGGTGTTTAAGACTAGTTTGAAACAGAATCAAGAAAGAGAGAGTTATGGATTGGTCAGTCCAAGAAGTGGGGAAATGAATGTGCTAATAGGTCCAAAACTAATTCTTTCAAGGCGATAAACAGTAATATCTGGCTTTACCTTTTATCCTGGACAGAAGTTATTATATTACCATTGTATAAAATTATCTTCATTGATCTCAGTCATCTGCTTTCTTACTGGTTTTCTGTATGCTAACCTCAACTCTGTGAAATATACTTGTTAATAGTAAATAGGAAGAAAAATGTACACGAATCTCGAAAGTCAGACAATTCCTCAAGCAAATTGAGCTACTAGAACACCTTCTACTACTAGGCAAAGGCACCTTGAATCCTTTTGCCTACTTCCAAATTGGGGGTCATTTTTCATGACGCTGGCTACAGCCAGAGCTTCAGTCCGGATCAGGGTCTTCAGGCTAAGATTTCATGTTTGTCCTTAGAAGTTTGGTCTTTGCTTTCTCTCTTCTGAATGCTTGTTGAAGCCACTTCTATTGGGCAAGGTTTATACCTTAAGTGCCGCTGCCATTGAAAGTTTTCGTTAGTTATTGGTCTGTTTTAAAAATGTCATTATGAATTGCATTATACTATTGGAAGCAAGAGGCCTCTCCCTCTCATGGAAAAATACTTACCTTTTTCTCTCAACATGTGCTGAATACTTGCTATGTGCTAAGTGCGATTTGTATATTATCCTATTTTCTGTTGACTGCATTAACAACTTTACAGTCAGAATGCTGAATCAGAATCTCTATTTTTCAGGTAATAAACATGAAGGCAAAGGGAGGGGCAGTACCTTGCTAAAGGCCAGGAATTTAGTAAGTGGTGGAACAAAGATTTGATCGCAATTTTGCAAGACTAGAGTCTGGTCATTCTATTAGTGTATTAACTCTTGCAGCAAATGACATTAATTTACTCTGACTCAGTTTTCCTGCCAGTCACTTCTACCTTGACTAATGTTTAGCTCCTTCCTGCAATTTTCAGTTTTCTGTCTACTTCACCAAGCACAGGTCTCGGGACAGCAGTTCACACAGCTGTCCACCTTCAGGCTGTATGGCCGGGAAGCAGTGCCCCTCTCTAGTCGTAAACATTTCACTTTCACCTACATGGTGACCAGTGTGACCTCACTTTATGTATTACCTTCATCCTTTCATCCTGTCTCTCCTGTCTTTAGCTTGGGCTAATCTGGTTCAGTGTTTCCTTTGTTCACAACATTCTGAGAATTACTGTTTATCCTGGTTTGGTGAGTTCTAGTCTCTTTACAAAGTCCTGTTCATAATAATTTACTTCAGGAACCTAAACCCATTTCACCATTTTTGCCTTTGCTTTCTTCACATCATTAACTTTGGTTCCCAGCTGATAGGAAAGAACCAGATGTCTAAGTTTAATTTACAGTGTTCTTACTTAATTCAAATTTACTGCTATACCATCAGAAAAACTCAGTTTCTTTTTGTAAAACACTTTCCAGTCTAAAGCTCAACTCTTGTATGTTCCCTGCTGTGTATAACACATACTTATGTTACCGTTTAATACATTGGAGAGATTATACTTGTCCAGTTGAGAAAATTACTGTGTTTGCTTAGATACTCTGATAGTTAAGTTTTCCCTGATAAACAGCATTCAAGCTACCAAAATAAGGCCTCCCTTGATTGTAGGTCAGGAGGACCAGGTCAGGGAAAATGGAGTATTTGCTAGAGCAGATTGAATAACCTGTGCAGCTCCCAGTAACAAGAGCTGGTGAAGATCCAATCATGCAGCCATCTTGAACGTTACCATCAGCATTATTTTTGTGAGCCACAGACATGATCATGCTTTCTCTAATTTTAAAAGCATATAGATGGCTCCTCAATTTCTTACAGAACAAAATCAAGACTCTTTACTGTGATACTCAAGAACCCCTCATTTTGTCCCCAGATTATGTTTCTCACATCATTTCCTACCCTCTCTTTCTTACTAGCAAATCCCTCACTTCCCACAGAAAGTCCTCTTATTCTTCCAAGCCACTTAAAATGCAGTTCCCTATGCCTGCAAGATGCTTCCACCTTTTCTTCACTGGGTAAAGTTTTAATTTGTATCGAAAGCCTAACATAGCCCTCTGTGAAGCTTTTCCTAGCCAATCCTGACCCCTCCTTGAAATGTGTCTTGCATAATTTTTACTGCCTTACCTGGAGGCAGAAGGAGCTTTGTGTATACCTCTTACGGTACTTATGACACTGTGATTCATACAGTTGTTAACAAGTCATCCTTATTGAAATGAGAACCCATGTCTTTTTCTCTTTGCATTTCCGGGAGTGTGCACATGCTCAGTGCATAAGTCTTCAATCTATAATTGTGGAAGGAATAGGTGCAAGTCTGGGAATGAAGTACAGTGATTTTTCTGGTAGGCAAAAGGAACATGGCAACACAAGGATCTGGAGGACTGCAAAATGCATGTGAACAACCTGACAGGGCGTTCTCAGAAGGGAAATAACAGATACAAAGAAAAGGGGCAAAGATGTAGGATCTGGGGATATTAGACAGTTTGCTTATTCCTAGGAGAGCAAGTAAAATAAGTAGAAATCTTGGTCCCAAGTAAATGGCAATATTAGGAAAGGCATTAAAGCAAGACCTTTGTCAGAGAGGAATGAGAGCGAATATATTACCGGAGCTAGGCTATAAGGTGAGAGTTGTTTATTTGAAAAGAACCAGAGTAAATCGTGCAAATTACACAAGTAACAAGGTACCAATGATAGAGCTCCTGAAACTACCCATGGCCAGGAGCAGACTTATGTCAGGGTGTCTACAGCTGGTCAAATTCATTCATATCTCCATATTCGTGGAAAGGAAAAGAATTAATCAAAAGGCTTGTCAGGGCTTCCCACGTGGCACAGTGGTTGAGAGTCCGCCTGCCGATGCAGGGGACTATGGGTTCGTGCCCCAGTCCGGGAAGATCCCACATGCCCCGGAGCGGCTGGGCCCGTGAGCCATGGCCGCTGAGCCTGCGCTTCCAGAGCCTGTGCTCCACAACGGGAGAGGCCACAACAGTGAGAGGCCCGTGTACCACAAAAACAAAACCAAAAAAAAAGCATAAAATACAGTATATTGGATAATAAAGGGAGACAATTAAAAAAACAAAAACAAACAGGCTTGTCAATTTCCATACCTCAAAGTGTTTCTTTAGGTTCTAGATTCCTACCTATTTAAAATGCTCTGGTCCTGGTTGGGTTTCCTATTAGTCATCATTTTGAGGTGGTGCTTTTTACTATTATTTTTAATCCATACTGGATTCTACACATAGGAGCTTTCAACCGATGACTTGGTATTTTGGGGGGTTCATTCAGGTTCTGCCTGGTTCAACCACTTAGGATTTTGTGCCCCAACCTACATTAGGGCTTGCAGTCCGAAATTCCTGAGAAGTTAAGGATGTGAAAACATTCAGGGAGTCTACAAGGTTATGATTAGCCTTCCCTCGAACGTGTATGAAGGAGTAAATAGCCATCTTATCATCCACCAGTTTCTTAAGCCACTGTAGCAACAAAATTCAAACAGTATAGAAGTAAGGGGGGAGATTATTATTCTTCCAGGTGTGTGTGTTTATTCTTTTTAATTCAAGGAGTCTATTGACATGTGAATGTTGGACTTAGAAAAGGCAAAAAGTCAATGGCTATAGTAGTCTATTAACAGTGGCCAAGAAGACAGCATAAGGCAGTCATGGTGTTCTGGGCTGGTAAGCAGTGATCAAAGGAAGATGTAAATTGTGGAGATCCCTCCGTGAGGGACCTTTACTTCAACTAGACAGACTGCTTTCTACCTAATTGTTCTGGAGTTAGAAGAGGCTTTGATGTTATTAATTTCCCCTTTTATGAAAGAGAACCGGTTATGAGACTATTAAGTTGTAGAACCAAAGCTCTTCCCGTTTTCTCACGCATCCATGCCTCAAGCCAATTTTTCCTAATTAGTCAGATGGAGAACTAAAGGAGTTGTTGGACGGCTGATTGAGTACTTAGCAGCTCAGCAAATCATAAATCACCATTTGGAGATGAGAGACTGTGGTTAGCAACGCATGGGTTGGTATGCTGAGATGCTGCAAGTTCCTGCCCCAAGGGAACTCTCCTCCCAATTATTTCTCCTCATTGGCTAATGGAGGCTGCCAGTGATGGAGGACTGGAATCGGCTCAGTGTGACTACCCAAGTTCCCGATCCTTATTTCTTACTGAGATGGTACCAGTACTAGCCCCTGGCATATCTTAGAGGTGAAACAATTTCTTGCAGAAGACTGATTCTTCATTCACTATTTTTCTAATTCATTCATCCATCAAACAAGCAATTTCCATGTATATTTTAATCTTATATATGTAAATTTTTAAAAAGACGTGTGCAAATTCGTTCTGTGAAAGTTATCGGAAACACACAGCAATATTCTTAGCGTTGTTTTCCTGGCCCAGAGAGAGTAGAATCAGAAGGTGAGGGACTGTTAAGAGGACTTTCCATGTAAACCCCCTCTAAAATGTTTGATTTCATGAACGACGTATCTATGTATTGCTTTTTATTTAAAAATAATTATATTTCTTGGAAGTATTCTGTATTTTCCCAGAGAAGAAGCTGGATGAACAGGAAACATATCTCCTAGGAACCAGGTAACATTGGCCATGCTTGTTAGAACACATAGCACCTAATTCAGGTGTGAGGCACGGCTGAGCCTTCAGGGGAGTGAAACTCGTCATTATACTCCTTGGTCAACAAAGACCCACCAGCCAACTCTAAGAAATCCCTGAATGGTTTTGCTCCTTCCCTTCCTTAACAATAATAATAACATAATCCATCATTTTTGTTTTCAAAGTTGATTGATTCTAAATAAAAATAGCAAGCAGTTCTTTTCTCTCCTTAGAGTTTAGGGTGATTTAAATTATAATTAAATTTTACTACTCCCATCATTTTAAATTCATCTTAGGCAATTTAACAAAAAAGTCCAAATAGATTTTTAGAACATTCTAAGGTGGTGTGAATCTTTAATTGCCTGTGTATTATCGTGGCTCATTCTTCAGTGAAGCCTGAGTGCATAATTTCTTCAATGATCCAGGCTGTCCCTCTTCCTTTTTTCCCCAGTCTTTTAATGCACGGAAGTACACCCTAAATTCAGTGAGGCAGAAAACAAAGGAGAAATATATTTTAAAGCATAATTATTACAAACTGCCTCCAGTTTTTTATTTTCTCGAAATGAATCAAATCTGCAAGTTTAAGCTATTTCCTCTCATCCGGTTCCTCTCTTTGTCTTTGGATCCCTTGTCACATAATGAGAAGTTGATGAATGGTGAAATTTGCAGTTTCACTAATGAGAAGACTAAATTGAAAAATAAATAGTTTTCTTAGTTTTTATATTCACAATAATGTTAATTGTAAAACAAAATAGCAGTGACTGAGCTATCTGGTTGAAATAAGGTCACAGTAACTTACTGGCTGTGTTGATGACAAAGATTTCAAATTACGTCCCTTCCACTGGCTTTCCATGAATGCAAGGGTAAATATTCATCTTGAGATAAAAAATTCCAAAAACTAATGAAAATATATTATTTTTGTCTGAATGCTGAGCTGAAATATATAATATGAAATAAAGTAAAATATACATCAGTACAATCAAAATTTTGCTCATTAAAAAAGCAGTCTTACAGTACTGTCTTCAGGTCTTTGCCAGACAATTACAACTTTATTAGAAATGAGTATTTACATGCTTACTAAGATGCACCCAGTAGGGGATTATTATATTTTCAATTCAGTAACAAAAATAAGACAAATAGGAGTGCTGAAGAAGGAATTTTCAATTACTAAGCAAAGAAGTAATTACCGTTTTCAATGATACGAAAGCAACTGAGTATATAAACTGTAATTAGAGGCACATGTGCAAATTCCCCTTCTTATAGCACTAAAAATCTTTGAAGTATTTCCTGAAAAGTTAGTTGCTAACGACATCAGTGTCCCCCAATGCAGCCACGCCACCACCCTGAACATTCTCAAATGATTCCTTTTGTTATAATGACTCTGAAATCCTTCAACTTTGTCTACAATACATTTTCAGAAGTTTTGATTAAATATGTAATAATAAACTGTACTTTTTAGGTGACATGGCATGTATCTGAAGTTGGCTTAAGCCTTTTGAAAGAGAGTACTTCTTAATGGGACTAGAATAAACAAGCTGAGGATATCCATTTGATAGCTTCTGCCTTGTTTTTTTCTCTTCTTTACCTGGAAGTGGTGGTTAGCAGTGAGGGATGAAGATGATTGATGGACAGTAAGTAGTGTTAATAGCAGGAGCTTTGAAGCCATGGGGATCTTTGCCCTATCCCAGCTTCATTTACTCCTGGAAGGCCTCGACAATTCACTTCTGTAATTGCCTCAATCCTCAGTTTTCTCAGTTATAAAATGAGAACATTGAGAGTACTTCATAGGAATGCTGTGAGCAGTAAGCACAGTGGAGCATAAGCAATCAACATATTATAATTATTACAGTTTAATTGGGAAGCAGATCACACATTTTAGTTTAGAAAATAGAGAAATTTTCATTGTTCAAGAAAATAGCTGTTGATGATTCCTTCTCAAACTGAATTTTATCCCTATATAGACTCAGCCTTAATGAAAAGAACAGAATAATAAAGATGTTTCCCTAAAATACTTACTTAAACAAAGGTACCTGCTTGACACAAGTTAGACCATCTCAAAATATTTCTATTTAAAATGGATGCTAGAAGTGAATACATATTATATATATATATATATGTTTGTGCTTGTATATGAAAGGTTATTAATCTGTAGCATCTTCTGTTTCCAATATTTCTTCAGTTTGTCTTGCTAGTGATTAAAAATGGTCCTTCAGGGCAGAAGGTTTTATTATGCCCGTAATATGTTAAGGTTGGGAAATCATTTTCTATTTGTAAATTTTTGCTTCATAGATTTCTAATGAGAAGTCCATGTGTTTGAATAATCAATAATATTAAACCAGAACATTTTAATGAGCCATTAAGTGTTCTGGGTAACATTTATTAATGTTATTTCATGAAACTGGGAGGCATATTCAGAGACTCGAACTTCATAACATTATCTAGACTTCTGCTATGTTTATAACCACTTTCCATTTAGGAATGAACTAAATGGTATTATAACTACACAATTAAATAGCAATATGTACTGGGAAGTATCTTTAAGAATATTTGATCTCATACTCACAGAAAAATGTTGATTTGGTATATATAAAAATTGGGGTTGTACATTTGAGCTGTGCAATTTCCAAAGCTACTGCAAATGTGTTAGTTTAAAATTTTAATAAATTCAGGCACTCATTTCTACTAATTTGGACATTTCCAGAAGGCATTAAAGGACAGTTAAAGCAAGGTATTATTATAACAATTAAATGTTATTTTCGAATAATTCATAATTATTAGGTAGCTTATTTTTATACCTATGTTTTCACAATGGATTAAATGTCTTTATGATGCTAAATGCGCACACACACACAGATATCTGCAGAAGTGTTTATTTCTTTGTACTAGGCCATAAGTATGTGGAGTATTGGTATCCATGAACAAAAATATGAGGATAAGTACATTAGTCAGGTGTTTACTTCTTGAAACAAATGTTCATTTTTTTGTCATTTTTACATATTTTACCAAAAATATACTCAGGATAGAAACTAATTGACAAAAATTAGAGAAGAACTAATAATACCTTAGTATTTAATGTTGAGAAGAGATGAAACTTGGGCTTATCAATTAATGTCAATCAGGAAATATTTACATATTATACATTTCCATAATAAAATTATATGCAAATAATAATTTTGATCAATTTTCAGGGAAGCAGTAATGGCATATAATGATGAAAACAGGTGGAATTTAGGAAAGAAGCTTTTCATTCAATGACAAGGTTCATAATCAAAGCCAAAATAGAATATTAAGCAAGTAGATGCAGTCAAAACTCTTAGTATCCATCCCTGGTTTCTGAAATCTGACTGAATCTAAATCTAAAGTATTTTAAATATTTGAAATAGTTATAAAACTAAATAATTATTATTTAGTTGTAGATAAAAATAAAAATCTTAGATTTTCTTTAAAAACTTTTTATTTTGAAACATTTCTCTAATATTTCAAGCATTGCAATTTTGGTTCTTCACCTTTTGATAGGGCTGGATATGAAAGTGTTAAGGTATGAAATATTAAAAACAGTCACATGGCTGTATTGAAAATAAAAAACTTTATTGTGGCTTTTATAAGAAGCTAAGTATTTGACTTCTACTATCAAGAGGTGTAAAAACTCAATTTGGCTCTAATGGGTAAAAATAATGAAAAAAATTTCCTGTGGGTCCTACTATACAGAATTTAGTGTCATCAGATAGGCCACTGGGTTGTAAAACATAAAAATATCATCTAATGGACATCATTTTGTCATAAAGTGCTGAAGAACAAAAATTGTGTTCATTTGCTTGTGCTTTTCAAAATTGCATTTACTTGCTCTATTCCTTCTTAGTTTTTAGACTCTTTTAATTATAGATATATTTTAAGAAATATTTGGCAAAATAATGAAAATAGTAATTCACTTTTAGTTTCATTTCAAGAGTCTGGATAAAAGAAATATGTCTATATTCTCAAGCAAATATGAGATTAGATCATGAAATATTTAGCTAAAAAATACCAAGTTATAAGTATCATTAATTTGCTCTGATTTCCTTCTTAGTAAAAAGGATTTTCAAGGGCTTTACTTTAGTATTTCACAATAAATTTTATCTTCACAAGTATTTATGGAGGAAACAAATTTAGGCCTAATCTCTAAAGGCAGATTGCTGGATCAT
The DNA here is from genome assembly GCF_059928025.1 of Delphinapterus leucas. Classification (NCBI taxonomy): domain Eukaryota; kingdom Metazoa; phylum Chordata; class Mammalia; order Artiodactyla; family Monodontidae; genus Delphinapterus; species Delphinapterus leucas. The sequence continues at coordinate 17,670,190 of NC_143146.1, read as the reverse complement.
GTATTGGTATCACCTTGTAAATGTTTGCTGTTTCTGGAATACATTTTTTATTTTTTAAGATTAAAGAAGAAAACGTGAATTAAATTACAAGATTAAAAGAAACTATTTGTATTGGTGATTTTGAAGTGATGTGAATATTTTAGGGATATTTTTTATTGTAAAAAATATATTTTCAAATCTTCTTCAAAGGTGCCTTGATGGCATAATTAAGAGTCGAGGTGCTGATTTCGTAAGTTCAAGTTTGTATAAAAATAAAATTTCAATGATTACAAATGACATAAAGTTTTTGCCAGAGTAAATCCCCTATTACTAAATTTTAAATGAATACAATTTTGAGTATAATAAAATGTTATAAAAATTTAAAGAGTAGCATCTATTGAGGGGGAAAAACTTTATCAACCAAAAAATGAAGTGCAAAAACCCAAAGTTATGTATATGAAAGCAGAGGCAGGTTGAGGTAGGTGGTTTCACCTACCTCATAGAGAACAGAAATCACTGCTCTCTTATGTAGTACATATATGTTTATAAATTATCTTGCTATAGTCCTAAAATTTCTATTTTTAACCTTTGATTTGTTTGATATCTTGACTTCTCAATTCCCTAATGTCTTATCTTGAATTATCTTTTCTTAGAATTTTCTGGAACCTCTGATCTCCTCTAATTGTTTGACTCTTAAGGCCCTGACCTCTTACCTTTGCAGCTTCTTGCTCCACTCTGCCCTCTCCAGTCGGCTCCTCCAGGGCATGATGTCCATTGCTTGGAACTCTAATTTTCTATTTTTATTTTATACTCCTTAGCTAGGTGTTCCCATCCATGTCTAATTAATCATAAATTCCTATTAATTGTTCATCAAGTAACTGATTCTCCCTTGAAATATTGCAGTAGCCTCCTAACTAGTTTCTGTGCACCCACTATTGGTAAATATTGTTGACAATGATGCCAAATGATTCCTTACATATGTGAATGTACTGCTGAAGACACTTCCATTCCTTCTTATTGCTTTTAAGTGAAAGTTCTAAATCCTAATAAATGGAAAAGTTTGTCACCATTTTGTATTACTCCAGCTTTGTCAAGTATTGAAATATCATCTTCAGGAGATTTATTTAAACCTATAAGTATTATTTTATCATATTGCTTTATACACTTTTCTTTGCACTTTGCTTTCATATATTACAACATTTAGTATATCATTTTCTCTTTCCATCTAGAACACAATATTTATATATTTAATATCTTAATTAAAAACTTAAATAGCTAATATATGAAACAGTACCATGGTAAGATGTGAAATTCACAACAATCACTTGCTTTCTATTTCATTTATCAAGGGACCAGAATTGATCTTACTTCTTGATAACAAGATAGGTCTGGTGGCGTCTCTCTTTCAAGCTGTCAGAAAGTAGCAGGTGTTGCAACACCACTTAGACACTTAATGCAAAGTGATGCTTCACCATCATTTAGATCAATATGTCTGTGCCTATATCCCAGGAGCCAGGGAGAGCAGGAAATTACTAATTACTGAGAGTTTGGAAGACCAAGTGCAGTTCAATTGCTGTATATTATGAGAAAGAATAGTGCTTTCAGTTTGATTTTGTGGTTGTGCTAATATTCTTGTCCTTAAGCTACTTTTATTTTGCTTTCCTCTGAAATGGAACTGAAATCATGCTATGTTAGTTCTATTTTTCTTAAAGCTACCTTATTTTATTTCATGAGTTCTCAGATTCTACTGCTTTTGACAAACTAGGCAAACAAGGCTATTTTGATATGAGTCAGACACGTATTGAAACACAATGATATTCCTTCACCTTTTAAAATGAACCCATCTGAGCATGATTTTATAAAATTAACATTTCTATAGCTTCCTCCTAACACCACATTTTAAACATCCTAGTGTCCATAAAATCAGTTTCAACTTTTGAACTAAGCAACATAACATTCATCATTAAATTACCTAAATGAAATATGGCAGAGTTTTATATTCTGCCAAGACTTGTTCTATATAAAATATTTTATCATATTTAATTCTCATTCATGTAATTTTACTGAATATATGTTGTTTTCCATTCCCATATTCTCTAATCCGTTATCTAGTCTTATAAAAGGAGAGAGTTGAAGCTGACAACAATGACAAGCCCAATCTCACATTCAAAAGGCAATAAAGTGCTGTCTAAAAGATAAGGGTGAATAAGAGTGTTTTCCTGAAATGATCAAGTACATATAGTAGTCATGTGGCAAATAATGAAAATCAGTTTTAAAAGGTCATTTTGCTTCTCTAAACCAATGTTTCATACAGTAATAATACCATTGACCCATAATTATTTAGATATATGAGTTGTGTTCTCAAATTTCACTTAACCCTATTCCTGGAGCCTATTTGTGTTAATAAATATATTAATATAAAAGTATAGCAGTTAGGGATTCAGTGTGGGTTCTTAAAAATTCTAAAGATTGCTGCCCTTTAGGGTATTCTCTGTCCTTTTAAACTTACCTTTAATGGCATATTTTCCCTGCCTTTAAAAAAAATTGAGAAACAATTGACATATAACTGACATTACATCAGTTTCAGGTATAAAACACAATGATTCAATATGTGTATATATTGTGAAATGATCACTACAATATGGCTAGTTAACATCCATCATCACACATACTTACAAATTTTACTTTGCTTATGATGAGAACCTTTAAAATGTACTCTTAGCAACTTTCAAATATAGAATATAGTTTTGTTAACTGTAGTTACCATGCTGTATATTACATCCCTATGACTTATTTTATAACTGGAAGTTTGTACCTTTTGACCACCTTCACCCATTTCACCCACTTCCTACCTCTGTCAACAACCAATCAATCTTTTCTCTGTAACTATGAGTTTGTTTTGTTTTTGTTTTAGATTGCACATATAAATGAGATCATACAGTATTTGTCTTTCTCTGTCTGACTTATTCTACTTAGCATAATGCTCTCAATTCTCATACATGTTGTTTCAAATGGCAAGATTTCCTTCTTTTTAACGATTGAATAATATTCCATTGTGTATATAGATACCATATTTTCTTTATACATTCATCCATTGATGGACATTTAGTTTGCTTCCATGTCTTGACTGCTGTAAATAATGGTATAATGAACATGGGGTGCATATATCTTTTCAAATTAGTGATTTGGTTTTCTTTTGGATAAATACCTAGAAGTGGTATTTCTCTTATCAAATGATAGCTTTGTTTTTAAATTTTTGAGGAACCTCCATATTGTTTTCCATAGTGACTGCATAAATTTGTATTCCCATCAGCAGTGCACGAGGGTTACATTTTCTTCACATCCTTACCAACACTTGTTATTTTTCATTTTTTTGATAATAGCCATTCTGATAGGTGTGAAGTGATATCTCGTGCTTTTTTGATTTACATTCCCCTTATGATTAGTGATGCTCAATGTTTTTATCATGTACCTGTTGACCATTTGTATGTCTCTTTCAAAGAATGTCTATGGAGCTCCTGTGCCCATTTTTTAATCAGATTTTTTTTCTTTTGATTTATGTGAGTTCTTTATGTATTTTGGATACAAACCCCTTATCAGATATATGATTTGCAAATATTTCTCTTATTTGACAGGTTGCCTTTTCATTTTGTTGGTCATGTCTTTTGCTGTACAGAGACTTTTTAGTTTAATGTAGTCCTACTTGTTTATGTTTGCTGTTGGTGCCTTTGCTTTTGGTGTCATATCCAAAAAAAATCATCTTTAGGACCTGTGTCAAGGAGCTTACTGCCTTACGTTTTCTTCTAGGAGTTGTAGTTTTAGGTCTTATGTTCAAGTCTTTATCCATTTTGAGTTGATTTTTGTGTACGGTATAAGATACTGCTCCAGTTTCATTCTTTTGTGTGTAGCTATCCTGTTTTTTCAAAACCATTTATTTAAGAGACTTTCCTGTCCCTATTGCATATTCTTGGCTGCTTTGTCTTAAATTAATAGACCATATATGCACGGGTTTATTTCTGAGCTCTCTATTCTGTTCTACTGATCAATGTGTCTGTTTTGATGCCAAAATCATACTGTGTTGATTACTGTAGCTTTGTAACGTAATTTGAAATCAGGAAGCATGATGCTTTCAACTTTGTTCTTAAGATTTCTTTGGCTATTCACGGTCTTCTGTGGTTTCATATGAATTTTAGAATTGTTTGTACTATTTCTGTGAAAGCAATTGGAATTTTGATAAGGATTGCATCAAATCTGTAGATTGCTTTGGATAGTATGGGAATTTTAACAATGTTAGTTCTTCCAATCCATGAGCATGAAATATCATTCCATTTATTTGTGTCTTTCATCAATGTCTTAAAGTTTTAAGTGTACAGGTCTTTCACCTCTTTGGTTATATTTATTCCTAGGTGATTTATTCTTTTTGACACAATTGTAAAAGGTGTTGTTCTTTAAATTTATCTTTTTGATAGTTGATTCTTAAACAACTAACAATAGACATATTCAGATGATGAGAAAAAGACAAAATGATACAAATGAAAAGGTGGCTTGTAGCTACACACAAAGTAGAGCTTTTTTTTTTTTTTTTTTTTTTTTTTTTTTTTTTTTTGCGGTACACAGGCCTCTCACTGCTGTGGTCTCGACCGTTGCGGAGCACAGGCTCCGGACGCGCAGGCTCAGCGGCCATGGCTCACGGGCCCAGCCACTCCGCGGCACGTGGGATCTTCCCGTACCGGGGCACGAACCCGTGTCCCCTGCATCGGCAGGCGGACTCTCAACCACTGCGCTACCAGGGAAGCCCCAAAGTAGAGCTTTTAATGATAGCATGAGAACAGTATCAACAACTATATACCAACATTTTTTAAAAATTAGGTGAAATGGTAAATTTTTTTTAAATAACATAATTTACGAGAACTGATTTGTGCTTACTCCTTTAAAGAGTTCATTTAAAATCTAGAACAAACATACTAAATATTAAAACATTAGAAACAGTCCTTTAAAAGCAAAAACAAGGCAATTAATCAATGATCACCATTTCTGTTCAACATTGTTTTGGAGGTTCTACCCCAGGTAATTTTTTTTTTTAAAGATAATTAGAAGATAACGTAAATTAGGAATAAAATTGATTTTTTCCATACAATATGATCATCTCCATAGAAAACACAAAATAACTCACCTGTAAATTATTGAATAGCAGAATTTGACAAGGTGGTA